>NC_064927.1:13757500-15007500 GCF_023897955.1 Schistocerca gregaria
GAAACACAGAAATAGCATCGGGATTGAAAACAACAGTCACCATGCGCACTTTCCTCCATGGGAGTAATGTCTCAAACAGTTTACGCTTTGATCGTTCCCTGGAAGACCAGTAGTTGTTTCCGATGAACATCTGGGTTAATTCTGTAATGTGTGGACTATCAGAGTGTTGTTGAAACACAGAAATTGCATCGGGATTGAATACAACAGTCACCATGCGCAATGTTCCTAAATGCGAGTAATGTCCCAAAAAGTCTACGCTTTGATCGTTCCCTGGAAGACAAGTAGTAGTTTCCGATGCACATCTGGAGGCATTCTGTAATCTGTGGACTATCAGAGTGTTGTTGAATCACAGAAATTGCATACGGATTGAATAGAACAGTCACCATGCGCACTTTCCTCCATGGGAGTAATGTCTCAAACAGTCTACGCTTTGATCGTTCCCTGGAAGACCTGTAGTAGTTTCCGATGCACATCTGGAGGCATTCTGTAATATGGGGACTGTCAGAATGTTGATGAAACACAGAAATTGCATCGGGATCGAATACAACAGTCACCATGCGCACTTTCCTCCATGGTAGTAATGTCTCAAACAGTTTACGCTTTGATCGTTCCCTGGAAGAACAGTATTTGTTTCCGATGTACATCTGGTTGCATTCTGTAATGTGTGGACTATCAGAGTGTTGATGAAACTCAGAAATTACATCAGAATTGAATACAAAAGTTACCATTAGCACTTTCCTCCATGGGAGTAATTTCTCAAACAGTTTACGCTTTGATCGTTCCCTGGAAGACATGTATTAGTTTCCGATGCACATCTGGTGTCATTCTGTAATCTGTGGACTATCAGAGTGTTAATGAAACACAGAAATTGCATCGGGATTGAATACAACTGTCACCATGCTAACTTTCCTCCATGGGAGTAATGTCTCAAACAGTCTACGCTTTGATCGTTCACTGGAAGACCTGTTGTATTTTCCGATGCACATCTGGAGGCATTATGTAATCTGTGGTCTGTCAGAGTGTTGATGAAACACAGAAATAGCATCGGGATTGAAAACAACAGTCACCATGCGCACTTTCCTCCATGGGAGTAATGTCTCAAACAGTTTACGCTTTGATCGTTCCCTGGAAGACCAGTAGTTGTTTCCGATGAACATCTGGGTTCATTCTGTAATGTGTGGACTATCAGAGTGTTGTTGAAACACAGAAATTGCATCGGGATTGAATACAACAGTCACCATGCGCAATGTTCCTAAATGCGAGTAATGTCCCAAAAAGTCTACGCTTTGATCGTTCCCTGGAAGACAAGTAGTAGTTTCCGATGCACATCTGGAGGCATTCTGTAATCTGTGGACTATCAGAGTGTTGATGAAACACAGAAATTGCATCGGGATTGAATACAACTGTCACCATGCTAACTTTCCTCCATGGGAGTAATGTCTCAAACAGTCTACGCTTTGATCGTTCACTGGAAGACCTGTAGTAGTTTCCGATGCACATCTGGAGGCATTCTGTAATCTGTGGTCTGTCACAGTGTTGATGAAACACAGAAATAGCATCGGGATTGAATACAACAGCCACCATGCACACTTTCCTCCATGGGAGTAATGTCTCAAACAGGTTATGCTTTGATCGTTCCCTGGAAGACCAGTAGTCGTTTCCGATGAACATCTGGGTTCATTCTGTAATCTGTGGTCTGTCAGAGTGTTGATGAAACACAGAAATTGCATCTTGATTGAATACAACAGTCACCATGCGCACTTTCCTCCATGGGAGTTATGTCTCAAACAGTTTACGCTTTTATCGTTCCCTGGAAGACCATTAGTAGTTTCCGATGCACATCTGGTGTCATTCTGTAATCTGTGGACTATCAGAGTGTCGATGAAACACAGAAATAGCATCGGGATTGAATACAACAGCCACCATGCGCACTTTCCTACATTGGAGTAATGTCTCAAACAGTCTACGCTTTGATCGTTTCCTGGAAGACCAGTAGCAGTTTCCGATACACATCTGGAGGCATTCTGTAATCTGTGGACCTTCAAAGTGTTGATGAAACAGAGAAATTGCATCGGGATTGAATACAACAGTCACCATGCGCACTTTCCTCCATGGGAGTAATGTATCAAACAGACTACACTGTGAACGTTCCCTGGAAGACAAGTATTAGTTTCCGATGCACATCTGGTGTCATTCTGTAATCTGTGGACTATCAGAGTGTTGATAAAACACAGAAATTGCATCGGGATTGAATACAACTGTCACCATGCTAACTTTCCTCCATGGGAGTAATGTCTCAAACACTCTATGGTTTGATCGTTCACTGGAAGACCTGTAGTAGTTTCCGATGCACATCTGGAGGCATTCTGTAATCTGTGGACCTTCAAAGTGTTGATGAAACACAGAAATTGCATCGGGAGTGAATACAACAGTCACCATGCGCACTTTCCTCCGTGGGAGTAATGTCTCAAACAGTTTACGCTGTTATCGTTCCCTGGAAGACCAGTGTAGGTTCCGATGCACATATGGGGGCATTCTGTAATCTGTGGACTATCAGAGTGTTGATGAAACACAGAAATTGCATCGTGATTGAATACAACAGTCACCATGCACACTTTCCTCCATGGGAGTAATGTCTCAAACAGTCTACGCCTTGATCGTTCCCTGGAAGACCAGTAGTAGTTTCCGATGCTCATCTGGAGGCATTCTGTAATCTGTCGACCTTCAAAGTGTTGATGAAACACAGAAATTGCATCGGGATTGAATACAACAGTCACCATTCGCACTTTCCTTCATGGGAGTAATGTCTCAATCAGTCTACGCTTTGATCGTTCCCTGCAAGACCAGTAGTAGTTTACGATGCACATCGGGAGGCACTCTGTAATCTGTGAACCTTTAAAGTGTTGATAAAACACAGAAATAGCCTCGGGATTGAATACAACAGTCACCATGCGCACTTTCCTCCTTGGGAGTAATGTCTCAAACTGTCTACGCTTTGATCGTTTAATGGAAGACCAGTAGCAGTTTCCGATACACATCTGGAGGCATTCTGTAATCTGTGGACTATCAGAGTGTTGATGAAACACAGAAATTGCATCGGGATTGAATATAACAGTCACAATGCGCAATTTTCCTAAATGGGAGTAATGTCTCAAACAGTCTACGCTTTGATCGTTCCCTGGAAGACCAGTAGTAGTTTCCGATGCACATCTGGAGGCATTCTGTAATCTGTGGACTATCAGAGTGTTGTTGAAACACAGAAATTGCATACGGATAGAAATCAACAGTCACCATGCGCACTTTCCTCCTTGGGAGTAATGTCTCAAACTGTCTACCCTTTGATCGTTCCCTGGAAGACATGTATTAGTTTCAGATGCACATCTGGTGTCATTCTGTAATCTGTGGACTATCAGAGTGTTGATGAAACACAGAAATTGCATCGGGATTGAATACAACTGTCACCATGCTAAATTTCCTCCATGGGAGTAATGTCTCAAACAGTCTACGCTTTGATCGTTCACTGGAAGACCTGTAGTAGTTTCCGATGCACATCTGGAGGCATTCTGTAATCTGTGGTCTGTCAGAGTGTTGATGAAACACAGAAATTGCATCGAGATTGAAAACAACAGTCACCATGCGCACTTTCCTACATGGTAGTAATGTCACAAACAGTCTACGCTTTGATCGTTCCCTGCAAGACCAGTTGTAGTTTCTGATGCACATCTGGAGGAATCTGTAATCTGTAAACTATCAGAGTGTTTTTCAAACACAGAAATTGCATCGGGATTGAATACAACAGTCACCGTGCGCACTTTCCTCCATGGGAGTAGTGTCTCAAACAGTTTACGCTTTTATCGTTCCCTGGAAGACCAGTATAGTTTCCGATGCACATCTGGGTTCTTTCTGTAATGTGTGGACTATCAGAGTGTTGTTGAAACACAGAAATTGCATCGGGATTGAATATAACAGTCACAATGCGCAATTTTCCTAAATGGGAGTAATGTCTCAAACAGTCTACGCTTTGATCGTTCCCTGGAAGACCAGTAGTAGTTTCCGATGCACATCTGGAGGCATTCTGTAATCTGTGGACTATCAGAGTGTTGTTGAAACACAGAAATTGCATACGGATTGAATACAACAGTCACCATGCGCACTTTCCTCCTTGGGAGTAATGTCTCAAACTGTCTACCCTTTGATCGTTCCCTGGAAGACATGTATTAGTTTCAGATGCACATCTGGTGTCATTCTGTAATCTGTGGACTATCAGAGTGTTGATGAAACACAGAAATTGCATCGGGATTGAATACAACTGTCACCATGCTAACTTTCCTCCATGGGAGTAATGTCTCAAACAGTCTACGCTTTGATCGTTCACTGGAAGACCTGTAGTAGTTTCCGATGCACATCTGGAGGCATTCTGTAATCTGTGGTCTGTCACAGTGTTGATGAAACACAGAAATAGCATCGGGATTGAATACAACAGCCACCATGCACACTTTCCTCCATGGGAGTAATGTCTCAAACAGGTTATGCTTTGATCGTTCCCTGGAAGACCAGTAGTCGTTTCCGATGAACATCTGGGTTCATTCTGTAATCTGTGGTCTGTCAGAGTGTTGATGAAACACAGCAATTGCATCTTGATTGAATACAACAGTCACCATGCGCACTTTCCTCCATGGGAGTTATGTCTCAAACAGTTTACGCTTTTATCGTTCCCTGGAAGACCATTAGTAGTTTCCGAGGCACATCTGGTGTAATTCTGTAATCTGTGGACTATCAGAGTGTCGATGAAACACAGAAATAGCATCGGGATTGAATACAACAGCCACCATGCGCACTTTCCTACATTGGAGTAATGTCTCAAACAGTCTACGCTTTGATCGTTTCCTGGAAGACCAGTAGCAGTTTCCGATACACATCTGGAGGCATTCTGTAATCTGTGGACCTTCAAAGTGTTGATGAAACAGAGAAATTGCATCGGGATTGAATACAACAGTCACCATGCGCACTTTCCTCCATGGGAGTAATGTATCAAACAGTCTACACTGTGATCGTTCCCTGGGAGACATGTATTAGTTTCCGATGCACATCTGGTGTCATTCTGTAATCTGTGGACTATCAGAGTGTTGATAAAACACAGAAATTGCATCGGGATTGAATACAACTGTCACCATGCTAACTTTCCTCCATGGGAGTAATGTCTCAAACAGTCTATGGTTTGATCGTTCACTGGAAGACCTGTAGTAGTTTCCGATGCACATCTGGAGGCATTCTGTAATCTGTGGACCTTCAAAGTGTTGATGAAACACAGAAATTGCATCGGGAGTGAATACAACAGTCACCATGCGCACTTTCCTCCGTGGGAGTAATGTCTCAAACAGTTTACGCTGTTATCGTTCCCTGGAAGACCAGTGTAGGTTCCGATGCACATATGGGGGCATTCTGTAATCTGTGGACTATCAGAGTGTTGATGAAACACAGAAATTGCATCGTGATTGAATACAACAGTCACCATGCGCACTTTCCTCCATGGGAGTAATGTCTCAAACAGTCTACGCCTTGATCGTTCCCTGGAAGACCAGTAGTAGTTTCCGATGCTCATCTGGAGGCATTCTGTAATCTGTCGACCTTCAAAGTGTTGATGAAACACAGAAATTGCATCGGGATTGAATACAACAGTCACCATTCGCACTTTCCTTCATGGGAGTAATGTCTCAATCAGTCTACGCTTTGATCGTTCCCTGCAAGACCAGTAGTAGTTTACGATGCACATCGGGAGGCACTCTGTAATCTGTGAACCTTTAAAGTGTTGATAAAACACAGAAATAGCCTCGGGATTGAATACAACAGTCACCATGCGCACTTTCCTCCTTGGGAGTAATGTCTCAAACTGTCTACGCTTTGATCGTTTAATGGAAGACCAGTAGCAGTTTCCGATACACATCTGGAGGCATTCTGTAATCTGTGGACTATCAGAGTGTTGATGAAACACAGAAATTGCATCGGGATTGAATACAACTGTCACCATGCTAACTTTCCTACATGGGAGTAATGTCTCAAACAGTCTACGCTTTGATCGTTCCCTGCAAGACCAGTTGTAGTTTCTGATGCACATCTGGAGGAATCTGTAATCTGTAAACTATCAGAGTGTTTTTCAAACACAGAAATTGCATCGGGATTGAATACAACAGTCACCGTGCGCACTTTCCTCCATGGGAGTAGTGTCTCAAACAGTTTACGCTTTTATCGTTCCCTGGAAGACCAGTATAGTTTCCGATGCACATCTGGGTTCTTTCTGTAATGTGTGGACTATCAGAGTGTTGTTGAAACACAGAAATTGCATCGGGATTGTATATAACAGTCACAATGCGCAATTTTCCTAAATGGGAGTAATGTCTCAAACAGTCTACGCTTTGATCGTTCCCTGGAAGACCAGTAGTAGTTTCCGATGCACATCTGGAGGCATTCTGTAATCTGTGGACTATCAGAGTGTTGTTGAAACACAGAAATTGCATACGGATTGAATACAACAGTCACCATGCGCACTTTCCTCCTTGGGAGTAATGTCTCAAACTGTCTACCCTTTGATCGTTCCCTGGAAGACATGTATTAGTTTCAGATGCACATCTGGTGTCATTCTGTAATCTGTGGACTATCAGAGTGTTGATGAAACACAGAAATTGCATCGGGATTGAATACAACTGTCACCATGCTAACTTTCCTCCATGGGAGTAATGTCTCAAACAGTCTACGCTTTGATCGTTCACTGGAAGACCTGTAGTAGTTTCCGATGCACATCTGGAGGCATTCTGTAATCTGTGGTCTGTCACAGTGTTGATGAAACACAGAAATAGCATCGGGATTGAATACAACAGCCACCATGCACACTTTCCTCCATGGGAGTAATGTCTCAAACAGGTTATGCTTTGATCGTCCCCTGGAAGACCAGTAGTCGTTTCCGATGAACATCTGGGTTCATTCTGTAATGTGTGGACTATCAGAGTGTTGTTGAAACACAGAAATTGCATCGGGATTGAATACAACAGTCACCATGCGCCATTTTCCTAAATGGGAGTAATGTCCCAAACAGTCTACGCTTTGATCGTTCCCTGGAAGACAAGTAGTAGTTTCCGATGCACATCAGGAGGCATTCTGTAATCTGTGGACTATCAGAGTGTTGTTGAAACACAGAAATTGCATATGGATTGAATACAACAGTCACCATGCGCACTTTCGTCCATGGGAGTAGTGTCTCAAACAGTTTACGCTTTGACCGCTCCCTGGAAGACCTTTAGTAGTTTCCGATGCACATCTGGGGGCATTCTGTAATGTGTGGACTATCAGAGTGTTGAAACACAGAAATTGCATCGGGATTAATTACAACAGTCACCAAGCGCACTTTCCTCCATGGGAGTAATGTGTCAAACAGTCTACGCTTTGATCGTTCCCTGGAAGACAAGTAGTAGTTTCCGATGCACATCTGGAGGCATTCGGTAATCGGTGGACTGTCAGAGTGTTGACGAATCACAGGAATTGCATCGGGATTGAATACAAAAGTCACCATGCGCATTTTCCTCCATTGGAGTAATGTGTCAAACAGTTTACTCCTTGATCGTTCCTTTGAAGACCAGTTTTAGTTTCCGATGCATATCTGTGGGCATTCTGTAATGTGTGGACTTTCAGAGTGTTCATGAAACACAGAAATTGCATCGGGATTCAATAGAACAGTCATCATGCGCACTTTCCTCCATGGCAGTAATGTCTCAAACAGTTTACGCTTTGATCGTTCCCTGGAAGACCAGTTTTAGTTTCCGATGTACATCTGTGAGCATTCTGTAATGCGTGGACTATCAGATTGTTGATGAAACACAGAAATTGCATCGGGATTGAATACAACAGTCACAATGCACTATTTTCCTAAATGGGAGTAATGTCTCAAACAGTCTACGCTTTGATCGTTCCCTGGAAGACCAGTAGTAGTTTCCGATGCACATCTGGAGGCATTCTGTAATCTGTGGACTATCAGAGTGTTGTTGAAACACAGAAATTGCATACGGATTGAAGACAACAGTCACCATGTGCACTTTCCTCCTTGGGAGTAATGTCTCAAACTGTCTACCCTTTGATCGTTCCCTGAAAGATATGTATTAGTTTCCGATGCACATCTGGTGTCATTCTATAATCTGTGGACTATCAGAGTGTTGATGAAACACAGAAATTGCATCGGGATTGAATACAACTGTCACCATGCTAACTTTCCTCCATGGGAGTAATGTCTCAAACAGTCTACGCTTTGATCGTTCACTGGAAGACCTGTAGTAGTTTCCGATGCACATCTGGAGGCATTCTGTAATCTGTGGTCTGTCAGAGTGTTGATGAAACACAGAAATAGCATCGGGATTGAATACAACAGTCACCATGCGCACTTTCCTCCATGGGAGTAATGTCTCAAACAGGTTACGCTTTGATCGTTCCCTGGAATACCAGTAGTTGTTTCCGATAAACATCTGGGTTCATTCTGTAATGTGTGGACTATCAGAGTGTTGTTGAAACACAGAAATTGCATCGGGATTGAATACAACAGTCACCATGAGCAATTTTCCTAAATGGGAGTAATGTCCCAAACAGGCTACGCTTTGATCGTTCCCTGGAAGACAAGTAGTAGTTTCCGATGCACATCAGGTGGCATTCTGTAATCTGTGGACTATCAGAGTGTTGTTGAAACACAGAAATTGCATACGGATTGATTACAACAGTCACCATGCGCACTTTCGTCCATGGGAGTAGTGTCTAGAACAGTTTACGCTTTGACATTTCCCTGGAAGACTTTTATTAGTTTCCGATGCACATCTGGGTACATTCTGTAATGTGTGGACTATCAGAGTGTTGATGAAACACAGAAATTGCATCAGGATTGAACACAACAGTCATCATGCACACTTTCCTCCATGGGAGTAATGTCTCAAACAGTTTACGCTTTGATCGTTCCCTGGAAGACCAGTAGTAGTTTCCGATGCACATCTGGAGGCATACTGTAATCTGTGGACTATCAGAGTGTTGCTGAAACACTGAAACTGCATCGGGATTGAATACAACAGTCACCATGAGTGCTTCATTCCATGGGATCAATGTCTCAAACAGTCTATGCTTTGATCGTTCCCTGGAAAACATGTATTAGTTTCCGTTGCACATCTGGTGTCATTCTGTAATCTGTGGACTATCAGAGTGTTGATGTAACACAGAAATTGCATTGGGATTGAATACAACTGTCACCATGCGCACTTCCCTCCATGTGAGTAATGTCTCAAACAGTCTACCCTTTGATCGTTCACTGGAAGACATGTGTTAGTTTCCGATGCACATCTGGTGTCACTCTGTAATCTGTGGACTATCAGGGTGTTGATGAAACACAGAAATTGCATCGGGATTGAATACAACTGTCACCATGCGCACTTTCCTCCATGGGAGTAATGTCTCAAACAGTCTACGCTTAGATTGTTCCCTGGAAGACCTGTAGTAGTTTCCGATGCACATCTGGAGGCATTCGGTAATCGGTGGACTGTCAGAGTGTTGACGAATCACAGGAATTGCATCGGGATTGAATACAACCGTCACCATGCGCACTTTCCTACATGGGAGTAATGTGTCAAACAGTTTACTCTTTGATCGTTCCTTTGAAGACCAGTTTTAGTTTCCGATGCACATCTGTGGGCATTCTGTAATGTGTGGACTTTCAGAGTGTTCATGAAACACAGAAATTGCATCGGGATTCAATACAACAGTCATCATGCGCACTTTCCTCCATGGGAGTAATGTGTCAAACAGTCTACGCTTTGATCGTTCCCTGGAAGACAAGTAGTAGTTTCCGTCGCACATCTAGTGTCATTCTGTAATCTGTGGACTGTCAGACTTTGATGAAACACAGAAATTGCATCGGGATTGAATACAACAGTCACCATGGGCACTTTCCTCCATGGGAGTAATGTCTCAAACAGTTTACGCTTTGATCGTTCCCTGGAAGACCAGTTTTAGTTTCCGATGCACATCTGTGGGCATTCTGTAATGCGTGGACTATCAGATTGTTGATGAAACACAGAAATTGCATCGGGATTGAATACAACAGTCACCATGCGCACTTTCCTCCATGGGAGTTATGTCTCAAACAGTTTACGCTTTCATCGCTCCCTGGAAGACGAGTAGTATTTTCTGATGCACATCTGGAGGCATTCTGTAATGTGTGGACTATCAGAGTGTTGATGAAACACAGAAATTGCATCGGGATTCAATACAACAGTCACCATGCGCAGTTTCCTCCATGGGAGTAATGTGTCAAACAGTCTACGCTTTCATCGTTCCCTGGAAGACCAGTAGTAGTTTCCGATGCACATCTGGAGGCATTCTGTAATCTGTAAACTATCAGAGTGTTGATGAAACACAGAAATTGCATCGGAATTGAATACAACAGACACCATGCGCACTTTCCTCCATGGGAGTAATGTCTCAAACAGTCTACGCTTTGACGTTGCCTGCAAGACCAGTAGTAGTTTCCGATGCACATCTTTAGGCATTCTGTAATCTGTGGACCTTTAAATTGTTGATGAATCACAGAAATTGCCTCGGGATTGAAAACAACAGTCACCATGCGCACTTTCCTTCATGGGAGTAATGTCTCAAACAGTCTACGCTTTGATCGTTTCCTGGAAGACCAGTAGTAGGTTCCGATGCACATCTGGGGGAATTCTGTAATCTATGGACTATTAGAGTGTTGATGAAACACAGAAATTACATCGGGATTGAATACAACAGTCACCATGCTCACTTTCCTCCATGGGAGAAATGTCTCAAACGGTCTACGCTTTGATCGTTCCCGGGAAGACCTGTAGTAGTTTCCGATGCACATCTGGAGGCATTCTGTAAACTGTGGTCTGTCAGAGTGTTGATGAAACACAGAAATAGCATCGGGATTGAATACAACAGTCACTATGCGCACGTCCCTCCATGGGAGTAATGTCTCAAACAGTTTACGCTTTGAACGTTCCCTGGAAGAAAATGTTTTAGTTTCTGATGCACATCTGGGGGCATTCTGTAATGTGTGGACTGTCAGAGTGTTGATGAAACACAGAAAGTACGTCAGAATTGAATACAAAGGTCAATATTAGCACTTTCCTCCATGGGAGTAGTGTCTCAAACAGTTTACGCTTTGATCGTTCCCTGGAAGACCAGTAGAAGTTTCCGATGCACATCTGGGGGCATTCTGTAATGTGTGGATTATCAGAGTGTTGATGAAACACAGAAATTGCATCGGGATTGAATACAACAGTCACCATGCGCACTTTCCTCCATGGGAGTAATGTGTCAAACAGTCTACGCTTTGATCGTTCCCTGGAAGACCAGTAGTAGTTTCCGATGCACATCTGGTGTCATTCTGTAATCTGTGGACTATCAGAGTGTTGATGAAACACAGAAATTGCATCGGGATTGAATACAACTGTCACCATGCTAACTTTCCTCCATGGGAGTAATGTCTCAAACAGTCTACGCTTTGATCGTTCCCTGGAAGATATGTAGTAGCTTCCGATGCACATCTGGAGGCATTCTGTAATCTGTCGACCATCAAAGTGTTGATGAAACACAGAAATTGCATCGGGATTGAATACAACAGTCACCATTCGCACTTTCCACCATGGGAGTAATGTCTCAAACAGTTTACGCTTTTATCGTTCCCTGGAAGACCATTAGTAGTTTCCGAGGCACATCTGGTGTCATTCTGTAATCTGTGGACTATCAGAGTGCCGATGAAACACAGAAATAGCATCGGGATTGAATACAACAGCCACCATGCGCACTTTCCTACATTGGAGTAATGTCTCAAACAGTCTACGCTTTGTGCGTTTCCTGGAAGACCAGTAGCAGTTTCCGATACACATCTGGAGGCATTCTGTAATCTGTGGACCTTCAAAGTGTTGATGAAACAGAGAAATTGCATCGGGATTGAATACAACAGTCACCATGCGCACTTTCCTCCATGGGAGTAATGTATCTAACAGTCTACACTGTGATCGTTCCCTGGAAGACATGTATTAGTTTCCAATGCACATCTGGTGTCATTCTGTAATCTGTGGACTATCAGAGTGTTGATAAAACACAGAAATTGCATCGGGATTGAATACAACTGTCACCATGCTAACTTTCCTCCATGGGAGTAATGTCTCAAACAGTCAATGGTTTGATCGTTCACTGGAAGACCTGTAGTAGTTTCCGATGCACATCTGGAGGCATTCTGTAATCTGTGGACCTTCAAAGTGTTGATGAAACACAGAAATTGCATCGGGAGTGAATACAACAGTCACCATGCGCACTTTCCTCCGTGGGAGTAATGTCTCAAACAGTTTACGCTGTTATCGTTCCCTGGAAGACCAGTGTAGGTTCCGATGCACATATGGGGGCATTCTGTAATCTGTGGACTATCAGAGTGTTGATGAAACACAGAAATTGCATCGTGATTGAATACAACAGTCACCATGCGCACTTTCCTCCATGGGGGTAATGTCTCAAACAGTCTACGCCTTGATCGTTCCCTGGAAGACCAGTAGTAGTTTCCGATGCACATCTGGAGGCATTCTGTAATCTGTCGACCTTCAAAGTGTTGATGAAACACAGAAATTGCATCGGGATTGAATACAACACTCACCATTCGCACTTTCCTTCATGGGAGTAATGTCTCAATCAGTCTACGCTTTGATCGTTCCCTGCAAGACCAGTAGTAGTTTACGATGCACATCGGGAGGCACTCTGTAATCTGTGAACCTTTAAAGTGTTGATAAAACACAGAAATAGCCTCGGGATTGAATACAACAGTCACCATGCGCACTTTCCTCCTTGGGAGTAATGTCTCAAACTGTCTACGCTTTGATCGTTTAATGGAAGACCAGTAGCAGTTTCCGATACACATCTGGAGGCACTCTGTAATCTGTGGACTATCAGAGTGTTGATGAAACACAGAAATTGCATCGGGATTGAATACAACTGTCACCATGCTAACTTTCCTACATGGGAGTAATGTCTCAAACAGTCTACGCTTTGATCGTTCACTGGAAGACCTGTAGTATTTTCCGATGCACATCTGGAGGTATTCTGTAATCTGTGGTCTGTCAGAGTGTTGATGAAACACAGAAATTGCATCGAGATTGAAAACAACAGTCACCATGCGCACTTTCCTACATGGTAGTAATGTCACAAACAGTCTACGCTTTGATCGTTCCCTGCAAGACCAGATGTAGTTTCTGATGCACATCTGGAGGAATCTGTAATCTCTAAACTATCAGAGTGTTTTTCAAACACAGAAATTGCATCGGGATTGAATACAACAGTCACCGTGCGCACTTTCCTCCATGGGAGTAGTGTCTCAAACAGTTTACGCTTTTATCGTTCCCTGGAAGACCAGTATAGTTTCCGATGCACATCTGGGTTCTTTCTGTAATGTGTGGACTATCAGAGTGTTGTTGAAACACAGAAATTGCATCGGGATTGAATATAACAGTCACAATGCGCAATTTTCCTAAATGGGAGTAATGTCTCAAACAGGCTACGCTTTGATCGTTCCCTGGAAGACCAGTAGTAGTTTCCGATGCACATCTGGAGGCATTCTGTAATCTGTGGACTATCAGAGTGTTGTTGAAACACAGAAATTTCATCGGGATTGAATACAACAGCCACCATGCACACTTTCCTCCATGGGAGTAATGTCTCAAACAGGTTACGCTTTGATCGTTCCCTGGAAGACCAGTAGTCGTTTCCGATGAACATCTGGGTTCATTCTGTAATGTGTGGACTATCAGAGTGTTGTTGAAACACAGAAATTGCATCGGGATTGAATACAACAGTCACCATGCGCAATTTTCCTAAATGGGAGTAATGTCCCAAACAGTCTACGCTTTGATCGTTCCCTGGAAGACAAGTAATAGTTTCCGATGCACATCAGGAGGCATTCTGTAATCTGTGGACTATCAGAGTGTTGTTGAAACACAGAAATTGCATATGGATTGAATACAACAGTCACCATGCGCACTTTCGTCCATGGGAGTAGTGTCTCAAACAGTTTACGCTTTGATCGCTCCCTGGAAGACCTTTAGTAGTTTCCGATCTACATCTGGAGGTATTCTGTAATCTGTGGACCTTCAAAGCGTTGATGAAACACAGAAATTGCATCGGGATTGAATACAGCAGTCACCATGCGCACTTTCCTGCATGGGAGTAATGTCACAAACAGTCTAAGCTTTGATCGTCCCTGGAAGACCTGTAGTAGTTTGCGATGCACATCTGGGGACATTCTGTAATGTGTGGACTATCAGAGTGTTGATGAAACACAGAAATTGCATCAGGATTGAATACAACAGTCATCATGCACACTTTCCTCCATGGGAGTAATGTCTCAAACAGTTTACGCTTTGATCGTTCCCTGGAAAACATGTATTAGTTTCCGTTGCACATCTGGTGTCATTCTGTAATCTGTGGACTATCAGAGTGTTGCTGAAACACTGAAATTGCTTTGGGATTGAATACAACAGACACCATGCGTGCTTCATTCCATGGGAGTAATGTCTCAAACAGTCTATGCTTTGATCGTTCCCTGGAAAACATGTATTAGTTTCCGTTGCACATCTGGTGTCATTCTGTAATCTGTGGACTATCAGAGTGTTGATGTAACACAGAAATTGCATTGGGATTGAATACAACTGTCACCATGCGCACTTCCCTCCATGTGAGTAATGTCTCAAACAGTCTACGCTTTGATCGTTCCCTGGAAGACATGTGTTAGTTTCCGATGCACATCTGGTGTCACTCTGTAATCTATACGACTATCAGGGTGTTGATGAAACACAGAAATTGCATCGGGATTGAATACAACTGTCACGATGCGCACTTTCCTCCATGGGAGTAATGTCTCAAACAGTCTACGCTTTGATTGTTCCCTGGAGGACCTGTAGTAGTTTCCGATGCACATCTGGAGGCATTCCGTAATCTGTGGACTGTCAGAGTGTTGACGAATCACAGGAATTGCATCGGGATTGAATACAAAAGTCACCATGCGCATTTTCCTCCATTGGAGTAATGTGTCAAACAGTTTACTCCTTGATCGTTCCTTTGAAGACCAGTTTCAGTTTCCGATGCATATCTGTGGGCATTCTGTAATGTGTGGACTTTCAGAGTGTTCATGAAACACAGAAATTGCATCGGGATTCAATAGAACAGTCATCATGCGCACTTTCCTCCATGGGAGTAATGTCTCAAACAGTTTACGCTTTGATCGTTCCCTGGAAGACCAGTTTTAGTTTCCGATGTACATCTGTGGGCATTCTGTAATGCGTGGACTATCAGATTGTTGATGAAACACAGAAATTGCATCGGGATTGAATACAACAGTCACAATGCACTATTTTCCTAAATGGGAGTAATGTCTCAAACAGTCTTCGCTTTGATCGTTCCCTGGAAGACCAGTAGTAGTTTCCGATGCACATCTGGAGGCATTCTGTAATCTGTGGACTATCAGAGTGTTGTTGAAACACAGAAATTGCATACGGATTGAATACAACAGTCACCATGTGCACTTTCCTCCTTGGGAGTAATGTCTCAAACTGTCTACCCTTTGATCGTTCCCTGGAAGACATGTATTAGTTTCCGATGCACATCTGGTGTCATTCTGTAATCTGTGGACTATCAGAGTGTTGATGAAACACAGAAATTGCATCGGGATTGAATACAACTGTCACCATGCTAACTTTCCTCCATGGGAGTAATGTCTCAAACAGTCTACGCTTTGATCGTTCACTGGAAGACCTGTAGTAGTTTCCGATGCACATCTGGAGGCATTCTGTAATCTGTGGTCTGTCAGAGTGTTGATGAAACACAGAAATAGCATCGGGATTGAATACAACAGTCACCATGCGCACTTTCCTCCATGGGAGTAATGTCTCAAACAGGTTAGGCTTTGATCGTTCCCTGGAATACCAGTAGTTGTTTCCGATAAACATCTGGGTTCATTCTGTAATGTGTGGACTATCAGAGTGTTGTTGAAACACAGAAATTGCATCGGGATTGAATACAACAGTCACCATGAGCAATTTTCCTAAATGGGAGTAATGTCCCAAACAGGCTACGCTTTGATCGTTCCCTGGAAGACAAGTAGTAGTTTCCGATGCACATCAGGTGGCATTCTGTAATCTGTGGACTATCAGAGTGTTGTTGAAACACAGAAATTGCATACGGATTGAATACAACAGTCACCATGCGCACTTTCGTCCATGGGAGTAGTGTCTCAAACAGTTTACGCTTTGACCTTTCCCTGGAAGACCTTTAGTAGTTTCCGATGCACATCTGGGGACATTCTGTAATGTGTGGACTATCAGAGTGTTGATGAAACACAGAAATTGCATCAGGATTGAATACAACAGTCATCATGCACACTTTCCTCCATGGGAGTAATGTCTCAAACAGTTTACGCTTTGATCGTTCCCTGGAAGACCAGTAGTAGTTTCCGATGCACATCTGGAGGCATACTGTAATCTGTGGACTATCAGAGTGTTGCTGAAACACTGAAACTGCATCGGGATTGAATACAACAGTCACCATGCGTGCTTCATTCCATGGGATCAATGTCTCAAACAGTCTATGCTTTGATCGTTCCCTGGAAAACATGTATTAGTTTCCGTTGCACATCTGGTGTCATTCTGTAATCTGTGGACTATCAGAGTGTTGATGTAACACAGAAATTGCATTGGGATTGAATACAACTGTCACCATGCGCACTTCCCTCCATGTGAGTAATGTCTCAAACAGTCTACGCTTTGGTCGTTCACTGGAAGACATGTGTTAGTTTCCGATGCACATCTGGTGTCACTCTGTAATCTGTGGACTATCAGGGTGTTGATGAAACACAGAAATTGCATCGTGATTGAATACAACTGTCACCTTGCGCACTTTCCTCCATGGGAGTAATGTCTCAAACAGTCTACGCTTTGATTGTTCCCTGGAAGACCTGTAGTAGATTCCGATGCACATCTGGAGGCATTCTGTAATCTGTGGACTGTCAGAGTGTTGACGAATCACAGGAATTGCATCGGGATTGAATACAACAGTCACCATGCGCACTTTCCTCCATGGGAGTAATGTGTCAAACAGTTTACTCTTTGATCGTTCCTTTGAAGACCAGTTTTAGTTTCCGATGCACATCTGTGGGCATTCTGTAATGTGTGGACTTTCAGAGTGTTCATGAAACACAGAAATTGCATCGGGATTCAATACAACAGTCATCATGCGCACTTTCCTCCATGGGAGTAATGTGTCAAACAGTCTACGCTTTGATCGTTCCCTGGAAGACAAGTAGTAGTTTCCGTCGCACATCTAGTGTCATTCTGTAATCTGTGGACTGTCAGAGTTTTGATGAAACACAGAAATTGCATCGGGATTGAATACAACAGTCACCATGGGCACTTTCCTCCATGGGAGTAATGTCTCAAACAGTTTACGCTTTGATCGTTCCCTGGAAGACCAGTTTTAGTTTCCGATGCACATCTGTGGGCATTCTGTAATGCGTGGACTATCAGATTGTTGATGAAACACAGAAATTGCATCGGGATTCAATACAACAGTCACCATGCGCACTTTCCTCCATGGGAGTTATGTCTCAAACAGTTTACGCTTTCATCGCTCCCTGGAAGACGAGTAGTATTTTCTGATGCACATCTGGAGGCATTCTGTAATGTGTGGACTATCAGAGTGTTGATGAAACACAGAAATTGCATCGGGATTCAATACAACAGTCACCATGCGCACTTTCCTCCATGGGAGTAATGTGTCAAACAGTCTACGCTTTCATCGTTCCCTGGAAGACCAGTAGTAGTTTCCGATGCACATCTGGAGGCATTCTGTAATCTGTAAACTATCAGAGTGTTGATGAAACACAGAAATTGCATCGGGATTGAATACAACAGACACCATGCGCACTTTCCTCCATGGGAGTAATGTCTCAAACAGTCTACGCTTTGACGTTGCCTGCAAGACCAGTAGTAGTTTCCGATGCACATCTGGGGGCATTCTGTAATGTGTGGATTATCAGAGTGTTGATGAAACACAGAAATTGCATCGGGATTGAATACAACAGTCACCATGCGCACTTTCCTCCATGGGAGTAATGTGTCAAACAGTCTACGCTTTGATCGTTCCCTGGAAGACCAGTAGTAGTTTCCGATGCACATCTGGTGTCATTCTGTAATCTGTGGACTATCAGAGTGTTGATGAAACACAGAAATTGCATCGGGATTGAATACAACTGTCACCATGCTAACTTTCCTCCATGGGAGTAATGTCTCAAACAGTCTACGCTTTGATCGTTCACTGGAAGACCTGTAGTAGTTTCCGATGCACATCTGGAGGCATTCTGTAATCTGTGGTCTGTCAGAGTGTTGATGAAACACAGAAATAGCATCGGGATTGAATACAACAGTCACCATGCGCACTTTCCTCCATGGGAGTAATGTCTCAAACAGGTTACGCTTTGATCGTTCCCTGGAATACCAGTAGTTGTTTATGATGAACATCTGGGTTCATTGTGTAATGTGTGGACTATCAGAGTGTTGTTGAAACACAGAAATTGCATCCAGATTGAATACAACAGTCACCATGCGCAATTTTCCTAAATGGGAGTAATGTCCCAAACAGTCTACGCTTTGATCGATCCCTGGAAGACAAGTAGTAGTTTCCGATGCACATCAGGTGGCATTCTGTAATCTGTGGACTATCAGAGTGTTGTTGAAACACAGAAATTGCATACGGATTGAATACAACAGTCACCATGCGCACTTTCGTCCATGGGAGTAGTGTCTCAAACAGTTTACGCTTTGACCGTTCCCTGGAAGACCTTTAGTAGTTTCCGATGCACATCTGGGGGCATTCTGTAATGTGTGGACTATCAGAGTGTTGAAACACAGAAATTGAATCGGGATTGAATACAACAGTCACCAAGCGCACTTTCCTCCATGGGAGTAATGTGTCAAACAGTCTACGCTTTGATCGTTCCCTGGAAGAAAATGTTTTAGTTTCTGATGCACATCTGGGGGCATTCTGTAATGTGTGGACTGTCAGAGTGTTGATGAAACACAGAAAGTACGTCAGAATTGAATACAAAAGTCAATATTAGCACTTTCCTCCATGGGAGTAGTGTCTCAAACAGTTTACGCTTTGATCGTTCCCTGGAAGACCAGTAGTAGTTTCCGATGCACATCTGGGGGCATTCTGTAATGTGTGGATTATCAGAGTGTTTATGAAACACAGAAATTGCATCGGGATTGAATACAACAGTCACCATGCGCACTTTCCTCCATGGGAGTAATGTGTCAAACAGTCTACGCTTTGATCGTTCCCTGGAAGACCAGTAGTAGTTTCCGATGCACATCTGGTGTCATTCTGTAATCTGTGGACTATCAGAGTGTTGATGAAACACAGAAATTGCATCGGGATTGAATACAACTGTCACCATGCTAACTTTCCTCCATGGGAGTAATGTCTCAAACAGTCTACGCTTTGATCGTTCACTGGAAGACCTGTAGTAGTTTCCGATGCACATCTGGAGGCATTCTGTAATCTGTGGTCTGTCAGAGTGTTGATGAAACACAGAAATAGCATCGGGATTGAATACAACAGTCACCATGCGCACTTTCCTCCATGGGAGTAATGTCTCAAACAGGTTACGCTTTGATCGTTCCCTGGAATACCAGTAGTTGTTTATGATGAACATCTGGGTTCATTGTGTAATGTGTGGACTATCAGAGTGTTGTTGAAACACAGAAATTGCATCCAGATTGAATACAACAGTCACCATGCGCAATTTTCCTAAATGGGAGTAATGTCCCAAACAGTCTACGCTTTGATCGATCCCTGGAAGACAAGTAGTAGTTTCCGATGCACATCAGGTGGCATTCTGTAATCTGTGGACTATCAGAGTGTTGTTGAAACACAGAAATTGCATACGGATTGAATACAACAGTCACCATGCGCACTTTCGTCCATGGGAGTAGTGTCTCAAACAGTTTACGCTTTGACCGTTCCCTGGAAGACCTTTAGTAGTTTCCGATGCACATCTGGGGGCATTCTGTAATGTGTGGACTATCAGAGTGTTGAAACACAGAAATTGAATCGGGATTGAATACAACAGTCACCAAGCGCACTTTCCTCCATGGGAGTAATGTGTCAAACAGTCTACGCTTTGATCGTTCCCTGGAAGACAAGTAGTAGTTTCCGACGCACATCTGGTATTATTCTGTAATCTGCGGTCTATCAGAGTGTTGATGAAACACAGAACTGGCATCGGGATTGAATACAACAGTCACCATACGCACTTTCCTCCATGGGAGTAATGTCTCAAGCAGTCTACATTTTGATCGATCCCTGCAAGACCAGTACTAGTTTCCGATCTACATCTGGAGGTATTCTGTAATCTGTGGACCTTCAAAGTGTTGATGAAACACATAAATTGCATCGGGATTGAATACAGCAGTCACCATGCGCACTTTCCTGCATGGGAGTAATGTCACAAACAGTCTAAGCTTTGATCGTTCCCTGGAAGACCAGTAGTGGTTTCCGATGCACATCTGGATGCATTCTGTAATCTGTGGCCTATCAGAGTGTTGATGAAACACAGAAATTCCATCGGGATTGAATACAACAGTCACCATGCGCACTTTCCTCCATGGGAGTAATGTCCCAAACTGTTTACGCTTTCATCGTTCCCTGGAAAACCTGTAGTAGTTTGCGATGCACATCTGGGGACATTCTGTAATGTGTGGACTATCAGAGTGTTGATGAAACACAGGAATTGCATCAGGATTGAATACAACAGTCATCATGCACACTTTCCTCCATGGGAGTAATGTCTCAAACAGTTTACGATTTGATCGTTCCCTGGAAGACCAGTAGTAGTTTCCGATGCACATCTGGAGGCATTCTGTAATCTGTGGACTATCAGAGTGTTGCTGAAACACTGAAATTGCATCGGGATTGAATACAACAGACACCATGCGTGCTTCATTCCATGGGATTAATGTCTCAAACAGTCTATGCTTTGATCGTTCCCTGGAAAACATGTATTAGTTTCCGTTGCACATCTGGTGTCATTCTGTAATCTGTGGACTATCAGAGTGTTGATGTAACACAGAAATTGCATTGGGATTGAATACCACTGTCACCATGCGCACTTCCCTCCATGTGAGTAATGTCTCAAACAGTCTACGCTTTGATCGTTCCCTGGAAGACATGTGTTAGTTTCCGATCACATCTGGTGTCACTCTGTAATCTGTGGACTATCAGGGTGTTGATGAAACACAGAAATTGCATCGGGATTGAATACAACTGTCACCATGCGCACTTTCCTCCATGGGAGTAATGTCTCAAACAGTCTACGCTTTGATCGTTCCCTGGAAGACCAGTTTTAGTTTCCGATGCACATCTGTGGGCATTCTGTAATGCGTGGACTATCAGATTGTTGATGAAACACCGAAATTGCATCGGGATTCAATACAACAGTCACCATGCGCACTTTCCTCCATGGGAGTTATGTCTCAAACAGTTTACGCTTTCATCGCTCCCTGGAAGACGAGTAGTATTTTCTGATGCACATCTGGAGGCATTCTGTAATGTGTGGGCTCTCAGAGTGTTGATGAAACACAGAAATTGCATCGGGATTCAATACAACAGTCACCATGCGCACTTTCCTCCATGGGAGTAATGTGTCAAACAGTCTACGCTTTCATCATTCCCTGGAAGACCAGTAGTAGTTTCCGATGCACATCTGGAGGCATTCTGTAATCTGTAAACTATCAGAGTGTTGAGGAAACACAGAAATTGCATCGGGATTGAATACAACAGACACCATGCGTGCTTCATTCCATGGGATTAATGTCTCAAACAGTCTAGGCTTTGATCGTTCCCTGGAAAACATGTATTAGTTTCCGTTGCACATCTGGTGTCATTCTGTAATCTGTGGACTATCAGAGTGTTGATGTAACACAGAAATTGCATTGGGATTGAATACAACAGACACCATGCGCACTTTCCTCCATGGGAGTAATGTCTCAAACAGTCTACGCTTTGACGTTGCCTGCAAGACCAGTAGTAGTTTCCGATGCACATCTTTAGGCATTCTGTAATCTGTGGACCTTTAAATTGTTGATGAATCACAGATATTGCCTCGGGATTGAATACAACAGTCACCATGCGCACTTTCCTTCATGGGAGTAATGTCTCAAACAGTCTACGCTTTGATCGTTTCCTGGAAGACCAGTATTAGCTTCCGATGCACATCTGGGGGAATTCTGTAATCTGTGGACTATCAGAGTGTTGATGAAACACAGACATTGCATCGTGATTGAATACAACAGTCACCATGCTCACTTTCCTCCATGGGAGAAATGTCTCAAACGGTCTACGCTTTGATCGTTCCCTGGAAGACCTGTAGTAGTTTCCGATGCACATCTGGAAGCATTCTGTAAACTGTGGTCTGTCACAGTGTTGATGAAACACAGAAATAGCATCGGGATTGAATACAACAGTCACAATGCGCACTTCCCTCCATGGGAGTAATGTATCAAACAGTTTACGCTTTGATCGTTCCCTGGAAGAAAATGTTTTAGTTTCCGATGCACATCTGGGGGCATTCTGTAATGTGTGGACTGTCAGAGTGTTGATGAAACACAGAATGTACATCAGAATTGAATACAAAAGTCAATATTAGCACTTTCCTCCATGGGAGTAGTGTCTCAAACAGTTTACGCTTTGATCGTTCCCTGGAAGACCAGTAGTAGTTTCCGATGCAAATCTGGGGGCATTCTGTAATGTGTGGATTATCAGAGTGTTGATGAAACACAGAAATTGCATCGGGATTGAATACAACAGTCACCATGCGCACTTTCCTCCATGGGAGTAATGTGTCAAACAGTCTACGCTTTGATCGTTCCCTGGAAGACAAGTATTAATTTCCGACGCACATCTGGTGTTATTCTGTAATCTGCGGACTATCAGAGTGTTGATGAAACACAGAAATTGCATCGGGATTGAATATAACAGTCACCATGCGCACTTTCCTCCATGGGAGTAATGTCTCAAACAGTCTACATTTTGATCGTTCCCTGCAAGACCAGTACTAGTTTCCGATGAACATCTGGAGGTATTCTGTAATCTGTGGACCTTCAAAGTGTTGATGAAACACAGATATTGCATCGGGATTGAAAACAACAGTCACCATGCGCACTCTCCTACATGGGAGTAATGTCACAAACCGTCTACGCTTTGATCGTTCCCTGGAAAACCAGTAGTAGATTCCGATGCACATCTGGAGGCATTCTGTAATCTGTGGACTGTCAGAGTGTTGATGAAACACAGAAATTCCATCGGGATTGAATACAACAGTCACCATGCGCACTTTCCTCCATGGGAGTAATGTCTCAAACAGTTTACGCTTTCGTCGTTACCTGGAAAACCAGTAGTAGTTTCCGATGCACATCTGGGTACATTCAGTATTGTGTGGACTATCAGAGTGTTGATGAAACACAGAAATAGCATCGGGATTGAATACAACAGTCACTATGCGCACTTCCCTATATGGGAGTAATGTCTCAACCAGTTTACGCTTTGATCGTTCCCTGGAAGAAAAGGTTTTAGTTTCTGATGCACATCTGGGGGCATGCTGTAATGTGTTTACTGTCAGAGTGTTGATGAAACACAGAAAATACATCAGAATTGAATACAAAAGTCAATATTAGCACTTTCCTCCATGGGAGTAGTGTCTCAAACAGTTTACGCTTTGATCGTTCCCTGGAAGACCAGTAGTAGTTTCCGATGCACATCTGGGGGCATTCTGAAATGTGTGGATTATCAGAGTGTTGATGAAACACAAAATTTGCATCGGGATTGAATACAACAGTCACCATGCGCACTTTCCTCCATGGGAGTACTGTGTCAAACAGTCTACGCTTTGATCGTTCCCTGGAAGACAAGTATTAATTTCCGACGCACATCTGGTGTTATTCTGTAATCTGCGGACTATCAGAGTGTTGATGAAACACAGAAATTGCATCGGGATTGAATATAACAGTCACCATGCGCACTTTCCTCCATGGGAGAAATGTCTCAAACAGTCTACATTTTGATCGTTCCCTGCAAGACCAGTACTAGTTTCCGATGAACATCTGGAGGTATTCTGTAATCTGTGGACCTTCGAAGTGTTGATGAAACACAGATATTGCATCGGGATTGAAAACAACAGTCACCATGCGCACTTTCCTACATGGGATTAATGTCACAAACAGTCTACGCTTTGATCGTTCCCTGGAAGACCATTAGTAGTTTCCGATGCACATCTGGAGGCACTCTGTAATCTGTGGACTATCAGAGTATTGCTGAAACACTGAAATTGCATCGGGATTGAATACAACAGACACCATGCGTGCTTCATTCCATGGGAGTAATGTCTCAAACAGTCTACGCTTTGATCATTCCCTGGAAGACATGTATTAGTTTCCGATGCACATCTGGTGTCATTCTGTAATCTGTGGACTATCGGAGTGTTGATGAAACACAGAAATTGCATCGGGATTGAATACAACAGTCACCATGCTCACTTTCCTCCATGGGAGTAATGTCTCAAACAGTCTACGCTTTGATCGTTCCCTGGAAGAGCAGTAGTAGTTTCCGATGCACATCTGGAAGCATTCTGTAATCTGTGGACAATCAGAGAGTTGTTGAAACACAGAAACTGCATACGGATTGAATACAACAGTCACCTTGCGCACTTTCCTCCATGGGAGTAATGTGTCAAACAGTCTACGCTTTGATCGTTCCCTGGAAGACAAGTAGTAGTTTCCGACGCACATCTGGTGTTATTCTGTAATCTGCGGACTATCAGAGTGTTGATGAAACACACAAATTGCATCGGGATTGAATACAACAGTCACCATGCGCACTTTCCTCCATGGGAGTAATGTGTCAAACAGTCTACGCTTTGATCGTTCCCTGGAAGACAAGTAGTAGTTTCCGACGCACATCTGGTGTTATTCTGTAATCTGCGGACTAGCAGAGTGTTGATGAAACACAGAAGTTGCATCGGGATTGAATACAACAGTCACCATGCGCACTTTCCTCAATGGGAGTAATGTCTCAAACAGTCTACATTTTGATCGTTCCCTGCAAGACCAGTACTAGTTTCCGATGGACATCTGGCGGTATTCTGTAATCTGTGGACCTTCAAAGTGTTGATGAAACACAGAAATTGCATCGGGATTGAATACAACAGTCACCATGCGCACATTCCTACATGGGAGTAATGTCACAAACAGTCTAAGCTTTGATCGTTCCCTTTAGGACCAGTAGTAGTTTCCGAGGCACATCTGGAGGCATTCTGTAATCTGTGGACTATAAGAGTGTTGATGAAAGACAGAAATTGCATCGGGATTCAATACAAGAGTCACCATGCGCACTTTCCTCCATGGGAGTAATGTGTCAAACAGTCTACGCTTTGATCGTTCCCTGGAAGACCAGTAGTAGTTTCCGATGCACATCTGGAGGCATTCTGTAATCTGTGGACTATCAGAGTGTTGATGAAACACAGAAATTGAATCGGGATTGAATACAACAGTCACCATGCGCACTTTCCTCCATGGGAGTAATGTCTCAAACAGTTTACGCTTTGATCGTTCCCTGGAAGACCAGTAGTAGTTTCCGATTCACATCTGGGGGCATTCTGTAATGTGTGGACTATCAGTGTGTTGATGAAACACAGAAATTGCATCGGGATTGAATACAAGAGACACCATTCTCACTTTCCTCCATGGGAGTAATGTCTCTAACAGTCTACGCTTTGACGTTCCCTGCAAGACCAGTTGTAGTTTCCGATGCACATCTTTAGGCATTCTGTAATCTGTGGACCTTTAAATTGTTGATGAATCACAGAAATTGCCTCGGGATTGAATACAACAGTCACCATGCGCACTTTCCTTCATGGGAGTAATGTCTCAAACAGACTACGCTTTGATCGTTTCCTGGAAGACCAGTAGTAGTTTCCGATGCACATCTGGAGGCTTTCTGTAATCTGTGGACCTTCAAAGTGTTGATGAAACACAGAAATTGCATCGGGAGTGAATACAACAGTCACCATGCGCACTTTCCTAAATGGGAGTAATGTCTCAAACAGTTTACGCTGTTATCGTTCCATTGAAGACCAGTGTAGGTTCCGATGCACATCTGGGGGCATTCTGTAATCTGTGGACTATCAGAGTGTTGCTGAAACACAGAAATTGCATCGGGATTGAATACAACCGACACTATGCGTGCTTCATTCCATGGGAGTAATGTCTCAAACAGTCTACGCTTTGATCGTTCCCTGGAAGACATGTATTAGTTTCCGATGCCCATCTGGTGTCATTCTGTAATCTGTGGACTATCAGAGTGTTGCTGAAACACAGAAATTGCATCGTGATTGAATACAACAGTCACCAAGCTCACTTTCCTCCATGTGAGTAATGTCTCAAACAGTCTACGCTTTGATCGTTCCCTGGAAGACCTGTAGTAGTTTCCGATGCACATCTGGAGGCATTCTGTAATCTGTGGTCTGCCAGAGTGTTGATGAAACACAGAAATAGCATCGGGATTGAATACAACAGTCACTATGCGCACTTCCCTCCATGGGAGTAATGTCTCAAACAGTTTACGCTTTTATCGTTTCCTGGAAGAACAGGTTTTAGTTTCCGATGCACATCTGGGGTCATTCTGTAATGTGTGGACTGTCGGAGTGTTGATGAAACACAGAAATTACATCAGAATTGAGTACAAAAGTCAATATTAGCACTTTCCTTCGTGGGAGTAGTGTCTCAAACGGTTTACGCTTTGATCGTTCCCTGGACGACCAGTAGTAGTTTCCGATGCACATCTGGGGGCATTCTGTAATGTGTGGATTATCAGAGTGTTGATGAAACACAGAAATTGCATCGGGATTGAATACAACAGTCACCATGCACACTTTCCAGATTGGGGGTAATGTCTCAAACAGTTTACGCTTTGATCGTTCCCTGGAAGACCAGTAGTAGTTTCCGATGCACATCTGGAGGCATTCTGTAATCTGTGGACTATCCGAGTGTTGCTGAAACACTGAAATTACTTCGGGATTGAATACAACAGACTCCAATGCGTGCCTCATTCCATGGGAGTTATGACTCAAACAGTCTACGCTTTGATCGTTCCCTGGAGGTCATGTATTAGATTCCGATGCACATCTGGTGTCATTCTGTAATCTGTGGACTATGAGAGTGTTGATGTAACACAGAGATTGCATCGGGATTGAATACAAGAGTCACCATGCGCACTTTCATCCATGGGAGTAATGTCTCAAAGAGTTTACGCTTTGATCGTTCCCTGGAAGACAAGTATTAATTTCCGACGCACGTCTGGTGTTATTCTGTAATCTGCGGACTATCAGAGTGTTGATGAAACACAGAAATTGCATCGGGATTGAATACAACAGTCACCATGCGCACTTAACTACATGGGAGTAATGTCACAAACAGTCTAATTTTTGATCGTTCCCTGGAAGACCAGTAGTAGTTTCCGATGCACATCTGGAGGCATTCTGTAATCTGTAAACTATCAGAGTGTTGATGAAACACAGAAATTGCATCGGGATTGAATACAACAGACACCATGCGCACTTTCCTCCATGTGAGTAATGTCTCAAACAGTCTACGCTTTGACGGTGCCTTCAAGACCAGTAGTAGTTTCCGATCCACATCTTTAGGCATTCTGTAATCTGTGGACCTTTAAATTGTTGATGAATCACAGAAATTGCCTCAGGATTAAATACAACAGTCACCATTCGCACTTTCCTTCATGGAAGTAATGCTTCAAACAGTGCACGCTTTGATCGTTTCCTGGAAGACCAGTAGTAGTTTCCGATGCACATCTGGAGGCTTTCTGTAATCTGTGGACCTTCAAAGTGTTGATGAAACACAGAAATTAATCGAGATTGAATACAACAGTCACCATGCGCACTTTCCTCCGTGGGAGTAATGTCTCAATAAGTTTACGCTTTGATCGTTCCTTGGAAGACCAGTGTAGGTTCCGATGCACATCTGGGGTCATTCTGTAATGTGTGGACTGTCAGAGTGTTGATGAAACACAGAAATTACATCAGAATTGAGTACAAAAGTCAATATTAGCACTTTCCTTCGTGGGAGTAGTGTCTCAAACGGTTTACGCTTTGATCGTTCCCTGGAAGACCAGTAGTAGTTTCCGATGCACATCTGGGGGCATTCTGTAATGTGTGGATTATCAGAGTGTTGATGAAACACAGAAATTGCATCGGGATTGAATACAACAGTCACCATGCGCACTTTCCTCCATGGGAGTAATGTGTCAAACAGTCGACGCTTTGATCGTTCCCTGGAAGACAAGTATTAATTTCCGACGCACGTCTGGTGTTATTCTGTAATCTGCGGACTATCAGACTGTTGATGAAACACAGAAATTGCATCGGGATTGAATACAACAGTCACGATGCGCACTTTCCTCCATGGGAGTAATGTCTCAAACAGTCTACACTTTGATCGTTCCCTGCAAGACCAGTGCTAGTTTCCGATGAACGTCTGGAGGTATTCTGTAATCTGTGGAAATTCAAAGTGTTGATGAAACACAGAAATTGCTTCGGGATTGAATACAACAGTCACCATGCGCACTTTCCTACATGGGAGTGATGTCACAAACAGTCTACGCTTTGGTCGTTCCCTGGTAGACCAGTAGTAGTTTCCGACGCACATCTGGTGTTATTCTGTAATCTGCGGACTATCAGAGTGTTGATGAAACACAGAAATTGCATCGGGATTGAATACAACAGTCACCATGCGCACTTTCCTCCATGGGAGTAATGTCTCAAACGGTCTACATTTTGATCGTTCCCTGCTAGACCAGTACTAGTTTCAGATGGACATCTGGCGGCATTCTGTAATCTGTGGACCTTCAAAGTGTTGATGAAACACAGAAATTGCATCGGGATTGAATACAACAGTCACTATGCGCACTTTCCTACATGGGAGTAATGTCACAAACAGTCTAATTTTTGATCGTTCCCTGGAAGACCAGTAGTAGATTCCGATGCACATCTGGAGGCATTCTGTAATCTGTGGACTATCAGACTGTTGATGAAACACAGAAATTCCATCGGGATTGAATACAACAGTCACCATGCGCACTTTCCTCCATGGGAGTAATGTCTCAAACAGTCTACATTTTGATCGTTCCTTGCTAGACCAGTACTAGTTTCAGATGGACATCTGGCGGCATTCTGTAATCTGTGGACCTTCAAATTGTTGATGAAACACAGAAATTGCATCGAGATTGAATACAACAGTCACCATGCGCACTTTCCTCTATAGGAGTAATGTCTCAAACAGTTTACGCTTTGATCGTTCCCTGGTAGATCAGTAGTAGTTTCCGATGCACATCTGGAGACATTCTGTAATCTGTGGACTATCAGAGTGTTGCTGAAACACTGAAATTGCATCGGGATTGAATACAACAGACACCATGCGTGCTTCATTGCATGGGAGTAATGTCTCAAACAGTCTACGCTTTGATCGTTCCCTGGAAGACATGTATTAGTTTCCGATGCACATCTGGTGTCATTCTGTAATCTGTGGACTATCAGAGTGTTGATGTAACACAGAAATTGCATCGGGATTAATTACAACTGTCACCATGCGCACTTCTCTCCATGGGAGTAATGTCTCAAACAGTCTACGCTTTGATCGATCCCTGGAAGACATGTATTAGTTTCCGATGCACATCTGGTGTCATTCTGTAATCTGTGGACTATCAGGGTGTTGATGAAACACAGAAATTGCATCGGGACTGAATACAACTGTCACCATGCGCACTTTCCTTGATGGGAGTAATGTCTCTATCAGTCTACGCTTTGATTGTTCCCTGGAAGACCTGTAGTAGTTTCCGATGCACATCTGGAGGCATTCTGTAATGTGTGGACTATTAGAGTGTTGATGAAACACAGAAATTGCATCGGGATTGAATACAACAGTCACAATGCGCACTTTCCTCCATGGGAGTAATGTCTCAAACAGTCTACGATTTGATTGTTCCCTGGAAGGCCTGTAGTAGCTTTCGATGCACATCTGGTGTCATTCTGTAATCTGTGGACTGTCAGAGTGTTGATGAAACACAGAAATTGAATCGGGATTGAATACAACAGTCACCATTCGCACTTTCCTCCATGGGAGTAATCTCTCAAACAGTTTACGCTTTTATCGTTTCCTGGAAGACCAGTTTTATTTTCCGATGCACATCTGGAGGCATTCTGTAATGTGTGGACTATCAGAGTGTGGAGGAAACACAGAAATTGCCTCGGTATTGAATACTACAGTCACCATGCGCACGTTCCTCCTTGGGAGTAATGTCTCAAACAGTCTACGCTTTCATCGCTCCCTGGAAGACCAGTAGCAGTTTCCAATGCACATCTGGAGGCATTCTGTAATCTGTGGACCTTTAAAGTGTTGCTGAAACACAGAAATTGCCTCGGGATTGAATACTACATTCACCATGCGCACTTTCCTCCATTGGAGTAATGTCTCAAACAGGCTACGCTTTGATCGTTTCCTGGAAGACGAGTAGTAGTTTCTGATGCACATCTGGAGGCATTTTGTAATGTGTGGACTATCAGAGTGTTGATGAAACACAGAAATTGCATCGGGTTTAAACACAACAGTCACCATGCGAACTTTCCTCCATGGGAGTAATGTCTCAAACAGTCTACGCTTTGATCGTTCCCTTTAAGAAAAGTAGTAGCTTCCGATGCACATCTGGAGAAATTCTGTAATCTGTAAACTATCAGAGTGTTGTTCAAACACAGAAATTGCATCGGGATTGAATACAACAGTCACCATGCGCACTTTCCTCCACGGGAGTAATGTCTCAAACAGTTTACGCTTTGATCGTTCCCTGGAAGACGAGTAGTAGTTTCCGATGCACATCTGGAGGCATTCTGTAACCTGTGGACCTTCAAAATGTTGATGAAACACAGAAATTGCATCGGGATTGAATACAACAGTCACCATGCGCACTCTTCTACATGGGAGTAATGTCACAAACTGTCTACGCTTTGATCGTTCCCTGGAAGACCAGTAGTAGATTCCGATGCACATCTGGATCCAATCTGTAATCTGTGGACCTTCAAAGTGTTGATTAAACACAGAAATTGCATCGGGATTGAATACAACAGTCACCATGCGCACTTTCCTACATGGGAGTAATGTCACAAACTGTCTACGCTTTGATCGTTCCCTGGAAGACCAGTAGTAGTTTCCGATGCACATCTGGAGGCATTCTGTAATGTGTGGACTATCAGAGTGTTGAAGAAACACAGAAATTGCATGGGGATTGAATACAACAGTCACCATGCGCACTTTCCTCCATAGGACTAATGTCTCAAACAGTTTACGCTTTGATCGTTCCCTGGAAGACCAGTAGTAGTTTCCGATGCACATATGGGGCCATTCTGTAATCTGTGTACTATCAGAGTGTTAATGAAACACACAAATTGCATCCGGATTAAATACAACAGTCACCATGCGCAATTTTCCTAAATGGGAGTAATGTCTCAAACAGTCTACGCTTTGATCGTTCCCTGGAAGACCAGTAGCAGTTTCCGATGCACATCTGCAGGCATTCTGTAATCTGTGGACTATCAGAGTGTTGTTGAAACACAGAAATTGCATCGGGATTGAATACAACAGTCACCATGCGCACTTTCCTCCATGGTACTAATGTCTCAAACAGTCTACGATTTGATCGTTCCCTGGAAGACCAGTAGTAGTTTCCGATGCACATATGTGGCCATTCTGTAATCTGTGTACTATCAGAGTGTTAATGAAACACACAAATTGCATCGGGATTAAATACAACAGTCACCATGCGCAATTTTCCTAAATGGGAGTAATGTCTCAAACAGTCTACGCTTTGATCGTTCCCTGGAAGACCAGTAGTAGTTTCCGATGCACATCTGCAGGCATTCTGTAATCTGTGGACTATCAGAGTGTTGTTGAAACACAGAAATTTCATCGGGATTGAATACAACAGTCACCATGCGCACTTTCCTCCATGGGAGTAATGTCTAAAAGTGTCTACGCTTTGATCGTTTCCTGGAAGACCAGTAGTAGTATCCGATGCACATCTGGAGGCATTCTGTAATCTGTGGACCTTCAAAATGTTGATGAAACACAGAAATTGCATCGGGATTGAATACAAGAGTCACCATGCGCACTTTCCTACATGGGAGTAATGTCACAAACAGTCTACGCTTTGATCGTTCCCTGGAAGACCAGTAGTAGATTCCGATGCACATCTGGATCCAATCTGTAATCTGTGGACTATCAGAGTGTTGATGAAACACAGAAATTGCATCGGGATTGATTACAACAGTCACCATGCGCACTTTCCTACATGGGAGTAATGTCTCAAACAGTTTACGCTTTGATCGTTCCCTGGAGGACCAGTAGTAGTTTTCGATGCATATCTGGGGACATTCTGTAATGTGTGGACTATCAGAGTGTTGATGAAACACAGAAATTGCATCAGGATTGAATACAACACTCATTATGCGCACTTTCCTCCATGGGAGTAATGTCTCAAACAGTTTACGCTTTCATTGTTCCCTGGAAGACATGTAGTAGCTTCCGATGCACATCTGGAGGCATTCTGTTATCTGTGGACTATCAGAGTGTTGATGAAACACGGAAATTGCATCGGGATTGAATACAACAGACACCATGCGGACTTTCCTCCATGGGAGTAATGTCTCAATTAGTCTACGATTTGATCGTTTCCTGGAGGACCAGTAGTAGTTTCCGATGCTCATCTGGTGGCATTCTGTAATCTGTCGACCTTCAATGTGTTGATGAATCACAGAAATTGCATCGGGATTGAATACAACAGTCATCATGCGCACTTTCCTCCATGGGAGTAATGTCTCAAACACTTTACGCTTTGATCGTTCCCTGGAAGACATGTAGTAGATTCCGATGCACATCTGGAGGCACTCTGTAATCTGTGGACTATCAGATTGTTGATGAAACACAGAAATTGCATCGGGATTGAATACAACATTCACCATGCGCACTTTCCTCCATGGGAGTAATGTCTCAAACAGTCTACGCTTTGATCGTTCCCTGCAAGACCAGTAGTAGTTTCCGTTGCCCTTCTGGAGGCATTCTGTAATCTGTGGACCTTCAAAGTGTTGATTAAACACAGAAATTGCCGCGGGGTTGAATACAACAGTCACCATGCGCACTTTCCTCCATGGGAGTAATGTCACAGACAGTCTACGCTTTGATCGTTCCCTGGAAGACCAGTAGTAGATTCCGATGCACATCTGGAGCCATTCTGTAAACTGTGGACTATCAGGGTGTTGATGAAACACAGAAATTGCATCGGGATTGAATACAACAGTCACCATGCGCACCTTCCTCCATGGGAGTAATGTCTCTAACAGTGTACGCTTTGATCGTTCCCTGCAAGACCAGTAGTATTTGCCGATGCACATCTGTAGGCATTCTATAATCTGTGGACCTTCAAAGTGTTGATGAAACACAGGATTTACCGCTGGACTGAATACAACAGTCGCCATGCGCACTTGCCTCTATGTGAGTAATGTCTCAAACAGTCTACGCTTTGATCGTTCCCTGGAAGACCAGTAGTAGTTTCCGAAGCACATCTGGAGGCATTCTGTAACCTGTGGACTATTAGAGTGTTGATGAAACACAGAAATTGATCGGGATTGAATACAACAGTCACAATTCGCACTTTCCTCCATGGGAGTAATGTCTCAAACAGTCTACGCTTTGATCGTTCCCTGGAAGACCAGTAGTTGATTTAAATGCACATCTGGATCCAATCTGTAATCTGTGGACTATCAGGGTGTTCATGAAACACAGAAATTGCATCGGGATTGAATACAACAGTCACCATGCGCACTTTCCTCCATGGGAGTAATGTCTCAAACAGTTTACGCTTTGATCGTTCCCTGGAAGACCAGTAGTAGTTTCCGATGCACATCTGGGGTCATTCTGTAATGTGTGGACTATCAGAGTGTTGATGAAACACAGAAATTGCATCGGGATTGAATACAACAGTCACAATGCGCACTTTCCTCCATGGGAGTAATGTCTCAAACAGTCTACGCTTTGATCGTTCCCTGGAAGACCAGTAGTTGATTTAAATGCACATCTGGATCCAATCTGTAATCTGTGGACAATCAGGGTGTTGATGAAACACAGAAATTGCATCGGGATTGAATACAACAGTCTCAATGCGCTCTTTCCTCCATGGGAGTAATGTCTCAAACAGTTTACGCTTTGATCGTTCGCTGGAAGACCAGTAGTAGTTTCCGATGCACATCTGGGGACATTCTGTAATGTGTGGACTATCAGAGTGTTGATGAAACACAGAAATTGCATCGGGATTGAATACAACAGTCACCATGCGCACTTTCCTCCATAGGACTAATGTCTCAAACAGTCTACGCTTTGATCGTTCCCTGGAAGACCAGTAGTAGATTCCGATGCACATCTGGATCCAATCTGTAATCTGTGGACTATCAGAGTGTTGATGAAACACAGAAATTGCATCGGGATTGATTACAACAGTCACCATGCGCACTTTCCTACATGGGAGTAATGTCTCAAACAGTTTACGCTTTGATCGTTCCCTGGAGGACCAGTAGTATTTTTCGATGGACATCTGGGGACATTCTGTAATGTGTGGACTATCAGAGTGTTGATGAAACACAGAAATTGCATCAGGATTGAATACAACACTCATTATGCGCACTTTCCTCCATGGGAGTAATGTCTCAAACAGTTTACGCTTTCATTGTTCCCTGGAAGACATGTAGTAGCTTCCGATGCACATCTGGAGGCATTCTGTTATCTGTGGACTATCAGAGTGTTGATGAAACACGGAAATTGCATCGGGATTGAATACAACAGACACCATGCGGACTTTCCTCCATGGGAGTAATGTCTCAATTAGTCTACGATTTGATCGTTTCCTGGAGGACCAGTAGTAGTTTCCGATGCTCATCTGGTGGCATTCTGTAATCTGTCGACCTTCATTGTGTTGATGAATCACAGAAATTGCATCGGGATTGAATACAACAGTCATCATGCGCACTTTCCTCCATGGGAGTAATGTCTCAAACACTTTACGCTTTGATCGTTCCCTGGAAGACGTGTAGTAGATTCCGATGCACATCTGGAGGCATTCTGTAATCTGTGGACTATCAGATTGTTGATGAAACACAGAAATTGCATCGGGATTGAATACAACATTCACCATGCGCACTTTCCTCCATGGGAGTAATGTCTCAAACAGTCTACGCTTTGATCGTTCCCTGCAAGACCAGTAGTAGTTTCCGTTGCTCTTCTGGAGGCATTCTGTAATCTGTGGACCTTCAAAGTGTTGATTAAACACAGAAATTGCCGCGGGGTTGAATACAACAGTCACCATGCGCACTTTCCTCCATGGGAGTAATGTCACAGACAGTCTACGCTTTGATCGTTCCCTGGAAGACCAGTAGTAGATTCCGATGCACATCTGGAGCCATTCTGTAATCTGTGGACTATCAGGGTGTTGATGAAACACAGAAATTGCATCGGGATTGAATACAATAGTCACCATGCGCACTTTCCTCCATGGGAGTAATGTCTCTAACAGTGTACGCTTTGATCGTTCCCTGCAAGACCAGTAGTATTTGCCGATGCACATCTGTAGGCATTCTATAATCTGTGGACCTTCAAAGTGTTGATGAAACACAGGATTTGCCGCTGGACTGAATACAACAGTCGCCATGCGCACTTGCCTCTATGTGAGTAATGTCTCAAACAGTCTACGCTTTGATCGTTCCCTGGAAGACCAGTAGTAGTTTCCGAAGCACATCTGGAGGCATTCTGTAACCTGTGGACTATTAGAGTGTTGATGAAACACAGAAATTGCATCGGGATTGAATACAACAGTCACAATGCGCACTTTTCTCCATGGGAGTAATGTCTCAAACAGTCTACGCTTTGATCGTTCCCTGGAAGACCAGTAGTTGATTTAAATGCACATCTGGATCCAATCTGTAATCTGTGGACTATCAGGGTGTTGATGAAACACAGAAATTGCATCGGGATTGAATACAACAGTCACCATGCGCACTTTCCTCCATGGGAGTAATGTCTCAAACAGTTTACGCTTTGATCGTTCCCTGGAAGACCAGTAGTAGTTTCCGATGCACATCTGGGGACATTCTGTAATGTGTGGACTATCAGAGTGTTGATGAAACACAGAAATTGCATCGGGATTGAATACAACAGTCACCATGCGCACTTTCCTCCATAGGACTAATGTCTCAAACAGTTTACGCTTTGATCGTTCCCTGGAAGACCAGTAGTAGTTTCCGATGCACATATGTGGCCATTCTGTAATCTGTGTACTATCAGAGTGTTAATGAAACACACAAATTGCATCGGGATTAAATACAACAGTCACCATGCGCAATTTTCCTACATGGGAGTAATGTCTCAAACAGTCTACGCTTTGATCGTTCCCTGTAAGACTAGTAGTAGTTTCCGATGCACATCTGCAGGCATTCCGTAATCTGTGGACTATCAGAGTGTTGTTGAAACACAGAAATTGCATCGGGATTGAATACAACAGTCACCATGCGCACTTTCCTCCATGGTACTAATGTCTCAAACAGTCTACGATTTGATCCTTCCCTGGAAGACCAGTAGTAGTTTCCGATGCACATCTGGAGGCATTCTGTAATCTGTGGACTATCAGAGTGTTGTTGAAACACAGAAATTGCATCGGGATTGAATACAACAGTCACCATGCGCACTTTCCTCCATGGGAGTAATGTCTAAAAGTGTCTACGCTTTGATCGTTTCCTGGAGGACCAGTAGTAGTTTCCGATGCTCATCTGGTGGCATTCTGTAATCTGTCGACCTTCAATGTGTTGATGAAACACAGAAATTGCATCGGGATTGAATACAACAGTCATCATGCGCACTTTATTCCATGGGAGTAATGTCTCAAATACTTTACGCTTTGATCGTTCCCTGGAAGACATGTAGTAGATTCCTATTCACATCTGGAGGCATTCTGTAATCTGTGGACTATCAGGGTGTTGATGAAACACAGAATTTGCATCGGGATTGAATACAACAGTCACCATGCGCACTTTCCTCCATGGGAGTAATGTCTCAAACAGTCTACGCTTTGATCGTTCCCTGCAAGACCAGTAGTAGTTTCCGTTGCTCATCTGGAGGCATTCTGTAATCTGTGGACCTTCAAAGTGTTGATTAAACACAGAAATTGCCGCGGGGTTCAATACAAAAGTCACCATGCGCACTATCCTCCATGGGAGTAATGTCACAGACAGTCTACGCTTTGATCGTTCCCTGGAAGACCAGTAGTAGATTCCGATGCACATCTGGAGCCATTCTGTAATCTGTGGACTATCAGGGTGTTGATGAAACACAGAAATTGCATCGGGATTGAATACAACAGTCACCATGCGCACTTTCCTCCATGGGAGTAATGTCTCTAACAGTGTACGCTTTGATCGTTCCCTGCAAGACCAGTAGTATTTGCGATGCACATCTGTAGGCATTCTATAATCTGTGGACCTTCAAAGTGTTGATGAAACACAGGATTTGCCGCTGGATTGAATACAACAGTCGCCATGCGCACTTTCCTCTATGTGAGTAATGTCTCAAACAGTCTACGCTTTGATCGTTCCCTGGAGGACCAGTAGTAGTTTCCGAAGCACATCTGGACGCATTCTGTAACCTGTGGACTATTACAGTGTTGATGAAACACAGAAATTGCATCGGGATTGAATACAACAGTCACAATGCGCACTTTCCTCCATGGGAGTAATGTCTCAAACAGTCTACGCTTTGATCGTTCCCTGGAAGACCAGTAGTTGATTTAAATGCACATCTGGATCCAATCTGTAATCTGTGGACTATCAGGGTGTTGATGAAACACAGAAATTGCATCGGGATTGAATACAACAGTCACCATGCGCACTTTCCTCCATGGGAGTAATGTCTCAAACAGTTTACGCTTTGATCGTTCCCTGGAAGACCAGTAGTAGTGTCCGATGCATATCTGGGGACATTCTGTAATGTGTGGACTATCAGAGTGTTGATGAAACACAGAAATTGCATCAGGATTGAATACAACAGTCATCATGCGCACTTTCCTCCATGGGAGTAATGTCTCAAACAGTTTACGCCTTGATCGTTCCCTGGAAGACATGTAGTAGCTTCCGATGCACATCTGGAGGCATTCTGTAATCTGTCGACATTCAAAGTTTTGATGAAACACAGATATTGCATCGGGATTGAATACAACAGACACCATGCGGACTTTCCTCCATGGGAGTAATGTCTCAATTAGTCCACGATTTGATCGTTTCCTGGAGGACCAGTAGTAGTTTCCGATGCTCATCTGGAGGCATTCTGTAATCTGTCGACATTCAAAGTTTTGATGAAACACAGATATTGCATCGGGATTGAATACAACAGTCATCATGCGCACTTTCCTCCATGGGAGTAATGTCTCATACAGTTTACGCTTTGATCGTTCCCTGGAAGACATGTAGTAGATTCCGATGCACATCTGGAGGCATTCTGTAATCTGTGGACTATAAGAGTGTTGATGAAACACAGAAATTGCATCGGGATTGAATACAACATTCACCATGCGCACTTTCCTCTATGGGAGTAACGTCTCAAACAGTCTACGTTTTGATCGTTCCCTGCAAGACCAGTAGTAGTTTCCGATGCTCATCTGGAGGCATTCTGTAATCTGTGGACCTTCAAAGTGTTGATTAAACACAGAAATTGCCGCGGGGTTCAATACAACAGTCACCATGCGCACTTTCCTCCATAGGACTAATGTCTCAAACAGTTAACGCTTTGATCGTTCCCTGGAAGACCAGTACTAGTTTCCGATGCACATCTGCAGGCATTCTGTAATCTGTGGTCTATCAGAGTGTTGTTGAAACACAGAAATTGCATACGGATTGAATACAACAGTCACCATGCGCACTTTCCTTCATGGTACTAATGTCTCAAACAGTCTACGATTTGAGCGTTCCCTGGAAGACCAGTAGTAGTTTCCGATGCACATCTGGAGGCATTCTGTAATCTGTGGACTATCAGAGTGTTGTTGAAACTCAGAAATTGCATCGGGATTGAATACAACAGTCACCATGCGCACTTTCCTCCATGGGAGTAATGTCTAAAAGTGTCTACGCTTTGATCGTTTCCTGGAAGACCAGTAGTAGTTTCCGATGCACATCTGGAGGCATTCTGTAACCTGTGGACCTTCAAAATGTTGATGAAACACAGAAATTGCATCGGGATTGAATACAACAGTCACCATGCGCACTTTCCTACATGGGAGTAATGTCACAAACAGTCTACGCTTTGATCGTTCCCTGGAAGACCAGTAGTAGATTCCGATGCACATCTGGATCCAATCTGTAATCTGTGGACTATTAGAGTGTTGATGAAACACAGAAATTGCATCGGGATTGATTACAACAGTCACCATGTGCACTTTCCTAAATGGGAGTAATGTCTCAAACAGTCTACGCTTTGATCGTTACCTGGAAGACCAGTAGTAGTTTCCGATGCACATCTGGAGGCATTCTGTAATGTGTGGACTATCAGAGTGTTGAAGAAACACAGAAATTGCATCGGGATTGAATACAACATTCACCATGCGCACTTTCCTCCATAGGACTAATGTCTCAAACAGTTTACGCTTTGATCGTTCCCTGGAAGACCAGTAGTAGTTTCCGATGCACATATGTGGCCATTCTGTAATCTGTGTACTATGAGAGTGTTAATGAAACACACAAAAATGCATCGGGATTAAATACAACAGTCACCATGCGCAATTTTCCTAAATGGGAGAAATGTCTCAAACAGTCTACGCTTTGATCGTTCCCTGGAAGACCAGTAGTAGTTTCCGATGCACATCTGCAGGCATTCTGTAATCTGTGGACTATCAGAGTGTTGTTGAAACACAGAAATTGCATCGGGATTGAATACAACAGTCACCAGGCGCACTTTCCTCCATGGTACTAATGTCTTAAACAGTCTACGATTTGATCGTTCCCTGGAAGACCAGTAGTAGTTTCCGATGCACATATGTGGCCATTCTGTAATCTGTGTACTATCAGAGTGTTAATGAAACACACAAATTGCATCGGGATTAAATACAACAGTCACCATGCGCAATTTTCCTACATGGGAGTAATGTCTCAAACAGTCTACGCTTTGATCGTTCCCTGGAAGACTAGTAGTAGTTTCCGATGCACATCTGCAGGCATTCCGTAATCTGTGGACTATCAGAGTGTTGTTGAAACACAGAAATTGCATCGGGATTGAATACAACAGTCACCATGCGCACTTTCCTCCATGGTACTAATGTCTCAAACAGTCTACGATTTGATCGTTCCCTGGAAGACCAGTAGTAGTTTCCGATGCACATCTGGAGGCATTCTGTAATCTGTGGACTATCAGAGTGTTGTTGAAACACAGAAATTGCATCGGGATTGAATACAACAGTCACCATGCGCACTTTCCTCCATGGGAGTAATGTCTAAAAGTGTCTACGCTTTGATCGTTTCCTGGAGGACCAGTAGTAGTTTCCGATGCTCATCTGGTGGCATTCTGTAATCTGTCGACCTTCAATGTGTTGATGAAACACAGAAATTGCATCGGGATTGAATACAACAGTCATCATGCGCACTTTCCTCCATGGGAGTAATGTCTCAAATACTTTACGCTTTGATCGTTCCCTGGAAGACATGTAGTAGATTCCTATTCACATCTGGAGGCATTCTGTAATCTGTGGACTATCAGGGTGTTGATGAAACACAGAAATTGCATCGGGATTGAATACAACAGTCACCATGCGCACTTTCCTCCATGGGAGTAATGTCTCTAACAATGTACGCTTTGATCGTTCCCTGCAAGACCAGTAGTATTTGCGATGCACATCTGTAGGCATTCTATAATCTGTGGACCTTCAAAGTGTTGATGAAACACAGGATTTGCCGCTGGATTGAATACAACAGTCGCCATGCGCACTTTCCTCTATGTCTCAAACAGTCTACGCTTTGATCGTTCCCTGGAAGACCAGTAGTAGTTTCCGAAGCACATCTGGACGCATTCTGTAACCTGTGGACTATTACAGTGTTGATGAAACACAGAAATTGCATCGGGATTGAATACAACAGTCACAATGCGCACTTTCCTCCATGGGAGTAATGTCTCAAACAGTGTACGCTTTGATCGTTCCCTGGAAGACCAGTAGTTGATTTAAATGCACATCTGGATCCAATCTGTAATCTGTGGACTATCAGGGTGTTGATGAAACACAGAAATTGCATCGGGATTGAATACAACAGTCACCATGCGCACTTTCCTCCATGGGAGTAATGTCTCAAACAGTTTACGCTTTGATCGTTCCCTGGAAGACCAGTAGTAGTGTCCGATGCACATCTGGGGACATTCTGTAATGTGTGGACTATCAGAGTGTTGATGAAACACAGAAATTGCATCAGGATTGAATACAACAGTCATCATGCGCACTTTCCTCCATGGGAGTAATGTCTCAAACAGTTTACGCTTTGATCGTTCCCTGGAAGACATGTAGTAGCTTCCGATGCACATCTGGAGGCATTCTGTAACCTGTCGACATTCAAAGTTTTGATGAAACACAGATATTGCATCGGGATTGAATACAACAGACACCATGCGGACTTTCCTCCATGGGAGTAATGTCTCAATTAGTCCACGATTTGATCGTTTCCTGGAGGACCAGTAGTAGTTTCCGATGCTCATCTGGAGGCATTCTGTAATCTGTCGACATTCAAAGTTTTGATGAAACACAGATATTGCATCGGGATTGAATACAACAGTCATCATGCGCACTTTCCTCCATGGGAGTAATGTCTCATACAGTTTACGCTTTGATCGTTCCCTGGAAGACATGTAGTAGATTCCGGTGCACATCTGGAGGCATTCTGTAATCTGTGGACTATAAGAGGGTTGATGAAACACAGAAATTGCATCGGGATTGAATACAACATTCACCATGCGCACTTTCCTCTATGGGAGTAACGTCTCAAACAGTCTACGTTTTGATCGTTCCCTGCAAGACCAGTAGTAGTTTCCGATGCTCATCTGGAGGCATTCTGTAATCTGTGGACCTTCAATGTGTTGATTAAACACAGAAATTGCCGCGGGGTTCAATACAACAGTCACCATGCGGACTTTCCTCCATGGGAGTAATGTCACAAAAACTTTACGCTTTGATCGTTCCCTGGAAGACATGTAGTAGATTCCGATGCACATCTGGAGCCATTCTGTAATCTCTGGACTATCAGGGTGTTGATGAAACACAGAAATTGTATCGGGATTGAATACAACAGTCACCATGCGCACTTTCCTCCATGGGAGTAATGTCTCTAACAGTGTACGCTTTGATCGTTCCCTGCAAGACCAGTAGTATTTGCCGTTGCACATCTGTAGGCATTCTACAATCTGTGGACCTTCAAAGTGTTGATGAAACACAGGATTTGCCGCTGGCTTGAATACAACAGTCGCCATGCGCACTTTCCTCCATGTGAGTAATGTCTCAAACAGTCTACGATTTGATCGTTCCCTGGAAGACCAGTAGTAGTTTCCGATGCACATCTGGAGGCATTCTGTAATGTGTAAACTATCAGAGTGTTGTTCAAACACAGAAATTGCTTCGGGATTGAATACAACAGTCACCATGCGCACTTTCTTCCATGGGAGTAATGCCTCAAACAGTTAACGCTTTGATCGTTCCCTGGAAGACCAGTAGTAGTTTCCGATGCACATCTGTGGCCACTCTGTAATTTGTGTACTATCAGAGTGTTGATGAAACTCAGAAATTGCATCGGGATTGTGGACAACAGTCGCCATGCGCACTTTCCTCCATGTGAGTAATGTCTCAAACAGTCTACGATTTGATCCTTCCCTGGAAGACCAGTAGTAGTTTCCGATGCACATCTGCAGGCATTCTGTAATCTGTGGACTATCAGAGTGTTGTTGAAACACAGAAATTGCATCGGGATTGAATACAACAGTCACCATGGGCACTTTCCTCCATGGTACTAATGTCTCAAACAGTCTACGCTTTGATCGTTCCCTGGAAGACCAGTAGTAGTTTCCGATGCTCATCTGGAGGCATTCTGTAATCTGTGGACTATCAGAGTGTGGTTGAAACAAAAAAATTAATCGGGATTGAATACAACATTCACCATACGCACTTTCCTCCATGGGAGTAATGTCTAAAAGTGTCTACGATTAGATTGTTTCCTGGAAGACCAGCAGCAGTTTCCAATGCACATCTGGAGGCATTCTGTAATCTGTGGACCTTCAAAATGTTGATGAAACACAGAAATTGCATCGGGATTGAATACAACTGTCACCATGCGCACTTCCCTACATGGGAGTAATGTCACAAACAGTCTACGCTTTGATCGTTCCCTGGAAGACCAGTAGTAGATTCCGATGCACTTCTGTAGGCATTCTATAATCTGTGGACCTTCAAAGTGTTGATGAAACACAGAAATTGCATCAGGATTGAATACAATAGTCACCATGAGCACTTTCCTCCATGGGGGTACTGTCTCTAACAGTTTACGCTTTGATCGTTCCCTGGAAGACCTATAGTAGTATCCGATGCACATCTGGGGGCATTCTGTAATGTGTGGTCTATCATAGTGTTGATGAAACACAGAAATTGCATCGGGATTGAATACAACAGTCACCATGCGCACTTTCCTCCATGGGAGTAATGTCTGAAAGAGTCTACGCTTTGATCGATCCCTGGAAGACAAGTATTAGTTTCCGATGCACATCTGGAGGCATTCTGTAATCTGTAAACTGTCAGAGTGTTGTTCAAACACAGAAATTGCATCGGGATTGAATACAACAGTCACCATGCGCACTTTCCTCCATGGGAGTAATGTCTTAATCTGTTTACGCTTTGATCGTTCCCTGGATGACAAGTAGTAGTTTCCGATGCACACCTGGGGGCATTCTGTAATCTGTGGACTATCAGAGTGTTGATTAAAACACAGAAATTGCATCGGGATTGAATAGAACAATCACCATGCGCACTTTCCTCCATGGGAGTAATGTCTCAAACAGTCTACGCTTTGATCGTTCCCTGCAAGACCAGTAGTAGTTTCCGTTGCTCATCTGGAGGCATTCTGTAATCTGTGGACCTTCAAAGTGTTGATTAAACACAGAAATTGCCGCGGGGTTGAATACAACAGTCACCATGCGCACTTTCCTCCATGGGAGTAATCTCACAGACAGTCTACGCTTTGATCGTTCCCTGGAAGACCAGTAGTAGATTCCGATGCACATCTGGAGCCATTCTGTAATCTGTGGACTATCAGGGTGTTGATGAAACACAGAAATTGCATCGGGATTGAATACAACTGTCACCATGCGCACTTTCCTCCACGGGAGTAATGTCTCTAACAGTGTACGCTTTGATCGTACCCTGCAAGACCAGTAGTATTTGCCGATGCACATCTGTAGGCATTCTATAATCTGTGGAACTTCAAAGTTTTGATGAAACACAGGATTTGCCGCTGGATTGAATACAACAGTCGCCATGCGCACTTTCCTCTATGTGAGTAATGTCTCAAACAGTCTACGCTTTGATCGTTCCCTGGAAGACCAGTAGTAGTTTCCGAAGCACATCTGGAGGCATTCTGTAACCTGTGGACTATTACAGTGTTGATGAAACACAGAAATTGCATCGGGATTGAATACAACAGTCACAATGCGCACTTTCCTCCATGGGAGTAAGGTCTCAAACAGTCTACGCTTTGATCGTTCCCTGGAAGACCAGTAGTTGATTTAAATGCACATCTGGATCCAATCTGTAATCTGTGGACTATCAGGGTGTTGATGAAACACAGAAATTGCACCGGGATTGAATACAACAGTCACCATGCGCACTTTCCTCCATGGGAGTAATGTCTCTAACAGTTTACGCTTTGATCGTTCCCTGGAAGACTAGTAGTAGTTTCCGATGCACATCTGGGGACATTCTGTAATGTGTGGACTATCAGAGTGTTGATGAAACACAGAAATTGCATCAGGATTGAATACAACAGTCATCATGCGCACTTTCCTCCATGGGAGTAATGTCTCAAACAGTTTACGCTTTGATCTTTCCCTGGAAGACATGTAGTAGCTTCCGATGCACATCTGGAGGCATTCTGTAATCTGTGGACTATCAGAGTGTTGATGAAACACAGAAATTGCATCGGGATTGAATACAACAGACACCTTGCGGACTTTCCTCCATGGGAGTAATGTCTCAATTAGTCTACGATTTGATCGTTTCCTGGAGGACCAGTAGTAGTTTCCGATGCTCATCTGGAGGCATTCTGTAATCTGTCGACATTCAAAGTTTTGATGAAACACAGAAATTGCATCGGGATTGAATACAACAGTCATCATGCGCACTTTCCTCCATGGGAGTAACGTCTCAAACAGTTTACGATTTGATCGTTCACTGGAAGACATGTAGTAGATTCCGATGCACATCTGGAGGCATTCTGTAATCTGTGGACTATCAGAGTGTTGATGAAACACAGAAATTGCATCGGGATTGAATACAACATTCACCATGCGCACTTTCCTCCATGGGAGTAATGTCTCAAACAGTCTACGTTTTGATCGTTCCAAGCAAGACCAGTAGTAGTTTCCGTTGCTCATCTGGAGGCATTCTGTAATCTGTCGACCTTCAAAGTATTGATGAAACACAGAAATTTCATCTGGATTGAATACAACAGTCACCATGGGCACTTTCCTCCACGGGAGTAATGTCTCAAACAGTCTACGCTTTGATCGTTCCCTGGAAGACCAGTAGTAGTTTCCGATGCACATCTGGAGGCATTCTGTAATCTGTAAACTATCAGAGTGTTGTTCAAACACAGAAATTGTTTCTGGATTGAATACAACAGTCACCATGCGCACTTTCCTCCATGGGAGTAATGCCTCAAACAGTTTACGCTTTGATCGTTCCCTGGAAGACCAGTAGTAGTTTCCGATGCACATCTGTGGCCATTTTGTAATTTGTGTACTATCAGAGTGTTGATGAAACACAGAAATTGCATCGGGATTGAATACAACAGTCACCATGCGCAATTTGCGTAAATGGGAGTAATGACTCAAACAGTCTACGCTTTGATCCTTCCCTCGAAACCAGTAGTAGTTTCCGATGCACATCTGCAGGCATTCTGTAAACTGTGGACTATCAGAGTGTTGTTGAAACACAGAATTTGCATCGGGATTGAATACAACATTCACCATGCGCACTTTCCTCCATGGGAGTAATGTCTAAAAGTGTCTACGATTTGATTGTTCCCTGGAAGACCAGCAGCAGTTTCCGATGCACATCTGGAGGCATTCTGTAATCTGTGGACCTTCAAAATGTTGATGAAACACAGAAATTGCATCGGGATTGAATACAACAGTCACCATGCGCACTTTCCTCCATGGGAGTAATGTCTGAAAGAGTCTACGCTTTGATCGATCCCTGGAAGACAAGTATTAGTTTCCGATGCACATCTGGTGTCATTCTGTAATCTGTGGACTATCAGAGTGTTGATGAAACACAGAAATTGCATCAGGATTTAATACAACAGTTACCATTCGCACTTCCCTCCATGGGAGTAACGTCTCAAACAGTCTACGCTTTGATCGTTCCCTGGAAGACCAGTAGTAGTTCCCGATGCACATCTGGAGGCATTCTGTAATCTGTAAACTATCAGAGTGTTGTTCAAACACAGAAATTGCATCGGGATGTAATACAACAGTCACCACGCGCACTTTCCTCCATGGGAGTAATGTCTTCATCTGTTTACGCTTTGATCGTTCTCTGGATGACCAGTAGTAGTTTCCTATGCACATCTGGGGGCATTCTGTAATCTGTGGACTATCAGAGTGTTGATTAATACACAGAAATTGCATCGGGATTGAATAGAACAGTCACCATGCGCACCTTCCTCCATGGGAGTAATGTCTCAAACAGTTTACGCTTTGATCGTTCCCTGGAAAACCAGCAGTAGATTCCGATGCACATCTGGGTGCATTCTGTAATGTGTGGACTATCAGAGTGTTGATGAAACAGAGAAATTGCATCAGGATTGAATACAACCGTCATCATGCGGACTTTCCTCCATGGGAGTAATGTCTCAAGCAGTCTACGATTTGATAGTTCCCTGCAAGACCAGTAGTAGTTTCCGATGGACATCTGGAGGCATTCTGTGATCTGTGGTCCTTCAAAGTGTTGATTAAACACAGAAATTGCTGCGGGGTTGAATGCAACAGTCACCATGCGCACTTTCCTCCATGGGAGTAATGTGTCAAACAGTCTACGCTTTGATCGTTCCCTGGAAGACCAGTAGTAGTTTCCGATGCACATCTGGAGGCATTCTGTAATCTGTAAACTATCAGAGTATTGTTCAAACACAGAAATTGTTTCTGGATTGAATACAACAGTCACCATGCGCACTTTCCTCCATGGGAGTAATGCCTCAAACAGTTTACGCTTTGATCGTTCCCTGGAAGACCAGTAGTAGTTTCCGATGCACATCTGTGGCCATTCTGTAATTTGTGTACTATCAGAGTGTTGATGAAACACAGAAATTGCATCGGGATTGAATACAACAGTCACCATGCGCAATTTGCGTAAATGGGAGTAATGACACAAACAGTCTACGCTTTGATCCTTCCCTCGAAGACCAGTAGTAGTTTCCGATGCACATCTGCAGGCATTCTGTAAACTGTGGACTATCAGAGTGTTGTTGAAACACAGAATTTGCATCGGGATTGAATACAACAGTCACCATGGGCACTTTCCTCCATGGTACTAATGTCTCAAACAGTCTACGATTTGATCGTTCCCTGGAAGACCAGTAGTAGTTTCCGATGCTCATCTGGAGGCATTCTGTAATCTGTGGACTATCAGAGTGTGGTTGAAACAAAAAAAATGCATCGGGATTGAATACAACATTCACCATGCGCACTTTCCTCCATGGGAGTAATGTCTAAAAGTGTCTACGCTTTGATCGTTTCCTGGAAGACCAGCAGTAGTTTCCGATGCACATCTGGAGGCATTCTGTAATCTGTGGACCTTCAAAGTGTTGATGAAACACAGAAATTGCATCGGGATTGAATACAACAGTCACCATGCGCACTTTCCTCCATGGGGGTAATGTCTCTAACTGTTTACGCTTTGATCGTTCCCTGGAAGACCGGTAGTAGTATCCGATGCACATCTGGGGGCATTCTGTAATGTGTGGACTATCATAGAGTTGATGAAACACGCAAATTGCATCGGGATTGAATACAACAGTCACCATGCCCACTTTCCTATATGGGAGTAATGTCTCAAACAGTCTACGCTTTGATCGTTCGCTGCAAGACCAGTAGTAGTTTCCGATTCACATCTGGAGGCATTCTGTAATCGGTGGACCTTCAAAGTGTTGATCAAACACAGTAATTGCATCGGGATTGAATACAACAGTCACCATGCGCACTTTCCTCTATGGGAGTAATGTCTCAAACAGTCTACGCTTTGATCGTTCCCTGGAAGACAAGTAGTAGTTTCCGATGCACATCTGGTGTCTTTCTGTAATCTGTGGAATATCAGAGAGTTGATGAAACACAGAAATTGTATCGGGATTCAATACAACAGTCACCATGCGCACTTTCCTCCACGGGAGGTATGTCTCAAACAGTCTACAATTTGATCGCTCTCTGAAAGACCAGTAGTAGTTTCCGATTCGCATCTGGACTCATTCTGTAATCTGTAAGCTATCAGAGTGTTGTTCAGACACAGAAATTGCATCGGGATTGAATACAACAGTCACCATGCGCACTTTCCTCCATGGGAGTAATTTCTCAAACTGTTTACGCTATGATCGTTCCCTGGATGACCAGTAGTAGTTTCTGATGCACATCTGGGGGAATTCTGTAATCTGTGGACTACCAGAGTGTTGATTAAAACACAGAAATTGCATCGGGATTGAATACAACAGTCACCATGCGCACGTTCCTCCATGGGAGTAATGTCTCAAACAGTTTACGCTTTGATCGTTCCCTGGAAGACCAGTTGTAGTTTCCGATGCACATCTGTTGGCATTCTTTAATGTGTGGACTATCAGAGTGTTGATGAAACACAGAAATTGCATCAGGATTGAATACAACAGTCACCATGCTCACTTTCCTCCATGGGAGTAATGTCACAAACAGTCTACGATTTGAGCGTTCCATGGAAGACCAGTAGTAGTTTCCGATGCACATCTGGAGGCATTCTGTTATCTGTGGACAATCAGAGTGTTAATGAAACACAGAAATTGCATCGGGATTGAATACAACAGTCACCATGCGCACTTTCCTCCATAGGACTAATGTCTTAAACAGTTTACGCTTTGATCGTTGACTGGAAGACCAGTAGTAGTTTCCGATGCACATCTGGGGACATTCCGTAATGTGTGGACTAACAGAGTGTTGATGAAACACAGAAATTGCCTCAGGATTGAATACTACAGTCACCATGCGACCTTTCCTCCATGGGAGTAATGTCTCAAACAGTTTACGTTTTGATCGTTCCCTGGAAGACCAGTTGTAGTTTCCGATGCACATCTGTGGCCATTCTGTAATCTGTGTACTATCAGAGTGTTGATGAAACACAGAAATTGCATCGGGATTGAATAGAACAGTCACCATGTGCAATTTTCCTAAATTGGAGTAATGTCTCAAACAGTCTACGCTTTGATCGTTCCCTGGAAGACCAGTAATAGTTTCAGATGCACATCTGCAGGCATTCTGTAATCTGTGGAATGTCAGGGTGTGGTTCAAACACAGAAATTGGATCGGGATTGAATACAACAGTCACCATGCGCACTTTCCTCCATGGTACTAATGTCTCAAACAGTCTACGCTTTGATCGTTCCCTGGTAGACCAGTAGTAGTTTCCGATACACATCTGGAGGCATTCTGTAATCTGCGGACTATCAGAGTGTTGTTGAAACACAGAAATTGCATCGGGATTGAATACAACAATCACCATGCGCACTTTCCTCCATGGGAGTAATGTCTAAAACTGTCTACGCTTTGATCGTTTCCTGGAAGACCAGTAGTAGTTTCCGATGCAAATCTGGAGGCATTCTGTAATCTGTGGACCTTCAAAGTGTTGATTAAACACAGATATTGTCGCGGGCTTGAATACAACAGTCACCATGCACACTTTCCTCCATGGGAGTAATGTCTCAATCAGTCTACGATTTGATCGTTTCCTGGAGGACCAGTAGTAGATTCCGATGCTCATCTGGAGGCATTCTGTAATCTGTCGACCTTCAAAGTATTGATGAAACACAGAAATTGCATCTGGATTGTATACAACAGTCACCATGGGCACTTTCCTCCATGGGAGTAATGTCTCAAACTGTTTACGGTTTGATCGTTCCCTGGAAGACCAGTAGTAGTTTCTGATGCACGTCTGGGGGCATTCTGTAATGTGTGGACTATCAGAGTGTTGATGATACACAGAAATTGCATCAGTATTGAATACAACTGTCACCATGCGCACTTTCCTGCATGGGAGTAATGTCCCATACAGTCTACGCTTTGATCGTTCCCTGGAAGACCAGTAGTAGTTTCCGATGCACATCTGGAGGCATTCTGTAATCTGTGGACTATCAGAGTGTTGATGAAACATAGAAATTGCATCGGGATAGAATACAACAGTCACCATGCGCACTTTCCTCCATGGGAGTAATGTCTCAAACTGTTTACGGTTTGATCGTTCCCTGGAAGCCCAGTAGTCGTTTCCGATGCACATCTGTGGGCAATCTGTAATGTGTGGACTATCAGATTGTTGATGAAACACAGGAATTGCATCGGGACTCAATACAACAGTCACCATGCGCACTTTCCTCCATGGGAGTAATGTCTCAAACAGTCGACGCTTTGATCGTTCCCTGGAAGACAAGTAGTAGTTTCCGATGCACATCTGGAGCCATTCTGTAATATATGTACTATCAGAGTGTTGATGAAACACAGATATTGTATCGGGATTGAATACAACAGTCACCATGCGCAATTTTCCTAAATGGGAGTAATGTCTCAAACAGTCTACGTTTTGATCGTTCCCTGGAAGACCAGTAGTAGTTTCCGATGCACATCTGGAGGCATTCTGTATTCTGCAAACTATCAGAGTGTTGTTCAAACACAGAAATTGCATCTGGATTGAATACAACAGTCACCATGCGCACTTTCCCCCATGGGAGTAATGTATCAAACTGTTTACGCTTTGATCGTTCCCTGGATGACCAGTAGTAGTTTCCGATGCGCATCTGGGGGCATTCTGTAATCTGTGGACTATCAGAGGGTTGATGAAACACAGAAATTGCATCGGGATGGAATACAACAGTCACCATGCGCACTTTCCTCCATGGGAATAATGTCTAAAACTGTCTACGCTTTGATCGTTTCCTGGAAGACCAGTGGTAGTTTCCGATGCACATCTGGAGGCATTCTGTAATCTGTGGCCCTTCAAAATGTTGATGAAACACAGAAATTGCATCGGGATTGAATACAACAGTCACCATGCGTACTTTCCTACATGGGAGTAATGTCACAAACAGTCTACGCTTTGATCGTTCCCTGGAAGACCAGTAGTAGATTCCGATGCACACCTGGAGCCATTCTGTAATCTGTGGACTACACAGAAATTGCATCGGGATTGAATACAACAGTCACCATGCGCTGTTTCCTCCATGGGAGTAATGTCACTAACAGTTTACGCTTTGATCGTTCCCTGGAAGACCAGTAGTAGTATCCGATGCACATCTGGGGGCAATCTGGAATGTTTGGATTATCAGAGTGTTGATGAAACACAGAAATTGTATCGGGATGGAATACAACAGTCACCATGCGCACTTTCCTCCATGGGAGTAATGTCTAAAACTGTCTACGCTTTGATCGTTTCCTGGAAGACCAGTGGTAGTTTCCGATGCACATCTGGAGGCATTCTGTAATCTGTGGACCTTCAAAATGTTGATGAAACACAGAAATTGCATCGGGATTGAATACAACAGTCACCATGCGCACTTTCCTACATGGGAGTAATGTCACAAACAGTCTACGCTTTGATCGTTCCCTGGAAGACCAGTAGTAGATTCCGATGCACATCTGGAGCCATTCTGTAATCTGTGGACTATCAGGGTGTTGATGAAACACAGAAATTGCATCGGGATTCAATACAACAGTCACCATGCGCACTTTCCTCCGTGGGAGTAATGTGTCAAACAGTCTCCGCTTTCATCGTTCCCTGGAAGACCAGTAGTAGTTTCCGATGCACATCTGGAGGCATTCTGTAATCTGTAAACTATCAGAGTGTTGATAAAAACACAGAAATTGCATCGGGATTGAATACAACAGTCACCATGCGCACTTTCCTCCATGGGAGTAATGTCTCAAACAGTCTACGCTTTGATCGTTCCCTGCAAGACCAGTAGTAGTTTCCGATGGACATCTGGAGGCATTCTGTAATCTGTAGACCTTCAAAGTGTTGATGAAACTCAGAAATTGCCGCGGGATTGAGTACAACAGTCACCATGTGCACTTTCCTCCATGGGAGTAATGTCTCAATCAGTCTACGATTTGATCGTTTCCTGGAGGACCGGTAGTAGTTTCCAATGCTCATCTGGGGGCATTCTGTAATCTGTCGACCTTCAAAGTGTTGATGAAACACAGAAATTGCATCGGGATTGAATACAACAGTCACAATGCGCACATTCCTCCATGGGAGTAATGTCTCTAACAGTGTACGCTTTGATCGTTCCCTGCAAGACGAGTAGTAGTTGCCGATGCACATCTGTAGGCATTCTATAATCTGTGGACCTTGAAAGTGTTGCTGAAAGACAGGATTTGCCGCGGGATTGAATACAACAGTCACCATGTGCACTTTTCACCATGGGAGTAATGTCTCAATCAGTCAACGATTTGATCGTTTCCTGGAGGACCAGTAGTAGTTTCCGATGCTCATCTGGAGGCATTCTGTAATCTGTCGACCTTCAAAGTGTTGATGAAACACAGAAATTGCATCGGGATTGAATACAACAGTCACCATGCGCTGTTTCCTCCATGGGAGTAATGTCACTAACAGTTTACGCTTTGATCGTTCCCTGGAAGACCAGTAGTAGTATCCGATGCACATCTGGGGGCATTCTGGAATGTGTAAATTATCAGAGTGTTGATGAAACACAGAAATTGTATCGGGATTGAATACAACAGTCACCATGCGCACTTTCCTCCATGGGAGTAATGTCTCAAACAGTCTACGCTTTGATCGTTCCCTGCAAGACCAGTAGTAGTTTCCGATGCATATCTGGAGGCATTCTGTAATCGGTAGACCTTCAAAGTGTTGATGAAACACAGAAATTGCATTGGGATTGAATACAACAGTCACCATGCGCACTTTCCTCCATGGGAGTAATGTCTCAAACAGTCTACCTTTGATCGTTCCCTGGAAGACAAGTAGTAGTTCCCGATGCACGCCCCGTGTCATTCTGTAATCTGTAAACTATCAGAGTGTTGATGAAACGCAGAAATTGCATCGGGATTGAATACAACAGTCACCATGCGCACTTACCTCCAAGGGAGTAATGTCTCAAACAGTCTACGCTATGATCGTTCCCTGGAAGACCAGTAGTAGTTTCAGATGCACATCTGGAGGCATTCTGTAATCTGTGGACTATCAGAGTGTTGATGAAACACAGAAATTGCATCGGGATTGAATACAACAGTCACCTTGGGCACTTACCTCCACGGGAGTAATGTCTCAAACTGATTACGCTTTGATCGTTCCCTCGATGCCCAGTAGTAGTTTCCGATGCACATCTGGGGGCATTCTGTAATCTGTGGACTATCAGAGTGTTGATTAAAACACAGAAATGGCATTTGGATTGAATACAACAGTCACCATGCGCACTTTCCTCCATGGGAGTAATGTCTCAAACGGTTTACGCTTTGATCGGTCCCTGGAAGACCAGTAGTAGCTTCCGATGCACATCTGTGGGCATTCTGTAATGTGTGGACTATCAGAGTGTTGATTAAAACACAGAAATGGCATTTGGATTGAATATAACAGTCACCATGCGCACTTTCCTCCATGGGAGTAATGTCTCAAACGGTTTACGCTTTGATCGTTCCCTGGAAGACCAGTAGTAGTTTCCGATGCACATCTGGAGGCATTCTGTTATCTGTGGACAATCAGAGTGTTGATGAAACACAGAAATTGCATCAGGATTGAATACAACAGTCACCATGCGCACTTTCCTCCATGGGAGTAATGTCTCAAACAGTTTACGCTTTGATCGTTCCCTGGAAGACCAGTAGTAGTTTCCGATGCACATCTTTGGGCATTCTGTAATGTGTGGACTATCAGAGTGTTGATGAAACACAGAAATTGCATCGGGATTGAATACAACAGTCACCATGCGCACTTTCCTTCATGGGAGTAATGTCTCATACAATCTACGCTTTGATCGTTCCCTGGAAGACCAGTAGTAGTATCCGATGCACATCTGGGGGCATTCTGGAATGTTTGGATTATCAGAGTGTTGATGAAACACAGAAATTGTATCGGGATGGAATACAACAGTCACCATGCGCACTTTCCTCCATGGGAGTAATGTCTAAAACTGTCTACGCTTTGATCGTTTCCTGGAAGACCAGTGGTAGTTTCCGATGCACATCTGGAGGCATTCTGTAATCTGTGGACCTTCAAAATGTTGATGAAACACAGAAATTGCATCGGGATTGAATACAACAGTCACCATGCGCACTTTCCTACATGGGAGTAATGTCACAAACAGTCTACGCTTTGATCGTTCCCTGGAAGACCAGTAGTAGATTCCGATGCACATCTGGAGCCATTCTGTAATCTGTGGACTATCAGGGTGTTGATGAAACACAGAAATTGCATCGGGATTCAATACAACAGTCACCATGCGCACTTTCCTCCGTGGGAGTAATGTGTCAAACAGTCTCCGCTTTCATCGTTCCCTGGAAGACCAGTAGTAGTTTCCGATGCACATCTGGAGGCATTCTGTAATCTGTAAACTATCAGAGTGTTGATAAAAACACAGAAATTGCATCGGGATTGAATACAACAGTCACCATGCGCACTTTCCTCCATGGGAGTAATGTCTCAAACAGTCTACGCTTTGATCGTTCCCTGCAAGACCAGTAGTAGTTTCCGATGGACATCTGGAGGCATTCTGTAATCTGTAGACCTTCAAAGTGTTGATGAAACACAGAAATTGCCGCGGGATTGAGTACAACAGTCACCATGTGCACTTTCCTCCATGGGAGTAATGTCTCAATCAGTCTACGATTTGATCGTTTCCTGGAGGACCGGTAGTAGTTTCCAATGCTCATCTGGGGGCATTCTGTAATCTGTCGACCTTCAAAGTGTTGATGAAACACAGAAATTGCATCGGGATTGAATACAACAGTCACAATGCGCACATTCCTCCATGGGAGTAATGTCTCTAACAGTGTACGCTTTGATCGTTCCCTGCAAGACCAGTAGTAGTTGCCGATGCACATCTGTAGGCATTCTATAATCTGTGGACCTTGAAAGTGTTGCTGAAACACAGGATTTGCCGCGGGATTGAATACAACAGTCACCATGTGCACTTTTCTCCATGGGAGTAATGTCTCAATCAGTCAACGATTTGATCGTTTCCTGGAGGACCAGTAGTAGTTTCCGATGCTCATCTGGAGGCATTCTGTAATCTGTCGACCTTCAAAGTGTTGATGAAACACAGAAATTGCATCGGGATTGAATACAACAGTCACCATGCGCTGTTTCCTCCATGGGAGTAATGTCACTAACAGTTTACGCTTTGATCGTTCCCTGGAAGACCAGTAGTAGTATCCGATGCACATCTGGGGGCATTCTGGAATGTGTAAATTATCAGAGTGTTGATGAAACACAGAAATTGTATCGGGATTGAATACAACAGTCACCATGCGCACTTTCCTCCATGGGAGTAATGTCTCAAACAGTCTACGCTTTGATCGTTCCCTGCAAGACCAGTAGTAGTTTCCGATGCACATCTGGAGGCATTCTGTAATCGGTAGACCTTCAAAGTGTTGATGAAACACAGAAATTGCATTGGGATTGAATACAACAGTCACCATGCGCACTTTCCTCCATGGGAGTAATGTCTCAAACAGTCTACCTTTTGATCGTTCCCTGGAAGACAAGTAGTAGTTCCCGATGCACACCCCGTGTCATTCTGTAATCTGTAAACTATCAGAGTGTTGATGAAACGCAGAAATTGCATCGGGATTGAATACAACAGTCACCATGCGCACTTACCTCCAAGGGAGTAATGTCTCAAACAGTCTACGCTATGATCGTTCCCTGGAAGACCAGTAGTAGTTTCAGATGCACATCTGGAGGCATTCTGTAATCTGTGGACTATCAGAGTGTTGCTGAAACACAGAAATTGCATCGGGATTGAATACAACAGTCACCTTGGGCACTTACCTCCACGGGAGTAATGTCTCAAACTGATTACGCTTTGTTCGTTCCCTGGATGCCCAGTAGTAGTTTCCGATGCACATCTGGGGGCATTCTGTAATCTGTGGACTATCAGAGTGTTGATTAAAACACAGAAATGGCATTTGGATTGAATACAACAGTCACCATGCGCACTTTCCTCCATGGGAGTAATGTCTCAAACGGTTTACGCTTTGATCGGTCCCTGGAAGACCAGTAGTAGCTTCCGATGCACATCTGTGGGCATTCTGTAATCTGTGGCCCCTCAAAATGTTGATGAAACACAGAAATTGCATCGGGATTGAATACAACAGTCACCATGCGTACTTTCCTACATGGGAGTAATGTCACAAACAGTCTACGCTTTGATCGTTCCCTGGAAGACCAGTAGTAGATTCCGATGCACACCTGGAGCCATTCTTTAATCTGTGGACTATCAGGGTGTTGATGAAACACAGAAATTGCATCGGGATTGAATACAACAGTCACCATGCGCTGTTTCCTCCATGGGAGTAATGTCACTAACAGTTTACGCTTTGATCGTTCCCTGGAAGACCAGTAGTAGTATCCGATGCACATCTGGGGGCAATCTGGAATGTTTGGATTATCAGAGTGTTGATGAAACACAGAAATTGTATCGGGATGGAATACAACAGTCACCATGCGCACTTTCCTCCATGGGAGTAATGTCTAAAACTGTCTACGCTTTGATCGTTTCCTGGAAGACCAGTGGTAGTTTCCGATGCACATCTGGAGGCATTCTGTAATCTGTGGACCTTCAAAATGTTGATGAAACACAGAAATTGCATCGGGATTGAATACAACAGTCACCATGCGCACTTTCCTACATGGGAGTAATGTCACAAACAGTCTACGCTTTGATCGTTCCCTGGAAGACCAGTAGTAGATTCCGATGCACATCTGGAGCCATTCTGTAATCTGTGGACTATCAGGCTGTTGATGAAACACAGAAATTGCATCGGGATTCAATACAACAGTCACCATGCGCACTTTCCTCCGTGGGAGTAATGTGTCAAACAGTCTCCGCTTTCATCGTTCCCTGGAAGACCAGTAGTAGTTTCCGATGCACATCTGGAGGCATTCTGTAATCTGTAAACTAACAGAGTGTTGATAAAAACACAGAAATTGCATCGGGATTGAATACAACAGTCACCACGCGCACTTTCCTCCATGGGAGTAATGTCTCAAACAGTCTACGCTTTGATCGTTCCCTGCAAGACCAGTAGTAGTTTCCGATGGACATCTGGAGGCATTCTGTAATCTGTAGACCTTCAAAGTGTTGATGAAACTCAGAAATTGCCGCGGGATTGAGTACAACAGTCTCCATGTGCACTTTCCTCCATGGGAGTAATGTCTCAATCAGTCTACGATTTGATCGTTTCCTGGAGGACCGGTAGTAGTTTCCAATGCTCATCTGGGGGCATTCTGTAATCTGTCGACCTTCAAAGTGTTGATGAAACACAGAAATTGCATCGGGATTGAATACAACAGTCACAATGCGCACATTCCTCCATGGGAGTAATGTCTCTAACAGTGTACGCTTTGATCGTTCCCTGCAAGACGAGTAGTAGTTGCCGATGCACATCTGTAGGCATTCTATAATCTGTGGACCTTGAAAGTGTTGCTGAAAGACAGGATTTGCCGCGGGATTGAATACAACAGTCACCATGTGCACTTTTCACCATGGGAGTAATGTCTCAATCAGTCAACGATTTGATCGTTTCCTGGAGGACCAGTAGTAGTTTCCGATGCTCATCTTTAGGCATTCTGTAATCTGTCGACCTTCAAAGTGTTGATGAAACACAGAAATTGCATCGGGATTGAATACAACAGTCACCATGCGCTGTTTCCTCCATGGGAGTAATGTCACTAACAGTTTACGCTTTGATCGTTCCCTGGAAGACCAGTAGTAGTATCCGATGCACATCTGGGGGCATTCTGGAATGTGTAAATTATCAGAGTGTTGATGAAACACAGAAATTGTATCGGGATTGAATACAACAGTCACCATGCGCACTTTCCTCCATGGGAGTAATGTCTCAAACAGTCTACGCTTTGATCGTTCCCTGCAAGACCAGTAGTAGTTTCCGATGCATATCTGGAGGCATTCTGTAATCGGTAGACCTTCAAAGTGTTGATGAAACACAGAAATTGCATTGGGATTGAATACAACAGTCACCATGCGCACTTTCCTCCATGGGAGTAATGTCTCAAACAGTCTACCTTTTGATCGTTCCCTGGAAGACAAGTAGTAGTTCCCGATGCACGCCCCGTGTCATTCTGTAATCTGTAAACTATCAGAGTGTTGATGAAACGCAGAAATTGCATCGGGATTGAATACAACAGTCACCATGCGCACTTACCTCCAAGGGAGTAATGTCTCAAACAGTCTACGCTATGATCGTTCCCTGGAAGACCAGTAGTAGTTTCAGATGCACATCTGGAGGCATTCTGTAATCTGTGGACTATCAGAGTGTTGATGAAACACAGAAATTGCATCGGGATTGAATACAACAGTCACCTTGGGCACTTACCTCCACGGGAGTAATGTCTCAAACTGATTACGCTTTGATCGTTCCCTCGATGCCCAGTAGTAGTTTCCGATGCACATCTGGGGGCATTCTGTAATCTGTGGACTATCAGAGTGTTGATTAAAACACAGAAATGGCATTTGGATTGAATACAACAGTCACCATGCGCACTTTCCTCCATGGGAGTAATGTCTCAAACGGTTTACGCTTTGATCGGTCCCTGGAAGACCAGTAGTAGCTTCCGATGCACATCTGTGGGCATTCTGTAATGTGTGGACTATCAGAGTGTTGATTAAAACACAGAAATGGCATTTGGATTGAATATAACAGTCACCATGCGCACTTTCCTCCATGGGAGTAATGTCTCAAACGGTTTACGCTTTGATCGTTCCCTGGAAGACCAGTAGTAGTTTCCGATGCACATCTGGAGGCATTCTGTTATCTGTGGACAATCAGAGTGTTGATGAAACACAGAAATTGCATCAGGATTGAATACAACAGTCACCATGCGCACTTTCCTCCATGGGAGTAATGTCTCAAACAGTTTACGCTTTGATCGTTCCCTGGAAGACCAGTAGTAGTTTCCGATGCACATCTTTGGGCATTCTGTAATGTGTGGACTATCAGACTGTTGATCAAACACAGAAATTGCATCGGGATTGAATACAACAGTCACCATGCGCACTTTCCTTCATGGGAGTAATGTCTCATACAATCTACGCTTTGATCGTTCCCTGGAAGACCAGTAGTAGTATCCGATGCACATCTGGGGGCATTCTGGAATGTTTGGATTATCAGAGTGTTGATGAAACACAGAAATTGTATCGGGATGGAATACAACAGTCACCATGCGCACTTTCCTCCATGGGAGTAATGTCTAAAACTGTCTACGCTTTGATCGTTTCCTGGAAGACCAGTGGTAGTTTCCGATGCACATCTGGAGGCATTCTGTAATCTGTGGACCTTCAAAATGTTGATGAAACACAGAAATTGCATCGGGATTGAATACAACAGTCACCATGCGCACTTTCCTACATGGGAGTAATGTCACAAACAGTCTACGCTTTGATCGTTCCCTGGAAGACCAGTAGTAGATTCCGATGCACATCTGGAGCCATTCTGTAATCTGTGGACTATCAGGGTGTTGATGAAACACAGAAATTGCATCGGGATTCAATACAACAGTCACCATGCGCACTTTCCTCCGTGGGAGTAATGTGTCAAACAGTCTCCGCTTTCATCGTTCCCTGGAAGACCAGTAGTAGTTTCCGATGCACATCTGGAGGCATTCTGTAATCTGTAAACTATCAGAGTGTTGATAAAAACACAGAAATTGCATCGGGATTGAATACAACAGTCACCATGCGCACTTTCCTCCATGGGAGTAATGTCTCAAACAGTCTACGCTTTGATCGTTCCCAGCAAGACCAGTAGTAGTTTCCGATGGACATCTGGAGGCTTTCTGTAATCTGTAGACCTTCAAAGTGTTGATGAAACACAGAAATTGCCGCGGGATTGAGTACAACAGTCACCATGTGCACTTTCCTCCATGGGAGTAATGTCTCAATCAGTCTACGATTTGATCGTTTCCTGGAGGACCGGTAGTAGTTTCCAATGCTCATCTGGGGGCATTCTGTAATCTGTCGACCTTCAAAGTGTTGATGAAACACAGAAATTGCATCGGGATTGAATACAACAGTCACAATGCGCACATTCCTCCATGGGAGTAATGTCTCTAACAGTGTACGCTTTGATCGTTCCCTGCAAGACCAGTAGTAGTTGCCGATGCACATCTGTAGGCATTCTATAATCTGTGGACCTTGAAAGTGTTGCTGAAACACAGGATTTGCCGCGGGATTGAATACAACAGTCACCATGTGCACTTTTCTCCATGGGAGTAATGTCTCAATCAGTCAACGATTTGATCGTTTCCTGGAGGACCAGTAGTAGTTTCCGATGCTCATCTGGAGGCATTCTGTAATCTGTCGACCTTCAAAGTGTTGATGAAACACAGAAATTGCATCGGGATTGAATACAACAGTCACCATGCGCTGTTTCCTCCATGGGAGTAATGTCACTAACAGTTTACGCTTTGATCGTTCCCTGGAAGACCAGTAGTAGTATCCGATGCACATCTGGGGGCATTCTGGAATGTGTAAATTATCAGAGTGTTGATGAAACACAGAAATTGTATCGGGATTGAATACAACAGTCACCATGCGCACTTTCCTCCATGGGAGTAATGTCTCAAACAGTCTACGCTTTGATCGTTCCCTGTAAGACCAGTAGTAGTTTCCGATGCACATCTGGAGGCATTCTGTAATCGGTAGACCTTCAAAGTGTTGATGAAACACAGAAATTGCATTGGGATTGAATACAACAGTCACCATGCGCACCTTCCTCCATGGGAGTAATGTCTCAAACAGTCTACCTTTTGATCGTTCCCTGGAAGACAAGTAGTAGTTCCCGATGCACACCCCGTGTCATTCTGTAATCTGTAAACTATCAGAGTGTTGATGAAACGCAGAAATTGCATCGGGATTGAATACAACAGTCACCATGCGCACTTACCTCCAAGGGAGTAATGTCTCAAACAGTCTACGCTATGATCGTTCCCTGGAAGACCAGTAGTAGTTTCAGATGCACATCTGGAGGCATTCTGTAATCTGTGGACTATCAGAGTGTTGATGAAACACAGAAATTGCATCGGGATTGAATACAACAGTCACCTTGGGCACTTACCTCCACGGGAGTAATGTCTCAAACTGATTACGCTTTGTTCGTTCCCTGGATGCCCAGTAGTAGTTTCCGATGCACATCTGGGGGCATTCTGTAATCTGTGGACTATCAGAGTGTTGATTAAAACACAGAAATGGCATTTGGATTGAATACAACAGTCACCATGCGCACTTTCCTCCATGGGAGTAATGTCTCAAACGGTTTACGCTTTGATCGGTCCCTGGAAGACCAGTAGTAGCTTCCGATGCACATCTGTGGGCATTCTGTAATGTGTGGACTATCAGAGTGTTGATTAAAACACAGAAATGGCATTTGGATTGAATATAACAGTCACCATGCGCACTTTCCTCCATGGGAGTAATGTCTCAAACGGTTTACGCTTTGATCGTTCCCTGGAAGACCAGTAGTAGTTTCCGATGCACATCTGGAGGCATTCTGTTATCTGTGGACAATCAGAGTGTTGATGAAACACAGAAATTGCATCAGGATTGAATACAACAGTCACCATGCGCACTTTCCTCCATGGGAGTAATGTCTCAAACAGTTTACGCTTTGATCGTTCCCTGGAAGACCAGTAGTAGTTTCCGATGCACATCTTTGGGCATTCTGTAATGTGTGGACTATCAGAGTGTTGATGAAACACAGAAATTGCATCGGGATTGAATACAACAGTCACCATGCGCACTTTCCTTCATGGGAGTAATGTCTCATACAATCTACGCTTTGATCGTTCCCTGGAAGACCAGTAGTAGTTTCCGATGCACATCTGGAGGCATTCTGCGATCTGTGGACTATAAGAGTGTTGATGAAAGACAGAAATAGAATCGGGATTGAATACAACAGTCACCATGCGCACTTTCCTCCATGGGAGTAATACCTCAAACACTTTACGCTTTGATCGTTCACTGGAAGACCAGTAGTAGTTTCTGATGCACATCTGGGGGCATTCTGTAATGTGTGGACCATCGGAGTGTTGATGAAACACAGAAATTGCATCAGTATTGAATACAACAGTCACCATGCGCACTTTCCTCCATGGGAGTATTGTCCCAAACAGTTTAGGCTTTGATCGTTCCCTGGAAGACCAGTAGTAGTTTCCGATGCACATCTAGAGGCATTCTGTAATCTGTGGACTATCAGAGTGTTGTTGAAACAAAGAAATTGCATCTAGCTTGAGTACAACAGTCACCATGCGCACTTTCCTCCAAGGGAGTAGTGTCTCAAACGGTTTACGCTTTGATCGTTCCCTGGAAGACCAGTAGTAGCTTCCGATGCACATCTGGGTGCATTCTGTAATGTGTGGACTATCAGAGTGTTAATGAAACACAGCAATTGCATCAGGATTGAATACAACAGTCACCATACGCACTTTCCTCCAAGGGAGTAGTGTCACACACAGTCGACGATTTGAGCGTTCCCTGGAAGACCAGTAGTAGTTTCCGATGCACATCTGGAGGCATTCTGTTATCTGTGGACAATCAGAGTGTTGATGAAACACATAAATTGCATCGGGATTGAATACAACAGTCACCATGCGCACTTTCCTCCATTGAACTATTTCTCAAACAGTTTACGCTTTGATCGTTCCCTGGAAGACCAGTAGTAGTTTCCGATGCACATCTGGAGACATTCTGTAATGTGTGGACTATCAGACTGTTGATGAAACTCAGAAATTGCATCAGTATTGAATACAACGGTCACCATGCGCACTTTCCTGCATGGGAGTAATGTCCCAAACAGTTTTCGCTTTGATCGTTCCCTGGAAGACCAGTAGTAGTCTCCGATGCACATCTGGAGGCATTCTGTAATCTGTGGACTATCAGAGTATTGATGAAACACAGAAATTGCATCGGGATTGAATACAACAGTCACCATGCGCACTTTCCTCCATGGGAGTAATGTCTCAAACAGTCGACGCTTTGATCGTTCCCTGGAAGACAAGTAGTAGTTTCCGATGCACATCTGGAGCCATTCTGTAATATATGTACTATCAGAGTGTTGATGAAACACAGATATTGTATCGGGATTGAATACAACAGTCACCATGCGCAATTTTCCTAAATGGGAGTAATGTCTCAAACAGTCTACCTTTTGATCGTTCCCTGGAAGACAAGTAGTAGTTCCCGATGCACACCCCGTGTCATTCTGTAATCTGTAAACTATCAGAGTGTTGATGAAACGCAGAAATTGCATCGGGATTGAATACAACAGTCACCATGCGCACTTTCCTCCAAGGGAGTAATGTCTCAAACAGTCTACGCTATGATCGTTCCCTGGAAGACCAGTAGTAGTTTCTGATGCACATCTGGAGGCATTCTGTAATGTGTGGACTTTCAGAGTGTTGATTAAAACACAGAAATGGCATTTGGATTGAATACAACAGTTACCATGCGCACTTTCCTCCATGGGAGTAATGTCTCAAACGGTTTACGCTTTGATCGTTCCCTGGAAGACCAGTAGTAGTTTCCGATGCACATCTGGAGGCATTCTGTTATCTGTGGACAATCAGAGTGTTGATGAAACACAGAAATTGCATCAGGATTGAATACAACAATTACCATGCGCACTTTCCTCCATGGGAGTAATGTCTCAAACAGTTTACGCTTTGATCGTTCCCTGGAAGACCAGTAGTAGTTTCCGATGCACATCTTTGGGCATTCTGTAATGTGTGGACTATCAGAGTGTTGATGAAACACAGAAATTGCATCGGGATATAATACAACAGTCACCATGCGCACTTTCCTTCATGGGAGTAATGTCTCAAACAATCTACGCTTTGATCGTTCCCTGGAAGACCAGTAGTAGTTTCCGATGCACATCTGGAGGCATTCTGCGATCTGTGGACTATAAGAGTGTTGATGAAAGACAGAAATAGAATCGGGATTGAATACAACAGTCTCCATGCGCACTTTCCTCCATGGGAGTAATACATCAAACAGTTTACGCTTTGATCGTTCACTGGAAGACCAGTAGTAGTTTCTGATGCACATCTGGGGGCATTCTGTAATGTGTGGACCATCGGAGTGTTGATGAAACACAGAAATTGCATCAGTATTGAATACAAAAGTCACCATGCGCACTTTCCTGAATGGGAGTAATGTCCCAAACAGTTTAGGATTTGATCGTTCCCTGGAAGACCAGTAGTAGTTTCCGATGCACATCTGGAGGCATTCTGTAATCTGTGGACTATCAGAGTGTTGTTGAAACAAAGAAATTGCATCTAGCTTGAGTACAACAGTCACCATGCGCACTTTCCTCCAAGGGAGTAGTGTCTCAAACGGTTTACGCTTTGATCGTTCCCTGGAAGACCAGTAGTAGCTTCCGATGCACATCTGGGTGCATTCTGTAATGTGTGGACTGTCAGAGTGTTGATGAAACACAGCAATTGCATCAGGATTGAATACAACAGCCACCATACGCACTTTCCTCCAAGGGAGTAGTGTCACACACAGTCTACGATTTGAGCGTTCCCTGGAAGACCAGTAGTAGTTTCCGATGCACATCTGGAGGCATTCTGTTATCTGTGGACAATCAGAGTGTTGATGAAACACATAAATTGCATCGGGATTGAATACAACAGTCACCATGCGCACTTTCCTCCATTGAACTATTTCTCAAACAGTTTACGCTTTGATCGTTCCCTGGAAGACCAGTAGTAGTTTCCGATGCACATCTGGGGACATTCTGTAATGTGTGGACTATCAGACTGTTGATGAAACTCAGAAATTGCATCAGTATTGAATACAACGGTCACCATGCGCACTTTCCTGCATGGGGGTAATGTCCCAAACAGTTTTCGCTTTGATCGTTCCCTGGAAGACCAGTAGTAGTCTCCGATGCACATCTGGAGGCATTCTGAAATCTGTGGACTATCAGAGTATTGATGAAACACAGAAATTGCATCGGGATTGAATACAACAGTCACCATGCGCACTTTCCTCCATGGGAGTAATGTCTCTTACAGTCTACGCTTTGATCGGTTCCTGCATGACCAGTAGTAGTTTCCGATGCACATCTGTAGGCATTCTATAATCTGTGGACATTCAAAGTGTTGATGAAACACAGTATTTGCCGCGGGATTGAATACGACAGTCACCATGCGCACATTCCTCCGTGGGAGTAATGTCTCAACTAGTTTACGCTTTGATCGTTCCCTGGAAGACCAGTAGTAGTTTCCGATGCACATCTGGAGGCATTCTGTAATCTATGGACTATCACAGTGTTGATGAAACACAGAAATTGCATCGGGATTGAATACAACAGTTACAATGCGCACTTTCCTCCATGGGAGTAATGTCTCAAACAGTTTACGCTTTGATCGTTCCCTGGAAGACCAGTAGTAATTTCCGATGCACATCTTTGGGCATTCTGTAATGTGTGGACTATCAGAGTGTTGATGAAACACAGAAATTGCATCGGGATTGAATACAACAGTCACCATGCGCACTTTCCTTCATGGGAGTAATGTCTCAAACAGCCTACGTTTTGATCGATCCCTACAAGACCATTAGCAGCTTCCGATGCACATCTGGAGGCATTCTGTATTCTGTGGACCTTCAAAGTGTTGATGAAACACAGAAATTGCATAGTTATTGCATACAACATTCACCATGCGCACTTTCCTCCATGGGAGTAATGTCTCAAACAGTCTACGCTTTTATCGTTCCCTGGAAGGCAAGTAGTAGTTTCCGAAGCACATCTATTGTCATTCGGTAATCTGTGGACTATCAGAGTGTTGATGAAACACAGAAATTGCTTCGGGATTGAATACAACAGTCACCATGCGCACTTTCCTCCATTGGAGTAATGTCTCAAACAGTTTACACTTTGATCGTTTCCTGGAAGACCAGTAGTAGTTTCCGATGCACATCTGGGGGCATTCTGTAATGTGTGGACCATCAGAGTGTTGATGAGAAACAAAAATTGCATCAGTATGGAATACAACAGTCACCATGCGCACTTTCCTGAATGGGAGTAATGTCCCAAACAGTTTAGGCTTTGATCGTTCCCTGGAAGACCAGTAGTAGTTTCCGATGCACATCTGGAGGCATTCTGTAATCTGTGGACTATCAGAGTGTTGTTGAAACAAAGAAATTGCATCTAGCTTGAATACAACAGTCACCATGCGCACTTTCCTCCATGGGAGTAGTGTCTCAAATGGTTTACGCTTTGATCGTTCCCTGGAAGACCAGTAGTAGCTTCCGATGCACATCTGGGTGCATTTTGTAATGTGTGGACCATCAGAGTGTTGATGAAACACAGCAATTGCATCAGGATTGAATACAACAGTCACCATACCCACTTTCCTCCATGGGAGTAATGTCACACACAGTCTACGATTTGAGCGTTCCCTGGAAGACTAGTAGTAGTTTCAGATGCACATCTGGAGGCATTCTGTTATCTGTGGACAGTCAGAGTGTTGATGAAACACATAAATTGCATCGGGATTGAATACAACAGTCACCATGCGCACTTTCCTCCATTGAACTATTTCTCAAACAGTTTACGCTTTGATCGTTCCCTGGAAGACCAGTAGTAGTTTCCGATGCACATCTGGAGGCATTCTGTAATCTGTGGACTATCAGAGTGTTGTTGAAATACAGAAATTGAATCTAGATTGAGTACAACAGTCACCATGCGCACTTTCCTCCATGGGAGTAATGTCTCAAACTGTCTACGATTTGATAGCTTCCTGGAAGACCAGTAGTAGTTTCCGATGCACATCTGGATTCATTCTGTAATCTGTGGACCTTCAAAGTGTTGATGAAACACAGAAATTGGACCGGGATTAAATACAACAGTCACCATGCGCACTTTCCTCTATGGGAGTAATGTCACAAACAGTCTACGCTTTGATCGTTCTCTGGAAGACCAGTAGTAGTTTCCGATGCACATCTGGAGGCGTTCTGTAATCTGTGGACTATCAGAGTGTTGATGAAACACAGAAATTGCATCGGGATTGAATACAACAGTCACCATGCGCACTTTCCTCCATGGGAGTAATGTCTCTAACAGTCTACGCTTTGATCGTTACCTGCATGACCAGTAGTAGTTTCCGATGCACATCTGTAGGCATTCTATAATCTGTGGACATTCAAAGTGTTGATGAAACACAGTATTTGCCGCGGGATTGAATACAACAGTCACCATGCGCACATTCCTCCATGGGAGTAATGTCTCAAACAGTTTACGCTTTGATCGTTCCCTGGAAGACCAGTAGTAGTTTCCGATGCACATCTGGAGGCATTCTGTAATCTATGGACTATCAGAGTGTTGAAGAAACACAGAAATTGCATCGGGATTGAATACAACAGTTACCATGCGCACTTTCCTCCATGGGAGTAATGTCTCAAACAGTTTACGCTTTGATCGTTCCCTGGAAGACCAATAGTAATTTCCGATTCACATCTGTGGGCATTCTGTAATGTGTGCACTATCAGAGTGTTGATGAAACACAGAAATTGCATCGGGATTGAATACAACAGTCACCATGCGCACTTTCCTCCATGCGAGTAATGTCTCAAACAGTCTACGCTTTGATCGTTCCCTACAAGACCATTAGTAGCTTCCGATGCACATCTGGAGGCATTCTGTAATCTGTGGACCTTCAAAGTGTTGATGAAACACAGAAATTGCATAGTTATTGCATGCAACATTCACCATGCGCACTTTCCTCCATGGGAGTTATGTCCCAAACAGTCTACGCTTTTATCGTTCCCTGGAAGACAAGTAGTAGTTTCCGAAACACATCTATTGTCATTCGGTAATCTGTGGATTATCAGAGTGTTGATGAAACACAGAAATTGCATCGGGATTGAATACAACAGTCACCATGCGCACTTTCCTCCATTGGAGTAATGTCTCAAACAGTTTACACTTTAATCGTTTCCTGGAAGACCAGTAGTAGTTTCCGATGCACATCTGGGGGCATTCTGTAATGTGTGGACTATCAGAGTGTTGATGAAACACAGAAATTGCATCAGTATTGAATACAACATTCGCCATGCGCACTTTCCTGCATGGGAGTAATGTCCCAAACAGTTTAGGCTTTGATCGTTCCCTGGAAGACCAGTAGTAGTTTCCGATGCACATCTGGAGGCATTCTGTAATCTGTGGACTATCAGAGTGTTGATGAAACACTGAAATTGCATCGGGATTAAATACAACAGTCACCATGCGCACTTTCTTCCATGTGAGTAATGTCTCAAACAGTCTACGCTTTGATCGTTCCCTGCGAGACCAGTAGTAGTTTCCGATGGACATCTGGAGGCATTCTGTAATCTGTGGACCTTCAAAGTGTTGATGAAACACAGAAATACCCGCGGAATTGAATACAACAGTCACCATGTGCTTTTTCCTCCATGGGAGTAATGTCTCAATCAGTCTACGCTTTGATCGTTTCCTGGAGGACCAGTAGAAGCTTCCGATGCACATCTGTGGGCATTCTGTAATCTGTGGACCTTCAAAGTGTTGATGAAACACAGAAATTGCATAGTTATTGCATACAGCATTCACCATGCGCACTTTCCTCCATGGGAGTAATGTCTCAAACAGTCTACGCTTTGATCGTTCCCTGGAAGACAAGTAGTAGTTTCCGAAGCACATCTATTGTCATTCTGTAATCTGTGGACTATCAGAGTGTCGATGAAAAACAGAAATTGCATCAGGATTGAATACAACAATTACCATGCGCGCTTTCCTCCATGGGAGTAACGTCTCAAACAGTCTACGCTTTGATCGTTCCCTGCAAGACCAGTAGTAGTGTCCGATGTACATCTGGAGGCATTCCGTAATCTGTGGACCTTCAAAGTGTTGATGAAACACAGAAATTGCCTCGGGATTGAATACAACAGTCATCATGCGCACTTTCCTCCATGGGAGTAATGTCTCAAACAGTATACGATTTGATCGTTCCCTGGAAGACCAGTAGTAGTTTCCGATGCACATCTGGGGGCATTCTGTAATGTGTGGACTATCAGAGTGTTGATGAAACACAGAAATTGCATCATGATTGAATACAACAGTAACCATGCGCACTTTCCTCCATGGGAGTAATGTCACAAACAGTATACGCTTTGATCGTTCCCTGGAAGACCAGTAGTAGCTTCCGATGCACATCTGGGGGCATTCTGTAATCTGTGGTTCTTCAAAGTGTTGATGAAACACAGAAATTGCATAGTTATTGCATACAGCATTCACCATGCGCACTTTCCTCCATGGGAGTAATGTCTCAAACAGTCTACGCTTTGATCGTTCCCTGGAAGACAAGTAGTAGTTTCCGAAGCACATCTATTGTCATTCTGTAATCGGTGGACTATCAGAGTGTCGATGAAAAACAGAAATTGCATCAGGATTGAATACAACAGTTACCATGCGCACTTTCCTCCATGGGAGTAACGTCTCAAACAGTCTACGCTTTGATCGATCCCTGCAAGACCAGTAGTAGTGTCCGATGTACTTATGGAGGCATTCTGTAATCTGTGGACCTTCAAAGTGTTGATGAAACACAGAAAATGCCTCGGGATTGAATACAACAGTCATCATGCGCACTTTCCTCCATGGGAGTAATGTCTCAAACAGTCACGCTTTGATCGTTCCCTGCAAGAACAGTAGTGGTTTCCGATGCACATCTGGAGGCATTCTGTAATCGGTGGACCTTCAAAGTGTTGATGAAACACATAAATTGCATCGGGATTGAATACAACAGTCACCATGCGCACTTTCCTCCATGGGAGCAATGTCTCAAACAGTCTACGCTTTGATCGTTCCCTGGAAGACCAGTATAGTTTCCGATGCACATCTGGAGGCATTCTGTAATCTGTGTACTATCAGAGTGTTGATGAAACACAGAAAAAGCAAAGGGATTGAATACAACAGTCACCATGCGCACTTTCCTCCATGGGAGTAATACCTCAAACAGTTTACGCTTTGATCGTTCCCTGGAAGACCAGTAGTAGTGTCCGATGCACATCTGGGGGCATTCTGTAATGTGTGGACTATCAGAGTGTTGATGAAACACAGATATTGCATCAGTATTGAATACAACATTCGCCATGCGCACTTTCCTGCATGGGAGTAATGTCCCAAACAGTTTACGGTTTGATCGTTCCCTGGAAAAACCAGTAGTAGTTTCCGATGCACATCTGGAGGCATTCTATAATGTGTGGACTATCAGAGTGTTGATGAAACACAGAAATTGCATCGGGATTAAATACAACAGTCACCATGCGCACTTTCCTCCATGTGAGTAATGTCTCAAACAGTCTACGATTTGATCGTTCCCTGCAAGACCAGTAGTAGTTTCCGATGGACATCTGGAGGCATTCTGTAATCTGTGGACCTTCAAAGTGTTGATGAATCACAGAAGTGGCCGCGGAATTGAATACAACAGTCACCATGTGCACTCTCCTCCATGGGAGTAATGTCTCAATCAGTCTACGATTTGATCGTTTCCTTGAGGACCAGTAGAAGTTTCAGATGCACATCTGTGGGCATTCTGTAATGTGTGGACTATCAGAGCGTTGATGAAACACAGAAATTGCATCGCGATTGAATAAACAGTCACCATGCGCACTTTCCTCCATGGGAGTAATGTCTCAAACAATCTACGCTTTGATCGTTCCCTGGAAGACCAGTAGTAGTTTCGGATGCACATCTGGAGGCATTCTGTGATTTGTGGATTATAAGAGTGTTGATGAAACACAGAAATAGAGTCGGGATTGAATACAACAGTCACCATGCGCACTTTCCTCCATGGGAGTAATGCCTCTAACAGTCTACGCTTTGATCGTTACCTGAAAGACCAGTAGTAGTTTCCGATGCACATCTGGAGGCATTCTGTAATCTGTGGACTAACAGAGTGTTGATGAAACACAGAAATTGCATCGGGATTGAATACAACAGTTACCATGCGCACTTTCCTCCATGGGAGTAATGTCACAAACAGTCTACGCTTTGATCGTTTCCTGAAAGACCAGTAGTAGTTTCCGATGCTTATCTGGAGGCATTCTGTAATCAGTGTACTATCAGAGTGTTGTTGAAACACAGAAATTGCATCTAGATTCATTAAAACAGTCACCATGCGTACTTTCCTTCATGGGAGTAGTGTCTCAAACTGTCTACGCTTTGATCGTTTCCCGGAAGACCAGTAGTAGTTTCCGATGCACATCTGGAGGCATTCTGTAATGTGTGGACTATCAGAGTGATGATGAAACACAGAAATTGCATCGGGATTGAATACAACAGTCACCATGCGCACTTCCCTCCATGGGAGTAATGTCTCAAACAGTCTACGCTTTGATCGTTCCCTGCAAGACCAGTAGTAGTGTCCGATGTACATCTGGAGGCATTCTGTAATCTGTGGACCTTCAAAGTGTTGATGAAACACCGAAATGGCCTCGGGATTGAATACAACAGTCATCATGCGCACTTTCCTCTATGGGAGTAATCTCTCAAACAGTATACGCTTTGATCGTTCCCTGGAAAACCAGTAGTAGTTTCCGATGCACATCTGGGGGCATTCTGTAATGTGTGGACTATCAGAGTGTTGATGAAACACAGAAATTGCATCAGGATTGAATACAACAGTAACCATGCGCACTTTCCTCCATGGGAGTAATGTCACAAACAGTCTACGCTTTGATCGTTTCCTGAAAGACCAGTAGTAGTTTCCGATGCACATCTGGAGGCATTCTGTAATCAGTGTACTATCAGAGTGTTGTTGAAACACAGAAATTCCATCTAGATTCATTAAAACAGTCACCATGCGTACTTTCCTCCATGGGAGTAGTGTCTCAAACTGTCTACGCCTTGATCGTTTCCCGGAGGACCAGTAGTAGTTTCCGATGCAAATCTGGAGCCATTCTGTAATCTGTGTACTATCAGAGTGTTGATCAAACACAGAAATTGCATCGGGATTGAATACAACAGTCACCATGCGCAATTTTCCTAAATGGGAGTAATGTCTCAAACAGTCTACGCTTTGATCGTTCCCTGGTAGACCAGTAGTAGTTTCCGATGCACATCTGCAGGCATTCTGTAATCTGTGGACTATCAGAGTGTTGATGAAACACAGAAATTGCATCGGGATTAAATACAAGACTCACCATGTGCACTTTCCTCCATGGGAGTAATGTCTCAAACAGTCTACACTTTTATCGTTTCCCGGAAGACCAGTAGTTGTTTCCGATGCACATCTGGAGGCATTCTGTAATCTGTGGACCTTCAAAGTGGTGATGGAACACAGAAATTGCCGCGGAATTGAATACAACAGTCACCATGTGCACTTTCCTCCAAGGGAGTATTGTCTCAATCAGTCTACGATTTGATCGTTTCCTGGAGGACCAGTAGAAGTTTCAGATGCACATCTGTGGGCATTCTGTAATGTGTGGACTATCAGAGCGTTGATGAAACACAGAAATTGCATCGCGATTGAGTTAACAGTCACCATGCGCACTTTCCTCCATGGGAGTAATGTCTCAAACATTCTACGCTTTGATCGTTCCCTGGAAGACCAGTAGTAGTTTCGGATGCACATCTGGAGGCATTCTGTGATTTGTGGATTATAAGAGTGTTGATGAAACACAGAAATAGAATCGGGATTGAATACAACAGTCACCATGCGCACTTTCCTCCATGGGAGTAATACCTCAAACAGTTTACGCTTTGATCGTTCCCTGGAAGACCAGTAGTAGTTTCCGATGCACATCTGGAGGCATTCTGTAATCTGTGGACTATCAGAGTGTTGTTGAAATACAGAAATTGCATCTAGATTGAGTACAACAGTCACCATGCGCACTTTCCTCCATGGGAGTAATGTCTCAAACTGTCTACGTTTTGATCGCTTCCTGGATGACCAGTAGTAGTTTCCGATGCACATCTGGAAGCATTCTGTAATCTGTGGACCTTCAAAGTGTTGATGAAACACAGAAATTGGATCTGGATTGAATTCAACAGTCACCATGCGCACTTTCCTCCATGGGAGTAAGGTCACAAACCGTCTACGCTTTGATGGTTCCCTGGAAGACCAGTAGTAGTTTCCGATGCACATCTGGAGGCATTCTGTAATCTGTGGACTATCAGAGTGTTGATGAAACACAGAAATTGCATCGGGATTGAATACAACAGTCACCATGCGCACTTTCCTCCATGGGAATAATGCCTCTAACAGTCTACGCTTTGATCGTCCCCTAAAGACCAGTAGTAGTTTCCGATGCACATCTGGAGGCATTCTGTAATCTGTGGACTAACAGAGTGTTGATGAAACACAGAAATTGCATCGGGATTGAATACAACAGTTACCATGCGCACTTTCCTCCATGGGAGTAATGTCTCAAACAGTTTACGCTTTGATCGTTCCCTGGAAGCCCAGTAGTAATTTCCGATTCACATCTGTGGGCATTCTGTTATGTGTGGACTATCAGAGTGATGATGAAACACAGAAATTGCATCGGGATTGAATACAACAGTCACCATGCCCACTTTTCTCCATGGGAGTAATGTCTCAAACAGTGTACGCTTTGATCGTTCCCTGCAAGACCAGTAGTAGAGTCCGATGTACATCTGGAGGCATTCTGTAATCTGTGGACCTTCAAAGTGTTGATGAAACACCGAAATGGCCTCGGGATTGAATACAACAGTCATCTTGCGCACTTTCCTCCATGGGAGTAATCTCTCAAACAGTATACGCTTTGGTCGTTCCCCGGAAAACCAGTAGCAGTTTCCGATGCACATCTGGGGGCATTCTGTAATGTGTGGACTATCAGAGTGTTGATGAAACACAGAAATTGCATCAGGATTGAATACAACAGTAACCATGCGCACTTTCCTCCATGGGAGTAATGTCTCAAACAGTCTACGCTTTGATCGTTCCCTGGAAGACCAGTATAGTTTCCGATGCACATCTGGAGGCATTCTGTAATCTGTGTACTATCAGAGTGTTGTTGAAACACAGAAATTGCATCTAGATTCATTAAAACAGTACCATGCGTACTTTCCTCCATGGGAGTAGTGTCTCAAACTGTCTACGCTTTGATCGTTTCCCGGAAGACCAGTAGTAGTTTCCGATGCACATCTGGAGGCATTCTGTAATCTGTGTACTATCAGAGTGTTGTTGAAACACAGAAATTGCATCTAGATTCATTAAAACAGTACCATGCGTACTTTCCTCCATGGGAGTAGTGTCTCAAACTGTCTACGCTTTGATCGCTTCCTGGATGACCAGTAGTAGTTTCCGATGCACATCTGGAGGCATTCTGTAATCTGTGGACTATCAGAGTGTTGATGAAACACAGAAATAGCATCGGGATTGAATACAACAGTCACCATGCGCACTTTCCTCCATGGGAATAATGCCTCTAACAGTCTACGCTTTGATCGTCCCCTAAAGACCAGTAGTAGTTTCCGATGCACATCTGGAGGCATTCTGTAATCTGCGGACCTTCAAAGTGTTGATGAAACACAGAAATTGCATCGGGATTGAATACAACAGTCACCATGCGCACTCTCCTCCATGGGAGTATTGCCACAAACAGTCTACGCTTTGATCGTTCCCTGGAAGTCCAGTAGTAGATTCCGATGCACATCTGGAGGCATTCTGTGATCTGTGGAATATCAGAGTGTTGATGAAACACAGATATTGCATCGGGATTGAATACAACAGTCACCATGCGCGCTTTCCTCCATGGGAGTAATGTCTCTAAAAGTCTACGCATTGATCGTTCCCTGGAAGACCAGTAGTAGTTTCCGATGCACATCTGTGGGCAATCAGTAATGTGTGGACTATCAGAGTGTTGTTCAAACACAGAAATTGCATCGGGATTGAATACAACAGTCACCATGCGCAATTTTCCTAAATGGGAGTAATGTCTCAAACAGTCTACGCTTTGATCGTTCCCTGGAAGACCAGTAGTAGTTTCCGATGCACATCTGCAGGCATTCTGTAATCTGTGGACTATCAGAGTGTTGATGAAACACAGATATTGCATCGGGATTAAATACAAGAGTCACCATGTGCACTTTTCTCCATGTGAGTAATGTCTCAAACAGTCTACGCTTTGATCGTTCCCTGCAAGACCAGTAGTAGTTTCCGATGGACATCTGGAGGCATTCTGTAATCTGTGGACCTTCAAAGTGTTGATGAAACACAGAAATTGCCGCGGAATTGTATACAACACTCACCATGTGCACCTTCCTCCATGGGAGTAATGTCTCAATCAGTCTACGAGTTGATCGTTTCCAGGAGGACCAGTAGAAGTTTCCGATGCACATCTGTGGGCATTCTGTAATGTGTGGACTATCAGAGTGTTGATAAAACACAGAAATTGCATCGCGATTGAATAAACAGTCACCATGCGCACTTTCCTCCATGGGAGTAATGTCTCAAACAATCTACGCTTTGATCGTTCCCTGGAAGACCAGTAGTAGTTTCGGATGCACATCTGGAGGCTTTCTGTGATTTGTGGATTATAAGAGTGTTGATGAAACACAGAAATAGAATCGGGATTGAATACAACAGTCACCATGCGCACTTTCCTCCATTGGAGTAATACCTCAAACAGTATACGCTTTGATCGTTCCCTGGAAGACCAGTAGTAGTTTCTGATGCACATCTGGGAGCATTCTGTAATGTGTGGACTATCAGAGTGTTGATGAAACTCAGAATTTGCATCCGTATTGAATACAACGGTAACCATGCGCACTTTCCTGCATGGAAGTAATGTCCCAAACAGTTTACGCTTTGATCGTACCCTGGAAGACCAGTAGTAGTTTCCGATGCACATCTGGAGGCATTCTGTAATCTGTGGACTATCAGAGTGTTGTTGAAATACAGAAATTGCATCTAGATTGAGTACAACAATCACCATGGTCACTTTCCTCCATGGGAGTAAGGTCTCAAACTGTCTACACTTTGATCGCTTCCTGGAAGACCAGTAGTAGTTTCCGATGCACATCTGGAAGCATTCTGTAATCTGTGGACCTTCAAAGTGTTGATGAAACACAGAAATTAAATCTGGATTGAATGCAACAGTCACCATGCGCACTTTCCTCCATGTGAGTAATGTCAAAAACAGTCTACGCCTTGATCGTTCCCTGGAAGACCAGGAGTAGTTTCCGATGCACATCTGGAGGCACTCTGTAATCTGTGGACTATCAGAGTGTTGATGAAACACAGAAATTTCATCAGGATTGAAAACAACAGTCACCATGCGCACTTTCCTCCATGGGAGTAATGCCTCTAACAGTCTACGCTTTGATCGTTCCCTGCAAGACCAGTAGTAGTTTCCGATGTACATCTGGAGGCATTCTGTAATCTGTGGACTATCAGAGTGTTGATGAAACACAGAAATTGCATCGGGATTGAATACAACCGTTACCATGCGCACTTTCCTCCATGGGAGTAATGTCTCTAACAGTCTACGCATTGATCGTTCCCTGGAAGACCAGTAGTAGTTTCCGATGCACATCTGTGGGCAATCTGTAATGTGTGGACTATCACAGTGTTGATGAAACACAGAAATTGCATTGGGATTGAATACAACACTCACCTACATGAGAGTAATGTCTCAAACTCACCTACAACACTCACCTACATGAGAGTAATGTCTCAAACAGTCACGCTTTGATCGTTCCCTGCAAGAACTGTAGTGGTTTCCGATGCACATCTGGAGGCATTCTGTAAATGGAGGACCTTCAAAGTGTTGATAAAACACAGAAATTGCCTCGAGATTGAAAACAACAGTCACAATGCGCACTTTCCTCCATGGGAGTAATGTCTCAAACAGTCGACGCTTTGATCGTTCCCTGGAAGACAAGTAGTAGTTTCCGATGCACATCTGGAGCCATTCTGTAATCTGTGTACTATCAGAGTGTTGATCAAACACAGAAATTGCATCGGGATTGAATACAACAGTCACCATGCGCAATTTTCCTAAATGGGAGTAATGTCTCAGTCTACGCTTTGATCGTTCCCTGGAAGACCAGTAGTAGTTTCCGATGCACATCTGCAGGCATTCTGTAATCTGTGGACTATCAGAGTGTTGATGAAACACAGATATTGCATCGGGATTAAATACAAGAGTCACCATGTGCACTTTTCTCCATGTGAGTAATGTCTCAAACAGTCTACGCTTTGATCGTTCCCTGCAAGACCAGTAGTAGTTTCCGATGGACATCTGGAGGAATTCTGTAATCTGTGGACCTTCAAAGTGTTGATGAAACACAGAAATTGCCGCGGAATTGTATACAACACTCATCATGTGCACTTTCCTCCATGGGAGTAATGTCTCAATCAGTCTACGAGTTGATCGTTTCCAGGAGGACCAGTAGAAGTTTCCGATGCACATCTGTGGGCATTCTGTAATGTGTGGACTATCAGAGTGTTGATAAAACACAGAAATTGCATCGCGATTGAATAAACAGTCGCCATGCGCACTTTCCTCCATGGGAGTAATGTCTCAAACAATCTACGCTTTGATCGTTCCCTGGAAGACCAGTAGTAGTTTCGGATGCACATCTGGAGGCTTTCTGTGATTTGTGGATTATAAGAGTGTTGATGAAACACAGAAATAGAATCGGGATTGAATACAACAGTCACCATGCGCACTTTCCTCCATGGGAGTAATGTCAAAAACAGTCTACGCCTTGATCGTTCCCTGGAAGACCAGTAGTAGTTTCCGATGCACATCTGGAGGCATTCTGTAATCTGTGGACTATCAGAGTGTTGATGAAACACAGAAATTTCATCAGGATTGAAAACAACAGTCACCATGCGCACTTTCCTCCATGGGAGTAATGCCTCTAACAGTCTACGCTTTGATCGTTCCCTGCAAGACCAGTAGTAGTTTCCGATGCACATCTGGAGGCATTCTGTAATCTGTGGACTATCAGAGTGTTGATGAAACACAGAAATTGCATCGGGATTGAATACAACCGTTACCATGCGCACTTTCCTCCATGGGAGTAATGTCTCAAACAGTTTACGCTTTGATCGTTCCCTGGAAGACCAGTAGTAATTTCAGATGCACATCTGTGGGAATTCTGTAATGTGTGGACTATCAGAGTGTTGATGAAACACAGAAATTGCATCGGGATTGAATACAACAGTCAACATGCGCACTTTCCTCCATGGAAGTAATGTCTCAAACAGTCTACGCTTTGATCGTTCCCTGGAAGACATGTAGTAGCTTCCGATGCACATCTGGTGGCATTCTGTAATCTGTGGACCTTCACAGTGTTGATGAAACACAGAAATTGCATAGGGATTGAATACAACAGTCACCATACGCACTTTCCTCCATGGGAGTAATGTCGCAAACAGTCTACGCTTTGATCGTTCCCTGGAAGACCAGTAGTAGTTTCCGATGCACATCTGGAGGCATTCTGTAATCTGTAAACTATCAGAGTGTTGTTCAAACACAGAAATTGCATCGGGATTGAATACAACAGTCACCATGCGCAATTTCATCCATGGGAGTAATGTCTCAAACTGTTTACGCTTTGATCGTTCCCTGGATGACCAGTAGTAGTTTCCCATGCGCATCTGGGGGCATTCTGTAATCTGTGGACTATCAGAGGGTTGATGAAACACAGAAATTGCATCGGGATTGAATACAACAGTCACCATGCGCACTTTCCTCCATGGGAGTAACGTCTCAAACAGTCTACGCTTTGATCGTTCCCTGCAAGACCAGTAGTAGTCTCCGATGCACTTCTGGAGGCATTCTGTAATCTGTGGACCTTCAAAGTGTTGATGAAACACAGAAATTGCCTCGGGATTGAATACAACAGTCATCATGCGCACTTTCCTCCATGGTAGTAATGTCTCAAACTGTATACGATTTGATCGTTCCCTGGAAGACCAGTAGCAGCTTCCGATGCACACCTGGGGGCATTCTGTAATGTGTGGACTATCAGAGTGTTGATGAAACACAGAAATTGCATCAGGGTTGAATACAACAGTAACCATGCGTACTTGCCTAAGTGGGAGTAATGTCATAAACAGTCTACGCTTTGATCGTTCCCTGGAAGACCAATAGTAGTTTCCAATGCACATCTGGAATCATTCAGTAATCTGTGGACAATGGGAGTGTTGATGAAACACAGAAATTGCATCGGGATTGAATACAACAGTCACCATGCGCACTTTCCTACATGGGAGTAATGTCTCAAACAGTTTACGCTTTGATCGATCCCAGGATGACCAGTAGTAGTTGCCGATGCACATCTGGGAACATTCTGTAATGTGTGGACTAACAGAGTGTTGATGAAACACAGATATTGCATCAGGATTGAATACAACAGTCACCATGCGCACTTTCCTCCATGGTAGTAATGTCTCAAACAGTTTACGCTTTGATCGTTCCCTGGAAGACCTGTAGTAGTTTCCGATGCACATCTGGAGGCATTCTGTAATCTGTGGACTTTCAAAGTGTTGATGAAACACAGAAATTGCCTCGGGACTGAATACAACAGTCACCATGCGCACTTTCCTCCATGGGAGTAATGTCTCAAACAGTCTACGGTTTGATCGTTTCCTGGAAGTCCAGTAGTAGTTCCGATGCACATCTGGATTCATTCTGTAATCTTTGGACCTTCAAAGTGTTGATGAAACACAGAAATTGCATCGGGATTCAATACAACAGTCACCATGCGCACTTTCCTCCATGGGAGTAATGTCTCTAACAGTCTACGATTTGATCGTTCCCTGGAAGACAAGTAGTAGTTTCCGATGCACATCTGGTTTCATTCTGTAATCTGTGGACTATCACAGTGTTGATGAAACACAGAAGTTGCATCAGGATTGAATACAACAGTCACCATGCGCACTTTCCTCCATGGGAGTAACGTCTCAAACAGTCTACGCTTTGATCGTTCCCTGCAAGACCAGTAGTAGTTTGCGATGCACTTCTGGAGGCATTCTGTAATCTGTGGACCTTCAAAGTGTTGATTAAACACATAAATTGCCTCGGGATTGAATACAACAGTCATCATGCGCACTTTCCTCCATGGTAGTAATGTCTCAAATAGTATACGCTTTGATCGTTCCCTGGAAGACCAGTAGTAGCTTCCGATGCACACCTGGGGGCATTCTGTAATGTGTGGACTATCAGAGTGTTGATGAAACACAGAAATTGCATCAGGGTTGAATACAACAGTAACCATGCGCACTTTCCTCCATGGGAGAAATGTCTCAAACAGTCTACGCTTTGATCGTTCCCTGGAAGACCAATAGTAGTTTCCGATGCACATCTGGAATCATTCAGTAATCTGTGGACAATGGGAGTGTTGATGAAACACAGAGATTGCATCGGGATTGAATACAACAGTCACCATGCGCACCTTCCTACATGGGAGTAATGTCTCAAACAGTTTACGCTTTGATCGCTCCCAGGGTGACCAGTAGTAGTTGCCGACGCACATCTGGGGACATTCCGTAATGTGTGGACTAACAGAGTGTTGAAGAAACACAGATATTGCATCAGGATTGAATACAACTGTCACCATGCGCACTTTCCTCCATGGTAGTAATGTCTCAAACAGTTTACGCTTTGATCGTTCCCTGGAAGACCAGTAGTAGTTTCCGATGCACATCTGGGGGCATTCTGTAATATGTGGACTATCAGAGAGTTAATGAAACACAGAAATTGCATCGTTATTGAATACAACAGACACCATGCGCACTTTCCTCCAGGGAGTAATGTCTCAAACAGTCTATGCTGTGATCGTTCCGTGCAAGACCAGTAGTAGTTTCCGCTGCACATCTGGAGGCATTCTGTAATCTGTGGACTTTCAAAGTGTTGATGAAACACAGAAATTGCCTCGGGACTGAATACAACAGTCACCATGCGCACTTTCCTCCATGGGAGTAATGTCTCAAACAGTCTACGGTTTGATCGTTTCCCGGAAGACCAGTAGCAGTTCCGATGCACATCTGGAGGCATTCTGTAATCTTTGGACCTTCAAAGTGTTGCTGAAACACAGAAATTGCATCGGGATTCAATACAACAGTCACCATGCGCACTTTCCTTCATGGGAGTAATGTCTCTAACAGTCTACGCTTTGATCGTTCCCTGCAAGACCAGTAGTAGTTTCCGATGCCCATCTGTGGGCATTCTGGAATGTGTGGACTATCACAGTGTTGATGAAACACAGAAATTGCATCGGGATTGAATACAACAGTCACCATGCGCACTTTCCTCCATGAGAGTAATGTCTCAAACAGTCACGCTTTGATCGGTCACTGGAAGACCAGTAGTAGTTTCCGATGCACATCTGCAGGCATTCTGTTATCTGTGGACTATCAGAGTGTTGTTGAAACACAGAAATTGCATCGGGATTGATTACAACAGTCACCATGCGCACTTCCCTCCATGGTACTAATGTCTCAAACATTCTACGCCTTCATCGTTCCCTAGAAGACCAGTAGTAGTTTCCGATGCACATCTGGAGGCATTCTGTAACTGTGGACTATCAGAGTGTTGTTGAAACACAGAAATTGCATCGGGATTGAATACAACCGTCACCATGCGCACTTTCCTCCATGGGAGTAATGTCTCAAACTGTCTACGCATTGATCATTTCCTGGAAGACCAGTAGTAGTTTCCAATGCACATCTGGAGGCATTCTGTAATCTGTGGACCTTCAAAGTGTTGATGAAACACAGAAATTGCATCGGGATTGAATACAACAGTCACCATGCGCACTTTCCTCCATGGGAGTAATGTCACAAACAGTCTACGCTTTGATCGTTCCCTGGAAGACCAGTAGTAATTTCCGATGCACATCTGGAGGCATTCTGTAATCTGTGGACTATCAGAGTGTTGATGAAACACAGAAATTGCATCGGGATTGAATACAACAGGCACCATGCGCACTTTCCTCCATGGGAGTAATGACTCTAACAGTCTACGCATTGATCGTTCCCTGGAAGACCAGTAGTAGTTTCCGATGCACATCTGTGGGCAATCTGTAATGTGTGGACTATCACAGTGTTGATGAAACACAGAAATTGCATAGGGATTGAATACAACAGTCACCATGCGCACTTTCCTCCATGAGAGTAATGTCTCAAACAGTCACGCTTTGATCGTTCCCTGCAAGACCAGTAGTAGTGTCCGATGCACATCTGGAGGCATTCTGTAATCGGTGGACCTTCATAGTGTTGATGAAACACAGAAATTGCCTCGGGATTGAATACAACATTCAGCATGCGTACTTTACTCCATGGGAGTAATGTATCAAACAGTCGACGCTTTGATCATTTCCTGGAAGACAAGTAGTAGTTTCCGATGCACATCTGGAGCCATTCTGTAATCTGCGTACTATCAGAGTGTTGATGAAACACAGAAATTGCATCGGGATTGAATACAACAGTCACCATGCGCAATTTTCCTAAATGGGAGTAATGTCTCAAACAGTCTACGCTTTGATCGTTCCCTGGAAGAACAGTAGTAGTTTCCGATGCACATCTGAAGGCATTCTGTAATCTGTGGACTATCAGAGTGTTGTTGAAACACAGAAATTGCATCGGGATTGATTACAACAGTCACCATGCGCACTTTCCTCCATGGTACTAATGTCTCAAACAGTCTACGCTTTGATCGTTATCTAGAAGACCAGTAGTAGTTTCCGATGCACATCTGGAGGCATTCTGTAATCTGTGGACTATCAGAGTGTTGTTGAAACACAGAAATTGCATCGGGATTGAATACAACAGTCACCATGCGCAGTTTCCTCCATGGGAGTAATGTCTAAAACTGTCTACGCTTTGATCGTTTCCTGGAACACCAGTAGTAGCTTCCGATGGACATATGGAGGCATTCTATAATCTGTGGACCTTCAAAATGTTGATGAAACACAGAAATTGCATCGGGATAGAATACAACAGTCACCATGCGCACTCACCTACATGGGAGTAATGTCACAGAGAGTCTACGCTTTGATCGTTCCCTGGAAGACCAGTAGCAGATTCCGATGCACATCTGGAGCCATTCTGTAATCTGTGGACTATTAGGGTGTTGATGAAACACAGAAATTGCATCGGGATTGATTACAACAGTCACCATGCGCACTTTCCTCCATGGGAGTAATGTCTCAAACAGTTTACGCTTTGATCGTTCCCTGGAAGACCAGTAGTAGTTTCCGATGCACATCTGGGGACATTCTGTAATGTGTGGACTACCAGAGTGTTGACGAAACAAAGAAATTGCATCAGGATTGAATACAACAGTCACCATGCGCACTTTCCTCCATGTGAGTAGTGTCTCAAACAGTCTACGCTTTGATCGTTCCCTGCAAGACCAGTAGTAGTTCCCGAATGACATATGGAGGCATTCTGTAATCTGTGGACCTTCAAAGTGTTGATGAAACACAGAAATTGCATCGGGATTCAATACAACAGTCACCATGCGCACTTTCCTCCATGGGAATAATGTCTCTAACAGTCTACGCTTTGATCGTTCCCTGCAAGACCAGTAGTAGTTTCCGATGCCCATTTGTGGGCATTCTGTAATCTGTGGACTATCACAGTGTTGATGAAACACAGAAATTGCATCGGGATTGAATACAACAGTCACCATGCGCACTTTCCTCCATGAGAGTAATGTCTCAAACAGTCACGCTTTGATCGTTCCCTGCAAGACCAGTAGTAGTGTCCGATGCACATCTGGAGCCATTCTGTAATCGGTGGACCTTCAAAGTGTTGATGAAACACAGAAATTGCCTCGGGATTGAATACAACAGCCACCATGTGCAATTTTCCTAAATGCTAGTAATGTCTCAAACAGTCTACGCTTTGATCGTTCCCTGGAAGACCAGTAGTAGTTTCCGATGCACATCTGCAGGCATTCTGTTATCTGTGGACTATCAGAGTGTTGATGAAACACAGAAATTGCATCGGGATTGATTACAACAGTCAGCATGCGCACTTCCTTCCATGGTACTAATGTCTCAAACATTCTACGCCTTCATCGTTCCCTAGAAGACCAGTAGTAGTTTCCGATGCACATCTGGAGGCATTCTGTAACTGTGGACTATCAGAGTGTTGTTGAAACACAGAAATTGCATCTGGATTGAATACAACCGTCACCATGCGCAGTTTCCTCCATGGGAGTAATGTCTCAAACTGTCTACGCTTTGATCATTTCTTGGAAGACCAGTAGTAGTTTCCGATGCACATCTGGAGGCATTCTGTAATCTGTGGACCTTCAAAGTGTTGATGAAACACAGAAATTGCATCGGGATTGAATACAACAGTCATCATGCGCACTTTCCTCCATGGTAGTAATGTCTCAAACAGTATACGCTTTGATCGTTCCCTGGAAGACCAGTAGTAGCTTCCGATGCACACCTGGGGGCATTCGGTAATGTTTGGACTATCAGAGTGTTGATGAAACACAGAAATTGCATCAGGGTTGAATACAACAGTAACCATGCGCACTTTCCTCCATGGGAGTAATGTCACAAACAGTCTACGCTTTGATCGTTCCCTGGAAGACCAATAGTAGTTTCCGATGCACATCTGGAGGCATTCTGTAATCTGTGGACAATGGGAGTGTTGATGAAACACAGATATTGCATCGGGATTGAATACAACAGTCACCATGAGCTCTTTCCTACATGGGAGTAATGTCTCAAACAGTTTACGCTTTGATCGATCCCAGGGTGACCAGTAGTAGTTGCCGATGCACATCTGTTGACATTTCGTAATGTGTGGACTAACAGAGTGTTGATGAAACACAGATATTGCATCAGGATTGAATACAACAGTCACCATGCGCACTTTCCTCCACGGTAGTAATGTCTCAAACAGTTTACGCTTTGATCTTCCCTGGAAGCCCAGTAGTAGTTTCCGATGCACATCTGGGGGCAATCTGTAATATGTGGACTATCAGAGAGTTAATGAAACACAGAAATTGCATCGTTATTGAATACAACAGACACCATGCGCACTTTCCTCCAGGGAGTAATGTCTCAAACAGTCTATGCTGTGATCGTTCCGTGCAAGACCAGTAGTAGTTTCCGCTGCACATCTGGAGGCATTCTGTAATCTGTGGACTTTCAAAGTGTTGATGAAACACAGAAATTGCCTCGGGACTGAATACAACAGTCACCATGCGCACTTTCCTCCATGGGAGTAATGTCTCAAACAGTCTACGGTTTGATCGTTTCCTGGAAGACCAGTAGTAGTTCCGATGCACATCTGGAGGCATTCTGTAATCTTTGGAGCTTCAAAGTGTTGATGAAACACAGAAATTGCATCGGGATTCAATACAACAGTCACCATGCGCACTTTCCTCCATGGGAGTAATGTCTCTAACAGTCTACGCTTTGATCGTTCCCTGCAAGACCAGTAGTAGTATCCGATGCCCATCTGTGGGCACTCTGGAATGTGTGGACTATCACAGTGTTGATGAAACACAGAAATTGCATCGGGATTGAATACAACAGTCACCATGCGCACTTTCCACCATGAGAGTAATGTCTCATACAGTCACGCTTTGATCGTTCCCTGCAAGACCAGTAGTAGTGTCCGATGCACATCTGGAGGCATTCTGTAATCGGTGGACCTTCAAAGTGTTGATGAAACACAGAAATTGCCTCGGGATTAAATACAACAGTCACCATGCGCATTTTTCCTAAATGCTAGTAATGTCTCAAACAGTCTACGCTTTGATCGGTCAGTGGAAGACCAGTAGTAATTTCCGATGCACATCTGCAGGCATTCTGTTATCTGTGGACTATCAGAGTGTTGTTGAAACACAGAAATTGCATCGGGATTGATTACAACAGTCACCATGCGCACTTCCCTCCATGGTACTAATGTCTCAAACATTCTACGCCTTCATCGTTCCCTAGAAGACCAGTAGTAGTTTCCGATGCACATCTGGAGGCATTCTGTAACTGTGGACTATCAGAGTGTTGTTGAAACACAGAAATTGCATCGGGATTGAATACAACCGTCACCATGCGCACTTTCCTCCATGGGAGTAATGTCTCAAACTGTCTACGCTTTGATCATTTCCTGGAAGACCAGTAGTAGTTTCCAATGCACATCTGGAGGCATTCTGTAATCTGTGGACCTTCAAAGTGTTGATGAAACACAGAAATTGCATCGGGATTGAATACAACAGTCACCATGCGCACTTTCCTCCATGGGAGTAATGTCACAAACAGTCTACGCTTTGATCGTTCCCTGGAAGACCAGTAGTAATTTCCGATGCACATCTGGAGGCATTCTGTAATCTGTGGACTATCAGAGTGTTGATGAAACACAGCAATTGCATAGGGTTTGAATACAACAGTCACCATGCGCACTTTCCTCCATGAGAGTAATGTCTCAAACAGTCACGCTATGATCGTTCCCTGCAAGACCAGTAGTAGTGTCCGATGCACATCTGGAGGCATTCTGTAATCGGTGGACCTTCATAGTGTTGATGAAACACAGAAATTGCCTCGGGATTGAATACAACATTCAGCATGCGTACTTTACTCCATTGGAGTAATGTATCAAACAGTCGACGCTTTGATCGTTTCCTGGAAGACAAGTAGTAGTTTCCGATGCACATCTGGAGCCATTCTGTAATCTGCGTACTATCAGAGTGTTGATGAAACACAGAAATTGCATCCGGATTGAATACAACAGTCACCATGCGCAATTTTCCTAAATGGGAGTAATGTCTAAAACAGTCTACGCTTTGTTCGTTCCCTGGAAGAACAGTAGTAGTTTCCGATGCACATCTGAAGGCATTCTGTAATCTGTGGGCTATCAGAGTGTTGTTGAAACACAGAAATTGCATCGGGATTGATTACAACAGTCACCATTCGCACTTTCCTCTATGGTACTAATGTCTCAAACAGTCTACGCTTTGATCGTTATCTAGAAGACCAGTAGTAGTTTCCGATGCACATCTGGAGGCATTCTGTAATCTGTGGACTATCAGAGTGTTGTTGAAACACAGAAATTGCATCGGGATTGAATACAACCGTCACCATGCGCACTTTCCTCCATGGGAGTAATGTCTCAAACTGTCTACGCTTTGATCATTTCCTGGAAGACCAGTAGTAGTTTCCAATGCACATCTGGAGGCATTCTGTAATCTGTGGACCTTCAAAGTGTTGATGAAACACAGAAATTGCATCGGGATTGAATACAACAGTCGCCATGCGCACTTTCCTCCATGGGAGTAATGTCACAAACAGTCTACGCTTTGATCGTTCCCTGGAAGACCAGTAGTAATTTCCGATGCACATCTGGAGGCATTCTGTAATCTGTGGACTATCAGAGTGTTGATGAAACACAGAAATTGCATCGGGATTGAATACAACAGTCACCATGCGCACTTTCCTCCATGGGAGTAATGTCTCTAACAGTCTACGCATTGATTGTTCCCTGGAAGACCAGTAGTAGTTTCCGATGCACATCTGTGGGCAATCTGTAATGTGTGGACTATCACAGTGTTGATGAAACACAGAAATTGCATAGGGATTGAATACAACAGTCACCATGCGCACTTTCCTCCATGAGAGTAATGTCTCAAACAGTCACGCTTTGATCGTTCCCTGCAAGACCAGTACTAGTGTCCGATGTACATCTGGAGGCATTCTGTAATCGGTGGACTATCAGAGTGTTGATGAAACACAGAAATTGCATCGGGATTGAATACAACAGTCACCATGCGCACTTTCCTCCATGGGAGTAATGTCTCTAACAGTCTACGCATTGATTGTTCCCTGGAAGACCAGTAGTAGTTTCCGATGCACATCTGTGGGCAATCTGTAATGTGTGGACTATCACAGTGTTGATGAAACACAGAAATTGCATAGGGATTGAATACAACAGTCACCATGCGCACTTTCCTCCATGAGAGTAATGTCTCAAACAGTCACGCTTTGATCGTTCCCTGCAAGACCAGTACTAGTGTCCGATGTACATCTGGAGGCATTCTGTAATCGGTGGACCTTCATAGTGTTGATGAAACACAGAAATTGCCTCGGGATTGAATACAACATTCAGCATGCGTACTTTACTCCATGGGAGTAATGTATCAAACAGTCGACGCTTTGATCGTTTCCTGGAAGACAAGTAGTAGTTTCCGATGCACATCTGGAGCCATTCTGTAATCTGCGTACTATCAGAGTGTTGATGAAACACAGAAATTGCATCGGGATTGAATACAACAGTCACCATGCGCAATTTTCCTAAATGGGAGTAATGTCTCAAACAGTCTACGCTTTGATCGTTCCCTGGAAGAACAGTAGTAGTTTCCGATGCACATCTGAAGGCATTCTGTAATCTGTGGGCTATCAGAGTGTTGTTGAAACACAGAAATTGCATCGGTATTGATTACAACAGTCACCATGCGCACTTTCCTCTATGGTACTAATGTCTCAAACAGTCTACGCTTTGATCGTTATCTAGAAGACCAGTAGTAGTTTCCGATGCACATCTGGAGGCATTCTGTAATCTGTGGACTATCAGAGTGTTGTTGAAACACAGAAATTGCATCGGGATTGAATACAACCGTCACCATGCGCACTTTCCTCCATGGGAGTAATGTCTCAAACTGTCTACGCTTTGATCATTTCCTGGAAGACCAGTAGTAGTTTCCAATGCACATCTGGAGGCATTCTGTAATCTGTGGACCTTCAAAGTGTTGATGAAACACAGAAATTGCATCGGGATTGAATACAACAGTCGCCATGCGCACTTTCCTCCATGGGAGTAATGTCACAAACAGTCTACGCTTTGATCGTTCCCTGGAAGACCAGTAGTAATTTCCGATGCACATCTGGAGGCATTCTGTAATCTGTGGACTATCAGAGTGTTGATGAAACACAGAAATTGCATCGGGATTGAATACAACAGTCACCATGCGCACTTTCCTCCATGGGAGTAATGTCTCTAACAGTCTACGCATTGATTGTTCCCTGGAAGACCAGTAGTAGTTTCCGATGCACATCTGTGGGCAATCTGTAATGTGTGGACTATCACAGTGTTGATGAAACACAGAAATTGCATAGGGATTGAATACAACAGTCACCATGCGCACTTTCCTCCATGAGAGTAATGTCTCAAACAGTCACGCTTTGATCGTTCCCTGCAAGACCAGTACTAGTGTCCGATGTACATCTGGAGGCATTCTGTAATCGGTGGACCTTCATAGTGTTGATGAAACACAGAAATTGCCTCGGGATTAAATACAACATTCAGCATGCGTACTTTACTCCATGGGAGTAATGTATCAAACAGTCGACGCTTTGATCGTTTCCTGGAAGACAAGTAGTAGTTTCCGATGCACATCTGGAGCCATTCTGTAATCTGCGTACTATCAGAGTGTTGATGAAACACAGAAATTGCATCGGGATTGAATACAACAGTCACCATGCGCAATTTTCCTAAATGGGAGTAATGTCTCAAACAGTCTACGCTTTGATCGTTCCCTGGAAGAACAGTAGTAGTTTCCGATGCACATCTGAAGGCATTCTGTAATCTGTGGGCTATCAGAGTGTTGTTGAAACACAGAAATTGCATCGGTATTGATTACAACAGTCACCATGCGCACTTTCCTCTATGGTACTAATGTCTCAAACAGTCTACGCTTTGATCGTTATCTAGAAGACCAGTAGTAGTTTCCGATGCACATCTGGAGGCATTCCGTAATCTGTGGACTATCAGAGTGTTGTTGAAACACAGAAATTGCATCGGGATTGAATACAACAGTCACCATGCGCAGTTTCCTCCATGGGAGTAATGTCTAAAACTGTCTACGCTTTGATCGTCTGCTGGAACACCAGTAGTAGCTTCCGATGGACATATGGAGGCATTCTGTAATCTGTGGACCTTCAAAATGTTTATAAAACACAGAAATTGCAACGGGATTGAATACAACAGTCACCATGCGCACTCTCCTACATGGGAGTAATGTCACAAAGAGTCTACGCTTTGATCGTTCCCTGGAAGACCAGTAGCAGATTCCGATGCACATCTGGAGCCATTCTGTAATCTGTGGACTATTAGGGTGTTGATGAAACACAGAAATTGCATCGGGATTGATTACAACAGTCACCATGCGCACTTTCCTCCATGTGAGTAATGTCTCAAACAGTCTACGCTTTGATCGTTCCCTGCAAGACCAGTAGTAGTTCCCGATTGACATATTGAGGCATTCTGTAATCTGTGGACCTTCAAAGTGTTGATGAAACACAGAAATTGCATCGGGATTCAATACAACAGTCACCATGCGCACTTTCCTCCATGGGAATAATGTCGCTAACAGTCTACACTTTGATCGTTCCCTGCAAGACCAGTAGTAGTTTCCGATGCCCATCTGTGGGCATTCTGGAATGTGTGGACTATCACAGTGTTGATGAAACACAGAAATTGCATCGGGATTGATTACAACAGTCACCATGCGCACTTCCCTAAATGGTACTAATGTCTCAAACATTCTACGCCTTCATCGTTCCCTAGAAGACCAGTAGTAGTTTCCGATGCACATCTGGAGGCATTCTGTAACTGTGGACTATCAGAGTGTTGTTGAAACACAGAAATTGCATCGGGATTGAATACAACCGTCACCATGCGCAGTTTCCTCCATGGGAGTAATGTCTCAAACTGTCCACGCTTTGATCATTTCCTGGAAGACCAGTAGTAGTTTCCTATGCACATCTGGAGGCATTCTGTAATCTGTGGACCTTCAAAGTGTTGATGAAACACAGAAATTGCATCGGGATTGAATACAACAGTCATCATGCGCACTTTCCTCCATGGTAGTAATGTCTCAAACAGTATACGCTTTGATCGTTCCCTGGAAGACCAGTAGTAGCTTCCGATGCACACCTGGGGGCATTCTGTAATGTGTGGACTATCAGAGTGTTGATGAAACACAGAAATTGCATCAGGGTTGAATACAACAGTAACCATGCGCACTTTCCTCCATGGGAGTAATGTCACAAACAGTCTACGCTTTGATCGTTCCCTGGAAGACCAATAGTACTTTCCGATGCACATCTGGAATCATTCAGTAATCTGTGGACAATGGGAGTGTTGACGAAACACAGAAATTGCATCGGGATTGAATACAACAGTCACCATGCGCACTTTCCTACATGGGAGTAATGTCTCAATCAGTTTACGCTTTGATCGATCCCAGGGTGACCAGTAGTAGTTGCCGATGCACATCTGGGGACATTCCGTAATGTGTGGACTAACAGAGTGTTGATGAAACACAGATATTGCATCAGGATTGAATGCAACAGTCACCATGCGCACTTTCCTCCATGGTAGTAATGTCTCAAACAGTTTACGCTTTGATCGTTCCCTGGAAGACCAGTAGTAGTTTCCGATGCACATCTGGGGGCAATCTGTAATATGTGGACTATCAGAGAGTTAATGAAACACAGAAATTGCATCGTTATTGAATACAACAGACACCATGCGCACTTTCCTCCACGGAGTAATGTCTCAAACAGTCTATGCTGTGATCGTTCCGTGCAAGACCAGTAGTAGTTTCCGCTGCACATCTGGAGGCATTCTGTAATCTGTGGACTTTCAAAGTGTTGATGAAACACAGAAATTGCCTCGGGACTGAATACAACAGTCACCATGCGCACTTTCCTCCATGGGAGTAATGTCTCAAACAGTCTACGGTTTGATCGTTTCCTGGAAGACCAGTAGTAGTTCCGATGCACATCTGGAGGCATTCTGTAATCTTTGGACCTTCAAAGTGTTGATGAAACACAGAAATTGCCTCGGGATTAAATACAACAGTCACCATGCGCATTTTTCCTAAATGCTAGTAATGTCTCAAACAGTCTACGCTTTGATCGGTCACTGGAAGACCAGTAGTAGTTTCCGATGCACATCTGCAGGCATTCTGTTATCTGTGGACTATCAGAGTGTTGTTGAAACACAGAAATTGCATCGGGATTGATTACAACAGTCACCATGCGCACTTCCCTCCATGGTACTAATGTCTCAAACATTCTACGCCTTCATCGTTCCCTAGAAGACCAGTAGTAGTTTCCGATGCACATCTGGAGGCATTCTGTAACTGTGGACTATCAGAGTGTTGTTGAAACACAGAAATTGCATCGGGATTGAATACAACCGTCACCATGCGCACTTTCCTCCATGGAAGTAATGTCTCAAACTGTCTACGCTTTGATCATTTCCTGGAAGACCAGTAGTAGTTTCCAATGCACATCTGGAGGCATTCTGTAATCTGTGGACCTTCAAAGTGTTGATGAAACACAGAAATTGCATCGGCATTGAATACAACAGTCACCATGCGCACTTTCCTCCATGGGAGTAATGTCACAAACAGTCTACGCTTTGATCGTTCCCTGGAAGACTAGTAGTAATTTCCGATGCACATCTGGAGGCATTCTGTAATCTGTGGACTATCAGAGTGTTGATGAAGCACAGAAATTGCATCGGGATTGAATACAACAGTCACCATGCGCACTTTCCTCCATGGGAGTAATGTCTCTAACAGTCTACGCATTGATCGTTCCCTGGAAGACCAGTAGTAGTTTCCGATGCACATCTGTGGGCAATCTGTAATGTGTGGATTATCACAGTGTTGATGAAACACAGAAATTGCATAGGGATTGAATACAACAGTCACCATGCGCACTTTCCTCCATGAGAGTAATGTCTCAAACAGTCACGCTTTGATCGTTCCCTGCAAGACCAGTAGTAGTGTCCGATGCACATCTGGAGGCATTCTGTAATCGGTGGACCTTCATGGTGTTGATGAAACACAGAAATTGCCTCGGGATTGAATACAACATTCAGCATGCGTACTTTACTCCATGGGAGTAATTTATCAAACAGTCGACGCTTTGATCGTTTCCTGGAAGACAAGTAGTAGTTTCCGATGCACATCTGGAGCCATTCTGTAATCTGCGTACTATCAGAGTGTTGATGAAACACAGAAATTGCATCGGGATTGAATACAACAGTCACCATGCGCAATTTTCCTAAATGGGAGTAATGTCTCAAACAGTCTACGCTTTGATCGTTCCCTGGAAGAACAGTAGTAGTTTCCGATGCACATCTGGAGGCATTCTGTAATCTGTGGGCTATCAGAGTGTTGTTGAAACACAGAAATTGCATCGGGATTGATTACAACAGTCACCATGCGCACTTTCCTCTATGGTACTAATGTCTCAAACAGTCTACGCTTTGATCGTTATCTAGAAGACCAGTAGTAGTTTCCGATGCACATCTGGAGGCATTCTGTAATCTGTGGACTATCAGAGTGTTGTTGAAACACAGAAATTGCATCGGGATTGAATACAACAGTCACCATGCGCAGTTTCCTCCATGGGAGTAATGTCTAAATCTGTCTACGCTTTGATCGTCTCCTGGAACACCAGTAGTAGCTTCCGATGGACATATGGAGGCATTCTGTAATCTGTGGACCTTCAAAATGTTTATGAAACACAGAAATTGCATCGGGATTGAATACAACAGTCACCATGCGCACTCTCCTACATGGGAGTAATGTCACAAAGAGTCTACGCTTTGATCGTTCCCTGGAAGACCAGTAGCAGATTCCGATGCACATCTGGAGCCATTCTGTAATCTGTGGACTATTAGGGTGTTGATGAAACACAGAAATTGCATCGGGATTGATTACAACAGTCACCATGCGCACTTTCCTCCATGTGAGTAATGTCTCAAACAGTCTACGCTTTGATCGTTCCCTGCAAGACCAGTAGTAGTTCCCGATTGACATATTGAGGCATTCTGTAATCTGTGGACCTTCAAAGTGTTGATGAAACACAGAAATTGCATCGGGATTCAATACAACAGTCACCATCCGCACTTACCTCCATGGGAATAATGTCGCTAACAGTCTACGCTTTGATCGTTCCCTGTAAGACCAGTAGTAGTTTCCGATGCCCATCTGTGGGCATTCTGGAATGTGTGGACTATCACAGTGTTGATGAAACACAGAAATTGCATCGGGATTGAATACAACAGTCACCATGCGCACTTTCCTCCATGAGAGTAATGACTCAAACAGTCACGCTTTGATCGTTCCCTGCAAGACCAGTAGTAGTGTCCGATGCACATCAGGAGGCATTCTGTAATCGGTGGACCTTCAAAGTGTTGATGAAACACAGAAATTGCCTCGGGATTGAATACAACAGTCACCACGCGCAATTTTCCTAAATGCTAGTAATGTCTCAAACAGTCTACGCTTTGATCGTTCCCTGGAAGACCAGTAGTAGTTTCCGATGCACATCTGCAGGCATTCTGTTATCTGTGGACTATCAGAGTGTTGATGAAACACAGAAATTGCATCGGGATTGATTACAACAGTCACCATGCGCACTTCCCTCCATGGTACTAATGTCTCAAACATTCTACGCCTTCATCGTTCCCTAGAAGACCAGTAGTAGTTTCCGATGCACATCTGGAGGCATTCTGTAACTGTGGACTATCAGAGTGTTGTTGAAACACAGAAATTGCATCGGGATTGAATACAACCGTCACCATGCGCAGTTTCCTCCATGGGAGTAATGTCTCAAACTGTCTACGCTTTGATCATTTCCTGGAAGACCAGTAGTAGTTTCCTATGCACATCTGGAGGCATTCTGTAATCTGTGGACCTTCAAAGTGTTGATGAAACACAGAAATTGCATCGGGATTGATTACAACAGTCACCATGCGCACTTCCCTCCATGGTACTAATGTCTCAAACATTCTACGCCTTCATCGTTCCCTAGAAGACCAGTAGTAGTTTCCGATGCACATCTGGAGGCATTCTGTAACTGTGGACTATCAGAGTGTTGTTGAAACACAGAAATTGCATCGGGATGGAATACAACCGTCACCATGCGCACTTTCCTCCATGGTAGTAATGTCTCAAACAGTATACGCTTTGATCGTTCCCTGCAAGACCAGTAGTAGCTTCCGATGCACACCTGGGGGCATTCTGTAATGTGTGGACTATCAGAGTGTTGATGAAACACAGAAATTGCATCAGGGTTGAATACAACAGTAACCATGCGCACTTTCCTCCATGGGAGTAATGTCACAAACAGTCTATGCTTTGATCGTTCCCTGGAAGACCAATAGTAGTTTCCGATGCACATCTGGAATCATTCAGTAATCTGTGGACAATGGGAGTGTTGATGAAACACAGAAATTGCATCGGGATTGAATACAACAGTCACCATGCGCACTTTCCTACATGGGAGTAATGTCTCAAACAGTTTACGCTTTGATCGATCCCAGGGTGACCAGTAGTAGTTGCCGATGCACATCTGGGGACATTCCGTAATGTGTGGACTAACAGAGTGTTGATGAAACACAGATATTGCATCAGGATTGAATACAACAGTCACCATGCGCACTTTCCTCCATGTAGTAATGTCTCAAACAGTTTACGCTTTGATCGTTCCCTGGAAGACCAGTAGTAGTTTCCGATGCACATCTGGGGTAATCTGTAATATGTGGACTATCAGAGAGTTAATGAAACACAGAAATTGCATCGTTATTGAATACAACAGACACCATGCGCACTTTCCTCCACGGAGTAATGTCTCAAACAGTCTATGCTGTGATCGTTCCATGCAAGACCAGTAGTAGTTTCCGCTGCACATCTGGAGGCATTCTGTAATCTGTGGACTTTCAAAGTGTTGATGAAACACAGAAATTGCCTCGGGACTGAATACAACAGTCACCATGCGCACTTTCCTCCATGGGAGTAATGTCTCAAACAGTCTACGGTTTGATCGTTTCCTGGAAGACCAGTAGTAGTTCCGATGCACATCTGGAGGCATTCTGTAATCTTTGGACCTTCAAAGTGTTGATGAAACACAGAAATTGCATCGGGATTCAATACAACAGTCACCATGCGCACTTTCCTCCATGGGAGTAATGTCTCTAACAGTGTACGCTTTGATCGTTCCCTGCAAGACCAGTAGTAGTTTCCGATGCCCATCTGTGGGCATTCTGGAATGTGTGGACTATCACAGTGTTGATGAAACACAGAAATTGCATCGGGATTGAATACAACAGTCACCATGCGCACTTTCCTCCATGAGAGTAATGTCTCAAACAGTCACGCTTTGATCGTTCCCTGCAAGACCAGCAGTAGTGTCCGATGCACATATGGAGGCATTCTGTAATCGGTGGACCTTCAAAGTGTTGATGAAACACAGAAATTGCCTCGGGATTAAATACAACAGTCACCATGCGCATTTTTCCTAAATGCTAGTAATGTCTCAAACAGTCTACGCTTTGATCGGTAACTGGAAGACCAGTAGTAGTTTCCGATGCACATCTGCAGGCATTCTGTTATCTGTGGACTATCAGAGTGTTGTTGAAACACAGAAATTGCATCGGGATTGATTACAACAGTCACCATGCGCACTTCCCTCCATGGTACTAATGTCTCAAACATTCTACGCCTTCATCGTTCCCTAGAAGACCAGTAGTAGTTTCCGATGCACATCTGGAGGCATTCTGTAACTGTGGACTATCAGAGTGTTGTTGAAACACAGAAATTGCATCGTTATGCACATCTGGAGGCATTCTGTAACTGTGGACTATCAGAGTGTTGTTTAAACACAGAAATTGTATCGTTATTGAATATAACAGACACCATGCGCACTTTCCTCCAGGGAGTATTGTCTCAAACAGTCTATGCTGTGATCGTTCCGTGCAAGACCAGTAGTAGTTTCCGCTGCACATCTGGAGGCATTCTGTAATCTGTGGACTTTCAAAGTGTTGATGAAACACAGAAATTGCCTCGGGACTGAATACAACAGTCACCATACGCACTTTCCTCCATGGGAGTAATGTCTCAAACAGTCTACTTTTTGATCGTTTCCTGGAAGACCAGTAGTAGTTCCGATGCACATCTGGAGGCATTCTGTAATCTTTGGACCTTCAAAGTGTTGATGAAACACAGAAATTGCATCGGGATTCAATACAACAGTCACCATGCGCACTTTCCTCCATGGGAGTAATGTCTCTAACAGTCTACGCTTTGATCGTTCCCTGCAAGACCGGTAGTAGTTTCCGATGCCCATCTGTGGGCATTCTGGAATGTGTGGACTATCACAGTGTTGATGAAACACAGAAATTGCATCGGGATTGAATACAACAGTCACCATGCGCACTTTCCTCCATGAGAGTAATGTCTCATACAGTCACGCTTTGATCGTTCCCTGCAAGACCAGTAGTAGTGTCCGATGCACATCTGGAGGCATTCTGTAATCGGTGGACCTTCAAAGTGTTGATGAAACACAGAAATTGCCTCGGGATTAAATACAACAGTCACCATGCGCATTTTTCCTAAATGCTAGTAATGTATCAAACAGTCTACGCTTTGATCGGTCACTGGAAGACCAGTAGTAGTTTCCGATGCACATCTGCAGGCATTCTGTTATCTGTGGACTATCAGAGTGTTGTTGAAACACAGAAATTGCATCGGGATTGATTACAACAGTCACCATGCGCACTTCCCTCCATGGTACTAATGTCTCAAACATTCTACGCCTTCATCGTTCCCTAGAAGACCAGTAGTAGTTTCCGATGCACATCTGGAGGCATTCTGTAACTGTGGACTATCAGAGTGTTGTTGAAACACAGAAATTGCATCGGGATTGAATACAACCGTCACCATGCGCACTTTCCTCCATGGGAGTAATGTCTCAAACTGTCTACGCTTTGATCATTTCCTGGAAGACCAGTAGTAGTTTCCAATGCACATCTGGAGGCATTCTGTAATCTGTGGACCTTCAAAGTGTTGATGAAACACAGAAATTGCATCGGGATTGAATACAACAGTAACCATGCGCACTTTCCTCCATGGGAGTAATGTCACAAACAGTCTACGCTTTGATCGTTCCCTGGAAGACCAGTAGTAATTTCGGATGCACATCTGGAGGCATTCTGTAATCTGTGGACTATCAGAGTGTTGATGAAACACAGAAATTGCATCGGGATTGAATACAACAGTCACCATGCGCACTTTCCTCCATGGGAGTAATGTCTCTAACAGTCTACGCATTGATCGTTCCCTGGAAGACCAGTAGTAGTTTCCGATGCACATCTGTGGGCAATCTGTAATGTGTGGACTATCACAGTGTTGATGAAACACAGCAATTGCATAGGGATTGAATACAACAGTCACCATGCGCACTTTCCTCCATGAGAGTAATGTCTCAAACAGTCACGCTATGATCGTTCCCTGCAAGAACAGTAGTAGTTACGATGCACATCTGGAGGCATTCTGTAATCGGTGGACCTTCATAGTGTTGATGAAACACAGAAATTGCCTCGGGATTGAATACAACATTCAGCATGCGTACTTTACTCCATGGGAGTAATGTATCAAACAGTCGACGCTTTGATCGTTTCCTGGAAGACAAGTAGTAGTTTCCGATGCACATCTGGAGCCATTCTGTAATCTGCGTACTATCAGAGTGTTGATGAAACACAGAAATTGCATCGGGATTGAATACAACAGTCACCATGCGCACTTTCCTCCATGGGAGTAATGTCTCAAACTGTCTACGCTTTGATCATTTCCTGGAAGACCATTAGTAGTTTCCAATGCACATCTGTGGGCAATCTGTAATTTGTGGGCTATCAGAGTGTTGTTGAAACACAGAAATTGCATCGGGATTGATTACAACAGTCACCATGCGCACTTTCCTCTATGGTACTAATGTCTCAAACAGTCTACGCTTTGATCGTTATCTAGAAGACCAGTAGTAGTTTCCGATGCACATCTGGAGACATTCTGTAATCTGTGGACTATCAGAGTGTTGTTGAAACACAGAAATTGCATCGGGATTGATTACAACAGTCACCATGCGCACTTTCCTCTATGGTACTAATGTCTCAAACAGTCTACGCTTTGATCGTTATCTAGAAGACCAGTAGTAGTTTCCGATGCACATCTGGAGGCATTCTGTAATCTGTGGACTATCAGAGTGTTGTTGAAACACAGAAATTGCATCGGGATTGAATACAACCGTCACCATGCGCACTTTCCTCCATGGGAGTAATGTCTCAAACTGTCTACGCTTTGATCATTTCCTGGAAGACCAGTAGTAGTTTCCAATGCACATCTGGAGGCATTCTGTAATCTGTGGACCTTCAAAGTGTTGATGAAACACAGAAATTGCATCGGGATTGAATACTATAGTCGCCATGCGCACTTTCCTCCATGGGAGTTATGTCTCTAACAGTCTACGCATTGATCGTTCCCTGGAAGACCAGTAGTAGTTTCCGATGCACATCTGTGGGCAATCTGTAATTTGTGGACTATCACAGTGTTGATGAAACACAGAAATTGCATAGGGATTGAATACAACAGTCACCATGCGCACTTTCCTCCATGAGAGTAATGTCTCAAACAGTCACGCTTTGATCGTTAACTGCAAGACCAGTACTAGTGTCCGATGCACATCTGGAGGCATTCTGTAATCGGTGGAACTTCATAGTGTTGATGAAACACAGAAATTGCCTCGGGATTGAATACAACATTCAGCATGCGTACTTTACTCCATGGGAGTAATGTATCAAACAGTCGACGCTTTGATCGTTTCCTGGAAGACAAGTAGTAGTTTCCGATGCACATCTGGAGCCATTCTGTAATCTGCGTACTATCAGAGTGTTGATGAAACACAGAAATTGCATCGGGATTGAATACAACAGTCACCATGCGCAATTTTCCTAAATGGGAGTAATGTCTCAAACAGTCTACGCTTTGATCGTTCCCTGGAAGAACAGTAGTAGTTTCCGATGCACATCTGAAGGCATTCTGTAATCTGTGGGCTATCAGAGTGTTGTTGAAACACAGAAATTGCATCGGGATTGATTACAACAGTCACCATGCGCACTTTCCTCTATGGTACTAATGTCTCAAACAGTCTACGCTTTGATCGTTATCTAGAAGACCAGTAGTAATTTCCGATGCACATCTGGAGGCATTCTGTAATCTGTGGACTATCAGAGTGTTGTTGAAACACAGAAATTGCATCGGGATTGAATACAACAGTCACCATGCGCAGTTTCCTCCATGGGAGTAATGTCTAAAACTGTCTACGCTTTGATCGTCTCCTGGAACACCAGTAGTAGCTTCCCATGGACATATGGAGGCATTCTGTAATCTGTGGACCTTCAAAATGTTTATGAAACACAGAAATTGCATCGGGATTGAATACAACAGTCACCATGCGCACTCTCCTACATGGGAGTAATGTCACAAAGAGTCTACGCTTTGATCGTTCCCTGGAAGACCAGTAGCAGATTCCGATGCACATCTGGAGCCATTCTGTAATCTGTGGACTATTAGGGTGTTGATGAAACACAGAAATTGCATCGGGATTGATTACAACAGTCACCATGCGCACTTTCCTCCATGTGAGTAATGTCTCAAACAGTCTACGCTTTGATCGTTCCCTGCAAGACCAGTAGTAGTTCCCGATTGACATATTGAGGCATTCTGTAATCTGTGGACCTTCAAAGTGTTGATGAAACACAGAAATTGCATCGGGATTCAATACAACAGTCACCATGCGCACTTTCCTCCATGGGAATAATGTCGCTAACAGTCTACGCTTTGATCGTTCCCTGCAAGACCAGTAGTAGTTTCCGATGCCCATCTGTGAGCATTCTGGAATGTGTGGACTATCACAGTGTTGATGAAACACAGAAATTGCATCGGGATTGAATACAACAGTCACCATGCGCACTTTCCTCCATGAGAGTAATGTCTCAAACAGTCACGCTTTGATCGTTCCCTGCAAGACCAGTAGTAGTGTCCGATGCACATCTGGAGGCATTTTGTAATCGGTGGACCTTCAAAGTGTTGATGAAACACAGAAATCGCCTCAGGATTGAATACAACAGTCACCATGCGCAATTTTCCTAAATGCTAGTAATGTCTCAAACAGTCTACGCTTTGATCGTTCCCTGGAAGACCAGTAGCAGTTTCCGATGCACATCTGCAGGCATTCTGTTATCTGTGGACTATCAGAGTGTTGATGAAACACAGAAATTGCATCGGGATTGATTACAACAGTCACCATGCGCACTTCCCACCATGGTACTAATGTCTCAAACATTCTACGCCTTCATTGTTCCCTAGAAGACCAGTAGTAGTTTCCGATGCACATCTGGAGGCATTCTGTAACTGTGGACTATCAGAGTGTTGTTGAAACACAGAAATTGCATCGGGATTGAATACAACCGTCACCATGCGCAGTTTCCTCCATGGGAGTAACGTCTCAAACTGTCTACGCTTTGATCATTTCCTGCAAGACCAGTAGTAGTTTCCTATGCACATCTGGAGGCATTCTGTAATCTGTGGACCTTCAAAGTGTTGATGAAACACAGAAATTGCATCGGGATTGATTACAACAGTCACCATGCGCACTTTCCTCCATGGGAATAATGTCGCTAACAGTCTACGCTTTGATCGTTCCCTGCAAGACCAGTAGTAGTTTCAGATGCCCATCTGTGAGCATTCTGGAATGTGTGGACTATCACAGTGTTGATGAAACACAGAAATTGCATCGGGATTGAATACTACAGTCATCATGCGCACTTTCCTCCATTGTTGTAATGTCTCAAACAGTATACGCTTTGATCGTTCCCTGGAAGACCAGTAGTAGCTTCCGATGCACACCTGGGGGCATTCTGTAATGTGTGGACTATCAGAGTGTTGATGAAACACAGAAATTGCATCAGGGTTGAATACAACAGTAACCATGCGCACTTTCCTCCATGGGAGAAATGTCACAAACAGTCTACGCTTTGATCGTTCCCTGGAAGACCAATAGTAGTTTCCGATGCACATCTGGAATCATTCAGTAATCTGTGGACAATGGGAGTGTTGATGAAACACAGAAATTGCATCGGGATTGAATACAACAGTCACCATGCGCACTTTCCTACATGGGAGTAATGTCTCAAACAGTTTACGCTTTGATCGATCCCAGGGTGACCAGTAGTAGTTGCCGATGCACATCTGGGGACATTCCGTAATGTGTGGACTAACAGAGTGTTGATGAAACACAGATATTGCACCAGGATTGAATACAACAGTCACCATGCGCACTTTCCTCCATGGTAGTAATGTCTCAAACAGTTTACGCTTTGATCGTTCCCTGGAAGACCAGTAGTAGTTTCCGATGCACATCTGGGGGCAATCTGTAATATGTGGACTATCAGAGAGTTAATGAAACACAGAAATTGCATCGTTATTGAATACAACAGACACCATGCGCACTTTCCTCCACGGAGTAATGTCTCAAACAGTCTATGCTGTGATCGTTCCGTGCAAGACCAGTAGTAGTTTCCGCTGCACATCTGGAGGCATTCTGTAATCTGTGGACTTTCAAAGTGTTGATGAAACACAGAAATTGCCTCGGGGCTGAATACAACAGTCACCATGCGCACTTTCCTCCATGGGAGTAATGTCTCAAACAGTCTACGGTTTGATCGTTTCCTGGAAGACCAGTAGTAGTTCCGATGCACATCTGGAGGCATTCTGTAATCTTTGGACCTTCAAAGTGTTGATGAAACACAGAAATTGCATCGGGATTCAATACAACAGTCACCATGCGCACTTTCCTCCATGGGAGTAATGTCTCTAACAGTCTACGCTTTGATCGTTCCCTGCAAGACCAGTAGTAGTTTCCGATGCCCATCTGTGGGCATTCTGGAATGTGTGGACTATCACAGTGTTGATGAAACACAGAAATTGCATCGGGATTGAATACAACAGTCACCATTCGCACTTTCCTCCATGAGAGTAATGTCTCAAACAGTCACGCTTTGATCGTTCCCTGCAAGACCAGTAGTAGTGTCCGATGCACATCTGGAGGCATTCTGTAATCAGTGGACCTTCAAAGTGTTGATGAAACACAGAAATTGCCTCGGGATTAAATACAACAGTCACCATGCGCATTTTTCCTAAATGCTAGTAATGTCTCAAACAGTCTACGCTTTGATCGGTCACTGGAAGACCAGTAGTAGTTTCCGATGCACATCTGCAGGCATTCTGTTATCTGTGGACTATCAGAGTGTTGTTGAAACACAGAAATTGCATCGGGATTGATTACAACAGTCACCATGCGCACCTCCCTCCATGGTACTAATGTCTCAAACATTCTACGCCTTCATCGTTCCCTAGAAGACCAGTAGTAGTTTCCGATGCACATCTGGAGGCATTCTGTAACTGTGGACTATCAGAGTGTTGTTGAAACACAGAAATTGCATCGGGATTGAATACAACCGTCACCATGCGCACTTTCCTCCATGGAAGTAATGTCTCAAACTGTCTACGCTTTGATCTTTTCCTGGAAGACCAGTAGTAGTTTCCAATGCACATCTGGAGGCATTCTGTAATCAGTGGACCTTAAAAGTGTTGATGAAACACAGAATTTGCATCGGCATTGAATACAACAGTCACCATGCGCACTTTCCTCCATGGGAGTAATGTCACAAACAGTCTACGCATTGATCGTTCCCTGGAAGACCAGTAGTAGTTTCCGATGCACATCTGTGGGCAATCTGTAATGTGTGGATTATCACAGTGTTGATGAAACACAGAAATTGCATAGGGATTGAATACAACAGTCACCATGCGCACTTTCCTCCATGAGAGTAATGTCTCAAACAGTCACGCTTTGATCGTTCCCTGCAAGACCAGTAGTAGTGTCCGATGCACATCTGGAGGCATTCTGTAATCGGTGGACCTTCATAGTGTTGATGAAACACAGAAATTGAATCGGGATTGAATACAACATTCAGCATGCATACTTTACTCCATGGGAGTAATGTATCAAACAGTCGACGCTTTGATCGTTTCCTGGAAGACAAGTAGTAGTTTCCGGTGCACATCTGGAGCCATTCTGTAATCTGCGTACTATCAGAGTGTTGATGAAACACAGAAATTGCATCGGGATTGAATACAACAGTCACCATGCGCAATTTTCCTAAATGGGAGTAATGTCTCAAACAGTCTACGCTTTGATCGTTCCCTGGAAGAACAGTAGTAGTTTCCGATGCACATCTGAAGGCATTCTGTAATCTGTGGGCTATCAGAGTGTTGTTGAAACACAGATATTGCATCGGGATTGATTACAACAGTCACCATGCGCACTTTCCTCTATGGTACTAATGTCTCAAACAGTCTACGCTTTGATCGTTATCTAGAAGACCAGTAGTAGTTTCCGATGCACATCTGGAGGCATTCTGTAATCTGTGGATTATTAGGGTGTTGATGAAACACAGAAATTGCATCGGGATTGATTACAACAGTCACCATGCGCACTTTCCTCCATGGGAGTAATGTCTCAAACAGTTTACGCTTTGATCCTTCCCTGGAAGACCAGTAGTAGTTACCGATGCACATCTGGGGACATTCTGTAATGTGTGGACTACCAGAGTGTTGACGAAACAAAGAAATTGCATCAGGATTGAATACAACAGTCACCATGCGCACTTTACTCCATGTGAGTAATGTCTCAAACAGTCTACGCTTTGATCGTTCCCTGCAAGACCAGTAGTAGTTCCCGATTGACATATGGAGGCATTCTGTAATCTGTGGACCTTCAAAGTGTTGATGAAACACAGAAATTGCATCGGGAATCAATACAACAGTCACCATGCGCACTTTCCTCCATGGGAATAATGTCTCTAACAGTCTACGCTTTGATCGTTCCCTGCAAGACCAGTAGTAGTTTCCGATGCCCATCTGTGGGCATTCTGGAATGTGTGGACTATCACAGTGTTGATGAAACACAGAAATTGCATCGGGATTGAATACAACAGTCACCATGCGCACTTTCCTCCATGAGAGTAATGTCTCAAACAGTCACGCTTTGATCGTTCCCTGCAAGACCAGTAGTAGTGTCCGATGCACATCTGGAGGCATTTTGTAATCGGTGGACCTTCAAAGTGTTGATGAAACACAGAAATTGCCTCGGGATTGAATACAACAGTCACCATGCGCAATTTTTCTAAATGCTAGTAATGTCTCAAACTGTCTACGCTTTGATCGTTCCCTGGAAGGCCAGTAGTAGTTTCCGATGCACATCTGCAGGCATTCTGTTATCTGTGGACTATCAGAGTGTTGATGAAACACAGAAATTGCATCGGGATTGATTACAACAGTCACCATGCGCACTTCCCTCCATGGTACTAATGTCTCCATCATTCTACGCCTTCGTCGTTCCCTAGAAGACCAGTAGTAGTTTCCGATGCACATCTGGAGGCATTCTGTAACTGTGGACTATCAGAGTGTTGTTGAAACACAGAAATTGCATCGGGATTGAATACAACCGTCACCATGCGCAGTTTCCTCCATGGGAGTAATGTCTCAAACTGTCTACGCTTTGATCATTTCCTGGAAGACCAGTAGTAGTTTCCTATGCACATCTGAAGTCATTCTGTAATCTGTGGACCTTCAAAGTGTTGATGAAACACAGAAATTGCATCGGGAGTGAATACAACAGTCACCATGCGCACTTTCCTCCATGGGAGTAATGTCACAAACAGTCTACGCTTTGATCGTTCCCTGGAAGACCAGTAGTAATTTCCGATGCACATCTGGAGGCATTCTGTAATCTGTGGACTATCAGAGTGTTGATGAAACACAGAAATTGCATCGGGACTGAATACAACAGTCACCATGCGCACTTTCCTCCATGGGAGTAATGTCTCTAACAGTCTACGAATTGATCGTTCCCTGGAAGACCAGTAGTAGTTTCCGATGCACATCTGTGGGCAATCTGTAATGTGTGCACTATCACAGTGTTGATGAAACACAGAAATTGCATCGGGATTGAATACAACAGTCACCATGCGCACTTTCCTTCATTTGAGTAAAGTCTCAAACAGTCACGTTTTGATCGTTCCCTGCAAGACCAGTAGTAGTGTCCGATGCACATCTGGAGGCATTCTGTAATCGGTGGACCTTCATAGTGTTGATGAAACACAGAAATTGCCTCGGGATTGAATACAACATTCAGCATGCGTACTTTACTCCATGGGAGTAATGTATCAAACAGTCGACGCTTTGATCGTTTCCTGGAAGACAAGTAGTAGTTTCCGATGCACATCTGGAGCCATTCTGTAATCTGCGTACTATCAGAGTGTTGATGAAACACAGAAATTGCATCGGGATTGAATACAACAGTCACCATGCGCAATTTTCCTAAATGGGAGTAATGTCTCAAACAGTCTACGCTTTGATCGTTCCCTGGGAGACCAGTAGTAGTTTCCGATGCACATCTGAAGGCATTCTGTAATCTGTGGACTATCAGAGTGTTGTTGAAACACAGAAATTGCATCGGGATTGATTACAACAGTCACCATGCGCACTTTCCTCCATGGTACTAATGTCTCAAACAGTCTACGCTTTGATCGTTATCTAGAAGACCAGTAGTAGTTTCCGATGCACATCTGGAGGCATTCTGTAATCTGTGGACTATCAGAGTGTTGTTGAAACACAGAAATTGCATCGGGATTGAATACAACAGTCACCATGCGCAGTTTCCTCCATGGGAGTAATGTCTAAAACTGTCTACGCTTTGATCGTTTCCTGGAACACCAGTAGTAGCTTCCGATGGACATATGGAGGCATTCTGTAATCTGTGGACCTTCAAAATGTTGATGAAACACAGAAATTGCATCGGGATTGAATACAACAGTCACCATGCGCACTTTCCTCCATGAGAGTAATGTCTCAAACAGTCACGCTTTGATCGTTCCCTGCAAGACCAGTAGTAGTGTCCGATGCACATCTGGAGGCATTCTGTAATCGGTGGACCTTCAAAGTGTTGATGAAACACAGAAATTGCCTCGGGATTGAATACAACAGTCACCATGCGCAATTTTCCTAAATGCTAGTAATGTCTCAAACAGTCTACGCTTTGATCGTTCCCTGGAAGACCAGAAGTAGTTTCCGATGCACATCTGCAGGCATTCTGTTATCTGTGGACTATCAGAGTGTTGATGAAACACAGAAATTGCATCGGGATTGATTACAACAGTCACCATGCGCACTTCCCTACATGGTACTAATGTCTCAAACATTCTACGCCTTCATCGTTCCCTAGAAGACCAGTAGTAGTTTCCGATGCACATCTGGAGGCATTCTGTAACTGTGGACTATCAGAGTGTTGTTGAAACACAGAAATTGCATCGGGATTGAATACAACCGTCACCATGCGCAGTTTCCTCCATGGGAGTAATGTCTCAAACTGTCTACGCTTTGATCATTTCCTGGAAGACCAGTAGTCGTTTCCGATGCACATCTGGAGGCATTCTGTAATCTGTGGACCTTCAAAGTGTTGATGAAACACAGAAATTGCATCGGGATTGAATACAACAGTCACCATGCGCACTTTCCTCCATGGGAGTAATGTCACAAACAGTCTACGCTTTGATCGTTCCCTGGAAGACCAGTAGTAATTTCCGATGCACATCTGGAGGCATTCTGTAATCTGTGGACTATCAGAGTGTTGATGAAACACAGAAATTGCATCGGGATTGAATACAACAGTCACCATGCGCCCTTTCCTCCATGGGAGTAATGTCTCTAACAGTCTACGATTTGATCGTTCCCTGGAAGACCAGTAGTAGTTTCCGATGCACATCTGTGGGCAATCTGTAATGTGTGGACTATCACAGTGTTGATGAAACACAGAAATTGCATCGGGATTGAATACAACAGTCACCATGCGCACTTTCCTCCATGAGAGTAATGTCTCAAACAGTCACGCTTTGATCGTTCCCTGCAAGACCAGTAGTAGTGTCCGATGCACATATGGAGGCATTCTGTAATCGGTGGACCTTCAAAGTGTTGATGAAACACAGAAATTGCCTCGGGATTAAATACAACAGTCACCATGCGCATTTTTCCTAAATGCTAGTAATGTCTCAAACAGTCTACGCTTTGATCGGTCACTGGAAGACCAGTAGTAGTTTCCGATGCACATCTGCAGGCATTCTGTTATCTGTTGACTATCAGAGTGTTGTTGAAACACAGAAATTGCATCGGGATTGATTACAACAGTCACCATGCGCACTTCCCTCCATGGTACTAATGTCTCAAACATTCTACGCCTTCATCGTTCCCTAGAAGACCAGTAGTAGTTTCCGATGCACATCTGGAGGCATTCTGTAATCTGTGGACCTTCAAAGTGTTGATGAAACACAGAAATTGCATCGGCATTGAATACAACAGTCACCATGCGCACTTTCCTCCATGGGAGTAATGTCACAAACAGTCTACGCTTTGATCGTTCCCTGGAAGACCAGTAGTAATTTCCGATGCACCTCTGGAGGCATTCTGTAATCTGTGGACTATCAGAGTGTTGATGAAACACAGAAATTGCATCGGGATAGAATACAACAGTCACCATGCGCACTTTCCTCCATGGGAGTAATGTCTCTAACAGTCTACGCATTGATCGTTCCCTGGAAGACCAGTAGTAGTTTCCGATGCACGTCTGTGGGCAATCTGTAATGTGTGGATTATCACAGTGTTGATGAAACACAGAAATTGCATAGGGATTGAATACAACAGTCACCATGCGCACTTTCCTCCATGAGAGTAATGTCTCAAACAGTCACGCTTTGATTGTTCCCTGCAAGACCAGTAGTAGTGTCCGATGCACATCTGGAGGCATTCTGTAATCGGTGGACCTTCATAGTGTTGATGAAACACAGAAATTGCCTCGGGATTGAATACAACATTCAGCATGCGTACTTTACTCCATGGGAGTAATGTAACAAACAGTCGACGCTTTGATCGTTTCCTGGAAGACAAGTAGTAGTTTCCGATGCACATCTGGAGCCATTCTGTAATCTGCGTACTATCAGAGTGTTGATGAAACACAGAAATTGCATCGGGATTGAATACAACAGTCACCATGCGCAATTTTCCTAAATGGGAGTAATGTCTCAAACAGTCTACGCTTTGATCGTTCCCTGGAAGAACAGTAGTAGTTTCCGATGCACATCTGAAGGCATTCTGTAATCTGTGGGCTATCAGAGTGTTGTTGAAACACAGATATTGCATCGGGATTGATTACAACAGTCACCATGCGCACTTTCCTCTATGGTACTAATGTCTCAAACAGTCTACGCTTTGATCGTTATCTAGAAGACCAGTAGTAGTTTCCGATGCACATCTGGAGGCATTCTGTAATCTGTGGACTATCAGAGTGTTGTTGAAACACAGAAATTGCATCGGGATTGAATACAACAGTCACCATGCGCAGTTTCCTCCATGGGAGTAATGTCTAAAACTGTCTACGCTTTGATCGTCTCCTGGAACACCAGTAGTAGCTTCCGATGGACATATGGAGGCATTCTGTAATCTGTGGACCTTCAAAATGTTGATGAAACACAGAAATTGCATCGGGATTGAATACAACAGTCACCATGCGCACTCTCCTACATGGGAGTAATGTCACAAAGAGTCTACGCTTTGATCGTTCCCTGGAAGACCAGTAGCAGATTCCGATGCACATCTGGAGCCATTCTGTAATCTGTGGACTATTAGGGTGTTGATGAAACACAGAAATTGCATCGGGATTGATTACAACAGTCACCATGCGCACTTTCCTCCATGGGAGTAATGTCTCAAACAATTTACGCTTTGATCGTTCCCTGGAAGACCAGTAGTAGTTTCCGATGCACATCTGGGGACATTCTGTAATGTGTGGACTACCAGAGTGTTGACGAAACAAAGAAATTGCATCAGGATTGAATACAACAGTCACCATGCGCACTTTACTCCATGTGAGTAATGTCTCAAACAGTCTACGCTTTGATCGTTCCCTGCAAGACCAGTAGTAGTTCCCGATTGACATATGGAGGCATTCTGTAATCTGTGGACCTTCAAAGTGTTGATGAAACACAGAAATTGCATCGGGATTCAATACAACAGGCACCATGCGCACTTTCCTCCATGGGAATAATGTCTCTAACAGTCTACGCTTTGATCGTTCCCTGCAAGACCAGTAATAGTTTCCGATGCCCATCTGTGGGCATTCTGGAATGTGTGGACTATCACAGTGTTGATGAAACACAGAAATTGCATCGGGATTGAATACAACAGTCACCATGCGCACTTTCCTCCATGAGAGTAATGTCTCAAACAGTCACGATTTGATCGTTCCCTGCAAGACCAGTAGTAGTGTCCGATGCACATCTGGAGGCATTTTGTAATCGGTGGACCTTCAAAGTGTTGATGAAACACAGAAATTGCCTCGTGATTGAATACAACAGTCACCATGCGCAATTTTCCTAAATGCTAGTAATGTCTCAAACTGTCTACGCTTTGATCGTTCCCTGGAAGGCCAGTAGTAGTTTCCGATGCACATCTGCAGGCATTCTGTTACCTGTGGACTATCAGAGTGTTGATGAAACACAGAAATTGCATCGGGATTGACTACAACAGTCACAATGCGCACTTCCCTCCATGGTACTAATGTCTCAAACATTCTACGCCTTCGTCGTTCCCTAGAAGACCAGTAGTAGTTTCCGATGCACATCTGGAGGCATTCTGTAACTGTGGACTATCAGAGTGTTGTTGAAACACAGAAATTGCATCGGGATTGAATACAACCGTCACCATGCGCAGTTTCCTCCATGGGAGTAATGTCTCAAACTGTCTACGCTTTGATCATTTCCTGGAAGACCAGTAGTAGTTTCCTATGCACATCTGGAGTCATTCTGTAATCTGTGGACTATCAGAGTGTTGATGAAACACAGAAATTGCATCGGGATTGAATACAACAGTCACCATGCGCACTTTCCTCCATGGGAGTAATGTCTCTAATAGTCTACGAATTGATCGTTCCCTGGAAGACCAATAGTAGTTTCCGATGCACATCTGTGGGCAATCTGTAATGTGTGCACTATCAAAGTGTTGATGAAACACAGAAATTGCATCGGGATTGAATACAACAGTCACCATGCGCACTTTCCTTCATGAGAGTAAAGTCTCAAACAGTCACGCTTTGATCGTTCCCTGCAAGACCAGTAGTAGTGTCCGATGCACATCTGGAGCCATTCTGTAATCTGCGTACTATCAGAGTGTTGATGAAACACAGAAATTGCATCGGGATTGAATACAACAGTCACCATGCGCAATTTTCCTAAATGGGAGTAATGTCTCAAACAGTCTACGCTTTGATCGTTCCCTGGGAGACCAGTAGTAGTTTCCGATGCACATCTGAAGGCATTCTGTAATCTGTGGACTATCAGAGTGTTGTTGAAACACAGAAACTGCATCGGGATTGATTACAACAGTCACCATGCGCACTTTCCTCCATGGTACTAATGTCTCAAACAGTCTACGCTTTGATCGTTATCTAGAAGACCAGTAGTAGTTTCCGATGCACATCTGGAGGCATTCTGTAATCTGTGGACTATCAGAGTGTTGTTGAAACACAGAAATTGCATCGGGATTGAATACAACAGTCACCATGCGCAGTTTCCTCCATGGGAGTAATGTCTAAAACTGTCTACGCTTTGATCGTTTCCTGGAACACCAGTAGTAGCTTCCGATGGACATATGGAGGCATTCTGTAATCTGTGGACCTTCAAAATGTTGATGAAACACAGAAATTGCATCGGGATTGAATACAACAGTCATCATGCGCACTTTCCTCCATGAGAGTAATGTCTCAAACAGTCACGATTTGATCGTTCCCTGCAAGACCAGTAGTAGAGTCCGATGCACATCTGGAGGCATTCTGTATTCGGTGGACCTTCAAAGTGTTAATGAAACACAGAAATTGCCTCGGGATTGAATACAACAGTCACCATGCGCAATTTTCCTAAATGCTAGTAATGTCTCGAACAGTCTACGCTTTGATCGTTCCCTGGAAGACCAGAAGTAGTTTCCGATGCACATCTGCAGGCATTCTGTTATCTGTGGACTATCAGAGTGTTGATGAAACACAGAAATTGCATCGGGATTGATTACAACAGTCACCATGCGCACTTCCCTACATGGTACTAATGTCTCAAACATTCTACGCCTTCATCGTTCCCTAGAAGACCAGTAGTAGTTTCCGATGCACATCTGGAGGCATTCTGTAACTGTGGACTATCAGAGTGTTGTTGAAACACAGAAATTGCATCGGGATTGAATACAACCGTCACCATGCGCAGTTTCCTCCATGGGAGTAATGTCTCAAACTGTCTACGCTTTGATCATTTCCTGGAAGACCAGTAGTCGTTTCCGATGCACATCTGGAGGCATTCTGTAATCTGTGGACCTTCAAAGTGTTGATGAAACACAGAAATTGCATCGGGATTGAATACAACAGTCACCATGCGCACTTTCCTCCATGGGAGTAATGTCTCAAACAGTCTACGCTTTGATCGTTCCCTGGAAGACCAGTAGTAATTTCCGATGCACATCTGGAGGCATTCTGTAATCTGTGGACTATCAGAGTGTTGATGAAACACAGAAATTGCATCGGGATTGAATACAACAGTCACCATGCGCACTTTCCTCCATGGGAGTAATGTCTCTAACAGTCTACGATTTGATCGTTCCCTGGAAGACCAGTAGTAGTTTCCGATGCACATCTGTGGGCAATCTGTAATGTGTGGACTATCACAGTGTTGATGAAACACAGAAATTGCATAGGGATTGAAAACAACAGTCACCATGCGCACTTTCCTCCATGGGAGTAATGTCACAAACAGTCTACGCTTTGATCGTTCCCTGGAAGACCAGTAGTAATTTCCGATGCACATCTGGAGGCATTCTGTAATCGGTGGACCTTCATAGTGTTGGTGAAACACAGAAATTGCCTCGGGATTGAATACAACATTCAGCATGCGTACTTTACTCCATGGGAGTAATGTATCAAACAGTCGACGCTTTGATCGTTTCCTGGAAGACAAGTAGTAGTTTCCGATGCACATCTGGAGCCATTCTGTAATCTGCGTACTATCAGAGTGTTGATGAAACACAGAAATTGCATCGGGATTGAATACAACAGTCACCATCCGCAATTTTTCTAAATGGGAGTAATGTCTCAAACAGTCTACGCTTTGATCGTTCCCTGGGAGACCAGTAGTAGTTTCCGATGCACATCTGAAGGCATTCTGTAATCTGTGGACTATCAGAGTGTTGTTGAAACACAGAAATTGCATCGGGATAGATTACAACAGTCACCATGCGCACTTTCCTCCATGGTACTAATGTCTCAAACAGTCTACGCTTTGATCGTTATCTAGAAGACCAGTAGTAGTTTCCGATGCACATCTGGAGGCATTCTGTAATCTGTGGACTATCAGAGTGTTGTTGAAACACAGAAATTGCATCGGGATTGAATACAACAGTCACCATGCGCAGTTTCCTCCATGGGAGTAATGTCTAAAGCTGTCTACGCTTTGATCGTTTCCTGGAACACCAGTAGTAGCTTCCGATGGACATATGGAGGCATTCTGTAATCTGTGGACCTTAAAAATGTTGATGAAACACAGAAATTGCATCGGGATTGAATACAACAGTCACCATGCGCACTTTCCTCCATGGGGGTAATGTCTCCAACAGTCTACGAATAGATCGTTCCCTGGAAGACCAGTAGTAGTTTCCGATGCTCATCTGTGGGCAATCTGTAATGTGTGGACTATCACAGTGTTGATGAAACACAGAAATTGCATCGGGATTGAATACAACAGTCACCATGCGCACTTTCCTCCATGAGAGTAAAGTTTCAAACAGTCACGCTTTGATCGTTCCCTGCAAGACCAGTAGTAGTGTCCGATGCACATCTGGAGGCATTCTGTAATCGGTGGACCTTCATAGTGTTGATGAAACACAGAAATTGCCTCGGGATTGAATACAACATTCAGCATGCGTACTTTACTCCATGGGAGTAATGTATCAAACAGTCGACGCTTTGATCGTTTCCTGGAAGACAAGTAGTAGTTTCCGATGCACATCTGGAGCCATTCTGTAATCTGCGTACTATCAGAGTGTTGATGAAACACAGAAATTGCATCGGGATTGAATACAACAGTCACCATGCGCAATTTTCCTAAATGGGAATAATGTCTCAAACAGTCTACGCTTTGATCGTTCCTTGAGAGACCAGTAGTAGTTTCCGATGCACATCTGAAGGCATTCTGTAATCTGTGGACTATCAGAGTGTTGTTGAAACACAGAAATTGCATCGGGATTGATTACAACAGTCACCATGCGCACTTTCCTCCATGGTACTAATGTCTCAAACAGACTACGCTTTGATCGTTATCTAGAAGACCAGTAGTAGTTTCCGATGCACATCTGGAGGCCTTCTGTAATCTGTGGACTATCAGAGTGTTGTTGAAACACAGAAATTGCATCGGGATTGAATACAACAGTCAACATGCGCAGTTTCCTCCATGGGAGTAATGTCTAAAGCTGTCTACGCTTTGATCGTTTCCTGGAACACCAGTAGTAGCTTCCGATGGACATATGGAGGCATTCTGTAATCTGTGGACCTTCAAAATGTTGATGAAACACAGAAATTGCATCGGGATTGAATACAACAGTCACCATGCGCACTTTCCTACATGGGAGTAATGTCACAAAGAGTCTACGCTTTGATCGTTCCCTGGACGACTAGTAGCAGATTCCGATGCACATCTGGAGCCATTCTGTAATCTGTGGACTGTTAGGGTGTTGATGAAACACAGAAATTGCATCGGGATTGAATACAACGTTCACCATGCGCACTTTCCTCCATGGGAGTAATGTCTCAAACAGTTTATGATTTTGATCGTTCCCTGGAAGACCAGTAGTAGTTTCCGATGCACATCTTGGGACATTCTGTAATGTGTGGTCTATCAGAGTGTTGATGAAACACAGAAATTGCATCAGGATTGAATACAACAGTCACCATGCCCACTTTCCTCCATGTGAGTAATGTCCCAAACAGTCTACGCTTTGATCGTTCCCTGCAAGACCAGTAGTAGTTCCCGATGGACATATGGAGGCATTCTGTAATCTGTGGACCTTCAAAGTGTTGATGAAACACAGAAATTGCCGCGGGATTGAATACAACAGTCACCATGTTCACTTTCCTCCATGGGAGTAATGTCTCAATCAGTCTACTATTTGATCGATTCCTGGATGACCAGTAGAAGTTTCCGATGCTCATTTGGAGGCATTCTGTAATTTGTCGACCTTCAAAGTGTTGATGAAACACAGAAATTGCATCGGGATTGAATACAACAGTCACCATGCGCACTTTCCTCCATGGGAGTAATGTCTCTAACAGTGTACGTTTTCATCGTTCCCTGCAAGACCAGTAGTAGTTGCCGATGCACATCTGTAGGCATTCTATAATCTGTGGAATTTCAAAGTGTTGATGAAACAAAGGATTTGCCGAGGGATTGAATACAACAGTCACCATGCGCACTTTCCTCCATGTGAGTAATGTCTCAAACAGTCTACGCTTTGATCGTTCCCTGGAAGACCAGTAGTAGTTTCCGATGCACATCTGGAGGCATTCTGTAATCTGTGGACAATCAGAGTGTTGATGAAACACAGAAATTGCATCGGGATTGAATACAACAGTCACCATGCGCACTTTCCTCCATGGGAGTAATGTCTCAAACAGTCTACGTTTTGATCGTTCCCTGGCAGACAAGTAGTAGTTTCCGATGCACATCTGGTGTCATTCTGTAATCTGTGGACTATCAGAGTGTTGATGAAACACAGAAATTGCATCGGGATTGAATACAACAGTCACCACGGGCACTTACCTCCACTGGAGTAATGTCTGAAACTGTTTACGCTTTGATCGTTCGCTGGATGCCCAGTAGTAGTTTCCGATGCACATCTGGGTACATTCGGTAATGTGTGGACTAACAGAGTGTTGATGAAACTCAGATATTGCATCAGTATTGAATACAACGGTCACCATGCGCACTTTCCTGCATGGGAGTAATGTCCCAAACAGTTTACGCTTTGATCGTTCCCTGGAAGACCAGTAGTAGTTTCCGATGCACATCTGGAGGCATTCTGTAATCTGTGGGCCTTCAAAGTGTTGATGAAACACAAAAATTGCATAGGGATTGAATACAACAGTCACCATGCGCACTTTCCTCTATGGGAGTAATGTCTCAAACTGTTTACGCTTTGTTCGTTCCCTCGATGACCAGTAGTAGTTTCTGATGCGCATCTGGGGGTATTCTGTAATCTGTGGACTATCAGAGGGTTGATGAAACACAGAAATTGCATCGGGATTCAATACAACAGTCACCATGCGCACTTTCCTCCGTGGGAGTAATGTCTCAAACAGTTTACGCTTTGATCGTTCCCTGGAAGACCAGTAGTAGTTTCCGATGCACATCTGGGGGCATTCTGTAATGTGTGGACTATCAGAGTGTTGATGAAACACAGAAATTCCATCAGGAATGAATACAACAGTCACCATGCGCACTTTCCACCATGGGAATAATGTCTCAAACAGTCTACGTTTTTATCGTTCCCTGGAAGACAAGTAGTAGTTTCCGATGCACATCTGGTGTCATTCTGTAATCTGTGGACTATCAGAGTGTTGATGAAACACAGAAGTTGCATCAGGATTGAATACAACAGTAAAAATGCGCACTTTCCTTCATGGGAGTAATGTCACAAACAGTCTACGCTTTGATCGTTCCCTGGAAGACCAATAGTAGTCTCCGATGCACATCTGGAGGCATTCAGTAATCTGTGGACAATCGGAGTGTTGTTGAAACAGAGAAATTGCATCGGGATTGAATACAACAGTCACCATGCGCACTTTCCTCCATGGGAGTAATGTCTCAAACAGTTTACGCTTTGATCGTTCCCTGGAAGACCAGTAGTATTTTCCGATGCACATCTAGGGCATTCTGAAATGTGTGGACAATAAGAGTGTTGATGACACAGAAATTGCATCGGGATTGAATACAACAGTCACCATGCGCACTTTCCTCCATGGGAGTAATGTCTCAAATAGTTTATGCTTTGATCGTTCCCTGGAAGTCCAGCAGTAGTTTCTGAAGCACATATGGGGGCATTCTGTAATTGGACCATCAGAGTGTTGATGAAACACAGAAATTGCATCGGGATTGAATACAACAGTCACCATGCGCACTTTCCTCCATGGGAGTAAAGTCTCTAACAGTCTACGCTTTGATCGTTCCCTGGAAGACCAGTAGTAGTTTCCGACGCACATCTGGGGGCATTCTGTAATGTGTGGACTATCAGAGTGTTGATGAAACACAGAAATTGCATCAGGATTGAATCCAATAGTCACCATGCGCACTTTGCTCCATGGGAGTAATGTCAGAAACAGTATACGCTTTGATCGTTCCCTGGAAGACCGGTAGTAGTTTACGACGCCATCTGGAGGTATTCGGTAACCTGTGGACTATCAGAGTGTTGATGAAACACAGAAATTGCATCGGGATTGAATACAACAGTCACCATGCGCACTTTCCTCCATGGGAGTAATGTCTCAAACAGTTTACGCTTTGATCGTTCCCTGGAAGACCAGTAGTAGTTTCCGATGCACATCTACTGACATTCTGTAATCTGTGGACTATCAGAGTGTTGATGAAAAACAGTAATGGCATCAGGACTGAATACAACAGTCACCATGCGCACTTTCCTCCATGGGAGTAATGTCTCAAACAGTTTACGCTTTGATCGTTCCCTGGAAGACCAGTAGTAGTTTCCGATGCACATCTGGAGGCATTGTGTAATTTGTGGACTATCAGAGCGTTGAAGAAACACAGAAATTGCATCGGGATTGAATACAACAGTCACCATGCGCACTTTCCTCCATTAGAGTAATGTCTCAAACAGTCTACGTTTTGATGGTTTCCTGCAAGACCAGTAGTAGTTTCCGATGCACATCTTTAGGAATTCTCTAATCTGCGGACCTTCAAAGTGTTGATGAAACATCGAAATTGCATCGGGATTGAATACAACAGTCACCATGCCCACTTTCCTCCGTTTGAGTAATGGCTCAAAATGTCTACGCTTTGATCGTTCCCTGGAAGACCTGTAGTAGTTTCCGATGCACAATGGAGGCATTCTGTAATCTGTGGACTATCAGAGTGAGTATGAAACACAGAAATTGCATCGGGATTGAATACATCAGTCACCATGTGCACTTTCCTCCATGGGAGTAATGTCTCAAACAGTTTACGCTTTGATCGTTCCCTGGAAGACCAGTAGTAGTTTCCGGTGTACATCTAGGGCATTCTGAAAAGTGTGGACTCTCAGAGTGTTGATAAACACAGAAATTGCATCAGGATGGAATACAACAGTCACCATGCGCACTTTCCTCCATGGGAGTAATGTCTCAAAGAGTCTACGCTTTGATCGTTTCCATGAGGACCATTAGTATTTTCCGATGCACATCTGGAGGCATTCTGTAATCTGTGGACCTTCAAAGTGTTGATGAAACACAGAAATTGCATCGGGATTGCATACAACAGTCACCATGCTCAATTTCCTCCATGGGAGTAATGTCTCAAACAGTTTACGCTTTGATCATTCCCTGGAAGACCAGTAGTAGTTTCCGATGCACATATGGGGGCATTCTGTAATGTGTGCACCATCAGAGTGTTGATGAAACACAGAAATTGCATCGGGATTGAATACAACAGTCACCATGCGCACTTTCCTCCATGGGAGTAATGTCTCAAACAGTTTACGCTTTGATCGTTCCCTGGAAGACCAGTAGTAGTTTCCGATGCACATCTACTGACATTCTGTAATCTGTGGACTATCAGAGTGTTGATGAAACACAGTAATGGCATCAGGATTGAATACAACAGTCACCATGCGCACTTTCCTCCATGGGAGTAATGTCTCAAACAGTTTACGCTTTGATCGTTCCCTGGAAGACCAGTAGTAGTTTCCGATGCACATCTGGAGGCATTGTGTAATTTGTGGACTATCAGAGCGTTGAAGAAACACAGAAATTGCATCGGGATTGAATACAACAGTCACCATGCGCACTTTCCTCCATTAGAGTAATGTCTCAAACAGTCTACGTTTTGATGGTTTCCTGCAAGACCAGTAGTAGTTTCCGATGCACATCTGGAGGAATTCTCTAATCTGCGGACCTTCAAAGTGTTGATGAAACATAGAAATTGCATCGGGATTGAATACAACAGTCACCATGCCCACTTTCCTCCGTTTGAGTAATGGCTCAAAATGTCTACGCTTTGATCGTTCCCTGGAAGACCTGTAGTAGTTTCCGATGCACAATGGAGGCATTCTGTAATCTGTGGACTATCAGAGTGAGTATGAAACACAGAAATTGCATCGGGATTGAATACATCAGTCACCATGTGCACTTTCCTCCATGGGAGTAATGTCTCAAACAGTTTACGCTTTGATCGTTCCCTGGAAGACCAGTAGTAGTTTCCGGTGTACATCTAGGGCATTCTAAAAAGTGTGGACTCTCAGAGTGTTGATGAACACAGAAATTGCATCAGGATGGAATACAACAGTCACCATGCGCACTTTCCTCCATGGGAGTAATGTCTCAAAGAGTCTACGCTTTGATCGTTTCCATGAGGACCATTAGTATTTTCCGATGCACATCTGGAGGCATTCTGTAATCTGTGGACCTTCAAAGTGTTGATGAAACACAGAAATTGCATCGGGATTGCATACAACAGTCACCATGCTCAATTTCCTCCATGGGAGTAATGTCTCAAACAGTTTACGCTTTGATCATTCCCTGGAAGACCAGTAGTAGTTTCCGATGCACATATGGGGGCATTCTGTAATGTGTGCACCATCAGAGTGTTGATGAAACACAGAAATTGCATCGGGATTGAATACAACAGTCACCATGCGCACTTTCCTCCATGGGAGTAATGTCTCTAACAGTCTACGCTTTGATCGTTCCCTGCAAGACCAGTAGTAGTTTCCGATGCACATCTGGAGGCATTCTGTAATCTGTGGACCTTCAAAGTGTTGATGAGACACAGGAAATGCCGCGGGATTGAATACAACAGTCACCTTGCGCACTTCCCTCCATGGGAGTAATGTTCAATCAGTCTACGCTCTGATCGTTCCTTGGAAGACCTATAGTAGTTTCCGATGCACAACTGGAGGCATTCTGTAATCTGTGGACTATCAGAGGGTTCATGAAACACTGAAATTGCATCGGGATTGAATACACCAGTCGCCATGCGGAATTTCCTACATGGGAGTAATGTCTCAAACAGCTTACGCTTTGATCGTTCCCTGGAAGACCAGTAGTAGTTTCCGACGCACATCTGGGGGAATTCTGTAATGTGTGGACTATCAGAGTGTTGATGAAACACAGAAATTGCATCAGGATTGAATCCAACAGTCACCATGCGCACTTTCCTCCATGGGACTAATGTCTCAAACAGTTTACGCTTTGATCGTCATTGGAAGATCAGTAGTAGTTTCCGATGCACATCTGTGGGCATTCTGTAGTGCGTAAACAATCAGAGTGTTGACGAAACACAGAAACTGCATCGGGATTGAATACAACAGTCACCATGCGCACTTTCCTCCGTGGGAGTAATGTCTCAAACAGTCTACGCTTTGATCGTTCCCTGCAATACCGGTAGTAGTTTCCGAAGCACATCTGGAGGCATTCTGGAATCTGTGGACCTTCAAAGTGATGATGAAACACAGAAATTGCATCGGGATTTAATACAACAGTCACCATGCGCACTTTCCTCCATGGGAATAATGTCCCTAACAGTCTACGCTATGATCGTTCCCTGCAAGACCAGTAGTAGTTTCAGATGCACATCTGGAGGCATTCTGTAATCTGTGGACCTTCAAAGTGTTGATGAAACAAAGGAATTGCCGCGGGATTGAATACAACAGTCGCCTTGCGCACATTCCTCAATGGGAGTAATGTCTCAAACAGTCTACGATTTGATCGTTCCCTGGAAGACCAGTAGTAGTTTCCGATGCACATCTGGAGGCATTCTGTTATCTGTCGACTATCAGAGTGTTGATGAAACACAGAAATTGCATCGGGATTGAATACAACAGTCGCCATGCGCAATTTCCTCCATGGGAGTAATGTCTCAAAGAGCTTACGCTTTGATCGTTCCCTGGAAGACCAGTAGTAGTTTTCGACGCACATCTGGGGGCATTCGGTAATGTGTGGAATATCAGAGTATTGATGAAACACAGAAATTGAATCGGGATTGAATACAACAGTCACCATGCGCACTTTCCTCCATGGGAGTAATGTCTCAAACGGTTTAAGCTTTGATCGTTCCCTGGAAGACCAGTAGTAGCTTCCGATGCACATCTGGGGGCATTCTGTAATGTGTGGAATATCAGAGTGTTGATGAAACACAGAAATTGCATCAGGATTGAATACAACAGTCACCATGTGCACTTTCCTCCATGGGAGTAATGTCACACACAGTCTACGCTTTGAGCGTTCCCTGGAAGACCAGTAGTAGTTTCCGATGCACATCTGGAGGCATTCTGTTATCTGTGGACAATCAGAGTGTTGATGAAACACAGAAATTGCATCGGGATTGAATACAACAGTCACCATGCGCACTTTCCTCCATGGAACTAATGTCTCAAACAGTTTACGCTTTGATCGATCCCTGGAAGAACAGTAGTAGTTTCCGATGCACATCTGGGACATTCAGTATGTGTGGACTAACAGAGTGTTGATGAAACGCAGAAATTGCATCGGGATTGAATACAACAGTCACCATGCGCACTTTCCTCATTGGGAGTAATGTCTCAAACAGTTTACGCTTTGATCGTTCCCTGGAAGACCAGTAGTAGTTTCTGATGCACATCTGTGGGCATTCTGTAATGTGTGGACTATAAAAGTGTTGATGAAACACAGAAATTGCATCGGGATTGAATACAACAGTCACCATGCGCACTTTCCTCCATGGGAGTAATGTCTCAAACAATATACACTTTGATCGTTCCCTGGAAGACCAGTAGTAGTTTCGGATGCACATCTGGAGGCATTCTGTGATCTGTGGACTATAAGAGTGTTGATGAAACACAGAAATAGAATCGGGATTGAATAAAACAGTCACCATGCGAACTTTCCTCCATGGGAGTAAAACCTCAAACAGTTTACGCTTTGATCGTTCCCTGGAAGACCAGTATTAGATTCCGATGCACATCTGGAGGCATTCTGTAATCTGTGGACCTTCAAAGTGTTGATGAAACACAGAAATTGGATCGGGATTGAATACAACTGTCACCATGCGCACTTTCCTCCATGGGAGTAATGTCACAAACAGTCTACGCTTTGATCGTTCCCTGGAAGACCAGTAGTAGTTTCCGATGCACTCCTGGAGGCATTCTGTAATCTGTGGACTATCATAATGTTGATGAAACACAGAAATTGCATCGGGATTGAATACAACATTCACCATGCGCACTTTCCTCCATGGGAGTAATGTCTCAAACAGTTTACGCTTTGATCGTTCCCTGAGAGACCAGTAGTAGTTTCCGATGCACATCTGTGGGCATTCTGTAATGTGTGGACTATCAGAGTGTTGATGAAACACAGAAATTGCATCGGGATTGAATACAACAGTCACCATGCGCATTTTCCTTCATGGGAGTAATGTATCAAACAGTCTACGCTTTGATCGTTCCCTGCAAAACCAGTAGTAGCTTCCGATGCACATCTGGAGGCATTCTGTAATCTGTGGGCCTTCAAAGTGTTGATGAAACACAGAAATTGCATCGGGATTGAATACAACATTCACCATGCGCACTTTCCTCCATGGGAGTAATGTCTCAAACAGTTTACGCTTTGATCGTTCCCTGAGAGACCAGTAGTAGTTTCTGATGCGCATCTGGGGGTATTCTGTAATCTGTGGACTATCAGAGGGTTGATGAAACACAGAAATTACATCGGGATTGAATACAACAGTCACCATGCGCACTTTCCTCCATGGGAGTAATGTCTCAAACGGTTTACGCTTTGATCGTTCCCTGGAAGACCAGTAGTAGTTTCCGATGCACATCTGGGGGCATTCTGTAATGTGTGGACTATCAGAGTGTTGATGAAACACAGAAATTGCATCAGGAATGAATACAACAGTCACCATGCGCACTTTCCTCCATTAGAGTAATGTCTCAAACAGTCTACGCTTTGATCGTTTCCTGCAAGACCAGTAGTAGTTTCCGATGCACATCTGGAGGAATTCTCTAATCTGCGGACCTTCAAAGTGTTGATGAAACATAGAAATTGCATCGGGATTGAATACAACAGTCACCATACGCACTTTCCTCCGTTTGAGTAATGGCTCAAAATGTCTACGCTTTGATCGTTCCCTGGAAGACCTGTAGTAGTTTCCGATGCACAATGGAGGCATTCTGTAATCTGTGGACTATCAGAGTGAGGATGAAACACAGAAATTGCATCGGGATTGAATACATCAGTCACCATATGCACTTTCCTCCATGGGAGTAATGTCTCAAACAGTTTACGCTTTGATCGTTCCCTGGAAGACCAGTAGTAGTTTCCGGTGTACATCTAGGGCATTCTGAAAAGTGTGGACTCTCAGAGTGTTGATGAACACAGAAATTGCATCAGGATGGAATACAACAGTCACCATGCGCACTTTCCTCCATGGGAGTAATGTCTCAAAGAGTCTACGCTTTGATCGTTTCCATGAGGACCATTAGTATTTTCCGATGCACATCTGGAGGCATTCTGTAATCTGTTCACCTTCAAAGTGTTGATGAAACACAGAAATTGCATCGGGATTGCATACAACAGTCACCATGCGCAATTTCCTCCATGGGAGTAATGTCTCAAACAGTTTACGCTTTGATCATTCCCTGGAAGACCAGTAGTAGTTTCCGATGCACATATGGGGGCATTCTGTAATGTGTGCACCATCAGAGTGTTGATGAAACACAGAAATTGCATCGGGATTGAATACAACAGTCACCATGCGCACTTTCCTCCATGGGAGTAATGTCTCTAACAGTCTACGCTTTGATCGTTCCCTGCAAGACCAGTAGCAGTTTCCGATGCACATCTGGAGGCATTCTGTAATCTGTGGACCTTCAAAGTGTTGATGAGACACAGGAAATGCCGCGGGATTGAATACAACAGTCACCTTGCGCACTTCCCTCCATGGGAGTAATGTTCAATCAGTCTACGCTCTGATCGTTCCTTGGAAGACCTGTAGTAGTTTCCGATGCACAACTGGAGGCATTCTGTAATCTGTGGACTATCAGAGTGTTCATGAAACACTGAAATTGCATCGGGATTGAATACACCAGTCGCCATGCGGAATTTCCTACATGGGAGTAATGTCTCAAACAGCTTACGCTTTGATCGTTCCCTGGAAGACCAGTAGTAGTTTCCGACGCACATCTGGGGGAATTCTGTAATGTGTGGACTATCAGAGTGTTGATGAGACACAGAAATTGCATCAGGATTGAATCCAACAGTCACCATGCGCACTTTCCTCCATGGGACTAATGTCTCAAACAGTTTACGCTTTGATCGTCATTGGAAGATCAGTAGTAGTTTCCGATGCACATCTGTGGGCATTCTGTAGTGCGTAAACTATCAGAGTGTTGACGAAACACAGAAACTGCATCGGGATTGAATACAACAGTCACCATGCGCACTTTCCTCCGTGGGAGTAATGTCTCAAACAGTCTACGCTTTGATCGTTCCCTGCAAGACCAGTATTAGTTTCCGATGCATATCTGGAGGCATTCTGTAATCTGTGGACCTTCAAAGTGTTGATGAAGCACATAAATTGCATCAGGATTGAATACAACAGTCACCATGCGCACTTTCCTCCATGAGAGTAATGTCTCAAACAGTCTACGCTTTGATCGTTCCCTGGAAGACAAGTTGTAGTTTCCGATGCACATCTGGAGGCATTCTGTAATCTGTGGACTATCAGAGTGTGGATGAAACACAGAAATTGCATAGGTATTGAATACAAAGGTCACCATGCGCACATTCCTCCTTGGGAGTAATGCGTTAAACAGTTTACGCTTTGATCGTTCCCTGGAAGACCAGTAGCAGTTTGCAATGCACATCTGGGGGCATTCTGTATTGTGTGGACTATCAGAGTGTTGATGAAACACAGAAATTGCATTACGATTGAATACAACAGTCACCATGCGCACTTTCCTCCATGGGAGAAATGTCTCAAACAGTCTACGCATTGATCGTTCCCTGCAATACCGGTAGTAGTTTCCGAAGCACATCTGGAGGCATTCTGTAATCTGTGGACCTTCAAAGTGTTGATGAAACACAGAAATTGCATCGGGATTTAATACAACAGTCGCCTTGCGCACATTCCTCAATGGGAGTAATGTCTCAAACAGTCTACGATTTGATCGTTCCCTGGAAGACCAGTAGTAGTTTCCGATGCACATCTGGAGGCATTCTGTTATCTGTCGACTATCAGAGTGTTGATGAAACACAGAAATTGCATCGGGATTCAATACAACAGTCGCCATGCGCAATTTCCTCCATGGGAGTAATGTCTCAAAGAGCTTACGCTTTGATCGTTCCCTGGAAGACCAGTAGTAGTTTTCGACGCACATCTGGGGGCATTCGGTAATGTGTGGAATATCAGAGTATTGATGAAACACAGAAATTGAATCGGGATTGAATACAACAGTCACCATGCGCACTTTCCTCCATGGGAGTAATGTCTCAAACGGTTTAAGCTTTGATCGTTCCCTGGAAGACCAGTAGTAGCTTCCGATGCACATCTGGGGGCATTCTGTAATGTGTGGAAAATCAGAGTGTTGATGAAACACAGAAATTGCATCTAGATTGAATACAACAGTCACCATGTGCACTTTCCTCCATGGGGGTAATGTCACACACAGTCTACGCTTTGAGCCTTCCCTGGAAGACCAGTAGTAGTTTCCGATGCACATCTGGAGGCATTCTGTTATCTGTGGACAATCAGAGTGTTGATGAAACACAGAAATTGCATCGGGATTGAATACAACAGTCACCATGCTCACTTTCCTCCATGGAACTAATGTCTCAAACTGTTTACGCTTTGATCGATCCCTGGAAGAACAGTAGTAGTTTCCGATGCACATCTGGGACATTCAGTATGTGTGGACTAACAGAGTGTTGATGAAACGCAGAAATTGCATCGGGATTGAACACAACAGTCACCATGCGCACTTTCCTCATTGGGAGTAATGTCTCAAACAGTTTACGCTTTGATCGTTCCCTGGAAGACCAGTAGTAGTTTCCGATGCACATCTGTGGGCATTCTGTAATGTGTGGACTATAAAAGTGTTGATGAAACACAGAAATTGCATCGGGATTGAATACAACAGTCACCATGCGCACTTTCCTCCATGGGAGTAATGTCTCAAACAATCTACACTTTGATCGTTCCCTGGAAGACCAGTAGTAGTTTCGGATGCACATCTGGAGGCATTCTGTGATCTGTGGACTATAAGAGTGTTGATGAAACACAGATATTGCATAGGGATTGAATACAACAGTCACCATGCGCACTTTCCTCCATGGGAGTAATGTCTCAAACTGTTTACGCTTTGATCGTTACCTGGATGACCAGTAGTAGTTTCTGATGCGCATCTGGGGGTATTCTGTAATCTGTGGACTATCAGAGGGTTGATGAAACACAGAAATTACATCGGGATTGAATACAACAGTCACCATGCGCACTTTCCTCCATGGGAATAATGTCTCAAACAGTTTACGCAATGATCGTTCCCTGGAAGACCAGTAGTACTTTCCGGTGCACTTCTGGAGGCATTGTGTAATGTGTGGACTATCAGAGCGTTGAAGAAACACAGAAATTGCATCGGGATTGAATACAACAGTCACCATGCGCACTTTCCTCCATTAGAGTAATGTCTCAAACAGTCTACGCTTTGATCGTTTCCTGCAAGACCAGTAGTAGTTTCCGATGCACATCTGGAGGATATCTGTAATCTGTGGACCTTCAAAGTGTTGATGAAACATAGAAATTGCATCGGGATTGAATACAACAGTCACCATGCCCACTTTCCTCCGTGGGTATAATGGCTCAAACAGTCTACGCTTTGATCGTTCCCTGGAAGACCTGTAGTAGTTTCCGATGCACATATGGAGGCATTCTGTAGTCTGTGGACTATCAGAGTGAGGATGAAACACAGAAATTGCATCGGGATTGAATACATCAGTCACCATGTGCACTTTTCTCCATGGGAGTAATGTCTCAAATAGCTTACGCTTTGATCGTTCCCTGGAAGACCAGTAGTAGTTTCCGATGTACATCTAGGGCATTCTGAAATGTGTAGACTCTCAGAGTGTTGATGAACACAGAAATTGCATCAGGATTGAATACAACAGTCACCATGCGCACTTTCCTCCATGGGAGTAATGTCTCAAAGAGTCTACGCTTTTATCGTTTCCTGGAGGACCATTAGTATTTTCCGATGCACATATGGGGGCATTCTGTAATGTGTGCACCATCAGAGTGTTGATGAAACACAGAAATTGCATCGGGATTGAATACAACAGTCACCATGCGCACTTTCCTCCATGGGAGTAATGTCTCTAACAGTCTACGCTTTGATCGTTCCCTGCAAGACCAGTAGTAGTTTCCGATGCACATCTGGAGGCATTCTGTAATCTGTGGACCTTTAAAGTGTTGATGAAACACAGGAATTGCCATGGGATTGAATACAACAGTCACCTAGCGCACTTCCCTCCATGGGAGTAATGTTCAATCAGTCTACGCTTTGATCGTGCCTTGGAAGACCTGTAGTACTTTCCGATGCACATCTGGGCGAATTCTGTAATGTGTGGACTATCAGAGTGTTGATGAAACACAGAAATTGCATCAGGATTGAATCCAACAGTCACCATGCGCACTTACCTCCATGGGACTAATGTCTCAAACAGTTTACGCTTTGATCGTCCCTGGAAGACCAGTAGTAGTTTCCGATGCACATCTGTGGGCATTCTGTAGTGCGTGGACTATCAGAGTGTTGACAAAACACAGAAACTGCATCGGGATTGAATACAACAGTCACCATGCGCACTTTCCTCCATGGGAGTAATGTCTCAAACAGTCTACGATTTGATCGTTCCCTGCAAGACCAGTAGTAGTTTCCGATGCATATCTGGAGGCATTCTGTAATCTGTGGACCTTCAAAGTGTTGATGAAGCACATAAATTGCATCGGGATTGAATACAAAGGTCACCATGCGCACTTTCCTCCATGAGAGTAATGTCTCAAGCAGTCTACGCTTTGATCGTTCCCTGGAAGACAAGTTGTAGTTTCCGATGCACATCTGGAGGCATTCTGTAATCTGTGGACTATCAGAGTGTGGATGAAACACAGAAATTGCATCGGTATTGAATACAACAGTCACCATGCGCACATTCCTCCTTGGGAGTAATGCGTTAAACAGTTTACGCTTTGATCGTTCCCTCGAAGACCAGTAGCAGTTTCCAATGCACATCTGGGGGCATTCTGTATTGTGTGGACTATCAGAGTGTTGATGAAACACAGAAATTGCATTAGGATTTAATACAACAGTCACCATGCGCACTTTCCTCCAAGGGAATAATGTCCCTAACAGTCTACGCTTTGATCGTTCCCTGCAAGACCAGTAGTAGTTTCCGATGCACATCTCGAGGCATTCTGTAATCTGTGGACCTTCAAAGTGTTGATGAAACACAGGAATTGTAGCGGGATTGAATACAACAGTCGACATGCGCACTTTCCTCAATGGGAGTAATGTCTCAAACAGTCTACGCTTTGATCGTTCCCTGGAAGACCTGTAGTAGTTTCCGATGCACATCTGGAGGCATTCTGTTATCGGTCGACTATCAGAGTGTTGATGAAACACAGAAATTGCATCAGGATTGGATACAACAGTCGCCATGCGCAATTTCCTCCATGGGAGTAATGTCTCAAACAGCTTACGCTTTGATCGTTCCCTGGAAGACCAGTAGTAGTTTTGGACGCACATCTGGGGGCATTCTGTAATGTGTGGAATATCAGAGTATTGATGAAACACAGAAATTGCATCGTGATTGAATACAAAAGTCACCATACGCGCTTTCCTCCATAGGAGTAATGTCTCAATCAGTTTACGCTTTGATCGGTCCCTGGAAGACCAGTAGCAGTTTCCGACGAACATCTGAGGGCATTCTGTAATGTGTGGACTATCAGAGTGTTGAAGAAACACAGAAATTGCATCAGGATTGAATACAACAGTCACCATTAGCACTTTCCTTTATGGGAGTAATGTCTCAAACAGTCAACGCTTTGATCGTTCCCTGCAAGACCAGTAGTAGTTTCCGATGCACATCTGGAGGCATTCTGTAATCTGTGGACCTTTAAAGTGTTGATGAAACACAGGAATTGCCATGGGATTGAATACAACAGTCACCTAGCGCACTTCCCTCCATGGGAGTAATGTTCAATCAGTCTACGCTTTGATCGTTCCTTGGAAGATCTGTAGTAGTTTCCGATGCACATCTGGGGGAATTCTGTAATGTGTGGACTATCAGAGTGTTGATGAAACACAGAAATTGCATCAGGATTGAATCCAACAGTCACCATGCGCACTTTCCTCCATGGGACTAATGTCTCAAACAGTTTACGCTTTGATCGTCCCTGGAAGACCAGTAGCAGTTTCCAATGCACATCTGGGGGCATTCTGTATTGTGTGGACTATCAGAGTGTTGATGAAACACAGAAATTGCATCGGGATTGAATACAACAGTCACCATGCGCATTTTCCTCCATGGGAGTAATGTCTCAAACAGTCTACGCTTTGATCGTTCCCTGCAAGACCAGTAGTAGCTTCCGATGCACATCTGGAGGCATTCTGTAATCTGTGGGCCTTCAAAGTGTTGATGAAACACAGAAATTGCATAGGGATTGAATACAACAGTCACCATGCGCACTTTCCTCCATGGGAGTAATGTCTAAAAACTGTTAACGCTTTGATCGTTACCTGGATGACCAGTAGTAGTTTCTGATGCGCATCTGGGGGTATTCTGTAATCTGTGGACTATCAGAGGGTTGATGAAACACAGAAATTACATCGGGATTGAATACAACAGTCACCATGCGCACTTTCCTCCATGGGAGTAATGTCTCAAACGGTTTACGCTTTGATCGTTCCCTGGAAGACCAGTAGTAGTTTCCGATGCACATCTGGGGGCATTCTGTAATGTGTGGACTATCAGAGTGTTGATGAAACACAGAAATTGCATCAGGAATGAATACAACAGTCACCATGCGCACTTTCCTCCATGGGAATAATGTCTCAAACAGTTTACGCAATGATCGTTCCCTGGAAGACCAGTAGTACTTTCCGGTGCACTTCTGGAGGCATTGTGTAATGTGTGGACTATCAGAGCGTTGAAGAAACACAGAAATTGCATCGGGATTGAATACAACAGTCACCATGCGCACTTTCCTCCATTAGAGTAATGTCTCAAACAGTCTACGCTTTGATCGTTTCCTGCAAGACCAGTAGTAGTTTCCGATGCACATCTGGAGGATATCTGTAATCTGTGGACCTTCAAAGTGTTGATGAAACATAGAAATTGCATCGGGATTGAATACATCAGTCACCATGTGCACTTTTCTCCATGGGAGTAATGTCTCAAATAGCTTACGCTTTGATCGTTCCCTGGAAGACCAGTAGTAGTTTCCGATGTACATCTAGGGCATTCTGAAATGTGTAGACTCTCAGAGTGTTGATGAACACAGAAATTGCATCAGGATTGAATACAACAGTCACCATGCGCACTTTCCTCCATGGGAGTAATGTCTCAAAGAGTCTACGCTTTTATCGTTTCCTGGAGGACCAGTAGTATTTTCCGATGCACATCTGGAGGCATTCTGTAATCTATGGACCTTCAAAGTGTTGATGAAACACAGAAATTGCATCGGGATTGAATACAACAGTCACCATGCGCATTTTCCTCCATGGGAGTAATGTCTCAAACAGTTTACGTTTTGATCGTTCCCTGGAAGACCAGTAGTAGTTTCCGATGCACATATGGGGGCATTCTGTAATGTGTACACCAACAGAGTGTTGATGAAACACAGAAATTGCATTAGGATTGAATACGACAGTCACCATGCTCACTTTCCTCCATGGAAGAAATGTCTCAAGCAGCCTACGCTTTGATCCTTCCCTGCAAGACTCTTAGTAGTTTCCGATGCACATCTGGAGGCATTCTGTGATCTGTGGACCTTCAAAGTGTTGATGAAACACAGAAATTGGCTCGGGATTGAATACAACAGTCACCATGCGCACTTTTCTCCATTGGAGTAATGTCTCAAACAGTCTACGGTTTGATCGTTTCCTGGAAGACAAGTAGTAGTTTCCGATGCACATCTGGAGGCATTCTGTAATCTTTGGACCTTCAAAGTGTTGATGAAACACAGAAATTGGTTCCGGATTCCATACAACAGTCACCATGCGCACTTTCCTCCATGGGAATAATGTCTCTAACAGTCTATGATTTGATCGTTCCCTGCAAGAACAGTAGTAGTTTCCGATGCACATCTGGAGGCATTCTGTAATCTGTGGACCTTCAAAGTGTTGATGAAACACAGGAATTGCCGCGGGATTGAATACAACAGTCGTCATGCGCACTTTCCTCAATAGGAGTAATGTCTCAAACAGTATACGCTTTGATCGTTCCCTGGAAGACCTGTAGTAGTTTCCGATTCACATCTGGATGCATTCTGTAATCTGTGGACCTTCAAAGTGTTGATGAAACACAGAAATTGCATTAGGATTGGATACGACAGTCACCATGCGCACATTCCTCCATGGAAGAAATGTCTCAAACAGTCTACGCTTTGCTCGTTCCCTGCAAGACCAGTAGTAGTTTCCGATGCACATCTGGAGGCATTTTGTAATCTGTGGACCTTCAGAGTGTTGATGAAACACAGGAATTGCCGCGGGATTGAATACAACAGTCGCCATGCGCACTTTCCTCAATAGGAGTAATGTCTCAAAGAGTCTACGCTTTGATCGTTCCCTGGAAGACCTGTAGTAGTTTCCGATGCACATCTGGAGGCATTCTGTAATCTGTCGACTATCAGAGTGTTGATGAAACACAGAAATTACATCGGGATTGAATAAAACAGCCGCCATGCGCAATTTCCTCCATGGGAGTAATGTCTCAAACAGCTTAGGCTTTGATCGTTCCCTGGAAGACCAGTAGTAGTTTTCGACGCACATCTGGGGGCATTCTGTAATGTGTGGAATATCAGAGTGTTGATGAAACACAGAAATTGCATCAAGATTGAATCCAACAATCACCATGCGCACTTTCCTCCACGGGAGTAATGTCTCAAACAGTTTACGCTTTGATCGTTCCCTGGAAGGCCAGTAGTATTTTCCGATGCGCATCTGTGGGCATTCTGTAATGTGTGCACTATCAGAGTGTTGATGAAACACAGAAATTGCATCGGGATTGAATACAACAGTCACCATGCGCACTTTCCTCCATGGGAGTAATGTCTCAAACAGTCTACGCTTTGATCGTTCCCTGCAAGACCAGTAGTAGTTTCCGATGCACATCTGGAGGCATTCTGTAATCTGTGGACCTTCAAAGTGTTAATGAAACACAGAAATTGCATCGGGATTGAATACAACAGTCGCCATGCGCCATGCGACATGTCTCAAATAGTTTACGCTTTGATCGGTCCCTTGAAGACCAGTAGCAGTTTCCGACGCAGATCTGGGGGCATTATGTACTGTGTGGCCTATCAGAGTGTTAATGAAACACAGAAATTGATTCAGGATTCAATACAACATTCACCATGCGCACTTTCCTCCATATGAGTAATGTCACAAACTGTCTACGCTTTGATCGTTTCCTGGAAGACCAATAGTAGTTTCCGATGCACATCTGGAGGCATTCTGTAATCTTTGGACCTTCAAAGTGTTGATGAAACACAGAAATTGGTTCGGGATTCAATACAACAGTCACCATGCGCACTTTCCTCCATGGGAGTAATGTCTCAAACAGTTTACGCTTTGATCGCTCCCTGGAAGACCAGTTGTAGTTTCCGATGCACATCTGGGGACATTCTGTAAAGTGTGGACTATCAGAGTGTTGATGAAACACAGAAATTGCATTAGGATTGAATACGACAGTCACCATGCGCACTTTCCTCCATGGAAGAAATGTCTCAAGCAGCCTACGCTTTGATCCTTCCCTGCAAGACTCTTAGTAGTTTCCGATGCACATCTGGAGGCATTCTGTAATCTGTGGACCTTCAAAGTGTTGATGAAACACAGAAATTGGCTCGGGATTGAATACAACAGTCACCATGCGCACTTTCCTCCATGGGAGTAATGTCTCAAACAGTCTACGGTTTGATCGTTTCCTGGAAGACAAGTAGTAGTTTCCGATGCACATCTGGAGGCATTCTGTAATCTTTGGACCTTCAAAGTGTTGATGAAACACAGAAATTGGTTCGGGATTCCATACAATAGTCACCATGCGCACTTTCCTCCATGGGAATAATGTCTCTAACAGTCTACGATTTGATCGTTCCCTGAAAGACCAGTAGTAGTTTCCGATGCACTTCTGGAGGCATTCTGTAATCTGTGGACCTTCAAAGTGTTGATGAAACACAGAAATTGCATCCGGATTGCATACAACAGTCACCATGCGCACTTTCCTCCATGGGAGTAATGTCTCAAACACTCTACGCTTTGATTGCTGCCTGGAAGACCAGTTGTAGTTTCCGAAGCACATCTGGGGACATTCTGTAATGTGTGGACTATCAGAGTGTTGATGAAAGACAGAAATTGCATTACGATTGAATACGACAGTCACCATGCGCACTTTCCTCCATGGAAGAAATGTCTCAAACAGCCTACGCTTTGATCCTTCCCTGCAAGACTGGTAGTAGTTTCCGATGCACATCTGGAGGCATTCTGTAATCTGTGGACCTTCAAAGTGTTGATGAAACACAGAAATTGCCTCGGGATTGAATACAACAGTCACCATGCGCACTTTCCTCCATGGGAGTAATGTCTCAAACAGTCTACGGTTTGATCGTTTCCTGGAAGACCAGTAGTAGTTTCCGATGCACATCTGGAGGCATTCCGTAATCTTTGGACCTTCAAAGAGTTGATGAAACACAGAAATTGGTTCGGGATTCAATACAACAGTCACCATGCGCACTTTCCTCCATGGGAAAAATGACTGTAACAGTCTACGCTTTGATCGTTCCCTGCAAGACCAGTAGTAGTTTCCGATGCACATCTGGAGGCATTCTGTAATCTGTGGAACTTTAAAGTGTTGATGAAACACAGGAATTGCCGTGGGATTTAATACAACAGTCGCCATGCGCACTTTCCTCAATAGGAGTAATGTCTCAAACAGTCTACGCTTTGATCGTTCCCTGGAAGACCTGTAGTAGTTTCCGATGCACATCTGGAGGCATTCTGTAATCTGTCGACTATCAGAGTGTTGATGAAACACAGAAATTACATCGGGATTGAATACAACAGTCGCCATGCGCAATATCCTCCATGGGAGTAATGTCTCAAACAGCTTAGGCTTTGATCGTTCCCTGGAAGACCAGTAGTAGTTTTCGACGCACATCTGGGGGCATTCTGTAATGTGTGGAATATCAGAGTGTTGATGAAACACAGAAATTGCATCAAGATTGGATCCAACAATCACGATGCGCACTTTCCTCCACGGGAGTAATGTCTCAAACAGTTTACGCTTTGATCGTTCCCTGGAAGACCAGTAGTATTTTCCGATGCACATCTGTGGGCATTCTGTAATGTGTGGACTATCAGAGTGTTGATGAAACACAGAAATTGCATCGGGATTGAATACAACAGTCACCATGCGCACTTTCCCCCATGGGAGTAATGTCTCAAACAGTCTACGCTTTGATCGTTCCCTGCAAGACCAGTAGTAGTTTCCGATGCACATCTGGAGGCATTCTGTAATCTGTGGACCTTCAAAGTGTTGATTAAACTCAGAAATTGCATCCGGATTGCATACAACAATCACCATGCACACTTTCCTCCATGGGAGTAATGTCTCAAACAGTCTACGCTTTGATCGTTCCCTGCAAAACCTGTAGTAGTTTCTGATGCATATCTGGAGGCATTCTGTAATCTGTGGACTATCAGAGTGTTAATGAAACACAGAAATTGCATCGGGATTGAATACAACAGTCGCCATGCGCAATTTCCTCAATGGGAGTAATGTCTCAAATAGTTTACGCTTTGATCGGTCCCTTGAAGACCAGTAGCAGTTTCCGACGCAGATCTGGGGGCATTATGTACTGTGTGGCCTATCAGAGTGTTAATGAAACACAGAAATTTATTCAGGATTGTATACAACAGTCACCATGCGCACTTTCCTCCATATGAGTAATGTCACAAACTGTCTACGCTTTGATCATTTCCTGGAAGACCAATAGTAGTTTCCGATGCACATCTGGAGGCATTCTGTAATCTTTGGACCTTCAAAGTGTTGATGAAACACAGAAATTGGTTCGGGATTCAATACAACAGTCACCATGCGCACTTTCCTCCATGGGAATAATGTCTCTAACAGTCTACGATTTGATCGTTCCCTGCAAGACAAGTAGTAGTTTCCGATGCACATCTGGAGGCATTATAAAATCTGTGGACTATCAGAGTTTGGATGAAACACAGAAATTGCATCGGGATTGAATACAACATTCACCATGCGCACTTTCCTCCATGGGAGTAATGTCTCAAACAGTTTACGCTTTGATCGCTCCCTGGAAGACCAGTTGTAGTTTCCGATGCACATCTGGGGACATTCTGTAAAGTGTGGACTATCAGAGTGTTGATGAAACACAGAAATTGCATTAGGATTGAATACGACAGTCACCATGTGCACTTTCCTCCATGGAAGAAATGTCTCAAGCAGCCTAGGCTTTGATCCTTCCCTGCAAGACTCTTAGTAGTTTCCGATGCACATCTGGAGGCATTCTGTAATCTGTGGACCTTCAAAGTGTTGATGAAACCCAGAAATTGGCTCGGGATTGAATACAACAGTCACCATGCGCACTTTCCTCCATGGGAGTAATGTCTCAAACAGTCTACGGTTTGATCGTTTCCTGGAAGACAAGTAGTAGTTTCCGATGCACATCTGGAGGCATTCTGTAATCTTTGGACCTTCAAAGTGTTGATGAAGCACATAAATTGCATCAGGATTGAATACAACAGTCACCATGCGCACTTTCCTCCATGGAAGAAATGTCTCAAACAGCCTACGATTTGATCCTTCCCTGCAAGACTGGTAGTAGTTTCCGATGCACATCTGGAGGCATTCTGTAATCTGTGGACCTTCAAAGTGTTGATGAAACACAGAAATTGCATCGGGATTGAATACAACAGTCACCATGCGCACTTTCCTCCATGGGAGTAATGTCTCAAACAATATACACTTTGATCGTTCCCTGGAAGACCAGTAGTAGTTTCCGATGCACATCTGTGGGCATTCTGTAACGTGTGGACTATCAGAGTGTTGATGAAACACAGAAACTGCATCGGGATTGAATACAACAGTCACCATGCGCACTTTCCTCCATGGGAGTAATGTCTCAAACAGTGTACGGTTTGATCGTTTCCTGGAGGACCAGTAGTAGTTTCCGATGCACATCTGGAGACATACTGTAATCTGCGGACCTTCTAACTGTTGATAAAACACAGAAATTGAATCGTGATGGAATACAACAGTCGCCATGCGCAATTTTCTCCATGGGAGTAATGTCTCAGTTTACGCTTTGATCGGTCCCTGGAAGTCCAGTAGGAGTTTCCGATGCACATCTGGGGGCATTCTGTAATGTGTGGAATATCAGAGTGTTGATGAAGCACAGAAATTGCATCGGGATTGAATACAACAGTCACCATGCGCACTTTCCTCCATGGGAATAATGTCTCTAACAGTCTACGATTTGATCGTTCCCTGAAAGACCAGTAGTAGTTTCCGATAAACATCTGGAGGCATTCTGTAATCTGTGGACCTTCAAAGTGTTGATGAAACACAGAAATTGCATCCGGATTGCATACAACAGTCACCATGCGTCCTTTCCTCCATGGGAGTAATGTCTCAAACAGTCTACGCTTTGATCGCTGCCTGGAAGACCAGTTGTAGTTTCCGAAGCACATCTGGGGACATTCTGTAATGTGTGGACTATCAGAGTGTTGACGAAACACAGAAATTGCATTACGATTGAATACGACAGTCACCATGCGCACCTTCCTCCATGGAAGAAATGTCTCAAACAGCCTACGATTTGATCCTTCCCTGCAAGACTGGTAGTAGTTTCCGATGCACATCTGGAGGCATTCTGTAATCTGTGGACCTTCAAAGTGTTGATGAAACACAGAAATTGCCTCGGGATTGAATACAACAGTCACCATGCGCACTTTCCTCCATGGGAGTAATGTCTCAAAGAGTCTACGGTTTGATCGTTTCCTGGAAGACCAGTAGTAGTTTCCGATGCACATCTGGAGTCATTCCGTAATCTTTGGACCTTCAAAGTGTTGATGAAACACAGAAATTGGTTCGGGATTCAATACAACAGTCACCATGCGCACTTTCCTCCATGGGAATAATGACTCTAACAGTCTACGCTTTGATCGTTCCCTGCAAGACCAGTAGTAGTTTCCGATGCACATCTGGAGGCATTCTGTAATCTGTGGAACTTCAAAGTGTTGATGAATCACAGGAATTGCCGCGGGATTTAATACAACAGTCGCCATGCGCACTTTCCTCAATAGGAGTAATGTCTCAAACAGTCTACGCTTTGATCGTTCCCTGGAAGACCTGTAGTAGTTTCCGATGCACATCTGGAGGCATTCTATAATTTGTCGACTATCAGAGTGTTGATGAAACACAGAAATTACATCGGGATTGAAAACAACAGTCGCCATGCGCAATATCCTCCATGGGAGTAATGTCTCAAACAGCTTAGGCTTTGATCGTTCCCTGGAAGACCAGTAGTAGTTTTCGACGCACATCTGGGGGCATTCTGTAATGTGTGGAATATCAGAGTGTTGATGAAACACAGAAATTGCATCGGGATTGAATACAACAGTCACCATGCGCACTTTAATCCATGGGAGTAATGTCCCAAACAGTTTACGCTTTGATCGTTCAGAGCAAGACCAGTAGTAGTTTCCGATGCACATCTGGGGACATTCTGTAATGTGTGGACTATCAGAGTGTTGATGAAACACAGAAATTGCATCAAGATTGAATCCAACAGTCACCATGCGCACTTTCCTCCATGGGAGTAATGTCTCAAACAGTTTACGCTTTGATCAATCACTGGAAGACGAGTAGTAGTTTCCGATGCACATCTGTGGGCATTCTGTAACGTGTGGACTATCAGAGTGTTGATGAAACACAGAAACTGCATCGGGATTGAATACAACAGTCACCATGCGCACTTTCCTCCATGGGAGTAACGTCTCAAACAGTGTACGGTTTGATCGTTTCCTGGAGGACCAGTAGTAGTTTCCGATGCACATCTGGAGACATACTGTAATCTGCGGACCTTCTAAGTGTTGATAAAACACAGAAATTGAATCGTGATGGAATACAACAGTCGCCATGCGCAATTTCCTCCATGGGAGTAATGTCTCAGTTTACGCTTTGATCGGTCCCTGGAAGTCCAGTAGGAGTTTCCGATGCACATCTGGGGGCATTCTGTAATGTGTGGACTATCAGAGAGTTGATGAAACACAGAAATTGCATCAGGATTGAATACAACAGCCACCATGCGCACTTTCCTCCATGGGAGTAATGTCTCAAACAGTCTACGTTTTGATCGTTCCCTGCAAGACCAGTAGTAGTTTCCGATGCACATCTGTGGGCATTCTGTAGTCTGTGGACCTTCAAAGTGTTGATGGAACACAGAATTTGTAGCGGGATTGAATACAAGAGTAACCATGCGCACTTTCCTCCATGGGAGTAATGTCTCCAACAGTCTACGGTTTGATCGTTTAATAGAGGACCAGTAGTAGTTTCCGATGCACATCTGGAGGCATACTGTAATCTGTGGACGTTCAAAGTGTTGATGAAACACAGAAATTGAATCGGGATTGAATACAACAGTCACCATGCGCACTTTCCTCGCTGGGAGTAATGTCTCAAACAGTTTACGCTTTGATCGTTCCCTGGAAGACCAGTACTAGTTTCCGATGCACATATCTGGGCATTCTGTAATGTGTGGACTATCAGAGTGTTGATGAAACACAGAAATTGCATCGGGATTGAATACAACAGTCACCATGTGCACTTTCCTCCATGGGAGTAATGTCTCAAACAGTTTACGCTTTGATCGTTCCCTGGAAGACAAGTACTAGTTTCCGATGCACATCCCTGGGCATTCTGTAATGTGTGGACTATCAGAGTGTTGATGAAACTCCGAAATTGCATCAGGTTGAATACAACAGTCACCATGCGCACTTTCCACCATGGGAGTAATACCTTAAACAGTTTACGCTTTGATCGTTCCCTGGAAGACCAGTAGCAATTTCCAATGCACATCTGGGTTCATTATGTAATGTGTGGACTATCAGAGTGTTGATGAAACACAGAAATTGCATTAGGATTGAATACAACAGTCACCATGCGCACTTTCCTCCATGGGAGTAATGCCTCAAACAGTTTACGCTTTGATCGTTCCCTGGAAGACCAGTAGCAGTTTCCGATGCACATCTCTGGGCCTTGTGTAATGTGTGGACTATCAGAGTGTTGATGAAACACAGAAATTGCATCAGGATTGAATACAACAGTCACCATGCCCACTTTCCTCCATGGGAGTAATGTCTCAAACAGTTTACGCTTTGATCGTTCCCTGGAATACCAGTAGTAGTTTCCGATGCACATCTGGGGGCATTCTGTAATTTGTGGACTATCAGAGTGTTGATGAAACACAGAAATTGCATCAGGATTGAATACAACAGTCACCATGCGCACTTTCCTCCATGGGAGTAATGTCTCAAACAGTTTACGCTTTGATCGTTCCCTGGAAGACAAGTACTAGTTTCCGATGCACATCTCTGGGCATTCTGTAATGTGTGGACTATCAGAGTGTTGATGAAACTCAGAAATTGCATCAGGATTGAATACAACAGTCCCCATGCGCACTTTCCTCCATGGGTGTAATGTCTCAAACAGTCTACGCTTTGATCGTTCCCTGGAAGACATTTAGTAGTTTCCGATGCACATCTGGAGGCATTCTGTAATCTGTGGACTATCAGAGTGTTGATGAAACACAGAAATTGCATCCGGATTGAATACAACAGTCGCCATGCGCAATTTCCTCCATGGGATTAATGTCTCAAACAGTTTACGCCTAGATCGGCCCTGGAAGTCCAGTAGTAGATTCCGACGCACATCTGGTGGCATTCTGTAATGTGTGGACTATCAGAGTGTTGATGAAACACAGAAATTGATTCAGGATTGAATACAACAGTCACCATGCGCACTTTCCTCCATGGGAGTAATGTCACAAACAGTCTACGCTTTGATCGTTCCCTGGGAGACCAGTAGTAGTTTCCGAGGCATATCCGGAGACATTCTGTAATCTGTGGACTATCAGAGTGTTGATGAAACACAGAAATTGCATCGGGATTTAATACAACAGTCACCATGCGCACTTTCCTTTATGGGAGTAATGTCTCAAACAGTCAACGCTTTGATCGTTCCCTGCAAGACCAGTAGTAGTTTCCGATGCACATCTGGAGGCATTCTGTAATCTGTGGACCTTTAAAGTGTTGATGAAACACAGGAATTGCCATGGGATTGAATACAACAGTCACCTAGCGCACTTCCCTCCATGGGAGTAATGTTCAATCAGTCTACGCTTTGATCGTTCCCTGGAAGACCTGTAGTAGTTTCCGATGCACAACTAAAAGCATTCTGTAATCTGTGGACTATCAGAGTGTTGATGAAACACAGAAATAGCATCGGGATTGAATACAACAGTCACCATGTGCACTTTCCTTCATGGGAGTAATGTCTCAAACAGTTTACGCTTTGATCGTTCCCTGGAAGACCAGTACTAGTTTCCGATGCACATCTCTGGGCCTTGTGTAATGTGTGGACTATCAGAGTGTTGATGAAACACAGAAATTGCATCAGGATTGAATACAACAGTCACCATGCGCATTTTCCTCCGTGGGAGTAATGTCTCAAACAGTCTACGCTTTGATCGTTCTCTGCAAGACCAGTAGTAGTTTCCGATGCACAACTTCTGATATTCTGTAATGTGTGCACTATCAGAGTGTTGATGAAACACAGAAATTGCATCGGGATTGAATACAACAGTCACCATGCGTACTTTCCACTATGGGAGTAATGTCTCAAACAGTTTAAGCTTTGATCGTTCCCTGGAAGACCAGTAGCAGTTTCCGGTGCTAATCTGTGGGCATTCTGTAATGTGTGGACTATCAGAGTGTTGATGAAACGTATAAATTGCATCAGGATTGAATACAACAGTCACCATGCCCACTTTCCTCCATGGGAGTAATGTCTCAAACACTCTACGATTTGATCGTTACCTGTAAGACCAGTAGTAGTTTGCGATGCACATCTGGAGGCATTCTGTAATCTGTGGACTATCAGAGTGTTGATGAAACACAGAATTTGCATCGGGATTGAATACAACAGTCACCATGCGCTCTTTCCTCCATGGGAGTAATGTCTATAACAGTTTACGCTTTGATCGTTCCGAGGAAGACCAGTAGTAGCTTCCGATGCACATCTGGGGCCATTCTGTAATGTGTGGACTATCAGAGTGTTGATGAAACACAGAAATTGCATCGGGATTGAATACAACAGTCACCATGTCTCAAACAATCTACGTTGTGATCGTTCACTGCAAGACCAGTAGTAGTTTCCGATGCACATCTGGCTGCATTCTGTAATCTGTGGACTATCAGAGTGTTGATGAAACACAGAAATTGCATAAATATTGAGTCCAACAGTCACCATGAGCACTTTCCTCCATGGGAGTAATGTCTCAAACAGTTTACGCTTTGATCGTTCCCTGGAAGACCAGTAGTAGTTTCCGATGCACATCTGTGGGCATTCTGTAATGTGTGGATTATCAGAGTGTTGATGAAACACAGAAACTGCATCGGGATTGACTACAACAGTCACCATGCGCACTTTCCTCCATGGGAGTAATGTCTCAAACAGTCTACGCTTTGATCGTTTCCTGGAGGCCCAGTAGTACTTTCCGATGCACATCTGGAGGCATTCTGTAATCTGTGGACTATCAGAGTGTTGATGAAACACAGAAATTGCATCAATATTGAGTCCAACAGTCACCATGAGCACTTTCCTCCATGGGAGTAATGTCTCAAACAGTTTACGCTTTGATCGTTCCCTGGAAGACCAGTAGTAGTTTCCGATGCACATCTGTGGGCATTCTGTAATGTGTGGATTATCAGAGTGTTGATGAAACACAGAAACTGCATTAGGATTGAATACAACAGTCACCATGCGCACTTTCCTCCATGGGAGTAATATCTCAAACAGTCTACGCTTTGATCGTTCCCTGGAAGACCAGTAGTAGTTTCCGATGCACATCTGGAGGCGTTCTGTAATCTGTAGACCTTCAAAGTGTTGATGAAACAAAGAAATTGCATCGGGATTGAATACGACAGTCACCATTCGCACTTTCCTCCATGGGAGTAATGTCTCAAACAGTCTACGCTTTGATCGTTCCCTGGAAGACCAGTAGTAATTTCCGAAGCATTCTCTAATCTGTGGACTATCAGAGTGTTGATGAAACACAAAAATTGCATCGGGATTGAATACAACACTCACCATGTGCACATACCTCCATGGGAGTAATGCCTCAAACAGTTTACGCTTTGATCGTTCCCTGGAATACCAGTAGCAGTTTCCGATGAACATCTGGGGGCATTCTGTAATGCGTGGACTATCAGAGTGTTGATGAAACACAGAAATTTCATCCCGATTGAATACAACATTCACCATGCGCACTTTCCTCCGTGGGAGTAATGTCTCAAACAGATTACGCTTTGATCGTTTCCTGGAGGACCAGTAGTAATTTCCGTTGCACATCTGGAGGCATTCTGTAATCTCTGTACTTTCAAAGTGTTGATGAAACACAGAAATTGCCTAGGGATTGAATATAACAGTCATCATGCGCGTTTTCCTCCATGGGAGTAATGTCTTAAAAGTCTACGTTTTGATCGTTCCCTGGAAGACCAGTAGTAGTTTCAGATGCACATCTGGCGGCATTCTGTAATCTGTAAACTATCAGAGTGTTGTTCAAACACAGATATTGCATCGGGATTGAATACAACAGTCACCATGCGCACTTTCATCCATGGGAGTAATGTCTCAAACAGTTTACGCTTTGATCGTTCCCTGGAAGACCAGTAGTATTTTCCAATGAACATATGGGTGCAATAAGTAATGTGTAGACTATCAAAGTGTTGATGAAACACAGAAATTGCATTGGGATTGAAAACAACAAACACCATGCGCACTTTCCTCCATGGGGGTAATGTCTCATACAGTCTACGATTTGATCGTTCCCTGGAAGACCAGTAGTAGTTTCCTATGCACATCTGGGGGCATTCTGTAATGTGTGGACTATCTGAGTGTTGATGAAACACAGTAATTGCATCAGGATTGAATACATCAGTCAATATGCGCAGTTTCCTCCATGGGAGAAATGTCTCAAACAGTCTACGGTTTGATCGTTCCCTGCAAGACCAGTAGTAGTTTCCGATGCACATCTGGAGGCATTTTGTAATCTGTGGACCTTCAAAGTGTTGATGAAACACAGAATTTACATCGGGATTGAATACAACAGTCACCATGCGCACTTTCCTCCATATGCGTAATGTCTCAAACAGTCTACGCTTTGATAGTTCCCTGGAAGACCAGTAGAAGTTTCCGATGCACATCTGGAGGCATTCTGTAATCTGTGGACATTCAAAGTGTTGATGAAACACAGAAATTGCCGCGGGATTCAATACAACAGTCACCATGCGCACTTTCCTCCATGGGAATAATGTCTCAAATATTCTACGCTTTGATCGTTTCCTGGAGGGCCAGTAGAAGTTTCCGATGCCCATCTGGCGGCATTCTGTAATCTGTGGACCTTCAAATTGTTGATGAAACACAGAAATTGAATCGGGATAGAATAAAACAGTCACCATGCGCACTTTCCTCCATGGGAGTAATATCTCAAACAGTCTACGCTTTGATCGTTCCCTGGAAGACCAATAGTAGTTTCCGAAAAAAATCTTCTGATATTCTGTAATGTGTGGACTATCCGAGTGTTGATGAAACACAGAAATTGCATCAGGATTGTATGCAACACTCAGAATGCGCACTTTCCTCCATGGGAGTAATGTCTCAAAGAGTTTACGCTTTGATCGTTCGCTGGAGGAGCAGTTGTAGTTTCCGTTGCACATCTGTGGGCATTCTGTAATGTGTGGACTATCAGAGTGTTGATGAAACACAGAAATTGCATCGGAATTGATTACAACAGACACCATGCGCACTTTCTTCCATCGGAGTAATGTCTCAAACAATCTACGCTTTGATCGTTCACTGCAAGACCAGTAGTAGTTTCCGATGCACATCTGGCTGCATTCTGTAATCTGTGGACCTTCAAAGTGTTGATGAAACACAGAAATTGCCTCGGGATTGAATACAACAGTCACCATTCGCACTTTCCTCCATGGGAGTAATGTCTCAAACAGTCTACGCTTTGATCGTTCCCTGGAAGACCAGTAGTAATTTCCGATGCACATCTGGAGGCATTCTGTAATCTGTTTACTATCAGAGTGTTGATGAAACACAAAAATTGCATCGGGGTTGAATACAACAGTCACCATGTGCACTTACCTCCATGGGAGTAATGCCTCAAACAGTTTACGCTTTGATCGTTCCCTGGAAGACCAGTAGCAGTTTCCGATGAACATCTGGGGCATTCTGTAATGGTGGACTATCACAGTGTTGATGAAGCACAGAAATTGCATCAGGATTGAATACAACATTCACCATGCGCACTTTCCTCCATGGGAGTAATGTCTCAAACAGTTTACGCTTTGTTCGTTCCCTGGAAGACCAGTAGTAGTTTCCTATGCACATCTTTGTGAATTCTGTAATTTGTGGACTATCAGAGTGTTGATGAAACACAGAAAGTGCATCAGGATTGAATACAACAGACACCATGCGCACTTTCCTCCATGGGAGTAATGTCTCAAATTGTTTACGCTTTGATCGTTTCCTGGAGGACCAGTAGTATTTTCCGTTGCACATCTGGAGGCATTCTGTAATCTGTGTACCTTCAAAGTGTTGATGAAACAAAGAAAATGCATCGGGATTGAATACAACAGTCACCATTCGCACTTTCCTCCATGGGAGTAATGTCTCAAACAGTCTACGCTTTGATCGTTCCCTGGAAGACCAGTAGTAATTTCCGATGCACATCTGGAGGCATTCTGTAATCTGTGGACCATCAGAGTGTTGATGAGACACAGAAATTGCATCGGGATTGAATACAACAGTCACCATGTGCACTTACCTCCATAGGGGTAATGACTCAAACAGTCTACGCATTGATCGTTCCCTGGAAGACCTGTAGTAGTTTCCGATGCACATCTGGAGGCATTCTGTAATCTGTGGACTATCAGAGCGTTGATGAGACACAGAAATTGCATCGGGATTGAATACAACAATCACCATGCGCAATTTCCTCCATGGGAGTAATGTCTCAAACAGTTTACGCTTTGATGATTCCCTGGAAGACCAGTAGTAGCTTCCGACGCACATCTGGGTTCTTTCTGTAATGTTTGGACTATCAGAGTGTTGATGAAACACATAAATTGCTTCAGGATTGAATACAACAGTCACCATGCGCACTTTCCTCCATGGGAGTAATGTCTCTTACAGTCTACGCTTTGATCGTTCCCTGGAAGAAAAGTAGTAGTTTCTGATGCACATCTGGAGGCATTCTGTAATCTGTGAACTATCTGAGTGTTGATGAAACACAGAAATTGCATCGGGATTGAATACAACAGTCACCATGCGCACTTTCCTCCGTGGGAGTAATGTCTCAATCAGTTTAGGATTTGATCGTTCCCTGGAAGACCAGTAGTAGTTTCCCATGCACATATGGAGGCATTCTGTAATCTGTGTACCTTCAAAGTGTTGATGAAACAAAGAAAATGCGTCGGGATTGAATACAACAGTCACCATGCACACTTTCCTCCATGGGAGTAATGCCTCAAACAGTTTACGCTTTGATCGTTCCCTGGAAGACCAGTAGCAGTTTCCGAAGAACATCTGGGGGCATTCTGTAAATTGTGGACTATCAGAGTGTTGATGAAACACATAAATTGCATTAGGATTGAATACAACAGTCACCATGCGCACTTTCCTCCATGGGAGTAATATCTCAAACAGTCTACGCTTTGATCGTTCCCTGGAAGACCAGTAGTAGTTTCCGATGCACATCTGGAGGCGTTCTGTAATCTGTAGACCATCAAAGTGTTGATGAAACAAAGAAATTGCATCGGGATTGAATACGACAGTCACCATTCGCACTTTCCTCCATGGGAGTAATGTATCAAACAGTCTACGCTTTGATCGTTCCCTGGAAGACCAGTAGTAATTTCCGATGCACATCTGGAGGCATTCTGTAATCTGTTTACTATCAGAGTGTTGATGAAACACAAAAATTGCATCGGGATTGAATACAACAGTCACCATGTGCACTTACCTCCATGGGAGTAATGCCTCAAACAGTTTACGCTTTGATCGTTCCCTGGAAGACCAGTAGCAGTTTCCGATGAACATCTGGGGCATTCTGTAATGCGTGGACTATCACAGTGTTGATGAAGCACGGAAATTGCATCAGGATTGAATACAACATTCACCATGCGCACTTTCCTCCATGGGAGTAATGTCTCAAACAGTTTACGCTTTGTTCGTTCCCTGGAACACCAGTAGTAGTTTCCTATGCACATCTTTGTGCATTCTGTAATTTGTGGACTATCAGAGTGTTGATGAAACACAGAAAGTGCATCAGGATTGAATACAACAGTCACCATGCGCACTTTCCTCCATGGGAGTAATGTCTCAAATTGTTTACGCTTTGATCGTTTCCTGGAGGACCAGTAGTATTTTCCGTTGCACATCTGGAGGCATTCTGTAATCTGTGTACCTTCAAAGTGTTGATGAAACAAAGAAAATGCATCGGGATTGAATACAACAGTCACCATTCGCACTTTCCTCCATGGGAGTAATGTCTCAAACAGTCTACGCTTTGATCGTTCCCTGGAAGACCAGTAGTAATTTCCGATGCACATCTGGACGCATTCTGTAATCTGTGGACCATCAGAGTGTTGATGAGACACAGAAATTGCATCGGGATTGAATACAACAGTCACCATGTGCACTTACCTCCATAGGAGTAATGACTCAAACAGTCTACGCATTGATCGTTCCCTGGAAGACCTGTAGTAGTTTCCGATGCACATCTGGAGGCATTCTGTAATCTGTGGACTATCAGAGCGTTGATGAGACACAGAAATTGCATCGGGATTGAATACAACAATCACCATGCGCAATTTCCTCCATGGGAGTAATGTCTCAAACAGTTTACGCTTTGATCCTTCCCTGGAAGACCAGTAGTTGCTTCCGACGCACATCTGGGTTCTTTCTGTAATGTGTGGACTATCAGAGTGTTGATGAAACACATAAATTGCTTCAGGATTGAATACAACAGTCACCATGCGCACTTTCAACCATGGGAGTAATGTCTCTTACAGTCTACGCTTTGATCGTTCCCTGGAAGAAAAGTAGTAGTTTCTGATGCACATCTGGAGGCATTCTGTAATCTGTGGACTATCTGAGTGTTGATGAAACACAGAAATTGCATCGGGATTGAATACAACAGTCACCATGCGCACTTTCCTCCGTGGGAGTAATGTCTCAATCAGTTTAGGATTTGATCGTTCCCTGGAAGACCAGTAGTAGTTTCCCATGCACATATGGAGGCATTCTGTAATCTGTGTACCTTCAAAGTGTTGATGAAACAAAGAAAATGCATCGGGATTGAATACAACAGTCACCATGCACACTTTCCTCCATGGGAGTAATGCCTCAAACAGTTTACGTTTTGATCGTTCCCTGGAGGACCAGTAGCAGTTTCCGAAGAACATCTGGGGGCATTCTGTAATTTGTGGACTATCAGAGTGTTGATGAAACACATAAATTGCATTAGGATTGAATACAACAGTCACCATGCGCACTTTCCTCCATGGGAGTAATATCTCAAACAGTCTACGCTTTGATCGTTCCCTGGAAGACCAGTAGTAGTTTCCGATGCACATCTGGAGGCGTTCTGTAATCTGTAGACCTTCAAAGTGTTGATGAAACAAAGAAATTGCATCGGGATTGAATACGACAGTCACCATTCGCACTTTCCTCCATGGGAGTAATGTCTCAAACAGTCTACGCTTTGATCGTTCCCTGGAAGACCAGTAGTAATTTCCGATGCACATCTGGAAGCATTCTGTAATCTGTGGACTATCAGAGTGTTGATGAAACACAAAAATTGCATCGGGATTGAATACAACACTCACCATGTGCACATACCTCCATGGGAGTAATGCCTCAAACAGTTTACGCTTTGATCGTTCCCTGGAAGACCAGTAGCAGTTTCCGATGAACATCTGGGGGCATTCTGTAATGCGTGGACTATCAGAGTGTTGATGAAACACAGAAATTTCATCCCGATTGAATACAACATTCACCATACGCACTTTCCTCCATGGGAGTAATGTCTCAAACAGTTTACGCTTTGATCGTTTCCTGGAGGACCAGTAGTATTTTCCGTTGCACATCTGGAGGCATTCTGTAATCTCTGTACCTTCAAAGTGTTGATGAAACACAGAAATTGCCTAGGGATTGAATATAACAGTCATCATACGCGCTTTCCTCCATGGGAGTAATGTCTTAAAAGTCTACGTTTTGATCGTTCCCTGGAAGACCAGTAGTAGTTTCAGATGCACATCTGGCGGCATTCTGTAACCTGTAAACTATCAGAGTGTTGTTCAAACACAGAAATTGCATCGGGATTGAATACAACAGTCACCATGCGCACTTTCATCCATGGGAGTAATGTCTCAAACAGTTTACGCTTTGATCGTTCCCTGGAAGACCAGTAGTAGTTTCCAATGACCATATGGGTGCAATAAGTAATGTGTAGACTATCAAAGTGTTGATGAAACACAGAAATTGCATCGGGATTGAATACAACAGACACCATGCGCACTTTCCTCCATGGGGGTAATGTCTCAAACAGTCTACGATTTGATCGTTCCCTGGAAGACCAGTAGTAGTTTCCTATGCACATCTGGGGGCATTATGTAATGTGTGGACTATCTGAGTGTTGATGAAACACAGTAATTGCATCAGGATTGAATACATCAGTCAATATGCGCAGTTTCCTCAATGGGAGAAATGTCTCAAACAGTCTACGGTTTGATCGTTCCCTGCAAGACCAGTAGTAGTTTCCGATGCACATCTTCTGACATTCTGAAATGTGTGGACTATCAGAGTGTTCATGAAAGACAGAAATTGCATCAGGATTGAATACAACAGTCACCATGCGCACTTCCCTCCATGGGAGTAATGTATCAAACAGTCTACGCTTTGATAGTTCCCTGGAAGACCAGTAGTAGTTTCCGATGCACATCTGGAGGCATTCTGTAATCTGTGGACCTTCAAAGTGTTGATGAAACACAGATATTACATCGGGATTGAATACAATAGTCACCATGCGCACTTTCCTCCATGGGAGTAATGTCTCAAACAGTCTATTCTTTGATCGTTCCCTGCAAGACCAGTAGTAGTTTCCGATGCACATCTGGAGGCATTTTGTAATCAGTGGACCTTCAAAGTGTTGATGAAACACAGAATTTACATCGGGATTAAATACAACAGTCACCATGCGCACTTTCCTCCATATGCGTAATGTCTCAAACAGTCTACGCTTTGATAGTTCCCTGGAAGACCAGTAGAAGTTTCCGATGCACATCTGTAGGCATTCTGTAATCTGTGGACATTCAAAGTGTTGATGAAACACAGAAATTGCCGCGGGATTCAATACAACAGTCACCATGCGCACTTTCCTCCATGGGAATAATGTCTCAAATATTCTACGCTTTGATCGTTTCCTGGAGGGCCAGTAGTAGGTTCCGATGCCCATCTGGCGGCATTCTGTAATCTGTGGACCTTCAAATTGTTGATGAAACACAGAAATTGAATCGGGATAGAATAAAACAGTCACCATGCGCACTTTCCTCCATGGGAGTAATAACTCAAACAGTCTACGCTTTAATCGTTCCCTGGAAGACCAATAGTAGTTTCCGAAAAAAATCTTCTGATATTCTGTAATGTGTGGACTATCCGAGTGTTGATGAAACACAGAAATTGCATCAGGATTGAATGCAACAGTCAGAATGCGCACTTTCCTCCATGGGAGTAATATCTCAAAGAGTTTACGCTTTGATCGTTCCCTGGAGGAGCAGTAGTAGTTTCCGTTGCACATCTGTGGGCATTCTGTAATGTGTGGACTATCAGAGTGTTGATGAAACACAGATATTGCATCGGAATTGATTACAACAGACACCATGCGCACTTTCTTCCATCGGAGTAATGTCTCAAACAATCTACGCTTTGATCGTTCACTGCAATACCAGTAGTAGTTTCCGATGCACATCTGGCTGCATTCTGTAATCTTTGGACCTTCAAAGTGTTGATGAAACACAGAAATTGCCTCGGGATTGAATACAACAGTCACCATTCGCACTTTCCTCCATGGGAGTAATGTCTCAAACAGTCTACGCTTTGATCGTTCCCTGGAAGACCAGTAGTAATTTCCGATGCACATCTGGAGGCATTCTGTAATCTGTTTACTATCAGAGTGTTGATGAAACACAAAAATTGCATCGGGATTGAATACAACAGTCACCATGTGCACTTACCTCCATGGGAGTAATGCCTCAAACAGTTTACGCTTTGATCGTTCCCTGGAAGACCAGTAGCAGTTTTCGATGAACATCTGGGGGCATTCTGTAATGCGTGGACTATCAGAGTGTTGATGAAGCACAGAAATTGCATAAGGATTGAATACAACATTCACCATGCGCACTTTCCTCCATGGGAGTAATGTCTCAAACAGTTTACGCTTTGTTCGTTCCCTGGAAGACCAGTAGTAGTTTCCTATGCACATCTTTGTGTATTCTGTAATTTGTGGACTATCAGAGTGTTGATGAAACACAGAAAGTGCATCAGGATTGAATACAACAGTCACCATGCGCACTTTCCTCCATGGGAGTAATGTCTCAAACTGTTTACGCTTTGATCGTTTCCTGGAGGACCAGTAGTATTTTCCGTTGCACATCTGGAGGCATTCTGTAATCTGTGTACCTTTAAAGTGTTGATGAAACAAAGAAAATGCATCGGGATTGAATACAACAGTCACCATTCGCACTTTCCTCCATGGGAGTAATGTCTTAAACAGTCTACGCTTTGATCGTTCCCTGGAAGACCAGTAGTAGCTTCCGACGCACATCTGGGTTCTTTCTGTAATGTGTGGACTATCAGAGTGTTGATGAAACACATAAATTGCTTCAGGAATGAATACAACAGTCACCATGCGCACTTTCCTCCATGGGAGTAATGTCTCTTACAGTCTACGCTTTGATCGTTCCCTGGAAGAAAAGTAGTAGTTTCTGATGCACATCTGGAGGCATTCTGTAATCTGTGGACTATCTGAGTGTTGATGAAACACAGAAATTACATCGGGATTGAATACAACAGTTACCATGCGCACTTTCCTCCGTGGGAGTAATGTCTCAATCAGTTTAGGATTTGATCGTTAGCTGGAAGACCAGTAGTAGTTTCCCATGCACATATGGAGGCATTCTGTAATCTGTAAACCTTCAAAGTGTTGATGAAACAAAGAAATTGCATCGGGATTGAATACAACAGTCTCCATTCGCACTTTCCTCCATGGGAGTAATGTCTCAAACAGTCTACGCTTTGATCGTTCCCTGGAAGACCAGTAGTAATTTCCGATGCATATCTGGAAGCATTCTGTAATCTGTGGACTATCAGAGTGTTGATGAAACACAAAAATTGCATCGGGATTGAATACAACACTCACCATGTGAACATACCCCCATGGGAGAAATGCCTCAAACAGTTTACGCTTTGATCGTTCCCTGGAAGACCAGTAGCAGTTTCCGATGAACATCTGGGGGCATTCTGTAATGCGTGGACTATCAGAGTGTTGATGAAACACAGAAATTTCATCCCGATTGAATACAACATTCACCATGCGCACTTTCCTCCATGGGAGTAATGTCTCAAACAGTTTACGCTTTGATCGTTTCCTGGAGGACCAGTAGTATTTTCCGTTGCACATCTGGAGGCATTCTGTAATCTCTGTAGCTTCAAAGTGTTGATGAAACACAGAAATTGCCTAGGGATTGAATATAACAGTCATCATGCGCGTTTTCCTCCATGGAGTAACGTCTTAAAAGTCTACGTTTTGATCGTTCCCTGGAAGACCAGTAGCAGTTTCAGATGAACATCTGGAGGCATTCTGTAATCTGTAAACTATCAGAGTGTTGTTCAAACACAGATATTGCATCGGGATTGAATACAACAGTCACCATGCGCACTTTCATCCATGGGAGTAATGTCTCAAACAGTTTACGCTTTGATCGTTCCCTGGAAGACCAGTAGTAGTTTCCTATGCACATCTGGGGGCATTCTGTAATGTGTGGACTATCTGAGTGTTGATGAAACACAGTAATTGCATCAGGATTGAATACATCAGTCAATATGCGCAGTTTCCTCCATGGGAGTAATGTCTCAAACAGTCTACTGTTTGATCGTTCCCTGCAAGACCAGTAGTAGTTTCCGAGGCACATCTGGAGGCATTCTGTAATCTGTGGACCTTCTAAGTGTTGATGAAACACAGAAATTGCTGCGGGATTGAATACTTGTGTCACCATTAGCACTTTACTCCATGGGAGTAATGTCTCAAACAGTCTACACTTTGATCGCTCCCTGCAAGACCAATAGTAGTTTCCGATGCACATCTTCTGACATTCTGAAATGTGTGGACTATCAGAGTGTTCATGAAAGACAGAAATTGCATCAGGATTGAATACAACAGTCACCATGCGCACTTCCCTCCATGGGAGTAATGTCTCAAACAGTCTACGCTTTGATAGTTCCCTGGAAGACCAGTAGTAGTTTCCGATGCACATCTGGAGGCATTCTGCAATCTGTGGACCTTCAAAGTGTTGATGAAACACAGAAATTACATCGGGATTGAATACAACAGTCACCATGCGCACTTTCCTTCATGGGAGTAATGTCTCAAACAGTCTACGCTTTGATAGTTCAATGGAAGACCAGTAGTAGTTTTCGATGCACATCTGGAGGCATTCTGTAATGTGTGGACTATCAGAGTGTTGATGAAACACAGAAATTGCATCGGGATTGAATACAACAGTCACCATGCGCACTTTCCTCCATGGGAGTAATGTCTAAAACAGTCTACGCTTTGATCGTTCCCTGGAAGACCAATAGTAGTTTCCGAAAAAAATCTTCTGACATTTTGTAATGTGTGGACTATCCGAGTGTTGATGAAACACAGATATTGCATCAGGATTGAATGCAACAGTCAGAATGCGCACTTTCCTCCTTGGGAGTAATGTCTCAAACAATCTACGCTTTGATCGTTCACTGCAAGACCAGTAGTAGTTTCCGATGCACATCTGGCTGCATTCTGTAATCTGTGGACCTTCAAAGTGTTGATGAAACACAGAAATTGCCTCGGGATTGAATGTAACAGTCATCATGCGCATTTTCCTCCATTGGAGTAATGTCTTAAAAGTCTACGTTTTGATCGTTCCCTGGAAGACCAGTAGTAGTTTCAGATGCACATCTGGAGGCATTCTGTAATCTGTAAACTATCAGAGTGTTGTTCAAACACAGAAATTGCATCGGGATTGAACACAACAGTCACCATGCGCACTTTCATCCATGGGAGTAATGTCTCAAACAGTTTACGCTTTGATCGTTCCCTGGAAGACCAGTAGTAGCTTCCAATGCACTTATGGGGGCATTCAGTAATGTGTAGACTATCAAAGTGTTGATGAAACAAAGAAATTGCATCGGGATTGAATACAACAGACACCATGCCCACTTTCCTCCATGGGAGTAATGTCTCAAACAGTCTACGCTTTGTTCGTTCCCTGGAAGACCTGTAGTAGTTTCCGATGCACATCTGGAGGCATTATGTAAAATGTGGACTATCAGAGTGTTGATGAGACACAGAAATTGCATCTGGATTCAATACAACAATCACCATGCGCAATTTCCTCCATGGGAGTAATGTCTCAAACAGTTTACGCTTTGATAGTTCCCTGGAAGACCAGTAGTAGTTTCCGACGCATATCTGGGTTTATTCTGTGTTGTGTGCACTATCAGAGTGTTGATGAAACATTGAAATTGTTTCAGGATTGAATACAACAGTCACCATCCGCACTTTCCTCCATGGGAGTAATGTCTCAAACTGTCTACGCTTTGATCGTTCCCTGGAAGACCAGTAGTAGTTTCAGATGCACATCTGGAGGCATTCTGTAATCTGTAAACTATCAGAGTGTTGTTCAAACACAGAAATTGCATCGGGATTGAATACAACAGTCACCATGCGCACTTTCATCCATGGGAGTAATGTCTCAAACAGTTTACGCTTAGATCGTACCCTGGAAGACCAGTAGTAGCTTCCAATGCACATATGGGGGTATTCAGTAATGTGTAGACTATCAAAGTGTTGATGAAACACAGAAATTGTACCGGGATTGAATACAACAGACACCATGCGCACTTTCCTCCATGGGAGTAATGTCTAAAACAGTCTATGCTTTGATCGTTCCCTGCAAGACCAGTAGTAGTATCCGATGCACATCTGGAGGCATTCTGTAATCTGTGGACCTTCAAAGTGTTGATGAAACACAGAAATTACATCGGGATTGAATACAACAGTCACCTTGTGCACTTTCCTCCATATGAGTAATGCCTCAAACAGACTACGCTTTGATAGTTCCCTGGAAGACCAGTAGTAGTTTTCGATGCACATCTGGAGGCATTCTGTAATCTGTGGACCTTCAAAGTGTTGATGAAACACAGAAATTGCATCGGGATTGAATAAAACAGTCACCATGCGCACTTTCCTCCATGGGAGTAATGTCTCAAACAGTCTACGACTTGATCGTTCCCTGCAAGACCAGTAGTAGTTTCCGATGCACATCTGGAGGCATTCTGTAATCTGTGGACCTTCAAAGTGCTGATGAAACACAGAAATTGTCGCGGGATTCAATACAACAGTCACCATGCGCACTTTCCTCCATGGGAATAATGTCTCAAACATTCTACGCTTTAATCGTTTCCTGGAGGGCCAGTAGTAGTTTCCGATGCACATCTGGAGGCATTCTGTAATCTGTGGACCTTCAAATTGTTGATGAAACGCAGAAATTGAATCGGGATCGAATAAAACAGTCACCATGCGCACTTTCCTCCATGGGAGTAATATCTCAAACAGTCTACGCTTTGATCGTTCCCTGGAAGACCAATAGTAGTTTCCGATGAAAATCTACTGACATTCTGTAATGTGTGGACTATCAGAGTGTTGATGAAACACAGAAATTGCATCGGGATTGAATACAACAGACACCATGCGCACTTTCCTCCATCGGAGTAATGTCTCAAACAATCTACGCTTTGATCGTTCCCTGGAAGACAAGTAGTAGTTTCCGATGCACATGTGGTGTCATTCTGTAATGTGTGGACTATCAGAGTGTTGATGAAAAACACAGAAATTGCAACGGGATTGTATACAACAGTCACCATTCACACTTTCCTCCATGGGAGTAATGTCTCAAACAGTCTACGCTTTGATCGTTCCCTGCAAGACCAGTAGTAGTTTCTGATGCACATCTGGAGGCATTCTGTAATCTGTGGACTATCAGAGTGTTGATGAAACACAGAAATTACATCGGATTGAATACAACAGACACCATGTGCACTTTCCTCCAAGGGAGGAATGTCTCAAACAGTTTACCCTTTGATCGTTCCCTGGAAGACCAGTAGTAGTTTCTGATGCACATCTGGGGGCATTCTGTAATGAGTGGACTGTCAGAGTGTTGATGAAACACAGTAATTGCATAAGGATTGAATCCAACAGTCACCGTGCGCACTTTCCTCCATGGGAGTAATGTCTCAAACAGTCTACGGTTTGATCGTTCCCTGGAAGACAAGTAGTAGTTTCCGATGCACATCTCTGGGCATTCTGTAATGTGTGGACTATCAAAGTGTTGACGAAACACAGAAATTGCATCGGGATTGAATACAACAGTCACCATGCTCACTTTCCTCCATGGAAGTAATGTCTCATACAGTCTACGATTTGATCGTTCCCTGCAAGATCAGTAGTAGTTTCCGATGCACATCTGTGGGCATTCTGTAATGTGTGGACTATCAGAGTGTTGATGAAACACAGAAATTGCATCGGGATTGAATACAACAGTCACCATGCTCACTTCCCTCCATGGAAGTAATGTCTCAAACAGTCTACGCTTTGATCGTTCCCTGCAAGACCAGTAATAGTTATCGATCCACATCTGGAGGCATTCTGTAATTTGTGGACTATCAGAGTGTTGATGAAACACAGAAATTGTATCGGGATTGAATACAACAGTCACCATGCGCACTTTCCTCCATCGGAGAAATGTCTCAAACAATCTACGCTTTGATCGTTCACTGCAAGACCAGTAGTAGTTTCCGATGCACATCTGGCTGCTTTCTGTAATCTGTGGACCTTCAAAGTGTTGATGAAACACAGAAATTGCATCGGGATTGAATACAACAGTCACCATGGGCACGTTCCTCCACGGGAGTAATGTCTCAAACAGTCTACGTTTTCATCGTTCCCTGGAAGACCAGTAGCAGTTTCCGATGCACGTCTGGTGGCATTCTGTAATATGTGGACCTGCAAAGTGTTGATGAAACACAGAAATTGTATCGGGATTGAATACAACAGTCACCATGCGCACTTTCCTCCATCGGAGAAATGTCTCAAACAATCTACGCTTTGATCGTTCACTGCAAGACCAGTAGTAGTTTCCGATGCACATCTGGCTGCATTCTGTAATCTGTGGATCTTCAAAGTGTTGATGAAACACAGAAATTGCATCGGGATTGAATACAACAGTCACCATGGGCACGTTCCTCCATGGGAGTAATGTCTCAAACAGTCTACGATATGATCGTTCCCTGGAGGACCAATAGTATTTTCCGATGCACATCTGGAGGCATTCTGTAATCTGTGGACCTTTAAAGTATTGATGAAACACAGAAATTGCATCGGGATGGAATACAACAGTCACCATGCGCACTTTCCTCCATGGGAGTAATGTCTCATACAGTCTACGCTTTGATCATTCCCTGGAAGACAAGTAGTAGTTTCCGATGCACATGTGGTGTCATTCCGTAATGTGTGGACTATCAGAGTGTTGATGAAACACAGAAATTGCATCGGGATTGTATACAACAGTCACCATGCACACTTTCCTCTATGGGAGTAATGTCTCAAACAGTCTACGCTTTGATCATTCCCTGCAAGACCAGTAGAAGTTTCCGATGCACATCTGGAGGCATTCTGTAATCTGTGGACCTTCAAAGTGTTGATGAAACACAGAAAGTGCCTCGGGATTGAATATAACAGTCATCATGCGCATTTCCCTCCATGGGAGTAATGTCTTAAAAGTCTACGTTTTGATCGTTCCCTGGAAGACCAGTAAAAGTTTCAGAGGCACATGTGGAGGCATTCTGTAATCTGTAAACTATCAGAGTGTTGTTCAAGCACAGAAATTGCATCGGGATTGAATACAACAGTCACCATGCGCACTTTCATCCATGGGAGTAATGTCTCATACAGTCTACGCTTTGATCGTTCCCTGGAAGACAAGTAGTAGTTTCCGATGCACATGTGGTGTCATTCCGTAATGTGTGGACTATCAGAGTGTTGATGAAACACAGAAATTCCATCGGGATTGCATACAACAGACACCATGCGCACTTTCCTCCATGGGAGTAATGTCTCAAACAGTTTACGCTTTGATCGTTCCCTGGAAGACCTGTAGTAGTTTCCGATGCACATCTGGTACCATTCTGTAATGTGTGGACTATCAGAGTGTTGATGAAACACAGAAATTGCTTCAGGATTGAATACAACAGTCACCATGGGCACGTTCCTCCATGGGAGTAATGTCTCAAACAGTCTACGATATGATCGTTCCCTGGAGGACCAATAGTATTTTCCGATGCACATCTGGAGGCATTCTGTAATCTGTGGACCTTTAAAGTATTGATGAAACACAGAAATTGCATCGGGATGGAATACAACAGTCACCATGCGCACTTTCCTCCATGGGAGTAATGTCTCATACAGTCTACGCTTTGATCATTCCCTGGAAGACAAGTAGTAGTTTCCGATGCACATGTGGTGTCATTCCGTAATGTGTGGACTATCAGAGTGTTGATGAAACACAGAAATTGCATCGGGATTGTATACAACAGTCACCATGCACACTTGCCTCTATGGGAGTAATGTCTCAAACAGTCTACGCTTTGATCATTCCCTGCAAGACCAGTAGAAGTTTCCGATGCACACCTGGAGGCATTCTGTAATCTGTGGACCTTCAAAGTGTTGATGAAACACAGAAAGTGCCTCGGGATTGAATATAACAGTCATCATGCGCATTTCCCTCCATGGGAGTAATGTCTTAAAAGTCTACGTTTTGATCGTTCCCTGGAAGACCAGTAAAAGTTTCAGAGGCACATGTGGAGGCATTCTGTAATCTGTAAACTATCAGAGTGTTGTTCAAGCACAGAAATTGCATCGGGATTGAATACAACAGTCACCATGCGCACTTTCATCCATGGGAGTAATGTCTCATACAGTCTACGCTTTGATCGTTCCCTGGAAGACAAGTAGTAGTTTCCGATGCACATGTGGTGTCATTCCGTAATGTGTGGACTATCAGAGTGTTGATGAAACACAGAAATTGCATCGGGATTGTATACAACAGTCACCATGCACACTTTCCTCTATGGGAGTAATGTCTCAAACAGTTTACGCTTTGATCGTTCCCTGGAAGACCAGTAGTAGCTTCCAATGCACATATGGGGGATTCAGTAATGTGTAGACTATCAAAGTGTTGATGAAACACAGAAATTCCATCGGGATTGCATACAACAGACACCATGCGCATTTCCCTCCATGGGAGTAATGTCTCAAACTGTCTACGCTTTGATCGTTCCCTGCAAGACCAGTAGTAGTTTCCGATGCACATAAGGAGGCATTCTGTAATATGTGGACCTGCAAAGTGTTGATGAAACAAAGAAATTGCATCGGGATTGAATACAGCAGTCACCATGCGCACTTTCCTCCATGCGAGTTATGTCTCAAACAGTCTACGCTTTGATCGTTCCCTGGAAGACCAGTAGTAATTTCCGATGCACATCTGGAGGCATTCTGTAATCTGTGGACTATCAGAGTGTTGATGAAACACAGAAATTGCTTCAGGATTGAATACAACAGTCACCATGCGCACTTTCCTCCATGGGAGTAATGTCTCTAACAGTCTACGCTTTGATCGTTCCCTGGAAGACCAGTAGTAGTTTCCGACGCACATCTGGGTTCATTCTGTAATGTGTGGACTATCAGAGTGTTGATGAAACACAGAAATTGCTTCAGGATTGAATACAACAGTCACCATGCGCACTTTCCTCCATGGGAGTAATGTCTCTAACAGTCTACGCTTTGATCTTTAACTGGAAGACCAGTAGTAGTTTCTGATGCACATCTGGAGGCATTCTGTAATCTGTGGACTATCAGAGTGTTGATGAAACACAGAAAGTGCATCGGGATTGAATACAACAGTCACCATGCGCACTTACCTTCATGGGAGTAATGTATCAAACAGTTTGTGCTTTGACCGTTCCCTGGAAGAACAGTAGTAGTTTCCGATGCACATCTGTGGGCATTCTGTAATGTGTGGACTATCAGAGTGTTGATGGAACACAGAAATTGCTTCAGGATTGAATACAACAGTCACCATGCGCACTTTCCTCCATGGGAGTAATGTCTCTAACAGTCTACGCTTTGATCTTTAACTGGAAGACCAGTAGTAGTTTCTGATGCACATCTGGAGGCATTCTGTAATCTGTGGACTATCAGAGTGTTGATGAAACACAGAAAGTGCATCGGGATTGAATACAACAGTCACCATGCGCACTTACCTTCATGGGAGTAATGTATCAAACAGTTTGTGCTTTGACCGTTCCCTGGAAGAACAGTAGTAGTTTCCGATGCACATCTGTGGGCATTCTGTAATGTGTGGACTATCAGAGTGTTGATGGAACACAGAAATTGCATCGGGATTGAATACAACATTCACCATGCGCACTTTCCTCCATGGGAGTAATGTCTCAAACAGTCTACGCTTTGATCGTTCCCTGGAAGACCAGTAGTAGTTTTCGATGCACATCTGGAGGCATTCTGTAATCTGTGGACTATCAGAGTGTTGATGAAACATAGAAATTGCATGAGGAATGAATACAACAGTCACCATGCGCACTTTCCTCCTTGGGAGTAATTTCTCAAACAGTCTACGCCTTTGAACGTTTCCTGGAGGGCCAGTAGTAGTTTGCGATGCCCATCTGGAGGCGTTCTGTAATCTGTGGACCTTCAAATGGTTGATGAAAAACACAGAAATTGAACGGGATCGAATAAAACAGTCACCATGCGCACTTTCCTCCATGGTAGTAATATCTCAGTCTACGCTTTGATCGTTCCCTGGAAGACCACTAGTAGTTTCCGATGCAAATCTTCTGACATTCTGTAATGTGTGGACTATCAGAGTGTTGATGAATCACAGAAATTGCATCGGGATTGAATACAACATTCACCATGTGCACTTTCCTCCATGGGAGTAATGTCGCAAACAGTCTACGTTTTGATCGTTCCCTTGAAGACCAGTAGTAGTTTCCGATGCACATCTGGGCTCATTCTGTAATGTGTGGACTATCAGAGTGTTGATGAAACACAGAAATTGCATCAGCAATGAAAACAACAGTCACCATGCGCACTTTCCTCCATGGGAGTATTGTCTCAAACAGTCTACGCTTTGATCGTTCCCTGGAAGACCAGTAGTAGTTTCCGATGCACATCTGGGGGCATTCTGTAATGTGTGGACTATCAGAGAGTTGATGAAACACAGAAATTGCATCGGGATTGAGTACGACAGTCACCATGCGCACTTTCCTCCATGGGAGTAATGTCTCAAACATTCTAGTCTTTGATCGTTCCCTGGAAGACAAGTAGTAGTTTCTGATGCACATATGGTGTCATTCTGTAATCTGTGGACTATCAGAGTGTTGATTAAACACAGAAATTGCAGCGGGATTGAATACAACAGTCACCATGCGCACTTTCCCTCATGGGAGTAATGTCTCAAACAGTCTACGCTTTGATCGTTCCTTGCATGACCAGTAGTAGTTTCCGATGCACATGTGGAGGCATTCTGTAATCTGTGGACTTTCAAAGTGTTGATGAAATACAGAAATTGCCTCAAGATTGAAAACAACAGTCATCATGGGCATTTTCCTCCATGGGAGTAATGTCTCAAACTGTCTACGCTTTGATCGTTCCCTGCAAGACCAGTAGTAGTTTCCGATGCACATCAGGAGGCATTCTGTAATGTGTGGACCATCAAAGTGTTGATGAAACAAAGGAATTGCCGCGGGATTGAATACAACAGTCACTATGCGCACTTTCCTCCATGGGAGTAATGTCTCAAACAGTCTACGCTTTGATCGATCCCTGGGAGACCTGTAGTAGTTTCCGATGCACATCTGGAGGCATTCTGTAATCTGTGGACTATCAGAGTGTTGATGAAACACAGAAATTGCTTCAGGATTGAATACAACAGTCACCATGCGCACTTTCCTCCATGGGAGTAATGTCTCTAACAGTCTACGCTTTGATCGTTCCCTGGAAGACCAGTAGTAGTTTCCGACGCACATCTGGGTTCATTCTGTAATGTGTGGACTATCAGAGTGTTGTTGAAACACAGAAATTGCTTCAGGATTGAATACAACAGTCACCATGAGCACTTTCCTCCATGGGAGTAATGTCTCTAACAGTCTACGCTTTGATCTTTAACTGTAAGACCAGTAGTAGTTTCTGATGCACATCTGGAGGCATTCTGTAATCTGTGGACTATCAGAGTGTTGATGAAACACAGAAAGTGCATCGGGATTGAATACAACAGTCACCATGCGCACTTACCTTCATGGGAGTAATGTATCAAACAGTTTATGCTTTGACCGTTCCCTGGAAGAACAGTAGTAGTTTCCGATGCACATCTGTGGGCATTCTGTAATGTGTGGACTATCAGAGTGTTGATGGAACACAGAAATTGCATCGGGATTGAATACAACAGTCACCATGTTCACTTTCCTCCATGGGAGGAATGTCTCAAACAGTTACGCTTTGACGGTTCCCTGCAAGACCAGTAGCAGTTTCCGATGCACATCTGGAGGCATTCTGTAATCTGTGGACTATCAGAGTGTTGATGAAACACAGAAATTGCTTCAGGATTGAATACAACAGTCACCATGCGCACTTTCCTCCATGGGAGTAATGTCTCTAACAGTCTACGCTTTGATCGTTCCCTGGGAGACCTGTAGTAGTTTCCGATGCACATCTGGAGGCATTCTGTAATCTGTGGACTATCAAAGTGATGATGAAATACAGAAATGGCATCGGGATTGAATACAACATTCACCATGTGCACTTTCCTCCATGGGAGTAATGTCTCAAACAGTCTACGCTTTGATCGTTCCCGGTAAGACCAGTAGTAGTTTCCGATGCACATCTGGGGGCATTCTGTAATGTGTGGACTATCAGAGTGTTGATGAAACATAGAAATTGCATCAGGAATGAATACAACAGTCACCATGCGCACTTTCCTCCTTGGGAGTAATTTCTCAAACAGTTTACGCTTTGATCGTTCCCTGGAAGACCACTAGTAGTTTCCGATGCAAATCTTCCGACATTCTGTAATGTGTGGACTATCGGAGTGTTGATGACACAGAAATTGCATCGGGATGAATACAACACTCATCATGCGCACTTTCCTCCATGGGAGTAATGTCTCAAACAGTCTACGCTTTGATCGTTCCATGGAAGACCAGTAGTAGTTTTCGATGCACATCTGGAGGCATTCTGTAATCTGTGGACTATCAGAGTGTCGATGAAACACAGAAATTGCATCGGGATTGAATACAACAGTCACGATGCGCACTTTCCTCCATGGGAGTAATGTCTCTAACAGTTTACGCTTTGATCGTTCCCTGGTAGACCAGTAGTAGTTTGCGATGCACATCTGTGGGCATTCTGTAATGTGTGGACTATCAGAGTGTTGATGAAACACAGAAATTGCATCGGGATTGAATACAACAGGCACCATGCGCACTTTCCTCCATGGGAGTAATGTCTCAAACAGTCTACGCTTTGATCGTGTCCTGCAGCACCAGTAGTAGTTTCCGATGCACATCTGGAGGCATTCTGTAATCTGTGGACCTTCAAAGTGTTGATGAAACACAGAAATTGCATCGGGATTGAGTACAACAGTCACCATGCGCACTTTCCTTCATGGGAGTAATGTCTCAAACAGTCTACGCTTTGATCGTTCCTTGCAAGACCAGTAGTAGTTTCCGATGCACATGTGGAGGCATTCTGTAATGTGTGGACTTTCAAAGTGTTGATGAAACACAGGAATTGCCGCGGGATTGAATACAACAGTCACCATGCGCACTTTCCTCCATGGGAGTAATGTCTCAAACAGTCTACGCTTTGATCGATCCCTGGGAGACCTGTAGTAGTTTCCGATGCACATCTGGAGGCATTCTGTAATCTGTGGACTATCAGAGTGTTGATGAAATACAGAAATTGCATCGGGATTGAATACAACATTCACCATGTGCACTTTCCTCCATGGGAGTAATGTCTCAAACAGTCTACGCTTTGATCGTTCCCTGGAAGACCAGTAGTAGATTCCGACGCACATCTGGGGGCATTCTGTAATGTGTGGACTATCAGAGTGTTGATGAAACATAGAAATTGCATCAGGAATGAATACAACAGTCACCATGCGCACTTTCCTCCATGGGAGAAATGTCTCAAACAGTCTACGGTTTGATCGTTCCCTGCAAGACCAGTAGTAGGTTCCGATGCACATCTGGAGGCAGTCTGTAATGTGTGGACCATCAAAGTGTTGATGAAACACAGGAATTGCCGCGGGATTGAATACAACAGTCACCATGCGCACTTTCCTCCATGGGAGTAATGTCTCAAACAGTCTACGCTTTGATCGATCCCTGGGAGACCTGTAGTAGTTTCCGATGCACATCTGGAGGCATTCTGTAATCTGTGGACTATCAAAGTGTTGATGAAATACAGAAATTGCATCGGGATTGAATACAACATTCACCATGTGCACTTTCCTCCATGGGAGTAATGTCTCAAACAGTCTACGCTTTGATCGTTCCCTGGAAGACCAGTAGTAGTTTCCGATGCACATCTGGGGCATTCTGTAATGCGTGGACTATCAGAGTGTTGATGAAACATAGAAATTGCATCAGGAATGAATACAACAGTCACCATGCGCACTTTCCTCCTTGGGAGTAATTTCTCAAACAGTCTACGCTTTGATCGTTCCCTGGAAGACCACTAGTAGTTTCCGATGCAAATCTTCCGACATTCTGTAATGTGTGGATTATCGGAGTGTTGATGAAACACAGAAATTGCATCGGGATCAATACAACAGTCACCATGCGCACTTTCCTCCATGGGAGTAATATCTCAGTCTACGTTTTGATCGTTCCCTTGAAGACCAGTAGTAGTTTCCGATGCACATCTGGGGGCATTCTGTAATGTGTGGACTATCAGAGTGTTGATGAAACACAGAAATTGCATCAGGAATGAATACAACAGTCACCATGCGCACTTTCCTCCATGGGAGTAATGTCTCAAACAGTCTACGCTTTGATCGTTCCCTGGAAGACGAGTAGTAGTTTCCGATGCACATCTGGGGGCATTCTGTAATGTGTGGACTATCAGAGTGTTGATGAAACACAGAAATTGCATCGGGATTGAATACAACAGTCACCATGCGCACTTTCCTCCATGGGAGTAATGTCTCAAACAGTCTACCCATTGATCGTTCACTGCAAGACCAGTAGTAGTTTGCAATGCACATCTGGAGGCATTCTGTAATCTGTGGAGCTTTAAAGTGTTGATGAAACACAGAAATTGCCGCGAGATTGAATACAACAGTCACCATGCGCACTTTCCTCCATGGGAGTAATGTCTCAAACAGTCTACGCTTTGATCGTTTCCTGGAGGACCAGTAGTATTTTCCGATGCACATCTGGAGGCATTCTGTAATCAGTGGACCTTCAAGGTGTTGATGAAACACAGAAATTGCTTCGGGATTGAATACAACAGTCGCCATGCGCACTTTCCTCCATGGGAGTAATGTCTCAAACATTCTAGTCTTTGATCGTTCCCTGGAAGACAAGTAATAGTTTCTGATGCACATCTGGTGTCATTCTGTAATCTGTGGACTATCAGAGTGTTGATGAAACACAGAAATTGCATCGGGATTGAATACAACAGTCACCATGCGCACTTTCCTTCATGGGAGTAATGTCTCAAACAGTCTACGCTTTGATCGTTCCTTGCAAGACCAGTAGTAGTTTCCGATGCACATGTGGAGGCATTCTGTAAAGTGTGGACTTTCAAAGTGTTGATGAAACACAGGAATTGCCGCGGGATTGAATACAACAGTCACCATGCGCACTTTCCTCCATGGGAGTAATGTCTCAAACAGTCTACGCTTTGATCGATCCCTGGGAGAAATGTAGTAGTTTCCGATGCACATCTGGAGGCATTCTGTAATCTGTGGACTATCAGAGTGCTGATGAAATACAGAAATTGCATCGGGATTGAATACAACATTCACCATGTGCACTTCCCTCCATGGGAGTAATGTCTCAAACAGTCTACGCTTTGATCGTTCCCTGGAAGACCAGTAGTAGATTCCGACGCACATCTGGGGGCATTCTGTAATGTGTGGACTATCAGAGTGTTGATGAAACATAGAAATTGCATCAGGAATGAATACAACAGTCACCATGCGCACTTTCCTCCATGGGAGAAATGTCTCAAACAGTCTACGGTTTGATCGTTCCCTGCAAGACCAGTAGTAGGTTCCGATGCACATCTGGAGGCATTCTGTAATCTGTGGATCTTCAAAGTGTTGATGAAACACAGAAATTGCCGCTTGATTCTATACAACAGTCACCATGCGCACTTTCCTCCATGGGAATAATGTCTCAAACAGTCTACGCTTTGAACGTTTCCTGGAGGGCCAGTAGTAGTTTCCGAAGCCCATCTGGAGGCATTCTGTAATCTGTGGACCTTCAAATGGTTGATGAAAAACACAGAAATTGAATCTTGATCGAATAAAACAGTCACCATGCGCAATTTCCTCCATGGGAGTAATATCTCAGTCTACGCTTTGATCATTCCCTGGAAGACCACTAGTAGTTTCCGATGCAAATCTTCTGACATTCTCTAATGTGTGGACTGTCAGAGTGTTGATGAAACACAGAAATTGCGTCGGGATTGAATACAACATTCACCATGTGCACTTTCCTCCATGGGAGTAATGTCTCAAACAGTCTACGTTTTGATCCTTCCCTTGAAGACCAGTAGTAGTTTCCGATGCACATCTGGGGGCATTCTGTAATGTGTGGACTATCAGAGTGTTGATGAAACACAGAAATTGCATCAGGAATGAATACAACAGTCACCATGCGCACTTTCCCCCATGGGAGTAATGTCTCAAACAGTCCTCTCTTTGATCGTTCCCTGGAAGACCAGTAGTAGTTTCCGATGCACATCTGGGGGCATTCTGTAATGTGTGGACTATCAGAGTGTTGATGAAACACAGAAATTGCATCGGGATTGAATACAACAGTCACCATGCGCACTCTCCTCCATGGGAGTAATGTCTCAAACAGTCTACCCATTGATCGTTCCCTGCAAGACCAGTAGTAGTTTGCAATGCACATCTGGAGGCATTCTGTAATCTGTGGACCTTCAAAGTGTTGATGAAACACAGAAATTGCCGCGAGATTGAATACAACAGTCACCATGCGCACTTTCCTCCATGGGAGTAATGTCTCAAACAGTCTACTCTTTGATCGTTTCCTGGATGACCAGTAGTATTTTCCGATGCACATCTGGAGGCATTCTGTAATCTGTGGACCTTCAAGGTGTTGATGAAACACAGAAATTGCATTGGGATTGAATGCAACAGTCGCCATGCGCACTTTCGTCCATGGGAGTAATGTCTCAAACATTCTAGTCTTTGATCGTTCCCTGGAAGACAAGTAGTAGTTTCTGATGCACATCTGGTGTCAGTCTGTAATCTGTGGACTATCAGAGTGTTGATGAAACACAGAAATTGCATCGGGATTGAATACAACAGTCACCATGCGCACTTTCCTTCATGGGAGTAATGTCTCAAACAGTCTACGCTTTGATCGTTCCTTGCAAGACCAGTAGTATTTTCCGATGCACATGTGGAGGAATTCTGTAATCTGTGGACCTTCAAAGTGTTGATGAAATACAGAAATTGCCTCAAGATTGAAAACAACAGTCATCATGGGCATTTTCCTCCATGGGAGTAATGTCTCAAACAGTCTACGCTTTGATCGTTCCCTGCAAGACCAGTAGTAGTTTCCGATGCACATCTGGAGGCATTCTGTAATGTGTGGACCTTCAAAGTGTTGATGAAACACAGGAATTGCCGCGGGATTGAATACAACAGTCACCATGCGCACTTTCCTCCATGGGAGTAATGTCTCAAACAGTCTACGCTTTGATCGATCCCTGGGAGACCTGTAGTAGTTTCCGATGCACATCTGGAGGCATTCTGTAATCTGTGTACTATCAGAGTGTTGATGAAATACAGAAATTGCATCGGGATTGAATACAACATTCACCATGTGCACTTTCCTCCATGGGAGTAATGTTTCAAACAGTCTACGCTTTGATCGTTCCCTGGAAGACCAGTAGTAGTTTCCGATGCACATCTGGGGGCATTCTGTAATGTGTGGACTATCAGAGTGTTGATGAAACATAGAAATTGCATCAGGAGTGAATACAACCGTCACCATGCGCACTTTCCTCCCTGGGAGTAATTTCTCAAACAGTCTACGCTTTGATCGTTCCCTGGAAGACCACTAGTAGTTTCCGATGGAAATCTTCTGACATTCTGTAATGTAGGGACTATCGGAGTGTTGATGAAACACAGAAATTGCATCGGGATTGAATACAACAGTCACCATGCGCACTTACCTCCATGGGAGAAATGTCTCAAACAGTCTACGGTTTGATCGTTCCCTGCAAGACCAGTAGTAGGTTCCGATGCACATCTGGAGGCATTCTGTAATCTGTGGATCTTCAAAGTGTTGATGAAACACAGAAATTGCCGCGGGATTCTATACAACAGTCACCATGCGCACTTTCCTCCATGGGAATAATGTCTCAAACAGTCTACGCTCTGAACGTTTCTTGGAGGGCCAGTAGTAGTTTCCGATGCCCATCTGGAGGCATTCTGTAATCTGTGGACCTTTAAAGTGTCGATGAAACACAGAAATTGCCGCGAGATTGAATACAACAGTCACCATGCGCACTTTCCTCCATGGGAGTAATGTCTCAAACAGTCTACGCTTTGATCGTTTCCTGGAGGACCAGTAGTATTTTCCGATGCACATCTGGAGGCATTCTGTAATCTGTGGACCTTCAAGGTGTTGATGAAACACAGAAATTGTATCGGGATTGAATACAACAGTCGCCATGCGCACTTTCCTCCATGGGAGTAATGTCTCAAACATTCTTGTCTTTGATCGTTCCCTGGAAGACAAGTTATGGTTTCTGATGCACATCTGGTGTCATTCTGTAATCTGTGGACTATCAGAGTGTTGATGAAACACAGAAATTGCATCGGGATTGAATACAACAGTCACCATGCGCACTTTCCTTCATGGGAGTAATGTCTCTAACAGTCTACGATTTGATCGTTCCTTGCAAGACCAGTAGTAGTTTCCGATGCACATGTGGAGGCATTCTGTAATGTGTGGACTTTCAAAGTGTTGATGAAACACAGGAATTGCCGCGGGATTGAATACAATAGTCACCATGCGCACTTTCCTCCATGGGAGTAATGTCTCAAACAGTCTACGCTTTGATCGATCCCTAGGAGACCTGTAGTAGTTTCCGATGCACATCTGGAGGCATTCTGCAATCTGTGGACTATCAGAGTGTTGATGAAATACAGAAATTGCATCGGGATTGAATACAACATTCACCATGTGCACTTTCCTCCATGGGAGTAATGTCTCAAACAGTCTACGTTTTGATCGTTCCCTGGAAGACCAGTAGTAGATTCCGACGCACATCTGGGGGCATTCTGTAATGTGTGGACTATCAGAGTGTTGATGAAACATAGAAATTGCATCAGGAATGAATACAACAGTCACCATGCGCACTTTCCTCCATGGGAGAAATGTCTCAAACAGTCTACGGTTTGATCGTTCCCTGCAAGACCAGTAGTAGGTTCCGATGCACATCTGGAGGCATTCTGTAATCTGTGGATCTTCAAAGTGTTGATGAAACACAGAAATTGCCGCTTGATTCTATACAACAGTCACCATGCGCACTTTCCTCCATGGGAATAATGTCTCAAACAGTCTACGCTTTGATCCTTCCCTTGAAGACCAGTAGTAGTTTCCGATGCACATCTGGGGGCATTCTGTAATGTGTGGACTATCAGAGTGTTGATGAAACACAGAAATTGCATCAGGAATGAATACAACAGTCACCATGCGCACTTTCCCCCATGGGAGTAATGTCTCAAACAGTCCTCTCTTTGATCGTTCTATGGAAGACCAGTAGTAGTTTCCGATGCACATCTGGGGGCATTCTGTAATGTGTGGACTATCAGAGTGTTGATGAAACACAGAAATTGCATCGGGATTGAATACAACAGTCACCATGCGCACTCTCCTCCATGGGAGTAATGTCTCAAACAGTCTACCCATTGATCGTTCCCTGCAAGACCAGTAGTAGTTTGCAATGCACATCTGGAGGCATTCTGTAATCTGTGGACCTTCAAGGTGTTGATGAAACACAGAAATTGCATTGGGATTGAATGCAACAGTCGCCATGCGCACATTCGTCCATGGGAGTAATGTCTCAAACATTCTAGTCTTTGATCGTTCCCTGGAAGACAAGTAGTAGTTTCTGATGCACATCTGGTGTCAGTCTGTAATCTGTGGACTATCAGAGTGTTGATGAAACACAGAAATTGCATCGGGATTGAATACAACAGTCACCATGCGCACTTTCCTTCATGGGAGTAATGTCTCAAACAGTCTACGCTTTGATCGTTCCTTGCAAGACCAGTAGTAGTTTCCGATGCACATGTGGAGGAATTCTGTAATCTGTGGACCTTCAAAGTGTTGATGAAATACAGAAATTGCCTCAAGATTGAAAAAACAGTCATCATGGGCATTTTCCTCCATGGGAGTAATGTCTCAAACAGTCTACGCTTTGATCGTTCCCTGCAAGACCAGTAGTAGTTTCCGATGCACATCTGGAGGCATTCTGTAATGTGTGGACCTTCAAAGTGTTGATGAAACACAGGAATTGCCGCGGGATTGAATACAACAGTCACCATGCGCACTTTCCTCCATGGGAGTAATGTCTCAAACAGTCTACGCTTTGATCGATCCCTGGGAGACCTGTAGTAGTTTCCGATGCACATCTGGAGGCATTCTGTAATCTGTGTACTATCAGAGTGTTGATGAAATACAGAAATTGCATCGGGATTGAATACAACATTCACCATGTGCACTTTCCTCCCTGGGAGTAATTTCTCAAACAGTCTACGCTTTGATCGTTCCCTGGAAGACCACTAGTAGTTTCCGATGGAAATCTTCTGACATTCTGTAATGTGTCGACTATCGGAGTGTTGATAAAACACAGAAATTGCATCGGGATTGAATACAACAGTCACCATGCGCACTTACCTCCATGGGAGAAATGTCTCAAACAGTCTACGGTTTGATCGTTCCCTGCAATACCAGTAGTAGGTTCCGATGCACATCTGGAGGCATTCTGTAATCTGTGGATCTTCAAAGTGTTGATGAAACACAGAAATTGCCGCGGGATTCTATACAACAGTCACCATGCGCACTTTCCTCCATGGGAATAATGTCTCAAACAGTCTACGATCTGAACGTTTCTTGGAGGGCCAGTAGTAGTTTCCGATGCCCATCTGGAGGCATTCTGTAATCTGTGGACCTTCAAATGGTTGATGAAAAACACAGAAATTGAATCTTGATCGAATTAAACAGTAACCATGTGCACTTTCCTCCATGGGAGTAATATCTCAGTCTACCCATTGATCGTTCCCTGCTAGACCAGTAGTAGTTTGCAATGAACATCTGGAGGCATTCTGTAATCTGTGGACCTTCAAAGTGTTGATGAAACACAGATATTGCCGCTAGATTGAATACAACAGTCACCATGCGCACTCTCCTCCATGGGAGTAATGTCTCAAACAGTCTACCCATTGATCGTTCCCTGCAAGACCAGTAGTAGTTTGCAATGCACATCTGGAGGCATTCTGTAATCTGTGGACCTTCAAAGTGTTGATGAAACACAGAAATTGCCGCGAGATTGAATACAACAGTAACCATGCGCACTTTCCCCCATGGGAGTAATGTCTCAAACAGTCTACGCTTTGATCGTTTCCTGGAGGACCAGTAGTATTTTCCGATGCACATCTGGAGGCATTCTGTAATCTGTGGACCTTCAAGGTGTTGATGAAACACAGAAATTGCATTGGGATTGAATGCAACAGTCGCCATGCGCACTTTCGTCCATGGGAGTAATGTCTCAAACATTCTAGTCTTTGATCGTTCCCTGGAAGACAAGTAGTAGTTTCTGATGCACATCTGGTGTCAGTCTGTAATCTGTGGACTATCAGAGTGTTGATGAAACACAGAAATTGCATCGGGATTGAATACAACAGTCACCATGCGCACTTTCCTTCATGGGAGTAATGTCTCAAACAGTCTACGCTTTGATCGTTCCTTGCAAGACCAGTAGTTGTTTCCGATGCACATGTGGAGGCATTCTGTAATGTGTGGACCTTCAAAGTGTTGATGAAACACAGGAATTGCCGCGGGATTGAATACAACAGTCACCATGCGCACATTCCTCCATGGGAGTAATGTCTCAAACAGTCTACGCTTTGATCGATCCCTGGGAGACCTGTAGTAGTTTCCGATGCACATCTGGAGGCATTCTGTAATCTGTGTACTATCAGAGTGTTGATGAAATACAGAAATTGCATCGGGATTGAATACAACATTCACCATGTGCACATTCCTCCATGGGAGTAATGTCTCAAACAGTCTACGCTTTGATCGTTCCCTGCAAGACCAGTAGTAGGTTCCGATGCACATCTGGAGGCACTCTGTAAACTGTGGATCTTCAAAGTGTTGATGAAACACAGAAATTGCCGCAGGATTCTATACAACAGTCACCATGCGCACTTTCCTCCATGGGAGTAATGTCTCAAACAGTCTACGCTTTGATCGATCCCTGGGAGACCTGAAGTAGTTTCCGATGCACATCTGGAGGCATTCTGTAATCTGTGTACTATCAGAGTGTTGATGAAATACAGAAATTGCATCGGGATTGAATACAACATTCACCATGTGCACTTTCCTCCATGGGAGTAATGTCTCAAACAGTCTACGCTTTGATCGTTCCCTGGAAGACCAGTAGTAGTTTCCGATGCACATCTGGGGGCATTCTGTAATGTGTGGACTATCAGAGTGTTGATGAAACATAGAAATTGCATCAGGAGTGAATACAACCGTCACCATGCGCACTTTCCTCCCTGGGAGTAATGTGTCAAACAGTCTACGCTTTGATCGTTCCCTGCTAGACCAGTAGTAGGTTCCGATGCACATCTGGAGGCACTCTGTAATCTGTGGATCTTCAAAGTGTTGATGAAACACAGAAAATGCCGCAGGATTCTATACAACAGTCACCATGCGCACTTTCCTCCATGGGAGTAATGTCTCAAACAGTCTACGCTTTGATCGATCCCTGGGAGACCTGTAGTAGTTTCCGATGCACATCTGGAGGCATTCTGTAATCTGTGTACTATCAGAGTGTTGATGAAATACAGAAATTGCATCGGGATTGAATACAACATTCACCATGTGCACTTTCCTCCATGGGAGTAATGTCTCAAACAGTCTACGCTTTGATCGTTCCCTGCAAGACCAGTAGTAGGTTCCGATGCACATCTGGAGGCATTCTGTAATCTGTGGATCTTCAAAGTGTTGATGAAACACAGAAATTGCCGCGGGATTCTATACAACAGTCACCATGCGCACTTTCCTCCATGGGAATAATGTCTCAAACAGTCTACGCTCTGAACGTTTCTTGGAGGGCCAGTAGTAGTTTCCGATGCCCATCTGGAGGCATTCTGTAATCTGTGGACCTTTAAAGTGTCGATGAAACACAGAAATTGCCGCGAGATTGAATACAACAGTCACCATGCGCACTTTCCTCCATGGGAGTAATGTCTCAAACAGTCTACGCTTTGATCGTTTCCTGGAGGACCAGTAGTATTTTCCGATGCACATCTGGAGGCATTCTGTAAACTGTGGACCTTCAAGGTGTTGATGAAACACAGAAATTGCATCGGGATTGATAACAACAGTCGCCATGCGCACTTTCCTCCATGGGAGTAATGTCTCAAACATTCTAGTCTTTGATCGTTCCCTGGAAGACAAGTAATAGTTTCTGATGCACATCTGGTGTCATTCTGTAATCTGTGGACTATCAGAGTGTTGATGAAAAACAGAAATTGCATCGGGATTGAATACAACAGTCACCATGCGCACTTTCCTTCATGGGAGTAATGTCTCAAACAGTCTACGCTTTGATCGTTCCTTGCAAGACCAGTAGTAGTTTCCGATGCACATGTGGAGGCATTCTGTAATGTGTGGACTTTCAAAGTGTTGATGAAACACAGGAATTGCCGCGGGATTGAATACAACAGTCACCATGCGCACTTTCCTCCATGGGAGTAATGTCTCAAACAGTCTACGCTTTGATCGATTCCTGGGTGACCTGTAGTAGTTTCCGATGCACATCTGGAGGCATTCTGCAATCTGTGGACTATCAGAGTGTTGATGAAATACAGAAATTGCATCGGGATTGAATACAACATTCACCATGTGCACTTTCCTCCATGGGAGTAATGTCTCAAACAGTCTACGTTTTGATCGTTCCCTGGAAGACCAGTAGTAGATTCCGACGCACATCTGGGGGCATTCTGTAATGTGTGGACTATCAGAGTGTTGATGAAACATAGAAATTGCATCAGGAATGAATACAACAGTCACCATGCGCACTTTCCTCCATGGGAGAAATGTCTCAAACAGTCTACGGTTTGATCGTTCCCTGCAAGACCAGTAGTAGGTTCCGATGCACATCTGGAGGCATTCTGTAATCTGTGGATCTTCAAAGTGTTGATGAAACACAGAAATTGCCGCTTGATTCTATACAACAGTCACCATGCGCACTTTCCTCCATGGGAATAATGTCTCAAACAGTCTACGCTTTGAACGTTTCCTGGAGGGCCAGTAGTAGTTTCCGAAGCCCATCTGGAGGCATTCTGTAATCTGTGGACCTTCAAATGGTTGATGAAAAACACAGAAATTGAATCTTGATCGAATAAAACAGTCACCATGCGCAATTTCCTCCATGGGAGTAATATCTCAGTCTACGCTTTGATCATTCCCTGGAAGACCACTAGTAGTTTCCGATGCAAATCTTCTGACATTCTCTAATGTGTGGACTGTCAGAGTGTTGATGAAACACAGAAATTGCGTCGGGATTGAATACAACATTCACCATGTGCACTTTCCTCCATGGGAGTAATGTCTCAAACAGTCTACGTTTTGATCCTTCCCTTGAAGACCAGTAGTAGTTTCCGATGCACATCTGGGGGCATTCTGTAATGTGTGGACTATCAGAGTGTTGATGAAACACAGAAATTGCATCAGGAATGAATACAACAGTCACCATGCGCACTTTCCCCCATGGGAGTAATGTCTCAAACAGTCCTCTCTTTGATCGTTCCCTGGAAGACCAGTAGTAGTTTCCGATGCACATCTGGGGGCATTCTGTAATGTGTGGACTATCAGAGTGTTGATGAAACACAGAAATTGCATCGGGATTGAATACAACAGTCACCATGCGCACTCTCCTCCATGGGAGTAATGTCTCAAACAGTCTACCCATTGATCGTTCCCTGCAAGACCAGTAGTAGTTTGCAATGCACATCTGGAGGCATTCTGTAATCTGTGGACCTTCAAGGTGTTGATGAAACACAGAAATTGCATTGGGATTGAATGCAACAGTCGCCATGCGCACTTTCGTCCATGGGAGTAATGTCTCAAACATTCTAGTCTTTGATCGTTCCCTGGAAGACAAGTAGTAGTTTCTGATGCACATCTGGTGTCAGTCTGTAATCTGTGGACTATCAGAGTGTTGATGAAACACAGAAATTGCATCGGGATTGAATACAACAGTCACCATGCGCACTTTCCTTCATGGGAGTAATGTCTCAAACAGTCTACGCTTTGATCGTTCCTTGCAAGACCAGTAGTAGTTTCCGATGCACATGTGGAGGAATTCTGTAATCTGTGGACCTTCAAAGTGTTGATGAAATACAGAAATTGCCTCAAGATTGAAAAAAACAGTCATCATGGGCATTTTCCTCCATGGGAGTAATGTCTCAAACAGTCTACGCTTTGATCGTTCCCTGCAAGACCAGTAGTAGTTTCCGATGCACATCTGGAGGCATTCTGTAATGTGTGGACCTTCAAAGTATTGATGAAACACAGGAATTGCCGCGGGATTGAATACAACAGTCACCATGCGCACTTTCCTCCATGGGAGTAATGTCTCAAACAGTCTACGCTTTGATCGATCCCTGGGAGACCTGTAGTAGTTTCCGATGCACATCTGGAAGCATTCTGTAATCTGTGTACTATCAGAGTGTTGATGAAATACAGAAATTGCATCGGGATTGAATACAACATTCACCATGTGCACTTTCCTCCCTGGGAGTAATTTCTCAAACAGTCTACGCTTTGATCGTTCCCTGGAAGACCACTAGTAGTTTCCGATGGAAATCTTCTGACATTCTGTAATGTGTGGACTATCGGAGTGTTGATAAAACACAGAAATTGCATCGGGATTGAATACAACAGTCACCATGCGCACTTACCTCCATGGGAGAAATGTCTCAAACAGTCTACGGTTTGATCGTTCCCTGCAAGACCAGTAGTAGGTTCCGATGCACATCTGGAGGCATTCTGTAATCTGTGGATCTTCAAAGTGTTGATGAAACACAGAAATTGCCGCGGGATTCTATACAACAGTCACCATGCGCACTTTCCTCCATGGGAATAATGTCTCAAACAGTCTACGCTCTGAACGTTTCTTGGAGGGCCAGTAGTAGTTTCCGATGCCCATCTGGAGGCATTCTGTAATCTGTGGACCTTCAAATGGTTGATGAAAAACACAGAAATTGAATCTTGATCGAATTAAACAGTAACCATGTGCACTTTCCTCCATGGGAGTAATATCTCAGTCTACGCTTTGACCGTTCCCTGCAAGACCACTAGTAGTTTCCGATGCAAATCTTCTGACATTCTGTAATGTGTGGACTATCAGAGTGTTGATGAAACACAGATATTGCATCGGGATTGAATACAACAGTCACCATGCGCACTTTCCTCCATGGGGGTAATGTCTCAAACAGTCTACCCATTGATCGTTCCCTGCAAGACCAGTAGTAGTTTGCAATGAACATCTGGAGGCATTCTGTAATCTGTGGACCTTCAAAGTGTTGATGAAACACAGATATTGCCGCTAGATTGAATACAACAGTCACCATGCGCACTCTCCTCCATGGGAGTAATGTCTCAAACAGTCTACCGATTGATCGTTCACTGCAAGACCAGTAGTAGTTTGCAATGCACATCTGGAGGCATTCTGTAATCTGTGGACCTTCAAAGTGTTGATGAAACACAGAAATTGCCGCGAGATTGAATACAACAGTCACCATGCGCACTTTCCTCCATGGGAGTAATGTCTCAAACAGTCTACGCTTTGATCGTTTCCTGGAGGACCAGTAGTATTTTCCGATGCACATCTGGAGGCATTCTGTAATCTGTGGACCTTCAAGGTGTTGATGAAACACAGAAATTGCATTGGGATTGAATGCAACAGTCGCCATGCGCACTTTCGTCCATGGGAGTAATGTCTCAAACATTCTAGTCTTTGATCGTTCCCTGGAAGACAAGTAGTAGTTTCTGATGCACATCTGGTGTCAGTCTGTAATCTGTGGACTATCAGAGTGTTGATGAAACACAGAAATTGCATCGGGATTGAATACAACAGTCACCATGCGCACTTTCCTTCATGGGAGTAATGTCTCAAACAGTCTACGCTTTGATCGTTCCTTGCAAGACCAGTAGTTGTTTCCGATGCACATGTGGAGGAATTCTGTAATCTGTGGACCTTCAAAGTGTTGATGAAATACAGAAATTGCCTCAAGATTGAAAACAACAGTCATCATGGGCATTTTCCTCCATGGGAGTAATGTCTCAAACAGTCTACGCTTTGATCGTTCCCTGCAAGACCACTAGTAGTTTCCGATGCACATCTGGAGGCATTCTGTAATGTGTGGACCTTCAAAGTGTTGATGAAACACAGGAATTGCCGCGGGATTGAATACAACAGTCACCATGCGCACATTCCTCCATGGGAGTAATGTCTCAAACAGTCTACGCTTTGATCGATCCCTGGGAGACCTGTAGTAGTTTCCGATGCACATCTGGAGGCATTCTGTAATCTGTGTACTATCAGAGTGTTGATGAAATACAGAAATTGCATCGGGATTGAATACAACATTCACCATGTGCACTTTCCTCCATGGGAGTAATGTCTCAAACAGTCTACGCTTTGATCGTTCCCTGCAAGACCAGTAGTAGGTTCCGATGCACATCTGGAGGCACTCTGTAATCTGTGGATCTTCAAAGTGTTGATGAAACACAGAAATTGCCGCAGGATTCTATACAACAGTCACCATGCGCACTTTCCTCCATGGGAATAATGTCTCAAACAGTCTACGCTCTGCACGTTTCTTGGAGGGCCAGTAGTAGTTTCCGATGCCCATCTGGAGGCATTCTGTAATCTGTGGACCTTCAAATGGTTGATGAAAAACACAGAAATTGAATCTTGATCGAATTAAACAGTAACCATGTGCACTTTCCTCCATGGGAGTAATATCTCAGTCTACGCTTTGACCGTTCCCTGCAAGACCACTAGTAGTTTCCGATGCAAATCTTCTGACATTCTGTAATGTGTGGACTATCAGAGTGTTGATGAAACACAGAAATTGCATCGGGATTGAATACAACAGTCACCATGCGCACTTTCCTCCATGGGAGTAATGTCTCAAACAGTCTACCCATTGATCGTTCCCTGCAAGACCAGTAGTAGTTTGCAATGAACATCTGGAGGCATTCTGTAATCTGTGGACCTTCAAAGTGTTGATGAAACACAGATATTGCCGCTAGATTGAATACAACAGTCACCATGCGCACTTTCCTGCATGGGAGTAATGTCTCAAACAGTTTACGCTTTGATCGTTTCCTGGAGGACCAGTAGTATTTTCCGATGCACATCTGGAGGCATTCTGTAATCTGTGGACCTTCAAGGTGTTGATGAAACACAGAAATTGCATCGGGATTGAATACAACAGTCGCCATGCGCACTTTCCTCCATGGGACAAATGTCTCAAACATTCTAGTCTTTGATCGTTCCCTGGAAGACAAGTAGTAGTTTCCGATGCACATCTGGTGTCATTCTGTAATCTGTGGACTATCCGAGTGTTGATGAAACACAGAAATTGCATCGGGATTGAATACAACAGTCACCATGCGCACTTTCCTTCATGGGAGTAATGTCTCAAACAGTCTACGCTTTGATCGTTCCCTGCAAGACCAGTAGTAGCTTCCGATGCACATGTTGAGGCATTCTGTAATCTGTGGACCTTCAAAGTGTTGATGAAATACAGAAATTGCCTCAAGATTGAAAACAACAGTCATCATTTGCATTTTCCTCCATGGGAGTAATGTCTCAAACAGTCTACGCTTTGATCGTTCCCTGCAAGACCAGTGGTAGTTTCCGATGCACATCTGGAGGCATTCTGTAATCTGTGGACCTTCAAAGTGTTGATGAAACACAGAAATTGCCGCTAGATTGAATACAACAGTCACCATGCGCACTTTCCTCCATGGGAGTAATGTCTCAAACAGTCTACGCTTTGATCGGTTCCTGGAGGACCAGTAGAATTTTCCGATGCACAGCTGGAGGCATTCTGTAATCTGTGGACCTTCAAGGTGTTGATGAAACACAGAAATTGCATCGGGATTCAATACAACAGTCACCATGCGCACTTCCCTCCATGCGAATAATGTCTCAAACAGTCTACGCTTTGAACGTTTCCTGGAGGGCCAGTAGTAGTTTCCGATGCCCATCTGGACGCATTCTGTAATCTGTGGACCTTCAAATTGTTGATGAAAAACACAGAAATTGAATCGAGATCGAATAAAACAGTCACCATGCGCACTTTCATCCATGGGAGTAATATCTCAAACAGTCTACGCTTTGATCGTTCCCTGGAAGACCACTAGTAGTTACCGATGCAAATCTTCGGACATTCTGTAATGTGTCGACTATCGGAGTGTTGATGAAACACAGAAATTGCATCGGGATTGAATACAACAGTCACCATGCGCACTTTCCTCCATGGGAGTAATGTCTCAAACAGTCTACGCTTTGATCGATCCCTGGGAGACCTGTAGTAGTTTCCGATGCACATCTGGAGGCATTCTGTAATCTGTGGACTATCAGAGTGTTGATGAAAGACAGAAATTGCATCGGGATTGAATACAACATTCACCATGTGCACTCTCCTCCAAGGGAGTAATGTCTCAAACAGTCTACGCTTTGATCGTTCCCTGGAAGACCAGTAGTAGTTTCCGATGCACATCTGGGGGCATTCTGTAATGTGTGGACCTTCAAAGTGTTGATGAAATACAGAAATTGCCTCAAGATTGAATACAACAGTCATCATGGGCACTTTCCTCCATGGGAGTAATGTCTCAAACAGTCTACGCTTTGATCGTTCCCTGGATGACCAGTAGTAGTTTTCGATGCACATCTGGAGGCATTCTGTAATCTGTGGACTATCAGAGTGTTGATGAAACAGAGAAATTGCATCGGGATTGAATACAACAGTCATCATGCGCACTTTCCTCCATGTTAGTAATGTCTCCAACAGTCTACGCTTTGATCGTTTCCTGGAGGACCAGTAGTATTTTTCGATGCACATCTGGAGGCATTCTGTAATCTGTGGACCTTCGAGGTGTTGATGAAACACAGAAATTGCATCGGGATTGAATACAACAGTCGCCATGCGCACTTTCCTCCATGGGAGTAATGTCTCAAACAGTCTACGCTTTGATCGTTTCCTGCAAGACCAGTAGTAGTTTCCGATGCACATCTGGTGTCATTCTGTAATCTGTGGACTATCAGAGTGTTGATGAAACACAGAAATTGCCGCGGGATTCAATACAACAGTCACCATGCGCACTTTCCTCCATGGGAATAATGTCTTAAACAGTCTACGCTTTAAACGTTTCCTGGAGGGCCAGTAGTAGTTTCCGATGCCCATCTGGAGGCATTCTGTAATCTGTGGACCTTCAAATTGTTGATGAAAAACACAGAAATTGAATCGGGATCGAATAAAACAGTCACCATGCGTACTGTCCTCCATGGGAATAATATCTCAAACAGTCTACGCATTGATCGTTCCCTGCAAGACCAGTAGTAGTTTCCGATGCACATCTGAAGGCATTCTGTAATGTGTGGACCTTCAAAGTGTTGATGAAACACAGGAATTGCCGCGGGATTGAATACGACAGTCACCATGCGCACTTTCGTCCATGGGAGTAATGTCTCAAAGAGTTTACGGTTTGATCGTTTCCTGGAAGCACAGTAGTTGTTTCAGATGCACATCTGGAGGCATTCTGTAATCTTTGGACCTTGAAAGTGTTGATGAAACACAGAAATTGCATCGTGATTCAATACAACAATCACCATGCACACTTTCCTCCATGGGAGTAATGTCTCTAACAGTCTACGCTTTGATCGTTCCCTGCAAGACCAGTAGTAGTTTCCGATGCATATCTGGAGGCATTCTGTAATCTGTGGACCTTCAAAGTGTTGATGAAACACAGAAATTACATCGGGATTGAATACAACAGTCACCATACGCACTTTCCTCCATGGGAGTAATGTCTCAAACAGTCTACGCTTTGATCGTTCCCTGGAAGACCAGTAGTAGTTTTCGATGCACATCTGTAGGCATTCTGTAATCTGTGGACTATCAGAGTGTTGATGAAACACAGAAATTGCATCGGGATTGAATACAACAGTCATCATGCGCACTTTCCTCCATGTTAGTAATGTCTCAAACAGTCTACGCTTTGATCGTTTCCTGGAGGACCAGTAGTATTTTCCGATGCATATCTGGAGGCGTTCTGTAATCTGTGGACCTTCAAATTGTTGATGAAAAACACAGAAATTGAATCGGGATCGAATAAAACAGTCACCATGCGTACTTTCCTCCATGGGAGTAATATCTCAAACAGTCTACGCTTTGATCGTTCCCTGGAAGACCACTAGTAGTTTCCGATGCAAAACTTCTGACATTCTGTAATGTGTGGACTATCAGAGTGTTGATGAAACACAGAAATTGCATCAGGATTGAATACAACAGTCACCATGCGCACTTTCTTCCATGAGAGTAATGTCTCAAACTGTCTACCCATTGATCGTTCCCTGCAAGACCAGTAGTAGTTTGCAATGCACATCTGGAGGCATTCTGTAATCTGTGGACCTTCAAAGTGTTGATGAAACACAGAAATTGCCGCGAGATTGAATACAACAGTCTTCATGCGCACTTTCCTCCATGGGAGTAATGTCTCAAACAGTCTACGCTTTGATCGATCCTGGAAGACCAGTAGTAGTTTCCGATGCACATCTGGGGGCATTCTGTAATGTGTGGACTATCAGAGTGTTGATGAAACATAGAAATTGCATCAGAATGAATACAACAGTCACCATGCGCACTTTCCTCCATGGGAGTAATTTCTCAAACATTTTACGCGTTGATCGATCCCTGGAAGACCAGTAGTAGTTTCCGATGCACATCTGTGGGCATTCTGTAATGTGTGGACTATCAGAGTGTTGATGAAACACAGAAATTGCATCGGGATTGAATACAACAGTCACCATGCGCACTTTCCTCCATGGGAGTAATCTCTCAAACAGTCTACCCATTGATCGTTCCCTGCAAGACCAGTAGTAGTTTGCAATGAACATCTGGAGGCATTCTGTAATCTGTGGACCTTCAAAGTGTTGATGAAACACAGATATTGCCGCTAGATTGAATACAACAGTCACCATGCGCACTTTCCTGCATGGGAGTAATGTCTCAAACAGTTTACGCTTTGATCGTTTCCTGGAGGACCAGTAGTATTTTCCGATGCACATCTGGAGGCATTCTGTAATCTGTGGACCTTCAAGGTTTTGATGAAACACAGAAATTGCATCGGGATTGAATACAACAGTCGCCATGCGCACTTTCCTCCATGGGACAAATGTCTCAAACATTCTAGTCTTTGATCGTTCCCTGGAAGACAAGTAGTAGTTTCCGATGCACATCTGGTGTCATTCTGTAATCTGTGGACTATCCGAGTGTTGATGAAACACAGAAATTGCATCGGGATTGAATACAACAGTCACCATGCGCACTTTCCTTCATGGGCGTAATGTCTCAAACAGTCTACGCTTTGATCGTTCCCTGCAAGACCAGTAGTAGCTTCCGATGCACATGTTGAGGCATTCTGTAATCTGTGGACCTTCAAAGTGTTGATGAAATACAGAAATTGCCTCAAGATTGAAAACAACAGTCATCATTTGCATTTTCCTCCATGGGAGTAATGTCTCAAACAGTCTACGCTTTGATCGTTCCCTGCAAGACCAGTGGTAGTTTCCGATGCACATCTGGAGGCATTCTGTAATCTGTGGACCTTCAAAGTGTTGATGAAACACAGAAATTGCCGCTAGATTGAATACAACAGTCACCATGCGCACTTTCCTCCATGGGAGTAATGTCTCAAACAGTCTACGATTTGATCGTTTCCTGGAGGACCAGTAGAATTTTCCGATGCACATCTGGAGGCATTCTGTAATCTGTGGACCTTCAAGGTGTTGATGAAACACAGAAATTGCATCGGGATTCAATACAACAGTCACCATGCGCACTTCCCTCCATGCGAATAATGTCTCAAACAGTCTACGCTTTGAACGTTTCCTGGAGGGCCAGTAGTAGTTTCCAATGCCCATCTGGACGCATTCTGTAATCTGTGGACCTTCAAATTGTTGATGAAAAACACAGAAATTGAATCGAGATCGAATAAAACAGTCACCATGCGCACTTTCATCCATGGGAGTAATATCTCAAACAGTCTACGCTTTGATCGTTCCCTGGAAGTCCACTAGTAGTTACCGATGCAAATCTTCTGACATTCTGTAATGTGTCGACTATCGGAGTGTTGATGAAACACAGAAATTGCATCGGGATTGAATACAACAGTCACCATGCGCACTTTCCTCCATGGGAGTAATGTCTCAAACAGTCTACGCTTTGATCGATCCCTGGGAGACCTGTAGTAGTTTCCGATGCACATGTGGAGGCATTCTGTAATCTGTGGACTATCAGAGTGTTGATGAAAGACAGAAATTGCATCGGGATTGAATACAACATTCACCATGTGCACTCTCCTCCAAGGGAGTAATGTCTCAAACAGTCTACGCTTTGATCGTTCCCTGGAAGACCAGTAGTAGTTTCCGATGCACATCTGGGGGCATTCTGTAATGTGTGGACTATCAGAGCGTTGATGAAACATAGAAATTGCATCAGGAATGAATACAACAGTCACCATGCGCACTTTCCTCCATGGGAGTAATTTCTCAAACAGTTTACGCTTTGATCGTTCCCTGGAAGACCAGTAGTAGTTTCCGATGCACATCTGGGGGCATTCTGTAATGTGTGGTCTATCAGAGTGTTGATGAAACACAGAAATTGCATCGGAATTGAATACAACAGTCTTCATGCGCACTTTCCTCTATGGGAGTAATGTCTCAAACAGTCTACGCTTTGATCGATCCTGGAAGACCAGTAGTAGTTTCCGATGCACATCTGGGGGCATTCTGTAATGTGTGGACTATCAGAGTGTTGATGAAACATAGAAATTGCATCAGAATGAATACAACAGTCACCATGCGCACTTTCCTCCATGGGAGTAATTTCTCAAACATTTTACGCGTTGATCGATCCCTGGAAGACCAGTAGTAGTTTCCGATGCACATCTGTGGGCATTCTGTAATGTGTGGACTATCAGAGTGTTGATGAAACACAGAAATTGCATCGGGATTGAATACAACAGTCACCATGCGCACTTTCTTCCATGGGAGTAAAGTCTCAAACAGTCTACCCATTGATCGTTCCCTGCAAGACCAGTAGTAGTTTGCAATGCACATCTGGAGGCATTCTGTAATCTGTCGACCTTCAAAGTGTTGATAAAACACAGAAATTGCCGCGAGATTGAATACAACAGTCACCATGCGCACTTTCCTCCATGGGAGTAATGTCTCAAACAGACTATTCTTTGATCGTTCCCTGGAAGACAAGTAGTAGTTTCCGATGCACATCTGGTGTTATTCTGTAATCTGTGGACTATGAGAGTATTGATGAAACACAGAAATTGCATCGGGATTGAATACAACAGTCACCATGCGCACTTTCCTTCATGGGAGTAATGTCTCAAACAGTCTACGCTTTGATCGTTCCCTGGAAGACCAGTAGTAGTTTCTGATGCACATCTGGGGGCATTCTGTAATGTGTGGACTATCAGAGTGTTGATGAAACATAGAAATTGCATCAGAATGAATACAACAGTCACCATGCACACTTTCCTCCATGGGAGTAATTTCTCAAATATTTTACGCTTTGATCGTTCCCTGGAAGACCAGTAGTAGTTTCCGATGCACATCTGTGGGCATTCCGTAATGTGTGGACTATCAGAGTGTTGATGAAACACAGAAATTGCATCGGGATTGAATACAACAGTCACCATGCGCACTTTCCTCCATGGGAGCAATGTCTCAAACAGTCTACCCATTGATCGTTCCCTGCAAGACCAGTAGTAGTTTGCAATGCACATCTGGAGGCATTCTGTAATCTGTCGACCTTCAAAGTGTTGATGAAACACAGAAATTGCCGCGAGATTGAATACAACAGTCACCATGCGCACTTTCCTCCATGGGAGTAATGTCTCAAACAGTCTACGCTTTGATCGTTTCCTGGAGGACCAGTAGTATTTTCCGATGCACATCTGGAGGCATTCTGTAATCTGTGGACCTTCAAGGTGTTGATGAAACACACAAATTGCATCGGGATTGAATACAACAGTCGCCATGCGCACTTTCCTCCATGGGAGTAATGTCTCAAACAGGCTATTCTTTGATCGTTCCCTGGAAGACAAGTAGTACTTTCCGATGCACATCTGGTGTTCTTCTGTAATCTGTGGACTATGAGAGTATTGATGAAACACAGAAATTGCATCGGGATTGAATACAACAGTCACCATGCGCACTTTCCTCCATGGGAGTAATGTCGCAAACAGTCTACGCTTTGATCGTTCCCTGCAAGACCAGAAGTAGTTTCCGATGCACATCTGGAGGCATTCTGTAATCTGTGGACCTTCAAAGTGTTGATGAAATACAGAAATTGCCTCAAGATTGAATACAACAGTCATCATGCGCATTTTCCTCCATGGGAGTAATGTCTCAAACAGTCTACGCTTTGATCGTTCCCTGCAAGACCAGTAGTAGTTTCCGATGCACATCTGGAGGCATTCTGTAATGTGTGGACCTTCAAAGTGTTGATGAAACACAGGAATTGCCGCGCAATTGACTACAACAGTCGCCATGCGCACTTTCCTCCATGGGAGTAATGTCTCAAACAGTCTACGCTTTGTTCGTTCCCTGCAAGACCAGTAGTAGTTTCCGATGCAATCTGGAGGCATTCTGTAGTCTGTGGACCTTCAAAGTGTTGATGAAACACAGAAATTGCCGTGGGATTCAATAAGACAGTCACCATGCGCACTTTCCTCCATGGGAATAATGTCTCAAACAGTCTACGCTTTGAACGTTTCCTGGAGGGACAGTAGTAGTTTCCGATGCCCATCTGGAGGCATTCTGTAATCTGTGGACCTTCAAATTGTTGATGAAAAACACAGAAAATGAATCGGGATCAAATAAAACAGTCACCATGCGCACTTTCCTCCATGGGAGTAATATCTCAAACAGTCTACGTTTTGATCGTTCCCTGGAAGACCACTAGTAGTTTCCGATGCATATCGTCAGACATTCTGTAATGTGTGGACTATCAGAGTGTTAATGAAACACAGAAATTGCATCAGGATTGAATACAACAGTTACCATGTGCACTTTCCTCCATGGGAGTAATGTCTCAAACAGTCTACGCTTTGATCGTTCCCTTGAAGACCAGTAGTAGTTTCCGATGCACATCTGTGGGCATTCTGTAATGTGTGGACTATCAGAGTGTTGATGAAACACAGAAATTGCATCGGGATTGAATACAACAGTCACCATGCGCACTTTCCTTCATGGGAGTAATGTCTCAAACAGTCTACGCTTTGATCGTTCCCTGCAAGACCAGTAGTAGCTTCCGATGCACATGGGGTGGCATTCTGTAATCTGTGGACCTTCAAAGAGTTGATGAAATACAGAAATTGCCTCAAGATTGAAAAAAACAGTCATCATGGGCATTTTCCTCCATGGGAGTAATGTCTCAAACAGTCTACGCTTTAAACGTTCCCTGCAAGACCAGTAGTAGTTTCCGATGCACATCTGGAGGCATTCTGTAATGTGTGGACCTTCAAAGTGTTGATGAAACACAGGAATTGCCGCGGGATTGAATACAACAGTCACCATGCGCACTTTCCTCCATGGGGGTATTGTCTCAAACAGTCTACGCTTTGATCGTTCCCTGCAAGACCAGTAGTAGTTTGCAATGCACATCTGGAGGCATTCTGTAATCTGTCGACCTTCAAAGTGTTGATGAAACACAGAAATTGCCGCGAGATTGAATACAACAGTCACCATGCGCACTTTCCTCCATGGGAGTAATGTCTCAAACAGTCTACGCTTTGATCGTTTCCTGGAGGACCAGTAGTATTTTCCGATGCACATCTGGAGGCATTCTGTAATCTGTGGACCTTCAAGGTGTTGATGAAACACACAAATTGCATCGGGATTGAATACAACAGTCGCCATGCGCACTTTCCTCCATGGGAGTAATGTCTCAAACAGACTATTCTTTGATCGTTCCCTGGAAGACAAGTAGTAGTTTCCGATGCACATCTGGTGTTATTCTGTAATGTGTGGACTATCAGAGTGTTGATGAAACATAGAAATTGCATCAGAATGAATACAACAGTCACCATGCGCACTTTCCTCCATGGGAGTAATTTCTCAAACATTTTACGCTTTGATCGTTCCCTGGAAGACCAGTAGTAGTTTCCGATGCACATCTGTGGGCATTCTGTAATGTGTGGACTATCAGAGTGTTGATGAAACACAGAAATTGCATCGGGATTGAATACAACAGTCACCATGCGCACTTTCCTCCATGGGAGCAATGTCTTTAAACAGTCTACCCATTGATCGTTCCCTGCAAGACCAGTAGTAGTTTGCAATGCACATCTTGAGGCATTCTGTAATCTGTCGACCTTCAAAGTGTTGATGAAACACAGAAATTGCCGCGAGATTGAATACAACAGTCACCATGCGCACTTTCCTCCATGGGAGTAATGTCTCAAACAGTCTACGCTTTGTTCGTTCCCTGCAAGACCAGTAGTAGTTTCCGATGCAATCTGGAGGCATTCTGTAGTCTGTGGACCTTCAAAGTGTTGATGAAACACAGAAATTGCCGTGGGATTCAATAAGACAGTCACCATGCGCACTTTCCTCCATGGGAATAATGTCTCAAACAGTCTACGCATTGAACGTTTCCTGGAGGGACAGTAGTAGTTTCCGATGCCCATCTGGAGGCATTCGGTAATCTGTGGACCTTCAAATTGTTGATAAAAAACACAGAAATTGAATCGGGATCAAATAAAACAGTCACCATGCGCACCTTCCTCCATGGGAGTAATATCTCAAACAGTCTACGTTTTGATCGTTCCCTGGAAGACCACTAGTAGTTTCCGATGCAAATCGTCTGACATTCTGTAATGTGTGGACTATCAGAGTGTTAATGAAACACAGAAATTGCATCAGGATTGAATACAACAGTTACCATGCGCACTTTCCTCCATGGGAGTAATGTCTCAAACATTCTACCATTTGATCGTTCCCTGGAAGACCAGTAGTAGTTTCCGATGCACATCTGGGTGCATTCTGTAATGTGTGGACTATCAGTGTGTTGATGAAACACAGAAATTGAATCGGGATTGAATACAACATTCACCATGTGCACTTTCCTCCATGGGAGTAAAGTCTCAAACAGTCTACGCTTTGATCGTTCCCTTGAAGACCAGTAGTAGTTTCCGATGCACATCTGTTGGCATTCTGTAATGTGTGGACTATCAGAGTGTTGATGAAACACAGAAATAGCATCAGGAATGAATTCAACAGTCACCATGCGCACTTTCCTCCATGGGAGTAATGTCTCAAACAGTCTACCATTTGATCGTTCCCTGGAAGACCAGTAGTAGTTTCCGATGCACATCTGGGGGCATTCTGTAATGTGTGGACTATCAGAGTGTTGATGAAACACAGCAATTGCATCGGGATTGAATACAACAGTCACCATGCGCACTTTCCTCCATGGGAGTAATGTCTCAAACAGTCTACCCATTGATCGTTCCTGCAAGACCAGTAGTAGTTTGCAATGCACATCTGGAGGCATTCTGTAATCTGTGGACCTTCAAAGTGTTGATGAAACACAGAAATTGCCGCGAGATTGAATACTACAGTCACCATGCGCACTTTCCTCCATGGGAGTAATGTCTCAAACAGTCTACGCTTTGATCGTTTCCTGGAGGACCAGTAGTATTTTCCGATGCACATCTAGAGGCATTCTGTAATCTGTGGACCTCCAAGGTGTTGATGAAACACAGAAATTGCATCGGGATTGAAAACAACAGTCGCCATGCGCACTTTCCTCCATGGGAGTAATGTCTCAAACATTCTAGTCTTTGATCGTTCCCTGGAAGACAAGTAGTAGTTTCCGATGCACATCTATAGGCATTCTGTAATGTGTGGACCTTCAAAGTGTTGATGAAACACATAAATTGCCGCGGGATTGAATACAACAGTCACCATGCGCACTTTCCTCCATGGGAGTAATGTCTCAAACAGTCTACGCTTTGATCGTTCCCTGCAAGACCAGTAGTAGTTTCCGATGCACATCTGGAGGCATTCTGTAATCTGTGGACCTTCAAAGTGTTGATGAAACACAGAAATTGCCGCGGGATTCAATACAACAGTCACCATGCGCACTTTCCTCCATGGGAATAATGTCTCAAACATTCTACGCTCTGAACGTTTCCTGGAGGGCCAGTAGTAGTTTCCGATGCCCATCTGGAGGCATTCTGTAATCTGTGGACCTTCATATTGTTGATGAAAAACACAGAAATTGAATCGAGATCAAATAAAACAGTCACCATGCGCACTTTCATCCATGGGAGTAATATCTCTAACAGTCTACGCTTTGATCGTTCCCTGGAAGACCACTAGTAGTTTCCGATGCAAATCTTCTGACATTCTGTAATGTCTGGACTATCGGAGTGTTGATGAAACACAGAAATTGCATCAGGATTGAATACAACGGTCACCATGCGCACTTTCCTCCATGGGAGTAATGTCTCAAACAGTCTACGCTTTGATCGATCCCTGGGAGACCTGTAGTAGTTTCCGATGCACATCTGGAGGCATTCTGTAATCTGTGGACTATCAGAGTGTTGATGAAAGACAGAAATTGCCGCGGGATTCAATACAATAGTCACCATGCGCACTTTCCTCCATGGGAATAATGTCTCAAACAGTCTACGGTTTGAACGTTTCCTGGAGGGCCAGTAGTAGTTTCCGATGCCCATGTGGAGGCATTCTGTAATCTGTGGACCTTCAAATGGTTGATGAAAAACACAAATTTAATCGGGATCGAATCAAACAGTCACCATGCGCACTTTCCTCCATGGGAGTAATATCTCAGTCTACGCTTTGATCGTTCCCTGGAAGACCACTAGTAGTTTCCGATGCAAATCTTCTGACATTCTGTAATGTGTGGACTATCGGATTGTTGATGAAACACAGAAATTTCATCAGGATTGAATACAACAGTCACCATGCGCACTTTCCTCCATGGGAGTAATGTCTCAAACAGTCTACGCTTTGATCGTTCCCTGGAAGAAAAGTAGTAGTTTCCGATGCACATCTGGGGGCATTCTGTAATGTGTGGACTATCAGAGTGTTGATGAAACACAGAAATTGCATCGGGATTGAATACAATAGTCACCATGCGCACTTTCCTCCATGGGAGTAATGTCTCAAACAGTCTACACATTGATAGTTCCCTGCAAGACCAGTAGTAGTTTGCAATGCACATCTGGAGGCATTCTGTAATCTGTGGACCTTCAAAGTGTTGATGAAACACAGAAATTGCCGCGAGATTGAATACAACAGTCACCATGCGCACTTTCTTCCATGGGAGCAATGTCTCAAACAGTCTACGATTTGATCGTTTCCTGGAGGACCAGTAGTATTTTCCGATGCACATCTGGAGGCATTCTGTAATCTGTGGACCTTCAAGGTGTTGATGAAACACAGAAATTGCATCGGGATTGAGTACAACAGTCGCCATGCGCACTTTCCCTCATGGGAGTAATGTCTCAAACAGTCTACGCTTTGATCGTTCCCTGGAAGACCAGTAGTAGTTTCCGATGCACATCTGAAGGCATTCTGTAATGTGTGGACCTTCAAAGTGTTGATGAAACACAGGAATTGCCGCGGGATTGAATACGACAGTCACCATGCGCACTTTCGTCCATGGGGGTAATGTCTCAAAGAGTCTACGGTTTGATCGTTTCCTGGAAGCACAGTAGTAGTTTCAGATGCACATCTGGAGGCATTCTGTAATCTTTGGAACTTCAAAGTGTTGATGAAACACAGAAATTGCATCGGGATTCAATACAACAGTCACCATGCACACTTTCCTCCATGGGAGTAATGTCTCTAACAGTCTACGCTTTGATCGTTCCCTGCAAGACCAGTAGTAGTTTCCGATGCATATCTGGAGGCATTCTGTAATCTGTGGACCTTCAAAGTGTTGATGAAACACAGAAATTACATCGGGATTGAATACAACAGTCACCATGCGCACTTTCCTCCATGGGAGTAATGTCTCAAACAGTCTACGCTTTGATCGTTCCCTGGAAGACCAGTAGTAGTTTTCGATGCACATCTGGAGGCATTCTGTAATCTGTGGACTATCAGAGTGTTGATGAAACACAGAAATTGCATCGGGATTGAATACAACAGTCATCATGGGCACTTTCCTCCATGTTAGTAATGTCTCAAACAGTCTACGCTTTGATCGTTTCCTGGAGGACCAGTAGTATTTTCCGATGCATATCTGGAGGCGTTCTGTAATCTGTGGACCTTCAAATTGTTGATGAAAAACACAGAAATTGAATCGGGATCGAATAAAACAGTCACCATGCGTACTTTCCTCCATGGGAGTAATATCTCAAACAGTCTACGCTTTGATCGTTCCCTGGAAGACCACTAGTAGTTTCCGATGCAAATCTTCTGACATTCTGTAATGTGTGGACTATCAGAGTGTTGATGAAACACAGAAATTGCATCAGGATTGAATACAACAGTCACCATGCGCACTTTCTTCCATGAGAGTAATGTCTCAAACTGTCTACCCATTGATCGTTCCCTGCAAGACCAGTAGTAGTTTGCAATGCACATCTGGAGGCATTCTGTAATCTGTGGACCTTCAAAGTGTTGATGAAACACAGAAATTGCCGCGAGATTGAATACAACAGTCACCATGCGCACTTTCCTCCATGGGAGTAATGTCTCAAACAGTCTACGCTTTGATCGATCCCTGGAAGACCAGTAGTAGTTTCCGATGCACATCTGGGGGCATTCTGTAATGTGTGGACTATCAGAGTGTTGATGAAACATAGAAATTGCATCAGAATGAATACAACAGTCACCATGCGCACTTTCCTCCATGGGAGTAATTTCTCAAACATTTTACGCGTTGATCGTTCCCTGAAAGACCAGTAGTAGTTTCCGATGCACATCTGTGGGCATTCTGTAATGTGTGGACTATCAGAGTGTTGATGAAACACAGAAATTGCATCGGGATTGAATACAACAGTCACCATGCGCACTTTCCTCCATGGGAGTAATGTCTCAAACAGTCTACCCATTGATCGTTCCCTGCAAGACCAGTAGTAGTTTGCAATGCACATCTGGAGGCATTCTGTAATCTGTCGACCTTCAAAGTGTTGATAAAACACAGAAATTGCCGCGAGATTGAATACAACAGTCACCATGCGCACTTTCCTCCATGGGAGTAATGTCTCAAACAGACTATTCTTTGATCGTTCCCTGGAAGACAAGTATTAGTTTCCGATGCACATCTGGTGTTATTCTGTAATCTGTGGACTATGAGAGTATTGATGAAACACAGAAATTGCATCGGGATTGAATACAACAGTCACCATGCGCACTTTCCTTCATGGGAGTAATGTCTCAAACAGTCTACGCTTTGATCGTTCCCTGGAAGACCAGTAGTAGTATCCGATGCACATCTGGGGGCATTCTGTAATGTGTGGACTATCAGAGTGTTGATGAAACATAGAAATTGCATCAGAATGAATACAACAGTCACCATGCGCACTTTCCTCCATGGGAGTAATTTCTCAAACATTTTACGCTTTGATCGTTCCCTGGAAGACCAGTAGTAGTTTCCGATGCACATCTGTGGGCATTCTGTAATGTGTGGACTATCAGAGTGTTGATGAAACACAGAAATTGCATCGGGATTGAATACAACAGTCACCATGCGCACTTTCCTCCATGGGAGCAATGTCTCAAACAGTCTACCCATTGATCGTTCCCTGCAAGACCAGTATTAGTTTGCAATGCACATCTGGTGGCATTCTGTAATCTGTCGACCTTCAAAGTGTTGATGAAACACAGAAATTGCCGCGAGATTGAATACAACAGTCACCATGCGCACTTTCCTCCATGGGAGTAATGTCTCAAACAGTCTACGCTTTGATCGTTTCCTGGAGGAACAGTAGTATTTTCCGATGCACATCTGGAGGCATTCTGTAATCTGTGGACCTTCAAATTGTTGATGAAAAACACAGAAATTGAATCGGGATCAAATAAAACAGTCACCATGCGCACTTTCCTCCATGGGAGTAATATCTCAAACAGTCTACGTTTTGATCGTTCCCTGGAAGACCACTAGTAGTTTCCGATGCATATCGTCTGACATTCTGTAATGTGTGGACTATCAGAGTGTTAATGAAACACAGAAATTGCATCAGGATTGAATACAACAGTTACCATGTGCACTTTCCTCCATGGGAGTAATGTCTCAAACAGTCTACGCTTTGATCGTTCCCTTGAAGACCAGTAGTAGTTTCCGATGCACATCTGTGGGCATTCTGTAATGTGTGGACTATCAGAGTGTTGATGAAACACAGAAATTGCATCGGGATTGAATACAACAGTCACCATGCGCACTTTCCTTCATGGGAGTAATGTCTCAAACAGTCTACGCTTTGATCGTTCCCTGCAAGACGAGTAGTAGCTTCCGATGAACATGGGGTGGCATTCTGTAATCTGTGGACCTTCAAAGAGTTGATGAAATACAGAAATTGCCTCAAGATTGAAAACAACAGTCATCATGGGCATTTTCCTCCATGGGAGTAATGTCTCAAACAGTCTACGCTTTGATCGTTCCCTGCAAGACCAGTAGTAGTTTCCGATGCACATCTGGAGGCATTCTGTAATGTGTGGACCTTCAAAGTGTTGATGAAACACAGGAATTGCGGAATTGCCGCGGGATTGAATACAACAGTCACCATGCGCACATTCCTCCATGGGAGTATTGTCTCAAACAGTCTACGCTTTGATCGTTCCCTGCAAGACCAGTAGTAGTTTGCAATGCACATCTGGAGGCATTCTGTAATCTGTCGACCTTCAAAGTGTTGATGAAACACAGAAATTGCCGCGAGATTGAATACAACAGTCACCATGCGCACTTTCCTCCATGGGAGTAATGTCTCAAACAGTCTACGCTTTGATCGTTTCCTGGAGGACCAGTAGTATTTTCCGATGCACATCTGGAGGCATTCTGTAATCTGTGGACCTTCAAGGTGTTGATGAAACACACAAATTGCATCGGGATTGAATACAACAGTCGCCATGCGCACTTTCCTCCATGGGAGTAATGTCTCAAACAGACTATTCTTTGATCGTTCCCTGGAAGACAAGTAGTAGTTTCCGATGCACATCTGGTGTTATTCTGTAATCTGTGGACTATGAGAGTATTGATGAAACACAGAAATTGCATCGGGATTGAATACAACAGTCACCATGCGCACTTTCCTTCATGGGAGTAATGTCTCAAACAGTCTACGCTTTGATCGTTCCCTGGAAGACCAGTAGTAGTTTTGCGATGCACATCTGGGGTCATTCTGTAATGTGTGGACTATCAGAGTGTTGATGAAACATAGAAATTGCATCAGAATGAATACAACAGTCACCATGCGCACTTTCCTCCATGGGAGTAATTTCTCAAACATTTTACGCTTTGATCGTTCCCTGGAAGACCAGTAGTAGTTTCCGATGCACATCTGTGGGCATTCTGTAATGTGTGGACTATCAGAGTGTTGATGAAACACAGAAATTGCATCGGGATTGAATACAACAGTCACCATGCGCACTTTCCTCCATGGGAGCAATGTCTCAAACAGTCTACCCATTGATCGTTCCCTGCAAGACCAGTAGTAGTTTGCAATGCACATCTGGAGGCATTCTGTAATCTGTCGACCTTCAAAGTGTTGATGAAACACAGAAATTGCCGCGAGATTGAATACAACAGTCACCATGCGCACTTTCCTCCATGGGAGTAATGTCTCAAACAGTCTACGCTTTGATCGTTTCCTGGACGACCAGTAGTATTTTCCGATGCACATCTGGAGGCATTCTGTAATCTGTGGACCTTCAAGGTGTTGATGAAACACACAAATTGCCGCGGGATTGAATACAACAGTCACCATGCGCACTTTCCTCCATGGGAGTAATGTCTCAAACAGTCTACGCTTTGTTCGTTCCCTGCAAGACCAGTAGTAGTTTCCGATGCAATCTGGAGGCATTCTGTAGTCTGTGGACCTTCAAAGTGTTGATGAAACACAGAAATTGCCGTGGGATTCAATAAGACAGTCACCATGCGCACTTTCCTCCATGGGAATAATGTCTCAAACAGTCTACGCATTGAACGTTTCCTGGAGGGACAGTAGTAGTTTCCGATGCCCATCTGGAGGCATTCTGTAATTTGTGGACCTTCAAATTGTTGATGAAAAACACAGAAATTGAATCGGGATCAAATAAAACAGTCACCATGCGCACTTTCCTCCATGGGAGTAATATCTCAAACAGTCTACGTTTTGATCGTTCCCTGGAAGACCACTAGTAGTTTCCGATGCAAATCGTCTGACATTCTGTAATGTGTGGACTATCAGAGTGTTAATGAAACACAGAAATTGCATCAGGATTGAATACAACAGTTACCATGCGCACTTTCCTCTATGGGAGTAATGTCTCAAACAGTCTACGCTTTGATCGATCCCTGGGAGACATGTAGTAGTTTCCGATGCACATCTGTGGGCATTCTGTAATGTGTGGACTATCAGAGTGTTGATGAAACACAGAAATTGCATCGGGATTGAATACAACAGTCACCATGCGCACTTTCCTTCATGGGAGTAATGTCTCAAACAGTCTACGCTTTGATCGTTCCCTGCAAGACGAGTAGTAGCTTCCGATGAACATGGGGTGGCATTCTGTAATCTGTGGACCTTCAAAGAGTTGATGAAATACAGAAATTGCCTCAAGATTGAAAACAACAGTCATCATGGGCATTTTCCTCCATGGGAGTAATGTCTCAAACAGTCTACGCTTTGATCGTTCCCTGCAAGACCAGTAGTAGTTTCCGATGCACATCTGGAGGCATTCTGTAATGTGTGGACCTTCAAAGTGTTGATGAAACACAGGAATTGCGGAATTGCCGCGGGATTGAATACAACAGTCACCATGCGCACATTCCTCCATGGGAGTATTGTCTCAAACAGTCTACGTTTTGATCGTTCCCTGCAAGACCAGTAGTAGTTTGCAATGCACATCTGGAGGCATTCTGTAATCTGTCGACCTTCAAAGTGTTGATGAAACACAGAAATTGCCGCGAGATTGAATACAACAGTCACCATGCGCACTTTCCTCCATGGGAGTAATGTCTCAAACAGTCTACGCTTTGATCGTTTCCTGGAGGACCAGTAGTATTTTCCGATGCACATCTGGAGGCATTCTGTAATCTGTGGACCTTAAAGGTGTTGATGAAACACACAAATTGCATCGGGATTGAATACAACAGTCGCCATTCGCACTTTCCTCCATGGGAGTAATGTCTCAAACAGACTATTCTTTGATCGTTCCCTGGAAGACAAGTAGTAGTTTCCGATGCACATCTGGTGTTATTCTGTAATCTGTGGACTATGAGAGTATTGATGAAACACAGAAATTGCATCGGGATTGAATACAACAGTCACCATGCGCACTTTCCTTCATGGGAGTAATGTCTCAAACAGTCTACGCTTTGATCGTTCCCTGGAAGACCAGTAGTAGTTTTGCGATGCACATCTGGGGTCATTCTGTAATGTGTGGACTATCAGAGTGTTGATGAAACATAGAAATTGCATCAGAATGAATACAACAGTCACCATGCGCACTTTCCTCCATGGGATAATTTCTCAAACATTTTACGCTTTGATCGTTCCCTGGAAGACCAGTAGTAGTTTCCGATGCACATCTGTGGGCATTCTGTAATGTGTGGACTATCAGAGTGTTGATGAAACACAGAAATTGCATCGGGATTGAATACAACAGTCACCATGCGCACTTTCCTCCATGGGAGTAATGTCTCAAACAGTCTACGCTTTGTTCGTTCCCTGCAAGACCAGTAGTAGTTTCCGATGCAATCTGGAGGCATTCTGTAGTCTGTGGACCTTCAAAGTGTTGATGAAACACAGAAATTGCCGTGGGATTCAATAAGACAGTCACCATGCGCACTTTCCTCCATGGGAATAATGTCTCAAACAGTCTACGCATTGAACGTTTCCTGGAGGGACAGTAGTAGTTTCCGATGCCCATCTGGAGGCATTCTGTAATCTGTGGACCTTCAAATTGTTGATGAAAAACACAGAAATTGAATCGGGATCAAATAAAACAGTCACCATGCGCACTTTCCTCCATGGGAGTAATATCTCAAACAGTCTACGTTTTGATCGTTCCCTGGAAGACCACTAGTAGTTTCCGATGCAAATCGTCTGACATTCTGTAATGTGTGGACTATCAGAGTGTTAATGAAACACAGAAATTGCATCAGGATTGAATACAACAGTTACCATGCGCACTTTCCTCTATGGGAGTAATGTCTCAAACAGTCTACGCTTTGATCGATCCCTGGGAGACATGTAGTAGTTTCCGATGCACATATGGACGCATTCTTTAATCTGTGGACTATAAGAGTGTTGATGAAACACAGAAATTGCATCGGGATTGAATACAACATTCACCATGTGCACTTTCCTCCATGGGAGTAATGTCTCAAACAGTCTACGCTTTGATCGTTCCCTTGAAGACCAGTAGTAGTTTCCGATGCACATCTGTTGGCATTCTGTAATGTGTGGACTATCAGAGTGTTGATGAAACACAGAAATTGCATCAGGAATGAATACAACAGTCACCATGCGCACTTTCCTCCATGGGAGTAATGTCTCAAACAGTCTACCATTTGATCGTTCCCTGGAAGACCAGTAGTAGTTTCCGATGCACATCTGGGGGCATTCTGTAATGTGTGGACTATCAGAGTGTTGATGAAACACAGCAATTGCATCGGGATTGAATACAACAGTCACCATGCGCACTTTCCTTCATGGGAGTAATGTCTCAAACAGTCTACGCTTTGATCGTTCCCTGGAAGACCAGTAGTAGTTTTGCGATGCACATCTGGGGGCATTCTGTAATGTGTGGACTATCAGAGTGTTGATGAAACATAGAAATTGCATCAGAATGAATACAACAGTCACCATGCGCACTTTCCTCCATGGGAGTAATTTCTCAAACATTTTACGCTTTGATCGTTCCCTGGAAGACCAGTAGTAGTTTCCGATGCACATCTGTGGGCATTCTGTAATGTGTGGACTATCAGAGTGTTGATGAAACACAGAAATTGCATCGGGATTGAATACAACAGTCACCATGCGCACTTTCCTCCATGGGAGCAATGTCTCAAACAGTCTACCCATTGATCGTTCCCTGCAAGACCAGTAGTAGTTTGCAATGCACATCTGGAGGCATTCTGTAATCTGTCGACCTTCAAAGTGTTGATGAAACACAGAAATTGCCGCGAGATTGAATACAACAGTCACCATGCGCACTTTCCTCCATGGGAGTAATGTCTCAAACAGTCTACGCTTTGATCGTTTCCTGGAGGACCAGTAGTATTTTCCAATGCACATCTGGAGGCATTCTGTAATCTGTGGACCTTCAAGGTGTTGATGAAACACACAAATTGCCGCGGGATTGAATACAACAGTCACCATGCGCACTTTCCTCCATGGGAGTAATGTCTCAAACAGTCTACGCTTTGTTCGTTCCCTGCAAGACCAGTAGTAGTTTCCGATGCAATCTGGAGGCATTCTGTAGTCTGTGGACCTTCAAAGTGTTGATGAAACACAGAAATTGCCGTGGGATTCAATAAGACAGTCACCATGCGCACTTTCCTCCATGGGAATAATGTCTCAAACAGTCTACGCATTGAACTTTTCCTGGAGGGACAGTAGTAGTTTCCGATGCCCATCTGGAGGCATTCTGTAATCTGTGGACCTTCAAATTGTTGATGAAAAACACAGAAATTTAATCGGGATCAAATAAAACAGTCACCATGCGCACTTTCCTCCATGGGAGTAATATCTCAAACAGTCTACGTTTTGATCTTTCCCTGGAAGACCACTAGTAGTTTCCGATGCAAATCGTCTGACATTCTGTAATGTGTGGAATATCAGTGTGTTAATGAAACACAGAAATTGCATCAGGATTGAATACAACAGTTACCATGCGCACTTTCCTCTATGGGAGTAATGTCTCAAACAGTCTACGCTTTGATCGATCCCTGGGAGACATGTAGTAGTTTCCGATGCACATATGGACGCATTCTTTAATCTGTGGACTATAAGAGTGTTGATGAAACACAGAAATTGCATCGGGATTGAATACAACATTCACCATGTGCACTTTCCTCCATGGGAGTAATGTCTCAAACAGTCTACGCTTTGATCGTTCCCTTGAAGACCAGTAGTAGTTTCCGATGCACATCTGTTGGCATTCTGTAATGTGTGGACTATCAGAGTGTTGATGAAACACAGAAATTGCATCAGGAATGAATACAACAGTCACCATGCGCACTTTCCTCCATGGGAGTAATGTCTCAAACAGTCTACCATTTGATCGTTCCCTGGAAGACCAGTAGTAGTTTCCGATGCACATCTGGGGGCATTCTGTAATGTGTGGACTATCAGAGTGTTGATGAAACACAGCAATTGCATCGGGATTGAATACAACAGTCACCATGCGCACTTTCCTTCATGGGAGTAATGTCTCAAACAGTCTACGCTTTGATCGTTCCCTGGAAGACCAGTAGTAGTTTTGCGATGCACATCTGGGGGCATTCTGTAATGTGTGGACTATCAGAGTGTTGATGAAACATAGAAATTGCATCAGAATGAATACAACAGTCACCATGCGCACTTTCCTCCATGGGAGTAATTTCTCAAACATTTTACGCTTTGATCGTTCCCTGGAAGACCAGTAGTAGTTTCCGATGCACATCTGTGGGCATTCTGTAATGTGTGGACTATCAGAGTGTTGATGAAACACAGAAATTGCATCGGGATTGAATACAACAGTCACCATGCGCACTTTCCTCCATGGGAGCAATGTCTCAAACAGTCTACCCATTGATCGTTCCCTGCAAGACCAGTAGTAGTTTGCAATGCACATCTGGAGGCATTCTGTAATCTGTCGACCTTCAAAGTGTTGATGAAACACAGAAATTGCCGCGAGATTGAATACAACAGTCACCATGCGCACTTTCCTCCATGGGAGTAATGTCTCAAACAGTCTACGCTTTGATCGTTTCCTGGAGGACCAGTAGTATTTTCCGATGCACATCTGGAGGCATTCTGTAATCTGTGGACCTTCAAGGTGTTGATGAAACACACAAATTGCCGCGGGATTGAATACAACAGTCACCATGCGCACTTTCCTCCATGGGAGTAATGTCTCAAACAGTCTACGCTTTGTTCGTTCCCTGCAAGACCAGTAGTAGTTTCCGATGCAATCTGGAGGCATTCTGTAGTCTGTGGACCTTCAAAGTGTTGATGAAACACAGAAATTGCCGTGGGATTCAATAAGACAGTCACCATGCGCACTTTCCTCCATGGGAATAATGTCTCAAACAGTCTACGCATTGAACGTTTCCTGGAGGGACAGTAGTAGTTTCCGATGCCCATCTGGAGGCATTCTGTAATCTGTGGACCTTCAAATTGTTGATGAAAAACACAGAAATTGAATCGGGATCAAATAAAACAGTCACTATGCGCACTTTCCTCCATGGGAGTAATATCTCAAACAGTCTACGTTTTGATCGTTCCCTGGAAGACCACTAGTAGTTTCCGATGCAAATCGTCTGACATTCTGTAATGTGTGGACTATCAGAGTGTTAATGAAACACAGAAATTGCATCAGGATTGAATACAACAGTTACCATGTGCACTTTCCTCTATGGGAGTAATGTCTCAAACAGTCTACGCTTTGATCGATCCCTGGGAGACATGTAGTAGTTTCCGATGCACATATGGGGGCATTCTGTAATGTGTGGACTATCAGAGTGTTGATGAAACACAGCAATTGCATCGGGATTGAATACAACATTCACCATGTGCACTTTCCTCCATGGGAGTAATGTCTCAAACAGTCTACGCTTTGATCGTTCCCTTGAAGACCAGTAGTAGTTTCCGATGCACATCTGTTGGCATTCTGTAATGTGTGGACTATCAGAGTGTTGATGAAACACAGAAATTGCATCAGGAATGAATACAACAGTCACCATGCGCACTTTCCTCCATGGGAGTAATGTCTCAAACAGTCTACCATTTGATCGTTCCCTGGAAGACCAGTAGTAGTTTCCGATGCACATCTGGGGGCATTCTGTAATGTGTGGACTATCAGAGTGTTGATGAAACACAGCAATTGCATCGGGATTGAATACAACAGTCACCATGCGCACTTTCCTCCATGGGAGTAATGTCTCAAACAGTCTTCCCATTGATCGTTCCCTGCAAGACCAGTAGTAGTTTGCAATGCACATCTGGAGGCATTCTGTAATCTGTCGACCTTCAAAGTGTTGATGAAACACAGAAATTGCCGCGAGATTGAATACAACAGTCACCATGCGCACTTTCCTCCATGGGAGTAATGTCTCAAACAGTCTACGCTTTGATCGTTTCCTGGAGGACCAGTAGGATTTTCCGATGCACATCTGGAGGCATTCTGTAATCTGTGGACCTTCAAGGTGTTGATGAAACACACAAATTGCATCGGGATTGAATACAACAGTCGCCATGCGCACTTTCCTCCATGGGAGTAATGTCTCAAACAGACTATTCTTTGATCGTTCCCTGGAAGACAAGTAGTAGTTTCCGATGTACATCTGGTGTTATTCTGTAATCTGTGGACTATGAGAGTATTGATGAAACACAGAAATTGCATCGGGATTGAATACAACAGTCACCATGCGCACTTTCCTTCATGGGAGTAATGTCTCAAACAGTCTACGCTTTGATCGTTCCCTGGAAGACCAGTAGTAGTTTTGCGATGCACATCTGGGGGCATTCTGTAATGTGTGGACTATCAGAGTGTTGATGAAACATAGAAATTGCATCAGAATGAATACAACAGTCACCATGCGCACTTTCCTCCATGGGAGTAATTTCTCAAACATTTTACGCTTTGATCGTTCCCTGGAAGACCAGTAGTAGTTTCCGATGCACATCTGTGGGCATTCTGTAATGTGTGGACTATCAGAGTGTTGATGAAACACAGAAATTGCATCGGGATTGAATACAACAGTCACCATGCGCACTTTCCTCCATGGGAGCAATGTCTCAAACAGTCTACCCATTGATCGTTCCCTGCAAGACCAGTAGTAGTTTGCAATGCACATCTGGAGGCATTCTGTAATCTGTCGACCTTCAAAGTGTTGATGAAACACAGAAATTGCCGCGAGATTGAATACAACAGTCACCATGCGCAATTTCCTCCATGGGAGTAATGTCTCAAACAGTCTACGCTTTGATCGTTTCCTGGAGGACCAGTAGTATTTTCCGATGCACATCTGGAGGCATTCTGTAATCTGTGGACCTTCAAGGTGTTGATGAAACACACAAATTGCCGCGGGATTGAATACAACAGTCACCATGCGCACTTTCCTCCATGGGAGTAATGTCTCAAACAATCTACGCTTTGTTCGTTCCCTGCAAGACCAGTAGTAGTTTCCGATGCAATCTGGAGGCATTCTGTAGTCTGTGGACCTTCAAAGTGTTGATGAAACACAGAAATTGCCGTGGGATTCAATAAGACAGTCACCATGCGCACTTTCCTCCATGGGAATAATGTCTCAAACAGTCTACGCATTGAACGTTTCCTGGAGGGACAGTAGTAGTTTCCGATGCCCATCTGGAGGCATTCTGTAATCTGTGGACCTTCAAATTGTTGATGAAAAACACAGAAATTGAATCGGGATCAAATAAAACAGTCATCATGCGCACTTTCCTCCATGGGAGTAATATCTCAAACAGTCTACGTTTAGATCGTTCCCTGGAAGACCACTAGTAGTTTCCGATGCAAATCGTCTGACATTCTGTAATGTGTGGACTATCAGAGTGTTAATGAAACACAGAAATTGCATCAGGATTGAATACAACAGTTACCATGCGCACTTTCCTCTATGGGAGTAATGTCTCAAACAGTCTACGCTTTGATCGATCCCTGGGAGACATGTAGTAGTTTCCGATGCACATATGGACGCATTCTTTAATCTGTGGACTATAAGAGTGTTGATGAAACACAGAAATTGCATCGGGATTGAATACAACATTCACCATGTGCACTTTCCTCCATGGGAGTAATGTCTCAAACAGTCTACGCTTTGATCGTTCCCTTGAAGACCAGTAGTAGTTTCCGATGCACATCTGTTGGCATTCTGTAATGTGTGGACTATCAGAGTGTTGATGAAACACAGAAATTGCATCAGGAATGAATACAACAGTCACCATGCGCACTTTCCTCCATGGGAGTAATGTCTCAAACAGTCTACCATTTGATCGTTCCCTGGAAGACCAGTAGTAGTTTCCGATGCACATCTGGGGGCATTCTGTAATGTGTGGACTATCAGAGTGTTGATGAAACACAGCAATTGCATCGGGATTGAATACAACAGTCACCATGCGCACTTTCCTCCATGGGAGTAATGTCTCAAACAGTCTTCCCATTGATCGTTCCCTGCAAGACCAGTAGTAGTTTGCAATGCACATCTGGAGGCATTCTGTAATCTGTGGACCTTCAAAGTGTTGATGAAACACAGAAATTGCCGCGAGATTGAATACTACAGTCACCATGCGCACTTTCCTCCATGGGAGTAATGTCTCAAACAGTCTACGCTTTGATCGTTTCCTGGAGGACCAGTAGTATTTTCCGATGCACATCTAGAGGCATTCTGTAATCTGTGGACCTCCAAGGTGTTGATGAAACACAGAAATTGCATCGGGATTGAATACAACAGTCGCCATGCGCACTTTCCTCCATGGGAGTAATGTCTCAAACATTCTAGCCTTTGATCGTTCCCTGGAAGACAAGTAGTAGTTTCCGATTCACATCTATAGGCATTCTGTAATGTGTGGACCTTCAAAGTGTTGATGAAATACAGAAATTGCCTCAAGATTGAATACAACAGTCATCATGCGCATTTTCCTCCATGGGAGTAATGTCTCAAACAGTCTACGCTTTGATCGTTCCCTGCAAGACCAGTAGTAGTTTCCGATGCACATCTGGAGGCATTCTGTAATGTGTGGACCTTCAAAGTGTTGATGAAACACAGGAATTGCCGCGGGATTGAATACAACAGTCATCATGCGCACTTTCCTCCATGGGAGTAATGTCTCAAACAGTCTACGCTTTGATCGTTTCCTGGAGGACCACTAGTAGTTTCCGATGCACATCTGTGGGCATTCTGTAATTTGTGGACTATCAGAGTGTTGATGAAACACAGAAATTGCATCGGGATTGAATACAACAGTCACCATGCGCACTTTCCTTCATGGGAGTAATGTCTCAAACAGTCTACGCTTTGATCGTTCCCTGCAAGACCAGTAGTAGCTTCCGATGCACATGGGGTGGCATTCTGTAATCTGTGGACCTTCAAAGAGTTGATGAAATACAGAAATTGCCTCAAGATTGAAAACAACAGTCATCATGGGCATTTTCCTCCATGGGAGTAATGTCTCAAACAGTCTACGCTTTGATCGTTCCCTGCAAGACCAGTAGTAGTTTCCGATGCACATCTGGAGGCAATCTGTAATGTGTGGACCTTCAAAGTGTTGATGAAACACAGGAATTGCCGCGGGATTGAATACAACAGTCACCATGCGCACTTTCCTCCATGGGAGTATTGTCTCAAACAGTCTACGTTTTGATCGTTCCCTGCAAGACCAGTAGTAGTTTGCAATGCACATCTGGAGGCATTCTGTAATCTGTCGACCTTCAAAGTGTTGATGAAACACAGAAATTGCCGCGAGATTGAACACAATAGTCACCATACGCACACTCCTCCATGGGAGTAATGTCTCAAACAGTCTACGCTTTGATCGTTTCCTGCAGGACCAGTAGTATTTTCCGATGCACATCTGGAGGCATTCTGTAATCTGTGGACCTTCAAGGTGTTGATGAAACACACAAATTGCATCGGGATTGAATACAACAGTCGCCATGCGCACTTTCCTCCATGGGAGTAATGTCTCAAACAGACTATTCTTTGATCGTTCCCTGGAAGACAAGTAGTAGTTTCCGATGCACATCTGGTGTTATTCTGTAATCTGTGGACTATGAGAGTATTGATGAAACACAGAAATTGCATCGGGATTGAATACAACAGTCACCATGCGCACTTTCCTTCATGGGAGTAATGTCTCAAACAGTCTACGCTTTGATCGTTCCCTGGAAGACCAGTAGTAGTTTTGCGATGCACATCTGGGGGCATTCTGTAATGTGTGGACTATCAGAGTATTGATGAAACATAGAAATTGCATCAGAATGAATACAACAGTCACCATGCGCACTTTCCTCCATGGGAGTAATTTCTCAAAAATTTTACGCTTTGATCGTTCCCTGGAAGACCAGTAGTATTTTCCGATGCACATCTGTGGGCATTCTGTAATATGTGGACTATCAGAGTGTTGATGAAACACAGAAATTGCATCGGGATTGAATACAACAGTCACCATGCGCACTTTCCTCCATGGGAGCAATGTCTCATACAGTCTACCCATTGATCGTTCCCTGCAAGACCAGTAGTAGTTTGCAATGCACATCTGGAGGCATTCTGTAATCTGTCGACCTTCAAAGTGTTGATGAAACACAGAAATTGCCGCGAGATTGAATACAACAGTCACCATGCGCACTTTCCTCCATGGGAGTAATGTCTCAAACAGTCTACGCTTTGATCGTTTCCTGGAGGACCAGTAGTATTTTCCGATGCACATCTGGAGGCATTCTGTAATCTGTGGACCTTCAAGGTGTTGATGAAACACACAAATTGCCGCGGGATGGAATACAACAGTCACCATGCGCACTTTCCTCCATGGGAGTAATGTCTCAAACAGTCTACGCTTTGTTCGTTCCCTGCAAGACCAGTAGTAGTTTCCGATGCAATCTGGAGGCATTCTGTAGTCTGTGGACCTTCAAAGTGTTGATGAAACACAGAAATTGCCGTGGGATTCAATAAGACAGTCACCATGCGCACTTTCCTCCATGGGAATAATGTCTCAAACAGTCTACGCATTGAACGTTTCCTGGTGGGACAGTAGTAGTTTCCGATGCCCATGTGGAGGCATTCTGTAATCTGTGGACCTTCAAATTGTTGATGAAAAACACAGAAATTGAATCGGGATCAAATAAAACAGTCACCATGCGCACTTTCCTCCATGGGAGTAATATCTCAAACAGTCTACGTTTTGATCGTTCCCTGGAAGACCACTAGTAGTTTCCGATGCAAATCGTCTGACATTCTGTAATGTGTGGACTATCAGAGTGTTAATGAAACACAGAAATTGCATCAGGATTGAATACAACAGTTACCATGCGCACTTTCCTCTATGGGAGTAATGTCTCAAACAGTCTACGCTTTGATCGATCCCTGGGAGACATGTAGTAGTTTCCGATGCACATATGGACGCATTCTTTAATCTGTGGACTATAAGAGTGTTGATGAAACACAGAAATTGCATCGGGATTGAATACAACATTCACCATGTGCACTTTCCTCCATGGGAGTAATGTCTCAAACAGTCTACGCTTTGATCGTTCCCTTTAAGACCAGTAGTAGTTTCCGATGCACATCTGTTGGCATTCTGTAATGTGTGGACTATCAGAGTGTTGATGAAACACAGAAATTGCATCAGGAATGAATACAACAGTCACCATGCGCACTTTCCTCCATGGGAGTAATGTCTCAAACAGTCTACCATTTGATCGTTCCCTGGAAGACCAGTAGTAGTTTCCGATGCACATCTAGGGGTATTCTGTAATGTGTGGACTATCAGAGTGTTGATGAAACACAGCAATTGCATCGGGATTGAATACAACAGTCACCATGCGCACTTTCCTCCATGGGAGTAATGTCTCAAACAGTCTACCCATTGATCGTTCCCTGCAAGACCAGTAGTAGTTTGCAATGCACATCTGGAGGCATTCTGTAATCTGTGGACCTTCAAAGTGTTGATGAAACACAGAAATAGCCGCGAGATTGAATACTACAGTCACCATGCGCACTTTCCTCCATGGGAGTAATGTCTCAAACAGTCTACGCTTTGATCGTTTCCTGGAGGACCAGTAGTATTTTCCGATGCACATCTAGAGGCATTCTGTAATCTGTGGACCTCCAAGGTGTTGATGAAACACAGAAATTGCATCGGGATTGAATACAACAGTCGCCATGCGCACTTTCCTCCATGGGAGTAATGTCTCAAACATTCTAGTCTTTGATCGTTCCCTGGAAGACAAGTAGTAGTTTCCGATGCACATCTATAGGCATTCTGTAATGTGTGGACCTTCAAAGTGTTGATGAAACACATAATTTGCCGCGGGATTGAATACAACAGTCACCATGCGCACTTTCCTCCATGGGAGTAATGTCTCAAACAGTCTACGCTTTGATCGTTCCCTGCAATACCAGTAGTAGTTTCCGATGCACATCTGGAGGCATTCTGTAATCTGTGGACCTTCAAAGTGTTGATGAAACACAGAAATTGCCGCGGGATTCAATACAAGAGTCACCATGCCCACTTTCCTCCATGGGAAAAATGTCTCAAACATTCTACGCTTTGAACGTTTCCTGGAGGGCCAGTAGTAGTTTCCGATGCCCATCTGGAGGCATTCTGTAATCTGTGGACCTTCATATTGTTGATGAAAAACACAGAAATTGAATCGAGATCAAATAAAACAGTCACCATGCGCACTTTCATCCATGGGAGTAATATCTCAAACAGTCTACGCTTTGATCGTTCCCTGGAAGACCACTAGTAGTTTCCGATGCAAATCTTCTGACATTCTGTAATGTGTGGACTATCGGAGTGTTGATGAAACACAGAAATTGCATCAGGATTGAATACAACAGTCACCATGCGCACTTTCCTCCATGGGAGTAATGTCTCAAACAGTCTACGCTTTGATCGATCCCTGGGAGACCTGTAGTAGTTTCCGATGCACATCTGGAGGCATTCTGTAATCTGTGGACTATCAGAGTGTTGATGAAAGACAGAAATTGCCGCGGGATTCAATACAACAGTCACCATGCGCACTTTCCTCCATGGGAATAATGTCTCAAACAGTCTACGGTTTGAACGTTTCCTGGAGGGCCAGTAGTAGTTTCCGATGCCCATCTGGAGGCATTCTGTAATCTGTGGACCTTCAAATGGTTGATGAAAAACACAAACTTAATCGGGATCGAATAAAACAGTCACCATGCGCACTTTTCTCCATGGGAGTAATATCTCAGTCTACGCTTTGATCGTTCCCTGGAAGACCACTAGTAGTTTCCGATGCAAATCTTCTGACATTCTGTAATGTGTGGACTATCGGATTGTTGATGAAACACAGAAATTTCATCAGGATTGAATACAACAGTCACCATGCGCACTTTCCTCCATGGGAGTAATGTCTCAAACAGTCTACGCTTTGATCGTTCCCTGGAAGAAAAGTAGTAGTTTCCGATGCACATCTGGGGGCATTCTGTAATGTGTGCACTATCAGAGTGTTGATGAAACACAGAAATTGCATCGGGATTGAATACAACAGTCACCATGCGCACTTTCCTCCATGGGAGTAATGTCTCAAACAGTCTACACATTGATCGTTCCCTGCAAGACCAGTAGTAGTTTGCAATGCACATCTGGAGGCATTCTGTAATCTGTGGACCTTCAAAGTGTTGATGAAACACAGAAATTGCCGCGAGATTGCATACAACAGTCACCATGCGCACTTTCTTCCATGGGAGTAATGTCTCAAACAGTCTACGATTTGATCGTTTCCTGGAGGACCAGTAGTATTTTCCGATGCACATCTGGAGGCATTCTGTAATCTGTGGACCTTCAAGGTGTTGATGAAACACAGAAATTGCATCGGGATTGAGTACAACAGTCGCCATGCGCACTTACCCTCATGGGAGTAATGTCTCAAACATTCTAGTCTTTGATCGTTCCCTGGAAGACAAGTAGTAGTTTCCGATGCACATCTGGTGTCATTCTGTAATCTGTGGACTATCAGAGTGTTGATGAAACACAGAAATTGCATCGGGATTGAATACAACAGTCACCATGCGCACTTTCCATCATGGGAGTAATGTCTCAAACAGTCTACGCTTTGATCGTTCCCTGCAAGACCAGTAGTAGCTTCCGATGCACATGTGGTGGCATTCTGTAATCTGTGGACCTTCAAAGTGTTGATAAAATACAGAAATTGCCTCAAGATTGAACACAACAGTCATCATGGGCATTTTCCTCCATGGGAGTAATGTCTCAAACAGTCTACGCTTTGATCGTTCCCTGCAAGACCAGTAGTAGTTTCCGATGCACATCTGGAGGCATTCTGTAATGTGTGGACCTTCAAAGTGTTGATGAAACACAGGAATTGCCGCGGGATTGAATACAACAGTCACCATGCGCACTTTCCTCCATGGGAGTAATGTCTCAAACAGTCTATGCTTTGATCGTTCCCTGCAAGACCAGTAGTAGTTTCCGATGCACATCTGGAGGCATTCTGTAATCTGTGGACCTCCAAGGTGTTGATGAAACACAGAAATTGCATCGGGATTGAATACAACAGTCGCCATGCGCACTTTCCTCCATGGGAGTAATGTCTCAAACATTCTAGTCTTTGATCGTTCCCTGGAAGACAAGTAGTAGTTTCCGATGCACATCTATAGGCATTCTGTAATGTGTGGACCTTCAAAGTGTTGATGAAACACATAAATTGCCGCGGGATTGAATACAACAGTCACCATGCGCACTTTCCTCCATGGGAGTAATGTCTCAAACAGTCTACGCTTTGATCGTTCCCTGCAAGACCAGTAGTAGTTTCCGATGCACATCTGGAGGCATTCTGTAATCTGTGGACCTTCAAAGTGTTGATGAAACACAGAAATTGCCGCGGGATTCAATACAACAGTCACCATGCGCACTTTCCTCCATGGGAAAAATGTCTCAAACATTCTACGCTTTGAACGTTTCCTGGAGGGCCAGTAGTAGTTTCCGATGCCCATCTGGAGGCATTCTGTAATCTGTGGACCTTCATATTGTTGATGAAAAACACAGAAATTGAATCGAGATCAAATAAAACAGTCACCATGCGCACTTTCATCCATGGGAGTAATATCTCAAACAGTCTACGCTTTGATCGTTCCCTGGAAGACCACTAGTAGTTTCCGATGCAAATCTTCTGACATTCTGTAATGTGTGGACTATCGGAGTGTTGATGAAACACAGAAATTGCATCAGGATTGAATACAACAGTCACCATGCGCACTTTCCTCCATGGGAGTAATGTCTCAAACAGTCTACGCTTTGATCGATCCCTGGGAGACCTGTAGTAGTTTCCGATGCACATCTGGAGGCATTCTGTAATCTGTGGACTATCAGAGTGTTGATGAAAGACAGAAATTGCCGCGGGATTCAATACAACAGTCACCATGCGCACTTTCCTCCATGGGAATAATGTCTCAAACAGTCTACGGTTTGAACGTTTCCTGGAGGGCCAGTAGTAGTTTCCGATGCCCATCTGGAGGCATTCTGTAATCTGTGGACCTTCAAATGGTTGATGAAAAACACAAATTTAATTGGGATCGAATAAAACAGTCACCATGCGCACTTTTCTCCATGGGAGTAATATCTCAGTCTACGCTTTGATCGTTCCCTGGAAGACCACTAGTAGTTTCCGATGCAAATCTTCTGACATTCTGTAATGTGTGGACTATCGGATTGTTGATGAAACACAGAAATTTCATCAGGATTGAATACAACAGTCACCATGCGCACTTTCCTCCATGGGAGTAATGTCTCAAACAGTCTACGCTTTGATCGTTCCCTGGAAGAAAAGTAGTAGTTTCCGATGCACATCTGGGGGCATTCTGTAATGTGTGCACTATCAGAGTGTTGATGAAACACAGAAATTGCATTGGGATTGAATACAACAGTCACCATGCGCACTTTCCTCCATGGGAGTAATGTCTCAAACAGTCTACACATTGATCGTTCCCTGCAAGACCAGTAGTAGTTTGCAATGCACATCTGGAGGCATTCTGTAATCTGTGGACCTTCAAAGTGTTGATGAAACACAGAAATTGCCGCGAGATTGAATACAACAGTTACCATGCGCACTTTCTTCCATGGGAGTAATGTCTCAAACAGTCTACGATTTGATCGTTTCCTGGAGGACCAGTAGTATTTTCCGATGCACATCTGGAGGCATTCTGTAATCTGTGGACCTTCAAGGTGTTGATGAAACACAGAAATTGCATCGGGATTGAGTACAACAGTCGCCATGCGCACTTACCCTCATGGGAGTAATGTCTCAAACATTCTAGTCTTTGATCGTTCCCTGGAAGACAAGTAGTAGTTTCCGATGCACATCTGGTGTCATTCTGTAATCTGTGGACTATCAGAGTGTTGATGAAACACAGAAATTGCATCGGGATTGAATACAACAGTCACCATGCGCACTTTCCTTCATGGGAGTAATGTCTCAAACAGTCTACGCTTTGATCGTTCCCTGCAAGACCAGTAGTAGCTTCCGATGCACATGTGGTGGCATTCTGTAATCTGTGGACCTTCAAAGTGTTGATGAAATACAGAAATTGCCTCAAGATTGAACACAACAGTCATCATGGGCATTTTCCTCCATGGGAGTAATGTCTCAAACAGTCTACGCTTTGATCGTTCCCTGCAAGACCAGTAGTAGTTTCCGATGCACATCTGGAGGCATTCTGTAATGTGTGGACCTTCAAAGTGTTGATGAAACACAGGAATTGCCGCGGGATTGAATACAACAGTCACCATGCGCACTTTCCTCCATGGGAGTAATGTCTCAAACAGTCTACGCTTTGATCGTTCCCTGCAAGACCAGTAGTAGTTTCCGATGCACATCTGGAGGCATTCTGTAATCTGTGGACCTCCAAGGTGTTGATGAAACACAGAAATTGCATCGGGATTGAATACAACAGTCGCCATGCGCACTTTCCTCCATGGGAGTAATGTCTCAAACATTCTAGTCTTTGATCGTTCCCTGGAAGACAAGTAGTAGTTTCCGATGCACATCTATAGGCATTCTGTAATGTGTGGACCTTCAAAGTGTTGATGAAACACATAAATTGCCGCGGGATTGAATACAACAGTCACCATGCGCACTTTCCTCCATGGGAGTAATGTCTCAAACAGTCTACGCTTTGATCGTTCCCTGCAAGACCAGTAGTAGTTTCCGATGCACATCTGGAGGCATTCTGTAATCTGTGGACCTTCAAAGTGTTGATGAAACACAGAAATTGCCGCGGGATTCAATACAACAGTCACCATGCGCACTTTCCTCCATGGGAAAAATGTCTCAAACATTCTACGCTTTGAACGTTTCCTGGAGGGCCAGTAGTAGTTTCCGATGCCCATCTGGAGGCATTCTGTAATCTGTGGACCTTCATATTGTTGATGAAAAACACAGAAATTGAATCGAGATCAAATAAAACAGTCACCATGCGCACTTTCATCCATGGGAGTAATATCTCAAACAGTCTACGCTTTGATCGTTCCCTGGAAGACCACTAGTAGTTTCCGATGCAAATCTTCTGACATTCTGTAATGTGTGGACTATCGGAGTGTTGATGAAACACAGAAATTGCATCAGGATTGAATACAACAGTCACCATGCGCACTTTCCTCCATGGGAGTAATGTCTCAAACAGTCTACGCTTTGATCGATCCCTGGGAGACCTGTAGTAGTTTCCGATGCACATCTGGAGGCATTCTGTAATCTGTGGACTATCAGAGTGTTGATGAAAGACAGAAATTGCCGCGGGATTCAATACAACAGTCACCATGCGCACTTTCCTCCATGGGAATAATGTCTCAAACAGTCTACGGTTTGAACGTTTCTTGGAGGGCCAGTAGTAGTTTCCGATGCCCATCTGGAGGCATTCTGTAATCTGTGGACCTTCAAATGGTTGATGAAAAACACAAATTTAATCGGGATCGAATAAAACAGTCACCATGCGCACTTTTCTCCATGGGAGTAATATCTCAGTCTACGCTTTGATCGTTGCCTGGAAGACCACTAGTAGTTTCCGATGCAAATCTTCTGACATTCTGTAATGTGTGGACTATCGGATTGTTGATGAAACACAGAAATTTCATCAGGATTGAATACAACAGTCACCATGCCCACTTTCCTCCATGGGAGTAATGTCTCAAACAGTCTACGCTTTGATCGTTCCCTGGAAGAAAAGTAGTAGTTTCCGATGCACATCTGGAGGCATTCTGTAATGTGTGGACCTTCAAAGTGTTGATGAAACACAGAAATTGCCGCGGTATTCAATAAAACAGTCACCATGCGCACTTTAGTCCATGGGAGTAATGTCTCAAACAGTCTACCCATTGATCGTTCCCTGCAAGACCAGTAGTAGTTTGCAATGCACATCTGGAGGCATTCTGTAATCTGTGGACCTTCAAAGTGTTGATGAAACACAGAAATTGCCGCGAGATTGAATACAACAGTCACCATGCGCACTTTCCTCCATGGGAGTAATGTCTCAAACAGTCTACGATTTGATCGTTTCCTGGAGGACCACTAGTATTTTCCGATGCACATCTGGAGGCATTCTGTAATCTGTGGACCTTCAAGGTGTTGGTGAAACACAGAAATTGCATCGGGATTGAATACAACATTCGCCATGCGCACTTTCCTCCATGGGAGTAATGTCTCAAACAGTCTACGCTTTGATCGTTACCTGGAAGACAAGTAGTAGTTTTCGAAGCACATCTGGTGTCATTCTGTAATCTGTGGACCTTCAAAGTGTTGATGAAATACAGAAATTGCCTCAAGATTGAATACAACAGTCATCATGGGCATTTTCGTCCACGGGAGAAATGTCTCAAACAGTCTACGCTTTGATCGTTCCCTGCAAGACCAGTAGTAGTTTCCGATGCACATCTGGAGGCATTCTGTAATGTGTAGACCTTCAAAGTGTTGATGAAACACAGGAATTGCCGCGGGATTGAATACAACTGTCACCATGCGCACTTTCCTCCATGGGAGTAATGTCTCAAACAGTCTACGCTTTGAACGTTTCCTGGAGGGCCAGTAGTAGTTTCCGATGCCCATCTGGAGGCATTCTGTAATCTGTGGACCTTCAAATTGTTGATGAAAAACACAGAAATTGAATCGAGATCGAATAAAACAGTCACCATGCGCACTTTCCTCCATGGGAGTAATATCTCAGTCTACGCTTTGATCATTCCCAGGAAGACCACTAGTAGTTTCCAATGCAAATCTTCTGACATTCTGTAATGTGTGGACTATCGGAGTGTTGATGAAACACAGAAATAGCATCAGGAAAGAATACAACAGTCACCATGCGCACTTTCCTCCATGGGAGTAATGTCTCAAACAGTCTACGCTTTGATCGTTCCCTGGAAGAAAAGTAGTAGTTTCCGATGCACATCTGGGGGCATTCTGTAATGTGTGGACTATCAGAGTGTTGATGAAACACAGAAATTGCATCGGGATTGAATACAACAGTCACCATGCGCACTTTCCTCCATGGGAGTAATGTCTCAAACAGTCTACCCATTGATCGTTCCCTGCAAGACCAGTAGTAGTTTGCAATGCACATCTGGAGGCATTCTGTAATCTGTGGACCTTCAAAGTGTTGATGAAACACAGAAATTGCCGCGAGATTGAATACAACAGTCACCATGCGCACTTTCTTCCATGGGAGTAATGTCTCAAACAGTCTACGCTTTGATCGTTTCCTGGAGCACCAGTAGTATTTTCCGATGCACATCTGGAGGCATTCTGTAATCTGTGGACCTTCAAGGTGTTGATGAAACACAGAAATTGCATCGGGATTCAATACAACAGTCACCATGCGCACTTTCCTTCATGGGAGTAATGTCTCAAACAGTCTACGCTTTGATCGTTCCCTGCAAGACCAGTAGTAGTTTCCGATGCACATGTGGTGGCATTCTGTAATCTGTGGACCTTCAAAGTGTTGATGAAATACAGAAATCGCCTCAAGATTGAAAACAACAGTCATCATGGGCATTTTCCTCCATGGGAGTAATGTCTCAAACAGTCTACGCTTTGATCGTTCCCTGCAAGACAAGTAGTAGTTTCCGATGCACATCTGGAGGCATTCTGTAATGTGTGGACCTTCAAAGTGTTGATGAAACAGAGGAATTGCCGCGGGATTGAATACAACAGTCACCATGCGCACTTTCCTCCATGGGAGTAATGTCTCAAACAGTCTACGCTTTGATCGTTCCCTGCAAGACCAGTAGTAGTTTCCGATGCACATCTGGAGGCATTCTGTAATCTGTGGACCTTCAAAGTGTTGATGAAACACAGAAATTGCCGCGGGATTCAATAAAACAGTCACCATGCGCACTTTCCTCCATGGGAATAATGTCTCAAACAGTCTACGCTTTGAACGTTTCCTGGAGGGCCAGTAGTAGTTTCCGATGCCCATCTGGAGGCATTCTGTAATCTGCGGACCTTCAAATTGTTGATGAAAAAGACAGAAATTGAATCGAGATCGAATAAAACAGTCACCATGCGCACTTTCATCCATGGGAGTAATATCTCAAACAGTCTACGCTTTGATCGTTCCCAGGAAGACCACTAGTAGTTTCCGATGCAAATCTTCTGACATTCTGTAATGTGTGGACTATCGGAGTGTTGATGAAACACAGATATTGCATCAGGATTGAATACAACAGTCACCATGCGCACTTTCCTCCATGGGAGTAATTTCTCAAACAGTTTACGCTTTGATCGTTCCCTGGAAGACCAGTAGTAGTTTCCGATGCACATCTGTGGGCATTCTGTAATGTGTGGTCTATCAGAGTGTTGATGAAACACAGAAATTGCATCGGGATTGAATACAACAGTCACCATGCGCACTTTCCTCCATGGGAGTAATGTCTCAAACAGTCTACCCATTGATCGTTCCCTGCAAGACCAGTAGTAGTTTGCAATGCACATCTGGAGGCATTCTGTAATCTGTGGACCTTCAAAGTGTTGATGAAACACAGAAATTGCCGCGAGATTGAGTACAACAGTCACCATGCGCACTTCCTCCATGGGAGTAATGTCTCAAACAGTCTACGCTTTGATCGTTTCCTGGAGGACCACTAGTATTTTCCGATGCACATCTGGAGGCATTCTGTAATCTGTGGACCTTCAAGGTGTTGATGAAACACAGAAATTGCATCGGGATTGAATACAACATTCGCCATGCGCACTTTCCTCCATGGGAGTAATGTCTCAAACAGTCTACGCTTTGATCGTTCCCTGGAAGACAAGTAGTAGTTTTCGATGCACATCTGGTGTCATTCTGTAATGTGTGGACTATCAGAGTGTTGATGAAACACAGAAAGTGCATCGGGATTGAATACAACAGTCACCATGCGCACTTTCCTTCATGGGAGTAATGTCTCTAACAGTCTACGCTTTGATCGTTCCCTGGAACACCAGTAGTAGTTTCCGATGCACATCTGGAGGCATTCTGTAATCTGTGGACCTTCAAAGTGTTGATGAAATACAGAAATTGCCTCAAGATTGAATACAACAGTCATCATGGGCATTTTCCTCCACGGGAGTAATGTCTCAAACAGTCTACGCTTTGATCGTTCCCTGCAAGACCAGTAGTAGTTTCCGATGCACATCTGGAGGCATTCTGTAATGTGTGGACCTTCAAAGTGTTGATGAAACACAGGAATTGCCGCGGGATTGAATACAACTGTCACCATGCGCACTTTCCTCTATGGGAGTAATGTCTCAAACAGTCTACGCTTTGAACGTTCCCTAAAAGACCACTAGTAGTTTCCGATGCAAATCTTCTGACATTCCGTAATGTGTGGACTATCGGAGTGTTGATGAAACACAGAAATTGCATCAGGATTGAGTACAACAGTCACCATGCGCACTTTCCTCCATGGGAGTAATGTCTCAAACAGTCTACGCTTTGATCGATCCCTGGGAGACCTGTAGTAGTTTCCGATGCACATCTGGAGGCATTCTGTAATCTGTGGACTATCAGAGTGTTTATGAAAGACAGAAATTGCCGCGGGATTCAATACAACAGTCACCATGCGCACTTTCCTCCATGGGAATAATGTCTCAAACAGTCTACGGTTTGAACGTTTCCTGGAGGGCCAGTAGTAGTTTCCGTTGCCCATCTGGAGGCATTCTGTAATCTGTGGACCTTCAAAAGGTTGATGAAAAACACAAATTTAATCGGGATCGAATAAAACAGTCACCATGCGCACTTTCCTCCATGGGAGTAATATCTCAGTCTACGCATTGATCGTTCCCTGGAAGACCACTAGTAGTTTCCGATGCAAATCTTCTGACATTCTGTAATGTGTGGACTATCAGAGTGTTGATGAAACAAAGAAATTGCATCGGGATTGAATACAACAGTCTGCATGCGCACTTTCCTCCATGGGAGTAATGTCTCAAACAGTCTACCCATTGATCGTTCCCTGCAAGACCAGTAGTAGTTTGCAATGCACATCTGGAGGCATTCTGTAATCTGTGGACCTTCAAAGTGTTGATGAAACACAGAAATTGCCGCGAGATGGAATACAACAGTCACCATGCGCACTTTCCTCCATGGGAGTAATGTCTCAAACAGTCTACGCTTTGATCGTTTCCTGGAGGACCACTAGTATTTTCCGATGCTCATCTGGAGGCATTCTGTAATCTGTGGACCTTCAAAGTGTTGATGAAATACAGAAATTGCCTCAAGATTGAATACAACAATCATTATGGGCATTTTCCTCCACGGGAGTAATGTCTCAAACAGTCTACGCTTTGATCGTTCCCTGCAAGACCAGTAGTAGTTTCCGATGCACATCTGGAGGCATTCTGTAATGTGTGGACCTTCAAAGTGTTGATGAAACACAGGAATTGCCGCGGGATTGAATACAACTGTCACCATGCGCACTTTCCTCCATGGGAGTAATGTCTCAAAGAGTCTACGCTTTGAACGTTTCCTGGAGGGCCAGTAGTAGTTTCCGATGCCCATCTGGAGGCATTCTGTAATCTGTGGACCTTCAAATTGTTGATGAAAAACACAGAAATTGAATCGAGATCAAATAAAACAGTCACCATGCGCACTTTCATCCATGGGAGTAATATCTCAAACAGTCTACGCTTTGATCGTTCCCTGGAAGACCACTAGTAGTTTCCGATGCAAATCTTCTGACATTCTGTAATGTGTGGACTATCGGAGTGTTGATGAAACACAGAAATTGCATCAGGATTGAGTACAACAGTCACCATGCGCACTTTCCTCCATGGGAGTAATGTCCCAAACAGTCTACGCTTTGATCGATCCCTGGGAGACCTGTAGTAGTTTCCGATGCACATCTGGAGGCATTCTGTAATCTGTGGACTATCAGAGTGTTGATGAAAGACAGAAATTGCCGCGGGATTCAATACAACAGTCACCATGGGCACTTTCCTCCATGGGAATAATGTCTCAAACAATCTACGGTTTGAACGTTTCCTGGAGGGCCAGTAGTAGTTTCCGATGCCCATCTGGAGGCATTCTGTAATCTGTGGACCTTCATATGGTTGATGAAAAACACAAATATAATCGGGATCGAATAAAACAGTCACCATGCGCACTTTCCTCCATGGGAGTAATATCTCAGTCTACGCTTTGATCGTTCCCTGGAAGACCACTAGTAGTTTCCGATGCAAATCTTCTGACATTCTGTAATGTGTGGACTATCAGAGTGTTGATGAAACATAGAAATTGCATCGGGATTGAATACAACATTCACCATGTGCACTTTCCTCCATGTTAGTAATGTCTCAAACAGTCTACGTTTTGATCGTTCCCTTGAAGACCAGTAGTAGTTTCCGATGCATATCTGGGGGCATTCTGTAATGTGTGGACTATCAGAGTGTTGATGAAACACAGAAATAGCATCAGGAATGAATACAACAGTCACCATGCGCACTTTCCTCCATGGGAGTAATGTCTCAAACAGTCTACGCTTTGATCGTTCCCTGGAAGAAAAGTAGTAGTTTCCGATGCATATCTGGGGGTATTCTGTAATGTGTGGACTATCAGAGTGTTGATGAAACACAGAAATTGCATCGGGATTGAATACAACAGTCACCATGCGCACTTTCCTCCATGGGAGTAATGTCTCAAACAGTCTACCCATTGATCGTTCCCTGCAAGACCAGTAGTAGTTTGCAATGCACATCTGGAGGCCTTCTGTAATCTGTGGACCTTCAAAGTGTTGATGAAACACAGAAATTGAGGCGAGATTGAATACAACAGTCACCATGCGCACTTTCTTCCATGGGAGTAATGTCTCAAACAGTCTACGCTTTGATCGTTTCCTGGAGGACCAGTAGTATTTTCCGATGCACATCTGGAGGCATTCTGTAATCTGTGGACCTTCAAGGTGTTGATGAAACACAGAAATTGCATCGGGATTGAGTACAACAGTCGCCATGCGCACTTTCCCTCATGGGAGTAATGTCTCAAACATTCTAGACTTTGATCGTTCCCTGGAAGACAAGTAGTAGTTTCCGATGCACATCTGGTGTCATTCTGTAATCTGTGGACTATCAGAGTGTTGATGAAACACAGAAATTGCATCGGGATTGAGTACAACAGTCACCATGCGCAGTTTCCTCCATGGGAGTAATGTCCCAAACAGTCTACGCTTTGATCGATCCCTGGGAGTCCTGTAGTAGTTTCCGATGAACATCTGGAGGCATTCTGTAATCTGTGGACTATCAGAGTGTTGATGAAAGACAGAAATTGCCGCGGGATTCAATACAACAGTCACCATGCGCACTTTCCTCCATGGAAATAATGTCTCAAACAGACTACGGTTTGAACGTTTCCTGGAGGGCCAGACGTAGTTTCCGATGCCCATCTGGAGGCATTCTGTAATCTGTGGACCTTCAAATGGTTGATGAAAAACACAAATTTAATCGGGATGGAATAAAACAGTCACCATTCGCACTTTCCTCCATTGGAGTAATATCTCAGTCTACGCTTTGATCGTTCCCTGGAAGACCACTAGTAGTTTCCGATGCAAATCTTCTGACATTCTGTAATGTGTGGACTATCAGAGTGTTGATGAAACATAGAAATTGCATCGGGATTGAATATAACATTCACCATGTGCACTTTCCTCCATGGGAGTAATGTCTCAAACAGTCTACGTTTTGATCGTTCCCTTGAAGACCAGTAGTAGTTTCCGATGCACATCTGGGGGCATTCTGAAATGTGTGGACTATCAGAGTGTTGATGAAACACAGAAATTGCATCGGGATTGAATACAACAGTCACCATGCGCACTTTCCTCCATGGGAGTAATGTCTCAAACAGTCTACCCATTGATCGTTCCCTGCAAGACCAGTAGTAGTTTGCAATGCACATCTGGAGGCATTCTGTAATCTGTGGACCTTCAAAGTGTTGATGAAACACAGAAATTGCATCGGGATTCAATACAACAGTCACCATGCGCACTTTCCTTCATGGGAGTAATGTCTCAAACAGTCTACGCTTTGATCGTTCCCTGCAAGACCAGTAGTAGTTTCCGATGCACATGTGGTGGCATTCTGTAATCTGTGGACCTTCAAAGTGTTGATGAAATACAGAAATCGCCTCAAGATTGAAAACAACAGTCATCATGGGCATTTTCCTCCATGGGAGTAATGTCTCAAACAGTCTACGCTTTGATCGTTCCCTGCAAGACAAGTAGTAGTTTCCGATGCACATCTGGAGGCATTCTGTAATGTGTGGACCTTCAAAGTGTTGATGAAACACAGGAATTGCCGCGGGATTGAATACAACAGTCACCATGCGCACTTTCCTCCATGGGAGTAATGTCTCAAACAGTCTACGCTTTGATCGTTCCCTGCAAGACCAGTAGTAGTTTCCGATGCACATCTGGAGGCATTCTGTAATCTGTGGACCTTCAAAGTTTTGATGAAACACAGAAATTGCCGCGGGATTCAATAAAACAGTCACCATGCGCACTTTCCTCCATGGGAATAATGTCTCAAAGAGTCTACGCTTTGAACGTTTCCTGGAGGGACAGTAGTAGTTTCCGATGCCCATCTGGAGGCATTCTGTAATCTGCGGACCTTCAAATTGTTGATGAAAAAGACAGAAATTGAATCGAGATCGAATAAAACAGTCACCATGCGCACTTTCATCCATGGGAGTAATATCTCAAACAGTCTACGCTTTGATCGTTCCCAGGAAGACCACTAGTAGTTTCCGATGCAAATCTTCTGACATTCTGTAATGTGTGGACTATCGGAGTGTTGATGAAACACAGATATTGCATCAGGATTGAATACAACAGTCACCATGCGCACTTTCCTCCATGGGAGTAATTTCTCAAACAGTTTACGCTTTGATCGTTCCCTGGAAGACCAGTAGTAGTTTCCGATGCACATCTGTGGGCATTCTGTAATGTGTGGTCTATCAGAGTGTTGATGAAACACAGAAATTGCATCGGGATTGAATACAACAGTCACCATGCGCACTTTCCTCCATGGGAGTAATGTCTCAAACAGTCTACCCATTGATCGTTCCCTGCAAGACCAGTAGTAGTTTGCAATGCACATCTGGAGGCATTCTGTAATCTGTGTACCTTCAAAGTGTTGATGAAACACAGAAATTGCCGCGAGATTGAGTACAACAGTCACCATGCGCACTTTCCTCCATGGGAGTAATGTCTCAAACAGTCTACGCTTTGATCGTTTCCTGGAGGACCACTAGTATTTTCCGATGCACATCTGGAGGCATTCTGTAATCTGTGGACCTTCAAGGTGTTGATGAAACACAGAAATTGCATCGGGATTGAATACAACATTCGCCATGCGCACTTTCCTCCATGGGAGTAATGTCTCAAACAGTCTACGCTTTGATCGTTCCCTGGAAGACAAGTAGTAGTTTTCGATGCACATCTGGTGTCATTCTGTAATGTGTGGACTATCAGAGTGTTGATGAAACACAGAAAGTGCATCGGGATTGAATACAACAGTCACCATGCGCACTTTCCTTCATGGGAGTAATGTCTCTAACAGTCTACGCTTTGATCGTTCCCTGGAACACCAGTAGTAGTTTCCGATGCACATCTGGAGGCATTCTGTAATCTGTGGACCTTCAAAGTGTTGATGAAATACAGAAATTGCCTCAAGATTGAATACAACAGTCATCATGGGCATTTTCCTCCACGGGAGTAATGTCTCAAACAGTCTACGCTTTGATCGTTCCCTGCAAGACCAGTAGTAGTTTCCGATGCACATCTGGAGGCATTCTGTAATGTGTGGACCTTCAAAGTGTTGATGAAACACAGGAATTGCCGCGGGATTGAATACAACTGTCACCATGCGCACTTTCCTCTATGGGAGTAATGTCTCAAACAGTCTACGCTTTGAACGTTCCCTAAAAGACCACTAGTAGTTTCCGATGCAAATCTTCTGACATTCCGTAATGTGTGGACTATCGGAGTGTTGATGAAACACAGAAATTGCATCAGGATTGAGTACAACAGTCACCAAGCGCACTTTCCTCCATGGGAGTTATGTCTCAAACAGTCTACGCTTTGATCGATCCCTGGGAGACCTGTAGTAGTTTCCGATGCACATCTGGAGGCATTCTGTAATCTGTGGACTATCAGAGTGTTGATGAAAGACAGAAATTGCCGCGGGATTCAATACAACAGTCACCATGTGCACTTTCCTCCATGGGAATAATGTCTCAAACAGTCTACGGTTTGAACGTTTCCTGGAGGGCCAGTAGTAGTTTCCGATGCCCATCTGGAGGCATTCTGTAATCTGTGGACCTTCAAAAGGTTGATGAAAAACACAAATTTAATCGGGATCTAATAAAACAGTCACCATGCGCACTTTCCTCCATGGGAGTAATATCTCAGTCTACGCATTGATCGTTCCCTGGAAGACCACTAGTAGTTTCCGATGCAAATCTTCTGACATTCTGTAACGTGTGGACTATCAGAGTGTTGATGAAACAAAGAAATTGCATTGGGATTGAATACAACAGTCTGCATGCGCACTTTCCTCCATGGGAGTAATGTATCAAACAGTCTACCCATTGATCGTTCCCTGCAAGACCAGTAGTAGTTTGCAATGCACATCTGGAGGCATTCTGTAATCTGTGGACCTTCAAAGTGTTGATGAAACACAGAAATTGCCGCGAGATGGAATACAACAGTCACCATGCGCACTTTCCTCCATGGGAGTAATGTCTCAAACAGTCTACGCTTTGATCGTTTCCTGGAGGACCACTAGTATTTTCCGATGCTCATCTGGAGGCATTCTGTAATCTGTGGACCTTCAAAGTGTTGATGAAATACAGAAATTGCCTCAAGAGTGAATACAACAGTCATCATGGGCATTTTCCTCCACGGGAGTAATGTCTCAAACAGTCTACGCTTTGATCGTTCCCTGCAAGACCAGTAGTAGTTTCCGATGCACATCTGGAGGCATTCTGTAATGTGTGGACCTTCAAAGTGTTGATGAAACACAGAAATTGAGGCGAGATTGAATACAACAGTCACCATGCGCACTTTCTTCCATGGGAGTAATGTCTCAAACAGTCTACGCTTTGATCGTTTCCTGGAGGACCAGTAGTATTTTCCGATGCACATCTGGAGGCATTCTGTAATCTGTGGACCTTCAAGGTGTTGATGAAACACAGAAATTGCATCGGGATTGAGTACAACAGTCGCCATGCGCACTTTCCCTCATGTTAGTAATGTCTCAAACATTCTAGTCTTTGATCGTTCCCTGGAAGACAAGTAGTAGTTTCCGATGCACATCTGGTGTCATTCTGTAATCTGTGGACTATCAGAGTGTTGATGAAACACAGAAATTGCATCGGGATTGAGTACAACAGTCACCATGCGCAGTTTCCTCCATGGGAGTAATGTCCCAAACAGTCTACGCTTTGATCGATCCCTGGGAGACCTGTAGTAGTTTCCGATGAACATCTGGAGGCATTCTGTAATCTGTGGACTATCAGAGTGTTGATGAAAGACAGAAATTGCCGCGGGATTCAATACAACAGTCACCATGCGCACTTTCCTCCATGGAAATAATGTCTCAAACAGACTACGGTTTGAACGTTTCCTGGAGGGCCAGACGTAGTTTCCGATGCCCATCTGGAGGCATTCTGTAATCTGTGGACCTTCAAATTGTTGATAAAAACACAGAAATTGAATCGAGATCGAATAAAACAGTCACCATGCGCACTTTCATCCATGGGAGTAATATCTCAAACAGTCTACGCTTTGATCGTTCCCTGGAAGACCACTAGTAGTTTCCGATGCAAATCTTCTGACATTCTGTAATGTGTGGACTATCAGAGTGTTGATGAAACACAGAAATTGCATCAGGATTGAGTACAACAGTCACCATGCGCACTTTGCTCCATGGGAGTAATGTCTCAAACAGTCTACGCTTTGATCGATTCCTGGGAGACCTGTAGTAGTTTCCGATGCACATCTGGAGGCATTCTGTAATCTGTGGACTATCAGAGTGTTGATGAAAGACAGAAATTGCCGCGGGATTCAATACAACAGTCACCATGGGCACTTTCCTCCATGGGAATAATGTCTCAAACAGTCTACGGTTTGATCGTTTCCTGGAAGAAAAGTAGTAGTTTCCGATGCCCATCTGGAGGCATTCTGTAATCTGTGGACCTTCAAATGGTTGATGAAAAACACAAATTTAATCGGGATCGAATAAAACAGTCACCATGCGCACTTTCCTCCATGGGAGTAATATCTCGGTCTACGCTTTGATCGTTCCCTGGAAGACCACTAGTAGTTTCCGATGCAAATCTTCTGACATTCTGTAATGTGTGGACTATCAGAGTGTTGATGAAACATAGAAATTGCATCGGGATTGAATACAACATTCACCATGTGCACTTTCCTCCATGTTAGTAATGTCTCAAACAGTCTACGTTTTGATCGTTCCCTTGAAGACCAGTAGTAGTTTCCGATGCACATCTGGGGGCATTCTGTAATGTGTGGACTATCAGAGTGTTGATGAAACACAGAAATAGCATCAGGAATGAATACAACAGTCACCATGCGCACTTTCCTCCATGGGAGTAATGTCTCAAACAGTCTACGCTTTGATCGTTCCCTGGAAGAAAAGTAGTAGTTTCCGATGCATATCTGGGGGCATTCTGTAATGTGTGGACTATCAGAGTGTTGATGAAACACAGAAATTGCATCGGGATTGAATACAACAGTCACCATGCGCACTTTCCTCCATGGGAGTAATGTCTCAAACAGTGTACCCATTGATCGTTCCCTGCAAGACCAGTAGTAGTTTGCAATGCACATCTGGAGGCATTCTGTAATCTGTGGACCTTCAAAGTGTTGATGAAACACAGAAATTGAGGCGAGATTGAATACAACAGTCACCATGCGCACTTTCTTCCATGGGAGTAATGTCTCAAACAGTCTACGCTTTGATCGTTTCCTGGAGGACCAGTAGTATTTTCCGATGCACATCTGGAGGCATTCTGTAATCTGTGGACCTTCAAGGTGTTGATGAAACACAGAAATTGCATCGGGATTGAGTACAACAGTCGCCATGCGCACTTTCCCTCATGGGAGTAATGTCTCAAACATTCTAGTCTTTGATCGTTCCCTGGAAGACAAGTAGTAGTTTCCGATGCACATCTGGTGTCATTCTGTAATCTGTGGACTATCAGAGTGTTTATGAAACACAGAAATTGCATCGGGATTGAGTACAACAGTCACCATGCGCAGTTTCCTCCATGGGAGTAATGTCCCAAACAGTCTACGTTTTGATCGTTCCCTTGAAGACCAGTAGTAGTTTCCGATGCACATCTGGGTGCAATCTGTAATGTGTGGACTATCAGAGTGTTGATGAAACATAGAAATTGCATCGGGATTGAATACAACATTCACCATGTGCACTTTCCTCCATGGGAGTAATGTCTCAAACAGTCTACGTTTTGATCGTTCCCTTGAAGACCAGTAGTAGTTTCCGATGCACATCTGGGTGCAATCTGTAATGTGTGGACTATCAGAGTGTTGATGAAACACAGAAATAGCATCAGGAATGAATACAACAGTCACCATGCGCACTTTCCTCCATGGGAGTAATGTCTCAAACAGTCTACGCTTTGATCGTTCACTTTAAGAAAAGTAGTAGTTTCCGATGCACATCTGGGGGCATTCTGTAATGTGTGGAGTAACAGAGTGTTGATGAAACACAGAAATTGCATCGGGATTGAATACAACAGTCACCATGCGCACTTTCCTCCATGGGAGTAATGTCTCAAACAGTCTACCCATTGATCGTTCCCTGCAAGACCAGTAGTAGTTTGCAATTCACATCTGGAGGCATTCTGTAATCTGTGGACCTTCAAAGTGTTGATGAAACACAGAAATTGCCGCGAGATTGAATACAACGGTCACCATGCGCACTTTCTTCTATGGGAGTAATGTCTCAAACAGTCTACGCTTTGATCGTTTCCTGGAGGACCAGTAGTATTTTCCGATGCACATCTGGAGGCATTCTGTAATCTGTGGACTTTCAGGGTGTTGATGAAACACAGAATTTGCATCGGGATTGAATACAACAGTCACCATGCGCACTTTCCTTCATGGGAGTAATGTCTCAAACAGTCTACGATTTGATCGTGCCCTGTAAGACCAGTAGTAGCTTCCGTTGCACATGTGGAGGCATTTTGTAATCTGTGGACCTTCAAAGTGTTGATGAAATACAGAAATTGCCTCAAGATTGAAAACAACAGTCATCATGGGCATTTTCCTCCATGGGAGTAATGTCTCAAACAGTCTACGCTTTGATCGTTCCCTGCAAGACCAGTAGTAGTTTCCGATGCACATCTGGAGGCATTCTGTAATGTGTGGACCTTCAAAGTGTTGATGAAACACAGGAATTGCCGCGGGATGGAATACAACAGTCACCATGCGCACTTTCCTCCATGGGAGTAATGTCTCAAACAGTCTACGCTTTGATCGTTCCCTGCAAGACCAGTAGTAGTTTCCGATGCACATCTGGAGGCATTCTGTAATCTGTGGACCTTCAAAGAGTTGATGAAACACAGAAATTGCCGCGGGATTCAATACAACAGTCACCATGCGCACTTTCCTCCATGGGAATAATGTCTCAAACAGACTACGGTTTGAACGTTTCCTGGAGGGCCAGTAGTAGTTTCCGATGCCCATCTGGAGGCATTCTGTAATCTGTGGACCTTCAAATGGTTGATGAAAAACACAAATTTAATCGGGATCGAATAAAACAGTCACCATGCGCACTTTCCTCCATGGGAGTAATATCTCAGTCTACGCTTTGATCGTTCCCTGGAAGACCACTAGTAGTTTCCAATGCAAATCTTCTGACATTCTGTAATGTGTGGACTATCAGAGTGTTGATGAAACATAGAGATTGCATCGGGATTGAATACAACATTCACCATGTGCACTTTCCTCCATGTTAGTAATGTCTCAAACAGTCTACGTTCTGATCGTTCCCTTGAAGACCAGTAGTAGTTTCCGATGCACATCTGGGGGCATTCTGTAATGTGTGGACTATCAGAGTGTTGATGAAACACAGAAATAGCATCAGGAATGAATACAACAGTCACCATGCGCACTTTCCTCTATGGGAGTAATGTCTCAAACAGTCTACGCTTTGATCGTTCCCTGGAAGAAAAGTAGTAGTTTCCGATGCATATCTGGGGGCATTCTGTAATGTGTGGACTATCAGAGTGTTGATGAAACACAGAAATTGCATCGGGATTGAATACAACAGTCACCATGCGCACTTTCCTCCATGGGAGTAATGTCTCAAACAGTCTACCCATTGATCGTTCCCTGCAAGACCAGTAGTAGTTTGCAATGCACATCTGGAGGCCTTCTGTAATCTGTGGACCTTCAAAGTGTTGATGAAACACAGAAATTGAGGCGAGATTGAATACAACAGTCACCATGCGCACTTTCTTCCATGGGAGTAATGTCTCAAACAGTCTACGCTTTGATCGTTTCCTGGAGGACCAGTAGTATTTTCCGATGCACATCTGGTGTCATTCTGTAATCTGTGGACTATCAGAGTGTTGATGAAACACAGAAATTGCATCGGGATTGAGTACAACAGTCACCATGCGCAGTTTCCTCCATGGGAGTAATGTCCCAAACAGTCTACGCTTTGATCGATCCCTGGGAGACCTGTAGTAGTTTCCGATGAACATCTGGAGGCATTCTGTAATCTGTGGACTATCAGAGTGTTGATGAAAGACAGAAATTGCCGCGGGATTCAATACAACAGTCACCATGCGCACTTTCCTCCATGGAAATAATGTCTCAAACAGACTACGGTTTGAACGTTTCCTGGAGGGCCAGACGTAGTTTCCGATGCCCATCTGGAGGCATTCTGTAATCTGTGGACCTTCAAATGGTTGATGAAAAACACAAATTTAATCGGGATCGAATAAAACAGTCACCATGCGCACTTTCCTCCATGGGAGTAATATCTCAGTCTACGCTTTGATCGTTCCCTGGAAGACCACTAATAGTTTCCGATGCAAATCTTCTGACATTCTGTAATGTGTGGACTATCAGAGTGTTGATGAAACATAGAAATTGCATGGGGATTGAATACAACATTCACCATGTGCACTTTCCTCCATGGGAGTAATGTCTCAAACAGTCTACGTTTTGATCGTTCCCTTGAAGACCAGTAGTAGTTTCCGATGCACATCTGGGTGCAATCTGTAATGTGTGGACTATCAGAGTGTTGATGAAACACAGAAATAGCATCAGGAATGAATACAACAGTCACCATGCGCACTTTCCTCCATGGGAGTAATGTCTCAAACAGTCTACGCTTTGATCGTTCACTGGAAGAAAAGTAGTAGTTTCCGATGCACATCTGGGGGCATTCTGTAATGTGTGGACTAACAGAGTGTTGATGAAACACAGAAATTGCATCGGGATTGAATACAACAGTCACCATGCGCACTTTCCTCCATGGGAGTAATGTCTCAAACAGTCTACCCATTGATCGTTCCCTGCAAGACCAGTAGTAGTTTGCAATTCACATCTGGAGGCATTCTGTAATCTGTGGACCTTGAAAGTGTTGATGAAACACAGAAATTGCCGCGAGATTGAATACAACGGTCACCATGCGCACTTTCATCTATGGGAGTAATGTCTCAAACAGTCTACGCTTTGATCGTTTCCTGGAAGACCAGTAGTATTTTCCGAAGCACATCTGGAGCATTCTGTAATCTGTGGACCTTCAGGGTGTTGATGAAACACAGAATTTGCATCGGGATTGAATACAACAGTCACCATGCGCACTTTCCTTCATGGGAGTAATGTCTCAAACAGTCTACGCTTTGATCGTTCCCTGTAACACCAGTAGTAGCTTCCGTTGCACATGTGGAGGCATTTTGTAATCTGTGGACCTTCAAAGTGTTGATGAAATACAGAAATTGCCTCAAGATTGAAAACAACAGTCATCATGGGCATTTTCCTCCATGGGAGTAATGTCTCAAACAGTCTACGCTTTGATCGTTCCCTGCAAGACCAGTAGTAGTTTCCGATGCACATCTGGAGGCATTCTGTAATGTGTGGACCTTCAAAGTGTTGATGAAACACAGGGATTGCCGCGGGATTGAATACAACAGTCACCATGCGCACTTTCCTCCATGGGAGTAATGTCTCAAACAGTCTACGCTTTGATCGTTAACTGCAAGACCAGTAGTAGTTTCCGATGCACATCTGGAGGCATTCTGTAATCTGTGGACCTTCAAAGAGTTGATGAAACACAGAAATTGCCGCGGGATTCAATACAACAGTCACCATGCGCACTTTCCTCCATGGGAATAATGTCTCAAACAGTCTACGCTTTGAACGTTTCCTGGAGTGCCAGTAGTAGTTTCCGATGCCCATCTGGAGGCATTCTGTAATCTGCGGACCTTCGAATTGTTGATGAAAAACACAGAAATTGAATCGAGATCGAATAAAACAGTCACCATGCGCACTTTCATCCATGGGAGTAATATCTCAAACAGTCTACGTTTTGATCGTTCCCAGGAAGACCACTAGTAGTTTCCGATGCAAATCTTCTGACATTCTGTAATGTGTGGACTATCGGAGTGTTGATGAAACACAGATATTGCATCAGGATTGAATACAACAGTCACCATGCGCACTTTCCTCCATGGGAGTAATGTCTCAAACAGTCTACGATTTGATCGATCCCTGGGAGACCTGTAGTAGTTTCCGATGCACATCTGGAGGCATTCTGTAATCTGTGGACTATCAGAGTGTTGATGAGAGGCAGATATTGCATCGGCATTCAGTACAACATTCACCATGTGCACTTTCCTCCATGGGAGTAATGTCTCAAACAGTCTACGCTTTGATCGTTTCCTGGAGGACCACTAGTATTTTCCGATGTACATCTGGAGGCATTCTGTAATCTGTGGACCTTCAAGGTGTTGATGAAACACAGAAATTGCATCGGGATTGAATACAACATTCGCCATGCGCACTTTCCTCCATGGGAGTAATGTCTGAAACAGTCTACGCTTTGATCGTTCCCTGGAATACCAGTAGTAGTTTCCGATGCACATCTGGAGGCATTCTGTAATCTGTGGATCTTCAAAGTGTTGATGAAATACAGAAATTGCCTCAAGATTGAATACAACAGTCATCATGGGCATTTTCCTCCACGGGAGTAATATCTCAAACAGTCTACGCTTTGATCGTTCCCTGCAAGACCAGTAGTAGTTTCCGATGCACATCTGGAGGCATTCTGTAATGTGTGGACCTTCAAAGTGTTGATGAAACACAGGAATTGCCGCGGGATTGAATACAACTGTCACCATGCGCACTTTCCTCCATGGGAGTAAAGTCTCAGACAGTTTACGCTTTGATCGTTCCCTGGAAGACCAGTAGTAGTTTCCGATGCACATCAGTGGGCACTCTGTAATATTTGGACTATCAGAGTGTTGATGAAACACAGAAATTGCATCGGGGTTGAATACAACATTCGCCATGCGCACTTTCCTCCATGGGAGTAATGTCTCAAACAGTCTACGATTTGATCGTTCCCTGGAAGACAAGTAGTAGTTTTCGATGCACATCTGGTGTCATTCTGTAATCTGTGGACTATCAGAGTGTTGATGAAACTCAGAAATTGCATCGGCATTGAATACAACAGTCACCATGCGCACTTTCCTTCATGGGAGTAATGTCTCAAACAGTCTACGTTTTTGATCGTTCCCTGCAAGACCAGTAGTAGTTTCCGATGCACATCTGGAGGCATTCTGTAATCTGTGGCCCTTTAAAGTGTTGATGAAATACAGGAATTGCCTCAAGATTGAATGCAACAGTCATCATGGGCATTTTCCTCTATGGGAGTAATGTCAAAAACACTCTACGCTTTGATCGTTCCTTGCAATACAGGTAGTAGTTTCCGATGCACATCTGAAGGCATTCTGTAATGTGTGGACCTTCAAAGTGTTGATGAAACACAGGAATTGCCGCGGGCTTGAATACAACAGTCACCATGAGCACTTTCCTCCATGGGAGTAATGTCTCAAAGAGTCTACGGTTTGATCGTTTCCTGGAAGACCAGTAGTTGTTTCCGATGCACATCAGGAGGCATTCTGTAATCTTTGGACCTTCAAAGTGTTGATGAAACACAGAAATTGCATCGGGATTCAATACAACAGTCACCATGCGCACTTTCCTCCATGGGAGTAATGTCTCTAAGAGTCTACGCTTTGATCGTTCCCTCGAAGACCAGTAGTAGTTTCCGATGCACATCTGGAGGCATTCTGTAATCTTTGGACCTTCAAAGTGTTGATGAAACTCAGAAATTGCATCGGGATTGAATACAACAGTCACCTTGCGCACTTTCTTCCATGGGAGTAATTTCTCAAACAGTCTACGCTTTGATCGTTCCCTGGAAGACAAGTAGTAGCTTCAAAGTGTTGATGAAACACAGGAATTGCCGCGGGATTGAATACAACAGTCACCATGCGCACTTTCCTCCATGGGAGTAATGTCTCAAACAGTCTACGATTTGATCGTTCCCTGGAAGACCAGTAGTAGTTTCCGATGGACATCTGGAGGCATTCTGTAATCTGTGGACAATCAGAGTGTTGATGAAACCCAGAAATTGCATCGGGATTGAATATAACAGACACCATGCGCACTTTCCTCATTGGGAGTAATGTCTCAAAGAGTTTAAGCTTTGATCGTTTCCTGGAAGGCCAGTAGTAGCTTCCGACGCACATCTGGGGGCATTCTGTAACGTGTGGACTATCAGAGTGTTGATGAAACATAGAAATTGCATCAGGATTGAATACAACAGTCACCATGCGCAATTTCCTCCATGGGAGTAATGACTCAAACAGTCTACGCTTTGATCGTTCCCTGGAAGACCAGTAGTAGTTTCCGATGCACATCTGGGGGCATTCTGTAATGTGTGGACTATCAGAGTGTTGATGAAACACAGAAATTGCATCGGGATTGAATTCAACAGACCCCCAGCGCACTTTCCTCCATGGGGGTGATGTCTCAAAGAGTCTACGCTTTGATCGTTCCCTGGAAGACAAGTAGTAGTTTCCGATGCACATCTGGGGGCATTCTGTAATGTGTGGACTATCAGAGTGTTGATGAAACACAGAAATTGCATCGGGATTGAATACAACAGTCACCATGCGCATTTTCCTCCATGGGAGTAATGTCTCAAACGGTCTACGCATTGATCGTTCCCTGCAAGACCAGTAGTAGTTTGCAATGCACATCTGGAGGCATTCTGTAATCTGTGGTCCTTCAAAGTGTTGATGAAACACAGAAATTGCCGCGAGATTGAATACAACAGTCACCATGCGCACTTTCCTCCGTGGGAGTAATGTCTCAAACAGTCTACGCTTTGATCGTTTCCTGGAGGACCAGTAGTATTTTTCGATGCACATCTGGAGGCATTCTGCAATCTGTGGACCTTCAAGGTGTTGATGAAACAAAGAAATTGCATCGGGATTGAATACAACAGTCGCCATGCGTACTTTCCTCCATGGGAGTAATGTCTCAAACAGTCTACGCTTTGATCGTTCCCTGCAAGACCAGTAGTAGTTTCCGATGCAAATCTTCTGACATTCTGTAATGTGTGGACTATCGGAGTGTTGATGAAACACAGATATTGCATCAGGATTGAATACAACAGTCACCATGCGCACTTTCCTCCATGGGAGTAATGTCTCAAACAGTCTACGATTTGATCGATCCCTGGGAGACCTGTAGTAGTTTCCGATGCACATCTGGAGGCATTCTGTAATCTGTGGACTATCAGAGTGTTGATGAGAGACAGATATTGCATCGGCATTCAGTACAACATTCACCATGTGCACTTTCCTCCATGGGAGTAATGTCTCAAACAGTCTACGCTTTGATCGTTTCCTGGAGGACCACTAGTATTTTCCGATGTACATCTGGAGGCATTCTGTAATCTGTGGACCTTCAAGGTGTTGATGAAACACAGAAATTGCATCGGGATTGAATACAACATTCGCCATGCGCACTTTCCTCCATGGGAGTAATGTCTGAAACAGTCTACGCTTTGATCGTTCCCTGGAATACCAGTAGTAGTTTCCGATGCACATCTGGAGGCATTCTGTAATCTGTGGATCTTCAAAGTGTTGATGAAATACAGAAATTGCCTCAAGATTGAATACAACAGTCATCATGGGCATTTTCCTCCACGGGAGTAATATCTCAAACAGTCTACGCTTTGATCGTTCCCTGCAAGACCAGTAGTAGTTTCCGATGCACATCTGGAGGCATTCTGTAATGTGTGGACCTTCAAAGTGTTGATGAAACACAGGAATTGCCGCGGGATTGAATACAACTGTCACCATGCGCACTTTCCTCCATGGGAGTAAAGTCTCAGACAGTTTACGCTTTGATCGTTCCCTGGAAGACCAGTAGTAGTTTCCGATGCACATCAGTGGGCACTCTGTAATATTTGGACTATCAGAGTGTTGATGAAACACAGAAATTGCATCGGGGTTGAATACAACATTCGCCATGCGCACTTTCCTCCATGGGAGTAATGTCTCAAACAGTCTACGATTTGATCGTTCCCTGGAAGACAAGTAGTAGTTTTCGATGCACATCTGGTGTCATTCTGTAATCTGTGGACTATCAGAGTGTTGATGAAACTCAGAAATTGCATCGGCATTGAATACAACAGTCACCATGCGCACTTTCCTTCATGGGAGTAATGTCTCAAACAGTCTACGTTTTTGATCGTTCCCTGCAAGACCAGTAGTAGTTTCCGATGCACATCTGGAGGCATTCTGTAATCTGTGGCCCTTTAAAGTGTTGATGAAATACAGGAATTGCCTCAAGATTGAATGCAACAGTCATCATGGGCATTTTCCTCTATGGGAGTAATGTCAAAAACACTCTACGCTTTGATCGTTCCTTGCAATACAGGTAGTAGTTTCCGATGCACATCTGAAGGCATTCTGTAATGTGTGGACCTTCAAAGTGTTGATGAAACACAGGAATTGCCGCGGGCTTGAATACAACAGTCACCATGAGCACTTTCCTCCATGGGAGTAATGTCTCAAAGAGTCTACGGTTTGATCGTTTCCTGGAAGACCAGTAGTTGTTTCCGATGCACATCAGGAGGCATTCTGTAATCTTTGGACCTTCAAAGTGTTGATGAAACACAGAAATTGCATCGGGATTCAATACAACAGTCACCATGCGCACTTTCCTCCATGGGAGTAATGTCTCTAAGAGTCTACGCTTTGATCGTTCCCTCGAAGACCAGTAGTAGTTTCCGATGCACATCTGGAGGCATTCTGTAATCTTTGGACCTTCAAAGTGTTGATGAAACTCAGAAATTGCATCGGGATTGAATACAACAGTCACCTTGCGCACTTTCTTCCATGGGAGTAATTTCTCAAACAGTCTACGCTTTGATCGTTCCCTGGAAGACAAGTAGTAGCTTCAAAGTGTTGATGAAACACAGGAATTGCCGCGGGATTGAATACAACAGTCACCATGCGCACTTTCCTCCATGGGAGTAATGTCTCAAACAGTCTACGATTTGATCGTTCCCTGGAAGACCAGTAGTAGTTTCCGATGGACATCTGGAGGCATTCTGTAATCTGTGGACAATCAGAGTGTTGATGAAACCCAGAAATTGCATCGGGATTGAATATAACAGACACCATGCGCACTTTCCTCATTGGGAGTAATGTCTCAAAGAGTTTAAGCTTTGATCGTTTCCTGGAAGGCCAGTAGTAGCTTCCGACGCACATCTGGGGGCATTCTGTAACGTGTGGACTATCAGAGTGTTGATGAAACATAGAAATTGCATCAGGATTGAATACAACAGTCACCATGCGCAATTTCCTCCATGGGAGTAATGACTCAAACAGTCTACGCTTTGATCGTTCCCTGGAAGACCAGTAGTAGTTTCCGATGCACATCTGGGGGCATTCTGTAATGTGTGGACTATCAGAGTGTTGATGAAACACAGAAATTGCATCGGGATTGAATTCAACAGACCCCCAGCGCACTTTCCTCCATGGGGGTGATGTCTCAAAGAGTCTACGCTTTGATCGTTCCCTGGAAGACAAGTAGTAGTTTCCGATGCACATCTGGGGGCATTCTGTAATGTGTGGACTATCAGAGTGTTGATGAAACACAGAAATTGCATCGGGATTGAATACAACAGTCACCATGCGCATTTTCCTCCATGGGAGTAATGTCTCAAACGGTCTACGCATTGATCGTTCCCTGCAAGACCAGTAGTAGTTTGCAATGCACATCTGGAGGCATTCTGTAATCTGTGGTCCTTCAAAGTGTTGATGAAACACAGAAATTGCCGCGAGATTGAATACAACAGTCACCATGCGCACTTTCCTCCGTGGGAGTAATGTCTCAAACAGTCTACGCTTTGATCGTTTCCTGGAGGACCAGTAGTATTTTTCGATGCACATCTGGAGGCATTCTGCAATCTGTGGACCTTCAAGGTGTTGATGAAACAAAGAAATTGCATCGGGATTGAATACAACAGTCGCCATGCGTACTTTCCTCCATGGGAGTAATGTCTCAAACAGTCTACGCTTTGATCGTTCCCTGCAAGACCAGTAGTAGTTTCCGATGCAAATCTTCTGACATTCTGTAATGTGTGGACTATCGGAGTGTTGATGAAACACAGATATTGCATCAGGATTGAATACAACAGTCACCATGCGCACTTTCCTCCATGGGAGTAATGTCTCAAACAGTCTACGATTTGATCGATCCCTGGGAGACCTGTAGTAGTTTCCGATGCACATCTGGAGGCATTCTGTAATCTGTGGACTATCAGAGTGTTGATGAGAGACAGATATTGCATCGGCATTCAGTACAACATTCACCATGTGCACTTTCCTCCATGGGAGTAATGTCTCAAACAGTCTACGCTTTGATCGTTTCCTGGAGGACCACTAGTATTTTCCGATGTACATCTGGAGGCATTCTGTAATCTGTGGACCTTCAAGGTGTTGATGAAACACAGAAATTGCATCGGGATTGAATACAACATTCGCCATGCGCACTTTCCTCCATGGGAGTAATGTCTGAAACAGTCTACGCTTTGATCGTTCCCTGGAATACCAGTAGTAGTTTCCGATGCACATCTGGAGGCATTCTGTAATCTGTGGATCTTCAAAGTGTTGATGAAATACAGAAATTGCCTCAAGATTGAATACAACAGTCATCATGGGCATTTTCCTCCACGGGAGTAATATCTCAAACAGTCTACGCTTTGATCGTTCCCTGCAAGACCAGTAGTAGTTTCCGATGCACATCTGGAGGCATTCTGTAATGTGTGGACCTTCAAAGTGTTGATGAAACACAGGAATTGCCGCGGGATTGAATACAACTGTCACCATGCGCACTTTCCTCCATGGGAGTAAAGTCTCAGACAGTTTACGCTTTGATCGTTCCCTGGAAGACCAGTAGTAGTTTCCGATGCACATCAGTGGGCACTCTGTAATATTTGGACTATCAGAGTGTTGATGAAACACAGAAATTGCATCGGGGTTGAATACAACATTCGCCATGCGCACTTTCCTCCATGGGAGTAATGTCTCAAACAGTCTACGATTTGATCGTTCCCTGGAAGACAAGTAGTAGTTTTCGATGCACATCTGGTGTCATTCTGTAATCTGTGGACTATCAGAGTGTTGATGAAACTCAGAAATTGCATCGGCATTGAATACAACAGTCACCATGCGCACTTTCCTTCATGGGAGTAATGTCTCAAACAGTCTACGTTTTTGATCGTTCCCTGCAAGACCAGTAGTAGTTTCCGATGCACATCTGGAGGCATTCTGTAATCTGTGGCCCTTTAAAGTGTTGATGAAATACAGGAATTGCCTCAAGATTGAATGCAACAGTCATCATGGGCATTTTCCTCTATGGGAGTAATGTCAAAAACACTCTACGCTTTGATCGTTCCTTGCAATACAGGTAGTAGTTTCCGATGCACATCTGAAGGCATTCTGTAATGTGTGGACCTTCAAAGTGTTGATGAAACACAGGAATTGCCGCGGGCTTGAATACAACAGTCACCATGAGCACTTTCCTCCATGGGAGTAATGTCTCAAAGAGTCTACGGTTTGATCGTTTCCTGGAAGACCAGTAGTTGTTTCCGATGCACATCAGGAGGCATTCTGTAATCTTTGGACCTTCAAAGTGTTGATGAAACACAGAAATTGCATCGGGATTCAATACAACAGTCACCATGCGCACTTTCCTCCATGGGAGTAATGTCTCTAAGAGTCTACGCTTTGATCGTTCCCTCGAAGACCAGTAGTAGTTTCCGATGCACATCTGGAGGCATTCTGTAATCTTTGGACCTTCAAAGTGTTGATGAAACTCAGAAATTGCATCGGGATTGAATACAACAGTCACCTTGCGCACTTTCTTCCATGGGAGTAATTTCTCAAACAGTCTACGCATTGATCGTTCCCTGGAAGACAAGTAGTAGCTTCAAAGTGTTGATGAAACACAGGAATTGCCGCGGGATTGAATACAACAGTCACCATGCGCACTTTCCTCCATGGGAGTAATGTCTCAAACAGTCTACGATTTGATCGTTCCCTGGAAGACCAGTAGTAGTTTCCGATGGACATCTGGAGGCATTCTGTAATCTGTGGACAATCAGAGTGTTGATGAAACCCAGAAATTGCATCGGGATTGAATATAACAGACACCATGCGCACTTTCCTCATTGGGAGTAATGTCTCAAAGAGTTTATGCTTTGATCGTTTCCTGGAAGGCCAGTAGTAGCTTCCGACGCACATCTGGGGGCATTCTGTAACGTGTGGACTATCAGAGTGTTGATGAAACATAGAAATTGCATCAGGATTGAATACAACAGTCACCATGCGCAATTTCCTCCATGGGAGTAATGACTCAAACAGTCTACGCTTTGATCGTTCCCTGGAAGACCAGTAGTAGTTTCCGATGCACATCTGGGGGCATTCTGTAATGTGTGGACTATCAGAGTGTTGATGAAACACAGAAATTGCATCGGGATTGAATTCAACAGACCCCCAGCGCACTTTCCTCCATGGGGGTGATGTCTCAAAGAGTCTACGCTTTGATCGTTCCCTGGAAGACAAGTAGTAGTTTCCGATGCACATCTGGGGGCATTCTGTAATGTGTGGACTATCAGAGTGTTGATGAAACACAGAAATTGCATCGGGATTGAATACAACAGTCACCATGCGCATTTTCCTCCATGGGAGTAATGTCTCAAACGGTCTACGCATTGATCGTTCCCTGCAAGACCAGTAGTAGTTTGCAATGCACATCTGGAGGCATTCTGTAATCTGTGGTCCTTCAAAGTGTTGATGAAACACAGAAATTGCCGCGAGATTGAATACAACAGTCACCATGCGCACTTTCCTCCGTGGGAGTAATGTCTCAAACAGTCTACGCTTTGATCGTTTCCTGGAGGACCAGTAGTATTTTCCGATGCACATCTGGAGGCATTCTGCAATCTGTGGACCTTCAAGGTGTTGATGAAACAAAGAAATTGCATCGGGATTGAATACAACAGTCGCCATGCGTACTTTCCTCCATGGGAGTAATGTCTCAAACAGTCTACGCTTTGATCGTTCCCTGCAAGACCAGTAGTAGTTTCCGATGCACATCTGGAGGCATTCTGTAATGTGTGGACTATCAGAGTGTTGATGAAACACAGAAATTGCATCAGGATTGATTACAACAGTCACCATGCGCACTTTCCTCCATGGGAGTAATGTCTCAAACAGTCTACGCTTCGATCGATCCCTCGGAGACCTGTAGTAGTTTCCGATGCACATCTGGATTCATTCTGTAATCTGTGGACTATCAGAGTGTTGATGAAACACAGAAATTGCATCGGGATTGAATACAACATTCACCATGTGCACTTTCCTACATGGGGGTAATGTCTCAAACAGTCTACGCTTTGATCGTTTCCTGGAGGACCAGTAGTATTTTCCGATGCACATCTGGAGGCATTCTGTAATCTGTGGACCTTCAAGGTGTTGATGAAACAAAGAAATTGCATCGGGATTGAATACAACAGTCACCATGCGCACTTTCCTCCATGGGAGTAATGTCTCAAACAGTCTACGGTTTGATCGTTTCCTGGAAGACCAGTAGTAGTATCCGATGCACATCTGGAGGAATTCTGTAATCTTTGGACCTTCAAAGTGTTGATGAAACACAGAAATTGCATCGGGATTGAATACAACATTCACCATGCGCACTTTCCTCCATGGGAGTAATGTCTCTAACAGTCTACGATTTGATCGTTCCCTGCAAGACCAGTAGTAGTTTCCGATGCAGATCTGGAGGCATTCTGTAATGTGTGGACCTTCAAAGTGTTGATGAAACACAGGAATTGCCGCGGGATTGAATACAACAGTCACCATGCGCACTTTCCTCCATGGGAGTAATGTCTCAAACAGTCTACGATTTGATCGTTCCCTGGAAGACCAGTAGTAGTTTCCGATGGACATCTGGAGACATTCTGTAATCTGCGGACAATCAGAGTGTTGATGAAACACAGAAATTGCATCGGGATTGAATACAACAGACACCATGCGCACTTTCCTCATTGGGAGTAATGTCTCAAAGAGTTTATGCTTTGATCGTTCCCTGGAAGACCAGTAGTAGCTTCCGATGCACATCTGGAGGCATTCTGTAATGTGTGGACTATCAGAGTGTTGATGAAACACAGAAATTGCATCAGGATTGATTACAACAGTCACCATGCGCCATTTCCTCCATGGGAGTAATGACTCAAACAGTCTACGCTTTGATCGTTCCCTGGAAGACCAGTAGTAGTTTCCGATGCACATCTGGGGGCATTCTGTAATGTGTGGACTATCAGAGTGTTGATGAAACACAGAAATTGCATCGCGATTGAATTCAACAGACCCCCAGCGCACTTTCCTCCATGGGGGTGATGTCTCAAACAGTCTACGCTTTGATCGTTCCCTGGAAGACCAGTAGTAGTTTCCGATGCACATCTGTGGGCATTCTGTAATGTGTGGACTATCAGAGTGTTGATGAAACACAGAAATTGCATCGGGATTGAATACAACAGTCACCATGCGCATTTTCCTCCATGGAAGTAATGTCTCAAACAGTCTACGCATTGATCGTTCCCTGCAAGACCAGTAGTAGTTTCCGATGCACATCTGGAGGCATTCTGTAATCTGTGGTCCTTCAAAGTGTTGATGAAACACAGAAATTGCCGCGAGATTGAATACAACAGTCACCATGCGCACTTTCCTCCATGGGAGTAATGTCTCAAACAGTCTACGCTTTGATCGTTTCCTGGAGGACCAGTAGTATTTTTCGATGCACATGTGGAGGCATTCTGTAATCTGTGGACCTTCAAGGTGTTGATGAAACAAAGAAATTGCATCGGGATTGAATACAACAGTCGCCATGCGCACTTTCCTCCATGGGAGTAATGTCTCAAACTGTCTACGGGTTGATCGTTTCCTGGAACAAATAGTAGTATCCGATGCACATCTGGAGGCATTCTGTAATACTTGGACCTTCAAAGTGTTGATGAAACACTGAAATTGCATCGGGATTGAATACAACATTCTCCATGCGCACTTTCCTCCATGGGAGTAATGTCTCTAACAGTCTACGCTTTGATCGTTCCCTGCAAGACCAGTAGTAGTTTCCGATGCACACCTGGAGGCATTCTGTAATGTGTGGACCTTCAAAGTGTTGATGAAACACAGGAATTGCCGCGGGATTGAATACAACAGTCACCATGCGCACTTTCCTCCATGTGAGTAATGTCTCAAACAGTCTACGATTTGATCGTTCCCTGGAAGACCAGTAGTAGTTTCCGATGGACATCCGGAGGCATTCTGTACTCTGTGGACAATCAGAGTGTTGATGAAACACAGAAATTGCATCGGGATTGAATACAACAGACACCATGCGCACTTTCCTCATTGCGAGCAATGTCTCAAAGAGTTTATGTTTTGATCGTTCCCTGGAAGACCAGTAGTAGCTTCCGACGCATATCTGGGGGCATTCTGTAACGTGTGGACTATCAGAGTGTTGATGAAACACAGAAATTGCATCAGGATTGAATACAACAGTCACCATGAGCAATTACCTCCATGGGAGTAATGACTCAAACAGTCTACGCTTTGATCGTTCCCTGGAAGACCAGTAGTAGTTTCCGCTGCACATCTGGGGGCATTCTGTAATGTGTGGACCTTCATAGTGTTGATGAAACACAGAAATTGCATCGGGATTCAATGCAACAGTCACCATGCGCACTTTCCTCCATGGGAGTAATGTCTCAAACAGCCTACGCTTTGATCGTTCCCTGCAAGACCAGTAGTAGTTTCCGATGCACATCTGGAGGCATTCTGTAATGTATGGACCTTCAAAGTGTTGATGAAACACAGGAATTGCCGCGGGATTGAATACAACAGTGACCATGCGCACATTCCTCCATGGGAGTAACGTCTCAAACAGTTTACGCTTTGATCGTTCCCTGGAAGACCAGTAGTAGTTTCCGATGCACATCTGTGGGCATTCTGTAATGTGTGGACTATCAGAGTGTTGATGAAACACAGAAATTGCATCGGGATTGAATACAACAGTCACCATGCGCACTTTCCTCCATGGGAGTAATGTCTCAAACAGTCTACGCTTTGATCGTTCCCTGGAACGCCACTAGTAGTTTCCGATGCAAATCTTCTGACATTCTGTAATGTGTGGACTATCAGAGTGTTGATGAAACACAGAAATTGCATCAGGATTGAATACAACAGTCACCATGCGCACTTTCCTCCATTGGAGTAATGTCTCAAACAGTCTACGCTTTGATCGTTCCCTACAAGACCTGTAGTAGTTTCCGATGCACATCTGGAGGCATTCTGTAATCTGTGGACTATCAGAGTGTTGATGAAACACAAAAATTGCATCGGGATTGAATACAACATTCACCATGTGCACTTTCCTCCATGAAAGTAATGTCTCAAACAGTCTACGCTTTGATCGTTCCCCAGGAAGACCAGTAGTAGTTTCTGATGCACATCTGGGGGCATTCTGTAATGTGTGGACTATCAGAGTGTTGATGAAACATAGAAATTGCATCAGGAATGAATACAACAGTCACCATGCGCACTTTCCTCCATGGGAATAATTTCTCAAACAGTTTACGCTTTGATCGTTCCCTGGAAGACCAGTAGTAATTTCCGATACACATCTGGGGGCATTCTGTAATGTGTGGACTATCAGAGTGTTGATGAAACACAGAAATTGCATCGGGATTGAATACAACAGTCACCATGCGCACTTTCCTCCATGGGAGTAATGTCTCAAACAGTCTACCCATTGATCGTTCCCTGCAAGACCAGTAATAGTTTGCAATGCACATCTGGAGGCATTCTGTGATCTGTGGACCTTCAAAGTGTTGATGAAACACAGAAATTGCCGCGAGATTGATTACAACAGTCACCATGCGCACTTTCCTCCATGGGAGTAATGTCTCAAACAGTCTACGCTTTGATCGTTTCCTGGTGGACCAGTAGTATTTTCCGATGCACATCTGGAGGCATTCTGTAATCTGTGGACCTTCAAGGTGTTGATGAAACACAGAAATTGCATCAGGATTGAATACAACAGTCACCATGCGCACTTTCCTCCATGGGAGTAATGTCTGAAACAGTCTACGCTTTGATCGATACCTGGAAGACCTGTAGTAGTTTCCGCTGCACATCTGGAGGCATTCTGTAATCTGTGGACTATCAGAGTGTTGATGAAACACAGAAATCGCATCGTGATTGAATACAACATTCACCATGCGCACTTTCCTCCATGGGAGTAATGTCTCAAACAGTCTACGCTTTGATCGTTCCCTGGAAGACCAGTAGTAGTTTCCGATGCACATCTGGGGGCATTCTGTAATGTGTCGACTATCAGAGTGTTGATGAAACATAGAAATTGCATCACAATGAATACAACAGTCACCATGCGCACTTTCCTCCATGGGAGTAATTTCTCAAACAGTTTACGCTTTGATCGTTCCCTGGAAAACCTGAAGTAGTTTCCGATGCACATCTGGGGGCATTCTGTAATGTGTGGACTATCAGAGTGTTGATGAAACACAGAAATTGCATGGGGTTTGAATACAACAGTCACTATGCGCACTTTCCTCCATTGGAGTAATGTATCAAACAGTCTACCCATTGATCGTTCCCTGCAAGACCAGTAGTAGTTTGCAAATGCACATCATGAGGCATTCTGTAATCTGTGGACCTTCAAAGTGTTGATTAAACACAGAAATTGCCGCGAGATTGAATACAACAGTCATCTCGCGCACTTTCTTCCATGGGAGTAATGTCTCAAACAGTCTACGAATTGATCGTTTCCTGGAGGACCAGTAGTATTTTCCGATGCACATCTGGAGGCATTCTGTAATCTGTGGACCTTCAAGGTGTAGATGAAACACAGAAATTGCATCGGGATTCAATACAACAGTCGCCATGCGTACTTTCCTCCATGGGAGTTATGTCTCAAACAGTCTACGCTTTGATCGTTCCCTGGAAGACAAGTAGTAGTTTCCGATGCACATCTGGTGTCATTCTGTAATCTGTGGACTATGAGAGTGTTGATGAAACACAGAAATTGCATCGGGATTGAATACAACAGTCCCCATGCGCACTTTCCTTCATGTTAGTAATGTCTCAAACAGTCTACGCTTTGATCGTTCCCTGGAAGACCAGTAGTAGTTTCCGATGCACATCTGGAGGCATTCTGTAATCTGTGGACCTTCAAAGTGTTGATGAAATACAGGAATTGCCGCGGGATTGAATACAACAGTCACCATGCGCACTTTCCTCCATGGGAGTAATGTCTCAAACAGTCTACGGTTTGATCGTTTCCTGGAAGACCAGTAGTAGTTTCCGATGCACATCTGGAGGCATTCTGTAATCTGTGGACTATCAGAGTGTTGATGAAACACAGAAATTGCATCGGGATTGAATACAACAGTCACCATGCGCACTTTCCTCCATGGAGTAATGTCTCAAACAGTCTACGGTTTGATCGCTTCCTGGAAGACCAGTAGTAGTTTCCGATGCACATCTTTAGGCATTCTGTAATCTTTGGACCTTCAAAGAGTCGATGAAACACAGAAATTGCATCGGGATTCAATACAACAGTCACCATGCGCACTTTCCTCCATGGGAGTAATGTCTCCAACAGTCTACGCTTTGATCGTTCCCTACAAGACCTGTAGTAGTTTCCGATGCACATCTGGAGGCATTCTGTAATCTGTGGACTATTAGAGTGTTGATGAAACACAGAAATTGCATCGGGATTGAATACAACATTCACCATGTGCACTTTCCTCCATGGGAGTAATGTCTCAAACAGTCTACGCTTTGATCGTTCCCTGGAAGACCAGTAGTAATTTCCCGATGCACATCTGGGGGCATTCTGTAATGTGTGGACTATCAGAGTGTATATGAAACATAGAAATTGCATCAGGAATGAATACAACAGTCACCATGCGCACTTTCCTCCATGGGAATAATTTCTCAAACAGTTTACGCTTTGATCGTTCCCTGGAAGACCAGTAGTAGTTTCCGATGCACATCTGGGGGCATTCTGTAATGTGTGGACTATCAGAGTGTTGATGAAACACAGAAATTGCATCGCGATTGAATACAACAGTCACCATGCGCACTTTCCTCCATGGGAGTAATGTCTCAAACAGTCTACCCATTGATCGTTCCCTGCAAGACCAGTAGTAGGTTGCAATGCACATCTGGAGGCATTCTGTGATCTGTGGACCTTCAAAGTGTTGATGAAACACAGAAATTGCCGCGAGATTGAATACAACAGTCACCATGCGCACTTTCCTCCATGGGAGTAATGTCTCAAACAGTCTACGCTTTGATAGTTCCCTGCAAGACCAGTAGTAGTTTCCGATGCACATCTGGAGGCATTCTGTAATGTGTGGACCTTCAAAGTGTTGATGAAACACAGGAATTGCCGCGGGATTGAATACAACAGTCACCATGCGCACTTTCCTCCATGGGAGTAATGTCTCAAACAGTCTACCCATTGATCGTTCCCTGCAAGACCAGTAGTAGGTTGCAATGCACATCTGGAGGCATTCTGTGATCTGTGGACCTTCAAAGTGTTGATGAAACACAGAAATTGCCGCGAGATTGAATACAACAGTCACCATGCGCACTTTATTCCATGACAGTAATGTCTCAAACAGTCTACGCTTTGATCGTTTCCTGGGGGACCAGTAGTATTTTCCGATGCACATCTGGAGGCATTCTGTAATCTGTGGACCTTCAAGGTTTTGATGAAACACAGAAATTGCATCAGGATTGAATACAACAGTCACCATGCGCACTTTCCTCCATGGGAGTAATGTCTCAAACAGTCTACGCTTTGATCGTTTCCTGGAGGACCAGTAGTATTTTCCGATGCACATCTGGAGGCATTCTGTAATCTGTGGACCTTCAAGGTGTTGATGAAACACAGAAATTGCATCGGGATTGAATACAACAGTCGCCATGCGCACTTTCTTCCATGGGAGTAATGTCTCAAACAGTCTACGCTTTGATCGTTCCCTGGAAGACAAGTAGTAGTTTCCGATGCACATCTGGTGTCATTCTGTAATCTGTGGACTATGAGAGTGTTGATGAAACACAGAAATTGCATCGGGATTGAATACAACAGTCCCCATGCGCACTTTCCTTCATGTTAGTAATGTCTCAAACAGTCTACGCTTTGATCGTTCCCTGCAAGACCAGTAGAAGTTTCCGATGCACATCTGGAGGCATTCTGTAATCCTTGGACCTTCAAAGTGTTGATGAAACACAGAAATTGCATCGGGATTCAATACAACAGTCACCATGCGCACTTTCCTATATGGGAGTAATGTCTCAAACAGTCTACGCTTTAATCGTTTTCTGGAGGGCCAGTAGTATTTTCCGATGCACATCTGGAGGCATTCTGTAATCTGTGGACCTTCAAGGTTTTGATGAAACACAGAAATTGCATCGGGATTGAATACAACAGTCGCCATGCGCACTTTCCTCCATGGGAGTAATGTCTCAAACAGTCTACGCTTTGATCGTTCCCTGGAAGACAAGTAGTAGTTTCCGATGCACATCTGGTGTCATTCTGTAATCTGTGGACTATGAGAGTGTTGGTGAAACACAGAAATTGCATCGGGATTGAATACAACAGTCACCATGCGCACTTTCCTCCATGGGAGTAATGTCTCAAACAGTCTACGGTTTGATCGTTTCCTGGAAGACCAGTAGTAGTTTCCGATGCACATCTGGAGGCATTCTGTAATCTTTGGTCCTTCAAAGTGTTGATGAAACACAGAAATTTCCGCGAGATTGAATACAACAGTCACAATGCGCACTTTCTTCCATGGGAGTAATGTCTCAAACAGTCTACGCTTTGATCGTTTCCTGGAGGACCTATAGTATTTTCCGATGCACATCTGGAGGCATTCTGTAATCTGAGGACCTTCAAGGTGTTGATGAAACACAGAAATTGCATCGGGAATGAATACAACAGTCGCCATGCGCACTTTCCTCCATGGGAGTAATGTCTCAAACAGTCTACGATTTGATCGTTCCCTGGAAGGCAAGTAGTAGTTTCCGATGCACATCTGGTGTCATTATGGAATCTGTTGACTATGAGAGTGTTGATGAAACACAGAAATTGCATCGGGATTGAATACAACAGTCACCATGCGCACTTTCCTCCATGGGAGTAATTTCTCAAACAGTTTACGCTTTGATAGTTACCTGCAAGACCAGTAGCAGTTTCCGATGCACATCTGGAGGCATTCTGTAATCTGTGGACCTTCAAGGTGTTGATGAGACACAGAAATTGCATCGGGATTGAATACTACAGTCGCCATGCGCACTTTCCTCCATGGGAATAATGTCTCAAACAGTCTACGCTTTGATCATTCCCTTGAAGAAAAGTAGTAGTTTCCGATGCACATATGGTGTCATTGTGAAATCTGTGGACTATGAGAGTGTTGATGAAACACAGAAATTGCATCGGGATTGAATACAACAGTCACCATGCCCACTTTGCTTCATGTTAGTGATGTTTCAAAGAGTCTACGCTTTGATCGTTCCCTGCATGACCAGTAGTAGTTTCCGATGCACATCTGGAGGCATTCTGTTATCTGTGGAATTTCAAAGTGTTAATGAAATACAGAACTTGCCTCAAGATTGAATACAACAGTCATCATGAGCATTTTCCCCCATGGGAGTAATGTCTCAAACAGTCTACTCTTTGATCGTTCCCTGGAAGACCAGTAGTAGTTTCCGATGCACATCTGGGGGCATTCTGTAATGTGTGGACTATCAGAGTGTTGATGAAACATAGAAATTGCATCACAATGAATACAACAGTCACCATGCGCACTTTCCTCCATGGGAGTAATTTCTCAAACAGTTTACGCTTTGATCGTTCCCTGGAAAACCAGTAGTAGTTTCCGATGCACATCTGGGGGCATTCTGTAATGTATGGACTATCAGAGTGTTGATGAAACACAGAAATTGCATCGGGATTGAATACAACAGTCACCATGCGCACTTTCTTCCATGGGAGTAATGTCTCAAACAGTCTGCGCTTTGATCGTTTCCTGGAGGACCAGTAGTATTTTCCGATGCACATCTGGAGGCATTCTGTAATCTGTGGACCTTCAGGGTGTTGATGAGACACTGAAATTGCATCGGGATTGAATACAACAGTCGCCATGCGCACTTTCTTCCATGGGAGTAATGTCTCAAACAGTCTACGCTTTGATCGTTCCCTGGAAGACAAGTAGTAGTTTCCGATGCACATCTGGTGTCATTCTGTAATCTGTGGACTATGAGAGTGTTGATGAAACACAGAAATTGCATCGGGATTGAATACAACAGTCCCCATGCGCACTTTCCTTCATGTTAGTAATGTCTCAAACAGTCTACGCTTTGATCGTTCCCTGCAAGACCAGTAGAAGTTTCCGATGCACATCTGGAGGCATTCTGTAATCTTTGGACCTTCAAAGTGTTGATGAAACACAGAAATTGCATCGGGATTCAATACAACAGTCACCATGCGCACTTTCTTCCATGGGAGTAATGTCTCAAACAGTCTACGCTTTAATCGTTTCATGGAGGGCCAGTAGTATTTTCCGATGCACATCTGGAGGCATTCTGTAATCTGTGGACCTTCAAGGTGTTGATGAAACACAGAAATTGCATCAGGATTGAATACAACAGTCGCCATGCGCACTTTCCTCCATGGGAGTAATGTCTCAAACAGTCTACGCTTTGATCGTTCCCTGGAAGACAAGTAGTAGTTTCCGATGCACATCTGGTGTCATTCTGTAATCTGTGGACTATGAGAGTGTTGGTGAAACACAGAAATTGCATCGGGATTGAATACAACAGTCACCATGCGCACTTTCCTCCATGGGAGTAATGTCTCAAACAGTCTACGGTTTGATCGTTTCCTGGAAGACCAGTAGTAGTTTCCGATGCACATCTGGAGGCATTCTGTAATCTTTGGTCCTTCAAAGTGTTGATGAAACACAGAAATTTCCGCGAGATTGAATACAACAGTCACAATGCGCACTTTCTTCCATGGGAGTAATGTCTCAAACAGTCTACGCTTTGATCGTTTCCTGGAGGACCAGTAGTATTTTCCGATGCACATCTGGAGGCATTCTGTAATCTGAGGACCTTCAAGGTGTTGATGAAACACAGAAATTGCATCGGGAATGAATACAACAGTCGCCATGCGCACTTTCCTCCATGGGAGTAATGTCTCAAACAGTCTACGCTTTGATCATTCCCTTGAAGACAAGTAGTAGTTTCCGATGCACATATGGTGTCATTCTGAAATCTGTGGACTATGAGAGTGTTGATGAAACACAGAAATTGCATCGGGATTGAATACAACAGTCACCATGCCCACTTTCCTTCATGTTAGTGATGTTTCAAAGAGTCTACGGTTTGATCGTTCCCTGCATGACCAGTAGTAGTTTCCGATGCACATCTGGAGGCATTCTGTTATCTGTGGACCTTCAAAGTGTTGATGAAATACAGAACTTGCCTCAAGATTGAATACAACAGTCATCATGAGCATTTTCCTCCATGGGAGTAATGTCTCAAACAGTCTACGCTTTGATCGTTCCCTGGAAGACCAGTAGTAGTTTCCGATGCACATCTGGGGGCATTCTGTAATGTGTGGACTATCAGAGTGTTGATGAAACATAGAAATTGCATCACAATGAATACAACAGTCACCATGCGCACTTTCCTCCATGGGAGTAATTTCTCAAACAGTTTACGCTTTGATCGTTCCCTGGAAAACCAGTAGTAGTTTCCGATGCACATCTGGGGGCATTCTGGAATGTGTGGACTATCAGAGTGTTGATGAAACACAGTAATTGCATCGGGATTGAATACAACAGTCACCATGCGCACTTTCTTCCATGGGAGTAATGTCTCAAACAGTCTACGCTTTGATCGTTTCCTGGAGGACCAGTAGTATTTTCCGATGCACATCTGGAGGCATTCTGTAATCTGTGGACCTTCAAGGTGTTGATGAAACACAGAAATTGCATCGGGATTGAATACAACAGTCGCCATGCGCACTTTCTTCCATGGGAGTAATGTCTCAAACAGTCTACGCTTTGATCGTTCCCTGGAAGACAAGTAGTAGTTTCCGATGTACATCTGGTGTCATTCTGTAATCTGTGGACTATGAGAGTGTTGGTGAAACACAGAAATTGCATCGGGATTGAATACAACAGTCACCATGCGCACTTTCCGCCATGGGAGTAATGTCTCAAACAGTCTACGGTTTGATCGTTTCCTGGAAGACCAGTAGTAGTTTCCGATGCACATCTGGAGGCATTCTGTAATCTTTGGTCCATCAAAGTGTTGATGAAACACAGAAATTTCCGCGAGATTGAATACAACAGTCACCATGCGCACTTTCTTCCATGGGAGTAATGTCTCAAACAGTCTACGCTTTGATCGTTTCCTGGAGGACCAGTAGTATTTTCCGATGCACATCTGGAGGCATTCTGTAATCTGAGGACCTTCAAGGTGTTGACGAAACACAGAAATTGCATCGGGAATGAATACAACAGTCGCCATGCGCACTTTCCTCCATGGGAGTAATGTCTCAAACAGTCTACGCTTTGATCATTCCCTTGAAGACAAGTAGTAGTTTCCGATGCACATATGGTGTCATTCTGAAATCTGTGGACTATGAGAGTGTTGATGAAACACAGAAATTGCATCGGGATTGAATACAACAGTCACCATGCCCACTTTCCTTCTTGTTAGTAATGTTTCAGAGAGTCTACGCTTTGATCGTTCCCTGCATGACCAGTAGTAGTTTCCGATGCACATCTATAGGCATTCTGTTATCTGTGTACCTGCAAAGTGTTGATGAAATACAGAACTTGCCTCAAGATTGAATACAACAGTCATCATGAGCATTTTCCTCCATGGGAGTAATGTCTCAAACAGTCTACGCTTTGATCGTTCCCTGCAAGTCCAGTAGTAGTTTCCGATGCACATCTGGAGGCATTCTGTAATGTGTGGACCTTCAAAGTGCTGATGAAACACAGGAATTGCCGCGGGATTGAATACAACAGTCACCATGCGCACTTTCCTCCATGGGAGTAATGTCTCAAACAGTCTACGGTTTGATCGTTTCCTAGAAGACCAGCAGTAGTTTCCGATGCACATCTGGAGGCATTCTGTAATCTGTGGACTATCAGAGTGTTGATGAAACACAGAAATTGCATCGGGATTGAACACAACAGTCACCATGCGCACTTTCCTCCATGGGAGTAATGTCTCAAACAGTCTACGGTTTGATCGTTTCCTGGAAGACCAGTAGTAGTTTCCGATGCACATCTGGGGGCATTGTGTAATGTGTGGACTTTCAGAGTGTTGATGAAACATAGAAATTGCATCAGAATGAATACAACAGTCACCATGCGCGCTTCCCTCCACGGGAGTAATTTCTCAAACAGTCTACCCATTGATCGTTCCCTGCAAGACCAGTAGTAGTTTGCAATGCACATCTGGAGGCATTCTGTAATCTGTGGACTATCAGAGTGTAGATGAAATAAAGAAATCGCATCGGGATTGAGTACAAAAGGTCACCATGCGCACTTTCCTCCATGGGAGTAATGTCTCAAACAGTCTACGGTTTGATCGTCTCCTGGAAGACCAGTAGTAGTTTTCGATGCACATCTGGAGGCATTCTGTAATCTTTGGATCTTCAAAGTGTTGATGAAACACAGAAATTGCATCGGGACTCAATACAACAGACACCATGCGCACTTTCCTCATTTATGAGTAATGTCTCAAAGAGTTTATGGTTTGATCGTTCCCTGGAAGACCAGTAGTAGCTTCCGACGCACATCTGGGGGCATTCTATAATGTGTGGACTATCAGAGTGTTGATGAAACACAGAAATTGCATCAGGATTGAATACAACATTCACCATGCGCACTTTCCTCCACGGGAGTAATGTCTCAAACATTTTACGCTTTGATCGTTCCCTGGAAGACCAGTAGTAGTTACCGATGCACATCTGGGGGCATTCTGTAATGTGTGGACTATCAGAGTGTTGATGAAACACAGAAATTGCATCGGGATTTAATACAACAGACCCCATGCGCACTTTCCTCCATGGGAGTAATATCTCAAACAGTCTACGCTTTGATCGTTTCCTGGAAGACCACTAGTAGTTTCCGATGCAAATCTTCTGACATGCTGTAATGTGTGGACTATCAGAGTGTTGATGAAACACAGAAATTGCATCAGGATTGAATACAACATTACCATGCGCACTTTCCTCCATGGGAGTAATGTCTCAAACAGTCTACGCTTTGATCGTTTCCTGGAGGGCCAGTAGTATTTTCCGATGCACATCTGGGGGCATTCTGTAATGTGTGGACTATCAGAGTGTTGATGAAACACAGAAATTGCATCGGGATTGAATACAACAGTCACCATGCGCACTTTCTTCCATGGGAGTAATGTCTCAAACAGTCTACGCTTTGATCGTTTCCTGGAGGACCAGTAGTATTTTCCGATGCACATCTGGAGGCATTCTGTAATCTGTGGACCTTCAAGGTGTTGATGAAACACAGGAATTGCATCGGGATTGAATACAACAGTCGCCATGCGCACTTTCTTCCATGGGAGTAATGTCTCAAACAGTCTACGCTTTGATCGTTCCCTGGAAGACAAGTAGTAGTTTCCGATGCACATCTGGGGGCATTCTGTAATCTGTGGACTATGAGAGTGTTGATGAAACACAGAAATTGCATCGGGATTGAATACAACAGTCCCCATGCGCACTTTCCTTCATGTTAGTAATGTCTCAAACAGTCTACGCTTTGATCGTTCCCTGCAAGACCAGTAGAAGTTTCCGATGCACATCTGGAGGCATTCTGTAATCTTTGGACCTTCAAAGTGTTGATGAAACACAGAAATTGCATCGGGATTCAATACAACAGACACCATGCGCACTTTCTTCCATGGGAGTAATGTCTCAAACAGTCTACGCTTTGATCGTTTCCTGGAGGGCCAGTAGTATTTTCCGATGCACATCTGGAGGCATTCTGTAATCTGTGGACCTTCAAGGTGTTGATGAAACACAGAAATTGCATCGGGATTGAATACAACAGTCACCATGCGCACTTTCCTCCATGGGAGTAATTTCTCAAACAGTTTACGCTTTGATCGTTCCCTGGAAAACCAGTAGTAGTTTCCGATGCACATCTGGGGGCATTCTGTAATGTGTGGACTATCAGAGTGTTGATGAAACACAGAAATTGCATCCGGATTGAATACAACAGTCACCATGCGCACTTTCTTCCATGGGAGTAATGTCTCAAACAGTCTACGCTTTGATCGTTCCCTGGAAGACAAGTAGTAGTTTCCGATGTACATCTGGTGTCATTCTGTAATCTGTCGACTATGAGAGTGTTGGTGAAACACAGAAATTGCATCGGGATTGAATACAACAGTCACCATGCGCACTTTCCTCCATGGGAGTAATGTCTAAAACAGTCTACGGTTTGATCGTTTCCTGGAAGACCAGTAGTAGTTTCCGATGCACATCTGGAGGCATTCTGTAATCTTTGGTCCATCAAAGTGTTGATGAAACACAGAAATTTCCGCGAGATTGAATACAACAGTCACCATGCGCACTTTCATCCATGGGAGTAATGTCTCAAACAGTCTACGCTTTGATCGTTTCCTGGAGGACCAGTAGTATTTTCCGATGCACATCTGGAGGCATTCTGTAATCTGAGGATCTTCAAGGTGTTGATGAAACACAGAAATTGCATCGGGAATGAATACAACAGTCGCCATGCGCACTTTCCTCCATGGGAGTAATGTCTCAAACAGTCTACGCTTTGATCATTCCCTTGAAGACAAGTAGTAGTTTCCGATGCACATATGGTGTCATTCTGAAATCTGTGGACTATGAGAGTGTTGATGAAACACAGAAATTGCATTGGGATTGAATACAACAGTCACCATGCCCACTTTCCTTCATGTTCGTAATGTTTCAAAGAGTCTACGCTTTGATCGTTCCCTGCATGACCAGTAGTAGTTTCCGATGCACATCTGGAGGCATTCTGTTATCTGTGGACCTTCAAAGTGTTGATGAAATACAGAACTTGCCTCAAGATTGAATACAACAGTCATCATGAGCATTTTCCTCCATGGGAGTAATGTCTCAAACAGTCTACGCTTTGATCGTTCCCTGCAAGACCAGTAGTAGTTTCCGATGCACATCTGGATGCATTCTGTAATGTGTGGACCTTCAAAGTGCTGATGAAACACAGGAATGGCCGCGGGATTGAATACAACAGTCACCATGCGCACTTTCCTCCATGGGAGTAATGTCTCAAACAGTCTACGGTTTGATCGTTTCCTGGAAGACCAGCAGTAGTTTCCGATGCACATCTGGAGGCATTCTGTAATCTGTGGACTATCAGAGTGTTGATGAAACACAGAAATTGCATCGGGATTGAACACAACAGTCACCATGCGCACTTTCCTCCATGGGAGTAATGTCTCAAACAGTCTACGGTTTGATCGTTTCCTGGAAGACCAGTAGTAGTTTCCGATGCACATCTGGGGGCATTGTGTAATGTGTGGACATTCAGAGTGTTGATGAAACATAGAAATTGCATCAGAATGAATACAACAGTCACCATGCGCGCTTCCCTCCACGGGAGTAATTTCTCAAACAGTCTACCCATTGTTCGTTCCCTGCAAGACCAGTAGTAGTTTGCAATGCACATCTGGAGGCATTCTGTAATCTGTGGACTATCAGAGTGTAGATGAAACAAAGAAATCGCATCGGGATTGAATACAACAGTCACCATGCGCACTTTCCTCCATGGGAGTAATGTCTCAAACAGTCTACGGTTTGATCGTCTCCTGGAAGGCCAGTAGTAGTTTCCGATGCACATCTGGAGGCATTCTGTAATCTTTGGATCTTCAAAGTGTTAATGAAACACAGAAATTGCATCGGGATTCAATACAACTGACACCATGCGCACTTTCCTCATTTATGAGTAATGTCTCAAAGAGTTTATGCTTTGATCGTTCCCTGGAAGACCAGTAGTAGCTTCCGACGCACATCTGGGGGCATTCTGTAATGTGTGGACTATCAGAGTGTTGATGAAACACAGAAATTGCATCAGGATTGAATACAACATTCACCATGCGCACTTTCCTCCATGGGAGTAATGTCTCAAACATTTTACGCTTTGATCGTTCCCTGGCAGACCAGTAGTAGTTACCGATGCACATCTGGGGGCATTCTGTAATGTGTGGACTATCAGAGTGTTGATGAAACACAGAAATTGCATCGGGATTTAATACAACAGACCCCATGCGCACTTTCCTCCATGGGAGTAATATCTCAAACAGTCTACGCTTTGATCGTTTCCTGGAAGACCACTAGTAGTTTCCGATGCAAATCTTCTGACATTCTGTAATGTGTGGACTATCAGAGTGTTGATGAAACAAAGAAATCGCATCGGGATTGAATACAACAGTCACCATGCGCACTTTCCTCCATGGGAGTAATGTCTCAAACAGTCTACGTTTTGATCGATCCCTGGGAGACTTGTAGTAGTTTCCGATGCACATCTGGATTCATTCTGTTATCTGTGGACTATCAGAGTGTTGATGAAACACAGAAATTGCATCGGGATTGAATACAACATTCACCATGTGCACTTTCCTCCATGGGAGTAATTTCTCAAACAGTTTACGCTTTGATCGTTCCCTGAAAGACCAGTAGTAGTTTCCGATGCACATTTGGGGGAATTCTGTAATGTGTGGACTATCAGAGTGTTGATGAAACTCAGAAATTGCATCGGGATTGAACACAACAGTCACCATGCGCACTTTCCTCCATGGGAGTAATGTCTCAAACAGTCTACGCATTGATCGTTCCCTGCGAGACCAGTAGTAGTTTGCAATGCACATCTGGAGAAATTCTGTAATCTGTGGACCCTCAAAGTGTTGATGAATCACAGAAATTGCCGCGAGATTGAATACAACAGTCACCATGCGCACTTTCCTCCATGGGAGTAATGTCTCAAACAGTCTACGCTTTGATCGTTTCCTGGAGGACCAGTAGTATTTTCCGATGCACATCTGGATTTATTCTGTAATCTGTGGACCTTCAAAGTGTTGATGAAACACAGGAATTGCCGCGGGATTGAATACAACACTCACCATGTGCACTTTCCTCCATGGGAGTAACGTCTCAAACAGTTTACGCTTTGATCGTTCCCTGGAAGACCAGTAGTAGTTTCCGATGCACATCTGTGGGCATGCTGTAATGTGTGGACTGTCAGAGTGTTGATGAAACACAGAAATTGCATCAGGATTGAATACAACAGTCACCATGCGCACTTTCCTCCATGGGAGTAATGACTCATACATTTTACGATTTGATCGTTCCCTGGAAGACCAGTAGTAGTTTCCGATGCACATCTGGGGCTATTCTGTAATCTTTGGACCTTCAAAGTGTTGATGAAACACAGAAATTGCATTGGGATTCTATACAACAGTCACCATGCGCACTTTCCTCCATGGGAGTAATGTCTCTAACAGTCAACGTTTTGATCGTTCCCTGCAAGACCAGTAGTAGTTTCCGATGCACATCTGGAGGCATTCTGTAATCTGTAGACCTTCAAAGTGTTGATGAAACACAGAAATTGCCTCAAGATTGAATACAACAGTCATCATGGGCATTTTTCTCCATGGGAGTAATGTCTCATACAGTCTTCGCTTTGATCGTTCCCTGCAAGACCAGTAGAAGTTTCGGATGCACATCTGGAGGCATTCTGTAATGTGTGGACCTTCAAAGTGTTGATGAAACACAGGAATTTCCACGGGATTGAATACAACACTCACCATGCGCACTTTCCTCCATGGGAGTAACGTCTCAAACAGTTTACGCTTTGATCGTTCCCAGGAAGACCAGTAGTAGTTTCCGATGCACATCTGTGGGCATTCTGTAATGTGTGGACTATCAGAGTGTTGATGAAACACAGAAATAGCATCGGGATTGAATACAACAGTCACCATGCGCTCTTTCTTCCGTGGGAGTAATGTCTCAAATAGTCTACGATTTGATCGTTCCCTGGAAGACCAGTAGTAGTTTCCAATGCACATATGTGGGCATTCTGTAATGTGTGGACTATCAGAGTGTTGATGAAACACAGAAATTGCATCGGGATTGAATTCAACAGTCACCATGCGCAATTTCCTCAATGGGTGGAATGTCTAAAACAGTCTACGCTTTGATCGTTCCCTGGAAGACAAGTAGTAGTTTCCGATGCACATCTGGGGGCATTCTGTAATGTGTGGACTATCAGAGTGTTGATGAAACGTAGAAATTGCATCACAATGAATACAACAGTCACCATGCGCACTTTCCTCCATGGGAGTAATTTCTCAAACAGTTTACGCTCTGATCGTTCCCTGGAAAACCAGTAGTAGTTTCCGATGCACATCTGGGGGCATTCTGTAATGTGTGGACTATCAGAGTGTTGATGAAACACAGAAATTGCATCGGGATTGAATACAACAGTCACCATGCGCACTTTCCTCCATGGGAGTAATGTCTCAAACAGTCTACGGTTTGATCGTTTCCTGGAAGACCAGTTGTAGTTTCCGATGCACATCTGGAGGCATTCTGTAATCTTTGGTCCATCAAAGTGTTGATGAAACACAGAAATTTCCGCGAGATTGAATACAACAGTCACCATGCGCACTTTCATCCATGGGAGTAATGTCTCAAACAGTCTACGCTTTGATCGTTTCCTGGAGGACCAGTAGTATTTTCCGATGCACATCTGGAGGCATTCTGTAATCTGAGGATCTTCAAGATGTTGATGAAACACAGAAATTGCATCGGGAATGAATACAACAGTCGCCATGCGCACTTTCCTCCATGGGAGTAATGTCTCAAACAGTCTACGCTTTGATCATTCCCTTGAAGACAAGTAGTAGTTTCCGATGCACATATGGTGTCATTCTGAAATCTGTGGACTATGAGAGTGTTGATGAAGCACAGAAATTGCATCGGGATTGAATACAACAGTCACCATGCCCACTTTCCTTCATGTTAGTAATGTTTCAAAGAGTCTACGCTTTGATCGTTCCCTGCATGACCAGTAGTAGTTTCCGATGCACATCTGGAGGCATTCTGTTATCTGTGGACCTTCAAAGTGTTGATGAAATACAGAACTTGCCTCAAGATTGAATACAACAGTCATCATGAGCATTTTCCTCCATGGGAGTAATGTCTCAAACAGTCTACGCTTTGATCGTTCCCTGCAAGACCAGTAGTAGTTTCCGATGCACATCTGGAGGCATTCTGTAATGTGTGGACCTTCAAAGTGCTGATGAAACACAGGAATGGCCGCGGGATTGAATACAACAGTCACCATGCGCACTTTCCTCCATGGGAGTAATGTCTCAAACAGTCTACGGTTTGATCGTTTCCTGGAAGACCAGCAATAGTTTCCGATGCACATCTGGAGGCATTCTGTAATCTGTGGACTATCAGAGTGTTGATGAAACACAGAAATTGCATCGGGATTGAACACAACAGTCACCATGCGCACTTTCCTCCATGGGAGTAATGTCTCAAACAGTCTACGGTTTGATCGTTTCCTGGAAGACCAGTAGTAGTTTCCGATGCACATCTGGGGGCATTGTGTAATGTGTGGACATTCAGAGTGTTGATGAAACATAGAAATTGCATCAGAATGAATACAACAGTCACCATGCGCGCTTCCCTCCACGGGAGTAATTTCTCAAACAGTCTACCCATTATTCGTTCCCTGCAAGACCAGTAGTAGTTTGCAATGCACGTCTGGAGGCATTCTGTAATCTGTGGACTATCAGAGTGTAGATGAAACAAAGAAATCGCATCGGGATTGAATACAACAGTCACCATGCGCACTTTCCTCCATGGGAGTAATGTCTCAAACAGTCTACGGTTTGATCGTCTCCTGGAAGGCCAGTAGTAGTTTCCGATGCACATCTGGAGGCATTCTGTAATCTTTGGATCTTCAAAGTGTTGATGAAACACAGAAATTGCATCGGGATTCAATACAACAGACACCATGCGCACTTTCCTCATTTATGAGTAATGTCTCAAAGAGTTTATGCTTTGATCGTTCCCTGGAAGACCAGTAGTAGCTTCCGACGCACATCTGGGGGCATTCTGTAATGTGTGGACTATCAGAGTGTTGATGAAACACAGAAATTGCATCAGGATTGAATACAACATTCACCATGCGCACTTTCCTCCATGGGAGTAATGTCTCAAACATTTTACGCTTTGATCGTTCCCTGGAAGACGAGTAGTAGTTACCGATGCACATCTGGGGGCATTCTGTAATGTGTGGACTATCAGAGTGTTGATGAAACTCAGAAATTGCATCGGGATTGAATACAACATTCACCATGTGCACTTTCCTCCATGGGAGTAATTTCTCAAACAGTTTACGCTTTGATCGTTTCCTGAAAGACCAGTAGTAGTTTCCGATGCACATTTGGGGGAATTCTGTAATGTGTGGACTATCAGAGTGTTGATGAAACTCAGAAATTGCATCGGGATTGAACACAACAGTCACCATGCGCACACTACTCCATGGGAGTAATGTCTCAAACAGTCTACGCATTGATCGTTCCCTGCAAGACCAGTAGTAGTTTTCAATGCACATCTGGAGAAATTCTGTAATCTGTGGACCCTCAAAGTGTTGATGAATCACAGAAATTGCCGCGAGATTGAATACAACAGTCACCATGCGCACTTTCCTCCATGGGAGTAATGTCTCAAACAGTCTACGCTTTGATCGTTTCCTGGAGGACCAGTAGTATTTTCCGATGCACATCTGGATTTATTCTGTAATCTGTGGACCTTCAAGGTGTTGATGAAACAGAGAAATTGCATCGGGATTGAATACAACAGTCGCCATGCGCACTTTCCTCCATGGGAGTAATATCTCAAACAGTCTACGCTTTGATCGTTCCCTGGAAGACCAGTAGTAGTATCCGATGCACATCTGGAGGCATTCTGTAATCTTTGGACCTTCAAAGTGTTGATGAAACAAAGAAATTGCATCGGGATTGAATACAACATCCACCATGCGCACTTCCCTCCATGGGAGTAATGTCTCTAACAGTCTACGCTTTGATCGTTCCCTGCTAGACCAGTAGTAGTTTCGGATGCACATCTGGAGGCATTCTGTAATCTGTGGACCTTCAAAGTGTTGATGAAACACAGGAATTGCCGCGGGATTGAATACAACACTCACCATGTGCACTTTCCTCCATGGGAGTAACGTCTCAAACAGTTTACGCTTTGATCGTTCCCTGGAAGACCAGTAGTAGTTTCCGATGCACATCTGTGGGCATGCTGTAATGTGTGGACTATCAGAGTGTTGATGAAACACAGAAATTGCATCAGGATTGAATACAACAGTCACCATGCGCACTTTCCTCCATGGGAGTAATGACTCGTACATTTTACGATTTGATCGTTCCCTGGAAGACCAGTAGTAGTTTCCGATGCACATCTGGGGCTATTCTGTAATCTTTGGACCTTCAAAGTGTTGATGAAACACAGAAATTGCATCGGGATTCTATACAACAGTCACCATGCGCACTTTCCTCCATGGGAGTAATGTCTCTAACAGTCAACGTTTTGATCGTTCCCTGCAAGACCAGTAGTAGTTTCCGATGCACATCTGGAGGCATTCTGTAATCCGTAGACCTTCAAAGTGTTGATGAAACACAGAAATTGCCTCAAGATTGAATACAACAGTCATCATGGGCATTTTTCTCCATGGGAGTAATGTCTCATACAGTCTTCGCTTTGATCGTTCCCTGCAAGACCAGTAGAAGTTTCGGATGCACATCTGGAGGCATTCTGTAATGTGTGGACCTTCAAAGTGTTGATGAAACACAGGAATTTCCACGTGATTGAATACAACACTCACCATGCGCACTTTCCTCCATGGGAGTAACGTCTCAAACAGTTTACGCTTTGATCGTTCCCAGGAAGACCAGTAGTAGTTTCCGATGCACATCTGTGGGCATTCTGTAATGTGTGGACTATCAGAGTGTTGATGAAACACAGAAATAGCATCGGGATTGAATACAACAGTCACCATGCGCTCTTTCTTCCGTGGGAGTGATGTCTCAAATAGTCTACGATTTGATCGTTCCCTGGAAGACCAGTAGTAGTTTCCAATGCACATATGTGGGCATTCTGTAATGTGTGGACTATCAGAGTGTTGATGAAACACAGAAATTGCACCGGGATTGAATTCAACAGTCACCATGCGCACTTTCCTCCATGGGTGGAATGTCTAAAACAGTCTACGCTTTGATCGTTCCCTGCAGGACCAGTAGTAGTTTCCGATGCACATCTGGAGGCATTCTGTAATCTGTGGACCTTCAAATTGATGATGAAAAAAACAGAAATTGAATCGGGATCGAATAAAACAGTCACCATGCGCACTTTCCTCCATGGGAGTAATATCTCAAACAGTCTACGCTTTGATCGATCCCTGGAAGACCTGTAGTAGTTTCCGAGGCACATCTGAGGCATTCTGTAATCTGTGGACTATCAGAGTGTTGATGATGCACAGAAATTGCATCGGGATTGAAAACAACATTCACCATGTGCACTTTCCTCCATGGGAGTAATGTCTCAAACAGTCTACGCTTTGATCGTTCCCTGGAAGACCAGTAGTAGTTTCCGATGCACATCTGGGGGCATTCTGTAATATGTGGAGTAGCAGAGTGTTGATGAAACATTGAAATTGCATCAGGAATGAATATAAAAGTCACCATGCGCACTTTCCTCCATGGGAGTAATTTCTCAAACAGTTTACGTTTTGATCGTTCCCTGGAAGACCAGTAGTAGTTTCCGATGCACATCTGGGGGCATTCTGTAATGTGTGGACTATCAGGGTGTTGATGAAACACAGAGATTGCAACGAGATTGAATACAACAGTCACCATGCGCACTTTCCTCCATGGGAGTAATGTCTCAAACAATCTACGCTTTGATCGTTTCCTGGAGGACCAGTAGTATTTTCCGATGCACATCTGGAGGCATTCTGTAATATGTGGACCTTCAAAGTGTTGATGAAACGAGAATTTGCATCGGGATTGAATACAACAGTCGCCATGCGCACTTCCTCCATGGGAGTAATGTCTCAAACAGTCTACGGTTTGATCGTTTCCTGGAAGACCAGTAGTAGTTTCCGATGCACATAGGGAGGCATTCTGTAATCTGTGGACTATCAGAGTGTTGATGAAACACAGAAATTGCATCGGGATTGAATACAACAGTCACCATGCGCACTTTCCTCGATGGGAGTAATGTCTCAAACAGTCTACGCCCTGATCGTTCTCTGCAAGACCAGTAGTAGTTTCCGATGCACATCTGGTGTCATTCTGTAATCTGTGGACTATCAGAGTGTTGATGAAACACAGAAATTGCCACGTGATTCAATACAATAGTCACCATGCGCACTTTCCTCCATGGGAATAATGTCTCAAACAGTCTACGCGTTGAAGGTTTCCTGGAGGGCCAGTAGTAGATTCCGATGCCCATCTGGAGGCATTCTGTAATCTGTGGACCTTCAAATTATTGATGAAACAGAGAAATTGAATCGGGATCGAATAAAGCACTCACCATGCGCACTTTCCTCCATGGGAGTAGTATCTCAAACAGTCTACGCTTTGATCGGTCCCTGGAAGACCACTAGTAGTTTCCGATGCAAATCTTCTGACATTCTGTAATGTGTGGTTATCAGAGTGTTGATGAAACACAGAAATAGCATCAGGATTGAATACAACAGTCACCATGCGCACTTTCCTCCATGGGAGTAATGTCTCAAACAGTCTACGCTTTGATCGATCCCTGGGAGACCTGTAGTAGTTTCCGATGCACATCTGGAGGCATTCTGTTATCTGTGGACCTTCAAAGTGTTGATGAAATACAGAAATTGCCTCAAGATTGAATACAACAGTCATCATGGGCATTTTCCTCCATGGGAGTAATGTCTCAAACAGTCTACGCTTTGATCGTTCAGTGCAAGACCAGTAGTAGTTTCCGATGCACATCTGGAGGCATTCTGTAATGTGTGGACGTTCAAAGTGTTGATGAAACACAGGAATTGCCGCGGGATTGAATACAACAGTCACCATGCGCAATTTCCTCCATGGGAGTAATGTCTCAAACAGTCTACGGTTTGATCGTTTCCTGGAAGACCAGTAGTGGTTTCCGATGCACATAGGGAGGCATTCTGTAATCTGTGGACTATCAGAGTGTTGATGAAACACAGAAATTGCATCGGGATTGAATACAACAGTCACCATGCGCACTTTCCTATATGGGAGTAATGTCTCAAACAGTCTACGCATTGATCGTTTCCTGGAAGACCAGTAGTAGTTTCCGATGCACATCTGGAGGCATTCTGTAATCTTTGGACCTTCAAAGTGTTGATGAAACATAGAAATTGCATCGGGATTCAATACAACAGTCACCATGCGCACTTTCCTCCATGGGAGTAATGTCTCTAACAGTCTATGCTTTGATCGTTCCCTGCCAGACCAGTAGTAGTTCCCGATGCACATCTGGAAGCATTCTGTAATCTGTGGACCTTCAAAGTGTTGATGAAATACAGAAATTGCCTCAAGATTGAATACAACAGTCATCATGGGCATTTTCCTCCATGGGAGTAATGTCTCAAACAGTCTACGCTTTGATCGTTCCCTGGAAGACCACTAGTAGTTTCCGATGCAAATCTTCTGACATTCCGTAATGTGTGGACTATCAGAGTGTTGATGAAACACAGAAATTGCATCAGGATTGAATACAACAGTCACCATGCGCACTTTCCTCCATGGGAGTAATGTCTCAAACAGTCTACGCTTTGATCGACCCCTGGGAGACCTGTAGTAGTTTCCGATGCACATCTGGAGGCATTCTGTAATCTGTGGACTATCAGAGTGTTGCTGAAACAGAGAAATTGCATCGAGATTGAATACAACATTCACCATGTGCACTTTCCTCCATGGGAGTAATGTCTCAAACAGTCTACGCTTTGATCGTTCCCTGGAAGACCAGTAGTAGTTTCCGATGCACATCTGGGGGCATTCTGTGATGTGTGTTCTATCAGAGTGTTGATGAAACATAGAAATTGCATCAGGAATGAATACAACAGTCACCATGCGCACTTTCCTCCATGGGAGTAATTTCTCAAACAGTTTACGCTTTGATCATTCCCTGGAAGACCAGTAGTAGTTTCCGATGCACATCTGGAGGCATTCTGTAATGTGTGGAACTTCAATGTGTTGAGGAAACACAGGAATTGCCCCGGGATTGAATACAACAGTCACCATGCGCACTTTCCTTCATGGGAGTAATGTCTCAAACAGTCTACCCATTGATCGTTCCCTGCAAGACCAGTAGTAGTTTGCAATGCACATCTGAAGGCATTCTGTAATCTGTGGACCTTCAAAGTGTTGGTGAAACACAGAAATTGCCGCGAGATTGAATACAACAGTCACCATGCGCACTTTCCTCCATGGGAGTAATGTCTCAAACAGTCTACGGTTTGATCGTCTCCTGGAAGACCAGTAGTAGTTTCCGATGCACATCTGGAGGCATTCTGTAATCTGTGGACTATCAGAGTGTTGATGAAACACAGAAATTGCATCGGGATTGAATACAACAGTCACCATGCGCAATTTCCTCCATGGGAGTAATGTCTCAAACAGTCTACGGTCTGATCGTTTCCTGGAAGACCAGTAGTAGTTTCCGATGCACATCTGGAATCATTCTGTAATCTTTGGACCTTCAAAGTGTTGATGAAACACAGAAATTGCATCGGTATTCAATACAAAAGTCACCATACGCACTTTCCTCCATGGGAGTAATGTCTAGAACAGTCTACGGATTGATCGTCTCCTGGAAGACCAGTAGTAGTTTCCGATGCACATCTGGAGGCATTCTGTAATCTGTGGACTATCAGAGTGTTGATGAAACACAGAAATTGCATCGGGATTGAATACAACATTCACCATGCGCACTTTCCTCCATGGGAGTAATGTCTCAAACAGTCTACGCTTTGATCGTTTCCTGGAGGACCAGTAGTATTTTTCGATGCACATCTGGAGGCATTATGTAATCTGTGGACCTTCAAGGTGTTGATGAAACACAGAAATGGCATCGGGATTGTATACAACAGTCGCCATGCGCCCTTTCCTCCATGGGAGTAATGTCTAAAACAGTCTGTGCTTTGATCGTTCCCTGGAAGACAAGTAGTAGTTTCCGATGCACATCTGGTGTCATTCTGTAATCTGTGGACTATCAGGGTGTTGATGAAACACAGAAATTGCATCGGGATTGAATACAAAAGTCACCATACGCACTTTCCTCCATGGGAGTAATGTCTCAAAGAGTCTACGGTTTGATCGTTTCCTGGAAGACCAGTAGTAGTTTCCGATGCACATCTGGAATCATTCTGTAATCTTTGGACCTTCAAAGTGTTGATGAAACACAGAAATTGCATCGGTATTCAATGCAACAGTCACCATACGCACTTTCCTCCATGGGAGTAATGTCTCAAACAGTCTACGGTTTGATCGTCTCCTGGAAGACCAGTAGTAGTTTCCGATGCACATCTGGAGGCATTCTGTAATCTGTGGACTATCAGAGTGTTGATGAAACACAGAAATTGCATCGGGATTGAATACAACATTCACCATGCGCACCTTCCTCCATGTGAGTAATGTCTCAAACAGTCTACGATTTGATCGTTCCCTGGAAGACCAGTAGTAGTTTCCGATGCACATCTGTGGGCATTCTGTAATGTGTGGACTATCAGAGTGTTGATGAAACACAGAAATTGCATCGGTATTGAATACAACAGTCACCATGCGCACTTTCCTCCTTGGGAGTAATGTCTCAAACAGTCTACGCTTTGATCGTTCCCTGCAGGACCAGTAGTAGTTTCCGATGCACATCTGGAGGCATTCTGTAATCTGTGGACCTTCAAAGTGTTGATGAAACACAGAAATTGCCGCGGGATTCAAAACAACAGTCACCATGCGCACTTTCCTCCATGGGAGTAATGTCTCAAACAGTCTACGCTTTGATCGTTCCCTGGAAGACCAGTAGTAGTTTTCCATGCACATCTGGAGGCATTCTGTAATCTGTGGACTATCAGAGTGTTGATGAAACACAGAAATTGCATCGGGATTGAATACAACAGTCACCATGCGCACTTTCCTCCATGGGAGTAATGTCTCAAACAGTCTAGGATTAGATCGTTCCCTGCAAGACCAGTATTAGTTTCCGATGCTCATCTGGAGGCATTCTGTAATCTGTGGACCTTCAAAGTGTTGATGAAACACAGAAATTGCCGCGGGATTGAATACAACAGTCACCATGCGCACTTTCCTCCATGTAAATAATGTCTCAAACAGTTTACGCTTTGAACGTTTCCTGGAGGGCCAGTAGTAGTTTCCGATGCCCATCTGGAGGCATTCTGTAATCTGTGGACCTTCAAATTGTTGATGAAAGACACAGAAATTGAATCGGGATCGAATAAAACAGTCACCATGCGCACTTTCCTCCATGGGAGTAATATCTCAAACAGTCTACGCTTTGATCGTTCCCTGCAAGACCATTAGTAGTTTCCGATGCACATCTGGTGTCATTCTGTAATCTGTGGACTATTAGAGTGTTGATGAAACACAGAAATTGCCGCGGGATTCAATACAACAGTCACCATGCGCACTTTCCTCCATGGGAATAATGTCTAAAACAGTCTACGCTTTGATCGATCCCTGGGAGACCTGTAGTAGTTTCCGATGCACATCTGGAGGCATTCTGTAATCTGTGGACTATCAGAGTGTTGATTAAACACAGAAATTGCCGCGGGATTCAATACGACAGTCACCATGCGCACTTTCCTCCATGGGAATAATGTCTCAAACAGTTTACGTTTTGATCGTTTCCTGGAGGGCCAGTAGTAGTATCCGATGCCCATCTGGAGGCATTCTGTAATCTGTGGACCTTCAAATTGTTGATGAAACAGAGAAATTGAATCGGGATCGAATAAAGGACTCACCATGCGCACTTTCCTCCATGGGAGTAATATCTCAAAGAGTCTACGCTTTGATCGTTCCATGGAAGACCACTAGTAGTTTCCGATGCAAATCTTCTGACATTCTGTAATGTGTGGACTATCAGAGTGTTGATAACACACAGAAAATGCATCAGGATTGAATACAACAGTCACCATGCGCACTTTCCTCCATGGGAGTAATGTCTCAAACAGTCTACGCTTTGATCGATACCTGGGAGACCTGTAGTAGTTTCCGATGCACATCTGGAGGCATTCTGTAATCTGCGGACCTTCAAAGTGTTGATGAAATACAGAAATTGCCTCAATATTGAATACAACAGACATCATGGGCATTTTCCTCCATGGTCGTAATGTCTCAAACAGTCTACGCTTTGATCGTTCCCTGCAAGACCAGTAGTAGTTTCCGATGCACATCTGGAGGCATTCTGTAATGTGTGGACGTTCAAAGTGTTGATGAAACACAGGAATTGCCGCGGGATTGAATACAACAGTCAACATGCGCACTTTCCTCCATGGGAGTAATGTCTCAAACAGTCTACGGTTTGATCGTTTCCTGGAAGACCAGTAGTAGTTTCCGATGCACATAGGGAGGCATTCTGTAATCTGTGGACTATCAGAGTGTTGATGACACACAGAAATTGCATCGGGATTGAATACAACAGTCACCATGCGCACTTTCCTCCATGGGAGTAATGTCTCAAACAGTCTACGCTTTGGTCGTTTCCTGGAAGACCAGTAGTAGTTTCCGATGCACATCTGGAGGCATTCTGTATTCTTTGGACCTTCAAAGTGTTGATGAAACATAGAAATTGCATCGGGATTCAATACAACAGTCACCATGCGCACTTTCCTCCATGGGAGTAATGTCCTAACAGTCTATGCTTTGATCGTTCCCTGCCAGACCAGTAGTAGTTTCCGATGCACATCTGGAGGCATTCTGTAATCTGTGGACCTTCAAAGTGTTGATGAAATACAGAAATTGCCTCAAGATTGAAACAACAGTCATCATGGGCATTTTCCTCCATGGGAGTAATGTCTCAAACAGTCTACGCTTTGATCGTTCCCTGCAAGACCAGTAGTAGTTTCCGATGCACATCTGGAGGCATTCTGTTATGTGTGGACCTTCAAAGTGTTGATGAAACACAGGAATTGCCGCGGGATTGAATACAACAGTCTCCATGCGCACTTTCCTTCATGGGAGTAATGTCTCAAACAGTCTACGTTTTGATCGTTCCCTGCAAGACCAGTAGTAGTTTCCGATGCACATGTAGAGGCATTCTGTAATCTGTGGACCTTCAAAGTGCGGATGAAACACAGAAATTGCCGCGGGATTCAATACAACAGTCACCATGCGCACTTTCCTCCATGGGAATAATGTCTCAAACAGTCTACGCTTTGAACGTTTCATGGAGGACCTGTAGTAGTTTCCGATGCCCATCTGGAGGCATTCTGTAATCTGTGGACCTTCAAATTGTTGATGAAAAACACAGAAATCGAATCGGGATCGAATAAAACCGTCACCATGCGCACTTTCCTCCATGGGAGTAATTTCTCAAACAGTCTACGCTTTGATCGTTCCCTGGAAGACCACTAGTAGTTTCCCATGCAAATCGTCTGACATTCTGTAATGTGTGGACTATCAGAGTGTTGATGAAACACAGAAATAGCATCAGGATTGAATACAACAGTCACCATGCGCACTTTCCTCCAAGGGAGTAATGTCTCAAACAGTCTACGCTTTGATCGACCCCTGGGAGACCAGTAGTAGTTTCCGATGCACATCTGGGGGCATTCTGTAATGTATGGACTATCAGAGTGTTGATGAAACATAGAAATTGCATCAGGAATGAATACAACAGTCACCATGCGCACTTTCCTCCATGGGAGTAATTTCTCAAACAGTTTACGCTTTGATCATTCCCTGGAAGACCAGTAGTAGTTTCCGATGCACATCTGGAGGCATTCTGTAATGTGTGGACCTTCAAAGTGTTGGTGAAACACAGGAATTGCCGCGGGATTGAATACAACAGTCACCATGCGCACTTTCCTTCATGGGAGTAATGTCTCAAACAGTCTACCCATTGATCGTTCCTTGCAAGACCAGTAGTAGTTTGCAATGCACATCTGGAGGCATTCTGTAATCTGTGGACCTTCAAAGTGTTGGTGAAACACAGAAATTGCCGCGAGATTGAATACAACAGTCACCATGCGCACTTTCCACCATGGGAGTAATGTCTAAAACAGTCTACGCTTTGATCGTTCCCTGGAAGACAAGTAGTAGTTTCCGATGCACATCTGGTGTCATTCTGTCATCTGTGGACTATTAGAGTGTTGATGAAACACATAAATTGCATCGGGATTGAATACAACAGCCACCATGCGCACTTTCCTTCATGGGAGTAACATCTCAAACAGTCTACGCTTTGATCGTTCCCTGCAAGACCAGTAGCAGTTTCCGATGCACATCTGGAGGCATTCTGTAATCTGTGGACCTTCAAAGTGTTGATGAAATACAGAAATTGCATCAAGATTAAATACAACAGTCATCATGGGCATTTTCCTCCATGGGAGTAATGTCTCAAACAGTCTATGCTTTGATCGTTCCCTGCAAGACCAGTAGTAGTTTCAGATGCACATCTGGAGGCATTCTGTAATGTGTGGACCTTCAAAGTGTTGATGAAACACTGGAATTGCCGCGGGATTGTATACAACAGTCACCATGCGCACTTTCCTCCATGGGAGTAATGTCTCAAACAGTCTACGGTTTGATCGTCTCCTGGAAGACCAGTAGTAGTTTCCGATGCACATCTGTAGGCATTCTGTAATCTGTGGACTATCAGAGTGTTGATGAAACACAGAAATTGCATCGGGATTGAATACAACAGTCACCATGCGCACTTTCCTCCATGGGAGTAATGTCTCAAACAGTCTACGGTTTGATCGTTTCCTGGAAGACCAGTAGTAGTTTCCGATGCACATCTGGAATCATTCTGTAATCTTTGGACCTTCAAAGTGTTGATGAAACACAGAAATTGCATCGGTATTCAATACAACAGTCACCATACGCACTTTCCTCCATGGGAGTAATGTCTCAAATAGTCTACTGTTTGATCGTCTCCTGGAAGACCAGTAGTAGTTTCCGATGCACATCTGGAGGCATTCTGTAATCTGTGGACTATCAGAGTGTTGATGAAACATAGATATTGCATCTGGATTGAATACAACATTCACTATGCGCACCTTCCTCCATGTGAGTAATGTCTCAAACAGTCTACGATTCGATCGTTCCCTGGAAGACCAGTAGTAGTTTCCGATGGACATCTGGAGGCATTCTGTAATCTGTGGACAATCAGAGTGTTGATGAAACACAGAAATAGCATCGGGATTCAATACAACAGACACCATGCGCACTTTCCTCGTTGGGAGTAATGTGTCAAAGAGATTATGTTTTGATCGTTCCCTGGAAGACCAGTAGTAGCTGCCGACGCACATCTGGGGGCATTCTGTAATGTGTGGACTATCAGAGTGTTGATGAAACACAGAAATTGCATCAGGATTGAATACAACAGTCACCATGCGCACTTTCCTCCATGGGAGTAATGTCTCAAACATTTTTCGCTTTGATCGTTCCCTGGAAGACCAGTAGTAGTTTCCGATGCACATCTGGGGCATTCTGTAATGTGTGGACTATCAGAGTGTTGATGAAACACAGAAATTGCATCGGGATTTAATACAACAGACCCAATCGCACTTTTCTCCATGGGAGTAATATCTCAAACAGTCTACGATTTGATCGTTCCCTGAAAGACCACTAGTAGTTTCCGATGCAAATCTTCTGACATTCTGTAATGTGTGGACTATCAGAGTGTTGATTAAACACAGCAATTGCATCAGGATTTAATACAACAGTCACCATGCGCACTTTCCTCCATATGAGTAATGTCTCAAACAGTCTACGCTTTGATCGATCATTGGGAGACCTGTAGTTGTTTCCGATGCACATCTGGAGGCATTCTGTAGTCTGTGGATTATCAGAGTGTTGATGAAACACAGAAATTGCATCGGGATTGAATACAACATTCACCATGTGCACTTTCCTCCATGGGGGTAATGTCTCAAACAGTCTACGCTTTGATCGTTCCCTGGAAGACCAGTAGTAGTTTCCGATGCACATCTGGAGGCATTCTGTAATGTGTGGACTATCAGAGTGTTGATGAAACACAGAAATTGCATCAGGAATGAATACAGCAGTCACCATGCGCACTTCCCTCCATGGGAGTAATTTCTCAAACAGTTTACGCTTTGATCGTTCCCTGCAAGACCAGTAGTAGTTTGCAATGCACATCTGGAGGCATTCTGTAATCTGTGGACTTTCAAAGTGTTGATGAAACACAGAAATTGCCGCGAGATTGAATACAACAGTCGCCATGCGCACTTTCCTCCATGGGAATAATGTCTCAAACAGTCTACGCTTTGATCGATTCCTGGGAGACCTGTAGCAGTTTCCGATGCACATCTGGTGTAATTCTGTATTCTGTGGTCTATGAGTGTGCTGATGAAACACAGAAATTGCATCGGGATTGAATACAACAGTCGCCATGCGCACTTTCCACCATGGGAGTAATGTCTCAAACAGTCTACGCTTTCATCGATCCCTGGGAGACCTGTAGTAGTTTCCGATGCACATCTGGATTCATTCTGTAATCTGTGGACTATCCGAGTGTTGATGAAACACAGAAATTGCATTGGGATTGAATACAACATTCACCATGCGCACTTTCCTCCATGGGAGTAATTTCTCAAACAGTCTACGCTTTGATCGTTCCCTGGAAGACCACTAGTAGTTTCCCATGCAAATCGTCTGACATTCTGTAATGTGTGGACTATCAGAGTGTTGATGAAACACAGAAATAGCATCAGGATTGAATACAACAGTCACCATGCGCACTTTCCTCCAAGGGAGTAATGTCTCAAACAGTCTACGCTTTGATCGACCCCTGGGAGACCAGTAGTATTTTCCGATGAACATCTGGGGGCATTCTGTAATGTATGGACTATCAGAGTATTGATGAAACATAGAAATTGCATCAGGAATGAATACAACAGTCACCATGCGCACTTTCCTCCATGGGAGTAATTTCTCAAACAGTTTACGCTTTGATCATTCCCTGGAAGACCAGTAGTAGTTTCCGATGCACATCTGGAGGCATTCTGTAATGTGTGGACCTTCAAAGTGTTGGTGAAACACAGGAATTGCCGCGGGACTGAATACAACAGTCACCATGCGCACTTTCCTTCATGGGAGTAATGTCTCAAACAGTCTACCCATTGATCGTTCCCTGCAAGACCAGTAGTAGTTTGCAATGCACATCTGGAGGCATTCTGTAATCTGTGGACCTTCAAAGTGTTGATGAAATACAGAAATTGCATCAAGATTAAATACAACAGTCATCATGGGCATTTTCCTCCATGGGAGTAATGTCTCAAACAGTCTACGCTTTGATCGTTCCCTGCAAGACCAGTAGTAGTTTCCGATGCACATCTGGAGGCATTCTGTAATGTGTGGACCTTCAAAGTGTTGATGAAACACTGGAATTGCCGCGGGATTGTATACAACAGTCACCATGCGCACTTTCCTCCATGGGAGTAATGTCTCAAACAGTCTACGGTTTGATCGTCTCCTGGAACACCAGTAGTAGTTTCCGATGCACATCTGTAGGCATTCTGTAATCTGTGGACTATCAGAGTGTTGATGAAACACAGAAATTGCATCGGGATTGAATACAACAGTCACCATGCGCACTTTCCTCCATGGGAGTAATGTCTCAAACAGTCTACGGTTTGATCGTTTCCTGGAAGACCAGTAGTAGTTTCCGATGCACATCTGGAATCATTCTGTAATCTTTGGACCTTCAAAGTGTTGATGAAACACAGAAATTGCATCGGTATTCAATACAACAGTCACCATACGCACTTTCCTCCATGGGAGTAATGTCTCAAACAGTCTACTGTTTGATCGTCTCCTGGAAGACCAGTAGTAGTTTCCGATGCACATCTGGAGGCATTCTGTAATCTGTGGACTATCAGAGTGTTGATGAAACATAGAAATTGCATCTGGATTGAATACAACATTCACTATGCGCACCTTCCTCCATGTGAGTAATGTCTCAAACAGTCTACGATTCGATCGTTCCCTGGAAGACCAGTAGTAGTTTCCGATGGACATCTGGAGGCATTCTGTAATCTGTGGACAATCAGAGTGTTGACGAAACACAGAAATAGCATCGGGATTCAATACAACAGACACCATGCGCACTTTCCTCGTTGGGAGTAATGTGTCAAAGAGATTATGTTTTGATCGTTCCCTGGAAGACCAGTAGTAGCTGCCGACGCACATCTGGGGGCATTCTGTAATGTGTGGACTATCAGAGTGTTGATGAAACACAGAAATTGCATCAGGATTGAATACAACAGTCACCATGCGCACTTTCCTCCATGGGAGTAATGTCTCAAACATTTTTCGCTTTGATCGTTCCCTGGAAGACCAGTAGTAGTTTCCGATGCACATCTGGGGGCATTCTGTAATGTGTGGACTATCAGAGTGTTGATGAAACACAGAAATTGCATCGGGATTTAATACAACAGACCCAATCGCACTTTCCTCCATGGGAGTAATATCTCAAACAGTCTACGATTTGATCGTTCCCTGAAAGACCACTAGTAGTTTCCGATGCAAATCTTCTGACATTCTGTAATGTGTGGACTATCAGAGTGTTGATGAAACACAGCAATTGCATCAGGATTTAATACAACAGTCACCATGCGCACTTTCCTCCATATGAGTAATGTCTCAAACAGTCTACGCTTTGATCGATCATTGGGAGACCTGTAGTTGTTTCCGATGCACATCTGGAGGCATTCTGTAGTCTGTGGATTATCAGAGTGTTGATGAAACACAGAAATTGCATCGGGATTGAATACAACATTCACCATGTGCACTTTCCTCCATGGGGGTAATGTCTCAAACAGTCTACGCTTTGATCGTTCCCTGGAAGACCAGTAGTAGTTTCCGATGCACATCTGGAGGCATTCTGTAATGTGTGGACTATCAGAGTGTTGATGAAACACAGAAATTGCATCAGGAATGAATACAGCAGTCACCATGCGCACTTCCCTCCATGGGAGTAATTTCTCAAACAGTTTACGCTTTGATCGTTCCCTGCAAGACCAGTAGTAGTTTGCAATGCACATCTGGAGGCATTCTGTAATCTGTAGACCTTCAAAGTGTTGATGAAACACAGAAATTGCCGCGAGATTGAATACAACAGTCGCCATGCGCACTTTCCTCCATGGGAATAATGTCTCAAACAGTCTACGCTTTGATCGATTCCTGGGAGACCTGTAGCAGTTTCCGATGCACATCTGGTGTAATTCTGTATTCTGTGGTCTATGAGTGTGCTGATGAAACACAGAAATTGCATCGGGATTGAATACAACAGTCGCCATGCGCACTTTCCACCATGGGAGTAATGTCTCAAACAGTCTACGCTTTCATCGATCCCTGGGAGACCTGTAGTAGTTTCCGATGCACATCTGGATTCATTCTGTAATCTGTGGACTATCCGAGTGTTGATGAAACACAGAAATTGCATTGGGATTGAATACAACATTCACCATGTGCACTTTCCTCCATGGGGGTAATGTCCCAAACAGTCTACGCTTTGATCGTTCCCTGGAAGACCAGGAGTAGTTTCCGATGCACATCTGTGGGCATTCTGTAATGTGTGGACTATCAGAGTGTTTATGAAACATAGAAATTGCATCAGGAATGAATACAACAGTCACCATGCGCACTTTCCTCCATGGGAGCAATTTCTCAAACAGTTTACGCTTTGATCGTTTCCTGGAAGACCAGTAGTAGTAATTTCCGATGCACATCTGGGGGCATTCTGTAATGTGTGGACTATCAGAGTGTTGATGAAACACAGAAATTGCATCGGGATTGAATACAACAGTCACCATGCGCACTTTCGTCCATGGGAGTAATGTCTCAAACAGTCTACGCTTTGATCGTTTCCTGGAGGACCTGTAGTATTTTCCGATGCACATCTGGAGGCATTCTGTAATCTGTGGACTATCAGAGTGTTGATGAAACACAGAAATTGCATCGGGATTGAATACACCAGTCACCATGCGCACTTTCCTTCATGGGAGTAATGTCTCAAACAGTCTACGCTTTGATCGTTCCCTGCAAGACCAGTAGTAGTTTCCGATGCACATCTGGAGGCATTCTGTAATCTGTGGACCTTCAAAGTGTTGATGAAATACAGAAATTGCCTCAAGATTAAATACAACAGTCATCATGGGCATTTTCCTCCTTGGGAGTAATGTCTCAAACAGACTACGCTTTGATCGTTCCCTGCAAGACCAGTAGTAGTTTCCGATGCACATCTGGAGGCATTCTGTAATGTGTGGACCTTCAAAGTGTTGATGAAACACAGGAATTGCCGCGGGATTGAATACAACAGTCACCATGCGCACTTTCCTCCATGGGAGTAATGTCTCAAACAGTCTACGGTTTGATCGTCTCCTGGAAGACCAGTAGTAGTTTCCGATGCACATCTGGATTCATTCTGTAATCTGTGGACTATCAGAGTGTTGATGAAACTTAGAAATTGCATCGGGATTGAATACAACAGTCACCATGCGCACTTTCCTCCATGGGAGTAATGTCTCAAACAGTCTACGGTTTGATCGTTTCCTGGAAGACCAGTAGTAGTTTCCGATGCACATCTGGAATCATTCTGTAATCTTTGGACCTTCAAAGTGTTGATGAAACACAGAAATTGCATCGGTATTGAATACAACAGTCACCATGCGCACTTTCCTCCATGGGAGTAATGTCTCAAACAGTCTACGGTTTGATCGTCTCCTGGAAGACCAGTAGTAGTTTCCGATGCACATCTGGAGGCATTCTGTAATCTGTGGACTATCAGAGTGTTGATGAAACACAGAAATTGCATCGGGATTGAATACAACATTCACCATGCGCACCTTCCTCCATGTGAGTAATGTCTCAAACAGTCTACGATTTGATCGTTCCCTGGAAGACCAGTAGTAGTTTCCGATGGACATCTGGAGGCATTCTGTAATCTGTGGACAATCAGAGTGATGATGAAACACAGAAATTGCATCGGGATTCAATACAACAGACACCATGCGCACTTTCCTCATTGGGAGTAATGTCTCAAAGAGATTATGTTTTGATCGTTCCCTGGAAGACCAGTAGTAGCTTCCGACGCACATCTGGGGGCATTCTGTAATGTGTGGACTATCAGAGTGTTGATGAAACGCAGAAATTGCATCAGGATTGAATACAACAGTCACCATGCGCACTTTCCAACATGGGAGTAATGTCTCAAACATTTTACGCTTTGGTCGTTCCCTGGAAGACCAGTAGTAGTTTCCGATGCACATCTGGGGGCATTCTGTAATGTGTGGACTATCAGAGTGTTGATGAAACACAGAAATTGCATCGGGATTTAATACAACAGACCCCATGCGCACTGTCCTCCATGGGAGTAATATCTCAAACAGTCTACGTTTTGATCGTTCTCTGGAAGACCACTAGTAGTTTCCGATGCAAATCTTCTGACATTCTGTAATGTGTGGACTATCAGAGTGTTGATGAAACACAGAAATTGCATCAGGATTGAATACAACAGTCACCATGCGCACTTTCCTCCATGTGAGTAATGTCTCAAAAAGTCTACGCTTTGATCGATCATTGGGAGACCTGTAGTAGTTTCCGATGCACATCTGGAGGCATTCTGTAGTCTGTGGACTATCAGAGTGTTGATGAAATACAGAAATTGCATCGGGATTGAATACAACATTCACCATGTGCACTTTCCTCCATGGGGGTAATGTCTCAAACAGTCTACGCTTTGATCGTTCCCTGGAAGACCACTGGTAGTTTCTGATGCAAATCTTCTGACATTCTGTAATGTGTGGACTATCAGAGTGTTGATAACACACAGATATTGCATCAGGATTGAATACAACAGTCACCATGCGCACTTTCCTCCATGGGTGTAATGTCTCAAACAGTCTACGCTTTCATCGATCCCTGGGAGACCTGTAGTAGTTTCCGATGCACATCTGGATTCATTCTGTAACCTGTGGACTATCCGAGTGTTGATGAAACACAGAAATTGCATCGGGATTGAATACAACATTCACCATGTGCACTTTCCTCCATGGGGGTAATGTCTCAAACAGTCTACGCTTTGATCGTTCCCTGGAAGACCATGAGTAGTTCCCGATGCACATCTGTGGGCATTCTGTAATGTGTGGACTATCAGAGTGTTGATGAAACATAGAAATTGCATCAGGAATGAATACAACAGTCACCATGCGCACTTTCTTCCATGGGAGTAATTTCTCAAACAGTTTACGCTCTGATCGTTCCCTGGAAGACCAGTAGTAGTTTCCGATGCACATCTGGGGGCATTCTGTAATGTGTGGACTATCAGAGTGTTGATGAAACACAGAAATTGCATCGGGATTGAATACAACAGTCACCATGCGCACTTTCCTCCATGGGAGTAATGTCTCAAACAGTCTACGCTTTGATCGTTTCCTGGAGGACCAGTAGTATTTTTCGATGCACATCTGGAGGCATTCTGTAATCTGTGGACCTTCAAGGTGTTGATGAAACACAGAAATGGCATCGGGATTGTATACAACAGTCGCCGTGCGCCCTTTCCTCCATGGGAGTAATGTCTAAAACAGTCTACACTTTGATCGTTCCCTGGAAGACAAGTAGTAGTTTCCGATGCACATCTGTTGTCATTCTGTAATCTGTGGACTATCAGAGTGTTGATGAAACACAGAAATTGCATCGGGATTGAATACAACAGTCACCATGCGCACTTTCCTTCATGGGAGTAATGTCTCAAACAGTCTACGCTTTGATCGTTCCCTGCAAGACCAGTAGCAGTTTCCGATGCACATCTGGAGGCATTGTGTAATCTGTGGACCTTCAAAGTGTTGATGAAATACAGAAATTGCCCCAAGATTAAATACAACAGTCATCATATGCATTTTTCTCCATGGGAGTAATGTCTCAAACAGTCTACGATTTGATCGTTCCCTGCAAGACCAGTAGTAGTTTCCGATGCACATCTGGAGGCATTCTGTAATGTGTGGACCTTCAAAGTGTTGATGAAACACTGGAATTGCCGCGGGATTGAATACAACAGTCACCATGCGCACTTTCCTCCATGGGACTAATGTCTCAAACAGTCTACGGTTTGATCGTCTCCCCGAAGACCAGTAGTAGTTTCCGATGCACATCTGGAGGCATTCTGTAATCTGTGGTCTATCAGAGTGTTGATGAAACACAGAAATTGCATCGGGATTGAATACAACAGTCACCATGCGCACTTTCCTCCATGGGAGTAATGTCTCAAAGCGTCTACGGTTTGATCGTTTCCTGGAAGACCAGTAGTAGTTTCCGATGCACATCTGGAATCATTCTGTAATCTTTGGACCTTCAAAGTGTTGATGAAACACAGAAATTGCATCGGTATTCAATACAACAGTCACCATACGCACTTTCCTCCATGGGCGTAATGTCTCAAACAGTCTACTGTTTGATCGTCTCCTGGAAGACCAGTAGTAGTTTCCGATGCACATCTGGAGGCATTCTGTAATCTGTGGACTATCAGAGTGTTGATGAAACACAGAAATTGCATCTGGATTGAATACAACAGTCACCATGCGCACTTTCCTCCATGGGAGTAATGTCTCAAACATTTTACGCTTTGATCGTTCCCTGGAAGACCAGTAGTAGTTTCCGATGCACATCTGGGGGCATTCTGTAATGTGTGGACTATCAGAGTGTTGATGAAACACAGAAATTGCATCCGGATTTAATACAACAGACCCCATGCGCACTTTCCTCCATGGGAGTAATATCTCAAACAGTCTACGCTTTGATCGTTCCCTGGAAGACCACTAGTAGTTTCCGATGCAAATCTTCTGACATTCTGTAATGTGTGGACTATCAGAGTGTTGATGAAACACAGCAATTGCATTAGGATTGAATACAACAGTCACCATGCGCACTTTCCTCCATGTGAGTAATGTCTCAAATAGTCTACGCTTTGATCGATCATTGGGAGACCTGTAGTAGTTTCCGATGCACATCTGGAGGCATTCTGTAGTCTGTGGATTATCAGAGTGTTGATGAAACACAGAAATTGCAGCAGGAATGAATACAGCAATCACCATGCGCACTTTCCTCCATGGGAGTAATTTCTCAAACAGTTTACGCTTTGATCTTTCCCTGCAAGACCAGTAGTAGTTTGCAATGCACATCTGGAGGCATTGTGTAATCTGTGGACCTTCAAAGTATTGATGAAACACAGAAATTGCCGCGAGATTGAATACAACAGTCACCATGCGCACTTTCCTCCATGGGAGTAATGTCTCAAACAGTCTACGCTTTGATCGTTTCCTGGTGGACCAGTAGTATTTTCCGATGCACATATGGAGGCATTCTATTATCTGTGGACCTTCAAGGTGTTGATGAAACACAGAAATTGCATCGGGATTGAATACAACAGTCGCCATGCGCACTTTCCTCCATGGGAGTAATGTCTCAAACAGTCTACGCTTTCATCGATCCCTGGGAGACCTGTAGTAGTTTCCGATGCACATCTGGATTCATTCTGTAATCTGTGGACTATCCGAGTGTTGATGAAACACAGAAATTGCATCGGGATTGAATACAACATTCACCATGTGCACTTTCCTTCATGGGGGTAATGTCCCAAACAGTCTACGCTTTGATCGTTCCCTGGAAGACCAGGAGTAGTTTCCGATGCACATCTGTGGGCATTCTGTAATGTGTGGACTATCAGAGTGTTTATGAAACATAGAAATTGCTTCAGGAATGAATACAACAGTCACCATGCGCACTTTCCTCCATGGGAGTAATGTCTCAAACAGTCTACACTTTGATCGTTCCCTGCAACACCAGCAGTAGTTTCCGATGCACATCTGGTGGCATTCTGTCATCTGTGAACCTTCTAAGTGTTGATGAAACACAGAATTTGAATCGGGATTGAATACAACAGGTACCATGCGCACTTTCCTCCATTGAGTAATGTCTCAAACATTTTACGCTTTGATCGATCCCTGGAAGACCAGTAGTAGTTTCCGATGCACATCTGGAGGCATTCTGTAATGTGTGGACTATCAGAGTGTTGATGGAACACAGGAATTGCATCGGGATTGAATACAACAGACCCCATGCGCACTTTCCTCCACGAGGGTAATGTCTCAAACAGTCTACGCTTTGATCTTTCCCTGCAAGACCAGTAGTAGTTTCGGATGCACATCTGGAGGCATTCTGTAATCTGTGGACCTTCAAAGTGTTGATGAAACACAGAAATTGCATTGGGATTGAATACAACAGTCACCATGCGCACTTTCCTAGATGGGAGTAATGTCTCAAACAGTCTACGCTTTGATCGTTCCCTGGAAGACAAGTAGTAGTTTCCGATGCACATCTGGTGTCATTCTGTAATCTGTGGACTATCAGAGTGTTGATGAAACACAGAATTTGCATCGGGATTGAGTACAACAGTCACCATGCGCACTTTCCCCCATGGAAGTAATGTCTCAAACAGTTTACGCTTTGATCTTTCCCTAGAAGGCCAGTAGTACTTTCCAATGCACATCTGGGGGCATTCTGTAATGTGTGACCCATCAGAGTGTTGATGAAAGACAGAAATTGCCGCGGGATTGAATACAACAGTCACCATGCGCACTTTCCTCCATGGAAGTAATGTCTCAAACAGTTTACGCTTTGATCGTTCCCTGCAAAACCAGTAGTAGTTTCGATGCACATCTGGAGGCATTCTGTAATCTGTGGACCTTGAAAAAGTTCGTGAAACACAAAAATTGCATCGGGATTGAATACAAAAGTCACCATGCGCACTTACCTCCATGGGAGTAATGTCTCAAACAGTCTACACTTTGATCGTTCCCTGCAACACCAGTAGTAGTTTCCGATGCACATCTGGTGGCATTCTGTCATCTGTGGACCTTCAAAGTGTTGATGAAACACAGAATTTGAATCGGGATTGAATACAACAGTCACCATGCGCACTTTCATCCATGGGAGTAATGTCTCAAACAGTCTACGCTTTGACCGTTCCCTGGAAGACCAGTAGTAGTTTCCGATGCACATCTGGGGGCATTCTGTAACGTGTGGACTATCAGAGTGTTGATGAAACATAGAAATCGCATAAGGAATGAAAACAACAGTCACCATTTGCACTTTCCTCCGTGGTAGTAATTTCTCAAACAGTTTACGCTTTGATCGTTCCCTGGAAGACCAGTAGTGGTTTCCGATGAACATCTGGGGGCATTCTGTAATGTGTGGTCTATCAGAGTGTTGATGAAACACAGAAATTGCATCGGGATTGAATACAACAGTCACCATGCGCACTTTCCACCATGGGAGTAATGTCTCAAACAGTCTACGCATTGATCGTTCCCTGCAAGACCAGTAGTAGTTTGCAATGCACATCTGGAGGCATTCTGTATTCTGTGGACCTTCAAAGTGTTAATGAAACACAGAAATTGACGCGAGATTAAATACAACAGTCACCATGCGCACTTTCCTCCATGGGAGTAATGTCTCATACAGTCTACGCTTTGATCGTTTCCTGGAGGACCAGCAGTATTTTCCGATGCGCATCTGGAGGCATTCTGTAATCTGTGGACCTTCAAGGTGTTGATGAAACACAGAAATTGCATCGGGATTGAATACAACAGTCGCCATGCGCACTTTCCTCCATGGGAGTAATGTCTCAAACAGTCTTCGCTTTGATCGTTCCCTGGAAGGCAAGTAGTAGTTTCAAATGCACATCTGTGGTCATTCTGTAATCTGTGGACTATCAGAGTGTTGATGAAACACAGAAATTGCATCGGGATTGAATACTACAGTCACCATGCGCACTTTCCTCCATGGGAGTAATGTCCCAAACAGTCTACGCATTGATCGTTCCCTGCAAGACCAGTAGTAGTTTCCGATGCACATCTGGAGGCATTCTGTAATCTGTGGACCTTCAAAGTGTTGATGAAATACAGAAATTGCCTCACGATTGAATACAACAGACATCATGGGCTATTTCCTCCATGGGAGTAATGTCTCAAACAGTCTACGATTTTAATCGTTCCCTCGAAGACCAGTAGTAGTTTCCGATGCACATCTGCAGCATACTGTAATCTGTAAACTATCAGAGTGTTATTCGAACACAGAAATTGCATCGGGATTGAATACAACACTCACCATGCGCACTTTCCTCCATGGGAGTAATGTCTGAAACAGTTTACGCTTTGATCGTTCCATGGAAGACTAGTAGTAGTTTCCGATGCACATATGGGGGCATTCTGTAATGTGTGGACTATCAGAGTGTTGATAAAACACAGAAATTGCATCGGGATTGAATACAACAGACACCATGCGCACTTTCCTCCATGGGAGTAATGTCTGAAACAGTTTACGATTTGATCGTTCCATGGAAGACTAGTAGTAGTTTCCGATGCACATATGGGGGCATTCTGTAATGTGTGGACTATCAGAGTGTTGATAAAACACAGAAATTGCATCGGGATTGAATACAACAGACACCATGCGCACTTTCCTCCATGGGAGTAATGTCTCAAACAGTCTACGATTTGATCGTTTCCTGGAAGACCAGTAGTAGTTTCCGATGCACATCTGGAGGCATTCTCTAATCTTTGGACCTTCAAAGTGTTGATGAAACACAGAAATTGCATCGGGATTCAATACAACAGTCAACATGCGCACTTTCCTCCATGGGAGTAATGTCTCTAACAGTCTACGCTTTGATCGTTCCCTGCAAGACCAGTAGTAGTTTCCGATGCACATCTGGAGGCATTCTGTAATGTGTGGACCTTCCAAGTGTTGATGAAACACAGGAATTGCCGCGGGATTGAATACAACAGTCACCATGCGCACTTTCCTCCATGTGAGTAATGTCTCAAACTGTCTACGATTTGATCGTTCCCTGGAAGACCAGTAGTAGTATCTGATGGACATCTGGAGGCATTCTGTAATCTGTAGACAATCAGAGTGTTGATGAAACACAGAAATTGCATCGGGATTGAATACAACAGACACCATGCGCACTTTCCTCCATGGGGGTGATGTCTCAAACAGTCTACGCTTTGATCGTTCCCTGCAAGACCAGTAGTAGCTTCCGACGCACATCTGGGGGCATTCTGTAATGTGTGGACTATCAGAGTGTTGATGAAACACAGAAATTGCATCGGGATGCAATACAACAGTCACCTTGCGCACTTTCCTCAATGGGAGTAATGTCTCAAACATTTTACGCTTTGATCGTTCCCTGGAAGACCAGTAGTAGTTTCCGATGCACATCTGGAGGCATTCTGTAATCTGTGGACCTTCAAGGTGTTGATGAAACACAGAAATGGCATCGGGATTGTATACAACAGTCGCCATGCGCCCTTTCCTCCATGGGAGTAATGTCTAAAACAGTCTACACTTTGATCGTTCCCTGGAAGACAAGTAGTAGTTTCCGATGCACATCTGTTGTCATTCTGTAATCTGTGGACTATCAGAGTGTTGATGAAACACAGAAATTGCATCGGGATTGAATACAACAGTCACCATGCGCACTTTCCTTCATGGGAGTAATGTCTCAAACAGTCTACGCTTTGATCGTTCCCTGCAAGACCAGTAGCAGTTTCCGATGCACATCTGGAGGCATTCTGTAATCTGTGGACCTTCAAAGTGTTGATGAAATACAGAAATTGCCTCAATATTAAATACAACAGTCATCATATGCATTTTCCTCCATGGGAGTAATGTCTCAAACAGTCTACGATTTGATCGTTCCCTGCAAGACCAGTAGTAGTTTCCGATGCACATCTGGAGGCATTCTGTAATGTGTGGACCTTCAGAGTGTTGATGAAACACTGGAATTGCCGCGGGATTGAATACAACAGTCACCATGCGCACTTTCCTCCATGGGAGTAATGTCTCAAACAGTCTACGGTTTGATCGTCTCCCCGAAGACCAGTAGTAGTTTCCGATGCACATCTGGAGGCATTCTGTAATCTGTGGTCTATCAGAGTGTTGATGAAACACAGAAATTGCATCGGGATTGAATACAACAGTCACCATGCGCACTTTCCTCCATGGGAGTAATGTCTCAAAGAGTCTACGGTTTGATCGTTTCCTGGAAGACCAGTAGTAGTTTCCGATGCACATCTGGAATCATTCTGTAATCTTTGGACCTTCAAAGTGTTGATGAAACACAGAAATTGCATCGGTATTCAATACAACAGTCACCATACGCACTTTCCTCCATGGGCGTAATGTCTCAAACAGTCTACTGTTTGATCGTCTCCTGGAAGACCAGTAGTAGTTTCCGATGCACATCTGGAGGCATTCTGTAATCTGTGGACTATCAGAGTGTTGATGAAACACAGAAATTGCATCTGGATTGAATACAACATTCACTATGCGCACCTTCCTCCATGTGAGTAATGTCTCAAACAGTCTACGATTTGATCGTTCCCTGGAAGACCAGTAATAGTTTCCGATGGACATCTGGAGGCATTCTGTAATCTGTGGACAATCAGAGTGTTGATGAAACACAGAAATTGCATCGGGATTCAATACAACAGACACCATGCGCACTTTCCTCGTTGGGAGTAATGTCTCAAAGAGATTATGTTTTGATCGTTCCCTGGAAGACCAGTAGTAGCTGCCGACGCACATCTGGGGGCATTCTGTAATGTGTGGACTATCAGAGTGTTGATGAAACACAGAAATTGCATCAGGTTTGAATACAACAGTCACCATGCGCACTTTCCTCCATGGGAGTAATGTCTCAAACATTTTACGCTTTGATCGTTCCCTGGAAGACCAGTAGTAGTTTCCGATGCACATCTGGGGGCATTCTGTAATGTGTGGACTATCAGAGTGTTGATGAAACACAGAAATTGCATCGGGATTTAATACAACAGACCCCATGCGCACTTTCCTCCATGGGAGTAATATCTCAAACAGTCTACGCTTTGATCGTTCCCTGGAAGACCACTAGTAGTTTCCGATGCAAATCTTCTGACATTCTGTAATGTGTGGACTATCAGAGTGTTGATGAAACACAGCAATTGCATCAGGATTGAATACAACAGTCACCATGCGCACTTTCCTCCATGTGAGTAATGTCTCAAATAGTCTACGCTTTGATCGATCATTGGGAGACCTGTAGTAGTTTCCGATGCACATCCGGAGGCATTCTGTAGTCTGTGGATTATCAGAGTGTTGATGAAACACAGAAATTGCAACAGGAATGAATACAGCAATCACCATGCGCACTTTCCTCCATGGGAGTAATTTCTCAAACAGTTTACGCTTTGATCTTTCCCTGCAATACCAGTAGTAGTTTGCAATGCACATCTGGAGGCATTGTGTAATCTGTGGACCTTCAAAGTATTGATGAAACACAGAAATTGCCGCGAGATTGAATACAACAGTCACCATGCGCACTTTCCTCCATGGGAGTAATGTCTCAAACAGTCTACGCTTTGATCGTTTCCTGGAGGACCAGTAGTATTTTCCGATGCACATATGGAGGCATTCTATAATCTGTGGACATTCAAGGTGTTGATGATACACAGAAATTGCATCGGGATTGAATACAACAGTCGCCATGCGCACTTTCCTCCATGGGAGTAATGTCTCAAACAGTCTACGCTTTCATCGATCCCTGGGAGACCTGTAGTAGTTTCCGATGCACATCTGGATTCATTCTGTAATCTGTGGACTATCCGAGTGTTGATGAAACACAGAAATTGCATCGGGATTGAATACAACATTCACCATGTGCACTTTCCTCCATGGGGGTAATGTCCCAAACAGTCTACGCTTTGATCGTTCCCTGGAAGACCAGGAGTAGTTTCCGATGCACATCTGTGGGCATTCTGTAATGTGTGGACTATCAGAGTGTTTATGAAACATAGAAATTGCTTCAGGAATGAATACAACAGTCACCATGCGCACTTTCCTCCATGGGAGTAATGTCTCAAACAGTCTACACTTTGATCGTTCCCTGCAACACCAGCAGTAGTTTCCGATGCACATCTGGTGGCATTCTGTCATCTGTGAACCTTCTAAGTGTTGATGAAACACAGAATTTGAATCGGGATTGAATACAACAGGTACCATGCGCACTTTCCTCCATTGAGTAATGTCTCAAACATTTTACGCTTTGATCGATCCCTGGAAGACCAGTAGTAGTTTCCGATGCACATCTGGAGGCATTCCGTAATGTGTGGACTATCAGAGTGTTGATGGAACACAGGAATTGCATCGGGATTGAATACAACAGACCCCATGCGCACTTTCCTCCACGAGGGTGATGTCTCAAACAGTCTACGCTTTGATCTTTCCCTGCAAGACCAGTAGTAGTTTCGGATGCACATCTGGAGGCATTCTGTAATCTGTGGACCTTCAAAGTGTTGATGAAACACAGAAATTGCATTGGGATTGAATACAACAGTCACCATGCGCACTTTCCTAGATGGGAGTAATGTCTCAAACAGTCTACGCTTTGATCGTTCCCTGGAAGACAAGTAGTAGTTTCCGATGCACATCTGTTGTCATTCTGTAATCTGTGGACTATCAGAGTGTTGATGAGACACAGAATTTGCATCGGGATTGAGTACAACAGTCACCATGCGCACTTTCCCCCATGGAAGTAATGTCTCAAACAGTTTACGCTTTGATCTTTCCCTAGAAGGCCAGTAGTACTTTCCAATGCACATCTGGGGGCATTCTGTAATGTGTGACCCATCAGAGTGTTGATGAAAGACAGAAATTGCCGCGGGATTGAATACAACAGTCACCATGCGCACTTTCCTCCATGGAAGTAATGTCTCAAACAGTTTACGCTTTGATCGTTCCCTGCAAAACCAGTAGTAGTTTTGATGCACATCTGGAGGCATTCTGTAATCTGTGGACCTTGAAAAAGTTCGTGAAACACAAAAATTGCATCGGGATTGAATACAACAGTCACCATGCGCACTTACCTCCATGGGAGTAATGTCTCAAACAGTCTACACTTTGATCGTTCCCTGCAACACCAGTAGTAGTTTCCGATGCACATCTGGTGGCATTCCGTCATCTGTGGACCTTCAAAGTGTTGATGAAACACAGAATTTGAATCGGGATTGAATACAACAGTCACCATGCGCACTTTCTTCCATGGGAGTAATGTCTCAAACAGTCTACGCTTTGACCGTTCCCTGGAAGACCAGTAGTAGTTTCCGATGCACATCTGGGGGCATTCTGTAACGTGTGGACTATCAGAGTGTTGATGAAACATAGAAATTGCATAAGGAATGAAAACAACAGTCACCATTTGCACTTTCCTCCGTGGTAGTAATTTCTCAAACAGTTTACGCTTTGATCGTTCCCTGGAAGACCAGTAGTGGTTTCCGATGAACATCTGGGGGCATTCTGTAATGTGTGGTCTATCAGAGTGTTGATGAAACACAGAAATTGCATCTGGATTGAATACAACATTCACTATGCGCACCTTCCTCCATGTGAGTAATGTCTCAAACAGTCTACGATTTGATCGTTCCCTGGAAGAGCAGTAATAGTTTCCGATGGACATCTGGAGGCATTCTGTAATCTGTGGACAATCAGAGTGTTGATGAAACACAGAAATTGCATCGGGATTCAATACAACAGACACCATGCGCACTTTCCTCGTTGGGAGTAATGTCTCAAAGAGATTATGTTTTGATCGTTCCCTGGAAGACCAGTAGTAGCTGCCGACGCACATCTGGGGGCATTCTGTAATGTGTGGACTATCAGAGTGTTGATGAAACACAGAAATTGCATCAGGTTTGAATACAACAGTCACCATGCGCACTTTCCTCCATGGGAGTAATGTCTCAAACATTTTACGCTTTGATCGTTCCCTGGAAGACCAGTAGTAGTTTCCGATGCACATCTGGGGGCATTCTGTAATGTGTGGACTATCAGAGTGGTGATGAAACACAGAAATTGCATCGGGATTTAATACAACAGACCCCATGCGCACTTTCCTCCATGGGAGTAATATCTCAAACAGTCTACGCTTTGATCGTTCCCTGGAAGACCACTAGTAGTTTCCGATGCAAATCTTCTGACATTCTGTAATGTGTGGACTATCAGAGTGTTGATGAAACACAGCAATTGCATCAGGATTGAATACAACAGTCACCATGCGCACTTTCCTCCATGTGAGTAATGTCTCAAATAGTCTACGCTTTGATCGATCATTGGGAGACCTGTAGTAGTTTCCGATGCACATCCGGAGGCATTCTGTAGTCTGTGGATTATCAGAGTGTTGATGAAACACAGAAATTGCAACAGGAATGAATACAGCAATCACCATGCGCACTTTCCTCCATGGGAGTAATTTCTCAAACAGTTTACGCTTTGATCTTTCCCTGCAAGACCAGTAGTAGTTTGCAATGCACATCTGGAGGCATTGTGTAATCTGTGGACCTTCAAAGTATTGATGAAACACAGAAATTGCGGCGAGATTGAATACAACAGTCACCATGCGCACTTTCCTCCATGGGAGTAATGTCTCAAACAGTCTACGCTTTGATCGTTTCCTGGAGGACCAGTAGTATTTTCCGATGCACATATGGAGGCATTCTATAATCTGTGGACCTTCAAGGTGTTGATGAAACACAGAAATTGCATCGGGATTGAATACAACAGTCGCCATGCGCACTTTCCTCCATGGGAGTAATGTCTCAAACAGTCTACGCTTTCATCGATCCCTGGGAGACCTGTAGTAGTTTCCGATGCACATCTGGATTCATTCTGTAATCTGTGGACTATCCGAGTGTTGATGAAACACAGAAATTGCATCGGGATTGAATACAACATTCACCATGTGCACTTTCCTCCATGGGGGTAATGTCCCAAACAGTCTACGCTTTGATCGTTCCCTGGAAGACCAGGAGTAGTTTCCGATGCACATCTGTGGGCATTCTGTAATGTGTGGACTATCAGAGTGTTTATGAAACATAGAAATTGCTTCAGGAATGAATACAACAGTCACCATGCGCACTTTCCTCCATGGGAGTAATGTCTCAAACAGTCTACACTTTGATCGTTCCCTGCAACACCAGCAGTAGTTTCCGATGCACATCTGGAAGCATTCTGTCATCTGTGAACCTTCTAAGTGTTGATGAAACACAGAATTTGAATCGGGATTGAATACAACAGGTACCATGCGCACTTTCCTCCATTGAGTAATGTCTCTAACATTTTACGCTTTGATCGATCCCTGGAAGACCAGTAGTAGTTTCCGATGCACATCTGGAGGCATTCTGTAATGTGTGGACTATCAGAGTGTTGATGGAACACAGGAATTGCATCGGGATTGAATACAATAGACCCCATGCGCACTTTCCTCCACGAGGGTGATGTCTCAAACAGTCTACGCTTTGATCTTTCCCTGCAAGACCAGTAGTAGTTTCGGATGCACATCTGGAGGCATTCTGTAATCTGTGGACCTTCAAAGTGTTGATGAAACACAGAAATTGCATTGGGATTGAATACAACAGTCACCATGCGCACTTTCCTAGATGGGAGTAATGTCTCAAACAGTCTACGCTTTGATCGTTCCCTGGAAGACAAGTAGTAGTTTCCGATGCACATCTGTTGTCATTCTGTAATCTGTGGACTATCAGAGTGTTGATGAAACACAGAATTTGCATCGGGATTGAGTACAACAGTCACCATGCGCACTTTCCCCCATGGAAGTAATGTCTCAAACAGTTTACGCTTTGATCTTTCCCTAGAAGGCCAGTAGTACTTTCCAATGCACATCTGGGGGCATTCTGTAATGTGTGACCCATCAGAGTGTTGATGAAAGACAGAAATTGCCGCGGGATTGAATACAACAGTCACCATGCGCACTTTCCTCCATGGAAGTAATGTCTCAAACAGTTTACGCTTTGATCGTTCCCTGCAAAACCAGTAGTAGTTTCGATGCACATCTGGAGGCATTCTGTAATCTGTGGACCTTGAAAAAGTTCGTGAAACACAAAAATTGCATCGGGATTGAATACAACAGTCACCATGCGCACTTACCTCCATGGGAGTAATGTCTCAAACAGTCTACACTTTGATCGTTCCCTGCAACACCAGTAGTAGTTTCCGATGCACATCTGGTGGCATTCCGTCATCTGTGGACCTTCAAAGTGTTGATGAAACACAGAATTTGAATCGGGATTGAATACAACAGTCACCATGCGCACTTTCTTCCATGGGAGTAATGTCTCAAACAGTCTACGCTTTGACCGTTCCCTGGAAGACCAGTAGTAGTTTCCGATGCACATCTGGGGGCATTCTGTAACGTGTGGACTATCAGAGTGTTGATGAAACATAGAAATTGCATAAGGAATGAAAACAACAGTCACCATTTGCACTTTCCTCCGTGGTAGTAATTTCTCAAACAGTTTACGCTTTGATCGTTCCCTGGAAGACCAGTAGTGGTTTCCGATGAACATCTGGGGGCATTCTGTAATGTGTGGTCTATCAGAGTGTTGATGAAACACAGAAATTGCATCGGGATTGAATACAACAGTCACCATGCGCACTTTCCTCCATGGGAGTAATGTCTCAAACAGTCTACGCATTGATCGTTCCCTGCAAGACCAGTAGTAGTTTGCAATGCACATCTGGAGGCATTCTGTATTCTGTGGACCTTCAAAGTGTTAATGAAACACAGAAATTGATGCGAGATTAAATACAACAGTCACCATGCGCACTTTCCTCCATGGGAGTAACGTCTCAAACAGTCTTCGCTTTGATCGTTCCCTGGAAGACAAGTAGTAGTTTCAAATGCACATCTGGGGTCATTCTGTAATCTGTGGACTATCAGAGTGTTGATGAAACACAGAAATTGCATCGGGATGCAATACAACAGTCACCTTGCGCTCTTTCCTCCATGGGAGTAATGTCTCAAACATTTTACGCTTTGATCGTTCCCTGGAATACCAGTAGTAGTTTCCGATGCACATCTGGGGGCATTCTGTAATCTGGGGACCTTCAAAGTGTTGATGAAACACAGAATTTGAATCGGGATTGAATACAACAGTCACCATGCGCACTTTTTTCCATGGGAGTAATGTCTCAAACAGTCTACGCTTTGACCGTTCCCTGGAAGACCAGTAGTAGTTTCCGATGCACATCTGGGGGCATTCTGTAAAGTGTGGACTATCAGAGTGTTGATGAAACATAGAAATTGCATAAGGAATGAAAACAACAGTCACCATTTGCACTTTCCTCCGTGGGAGTAATTTCTCAAACAGTTTACGCTTTGATCGTTCCCTGGAAGACCAGTAGTAGTGTCCGATGCACATATGGGGGCATTCTGTAATGTGTGGTCTATCAGAGTGTTGATGAAACACAGAAATTGCATCGGGATTGAATACAACAGTCACCATGCGCACTTTCCTCCATGGGAGTAATGTCTCAAACAGTCTACGCATTGATCGTTCCCTGCAAGACCAGTAGTAGTTTGCAATGCACATCTGGAGGCATTCTGTATTCTGTGGACCTTCAAAGTGTTAATGAAACACAGAAATTGATGCGAGATTAAATACAACAGTCACCATGCGCACTTTCCTCCATGGGAGTAATGTCTCAAACAGTCTTCGCTTTGATCGTTCCCTGGAAGACAAGTACTAGTTTCAAATGCACATCTGGGGTCATTCTGTAATCTGTGGACTATCAGAGTGTTGATGAAACACAGAAATTGCATCGGGATGCAATACAACAGTCACCTTGCGCACTTTCCTCCATGGGAGTAATGTCTCAAACATTTTACGCTTTGATCGTTCCCTGCAAGACCAGTAGTAGTCTCCGATGCAAATCTGGAGGCATTCTGTAATCTGTGGACCTTCAAAGTGTTGATGAAATACAGAAATTGCCTCGCGATTGAATACAACAGTCATCATTGGCTATTTCCTCCATGGGAGTAATGTCTCAAGCAGTCTACGATTTTAATCGTTCCCTGGAAGACCAGTAGTAGTTTCCGATGCACATCTGCAGGCATACTGTAATCTGTAAACTATCAGAGTGTTGATGAAACACAGAAATAGCATCAGGATTGAATACAACAGTCACCATGAGCACTTTCCTCCAAGGGAGTAAAGTCTCAAACAGTCTACGCTTTGATCGACCCCTGGGAGACCAGTAGTAGTTTCCGATGCACATATGGGGGCATTCTGTAATGTGTGGACTATCAGAGTGTTGATAAAATACAGAAATTGCATCGGGATTGAATACAACAGACACCATGCGCACTTTCCTCCATGGGAGTAATGTCTCAAACAGTCTACGATTTGATCGTTTCCTGGAAGACCAGTAGTAGTTTCCGATGCACATCTGGAGGCATTCTCTAATCTTTGGACCTTCAAAGTGTTGATGAAACACAGAAATTGCATCGGGATTCAATACAACAGTCACCATGCGCACTTTCCTCCATGGGAGTAATGTCTCTAACAGTCTACGCTTTGATCGTTCCCTGCAAGACCAGTAGTAGTTTCCGATGCACATCTGGAGGCATTCTGTAATGTGTGGACCTTCAAAGTGTTGATGAAACACAGGAATTGCCGCAGGATTGAATACAACAGTCACCATGCGCACTTTCCTCCATGTGAGTAATGTCTCAAACTGTCTACGATTTGATCCTTCCCTGGAAGACCAGTAGTAGTTTCTGATGGACATCTGGAGGCATTCTGTAATCTGTGGACAATCAGAGTGTTGATGAAACACAGAAATTGCATCGGGATTGAATACAACAGACACCATGCGCACTTTCCTCCATGGGGGTGATGTCTCAAACAGTCTACGCTTTGATCGTTCCCTGCAAGACCAGTAGTAGCTTCCGACGCACACGTGGGGGCATTCTGTAATGTGTGGACTATCAGAGTGTTGATGAAACACAGAAATTGCATCAGGATGCAATACAACAGTCACCATGCCCACTTTCCTCCATGGGAGTAATGTCTCAAACATTTTACGCTTTGATCGTTCCCTGGAAGACCAGTAGTAGTTTCCGATGCACATCTGGGGTCATTCTGTAATCTGGGGACCTTCAAAGTGTTGATGAAACACAGTGATTGCATTGGGATTGAATACAACAGTCACCATGCGCACTTTCCTAGATGGGAGCAATGTCTTAAACAGTCTACGATTTGATCGTTCCCTGGAAGACAAGTAGTAGTTTCCGATGCACATCTGGTGTCATTCTGTAATCTGTGGACTATCATGGTGTTGATGAAACACAGAATTTGCATCGGTATTGAATACAACAGTCACCATGCGCCCTTTCCCCCATGGTATTAATGTCTCAAACAGTTTACGCTTTGATCTTTCCCTGGAAGGCCAGTAGTAGAATCCGATGCACATCTGGGGGCATTCTGTAATGTGTGACCCATAAGAGTGTTGATGAAACATAGTAATTACCGCGGGATTGAATACAACAGTCAAAATGCGCACTTTCCTCCTTGGAAGTAATGTCTCAAACAGTTTACGCTTTGATCGTTCCCTGCAAGACCAGTAGTAGTTTCGATGCACATCTGGAGGCATTCTGTATTCTGTGGACCTTCAAATTGATGATGAAACACAGAAATTGAATCGGGATCGAATACAACAGTCACCATGCGCACTTTCCTCCATGGGAGTAATATTTCAAACAGTCTACGCTTTGATCGTCCCCTACAAGGCCAGTAGTAGTTTCCCATGCACATCTTCTGACATTCTGTAATGTGTGGACTATCTGAGTGTTGATGAAACACAGAAATTGCATCAGGATTGAATACAACAGTCAAAATGCGCTTTTTCCTCCATGGGAGTAATGTCCCAAACAGTCTACGCTTTGATCGTTCCCTGCAAGACCAGTAGTAGTTTCCGATGCAAATCTGGAGGCATTCTGTAATCTGTGGACCTTCAAAGTGTTGATGAAATACAGAAATTGCCTCACGATTGAATACAACAGTCATCATGGGCTATTTCCTACATGGGAGTAATGTCTCAAACAGTCTACAATTTTAATCGTTCCCTGGAAGACCAGTAGTAGTTTCCGATGCACATCTGCAGGCATACTGTAATCTGTAAACTATCATAGTGTTGTTCAAACACAGAAATTGCATCGGGATTGAATACAACACTCACCATGCGCACTTTCCTCCATGGGAGTAATGTCTGAAACAGTTTACGCTTTGATCGTTCCATGGAAGACTAGTAGTAGTTTCCGATGCACATATGGGGCCATTCTGTAATGTGTGGACTATCAGAGTGTTGATAAAACACAGAAATTGCATCGGGATTGAATACAACAGACACCATGTGCACTTTCCTCCATGGGAGTAATGTCTCAAACAGTCTACGATTTGATCGTTTCCTGGAAGACCAGTAGTAGTTTCCGATGCACATCTGGAGGCATTCTCTAATCTTTGGACTTTCAAAGTGTTGATGAAACACAGAAATTGCATCGGGATTCAATACAACAGTCACCATGCGCACTTTCCTCCATGGGAGTAATGTCTCAAACAGTCTACGCTTTGACCGTTCCCTGGAAGACCAGTAGTAGTTTCCGATGCACATCTGGGGGCATTCTGTAAAGTGTGGACTATCAGAGTGTTGATGAAACACAGAAATTGCATCGGGATTGAATACAACAGTCACCATGTGCACTTTCCTCCATGGGAGTAATGACTCAAACAGTCTACGCTTTCATCGTTTCCTGGAGGACCAGTAGTATTTTCCGATGCACATCTGGAGGCATTCTGTAATCTGTGGACCTTCAAGGTGTTGATGAAATACAGAAATTGCCTCGCGATTGAATACAACAGTCATCATTGGCTATTTCCTCCATGGGAGTAATGTCTCAAACAGTCTACGATTTTAATCGTTCCCTGGAAGACCAGTAGTAGTTTCCGATGCACATCTGCAGGCATACTGTAATCTGTAAACTATCAGAGTGTTGTTCAAACACAGAAATTGCATCGGGATTGAATACAACACTCACCATGCGCACTTTCCTCCATGGGAGTAATGTCTCAAACAGTTTACGCTTTGATCGTTCCATGGACGACTAGTAGTAGTTTCCGATGCACATATGGGGGCATTCTGTAATGTGTGGACTATCAGAGTGTTGATAAAATACAGAAATTGCATCGGGATTGAATACAACAGACACCATGCGCACTTTCCTCCATGGGAGTAATGACTCAAACAGTCTACGATTTGATCGTTTCCTGGAAGACCAGTAGTCGTTTCCGATGCACATCTGGAGGCATTCTCTAATCTTTGGACCTTCAAAATGTTGATGAAACACAGAAATTGCATTGGGATTCAATACAACAGTCACCATGCGCACTTTCCTCCATGGGAGTAATGTCTCTAACAGTCTACACTTTGATCGTTCCCTGCAAGACCAGTAGTAGTTTCCGATGCACATCTGGAGGCATTCTGTAATGTGTGGACCTTCAAAGTGTTGATGAAACACAGGAATTGCCGCAGGATTGAATACAACAGTCACCATGCGCACTTTCCTCCATTTGAGTAATGTCTCAAACTGTCTACGATTTGATCCTTCCCTGGAAGACCAGTAGTAGTTTCTGATGGACATCTGGAGGCATTCTGTAATCTGTGGACAATCAGAGTGTTGATGAAACACAGAAATTGCATCGGGATTGAATACAACAGACACCATGCGCAGTTTCCTCCATGGGGGTGATGTCTCAAACAGTCTACGCTTTGATCGTTCCCTGCAAGACCAGTAGTAGCTTCCGACGCACACGTGGGGGCATTCTGTAATGTGTGGACTATCAGAGTGTTGATGAAACACAGAAACTGCATCAGGATGCAATACAACAGTCACCATGCGCACTTTCCTCCATGGTAGTAATGTCTCAAACATTTTACGCTTTGATCGTTCCCTGGAAGACCAGTAGTAGTTTCCGATGCACATCTGGGGTCATTCTGTAATCTGGGGACCTTCAAAGTGTTGATGAAACACAGTGATTGCATTGGGATTGAATACAACAGTCACCATGCGCACTTTCCTAGATGGGAGCAATGTCTCAAACAGTCTACGATTTGATCGTTCCCTGGAAGACAAGTAGTAGTTTCCGATGCACATCTGGTGTCATTCTGTAATCTGTGGACTATCATGGTGTTGATGAAACACAGAATTTGCACCGGTATTGAATACAACAGTCACCATGCGCCCTTTCCCCCATGGTATTAATGTCTCAAACAGTTTACGCTTTGATCTTTCCCTGGAAGGCCAGTAGTAGAATCCGATGCACATCTGGGGGCATTCTGTAATGTGTGACCCATAAGAGTGTTGATGAAACGTAGAAATTACCGAGGGATTGAATACAACAGTCAAAATGCGCACTTTCCTCCTTGGAACTAATGTCTCAAACAGTTTACGCTTTGATCGTTCCCTGCAAGACCAGTAGTAGTTTCGATGCACATCTGGAGGCATTCTGTAATCTGTGGACCTTCAAATTGATGATGAAACACAGAAATTGAATCGGGATCGAATACAACAGTCACCATGCGCACTTTCCTCCATGGGAGTAATATTTCAAACAGTCTACGCTTTGATCGTCCCCTACAAGACCAGTAGTAGTTTCCCATGCACATCTTCTGACATTCTGTAATGTGTGGACTATCAGAGTGTTGATGAAACACAGAAATTGCATCGGGATTCAATACAACAGTCACCATGCGCACTTTCCTCCATGGGAGTAATGTCTCTAACAGTCTACGCTTTGATCGTTCCCTGCAAGACCAGTAGTAGTTTCCGATGCACATCTGGAGGCATTCTGTAATGTGTGGACCTTCAAAGTGTTGATGAAACACAGGATTTGCCGCGGGATTGAATACAACAGTCACCATGCGCACTTTCCTCCATGTGAGTAATGTCTCAAACTGTCTACGATTTGATCGTTCCCTGGAAGACCAGTAGTAGTTTCTGATGGACATCTGGAGGCATTCTGTAATCTGTGGACAATCAGAGTGTTGATGAAACACAGAAATTGCATCGGGATTGAATACAACAGACACCATGCGCACTTTCCTCCATGGGGTGATGTCTCAAACAGTCTACGCTTTGATCGTTCCCTGCAAGACCAGTAGTAGCTTCCGACGCACATCTGGGGGCATTCTGTAATGTGTGGACTATCAGAGTGTTGATGAAACACAGAAATTGCATCAGGATGCAATACAACAGTCACCATGCGCACTTTCCTCCATGGGAGTAATGTCTCAAACAATTTACGCTTTGATCGTTCCCTGGAAGACCAGTAGTAGTTTCCGATGCACATCTGGGGGCATTCTGTAATCTGGGGACCTTCAAAGTGTTGATGAAACACAGTAATTGCATAGGGATTGAATACAACAGTCACCATGCGCACTTTCCTAGATGGGAGCAATGTCTCAAACAGTCTACGATTTGATCGTTCCCTGGAAGACAAGTAGTAGTTTCCGATGCACATCTGGTGTCATTCTGTAATCTGTGGACTATCATGGTGTTGATGAAACACAGAATTTGCATCGGGATTGAATACAACAGTCACCATGCGCCCTTTCCCCCATGGTATTAATGTCTCAAACAGTTTACACTTTGATTTTTCCCTGGAAGGCCAGTAGTAGAATCCGATGCACACCTGGGGGCATTCTGTAATGTGTGACCCATCAGAGTGTTGATGAAACACAGAAATTGCCGCGGGATTGAATACAACAGTCAAAATGCGCACTTTCCTCCTTGGAAGTAATGTCTCAAACAGTTTACGCTTTGATCGTTCCCTGCAAGACCAGTAGTAGTTTCGATGCACATCTGGAGGCATTCTGTAATCTGTGGACCTTCAAATTGATGATGAAACACAGAAATTGAATCGGGATTGAATACAACAGTCACCATGCGCACTTTCCTCCATGGGAGTAATATTTCAAACAGTCTACGCTTTGATCGTCCCCTACAAGACCAGTAGTAGTTTCCCATGCACATCTTCTGACATTCTGTAATGTGTGGACTATCAGAGTGTTGATGAAACACAGAAATTGCATCAGGATTGAATACAACAGTCAAAATGCACCCTTTACTCCATGGGAGTAATGTCTCAAACAGTTTACGCTTTGATCGTTCCCTGGAAGAGCAGTAGTAGTTTCCGCTGCACATCCGTGGGCATTCTGTAAAGTGTGGACTATCAGAGTGTTGATGAAACACAGAAATTGCATCGGGATTGTATACAACAGTCACCATGCGCATTTTCCTCCATGGGAGTAATGTCTCAAACCGTCTACGGTTCGATCGTTTCCTGGAAGACCAGTGGTAGTTTCCGATGCACATCTATATGCTTTCTGTAATCTTTGGACCTTCAAAGTGTTGATGAAACACAGAAATTGCATCTGGATTCAATACAACAGTCACCATGCGCACTTTCCTCCATGGGAGTAATGTCTCTAACAGTCTACGCTTTGATCGTTCCCTGAAAGACCGGTAGTAGTTTCCGATGCACATCTGGAGGCATTCTGTAATGTGTGGACCTTCAAAGTGTTGAAGAAACACAGGAATTGCCGCGGGATTGAATACTACAGTCACCATGCTCACTTTCCTCCATGGGAGTAATGTCTCAAACAGTCTACGATTTGATCGTTCCCTGGAAGACCAGTAGTAGCTTCCGACACACATCTGGGGGCATTCTGTAATGTGTGGACTATCAGAGTGTTGATGAAACACAGAAATTGCATCAGGATTGAATACAACAGTCACCATGAGCACTTTCCTCCATGGAAGTAATGTGTCAAACAGTTTACGCTTTGATCGTTCCCTGGAAGACCAGTAGTAGTTTCCGATGCACATCTGGGGGCATTGTGTAATGTATGGACTATCAGAGTGTTGATGAAACACAGGAATTGTATTTGGATTGAATACAACAGACCCCATGCGCATTTCCTCCATGGGGGTAATGTCTCAAACAGTCTACGGTTTGATCGTTCCCTGGAAGACAAGTAGTAGTTTCCGATGCACATCTGGTGCCATTCTGTAATGTGTGGACTATCAGAGTGTTGATGAAACACAGAAATTGCAGCGGCATTGAATACAACAGTCATTATGCGCACTTTCCTCCATTGGAGTAATGTCACAAACAGTCTACACTTTGATCGTTCCCTACAAGACCAGTAGTAGTTTCCGATGCACATGTGGGGGCATTCTGTAATGTGTGGACTATTAGAGTGTTGATGAAACATGGAAATTGCATCAGGAATGAATACAACAGTCACCATTTGCACTTTCCTCCGTGGGAGTAATTTCCCAAACAGTTTACGCTTTGATCGTTCCCTGGAAGGCCAGTAGTAGTTTCCGATGCACATCTGGGGGCATTCTGTAATGTGTGGACTATCAGAGTATTGATGAAACACAGAAATTGCATCGGGATTGAAAACAACAGTCACCATGCGCACTTTCCTCCATGGGAGTAATGTCTCAAACAGTCTACGCATTGATCGTTCTCTGCAAGACCAGTAGTAGTCTGCAATGCACATCTGGAACCATTCTGTAATCTGTGGACCTTCAAGGTGTTGATGAAACACAGAAATTGCATCGGGATTGAATACAAGAGACACCATGCGTTCTTTCCTCATTGGGAGTAATGTCTCAAAGAGTTTATGCTTTGATCGTTCCCTGGAAGACCAGTAGTATCTTCCGTCGCACATCTGGGGGCATTCTGTAATGGGAGGACTATCAGAGAGTTGATGAAACACAGAAATTGCATCAGGATTGAATACAACAGTCACCATGCGCACTTTCCTCCATGGGAGTAATGTCTCAAACATTTTACGCTTTGATCGTTCCCTGGAAGACCAGTAGTAGTTTCCGATGCACATTTGGGGGCATTCTGTAATGTGTGGACTATCAGAGTGTTGATGGAACACAGAAATTGCATCGGGATTGATTACAACAGACCCCATGCGCACTTTCCTCCATGGGGGTGATATCTCAAACAGTCTACGCTTTGATCGGTCACTGCAAGACCAGTAGTAGTTTCCGATGGACATCTGGTAGCATTCTGTAATCTGTGGACCTTCAAAGTGTTGATGAAACACAGAAATTGCATTGGGATTGAATACAACAGTCACCATGCGCACTTTCCTAGATGGGAGTAATGTCTCAAGCAGTCTACGCTTTGATCGTTCCCTGGAAGACAAGTAGTAGTTTCCGATGCACATCTGGTGTCATTCTGTAATCTGTGGACTATCAGAGTGTTGATTAAACACAGAATTTGCTTCGGGATTGAATACAACAGTCACAATGCGCACTTTCCTCCATGGAAGTAATGTCTCAAACAGTTTACGCTTTGATCATTCCCTGCAAGACCAGTAGTAGTTTCGATGCACATCTGGAGGCATTCTGTAATCTGTGGACCTTCAAAGAGTTGGTGAAACACAGAAATTGCATCGGGATTGAATACAACATTCACCATGCGCACTTTCATCCATGGGAGTAATGTCTCAAACAGTCTACACTTTGATCGTTTCCTGGAGGACCAGCAGTAGTTACCGATGCACATCTGGAGGCATTCTGTAATGTGTGGACCTTCAAAGTGTTGATGAAACACAGAATTTGAATCGGGATTGAATACGACAGTCACCATGCGCACTTTCCTCCAAGGGAGTAATGTCTCAAAGAGTCTACGCTTTGATCGTTCCCTGGAATACCAGCAGTACTTTCCGATGCACATCTGGGGGCATTCTGTAATGTGTGGACTATCAGAGTGTTGATGAAACACAGAAATTGCATCGGGATTAAAGACAACAGTCACCATGCGCACTTTCCTCCATGGGAGTAATGTCTCAAACAGTCTACGCTTTGATCGTTCCGTGCAAGACCAGTAGTAGTTTGCGATGCACATCTGGAGGCATTCTGTAATCTGTGGACCTTCAAAGTGTTGATGAAACACATAAATTGTCCGGGATTGAATTGAACAGTCACCATGCGCACTTTCCTCCATGGGAGTAATGTCTCAAACAGTGTACGCCTTGATCGTTTCCTGGACGCCCAGTAGCATTTTACGATGCACATCTGGAGGCATTCTGTAATCTGTGGTCCTTCAAAGGGTTGATGAAACACAGAAATTGCATCGGCATAGAATACAACAGTCACAATGCGCACTTGCCTCCATGGGAGTAATGTCTCAAACAGTCTACGCTTTGATCGTTCCCTGGAAGACAAGTAGTAGCTTCCGATGCACATCTGGAGGCATTCTGTAATCTTTGGTCCTTCAAAGTGTTGACGAAACACAGAAATTGCATCGGGATTCAATACAACAGTCAGCATGCGCACTTTCCTCCATGGGAGTAATGTCTCAAACAGTTTACCTTTTGAGCGTGCCCTGGAAGACCAGTAGTAGTTTCCGATGCACATCTGTGGGCATTCTGTAATATGTGGACTATCAGAGTGTTGATGAAACACAGAAATTGCATCGGGATTGAATACAAGAGTCACCATGCGCAGTTTCCTCCATGGGAGTAATGTCTCAAACAGTCTACGCTTTGATCGTTCCCTGCAACACCAGTAGTAGTTTCCGATACACATCTGGAGGCATTCTGTAATCTGTGGACCTTCAAAGTGTTGACGAAACACAGAAATTGCATCTGGATTGAATACAACAGTCACCATGCGCACTTTCCTATATGGGAGTATTGTCTCAAACAGTCTACGCTTTGATCGTTCCCTGGAAGACAAGTAGTAGTTTCCGATGCACATCTGGTGTCATTCTGTAATGTGTGGACTATCAGAGTGTTGATGAAACACAGAAATTGCAGCGGGATTGCATACAACAGTCGTTATGCGCACTTTCCTCCATGGGAGTAATGTCTCAAAGAGTCTACGCTTTGATCGTTCCCTGGAAGACCAGTAGTAGTTTGCGATGCACATCTGGAGTCATTCTGTAATCTGTGGACCTTCAAAGTTTTGATGAAACACAGTAATTGCCGCGGGATTGAATGTAACAGTCAACACGAACACTTTCCTTTATGGGAGTAAAGTCTCAAACAGTCTACGATTTGATGGTTTCCTGGAGGACCAGTTGTATTTTCCGATGCACATCTGGAGGCATTCTGTAATCTGTAGACCTTCAAAGTGTTGATGAAACACAGAAATTGCATCGGGATTGAATACAACTGTCACCTTGCGCACTTTCCTCCATGGGACTAATGTCTCAAACAGTCTACGCTTTGATTGTTCACTGGAAGACAGGTAGTAGTTTCCGATGCACATCTGTGGGCATTCTGTAATGTGTGGACTATCAGGGTGTTGATGAAACACAGAAATTGCATCGGGATTGAATACAAAAGTCACCATGCGCACTTTCCTGAATGGGAGTAATGCCTCAAACAGTTTACGCTTTGATCGTTCCCTGGAAGACCAGTACCAGTTTCCGATGCATATGTGGGGGCATTCTGTAATGAGTTGACTATCAGAGTGTTGATGAAACACAGGAATTGCATCAGGATTGAATACAACACTCACCATGCGCACTTTCCCCCATGGAAGTAATGTCCCAAATGTTTTACGCTTTGATCGTTCCCTGGAAGACCAGTAGTAGTTTCCGATGCACATCTATGGGCTTTCTGTAATCTTTGGACCTTCTAAGTGTTGTTGAAACACAGAAATTGCATCTGGTTTCAATACAGCAGTCACCATGCGTACTTTCCTCCATGGGAGTAATGTCTCAAACAGTCTACGCTTTGATCGTTCCCTGCATAACCAGTAGTAGTTTCCGATGCACATCTGGATGCATTCTGTAATCTGTGGACCTTCAAAGTGTTGATAAAACACAGAAATTGCATCGGGATTGAATACAACAGTCACCATGCGCACTTTCCTAGATGGGAGTAATGTCTCAAACAGTCTACGCTTTGATCGTTCCCTGGAAGACAAGTAGTAGTTTCCGATGCACATCTTGTGTCATTCTGTAATCTGTGGACTATCAGAGTGTGGATGAAACACAGAATTTGCAACGGGATTGAATACAAAAGTCACCATGCGCACTTTCCTGAATGGGAGTAATGCCTCAAACAGTTTACGCTTTGATCGTTCCCTGGAAGACCAGTAGCAGTTTCCGATGCACATCTGGGGGCGTTCTGTAATGAGTAGACTATCAGAGTGTTGATGAAATACAGAAATTGCATCAGGATTGAATACAACACTCACCATGCGCACTTTCCCCCATGGCAGTAATGTCTCAAACTTTTTACCCTTTTATCGTTCCCTGGAAGACCAGTAGTAGTTTCCGATGCACATCTGGGGGCATTCTGTAATGTGTGACCTATCAGAGTGTTGATGAAACACAGAAATTGCCGCGGGATTGAATACAACAGTCACCATGCGCACTTTCCTTAATGGGAGTAATGTCTCAAACAGTCTACGCTTTGATCGTTCCTTAGGAGACCTGTAGTAGTTTCCGATGCACATCTGGAGGCATTCTGTAATCTGTGGACTATCAGAGTGTTGATGAAACACAGAAATTGCATCGGGATTGAATACAACAGTCACCATGCGCACTTTCCTTTGGGAGTAATGTCTCAAACAGTCTACGATTCGATCGTTTCCTGGAAGACCAGTAGTACTTTCCGATGCACATCTATAGGCATTCTGTAATCTGTTGACTATCAGAGTGTTGATGAAACACAGAATTTGCATCGGGATTGAATACAAAAGTCACCATGCGCACTTTCCTGAATGGGAGTAATGTCTCAAACAGTCTACGCTTTGCTCGTTCCCTGCAAGACCAGTAGTAGTTTGCGATGCACATCTGGAGGCATTCTGTAATTTGTGTACCTTCAAAGTGTTGATCAAACACAGAAATTGCCGCGGGATTCAATACAACAGTCACCATGCGCACTTTCCTCCATGGGCATAATGTCTCAAACAGTCTACGCTTTGATCGTTTCCTGGAGGGCCAGTAGAAGTTTCCGATGCACATCTGGAGATATTCTGTAATCTGTGGAACTTCAAATTGTTGATGAAACACAGAAATTGAATCGGGATCGAATACAACAGTCACCACGCGCACTTACCTCCATGGGAGTAATATCTCAAACAGTTTACGCTTTGATCGTTCCCTGGAAGACCAGTAGTAGTTTCCGATGCACATCTTCTGACATTCTGTAATGTGTGGACTATCAGTTGATGAAACACAGAAATTGCATCAAGATTGAATACAACAGTCAAAATGCGCCCTTTCCTCGATTGGAGTAATGTCTCAAGCAGTTTACGCTTTGATCGTTCCCTGGAAGACCAGTAGTAGTATCCGATGCACATCTGGGGACATTCTGTAATGTGTGGACTATCAGAGTGTTGATGAAACACAGAAATTGCATCGGGATTGAATACAACAGTCACCATGCGCACTTTCCTCCATGGGAGTAATGTCTCAAACAGTCTACGCTTTGCTCGTTCCCCGCAAGACCAATAGTAGTTTGCCATGCACATCTGGAGGCATTCTGTAATTTGTGGACCATCAAAGTGTTGATCAAACAGAGAAATTGCCGCGGGATTCAATACAACAGTCACCATGCGCACTTTCCTCCATGGGCATAATGTCTCAAACAGTTTACGCTTTGATCGATTCCTGGAGGGCCAGTAGAAGTTTCCGATGCACATCTGGGGGCATTCTGTAATGTGTGGACTATCAGAGTGTTAATGAAACATAGAAATTGCATAAGGAATGTAAACAACAGTCACCTTTTGCACTTTCCTCCGTGGGAGTAATTTCTCAAACAGTTTACGCTTTGATCGTTCCCTGGAAGACCAGTAGTAGTTTCCGATGCACATTTGGGGGCATTCTGTAATGTGTGGTCTATCAGAGTGTTGATGAAACACAGAAATTGCATCGGGATTGAATACAACAGTCACCATAAGCACTTTCCTCCATGGGAGTAATGTCTCAAACAGTCTACGCATTGATCGTTCCCTGCAAGGCCAGTAGTAGTTTGCAATGCACATCTGGAGGCATTCTGTAATCTGTGGACCTTCAAAGTGTTAATGAAACACAGAAATTGACGCGAGATTAAATACAACAGTCACCATGCGCACTTTCCTCCATGGGAGTAATGTCTCAAATAGTCTACGCTTTGATCGTTTCCTGGAGGACCAATAGTATTTTCCGATGCACATCTGGAGGCATTCTGTTATCTGTGGACCTTCAAGGTGTTGATGAAACACAGAAATTGCATCGGGATTGAATACAACAGTCGCCATGCGCACTTTCCTCCATTGGAGTGATGTCTCAAACAGTCTACGCTTTGATCATTCCCTGGAAGACAAGTAGTAGTTTCCGATGCACATCTGGGGTCATTCTGTAATCTGTGGACTATCAGAGTGTTGATGAAACACAGAAATTGCATCGGGATTGAATACTACAGTCACCATGCGCACTTTCCTCCATGGGAGTAATGTCCCAAACAGTCTACGCTATGATCGTTCCCTGCAAGAGCAGTAGTAGTTTCCGATGCACATCTGGAGGCATTCTGTAATCTGTGGACCTTCAAAGTGTTGATGAAATACAGAAATTGCCTCACGATTGAATACAACAGTCATCATGGGCTATTTCCTCCATCTGAGTAATGTCTCAAACAGTCTACGATTTTAATCGTTCCCTGGAAGACCAGAAGTAGTTTCCGATGCACTTGTGGAGGCATTCTGTAATCTGTAAACTGTCAGAGTGTTGTTCAAACACAGAAATTGCATCGGGATTGAATACAACACTCACCATGTGCACTTTCCTCCATGGGAGTAATGTCTGAAACAGTTTACGCTTTGATCGTTCCCTGGAAGACCAGTAGTAGTTTCCGATGCACATCTTCTGACATTCTGTAATGTGTGGACTATCAGAGTGTTGATGAAACACAGAAATTGCATCAAGATTGAATACAACAGTCAAAATGCGCCCTTTCCTCGATTGGAGTAATGTCTCAAGCAGTTTACGCTTTGATCGTTCCCTGGAAGACCAGTAGTAGTATCCGATGCACATCTGGGGGCATTCTGTAATGTGTGGACTATCAGAGTGTTGATGAAACACAGAAATTGCATCGGGATTGAATACAACAGACACCATGCGCACTTTCCTCCATGGAAGTAATGTCTCAAACAGTCTACGCTTTAATCGTTCCCTGGGAGACCTGTAGTAGTTTCCGATGCACATCTGGAAGCATTCTGTAATCTGTGGACTATCAGAGTGTTTATGAAACACAGAAACTGCATCGGGATTGAATACAACAGTCACAATGTGCACTTTCCTCCATGGGAGTAATGTCTCAAACAGTCTACGCTTTGATCGTTCCCTGGAAGACCAGTAGTAGTTTCCAATGCACATCTGGGGGCATTCTGTAATGTGTGGACTATCAGAGTGTTGATGAAACATAGAAATTGCATCAGGAATGAATACAACAGTCACCATGCGCACTTTCCTCCATGGGAGTAATGTCTCAACCAGTTTACGGTTTGATCGTTCCCTGGAAGACCAGTAGTAGTATCCGATGCACATCTGGGGGCATTCTGTAATGTGTGGACTATCAGAGTGTTGATGAAACACAGAAATTGCATCGGGATTGAATACAACAGTCACCATGCGCACTTTCCTCCATGGGAGTAATGTTTCAAACAGTCTATGCATTGATCGTTCCCTGCAAGACCAGTAGTAGTTTGCAATGCACATCTGGAGGCATTCTGTAATCTGTGGATCTTCAAATTGTTGATGAAACACAGATATTGAATCGGGATCGAATACTACAGTCACCATGCGCACATTCCTCCATGGGAGTAATGTCTCTAACAGTCTACCCATTGATCGTTCCCTGCAAGACCAGTAGTAGTTTGCAATGCACATCTGGAGGCATTCTGTAATCTGTGGACCTTCAAAGTGATAATGAAACACAGAAATTGACCCGAGATTAAATACAACAGTCACCATGCGCACTTTCCTCCATGGGAGTAATGTCTCAAACAGTCTACGCTTTGATCGTTTCCTGGAGGACCAGTAGTATTTTCCGATGCACATCTGGAGGCATTCTGTTATCTGTGAACCTTCAAGGTGTTGATGAAACACAGAAATTGCATCAGGATTGAATACAACAGTCGCCATGCGCACTTTCCTCCATGGGAGTAATGTCTCAAACAGTCAACGCTTTGATCGTTCCCTGGAAGACAAGTAGTAGTTTCCGATGCACATCTGGGGTCATTCTGTAATCTGTGGACTATCAGAGTGTTGATGAAACACAGAAATTGCATCGGGATTGAATACTACAGTCACCATGCGCACTTTCCTCCATGGGAGTAATGTCCCAAACAGTCTACGCTTTGATCGTTCCCTGCAAGACCAGTAGTAGTTTCCGATGCACATCTGGAGGCATTCTGTAATCTGTGGACCATCAAAGTGTTGATGAAATACAGAAATTGCCTCACGATTGAATACAACAGTCATCATCGGCTATTTCCTCCATGGGAGTAATGTCTCAAACAGTCTACGATTTTAATCGTTCCCTGGAAGACCAGTAGTAGTTTCCGATGCACATCTGGAGGCATTCTGTAATGTGTGGACCTTCAAAGTGTCGATGAAACACAGGAATTGCCGCGGGATTGAATACAACAGTCACCATGCGCACTTTCCTCCATTAGAGTAATGTCTCAAACTGTCTACGATTTGATCGTTCCCTGGATGACCAGTAGTAGTTTCCGATGGACATCTGGAGGCATTATGTAATCTGTGGACAATCAGAGTGTTGATGAAACACAGAAATTGCATCGGGATTGAATACAACAGACACCATGCGCACTTTCCTCATTGTGAGTAATGTCTCAAAGAGTTTATGCTTTGATCGTTCCCTGGAAGACCAGTAGTAGCTTCCGACGCACATCTGGGGGCATTCTGTAATGTGTGGACCATCAGAGTGTTGATGAAACACAGAAATTGCATCAGGATTGAATACAACAGTCACCATGCGCACTTTCCTCCATGGGAGTAATGTCTCAAATATTTTACGCTTTGATCGTTCCCTGGAAGACCAGTAGTAGTTTCCGATGCACATCTGGGGGCATTCTGTAATCTGGGGACCTTCAAAGTGTTGATGAAACACAGTAATTGCATTGGGATTGAATACAACAGTCACCATGCGCACTTTCCTAGATGCGAGTAATGTCTCAAACAGTCTACGATTTCATCGTTCTTTGGAAGACAAGCAGTAGTTTCCGATGCACATCTGGTGACATTCTGTAATCTGTGGACTATCAGAGTGTTGATGAAACACAGAATTTGCATCGGGATTGAATACAACAGTCACCATGCGCCCTTTCCCCATGGTAGCAATGTCTCAAACAGTTTACGCTTTGATCTTTCCCTGGAAGGCCAGTGGTAGATTCCGATGCACATCTGGAGGCATTCTGTAATGTGTGACCCATCAGAGTGTTGATGAAACACAGAAATTGCATCGGGATTGAATACAACAGTCACCATGCGCACTTTGCTCCATGGGAGTAATGTCTCAAACAGTCTACGCATTGATCGTTCCCTGCAAGACCAGTAGTAGTCTGCAATGCACATCTGGAGGCATTCTGTAATCTGTGGACCTTCAAAGTGTTGATGAAACTTAGAAATTGACGCGAGACTGAATACAACAGTCACCATGCGCACTTTCCTCCATGGGAGTAATGTGTGAAACAGTCTACGATTTGGTCGTTCCCTGGAAGACCAGTATTAGTTCGCGATGCACATCTGGAGGCATTCTGTAATCTGTGGACCTTCAAAGTGTTGATGAAACACAGAAATTGCCGCGGGATTGAATACAAGAGTCACCATGCGCACTTTCCTCCATGGGAATAATGTCTCAAACAGTCTACGATTTGATCGTTTCCTGGAGGGCCAGTAGTAGTTTCCGATGCACATCTAGAGGCATACTGTATTCTGTGGACCTTCAAATTGTTGATGAAACACAGAAATTGAATCGGGATCGAATACAACAGTCACCATGCGCACTTTCCTCCATGGGAGTAATGTCTCAAACAGTCTACGCTCTGATCGTTCCGTGCAACACCAGTAGTAGTTTGCTATGCACATCTGGAGGCATTCTGTAATCTGTGGACCTTCAAAAAGTTGATGAAACATAGAAATTGCATCTGGATTGAATACAACAGTCACCATGCGCACTTTCCTCCATGGGAGTAATGTCTCAAACAGTCTACGCTTTGATCGTTCCCTGGAAGACAAGTAGTAGTTTCCGATGCACATCTGGTGCCATTTTGTAATGTGTGGACTATCAGAGTGTTGATGAAACACAGATATTGCAGCGGGATGGAATACAACTGTCATTATGCGCACTTTCCTCCATTGGAGTAATGTCACAAACAGTCTACGCTTTGATCGTTCCCTGGAAGACCAGTAGTAGTTTCCGATGCACATCTGGGGGCATTCTGTAATGTGTGGACTATCAGAGTGTTGATGAAACATAGAAATTGCATCAGGAATGAACACAACAGTCACCATTTGCACTTTCCTCCGTGGGAGTAATTTCTCAAACAGTTTACGCTTTGATCGTTCCCTGGAAGACCACTAGTTGTTTCCGATGCACATCTGGGGGCATTCTGCAATGTGTGGACTATCAGAGTATTGATGAAACACAGAAATTGCATCGGGATTGAATACAACAGTCACCATGCGCACTTTCCTCCATGGGAGTAATGTCTCAAACAGTCTACGCATTGATCGTTCCCTGCAAGACCAGTAGTAGTCTGCAATGCACATCTGGAGGCATTCTGTAATCTGTGGACCTTCAAAGTGTTGATGAAACTTAGAAATTGACGCGAGACTGAATACAACAGTCACCATGCGCACTTTCCTCCATGGGAGTAATGTGTCAAACAGTCTACGCTTTGGTCGTTTCCTGGAGGACCAGTAGTATTTTCCGATGCACATCTGGAGGCATTCTGTAATCTGTGGACCTTCAAGGTGTTGATGAAACACAGAAATTGCATCGGGATTGAATACAAGAGACACCATGCGCACTTTCCTCCGAGGGGGTGATGTCTCAAACAGTCAACGCTTTGATCGTTCCCTGCAAGACCTGTAGTAGTTTCCGATGCACATCTGGAGGCATTCTGTAATCTGTGGACCTTCAAAGTGTTGATGAAACACAGAAATTGCATTGGGATTGAATACAACAGTCACCATGCGTACTTTCCCCCATGGAAGTAATGTCTCAAACAGTTTACGCTTTGATCTTTCCCAGGAAGGCCAGTAGTAGTTTCCGATGCACATCTGGGGGCATTCTGTAATGTGTGACCCATCAGAGTGTTGATGAAACACAGAAATTGCCGCCGGGATTGAATACAACAGTCACCATGCGCACTTTCCTCCATATAAGTAATGTCTCAAACAGTTTACGCTTTGATCGTTCCCTGGAAGACCAGTAGTAGTTTCGATGCACATCTGGAGGCTTTCTTTAATATGTGGACCTTCAAAGTGTTGATGAAACACAGAATTTGAATCGGGATTGAATACAACAGTCACCATGCGCACTTTCCTCCATGGGAGTAATGTCTCAAACAGTCTACGCCTTGATCGTTCCCTGCAAGACCAGTAGTAGTCTGCAATGCACATCTGGAGGCATTCTGTAATCTGTGGACCTTCAAAGTGTTGATGAAACTTAGAAATTGACGCGAGACTGAATACAACAGTCACCATGCGCACTTTCCTCCATGGGAGTAATGTCTCAAACAGTCTACGCCTTGATCGTTTCCTGGAAGCCCAGTAGCATTTTACGATGCACATCAGGAGGCATTCTGTAATCTGTGGTCCTTCAAAGTGTTGATGAAACACAGAAATTGCATCGGCATTGAATACAACAGTCACAATGCGCACTTTCCTCCATGGGAGTAATGTCTCAAACAGTCTAGGCTTTGATCGTTCCCTGGAAGACAAGTAGAGTTTCCGATGCACATCTGGAGGCATTCTGTAATCTTTGGACCTTCAAAGTGTTGATGAAACACAGAAATTGCATCGGGATTCAATACAACAGTCAGCATGCGCACTTTTCTCCATGGGAGTAATGTCTCAAACAGTTTACTTTTTGATCGTTCCCTGGAAGACCAGTAGTAGTTTCCGATGCACATCTGTGGGCATTCTGTAATATGTGGACTATCAGAGTGTTGATGAAACACAGAAATTGCATCGGGATTGAATACAAGAGTCACCATGCGCACTTTCCTCCATGGGAGTAATGTCTGAAACAGTCTACGCTTTGATCGTTCCCTGCAACACCAGTAGTAGTTCAGATACACATCTGGCGGCATTCTGTAAACTGTGGACCGTCAAAGTGTTGATGAAACACAGAAATTGCATCAGGATTGAATACAACAGTCCCCATGCGCCCTTTCCTATATGGGACTAATGTCTCAAACAGTCTACGCTTTGATTGTTCACTGGAAGACAAGTAGTAGTTTCCGATGCACATCTGGGGGCATTCTGTAATGTGTGGACTATCAGAGTGTTGATGAAACACAGAAATTGCATCGGGATTGAATACAACAGTCACCATGCGCACTTTCCTCCATGGGAGTAATGTCTCAAACAGTCTACGCTTTGATCGTTCATTGCAACACCAGTAGTAGCTTCCGATGCACATCTGGAGGCATTCTGTAATCTGTGGATCTTCAAATTGTTGATGAAACACATATATTGAATCGGGATCGAATACAACAGTCACCTTGCGCACTTTCCTCCACGGGAGTAATGTCTCAAACAGTCTACGGTTCGATCGTTTCCTGGAAGACCAGTAGTAGTTTCCGATGCACATCTATGGGCTTTCTGTAATCTTTGGACTTTCAAAGTGTTGATGAAACACAGAAATTGCATCTGGATTCAATACAACAGTCACCATGCGCACTTTTCTCCATGGGAGTAATATCTCTAACAGTCTAGGCTTTGATCGTTCCCTGAAAGACCGGAAGTAGTTTCCGATGCACATCTGGAGGCATTCGGTAATGTGTGGACCTTCAAAGTGTTGATGAAACACAGGAATTGCGCGGGATTGAATACTACAGACAACATGCGCACTTTCCTCCATGGGAGTAATGTCTCAAACAGTCTACGATTTGATCGTTCCCTGGAAGACCAGTAGTAGCTTCCGACGCACATCTGGGGGCATTCTGTAATGTGTGGACTATCAGAGTGTTGATGAAACACAGAAATTGCTTTTGGATTGAATACAACAGACCCCATGCGCACTTTCCTCCATGGGAGTAATGTCTCAAACAGTCTACGCTTTGATCGTTCCCTGCATAACCAGTAGTAGTTTCCGATGCACATCTGGATGCATTCTGTAATCTGTGGACCTTCAAAGTGTTGATGAAACACAGAAATTGCATCGGGATTGAATACAACAGTCACCATGCGCACTTTCGTAGATGGGAGTAATGTCTCAAACAGTCTACGCTTTGATTGTTCCCTGGAAGACAAGTAGTAGTTTCCGATGCACATCTTATGTCACTCTGTAGTCTGTGGAGTATCAGGGTGTTGATGAAACACAGAATTTGCATCGGGATTGAATACAAAATTCACAATGCGCACTTTCCTGAATGGGAGTAATGCCTCAAACAGTTTACGCTTTGATCGTTCCCTGGAAGACCAGTAACAGTTTCCGATGCACATCTGGGGGCATTGTGTAATGAGTTGACTATCAGAGTGTTGATGAAACACAGAAATTGCATCAGGATTGAATACAACACTCACCATGCGCACTTTCCCCCATGGAAGTAATGTCTCAAACGTTTTACGCTTTGATCGTTCCCTGGAAGACCAGTAAAAGTTTCCGATGCACATCTGGGGGCATTCTGGAATGTGTGACCTATCAGAGTGTTGATGAAACACAGATATTGCATCGGGATTAAATGCAACAGTCAACATGCGCACTTTCCTCCATGGGAGTAATGTCTCAAACAGTCTACGCTTTGCTCGTTCCCTGCAAGACCAGTAGTAGTTTGCGATGCACATCTGGAGGCATTCTGTAATTTGTGGACCTTCAAAGTGTTGATCAAACACAGAAATTGCAGCGGGATTCAATACAACAGTCACCATGCGCACTTTCCTCCATGGGAGTAATGTCTCAACCAGTTTACGGTTTGATCGTTCCCTGGAAGACCAGTAGTAGTTTCCGATGCACATCTGGGGGCATTCTGTAATGTGTGGACTATCAGAGTGTTGATGAAACACAGAAATTGCATCGGGATTGAATACAACAGACACCATGCGCACTTTCCTCCATGGGAGTAATGTTTCAAACAGTCTACGCATTAATGGTTCCCTGCAAGACCAGTAGAAGTTTGCAATGCACATCTGGAGGCATTCTGTAATCTGTGGATCTTCAAATTGTTGATGAAACACAGATATTGAATCCGGATCGAATACAACAGTCACCATGCGCACTTCCCTCCACGGGAGTAATGTCTCAAACAGTCTACGGTTCGATCGTTTCCTGGAAGACCAGTAGTAGTTTCCGATGCACATCTATGGGCTTTCTGTAAGCTTTGGACCTTCAAAGTGATGATGAAACACAGAAATTGCATCTGGATTCAATACAACAGTCACCATGCGCACTTTCCTCCATGGGAGTAATATCTCTAACAGTCTACGCTTTGATCGCTCCCTGAAAGCCCGGTAGTAGTTTCCGATGCACATCTGGAGGCATTCTGTAATGTGTGGACCTTCAAAGTGTTGATGAAACACCGGAATTGCCGCGGGATTGAATACTACAGACACCATGCGCACTTTCCTCCATGGGAGTAATGTCTCAAACAGTCTACGCTTTGCTCGTTCCCTGCAAGAGCAGTAGTAGTTTGCGATGCACATCTGGAGGCATTCTGTAATTTGTGGACCTTCAAAGTGTTGATCAAACACAGAAATTGCCGCGGGATTCAATACAACAGTCACCATGCGCACTTTCCTCCATGGGCATAATGTCTCAAACAGTCTACGCTGTGATCGTTTCCTAGGGGGGCCAGTAGAAGCTTCCGATGCACATCTGGAGGCATTCTGTAATCTGTGGACCCTCAAATTGTTGATGAAACACAGAAATTGAATCGGGATCGAATACAACAGTCACCATGCGCACTTTCCTCCATGGGAGTAATGTCTCAAACAGTCTACGCTTTGATCGTTCCCTGGAAGACCAGTAGTAGTTTCCGATGCACATCTGGAGGCATTCTGCAATGTGTGGACTATCAGAGTGTTTATGAAACACAGAAATTGCATCGGGATTGAATACAAAGTTCACAATGTACACTTTCCTCCATGGGACTAATGTCTCAAACAGTCTACGCTTTGTTCGTTCCCTGGAAGACCAGTAGTAGTTTCCGATGCATATCTTGGGGCATTCTGTATTGTGTGGACTATCAGAGTGTTGATGAAACATAGAAATTGCATCAGGAATGAATACAACAGTCACCATGCGCACTTTCCTCCATGGGAGTAATGTCTCAAACAGTCTACGCTTTGATCGTTCCCTGGAAGACCAGTAGTAGTTTCCGATGCACATCTGGAGGCATTCTGTAATGTGTGGACTATCAGAGTGTTGATGAAACACAGAAATTGCATCGGGATTGAATACTAAGGTCACAATGTGCACTTTCCTCCATGGGACTAATGTCTCAAACAGTCTACGCTTTGTTCGTTCCCTGGAAGACCAGTAGTAGTTTCCGATGCACATCTGGGGGCATTCTGTAATGTGTGGGCTATCAGAGTGTTGGTGAAACATAGAAATTGCATCAGGAATGAATACAACAGTCACCATGCGCACTTCCCTCCATGGGAGTAATGTTTCAAACAGTCTACGCATTGAACGTTCCCTGCAAGGCCAGTAGTAGTTTGCAATGCACATCTGGAGGCATTCTGTAATCTGTGTACCTTCAAAGTGTTGATGAAACACAGAAATTGCCGAGAGTTTGAATACAACAGTCACCATGCGCACTTTCCTCCATGGTAGTAATGTGTCAAACAGTTTACGCTTTGATCGTTCCCTGGAAGACCAGTAGTAGTTTCCGATGCACATCTGGTGTCATTCTGTAATCTGTGGACTATCAGAGTGTTGATGAAACACAGAATTTGCATCGGGATTGAATCCAAAAGTCACCATGCGCACTTTCCTGAATGGGGGTAATGCCTCAAACAGTTTACGCTTTGACCGTTCCCTGGAAGACGATAAGCAGTTTCCGATGCACATCTGGGGGCATTCTGTAATGAGTGGACTATCAGAGTGTTGATGAAACACAGAAATTGCATCAGGATTGAAAACAACACTCACCATTCGCACTTTCCCCCATGGAAGTAATGTCTCAAACAGTTTACGCTTTGATCGTTATCTGGAAGACCAGTAGTAGTTTCCGATGCACATCTGTGGGCATTCTGTAATGTGTGACCTATCAGAGTGATGATGAAACACAGAAATTGCCGCGGGATTGAATACAACAGTCACAATGCGCACTTTCCTCCATGGGAGTAATGGCTCAAACAGTTTACGCTTTGATCGTTCCCTGGAAGACCAGTAGTAGTTTCCGATGCACATCTATAGGCATTCTGTAATCTGTGGACCTTCAAAGTGTTGATGAAACAGAGAAATTGCCGCGAGATTGAATACAACAGTCACCATGAGCACTTTCCTCCATGGGAGTAATGTCTCAAACAGTCTACGGTTCGATCGTTTCCTGGAACCCCAGTAGTAGTTTCCGTTGCACATCTATAGGCATTCCGTAATCTTTGGACCTTCAAAGTGTTGATGAAACACAGAAATTGCATCGGGATTGAATATAAAAGTCACCATGCGCACTTTCCTCCATGGGAGTAATGTCCCAAACAGTTTACGCTTTTATCGTTCCCTGGAAGACCAGTATAGTTTTCGATGCACATCTGGGGGCATTCTGTAATCTGTGAACTATCAGAGTGTTGATGAAACACAGATATTGCCTCGGGATTGAATACAACAATCACAATGTGCACTTTACTCCATGGGAGTAATGTCTCAAACAGTCTACGCTTTGATCGTTCCCTGGGAGACCTGTAGTAGTTTCCGATGGACATCTGGAGGCATTCTGTAATCTGTGGACTATCAGAGTGTTTATGAAACACAGAAATTGCATAGGGATTGAATACAATAGTCACAATGTGCACTTTCCTCCATGGGAGTAATGTCTCAAACAGTCTACGCTTTGATCGTTCCCTGGAAGACCAGTAGTAGTTTCCGATGCACATCTGGGGGCATTCTGTAATGTGTGGACTATCAGAGTGTTGATGAAACATAGAAATTGCTTTAGGAATGAATACAACAGTCACCATGCGCACTTTCCTCCATGGGAGTAATGGCTCAAACAGTTTACGCTTTGATCGTTCCCTGGAAGACCAGTAGTAGTTTCCGATGCACATCTATAGGCATTCTGTAATCTGTGGACCTTCAAAGTGTTGATGAAACAGAGAAATTGCCGCGAGATTGAATACAACAGTCACCATGCGCACTTTCCTCCATGGGAGTAATGTCTCAAACAGTTTACGCCTTGATCGTTCCCTGGAAGACCAGTTGTAGTTTGCGATGCACATCTGGATTCATTCTGTAATCTGTGGACTTCAAATTGTTGATGAAACACAGAAATTGAATCGGGATCGAATACAACAGTCACCATGCGTACTTTCCTCCATGGGAGTAATATCTCAAACAGTCTACGCTTTGATCGTTCCCTGGAAGACCAGTAGTAGTTTCCGACGCACATCTTCTCACATTCTGTAATGTGAGGACTATCGGAGAGTTAATGAAACACAGAAATTGCATCAAGTTTGAATACAACAATCAAAATGCGCCCTTTCCTCGATGGGAGTAATGTCTCAAACAGTTTACGCTTTGATCGTTCCCTGGATGAGCAGTAGTAGTTTCCGATAAACATCTGTGTGAATTCTGTAAAGTGTGGACCATCAGAGTGTTGATGAAACACAGAAATTGCAACGGGATTGAATACAACAGTCACCATGCGCACTTTCCTCCATGGGAGTAATGTCTCAAACAGTCTACGCTTTGATCGTTCCCTGGAAGACCAGTAGTAGTTTCCGTTGCACATCTATAGGCATTCTGTAATCTGTGGACCTTCAAAGTGTTGATGAAACAGAGAAATTGCCGCGAGATTGAATACAACAGTCACCATGCGCACTTTAGCCCATGGGAGTAATGTCTCAAACAGTCTACGGTTCGATCGTTTCCTGGAAGACCAGTAGTAGTTTCCGATGCACATCTATAGGCATTCCGTAATCTTTGGACCTTCAAAGTGTTGATGAAACACAGAAATTCCATCGGGATTCAATACAACAGTCACCATGCGCACTTTCCTTAATGGGAGTAATGTCTCTAACAGTCTACGCTTTGAGCGTTGCCTGCAAGACCAGTAGTAGTTACCGATGCACATCTGGAGGCATTCTGTAATGTGTGGACCTTCAAAGTGTTGATGAAACACAGGAATTTGCTGCGGGATTGAGTACAACAGTCACCATGCGCACTTTCCTCAATGGGAGTAATGTCTCAAACAGTCTACGATTTGATCGTTCCCTGGAAGACCAGTAGTAGCTTCCGACGCACATCTGGGGGCATTCTGTAATGTGTGGACTATCAGAGTGCTGATGAAACACAGAAATTGCATCAGGATTGAATACAACAGTCACCATGCGCACTTTCCTCCATGGGAGTAATGTCTCAAACAGTTTACGCCTTGATCGTTCCCTGGAAGACCAGTTGTAGTTTGCCATGCACATCTGGAGGCATTCTGTAATCTGTGGACCTTCAAAGTGTTGATGAAACACAGAAATTGCCGCGGGATTCAATACAACAGTCACCATGCGCTCTTTCCTCCATGGGAATAATGTCTCAAACAGTCTAGGTTTTGATCGTTTCCTGGAGGGCCAGTAGCAGTTTCCGATGCACATCTGGATTCATTCTGTAATCTGTGGACCTTCAAATTGTTGATGAAACAATCGGGATTGAATACAACAGTCACCATGCGTACTTTCCTCCATGGGAGTAATATCTCAAACATTCTACGCTTTGATCGTTCCCTGGAAGACCAGTAGTAGTTTCCGACGCACATCTTCTCACATTCTGTAATGTGTGGACTATCGGAGTGTTGATGAAACACAGAAATTGCATCAAGATTGAATACAACAGTCAAAATGCGCCCTTTCCTCGATGGGAGTAATGTCTCAAATAGTTTACGCTTTGATCGTACCCTGGATGAGCAGTAGTAGTTTCCGATAAACATCTGTGTGCATTCTGTAAAATGTGGACTATCAGAGTGTTGATGAAACACAGAAATTGCATCGGGATTGAATACAACAGTCACCATGTGCACTTTCCTCCATGGGAGTAATGTCTCAAAGAGTCTACGCTTTGATCGTTCCCTGGAAGACCAGTAGTAGTTTCCGATGCACATCTGGAGGCATTCTGTAATCTGTGGACCTTCAAAGTGTTGATGAAACACAGAAATTGCATCGGGATTGAATACAACAGTCACCATGCGCACTTTCCTCCATGGGAGTAATGTCTCAAACAGTTTACGCCTTGATCGTTCCCTGGAAGACCAGTAGTAGTTCGCGATGCACATCTGGAGGCATTCTGTAATCTGTGGACCTTCAAAGTGTTGATGAAACACAGAAATTGCCGCGGGATTGAATACAAGAGTCACCATGCGCACTTTCCTCCATGGGAATAATGTCTCAAACAGTCTACGATTTGATCGTTTCCTGGAGGGCCAGTAGTAGTTTCCGATGCACATCTAGAGGCATACTGTATTCTGTGGACCTTCAAATTGTTGATGAAACACAGAAATTGAATCGGGATCGAATACAACAGTCACCATGCGCACTTTCCTCCATGGGAGTAATATCTCAAAGAGTCTACGCTTTGATCGTTCCCTGGAAGACCAGTAGTAGTTTCCGTTGCACATCTTCTGACATTCTCTAATGTGTGGACTATCAGAGTGTTGATGAAACACAGAAATCGCATCAAGATTGAATACAACAGTAAAAATGCGCCCTTTCCTCTATGGGAGTAATGTCTCATACAGTTTACGCTTTGATGGTTCACTGGAAGAGCAGTACTAGTTTGCGAAGCACTTCTGTTCGCATTCTGTAAAGTGTGGACTATCAGAGTGATGATGAAACACAGAAATTGCATCGGGAATGAATACAACAGTCACCATGCGCACTTTCCTCCATGGGAGTAATGTCTCAAACAGTCTACGCTTTGATCGTTCCCTGGAAGACCAGTAGTAGTTTCCGATGCACATCTTCTGACATTCTGTAATGTGTGGACTATCAGAGTGTTGATGAAACACAAAAATTGCATCAAGATTGAATACAACAGTCAAAATGCGGCCTTTCCTCGATGGGAGTAATGTCTCAAGCTGTTTACGCTTTAATCGTTCCCTGGAAGAGCAGTAGTAGTTTCCGATAAACATCTGTGGGCATTCTGTAAAGTGTGGACTATCACAGTGTTGATGAAACACAGAAATTGCATCGGGATTGAATACAACAGTCACAATGTGCACTTTCCTCCATGGGAGTAATGTCTTAAACCGTCTACGCTTTGATCGCTCCCTGGAAGACCAGTAGTAGTTTCCGATGCACATCTGGGGGCATTCTGTAATGTGTGGACTATCAGAGTGTTGATGAAACATAGAAATTGCATCAGGAAAGAATACAACAGTAACCATGCGCACTTTCCTCCATGGGAGTAATGTCTCAAACAGTTTACGCTTTGATCGTTCCCTGGAAGACCAGTAGTAGTTTCCGATGCACATCTATAGGCATTCTGTAATCTGTGGACCTTCAAAGTGTTGATGAAACAGAGAAATTGCCGCGAGATTGAATACAACAGTCATCATGCGCACTTTCCTCCATGGGAGTAATGTGTCAAACAGTCTACGGTTCGATCGTTTCCTGGAAGACCAGTAGTAGTTTCCGATGCACATCTATAGGCATTCCGTAATCTTTGGACCTTCAAAGTGTTGATGAAACAAAGAAATTGCACCGGGATTCAATACAACAGTCACCATGCGCACTTTCCTCCATGGGAGTAATGTCTCTAACAGTCTACGCTTTGACCGTTCCCTGCAAGACCAGTAGTAGTTACCGATGCACATCTGGAGGCATTCTGTAATGTGTGGACCTTCAAAGTGTTGATGAAACACAGGAATTTGCTGCGGGATTGAATACAACAGTCACCATGCGCACTTTCCTCCATGGGAGTAATATCTGAAACAGTCTACGCTTTGATCATTCCCTGGAAGACCAGTAGTAGTTTCCGACGCACATCTTCTCACATTCTGTAATGTGAGGACTATCGGAGAGTTAATGAAACACAGAAATTGCATCAAGTTTGAATACAACAGTCAAAATGCGCCCTTTCCTCGATGGGAGTAATGTCTCAAACAGTTTACGCTTTGATCGTTCCCTGGATGAGCAGTAGTAGTTTCCGATAAACATCTGTGTGAATTCTGTAAAGTGTGGACCATCAGAGTGTTGATGAAACACAGAAATTGCAACGGGATTGAATACAACAGTCACCATGCGCACTTTCCTCCATGGGAGTAATGTCTCAAACAGTCTACGCTTTGATCGTTCCCTGGAAGACCAGTAGTAGTTTCCGTTGCACATCTATGGGCATTCTGTAATCTGTGGACCTTCAAAGTGTTGATGAAACAGAGAAATTGCCGCGAGATTGAATACAACAGTCACCATGCGCACTTTAGTCCATGGGAGTAATGTCTCAAACAGTCTACGGTTCGATCGTTTCCTGGAAGACCAGTAGTAGTTTCCGATGCACATCTATAGGCATTCCGTAATCTTTGGACCTTCAAAGTGTTGATGAAACACAGAAATTGCATCGGGATTCAATACAACAGTCACCATGCGCACTTTCCTCCATGGGAGTAATGTCTCTAACAGTCTACGCTTTGAGCGTTGCCTGCAAGACCAGTAGTAGTTACCGATGCACATCTGGAGGCATTCTGTAATGTGTGGACCTTCAAAGTGTTGATGAAACACAGGAATTTGCTGCGGGATTGAATACAACAGTCACCATGCGCACTTTCCTCAATGGGAGTAATGTCTCAAACAGTCTACGATTTGATCGTTCCCTGGAAGACCAGTAGTAGTTTCGATGCACATCTGGAGGCATTCTGTAATCTGTGGACCTTCAAATTGATGATGAAACACAGAAATTGAATCGGGATTGAATACAACAGTCACCATGCGCACTTTCCTCTATGGGAGTAATGTCTCAAACAGTTTACGCCTTGATCGTTCCCTGGAAGACCAGTTGTAGTTTGCCATGCACATCTGGAGGCATTCTGTAATCTGTGGACCTTCAAAGTGTTGATGAAACACAGAAATTGCCGCGGGATTGAATACAAGAGTCACCATGCGCACTTTCCTCCATGGGAATAATGTCTCAAACAGTCTACGATTTGATCGTTTCCTGGAGGGCCAGTAGTAGTTTCCGATTCACATCTAGAGGCATACTGTATTCTGTGGACCTTCAAATTGTTGATGAAACACAGAAATTGAATCGGGATCGAATACAACAGTCACCCTGCGCACTTTCCTCCATGGGAGTAATACCTCAAAGAGTCTACGCTTTGATCGTTCCCTGGAAGACCAGTAGTAGTTTCCGATGCACATCTTCTGACATTCTGTAATGTGTGGACTATCAGAGTGTTGATGAAACACAAAAATTGCATCAAGATTGAATACAACAGTCAAAATGCGGCCTTTCCTCGATGGGAGTAATGTCTCAAGCTGTTTACGCTTTAATCGTTTACTGGAAGAGCAGTAGTAGTTTCCGATAAACATCTGTGGGCATTCTGTAAAGTGTGGACTATCACAGTGTTGATGAAACACAGAAATTGCATCGGGATTGAATACAACAGTCACAATGTGCACTTTCCTCCATGGGAGTAATGTCTTAAACCGTCTACACTTTGATCGTTCCCTGGAAGACCAGTAGTAGTTTCCGATGCACATCTGGGGGCATTCTGTAATGTGTGGACTATCAGAGTGTTTATGAAACATAGAAATTGCATCAGGAAAGAATACAACAGTCACCATGCGCACTTTCCTCCATGGGAGTAATGTCTCAAACAGTTTACGCTTTGATCGTTCCCTGGAAGACCAGTAGTAGTTTCCGATGCACATCTATAGGCATTCTGTAATCTGTGGACCTTCAAAGTGTTGATGAAACAGAGAAATTGCCGCTAGATTGAATACAACAGTCATCATGCGCACTTTCCTCCATGGGAGTAATGTGTCAAACAGTCTACGGTTCGATCGTTTCCTGGAAGACCAGTAGTAGTTTCCGATGCACATCTATAGGCATTCCGTAATCTTTGGACCTTCAAAGTGTTGATGAAACAAAGAAATTGCACCGGGATTCAATACAACAGTCACCATGCGCACTTTCCTCCATGGGAGTAATGTCTCTAACAGTCTACGCTTTGACCGTTCCCTGCAAGACCAGTAGTAGTTACCGATGCACATCTGGAGGCATTCTGTAATGTGTGGACCTTCAAAGTGTTGATGAAACACAGGAATTTGCTGCGGGATTGAATACAACAGTCACCATGCGCACTTTCCTCAGTGGGAGTAATGTCTCAAACAGTCTACGATTTGATCGTTCCCTGGAACACCAGTAGTAGCTTCCGACGCACATCTGGGGGCATTCTGTAATGTGTGGACTATCAGAGTGTTGATGAAACACAGAAATTGCATCAGGATTGAATACAACAGTCACCATGCGCACTTTCCTCCATGGGAGTAATGTCTCAAACAGTCTACGCCTTGATCGTTTCCTGGAGGGCCAGTAGTAGTTTCCGATGAACATCTGGATTCATTCTGTAATCTGTGGACCTTCCAATTGTTGATGAAACACAGATATTGCATCGGGATTAAATACAACAGTCACCATGCGCACTTTCCTCCATGGGAGTACTATATCAAACAGTCTACGCTTTGATCATTCCCTGGAAGACCAGTAGTAGTTTCCGACGCACATCTTCTGACATTCTGTAATGGGTGGACTATCAGAGTGTTGATGAAACACAGAAATTGCATCAAGATTGAATACAACAGTCAAAATGCGCCCTTTCCTCGATGGGATTAATGTCTCAAGCAGTTTACGCTTTGATCGTTCCCTGGAAGAGCAGTAGTAGTTTCCGATAAACATCAGTGGGCATTCTGTAAAGTGTGGACTATCAGAGTGTTGATGAAACACAGAAATTGCATCGGGATTGAATACAACAGTCACCATGCGCACTGTACTCCATGGGAGTAATGTCTCAAACAGTCTACGCTTTGATCGTTCCCTGGTAGACCTGTAGTAGTTTCCGATGCACATCTGAGGGCATTCTGTAATGTGTGGACTATCAGAGTGTTGATGAAACATAGAAATTGCATCAGGAATGAATACAACAGTCACCATGCGCACTTTCCTCCATGGGAGTAAAGGCTGGAACAGTTTACGCTTTGATCGTTCCCTGGAAGACCAGTAGTAGATTCCGATGCACATCTATAGGCATTCTGTAATCTGTGGACATTCAAAGTGTTGATGAAACAGAGAAATTGCCGCGAGATTGAATACAACAGTCACCATGAGCACTTTCCTCCATGGGAGTAATGTCTCAAACAGTCTACGGTTCGATCGTTTCCTGGAAGCCCAGTAGTAGTTTCCGATGCACATCTATAGGAATTCCGTAATCTTTGGACCTTCAAAGTGTTGATGAAACACAGAAATTGCATCGGGATACAATACAACAGTCACCATGCGCACTTTCCTATATGGGAGTAATGTCTCTAACAGTCTACGCTTTGATCGTTCCCTGCAAGACCAGTAGTAGTTACCGATGCACATCTGGAGGCATTCTGTAATGTGTGGACCTTCAAAGTGTTGATGAAACACAGGAATTGCTGCGGGATTGAATACAACAGTCACCATGCGCACTTTCCTCCATGGGAGTAATGTCTCAAACAGTCTACGATTTGATCGTTCCCTGGAAGACCAGTAGTAGCTTCCGACGCACATCTGGGGGCATTCTGTAATGTGTGGACTATCAGAGTGTTGATGAAACACAGAAATATCATCAGGATTGAATACAACAGTCACCATGCGCACTTTCCTCCATGGGAGTAATGTCTCAAACAGTTTACGCCTTGATCGTTCCCTGGAAGACCAGTTGTAGTTTGCGATACACATCTGGATTCATTCTGTAATCTGTGGAACTTTAAATTGTTGATGAAACACAGAAATTGAATCGGGATCGAATACAACAGTCACCATGCGTACTTTCCTCCATGGGAGTAATGTCTCAAAGAGTCTACGCTTTGATCGTTCCCTGGAAGACCAGTAGTAGTTTCCGATGCACATCTGCTGGCATTCTGTAATGTGTGGACTATCAGAGTGTTGATTAAACACAGAAATTGCATCGTTATTGAATACAACAGTCACCATGCGCACTTTCCTCCATGGGAGTAATGTCTCAAGCAGTTAACGCCTTGATCATTCCCTGCAAGACCAGTAGTAGTTTGCGATGCACATCTGGAGGCATTCTGTAATCTGTGGACCTTCAAAGTGTTGATGAAACACAGAAACTGCCTCGGGATTCAATACAAGAGTCACCATGCGCACTTTCCTCCATGGGAATAATGTCTCAAACAGTCTACGCTTTGATCGTTTACTCGAGGGCCAGTAGTAGTTTCCGATGCACATCTAGAGGCATTCTGTAAACTGTGGACCTTCAATTTGTTGATGAAACACAGAAATTGAATCGGGATCGAATACAACAGTCACCATGCGCACTTTCCTCCATGGGAGTAAAATCTCAAAGAGTCTACGCTTTGATCGTTCCCTGGAAGACCAGTAGTAGTTTCCGATGCACATCTTCTGACATTCTCTAATGTGTGGACTATCAGAGTGTTGATGAAACACAGAAATCGCATCAAGATTGAATACAACGGTCAAAATGCGCCCTTTCCTCTATGGGAGTAATGTCTTAAACAGTCTACGCTTTGATCGTTCCCTGGAAGACCAGTAGTAGTTTCCGATGCACATCTGGGGGCATTCTGTAATGTGTGGACTATCAGAGTGTTGATGAAACACAGATATTGCATCAGGATTGAATACAACTGTCACCATGCGCACTTTCCTCCATGGGAGTAATGTCTCAAACAGTTTACGCCTTGATCGTTCCCTGGAAGACCAGTTGTAGTTTCCGATGCACATCTATAGGCATTCTGTAATCTGTGGACCTTCAAAGTGTTGATGAAACAGAGAAATAGCCGCGAGATTGAATACAACAGTCACCATGAGCACTTTCCTCCATGGGAGTAATGCCTCAAACAGTCTACGGTTCGATCGCTTCCTGGAAGCCCAGTAGTAGTTTCCGATGCACATCTATAGGCATTCCGTAATCTTTGGACCTTCAAAGTGTTGATGAAACACAGAAATTGCATCGGGATTCAATACAACAGTCACCATGCGCACTTTCCTCCATGGGAGTAATGTCTCTAACAGTCTACGCTTTGATCGTTCCCTGCAAGACCAGTAGTAGTTACCGATGCACATCTGGAGGCATTCTGTAATGTGTGGACCTTCAAAGTGTTGATGAAACACAGGAATTGCTGCGGGATTGAATACAACAGTCACCATGCGCACTTTCCTCCATGGGAGTAATGTCTCAAACAGTCTACGATTTGATCGTTCCCTGGAAGACCAGCAGTAGCTTCCGACGCACATCTGGGGGCATTCTGTAATGTGTGGACTATCTGAGTGTTGATGAAACACAGAAATGGCATCAGGATTGAATACAACAGTCACCATGCGCACTTTCCTCCATGGGAGTAATGTCTCAAACAGTTTACGCCTTGATCGTTCCCTGGAAGACCAGTTGTAGTTTGCGATACACATCTGCTGGCATTCTGTAATGTGTGGACTATCAGAGTGTTGATGAAACACAGAAATTGCAACGGGATTGAATACAACAGTCACCATGCGCACTTTCCTCCATGGGAGTAATGTCTCAAACAGTCTACGCTTTGATCGTTCCCTGCAAGACCAGTAGTAGTTTCCGATGCACATCTGGAGGCATTCTGTAATCTGTGGACCTTCGAAGTGTTGATGAAACACAGAAATTGCATCGGGATTGAATACAACAATCACCATGTGCACTTTCCTCCATGAGAGTAATGTCTCAAAGAGTCTACGCTTTGATAGTTCCCTGGAAGACCAGTGGTAGTTTCCGATGCACATCTGCTGGCATTCTGTAATGTGTGGACTATCAGGGTGTTGATTAAACACAGAAATTGCATCGTGATTGAATACAACAGTCACCATGCACACTTTCCTCCATGGGAGTAATATCTCAAAGAGTCTACGCTTTGATGGTTCCCTGGAAGACCAGTAGTAGTTTCCGATGCACATCTTGGGGCATTCTGTAATGTGTGGACTATCAGAGTGTTGATGAAACACAGAAATTGCATCAGGATTGAATACAACTGTCACCATGCGCACTTTCCTCCATGGGAGTAATGTCTCAAACAGTTTACGCCTTGATCGTTCCCTGGAATACCAGTTGTAGTTTGCGATGCACATCTGGAGGCATTCTGTAATCTGTGGACCTTCAAAGTGCTGACGAAACACAGAAATGGCATCAGGATTGAATACAACATTCACCATGCGCACTTTCCTCCATGGGAGTTATGTCTCAAACAGTTTACGCCTTGATCGATCCCTGGAAGTCCAATTGTAGTTTGCGATACACATCTGGATTCATTCTGTAATCTGTGGACCTTCAAATTGTTAACGAAACACAGAAATTGAATCGGGATCGAATACAACAGTCACCATGCGTACTTTCCTCCATGGGAGTAATATCTCAAACAGTCTACGCTTTGATCGTTCCCTGGAAGACCAGTAGTAGTTTCCGACGCACATCTTCTCACATTCTGTAATGTGTGGACTATCGGAGTGTTGATGAAACACAGAAATTGCATCAAGATTGAATACAACTGTCAAAATGCGCCCTTTCCTCGATGGGAGTAATGTCTCAAACAGTTTACGCTTTGATCGTTCCCTGGATGAGCAGTAGTAGTTTCCGATAAACATCTGTGTGCATTCTGTAAAGTGTGGACTATCAGAGTGTTGATGAAACACAGAAATTGCAAGGGGATTGAATACAACAGTCACCATGCGCACTTTCCTCCATGGGAGTAATGTCTCAAACTGTCTACGCTTTGATCGTTCCCTGCAATACCAGTAGTAGTTTCCGATGCACATCTGGAGGCATTCTGTAATCTGTGGACCTTCGAAGTGTTGATGAAACACAGAAATTGCATCGGGATTGAATACAACAGTCACCATGCGCACTTTCCTCCATGGGGGTAATGTCTCAAACCGTCTACGCTTTGATCGTTCCTTGGGAGACCTGTAGTAGTTTCCGATGTACATCTGGAGGCATTCTGTAATCTGTGGACTATCAGAGTGTTGATGAAACACAGAAATTGCATCGGGATTGAATACAACAATCACCATGTGCACTTTCCTCCATGGGAGTAATGTCTCAAAGAGTCTACGCTTTGATCGTTCCCTGGAAGACCAGTAGTAGTTTCCGATGCACATGTGCTGGCATTCTGTAATGTGTGGACTATCAGAGTGTTGATGAAATACAGATATTGCTTCGGGATTAAATACAACAGTCACCATGCGCACTTTCCTCCATGGGAGTAATGTCTCAAACAGTCCACGCTTTGACCGTTCCCTGGAAGACCAGTAGTAGTTACCGATGCACATCTGGAGGCATTCTGTAATGTGTGGACCTTCAAAGTGTTGATGCAACACAGGAATTGCTGCGGGATTGAATACAACAGTCACCATGCGCACTTTCCTCCATGGGAGTAATGTCTCAAACAGTCTACGAATCAATCGTTCCCTGGAAGACCAGTAGTAGCTTCCGACGCACATCTTGGGGCATTCTGTAATGTGTGGACTATCAGAGTGTTGATGAAACACAGAAAATGCATCAGGATTGAATACAACTGTCACCATGCGCACTTTCCTCCATGGGAGTAATGTCTCAAACAGTTTACGCCTTGATCGTTCCCTGGAAGACCAGTTGTAGTTTGCGATGCACATCTGGAGGCATTCTGTAATCTGTGGACCTTCAAAGTGTTGACGAAACACAGAAATGGCATCAGGATTGAATACAACATTCACCATGCGTACTTTCCTCCATGGGAGTAATGTCTCAAACAGTTTACGCCTTGATCGATCCCTGGAAGACCAATTGTAGTTTGCGATACACATCTGGATTCATTCTGTAATCTGTGGACCTTCAAATTGTTAACGAAACACAGAAATTGAATCGGGATTGAATACAACAGTCACAATGCGCCCTTTCCTCGATGGGAGTAATGTCTCAAACAGTTTACGCTTTGATCGTTCCCTGGATGAGTAGTAGTAGTTTCCGATAAACATCTGTGTGCATTCTGTAAAGTGTGGACTATCAGAGTGTTGATGAAACACAGAAATTGCAAGGGGATTGAATACAACAGTCACCATGCGCACTTTCCTCCATGGGAGTAATGTCTCAAACTGTCTACGCTTTGATCGTTCCCTGCAATACCAGTAGTAGTTTCCGATGCACATCTGGAGGCATTCTGTAATCTGTGGACCTTCGAAGTGTTGATGAAACACAGAAATTGCATCGGGATTGAATACAACAGTCACCATGCGCACTTTCCTCCATGGGAGTAATGTCTCAAACCGTCTACGCTTTGATCGTTCCTTGGGAGACCTGTAGTAGTTTCCGATGCACATCTGGAGGCATTCTGTAATCTGTGGACTATCAGAGTGTTGATGAAACACAGAAATTGCATCGGGATTGAATACAACAATCACCATGTGCACTTTCCTGCATGGGAGTAATGTCTCAAAGAGTCTACGCTTTGATCGTTCCCTGGAAGACCATTAGTAGTTTCCGATGCACATGTGCTGGCATTCTGTAATGTGTGGACTATCAGAGTGTTGATTAAACACAGAAATTGCATCGTGATTGAATACAACAGTCACCATGCGCACTTTCCTCCATGGGAGTAATATATCAAACAGTCTACGCTTTGATCGTTCCCTGGAATACCAGAAGTACTTCCCGATGCACATCTGAGGGCATTCTGTAATGTGTGGACTATCAGAGTGTTGATGAAATACAGATATTGCATCGGGATTAAATACAACAGTCACCATGCGCACTTTCCTCCATGAGAGTAATATTCCAAACAGTCTACGCTTTGCTTGTTCCCTGCAAGACCAGTAGTAGTTTGCGATGCATATCTGGAGGCATTCTGTAATCTGTGGACCTTCAAAGTGTTGATCAAACACAGAAATTGCCGCGGGATTCAATACAACAGTCACCATGCGCACTTTCCTCCTTGGGAATAATGTCTAAAACAGTCTACGCTTTGATCGTTTCCTGGGGGGCCAGTAGAAGTTTCCGATGCACATCTAGAGGCGTTCTGTAATCTGTGGACATACCAATTGTTGATGAAACACAGAAATTGAATCGGGATCGAATACAACAGTCACCATGCGCACTTTCCTCCATGGGAGTAATATATCAAACAGTCTACGCTTTGATCATTCCCTGGAAGACCAGTAGTAGTTTCCGATGCACATCTTCTGACATTCTGTAATGTGTGGACTATCAGAGTGTTGATGAAACACAGAAATTGCATCAAGATTGAATACAACAGTCAAAATGCGCCCTTTCCTCGATGGGAGTAATGTCTCAAGCAGTTTACGCTTTGATCGTTCCCTGGAAGAGCAAGTGTAGTTTCCGATAAACATCAGTGGGCATTCTGTAAAGTGTGGACTATCAGAGTGTTGATGAAACACAGAAATTGCATCGGGATTGAATACAACAGTCACCATGCGCACTTTATTCCATGGGAGTAATGTCTCAAACAGTCTACGCTTTGATCGTCCCTGGGAGACCTGTAGTAGTTTCCGATGCACATCTGGGGGCATTCTGTAATGTGTGGACTATCAGAGTGTTGATGAAACATAGAAATTGCATCAGGAATGAATACAACAGTCACCATGCGCACTTTCCTCCATGGGAGTAAAGGCTCAAACAGTTTACGCTTTGATCGTTCCCTGGAAGACCAGTAGTAGTTTCCGATGCACATCTATAGGCATTCTGTAATCTGTGGACCTTCAAAGTGTTGATGAAACAGAGAAATTGCCGCGAGATTGAATTCAACAGTCACCATGAGCACTTTCCTCCATGGGAGTAATGTCTCAAACAGTCTACGGTTCGATCGCTTCCTGGAAGCCCAGTAGTAGTTTCCGATGCACATCTATAGGCATTCCGTAATCTTTGGACCTTCAAAGTGTTGATGAAACACAGAAATTGCATCGGGATTCAATACAACAGTCACCATGCGCACTTTCCTCCATGGGAGTAATGTCTCTAACAGTCTACGCTTTGATCGTTCCCTGCAAGACCAGTAGTAGTTACCGATGCACATCTGGAGGCAAACTGTAATGTGTGGACCTTCAAAGTGTTGATGAAACACAGGAATTGCTACGGGAATGAATACAACAGTCACCATGCGCACTTTCCTCCATGGGAGTAATGTCTCAAACAGTCTACGATTTGATCGTTCCCTGGAAGACCAGCAGTAGCTTCCGACGCACATCTGGGGGCATTCTGTAATGTGTGGACTATCAGAGTGTTGATGAAACACAGAAATGGCATCAGAATTGAATACAACAGTCACCATGCGCACTTTCCTCCATGGGAGTAATGTCTCAAACAGTTTACGCCTTGATCGCTCCCTGGAAGACCAGTTGTAGTTTGCGATACACATCTGCTGGCATTCTGTAATGTGTGGACTATCAGAGTGTTGATGAAACACAGAAATTGCAACGGGATTGAATACAACAGTCACCATGCGCACTTTCCTCCATGGGAGTAATGTCTCAAACAGTCTACGCTTTGATCGTTCCCTGCAATACCAGTAGTAGTTTCCGATGCACATCTGGAGGCATTCTGTAATCTGTGGACCTTCGAAGTGTTGATGAAACACAGAAATTGCATCGGGATTGAATACAACAATCACCATGTGCACTTTCCTCCATGGGAGTAATGTCTCAAAGAGTCTACGCTTTGATCGTTCCCTGGAAGACCAGTGGTAGTTTCCGATGCACATCTGCTGGCATTCTGTAATGTGTGGACTATCAGAGTGTTGATTAAACACAGAAATTGCATCGTGATTGAATACAACAGTCACCATGCGCACTTCCCTCCATGGGGGTAATATCTCAAACAGTCTACGCTTTGCTCGTTCCCTGCAAGACCAGTAGTAGTTTGCGATGCATATCTGGAGGCATTCTGTAATCTGTGGACCTTCAAAGTGTTGATCAAACACAGAAATTGCCGCGGGATTCAATACAACAGTCACCATGCGCACTTTCCTCCTTGGGAATAATGTCTCAGACAGTCTACGCTTTGATCGTTTCCTGGGGGGCCAGTAGAAGTTTCCGATGCACATCTAGAGACATTCTGTAATCTGTGGACATACCAATTGTTGATGAAACACAGAAATTGAATCGGGATCGAATACAACAGTCACCATGCGCACTTTCCTCCATGGGAGTAATATCTCAAAGAGTCTACGCTTTGATCGTTCCCTGGAAGACCAGTATTAGTTTCCGATGCACATCTTCTGACATTCTCTAATGTGTGGACTATCAGAGTGTTGATGAAACACAGAAATCGCTTCAAGATTGAATACAACGGTCAAAATGCGCCCTTTCCTCTATGGGAGTAATGTCTCAAACAGTTTACGCTTTGATCGTTCCCTGGAAGACCAGTAGTGGTTTCCGATGCACATCTGGAGGCATTCTGTAATCTGTGGACTATCAGAGTGTTGATGAAACACAGAAATTGCATCGGTATTGAATACAACAGTCACCATGCGCACTTTCCTCCATGGGAGTAATGTCTCAAACAGTCTACGCTTTGATCGTTCCCTGGAAGACCAGTAGTAGTTTCCGATGCACATCTTCTGACATTCTGTAATGTGTGGACTATCAGAGTGTTGATGAAACACAGAAATTGCATCAAGATTGAATACAACAGTCACAATGCGGCCTTTCCTCGATGGGAGTAATGTCTCAAGCAGTTTACGCTTTGATCGTTCCCTGGAAGAGCAGTAGTAGTTTCCGATAAACATCTGTGGGCATTCTGTAAAGTGAGGACTATCACAGTGTTGATGAAACACAGAAATTGCATCGGGATTGAATACAACAGTCACCATGCGCACTTTCCTCCATGGGAGTAATGTCTCAAACATTCTACGCTTTGATCGTTCCCTGGGAGACCTGTAGTAGTTTCCGATGCACATCTGGAGGCATTCTGTAATTTATGGACTATCAGAGTGTTTATGAAACACAGAAATTGCATCGGGATTGAATACAACAGTCACAATGTGCACTTTCCTCCATGGGAGTAATGTCTTAAACAGTCTACGCTTTGATGGTTCCCTGGAAGACCAGTAGTAGTTTCCGATGCACATCTGGGGGCATTCTGTAATGTGTGGACTATCAGAGTGTTGATGAAACATAGAAATTGCATCAGGAATGAATACAATAGTCACCATACGCACTTTCCTCCATGGGAGTAATGTCTCAAACAGTTTACGCTTTGATCGTTCCCTGGAAGACCAGTAGTAGTTTCCGAAGCACATCTATAGGCATTCTGTAATCTGTGGACCTTCAAAGTGTTAATGAAACAGAGAAATTGCCGCGAGATTGAATACAACAGTCACCATGCGCACTTTCCTCCATGGGAGTAATGTCTCAAACAGTCTACGGTTCGATCGTTTCCTGGAAGACCAGTAGTAGTTTCCGATGCACATCTATAGGCATTCCGTAATCTTTGGACCTTCAAAGTGTTGATGAAACACAGAAATTGCATCGGGATTCAATACAACAGTCACCATGCGCACTTTCCTCAATGGGAGTAATGTCTCGAACAGTCCACGCTTTGACCGTTCCCTGGAAGACCAGTAGTAGTTACCGATGCACATCTGGAGGCATTCTGTAATGTGTGGACCTTCAAAGTGTTGATGAAACACAGGAATTGCTGCGGGATTGAATACAACAGTCACCATGCGCACTTTCCTCCATGGGAGTAATGTCTCAAACAGTCTACGAATTGATCGTTCCCTGGAAGACCAGTAGTAGCTTCCGACGCACATCTTGGGGCATTCTGTAATGTGTGGACTATCAGAGTGTTGATGAAACACAGAAATTGCATCAGGATTGAATACAACTGTCACCATGCGCACTTTCCTCCATGGGAGTAATGTCTCAAACAGTTTACGCCTTGATCGTTCCCTGGAAGACCAGTTGTAGTTTGCGATGCACATCTGGAGGCATTCTGTAATCTGTGGACCTTCAAAGTGTTGACGAAACACAGAAATGGCATCAGGATTGAATACAACATTCACCATGCGCACTTTCCTCCATGGGAGTAATGTCTCAAACAGTTTACGCCTTGATCGATCCCTGGAAGACCAATTGTAGTTTGCGATACACATCTGGATTCATTCTGTAATCTGTGGACCTTCAAATTGTTAACGAAACACAGAAATTGAATCGGGATCGAATACAACAGTCACCATGTGCACTTTCCTCCATGGGAGTAATATATCAAACAGTCTACGCTTTGATCATTCCCTGGAAGACCAGTAGTAGTTTTCGATGCACATCTTCTGACATTCTGTAATGTGTGGACTATCAGAGTGTTGATGAAACACAGAAATTGCATCAAGATTGAATACAACAGTCAAAATGCGCCCTTTCCTCGATGGGAGTAATGTCTCAAGCAGTTTACGCTTTGATCGTTCCCTGGAAGAGCAAATGTAGTTTCCGATAAACATCAGTGGGCATTCTGTAAAGTGTGGACTATCAGAGTGTTGATGAAACACAGAAATTGCATCGGGATTGAATACAACAGTCACCATGCGCACTTGATTCCATGGGAGTAATGTCTCAAACAGTCTACGCTTTGATCGTCCCTGGGAGACCTGTAGTAGTTTCCGATGCACATCTGGGGGCATTCTGTAATGTGTGGACTATCAGAGTGTTGATGAAACATAGAAATTGCATCAGGAATGAATACAACAGTCACCATGCGCACTTTCCACCATGGGAGTAAAGGCTCAAACAGTTTACGCTTTGATCGTTCACTGGAAGACCAGTAGTAGTTTCCGATGCACATCTATAGGCATTCTGTAATCTGTGGACCTTCAAAGTGTTGATGAAACAGAGAAATTGCCGCGAGATTGAATACAACAGTCACCATGAGCACTTTCCTCCATGGGAGTAATGTCTCAAACAGTCTACGGTTCGATCACTTCCTGGAAGCCCAGTAGTAGTTACCGATGCACATCTGGAGGCATTCTGTAATGTGTGGACCTTCAAAGTGTTGATGAAACACAGGAATTGCTGCGGGAATGAATACAACAGTCACCATGCGCACTTTCCTCCATGGGAGTAATGTCTCAGTCTACGATTTGATCGTTCCCTGGAAGACCAGCAGTAGCTTCCGACGCACATCTGGGGGCATTCTGTAATGTGTGGACTATCAGAGTGTTGATGAAACACAGAAATGGCATCAGGATTGAATACAACAGTCACCATGCGCACTTTCCTCCATGGGAGTAATGTCTCAAACAGTTTACGCCTTGATCGTTCCCTGGAAGACCAGTTGTAGTTTGCGATACACATCTGCTGGCATTCTGTAATGTGTGGACTATCAGAGTGTTGATGAAACACAGAAATTGCAACGGGATTGAATACAACAGTCACCATGCGCACTTTCCTCCATGGGAGTAATGTCTCAAACAGTCTACGCTTTGATCGTTCCCTGCAATACCAGTAGTAGTTTCCGATGCGCATCTGGAGGCATTCTGTAATCTGTGGACCTTCGAAGTGTTGATGAAACACAGAAATTGCATCGGGATTGAATACAACAATCACCATGTGCACTTTCCTCCATGGGAGTAATGTCTCAAAGAGTCTACGCTTTGATCGTTCCCTGGAAGACCAGTGGTAGTTTCCGATGCACATCTGCTGGCATTCTGTAATGTGTGGACTATCAGAGTGTTGATTAAACACAGAAATTGCATCGTGATTGAATACAACAGTCACCATGCGCACTTTCCTCCATGGGAGTAATATCTCAAAGAGTCTACGCTTTGATCGTTCCCTGGAAGACCAGTAGTAGTTTCCGATGCACATATTCTGACATTCTCTAATGTGTGGACTATCAGAGTGTTGATGAAACACAGAAATCGCATCAAGATTGAATACAACGGTCAAAATGCGCCCTTTCCTCTATGGGAGTAATGTCTCAAACAGTTTACGCTTTGATCGTTCCCTGGAAGACCAGTTGTAGTTTCTGACGCACATCTGTTAGCATTCTGTAAAGTGTGGACTATCAGAGTGTTGATGAAACACAGAAATTGCATCGGGAATGAATACAACAGTCACCATGCGCACTTTCCTCCATGGGAGTAATGTCTCAAACAGTCTACGCTTTGATCGTTCCCTGGAAGACCAGTAGTAGTTTCCGATGCACATCTGGGGGCATTCTGTAATGTGTGGACTATCAGAGTGTTGATGAAACATAGAAATTGCATCAGGAATGAATACAATAGTCACCATGCGCACTTTCCTCCATGGGAGTAATGTCTCAAACAGTTTACGCTTTGATTGTTCCCTGGAAGACCAGTAGTAGTTTCCGAAGCACATCTATAGGCATTCTGTAATCTGTGGACCTTCAAAGTGTTAATGAAATAGAGAAATTGCCGCGAGATTGAATACAACAGTCACCATGCGCACTTTCCTCTATGGGAGTAATGTCTCAAACAGTCTACGGTTCGATCGTTTCCTGGAAGACCAGTAGTAGTTTCCGATGCACATCTATAGGCATTCCGTAATCTTTGGACCTTCAAAGTGTTGATGAAACACAGAAATTGCATCGGGATTCAATACAACAGTCACCATGCGCACTTTCCTCAATGGGAGTAATGTCTCTAACAGTCCACGCTTTGACCGTTCCCTGGAAGACCAGTAGTAGTTACCGATGCACATCTGGAGGCATTCTGTAATGTGTTGACCTTCAAAGTGTTGATGAAACACAGGAATTGCTGCGGGATTGAATACAACAGTCACCATGCGCACTTTCCTCCATGGGAGTAATGTCTCAAACAGTCTACGAATTGATCGTTCCCTGGAAGACCAGTAGTAGCTTCCGACGCACATCTTGGGGCATTCTGTAATGTGTGGACCTTCAAAGTGTTGATGAAACACAGAAATGGCATCAGGATTGAATACAACATTCACCATGCGCACTTTCCTCCATGGGAGTAATGTCTCAAACAGTCTACGATTTGATCGTTCCCTGGAAGACCAGTAGTAGCTTCCGACGCACATCTTGGGGCATTCTGTAATGTGTGGACTATCAGAGTGTTGATGAAACACAGAAATTGCATCAGGATTGAATACAACTGTCACCATGCGCACTTTCCTCCATGGAAGTAATGTCTCAAACAGTTTACGTCTTGATCGTTCCCTGGAAGACCAGTTGTAGTTTGCGATGCACATCTGGAGGCATTCTGTAATCTGTGGACCTTCAAAGTGTTGATCAAACACAGAAATTGCCGCGGGATTCAATACAACAGTCACCATGCGCACTTTCCTCCTTGGGAATAATGTCTCAGACAGTCTACGCTTTGATCGTTTCCTGGGGGACCAGTAGTAGTTTCCGATGCACATCTATAGGCATTCTGTAATCTGTGGACCTTCAAAGTGTTGATGAAACAGAGAAATTGCCGCGAGATTGAATACAACAGTCACCATGAGCACTTTCCTCCATGGGAGTAATGTCTCAAACTGTCTACGCTTTGATCGTTCCCTGCAATACCAGTAGTAGTTTCCGATGCACATCTGGAGGCATTCTGTAATCTGTGGACCTTCGAAGTGTTGATGAAACACAGAAATTGCATCGGGATTGAATACAACATTCACCATGCGCACTTTCCTCCATGGGAGTAATGTCTCAAACCGTCTACGCTTTGATCGTTCCTTGGGAGACCTGTAGTAGTTTCCGATGCACATCTGGAGGCATTCTGTAATCTGTGGACCATCAGAGTGTTGATGAAACACAGAAATTGCATCGGGATTGAATACAACAATCACCATGTGCACTTTCCTCCATGGGAGTAATGTCTCAAAGAGTCTACGCTTTGATCGTTCCCTGGAAGACCAGAAGTAGTTTCCGATGCACATGTGCTGGCATTCTGTAATGTGTGGACTATCAGAGTGTTGATTAAACACAGAAATTGCATCGTGATTGAATACAACAGTCACCATGCGCACTTTCCTCCATGGGAGTAATATATCAAACAGTCTACGCTTTGATCGTTCCCTGGAATACCAGTAGTACTTCCCGATGCACATCTGGGGGCATTCTGTAATGTGTGGACTATCTGAGTGTTGATGAAATACAGATATTGCATCGGGATTAAATACACCAGTCACCATGCGCACTTTCCTCCATGGGAGTAATATCTCAAACAGTCTACGCTTTGCTCGTTCCCTGCAAGACCAGTAGTAGTTTGCGATGCATATCTGGAGGCATTCTGTACTCTGTGGACCTTCAAAGTGTTGATCAAACACAGAAATTGCCGCGGGATTCAATACAACAGTCACCATGCGCACTTTCCTCCTTGGGAATAATGTCTCAGACAGTCTACGCTTTGATCGTTTCCTGGGGGGCCAGTAGAAGTTTCCGATGCACATCTAGAGGCATTCTGTAATCTGTGGACATACCAATTGTTGATGAAAGACAGAAATTGAATCGGGATAGAATACAACAGTCACCATGCGCACTTTCCTCCATGGGAGTAATATATCAAACAGTCTACGCTTTGATCATTCCCGGGAAGACCAGTAGTAGTTTTCGATGCACATCTTCTGACATTCTGTAATGTGTGGACTATCAGAGTGTTGATGAAACACATACATTGCATCAAGATTGAATACAACAGTCAAAATGCGCCCTTTCCTCGATGGGAGTAATGTCTCAAGCAGTTTACGCTTTGATCGTTCCCTGGAAGAGCAAATGTAGTTTCCGATAAACATCAGTGGGCATTCTGTAAAGTGTGGACTATCAGAGTGTTGATGAAACACAGAAATTGCATCGGGATTGAATACAACAGTCACCATGCGCACTTTATTCCATGGGAGTAATGTCTCAAACAGTCTACGCTTTGATCGTCCCTGGGAGACCTGTAGTAGTTTCCGATGCACATCTGGGGGCATTCTGTAATGTGTGGACTATCAGAGTGTTGATGAAACATAGAAATTGCATCAGGAATGAATACAACAGTCACCATGCGCACTTTCCTCCATGGGAGTAAAGGCTCAAACAGTTTACGCTTTGATCGTTCACTGGAAGACCAGTAGTAGTTTCCGATGCACATCTATAGGCATTCTGTAATCTGTGGACCTTCAAAGTGTTGATGAAACAGAGAAATTGTCGCGAGATTGAATACAACAGTCACCATGAGCACTTTCCTCCATGGGAGTAATGTCTCAAACAGTCTACGGTTCGATCACTTCCTGGAAGCCCAGTAGTAGTTTCCGATGCACATCTATAGGCATTCCGTAATCTTTGGACCTTCAAAGTGTTGATGAAACACAGAAATTGCATCGGGATTCAATACAACAGTCACCATGCGCACTTTCCTCCATGGGAGTAATGTCTCTAACAGTCTACGCTTTGATCGTTCCCTGCAAGACCAGTAGTAGTTACCGATGCACATCTGGAGGCATTCTGTAATGTGTGGACCTTCAAAGTGTTGATGAAACACAGGAATTGCTGCGGGAATGAATACAACAGTCACCATGCGCACTTTCCTCCATGGGAGTAATGTCTCAGTCTACGATTTGATCGTTCCCTGGAAGACCAGCAGTAGATTCCGACGCACATCTGGGGGCATTCTGTAATGTGTGGACTATCAGAGTGTTGATGAAACACAGAAATGGCATCAGGATTGAATACAACAGTCACCATGCGCACTTTCCTCCATGGGAGTAATGTCTCAAACAGTTTACGCCTTGATCGTTCCCTGGAAGACCAGTTGTAGTTTGCGATACACATCTGCTGGCATTCTGTAATGTGTGGACTATCAGAGTGTTGATGAAACACAGAAATTGCAACGGGATTGAATACAACAGTCACCATGCGCACTTTCCTCCATGGGAGTAATGTCTCAAACAGTCTACGCTTTGATCGTTCCCTGCAATACCAGTAGTAGTTTCCGATGCACATCTGGAGGCATTCTGTAATCTGTGGACCTTCGAAGTGTTGATGAAACACAGAAATTGCATCGGGATTGAATACAACAATCACCATGTGCACTTTCCTCCATGGGAGTAATGTCTCAAAGAGTCTACGCTTTGATCGTTCCCTGGAAGACCAGTGGTAGTTTCCGATGCACATCTGCTGGCATTCTGTAATGTGTGGACTATCAGAGTGTTGATTAAACACAGAAATTGCATCGTGATTGAATACAACAGTCACCATGCGCACTTTCCTCCATGGGAGTAATATCTCAAAGAGTCTACGCTTTGATCGTTCCCTGGAAGACCAGTAGTAGTTTCCGATGCACATATTCTGACATTCTCTAATGTGTGGACTATCAGAGTGTTGATGAAACACAGAAATCGCATCAAGATTGAATACAACGGTCAAAATGCGCCCTTTCCTCTATGGGAGTAATGTCTCAAACAGTTTACGCTTTGATCGTTCCCTGGAAGACCAGTTGTAGTTTCTGACGCACATCTGTTAGCATTCTGTAAAGTGTGCACTATCAGAGTGTTGATGAAACACAGAAATTGCATCGGGAATGAATACAACAGTCACCATGCGCACTTTCCTCCATGGGAGTAATGTCTCAAACCGTCTACGCTTTGATCGTTACTTGGGAGACCTGTAGTAGTTTCCGATGCACATCTGGAGGCATTCTGTAATCTGTGGACTATCAGAGTGTTGATGAAACACAGAAATTGCATCGGGATTGAAGACAACAATCACCATGTGCACTTTCCTCCATGGGAGTAATGTCTCAAAGAGTCTACGCTTTGCTCGTTCCCTGCAAGACCAGTAGTAGTTTGCGATGCATATCTGGAGGCATTCTGTAATCTGTGGACCTTCAAAGTGTTGATCAAACACAGAAATTGCCGCGGGATTCAATACAACAGTCACCATGCGCACTTTCCTCCTTGGGAATAATGTCTCAAACAGTCTACGCTTTGATCGTTTCCTGGGGGGCCCGTAGAAGTTTCCGATGCACATCTAGAGGCATTCTGTAATCTGTGGACATACCAATTGTTGATGAAACACAGAAATTGAATCGGGATAGAATACAACAGTCACCATGCGCACTTTCCTCCATGGGAGTAATATATCAAACAGTCTACGCTTTGATCATTCCCTGGAAGACCTGTAGTAGTTTCCGATGCACATCTTCTGACATTCTGTAATGTGTGGACTATCAGAGTGTTGATGAAACACAGAAATTGCATCAAGATTGAATACAACAGTCAAAATGCGCCCTTTCCTCGATGGGAGTAATGTCTCTAGCAGTTTACGCTTTGATCGTTCCCTGGAAGAGCAGTAGTAGTTTCCGATAAACATCAGTGGGCATTCTGTAAAGTGTGGACTATCAGAGTGTTGATGAAACACAGAAATTGCATCGGGATTGAATACAACAGTCACCATGCGCACTTTACTCCATGGGAGTAATGTCTCAAACAGTCTACGCTTTGATCGTCCCTGGGAGACCTGTAGTAGTTTCCGATGCACATCTGGGGGCATTCTGTAATGTGTGGACTATCAGAGTGTTGATGAAACATAGAAATTGCATCAGGAATGAATACAACAGTCACCATGCGCACTTTCCTCCATGGGAGTAAAGGCTCAAACAGTTTACGCTTTGATCGTTCCCTGGAAGACCAGTAGTAGTTTCCGATGCACATCTATAGGCATTCTGTAATCTGTGGACCTTCAAAGTGTTGATGAAACAGAGAAATTGCCGCGAGATTGAATACAACAGTCACCATGAGCACTTTCCTCCATGGGAGTAATGTCTCAAACATTCTACGGTTCGATCGCTTCCTGGAAGCCCAGTAGTAGTTTCCGATGCACATCTATAGGCATTCCGTAATCTTTGGACCTTCAAAGTGTTGATGAAACACAGAAATTGCATCGGGATTCAATACAACAGTCACCATGCGCACTTTCCTCCATGGGAGTAATGTCTCTAACAGTCTACGCTTTGATCGTTCCCTGCAAGACCAGTAGTAGTTACCGATGCACATCTGGAGGCATTCTGTAATGTGTGGACCTTCAAAGTGTTGATGAAACACAGGAATTGCTGCGGGATTGAATACAACAGTCACCATGCGCACTTTCCTCCATGGGAGTATTGTCTCAAACAGTCTACGATTTGATCGTTCCCTGGAAGACCAGCAGTAGCTTCCGACGCACATCTGGGGGCATTCTGTAATGTGTGGACTATCAGAGTGTTGATGAAACACAGAAATGGCATCAGGATTGAATACAACAGTCACCATGCGCACTTTCCTCCATGGGAGTAATGTCTCAAACAGTTTACGCCTTGATCGTTCCCTGGAAGACCAGTTGTAGTTTGCGATACTCATCTGGATTCATTCTGTAATCTGTGGACCTTCAAATGGTTGATGAAACACAGAAATTGAATCGGGATCCAATACAACAGTCACCATGCGTACTTTCCTCCATGGGAGTAATATCTCAAACAGTCTACGCTTTGATCGTTCCCTGGATAGCCAGTAGTAGTTTCCGACGCACATCTTCTCACATTCTGTAATGTGTGGACTATCGGAGTGTTGATGAAACACAGAAATTGCATCAAGATTGAATACAACAGTCAAAATGCGCACTTTCCTCGATGGGAGTAATGTCTAAAACAGTTTACGCTTTGATCGTTCCCTGGATGAGCAGTAGTAGTTTCCGATAAACATCTGTGTGCATTCTGTAAAGTGTGGACTATCAGAGTGTTGATGAAACACAGATATTGCAACGGGATTGAATACAACAGTCACCATGCGCACTTTCCTCCATGGGAGTAATGTCTCAAAGAGTCTACGCTTTGATCGTTCCCTGGAAGACCAGTGGTAGTTTCCGATGCACATCTGCTGGCATTCTGTAATGTGTGGACTATCAGAGTGTTGATTAAACACAGAAATAGCATCGTGATTGAATACAACAGTCACCATGCGCACTTTCCTCCATGGGAGTAATGTCTCAAACAGTCTACACTTTGATCGTTTCCTCGAGGGAAAGTAGTAGTTTCCGATGCACATCTAGAGGCATTCTGTAAACTGTGGACCTTCAAATTGTTGATGAATCACAGAAATTGAATCGGGATCGAATACAACAGTCACCATGCGCACTTTTCTCCATGGGAATAATATCTCAAAGAGTCTACGCTTTGATCGTTCCCTGCAAGACCAGTAGTAGTTTGCGATGCATATCTGGAGTCATTCTGTAATCTGTGGATCTTCAAAGTGTTGATCAAACACAGAAATTGCCGCGGGATTCAATACAACAGTCACCATGCGCACTTTCCTCCTTGGGAATAATGTCTCAAACAGTCTACGCTTTGATCGTTTCCTGGGGGGCCAGTAGAAGTTTCCGATGCACATCTAGATTCATTCTGTAATCTGTGGTCATACAAATTGTTGATGAAACACAGAAATTGAATCGGGATCGAATACAACAGTCACCATGCGCACTTTCCTCCATGGGAGTAATATATCAAACAGCCTACGCTTCGATCATTCCCTGGAAGACCAGTAGTAGTTTCCGATGCACATCTTCTGTCATTCTGTGATGTGTGGACTATCAGAGTGTTGATGAAACACAGAAATTGCATCAAGATTGAATACAACAGTCAAAATGCGCCCTTTCCTCGATGGGAGTAATGTCTCAAGCAGTTTACGCTTTGATCGTTCCCTGGAAGAGCAGTAGTAGAATCCGATAAACATCAGTGGGCATTCTGTAAAGTGTGGACTATCAGAGTGTTGATGAAACACAGAAATTGCATCGGGATTGAATACAACAGTCACCATGCGCACTTTACTCAATGGGAGTAATGTCTCAAACAGTCTACGCTTTGATCGTTCCCTGGAAGACCTGTAGTAGTTTTTCGATGCACATCTAGGGGGCATTCTGTAATGTGTGGACTATCAGAGTGTTGATGAAACATAGAAATTGCATCAGGAATGAATACAACAGTCACCATGCGCACTTTCCTCCATGGGAGTAAAGGCTCAAACATTTTACGCTTTGATCGCTTCCAGGAAGCCCAGTAGTAGTTTCCGATGCACATCTATAGGCATTCCGTAATCTTTGGACCTTCAAAGTGTTGATGAAACACAGAAATTGCATCGGGATTAAATACAACAGTCACCATGCGCACTTTCCTCCATGGGAGTAATGTCTCTAACAGTCTACGCTTTGATCGTTCCCTGCAAGACAAGTAGTAGTTACCGATGCACATCTGGAGGCATTCTGTAATGTGTGGACCTTCAAAGTGTTGATGAAATATATTAATTGCTGCGGGATTGAATACCACAGTCGCTATGCGCACTTTCCTCCATGGGAGTAATGTCTCTAACAGTCTACGATTTGATCGTTCCCTGGAAGACCAGCAGTAGCTTCCGACGCACATCTGGGGGCATTCTGTAATGTGTGGACTATCAGAGTGTTGATGAAACACAGAAATGGCATCAGGATTGAATACAACAGCCACCATGCGCACTTTCCTCCATGGGAGTAATGTCTCAAACTGTTTACGCCTTGATCGTTCCCTGGAAGACCAGTTGTAGTTTGCGATACACATCTGGATTCATTCTGTAATCTGTGGACCTTCAAATGGTTGATGAAACACAGAAATTGAATCGGGATCCAATACAACAGTCACCATGCGTACTTTCCTCCATGGGAGTAATATCTCAAACAGTCTACGCTTTGATCGTTCCCTGGAGGGCCAGTAGAAGTTTCCGATGCACATCTGGGGGCATTCTGTAATGTGTGGACTATCAGAGTGTTAATGAAACATAGAAATTGCATAAGGAATGTAAACAACAGTCACCTTTTGCACTTTCCTCCGTGGGAGTAATTTCTCAAACAGTTTACGCCTTGATCGTTCCCTGGAAGACCAGTTGTAGTTTGCGATGCACATCTGGAGGCATTCTGTAATCCGTGGACCTTCACAGTGTTGATGAAACACAGAAATGGCATCAGGAAGACCAGTAGTAGTTTCCGATGCATATATTCTGACAATCTCTAATGTGTGGACTATCAGAGTGTTGATGAAACACAGAAATCGCATCAAGATTGAATACAAAAGTCAAAATGCGCCCTTTCCTCTATGGGAGTAATGTCTCAAACAGTTTACGCTTTGATCGTTCCCTGGAAGAGCAGTAGTAGTTTCCGATGCACATCTGTTCGCATTCTGTAAAGTGTGGACAATCAGAGTGTTGTTGAAACACAGAAATTGCATTGGGAATGAATACAACAGTCACCATGCGCACTTTCCTCCTTGGGAGTAATGTCTCAAACAGTTAACGCTTTGATCGTTCCCTGGAAGGCCAGTAGTAGTTTCCGATGCACATCTTCTGACATTCTGTAATGTGTGGACTATCAGAGTGTTGATGAAACACAGAAATTGCATCAAGATTGAATACAACAGTCAAAATGCGGCCTTTCCTCGATGGGAGTAATGTCTCAAGCAGTTTACGCTTTCATCGTTCCCTGGAAGAGCAGTAGTAGTTTCCGATAAACATCTGTGGGCATTCTGTAAAGTGTGGACTATCACAGTGTTGATGAAACAGAGAAATTGCATCGGGATTGAATTCAACAGCCACCATGCGCACTTTCCTCCATGGGAGTAATGTCTCTAACAGTCTACGCTTTGACCGTTCCCTGCAAGACCAGTAGTAGTTACCGATGCACATCTGGAGGCATTCTGTAATGTGTGGACCTTCAAAGTGTTGATGAAACACAGGAATTGCTGCGGGATTGAATACAACAGTCACCATGCGCACCTTCCTCCATGGGAGTAATGTCTCAAACAGTCTACTATTTGATTGTTCCCTGGAAGACCAGTAGTAGCTTCCGACGCACATCACGGGCATTCTGTAATGTGTGGACTATCAGAGTGTTGATGAAACACAGAAATTGCATCAGGATTGAATACAACAGTCACCATGCGCACTTTCCTCCATGGGAGTAATGTCTCAAACAGTTTACGCCTTGATCGTTCCCTGGAAGACCAGTTGTAGTTTGCGATGCACATCTGGAGGCATTCTGTAATCTGTGGACCTTCAAAGTGTTGATGAAACACAGAAATTGCCGCGGGATTCAATACAACAGTCACCATGCGCTCTTTCCTCCATGGGAATAATGTCTCAAACAGTCTACGCTTTGATCGTTTCCTGGAGGGCCAGTTGTAGTTTCCGATGCACACCTGGATTCATTCTGTAATCTGTGGACCTTCAAATTGTTGATGAAACACAGAAATTGAATCGGGATCGAATACAACAGTCACCATGCGTACTTTCCTCCATGGGAGTAATATCTCAAACAGTCTACGATTTGATCGTTCCCTGGAAGACCAGTAGTAGTTTCCGACGCACATCTTCTCACATTCTGTAATGTGTGGACTATCGGAGTGTTGATGAAACACAGAAATTGCATCGGGTTTGAATACAACAATCACCATGTGTACTTTCCTCCATGGGAGTAATGTCTCAAATTGTCTACGTTTTGATCGTTCCCTGGAAGACCAGTAGTAGTTTCCGATGCACATCTGGTGTCATTCTGTAATGTGTGGACTATCAGAGTGTTGAATAAACACAGAAATTGCATCGTGATTGAATACAACAGTCACCATCCGCACTTTCCTCCATGGGAGTCATGTCTCAAACAGTTTACGCCTTGATCGTTCCCTGGAAGACCAGTAGTAGTTTGCGATGCACATGTGGAGGCATTCTGTAATCTGTGGACCTTCAAAGTGTTGATGAAACACAGAAATTGCCGCGGGATTCAATACAAGAGTCACCATGCGCACCTTCCTCCATGGGAATAATGTCTCAAACAGTCTACACTTTGATCGTTTCCTGGAGGGCCAGTAGTAGTTTCCGATGCACATCTAGAGGCATTCTGTAAACTGTGGACCTTCAAATTGTTGATGAAACACAGAAATTGAATCGGGATCGAATACAACAGTCACCATGCGCACTTTCCTCCATGGGAGTAATATCTCAAAGAGTCTACGCTTTGATCATTCTCTGGAAGACCAGTAGTAGTTTCCGATGCACATCTTCTGACAATCTCTAATGTGTGGACTATCAGAGTGTTGATGAAACACAGAAATCGCATCAAGATTGAATACAACAGTCAAAATACGCCCTTTCCTCTATGGGAGTAATGTCTCAAACAGTTTACGCTTTGATCGTTCCCTGGAAAAGCAGTAGTAGCTTCCGATGCACATCTGTTCTCATTCTGTAAAGTGTGGACTATCAGAGTGTTGAAGAAACACAGAAATTGCATCGGGAATGAATAAAACAGTCACCATGCGCACTTTCCTCCTTGGGAGTAATGTCTCAAACAGTCTACGCTTTGATCGTTCCCTGGAAGGCATGTAGTAGTTTCCGATGCACATCTTCTGACATTCTGTAATGTGTGGACTATCAGAGTGTTTATGAAACACAGAAATTGCATCAAGATTGAATACAACAGTCAAAATGCGGCCTTTCCTCGATGGGAGTAATGTCTCAAGCAGTTTACGTTTTGATCGTTCCCTGGAAGAGCAGTAGTAGTTTCCGATAAACATCTGTGGGCATTCTGTAAAGTGTCGACTATCACAGTGTTGATGAAACACAGAAATTGCATCGGGATTGAATACAACAGTCACCATGCGCACTTTCCTCCATTGGAGTAATGTCTCAAACATTCTACGGTTTGATCGTCCGCTGGGAGACCTGTAGTAGTTTCCGATGCACATCTGGAGGCATTCTGTAATCTATGGACTATCAGAGTGTTTATGAAACACAGAAATTGCATCGGGATTGAAAACAACAGTCACAATGTGCACTTTCCTCCATGGGAGTATTGTCTTAAACAGTCTACGCTTTGATCGTTCCCTGGAAGACCAGTAGTAGTTTCCGATGCCCATCTGGGGGCATTCTGTAATGTGTGGACTATCAGAGTGTTGATGAAACATAGAAACTGCATCAGGAATGAATACAACAGTCACCATGCGCACTTTCCTCCATGGGAGTAATGTCTCTAACAGTCTACGCTTTGACCGTTCCCTGCAAGACCAGTAGTAGTTACCGATGCACATCTGGAGGCATTCTGTAATGTGTGGACCTTCAAAGTGTTGATGAAACACAGGAATTGCTGCGGGATTGAATACAACAGTCACCATGCGCACTTTCCTCCATGGGAGTAATGTCTCAAACTGTCTACGATTTGATTGTTCCCTGGAAGACCAGTAGTAGCTTCCGACGCACATCTGGGGCATTCTGTAATGTGTGGACTATCAGAGTGTTGATGAAACACATAAATTGCATCAGGATTGAATACAACAGTCACTATGCGCACTTTCCTCCATGGGAGTAATGTCTCAAACAGTTTACGCCTTGATCGTTCCCTGGAAGACCAGTTGTAGTTTGCGATGCACATCTGGAGGCATTCTGTAATCTGTGGACCTTCAAAGTGTTGATGAAACACAGAAATTGCCGCGGGATTCAATGCAACAGTCACCTTGCGCTCTTTCCTCCATGGGAATAATGTCTCAAACAGTCTACGCTTTGATCGTCTCCTGGAGGGCCAGTAGTAGTTTCCGATGCACACCTGGATTCATTCTGTAATCTGTGGACCTTCAAATTGTTGATGAAACACAGAAATTGAATCGGGATCGAATACAACAGTCACCATGCGTACTTTCCTCCGTGGGAGTAATATCTCAAACAGTCTACGCTTTGATCGTTCCCTGGAAGACCAGTAGTAGTTTCCGACGCACATCTTCTCACATTCTGTAATGTGTGGGCTATCGGAGTGTTGATGAAACACAGAAATTGCATCGGGTTTGAATACAACAATCACCATGTGCACTTTCCTCCATGGGAGTAATGTCTCAAATTGTCTACGTTTTGATCGTTCCCTGGAAGACCAGTAGTAGTTTCCGATGCACATCTGGTGGCATTCTGTAATGTGTGGACTATCAGAGTGTTGAATAAACACAGAAATTGCATCGTGATTGAATACAACAGTCACCATGCGCACTTTCCTCCATGGGAGTAATGTCTCAAACAGTTTACGCCTTGATCGTTCCCTGGAAGACCAGTAGTAGTTTGCGATGCACATCTGGAGGCATTCTGTAATCTGTGGACCTTCAAAGTGTTGATGAAACACAGAAATTGCCGCGGGATTCAATACAACAGTCACCATGCCCACTTTCCTCCATGGGAATAATGTCTCAAACAGTCTACGCATTGATCGTTTCCTGGAGGGCCAGTAGTAGTTTCCGATACACATCTAGAGGCATTCTGTAAACTGTGGACCTTCAAATTGTTGATGAAACACAGAAATTGAATCGGGATCGAATACAACAGTCACCATGCGCACTTTCCTCCATGGGAGTAATATCTCAAAGAGTCTACGCTTTGATCGTTCCCTGGAAGACCAGTAGTAGATTTCGATGCACATCTTCTGACATTCTGTAATGTGTGGACTATCAGAGTGTTGATGAAACACAGAAATCGCATCAAGATTGAATACAACAGTCAAAATGCGCCCTTTCCTCCATGGGAGTAATGTCTCAAACAGTTTACGCTTTGATCGTTCCCTGGAAGAGCAGTAGTAGTTTCCGATGCACATCTGTGGGCACTCTGTAAAGTGTGGACTATCAGAGTGTTGATGAAACACAGAAATTGCATCAGGATTGAATACAACAGTCACCATGCGCTCTTTCCTCCATGGGAGTAATGTCTCAAACAGTCTACGCTTTGATCGTTCCCTGCAAGACCAGTAGTACTTTCCGATGCACATCTGGAGGCATTCTGTAATCTGTGGACCTTCAAAGTGTTGATGAAACACAGAAATTGCATCGGGATTGAATACAACAGTCACCATGCGAACTTTCCTAGATGGGAGTAATGTCTCAAACAGTCTACGCTTTGATCGTTCCCTGGAAGACAAGTAGCAGTTTCCGATGCACATCTGGTGTCATTCTGTAATCTGTGGACTATCAGAGTGTTGATGAAACACAGAAATTGCATCAGGATTGAATACAACACTCACCAAGCGCACTTTCCCCCATGGAAGTAATGTCTCAAACAGTTTACGGTTTGATCGTTCCCTGGAAGACCAGTAGTAGTTTCCGATGCACATCTGTGGGCATTCTGTAATGTGTGGACTATCAGAGTGTTAATGAAACATAGAAATTGCATAAGGAATGTAAACAACAGTCACCTTTTGCACTTTCCTCCGTGGGAGTAATTTCTCAAACAGTTTACGCCTTGATCGTTCCCTGGAAGACCAGTTGTAGTTTGCGATGCACATCTGGAGGCATTCTGTAATCCGTGGACCTTCACAGTGTTGATGAAACACAGAAATGGCATCAGGAAGACCAGTAGTAGTTTCCGATGCATATATTCTGACAATCTCTAATGTGTGGACTATCAGAGTGTTGATGAAACACAGAAATCGCATCAAGATTGAATACAAAAGTCAAAATGCGCCCTTTCCTCTATGGGAGTAATGTCTCAAACAGTTTACGCTTTGATCGTTCCCTGGAAGAGCAGTAGTAGTTTCCGATGCACATCTGTTCGCATTCTGTAAAGTGTGGACAATCAGAGTGTTGTTGAAACACAGAAATTGCATTGGGAATGAATACAACAGTCACCATGCGCACTTTCCTCCTTGGGAGTAATGTCTCAAACAGTTAACGCTTTGATCGTTCCCTGGAAGGCCAGTAGTAGTTTCCGATGCACATCTTCTGACATTCTGTAATGTGTGGACTATCAGAGTGTTGATGAAACACAGAAATTGCATCAAGATTGAATACAACAGTCAAAATGCGGCCTTTCCTCGATGGGAGTAATGTCTCAAGCAGTTTACGCTTTCATCGTTCCCTGGAAGAGCAGTAGTAGTTTCCGATAAACATCTGTGGGCATTCTGTAAAGTGTGGACTATCACAGTGTTGATGAAACAGAGAAATTGCATCGGGATTGAATTCAACAGCCACCATGCGCACTTTCCTCCATGGGAGTAATGTCTCTAACAGTCTACGCTTTGACCGTTCCCTGCAAGACCAGTAGTAGTTACCGATGCACATCTGGAGGCATTCTGTAATGTGTGGACCTTCAAAGTGTTGATGAAACACAGGAATTGCTGCGGGATTGAATACAACAGTCACCATGCGCACCTTCCTCCATGGGAGTAATGTCTCAAACAGTCTACTATTTGATTGTTCCCTGGAAGACCAGTAGTAGCTTCCGACGCACATCACGGGCATTCTGTAATGTGTGGACTATCAGAGTGTTGATGAAACACAGAAATTGCATCAGGATTGAATACAACAGTCACCATGCGCACTTTCCTCCATGGGAGTAATGTCTCAAACAGTTTACGCCTTGATCGTTCCCTGGAAGACCAGTTGTAGTTTGCGATGCACATCTGGAGGCATTCTGTAATCTGTGGACCTTCAAAGTGTTGATGAAACACAGAAATTGCCGCGGGATTCAATACAACAGTCACCATGCGCTCTTTCCTCCATGGGAATAATGTCTCAAACAGTCTACGCTTTGATCGTTTCCTGGAGGGCCAGTTGTAGTTTCCGATGCACACCTGGATTCATTCTGTAATCTGTGGACCTTCAAATTGTTGATGAAACACAGAAATTGAATCGGGATCGAATACAACAGTCACCATGCGTACTTTCCTCCATGGGAGTAATATCTCAAACAGTCTACGATTTGATCGTTCCCTGGAAGACCAGTAGTAGTTTCCGACGCACATCTTCTCACATTCTGTAATGTGTGGACTATCGGAGTGTTGATGAAACACAGAAATTGCATCGGGTTTGAATACAACAATCACCATGTGCACTTTCCTCCATGGGAGTAATGTCTCAAATTGTCTACGTTTTGATCGTTCCCTGGAAGACCAGTAGTAGTTTCCGATGCACATCTGGTGTCATTCTGTAATGTGTGGACTATCAGAGTGTTGAATAAACACAGAAATTGCATCGTGATTGAATACAACAGTCACCATCCGCACTTTCCTCCATGGGAGTCATGTCTCAAACAGTTTACGCCTTGATCGTTCCCTGGAAGACCAGTAGTAGTTTGCGATGCACATGTGGAGGCATTCTGTAATCTGTGGACCTTCAAAGTGTTGATGAAACACAGAAATTGCCGCGGGATTCAATACAAGAGTCACCATGCGCACCTTCCTCCATGGGAATAATGTCTCAAACAGTCTACGCTTTGATCGTTTCCTGGAGGGCCAGTAGTAGTTTCCGATGCACATCTAGAGGCATTCTGTAAACTGTGGACCTTCAAATTGTTGATGAAACACAGAAATTGAATCGGGATCGAATACAACAGTCACCATGCGCACTTTCCTCCATGGGAGTAATATCTCAAAGAGTCTACGCTTTGATCATTCTCTGGAAGACCAGTAGTAGTTTCCGATGCACATCTTCTGACAATCTCTAATGTGTGGACTATCAGAGTGTTGATGAAACACAGAAATCGCATCAAGATTGAATACAACAGTCAAAATACGCCCTTTCCTCTATGGGAGTAATGTCTCAAACAGTTTACGCTTTGATCGTTCCCTGGAAAAGCAGTAGTAGCTTCCGATGCACATCTGTTCTCATTCTGTAAAGTGTGGACTATCAGAGTGTTGAAGAAACACAGAAATTGCATCGGGAATGAATAAAACAGTCACCATGCGCACTTTCCTCCTTGGGAGTAATGTCTCAAACAGTCTACGCTTTGATCGTTCCCTGGAAGGCATGTAGTAGTTTCCGAAGCACATCTTCTGACATTCTGTAATGTGTGGACTATCAGAGTGTTTATGAAACACAGAAATTGCATCAAGATTGAATACAACAGTCAAAATGCGGCCTTTCCTCGATGGGAGTAATGTCTCAAGCAGTTTACGTTTTGATCGTTCCCTGGAAGAGCAGTAGTAGTTTCCGATAAACATCTGTGGGCATTCTGTAAAGTGTGGACTATCACAGTGTTGATGAAACACAGAAATTGCATCGGGATTGAATACAACAGTCACCATGCGCACTTTCCTCCATTGGAGTAATGTCTCAAACATTCTACGGTTTGATCGTCCGCTGGGAGACCTGTAGTAGTTTCCGATGCACATCTGGAGGCATTCTGTAATCCATGGACTATCAGAGTGTTTATGAAACACAGAAATTGCATCGGGATTGAAAACAACAGTCACAATGTGCACTTTCCTCCATGGGAGTATTGTCTTAAACAGTCTACGCTTTGATCGTTCCCTGGAAGACCAGTAGTAGTTTCCGATGCCCATCTGGGGGCATTCTGTAATGTGTGGACTATCAGAGTGTTGATGAAACATAGAAACTGCATCAGGAATGAATACAACAGTCACCATGCGCACTTTCCTCCATGGGAGTAATGTCTCTAACAGTCTACGCTTTGACCGTTCCCTGCAAGACCAGTAGTAGTTACCGATGCACATCTGGAGGCATTCTGTAATGTGTGGACCTTCAAAGTGTTGATGAAACACAGGAATTGCTGCGGGATTGAATACAACAGTCACCATGCGCACTTTCCTCCATGGGAGTAATGTCTCAAACTGTCTACGATTTGATTGTTCCCTGGAAGACCAGTAGTAGCTTCCGACGCACATCTGGGGCATTCTGTAATGTGTGGACTATCAGAGTGTTGATGAAACACATAAATTGCATCAGGATTGAATACAACAGTCACCATGCGCACTTTCCTCCATGGGAGTAATGTCTCAAACAGTTTACGCCTTGATCGTTCCCTGGAAGACCAGTTGTAGTTTGCGATGCACATCTGGAGGCATACTGTAATCTGTGGACCTTCAAAGTGTTGATGAAACACAGAAATTGCCGCGGGATTCAATGCAACAGTCACCTTGCGCTCTTTCCTCCATGGGAATAATGTCTCAAACAGTCTACGCTTTGATCGTCTCCTGGAGGGCCAGTAGTAGTTTCCGATGCACACCTGGATTCATTCTGTAATCTGTGGACCTTCAAATTGTTGATGAAACACAGAAATTGAATCGGGATCGAATACAACAGTCACCATGCGTACTTTCCTCCGTGGGAGTAATATCTCAAACAGTCTACGCTTTGATCGTTCCCTGGAAGACCAGTAGTAGTTTCCGACGCACATCTTCTCACATTCTGTAATGTGTGGGCTATCGGAGTGTTGATGAAACACAGAAATTGCATCGGGTTTGAATACAACAATCACCATGTGCACTTTCCTCCATGGGAGTAATGTCTCAAATTGTCTACGTTTTGATCGTTCCCTGGAAGACCAGTAGTAGTTTCCGATGCACATCTGGTGGCATTCTGTAATGTGTGGACTATCAGAGTGTTGAATAAACACAGAAATTGCATCGTGATTGAATACAACAGTCACCATGCGCACTTTCCTCCATGGGAGTAATGTCTCAAACAGTTTACGCCTTGATCGTTCCCTGGAAGACCAGTAGTAGTTTGCGATGCACATCTGGAGGCATTCTGTAATCTGTGGACCTTCAAAGTGTTGATGAAACACAGAAATTGCCGCGGGATTCAATACAACAGTCACCATGCCCACTTTCCTCCATGGGAATAATGTCTCAAACAGTCTACGCATTGATCGTTTCCTGGAGGGCCAGTAGTAGTTTCCGATACACATCTAGAGGCATTCTGTAAACTGTGGACCTTCAAATTGTTGATGAAACACAGAAATTGAATCGGGATCGAATACAACAGTCACCATGCGCACTTTCCTCCATGGGAGTAATATCTCAAAGAGTCTACGCTTTGATCGTTCCCTGGAAGACCAGTAGTAGATTTCGATGCACATCTTCTGACATTCTGTAATGTGTGGACTATCAGAGTGTTGATGAAACACAGAAATCGCATCAAGATTGAATACAACAGTCAAAATGCGCCCTTTCCTCCATGGGAGTAATGTCTCAAACAGTTTACGCTTTGATCGTTCCCTGGAAGAGCAGTAGTAGTTTCCGATGCACATCTGTTCTCATTCTGTAAAGTGTGGACTATCAGAGTGTTGATGAAACACAGAAATTGCATCGGGAATGAATACAACAGTCACCATGCGCACTTTCCTCCTTGGGAGTAATGTCTCAAACAGTCTACGCTTTGATCGTTCCCTGGAAGGCCAGTAGTAGTTTCCGATGCACATCTTCTGACATTCTGTAATGTGAGGACTATCAGAGTGTTGATGAAACACAGAAATTGCATCAAGATTGAATACAACAGTCAAAATGCGGCCTTTCCTCGATGGGAGTAATGTCTCAAGCAGTTTACGTATTGATCGTTCCCTGGAAGAGCAGTAGTAGTTTCCGATAAACATCTGTGGGCATTCTGTAAAGTGTGGACTATCACAGTGTTGATGAAACACAGAAATTGCATCGGGATTGAATACAACAGTCACCATGCGCACTTTCCTCCATGGGAGTAATGTCTCAAACATTCTACGGTTTGATCGTTCGCTGGGAGACCTGTAGTAGTTTCCGATGCACATCTGGAGGCATTCTGTAATCTATGGACTATCAGAGTGTTTATGAAACACAGAAATTGCATCGGGATTGAATACAACAGTCACAATGTGCACTTTCCTCCATGGGAGTATTGTCTTAAACAGTCTACGATTTGATTGTTCCCTGGAAGACCAGTAGTAGCTTCCGACGCACATCTGGGGCATTCTGTAATGTGTGGACTATCAGAGTGTTGATGAAACACAGAAATTGCATCAGGATTGAATACAACAGTCACCATGCGCACTTTCCTCCATGGGAGTAATGTCTCAAACAGTTTACGCCTTGATCGTTCCCTGGAAGACCAGTAGTAGTTTGCGATGCACATCTGGAGGCATTCTGTAATCTGTGGACCTTCAAAGTGTTGATGAAACACAGAAATTGCCGCGGGATTCAATACAACAGTCACCATGCCCACTCTCCTCCATGGGAATAATGTCTCAAACAGTCTACGCATTGATCGTTTCCTGGAGGGCCAGTAGTAGTTTCCGATACACATCTAGAGGCATTCTGTAAACTGTGGACCTTCAAATTGTTGATGAAACACAGAAATTGAATCGGAATCGAATACAACAGTCACCATGCGCACTTTCCTCCTTAGAAGTAATATCTCAAAGAGTCTACGCTTTGATCGTTCCCTGGAAGACCAGTAGTAGATTTCGATGCACATCTTCTGACATTCTGTAATGTGTGGACTATCAGAGTGTTGATGAAACACAGAAATCGCATCAAGATTGAATACAACAGTCAAAATGCGCCCTTTCCTCCATGGGAGTAATGTCTCAAACAGTTTACGCTTTGATCGTTCCCTGGAAGAGCAGTAGTAGTTTCCGATGCACATCTGTGGGCACTCTGTAAAGTGTGGACTATCAGAGTGTTGATGAAACACAGAAATTGCATCAGGATTGAATACAACAGTCACCATGCGCTCTTTCCTCCATGGGAGTAATGTCTCAAACAGTCTACGCTTTGATCGTTCCCTGCAAGACCAGTAGTACTTTCCGATGCACACCTGGATTCAATCTGTAATCTGTGGACCTTCAAATTGTTGATGAAACACAGAAATTGAATCGGGATCGAATACAACAGTCACCATGCGTACTTTCCTCCATGGGAGTAATATCTCAAACAGTCTACGCTTTGATCGTTCCCTGGAAGACCAGTAGTAGTTTCCGACGCACATCTTCTCACATTCTGTAATGTGTGGACTATCGGAGTGTTGATGAAACACAGAAATTGCATCGGGTTTGAATACAACAATCACCATGCGCACTTTCCTAAATGGGAGTAATGTCTCAAATTGTCTACGTTTTGATCGTTCCCTGGAAGACCAGTAGTAGTTTCCGATGCACATCTGGTGGCATTCTGTAATGTGTGGACTATCAGAGTGTTGAATAAACACAGAAATTGCATCGTGATTGAATACAACAGTCACCATGCGCACTTTCCTCCATGGGAGTAATGTCTCAAACAGTTTACGCCTTGATCGTTCCCTGGAAGACCAGTAATAGTTTGCGATGCACATCTGGAGGCATTCTGTAATCTGTGGACCTTCAAAGTGTTAATGAAACACAGAAATTGCCGCGGGATTCAATACAACAGTCACCATGCCCACTCTCCTCCATGGGAATAATGTCTCAAACAGTCTACGCATTGATCGTTTCCTGGAGGGCCAGTAGTAGTTTCCGATACACATCTAGAGGCATTCTGTAAACTGTGGACCTTCAAATTGTTGATGAAACACAGAAATTGAATCGGGATCGAATACAACAGTCACCATGCGCACTTTCCTCCATGGGAGTAATATCTCAAAGAGTCTACGCTTTGATCGTTCCCTGGAAGACCAGTAGTAGATTTCGATGCACATCTTCTGACATTCTGTAATGTGTGGACTATCAGAGTGTTGATGAAACACAGAAATCGCATCAAGATTGAATACAACAGTCAAAATGCGCCCTTTCCTCCATGGGAGTAATGTCTCAAACAGTTTACGCTTTGATCGTTCCCTGGAAGAGCAGTAGTAGTTTCCGATGCACATCTGTGGGCACTCTGTAAAGTGGGAATATCGGAGTGTTGATGAAACACAGAAATTGCATCAGGATTGAATACAACAGTCACCATGCGCTCTTTCCTCCATGGGAGTAATGTCTCAAACAGTCTACGCTTCGATCGTTCCCTGCAAGACCAGTAGTACTTTCCGATGCACATTTGGAGGCATTCTGTAATCTGTGGACCTTCAAAGTGTTGATGAAACACTGAAATTGCATCGGGATTGAATACAACAGTCACCATGCGCTCTTTCCTAGATGGGAGTAATGTCTCAAACAGTCTACGCTTTGATCGTTCCCTGGAAGACAAGTAGTAGTTTCCGATGCACATCAGGTGTCATTCTCTAATCTGTGGACTATCAGAGTGTTGATGAAACACAGAAATTGCATCAGGATTGAATACAACACTCACCAAGCGCACTTTCCCCCATGGAAGTAATGTCTCAAACTGTTTACGCTTTGATCGTTCCCTGGAAGACCAGTAGTAGTTTCCGATGCACATCTGGGGGCATTCTGTAATGTGTGGACTATCAGAGTGTTGATGAAACATAGAAACTGCATCAGGAATGAATACAACAGTCACCATGCGCACTTTCCTCCATGGGAGTAATGTCTCTAACAGTCTACGCTTTGACCGTTCCCTGCAAGACCAGTAGTAGTTACCGATGCACATCTGGAGGCATTCTGTAATGTGTGGACCTTCAAATTGTTGATGAAACACAGGAATTGCTGCGGGATTGAATACAACAGTCACCATGCTCACTTTCCTCCATGGGAGTAATGTCTCAAACAGTCTACGATTTGATTGTTCCCTGGAAGACCAGTAGTAGCTTCCGACGCACATCTGGGGCATTCTGTAATGTGTGGACTATCAGAGTGTTGATGAAACACAGAAATTGCATCAGGATTGAATACAACAGTCACCATGCGCACTTTCCTCCATGGGAGTAATGTCTCAAACAGTTTACGCCTTGATCGTTCCCTGGAAGACCAGTTGTAGTTTGCGATGCACATCTGGAGGCATTCTGTAATCTGTGGACTTTCAAAGTGTTGATGAAACACAGAAATTGAATCGGGATCGAATACAACAGTCACCATGCGTACTTTCCTCCATGGGAGTAATATCTCAAACAGTCCACGCTTTGATCGTTCCCTGGAAGACCAGTAGTAGTTTCCGACGCACATCTTCTCACATTCTGTAATGTGTGGACTATCGGAGAGTTGCTGAAACACAGAAATTGCATCGGGTTTGAATACAACAATCACCATGTGCACTTTCCTCCATGGGAGTAATGTCTCAAATTGTCTACGTTTTGATCGTTCCCTGGAAGACCAGTAGTAGTTTCCGATGCACATCTGGTGGCATTCTGTAATGTGTGTACTATCAGAGTGTTGAATAAACACAGAAATTGCATCGTGATTGAATACAACAGTCACCATGCGCACTTTCCTCCATGGGAGTAATGTCTCAAACAGTTTACGCCTTGATCGTTCCCTGGAAGACCAGTAGTAGTTTGCGATGCACATCTGGAGGCATTCTGTAATCTGTGGACCTTCAAAGTGTTGATGAAACACAGAAATTGCCGCGGGATTCAATACAACAGTCACCATGCCCACTTTCCTCCATGGGAATAATGTCTCAAACAGTCTACGCATTGATCGTTTCCTGGAGGGCCAGTAGTAGTTTCCGATACACATCTAGAGGCATTCTGTAAACTGTGGACCTTCAAATTGTTGATGAAACACAGAAATTGAATCGGGATCGAATACAACAGTCACCATGCGCACTTTCCTCCATGGGAGTAATATCTCAAAGAGTCTACGCTTTGATCGTTCCCTGGAAGACCAGTAGTAGATTTCGATGCACATCTTCTGACATTCTGTAATGTGTGGACTATCAGAGTGTTGATGAAACACAGAAATCGCATCAAGATTGAATACAACAGTCAAAATGCGCCCTTTCCTCCATGGGAGTAATGTCTCAAACAGTTTACGCTTTGATCGTTAACTGGAAGAGCAGTAGTAGTTTCCGATGCACATCTGTTGGCACTCTGTAAAGTGTGGACTATCGGAGTGTTGATGAAACACAGAAATTGCATCAGGATTGAATACAACAGTCACCATGCGCTCTTTCCTCCATGGGAGTAATGTCTCAAACAGTCTACGATTTGATCGTTCCCTGCAAGACCAGTAGTACTTCCCGATGCACATCTGGAGGCATTCTGTAATCTGTGGACCTTCAAAGTGTTGATGAAACACAGAAATTGCATCGGGATTGAATACAACAGTCACCATGCGCACTTTCCTAGATGGGAGTAATGTCTCAAACAGTCTACGCTTCGATCGTTCCCTGGAAGACAAGTAGTACTTTCCGATGCACATTTGGAGGCATTCTGTAATCTGTGGACCTTCAAAGTGTTGATGAAACACTGAAATTGCATCGGGATTGAATACAACAGTCACCATGCGCACTTTCCTAGATGGGAGTAATGTCTCAAACAGTCTACGCTTTGATCGTTCCCTGGAAGACAAGTAGTAGTTTCCGATGCACATCTGGTGTCATTCTCTAATCTGTGGACTATCAGAGTGTTGATGAAACACAGAAATTGCATCAGGATTGAATACAACACTCACCAAGCGCACTTTCCCCCATGGAAGTAATGTCTCAAACTGTTTACGCTTTGATCGTTCCCTGGAAGACCAGTAGTAGTTTCCGATGCACATCTGGGGGCATTCTGTAATGTGTGGACTATCAGAGTGTTGATGAAACATAGAAACTGCATCAGGAATGAATACAACAGTCACCATGCGCACTTTCCTCCATGGGAGTAATGTCTCTAACAGTCTACGCTTTGACCGTTCCCTGCAAGACCAGTAGTAGTTACCGATGCACATCTGGAGGCATTCTGTAATGTGTGGACCTTCAAATTGTTGATGAAACACAGGAATTGCTGCGGGATTGAATACAACAGTCACCATGCGCACTTTCCTCCATGGGAGTAATGTCTCAAACAGTCTACGATTTGATTGTTCCCTGGAAGACCAGTAGTAGCTTCCGACGCACATCTGGGGCATTCTGTAATGTGTGGACTATCAGAGTGTTGATGAAACACAGAAATTGCATCAGGATTGAATACAACAGTCACCATGCGCACTTTCCTCCATGGGAGTAATGTCTCAAAGAGTTTACGCCTTGATCGTTCCCTGGAAGACCAGTTGTAGTTTGCGATGCACATCTGGAGGCATTCTGTAATCTGTGGACTTTCAAAGTGTTGATGAAACACAGAAATTGAATCGGGATCGAATACAACAGTCACCATGCGTACTTTCCTCCATGGGAGTAATATCTCAAACAGTCCACGCTTTGATCGTTCCCTGGAAGACCAGTAGTAGTTTCCGACGCACATCTTCTCACATTCTGTAATGTGTGGACTATCGGAGTGTTGATGAAACACAGAAATTGCATCGGGTTTGAATACAACAATCACCATGTGCACTTTCCTCCATGGGAGTAATGTCTCAAATTGTCTACGTTTTGATCGTTCCCTGGAAGACCAGTAGTAGTTTCCGATGCACATCTGGTGGCATTCTGTAATGTGTGGACTATCAGAGTGTTGAATAAACACAGAAATTGCATCGTGATTGAATACAACAGTCACCATGCGCACTTTCCTCCATGGGAGTAATGTCTCAAACAGTTTACGCCTTGATCGTTAACTGGAAGACCAGTAGTAGTTTGCGATGCACATCTGGAGGCATTCTGTAATCTGTGGACCTTCAAAGTGTTGATGAAACACAGAAATTGCCGCGGGATTCAATACAACAGTCACCATGCCCACTTTCCTCCATGGGAATAATGTCTCAAACAGTCTACGCATTGATCGTTTCCTGGAGGGCCAGTAGTAGTTTCCGATACACATCTAGAGGCATTCTGTAAACTGTGGACCTTCAAATTGTTGATGAAACACAGAAATTGAATCGGGATCGAATACAACAGTCACCATGCGCACTTTCCTCCATGGGAGTAATATCTCAAAGAGTCTACGCTTTGATCGTTCCCTGGAAGACCAGTAGTAGATTTCGATGCACATCTTCTGACATTCTGTAATGTGTGGGCTATCAGAGTGTTGATGAAACACAGAAATCGCATCAAGATTGAATACAACAGTCAAAATGCGCCCTTTCCTCCATGGGAGTAATGTCTCAAACAGTTTACGCTTTGATCGTTAACTGGAAGAGCAGTAGTAGTTTCCGATGCACATCTGTTGGCACTCTGTAAAGTGTGGACTATCGGAGTGTTGATGAAACACAGAAATTGCATCAGGATTGAATACAACAGTCACCATGCGCTCTTTCCTCCATGGGAGTAATGTCTCAAACAGTCTACGATTTGATCGTTCCCTGCAAGACCAGTAGTACTTCCCGATGCACATCTGGAGGCATTCTGTAATCTGTGGACCTTCAAAGTGTTGATGAAACACAGAAATTGCATCGGGATTGAATACAACAGTCACCATGCGCACTTTCCTAGATGGGAGTAATGTCTCAAACAGTCTACGCTTTGATCGTTCCCTGGAAGACAAGTAGTGGTTTCCGATGCACATCTGGTGTCATTCTGTAATCTGTGGACTATCAGAGTGTTGATGAAACTCAGAAATTGCATCAGGATTGAATACAACACTCACCAAGCGCACTTTCCCCCATGGAAGTAATGTCTCAAACAGTTTACGCTTTGATCGTTCCCTGGAAGACCAGTAGTAGTTTCCGATGCACATCTGGGGGCATTCTGTAATGTGTGACCTATCAGAGTGTTGATGAAACACAGAAATTGCATCAAGATTGAATACAACAGTCAAAATGAGCCCTTTCTTCGATGGGAGTAATGTCTCAAGCAGTTTACTCTTTGATCGTTCCCTGGAGGAGCAGTAGTAGTTTCCGATAAACACCTGTGGGCATTTTGTAAAGTGTGGACTATCAGAGTGTTGATGAAACACAAAAATTGCATCGGAATTGAATACAACAGTCACCATGCGCACTTTCCTCCATGTGAGTAATGTCTCAAACAATCTACGCTTTGATCGTTCCCTGGGAGACCTGTAGTAGTTTCCGATGCACATCGGGAGGCATTTGGTAATCTGTGGACTATCAGAGTGTTTATGAAACACAGAAATTGCATCGGGATTGAATACAACAGTCACAATGTGCACTTTCCTCCATGGGAGTAATGTCTCAAACAGTCTACGCTTTGATCTTTCCCTGGAAGACCAGTAGTAGTTTCCGATGCACATCTGGGGGCATTCTGTAATGTGTGGACTATCAGAGTGTTGATGAAACATAGAAATTGCATCAGGAATGAATACAACAGTCACAATGCGCACTTTCCTCCATGGGAGTAATGTCTCAAACAGTTTACGCTTTGATCGTTCCCTGGAAGACCAGTAGTAGTTTCCGACGCACATCTTCTCACATTCTGTAATGTGTGGACTATCGGAGTGTTGATGAAACACAGAAATTGCATCAAAATTGAATACAACAGTGAAAATGCGCCCTTTCCTCGATGGGAGTAATGTCTCAAACAGTTGACGCTTTGATCGTTCCCTGGATGAGCAGTAGTAGTTTCCGATAAACATCTGTGTGCATTCTGTAAAGTGTGGACTATCAGAGTGTTATTGAAACACAGAAATTGCAACGGGATTGAATACAACAGTCACCATGCGCACTTTCCTCCATGGGAGTAATGTCTCAAACAGTCTACGCTTTGATCGTTCCCTGCAATACCAGTAGTAGTTTCCGATGCACATCTGGAGGCATTCTGTAATCTGTGGACATTCAAAGTGTTGATGAAACACAGAAATTGCATCGGGATTGAATACAACAGTCACCATTTGCACTTTCCTTAATGGGAGTAATGTCTCAAACAGTCTACGCTTTGATCGTTCCTTGGGAGACCTGTAGTAGTTTCCGATGCACATCTGGTGGCATTCTGTAATCAGTGGACTATCAGAGTGTTGATGAAACACAGAAATTGCATCGGGATTGAATACAACTGTCACCATGCGCACTTTCCTTAATGGGAGTAATGTCTCAAACAGTCTACGCTTTGGTCGTTCCTTGGGAGACCTGTAGTAGTTTCCGATGCACATCTGGAGGCATTCTGTAATCTGTGGACCTTCAAAGTGTTGATGAAACACAGAAATTGCCGCGGGATTCAATACAACTGTCACCATGCGCACTTTCCTCCATGGGAATAATGTCTCAAACAGTCTACGCTTTGATCGATTCCTGGAGGGCCAGTAGTAGTTTCCGATGCACATCTAGAGGCATTCTGTAAACTGTGGACCTTCAAATTGTTGATGAAACACAGAAATTGAACCGTGATCGAATACAACAGTCACCATGCGCACTTTCCTCCATGAGAGTAATATCTCAAAAGGTCTACGCTTTGATCGTTCCCTGGAAGACCAGTAGTAGTTTCCGATGCACATCTTCTGACATTCTGTAATGTGTGGACTATCAGAGTGTTGATGAAACTCAGAAATCGCATCAAGATTGAATACAACAGACAAAATGCGCCCTTTCCTCCATGGGAGTAATGTCTCAAGCAGTTTACGTTTTGATCGTTCCCTGGAAGACCAGTAGTAGTTTCCAATGCACATCTGGAGGCATTCTGTAATCTGTGGACCTTCAAAGTGTTGATGAAACACAGAAATTGCATCGGGATTGAATACAACAGTCACCATGCGCACTTTCCTATGGGAGTAATGTATCAAATAGTCTACGATTCGATCGTTTCCTGGAAGACCAGTAGTAGTTTCCGATGCACATCTATAGGCATTCTGTAATCTGTGGACTATCAGAGTGTTGATGAAACACAGAATTTGCATCGGGATTGAATACAAAAGTCACCATGCGCACTTTCCTCAATGGGAGTAATGCTTCAAACAGTTTACGCTTTGATTGTTCCCTGGAAGACCAGTAGCAGTTTCCGATGCACATCTGGGGGCATTCTGTAGTGAGTGGACTATCAGAGTGTTGATGAAACACAGATATTGCTTCTGGATTAAATACAACAGTCACCATGCTCACTTTCCTCCATGGGAGTAACATCTGAAACAGTCAACGATTTGCTCGTTCCCTGCAAGACCAGTAGTAGTTTGCGATGCACATCTGGAGGCATTCTGTAATCTGTGGACCTTCAAAGTGTTGATCAAACACAGAAATTGCCGCGGGAATCAATACAACAGTCACCATGCGCACTTTCCTCCATGGGCATAATGTCTCAAACAGTCTACGCTTTGATCGTTTCCTGGAGGGCCAGTAGAAGTTTCCGATGCACATCTGGTTGCATTCTGTAATCTGTGGACCATCAAATTGTTGATGAAACACAGAAATTGCCGCGGGATTCAATACAACTGCCACCATGCGCATTTTCCTCCATGGGAATAATGTCTCAAACAGTCTACGCTTTGATCGATTCCTGGAGGGCCAGTAGTAGTTTCCGATGCACATCTAGAGGCATTCTGTAAACTGTGGACCTTCAAATTGTTGATGAAACACAGAAATTGAACCGTGATCGAATACAACAGTCACCATGCGCACTTTCCTCCACGAGAGTAATATCTCAAAGAGTCTACGCTTTGATCGTTCCCTGGAAGACCAGTAGTAGTTTCCGATGCACATCTTCTGACATTCTGTAATGTGTGGACTATCAGAGTGTTGATGAAACACAGAAATCGCATCAAGATTGACTACAACAGACAAAATGCGCCCTTTCCTCCATGGGAGTTATGTCTCAAGCAGTTTACGTTTTGATCGTTCCCTGGAAGACCAGTAGTATTTTCCAATGCACATCTGCAGGCATTCTGTAATCTGTGGACCTACAAAGTGTTGATGAAACACAGAAATTGCATCGGGATTGAATACAACAGTCACCATGCGCACTTTCCTATGGGAGTAATGTATCAAACAGTCTACGATTCGATTGTTTCCTGGAAGACCAGTAGTAGTTTCCGATGCACATCTATAGGCATTCTGTAAACTGTGGACTATCAGAGTGTTGATGAAACACAGAATTTGCATCGGGATTGAATACAAAAGTCACCATGCGCACTTTCCTGAATGGGAGTAATGCCTCAAACAGTTTACGCTTTGATCGTTCCCTGGAAGACCAGTAGCAGTTTCCGATGCACATCTGGGGGCATTCTGTAATGAGTGGACAATCAGAGTGTTGATGAAACACAGATATTGCACCTGGATTAAATACAACAGTCACCATGCTCACTTTCCTCCATGGGAGTAACATCTGAAACAGTCAACGATTTGCTCGTTCCCTGCAAGACCAGTAGTAGTTGGCGATGCACATCTGGAGGCATTCTGTAATCTGTGGACCTTCAAAGTGTTGATCAAACACAGAAATTGCCGCGGGAATCAATACAACAGTCACCATGCGCACTTTCCTCCATGGGCATAATGTCTCAAACAGTCTACGCTTTGATCGTTTCCTGGAGGGCCAGTAGAAGTTTCCGATGCACATCTGGTTGCATTCTGTAATCTGTGGACCTTCAAATTGTTGATGAAACACAGAAATTGAATCGAGATCGAATACAACAGTCACCATGCGCACTTTGCTCCATGGGAGTAATGTCTCATACAGTCTACGCTTTGATCGTTCCCTGGAAGACCAGTAGTAGTTTCCGATGCACATCTGGGGGCATTCTGTAATGTGTGGACTATCAGAGTGTTGATGAAACATAGAAATTGTATCAGGAATGAATACAACAGTCACCATGCGCACTTTCCTCCATGGGAGTAATGTCTCAAACAGTTTACGCTTTGATCGTTCCGTGGAAGACCAGTAGTAGTTTCCGATGCACATCTATAGGCATTCTGTAATCTGTGGACCTTCAAAGTGTTGTTGAAACAGAGAAATTGCAGCGAGATTGAATACAACAGTCACCATGGGCACTTTCCTCCATGGGAGTAATGTCACAAACAGTCTACGGTTCGATCGTTTCCTGTAAGCCCAGTAATAGTTTACGATGCACATCTATAGGCATTCCGTAATCTTTGGACCTTCAAAGTGTTGATGAAACACAGAAATTGCATCGGGATTCAATACAACAGTCACCATGCGCCCTTTCCTCGATGGGAGTAATGTCTCTAACAGTCTACGCTTTGATCGTTCCCTCCAAGACCAGTAGTAGTTACCGATGCACATCTGAATGCATTCTGTAATGTGTGGACCTTCAAAGTGTTGATGAAACACAGGAATTGCTGCGGGATTGAATACAACAGTCACCATGCGCACTTTCCTCCATGGGAGTAATGTCTCAAACAGTCTACGATTTGATCGTTCCCTGGAAGACCAGTAGTAGCTTCCGACGCACATCCGGGGGCATTCTGTTATGTGTGGTTTATCAGAGTGTTGATGAAACACAGAAATTGCATCAGGATTGAATACAACAGTCACCATGGGCACTCTCCTCCGTGGGAGTAATGTCTCAAACAGTTTACGTCTTGATCGTTCCCTGGAATACCAGTTGTAGATTGCGATGCACATCTGGATTCATTCTGTAATCTGTTTACCTTCAAATTGTTGATGAAACACAGAAATTGAATCGGGATCGAATACAACAGTCACCATGCGTACTTTCCTCCATGGGAGTAATATCTCAAACAGTCTACGATTTGATCGTTCCCTGGAAGACCAGTAGTAGTTTCCGACGCACATCTTCTCACATTCTGTAATGTGTGGAATATCGGAGTGTTGATGAAACACAGAAATTGCATCAAGATTGAATACAACAGTCAAAATGCGCCCTTTCCTCGATGGGAGTAATGTCTCAAACAGTTTACGCTTCGATCGTTCCCTGGATGAACAGTAGTAGTTTCCGATAAACATCTGTGTGCATTCTGTAAAGTGTGGACTATCAGAGTGTTGATGAAACACAGAAATTGCAACGGGATTGAATACAACAGTCACCATGCGCACTTTCCTCCATGGGAGTAATGTCTCAAACAGTCTACGATTTGATCGTTCCCTGCAATACCAGTAGTAGTTTCCGATGCACATCTGGAGGAATTCTGTAATCTGTGGACATTCAAAGTGTTGATGAAACACAGAAATTGCATCGGGATTGAATACAACAGTCACCATGCGCACTTTCCTTCATGGGAGTAATGTCTCAAACAGTCTACGCTTTGATCGTTCCTTGGGAGACCTGTAGTAGTTTCCGATGCACATCTGGAGGCATTCTGTAATCTGTGGACTATCAGAGTGTTGATGAAACACAGAAATTGCATCGGGATTGAATACAACAGTCACCATGCGCCCTTTCCTATGGGAGTAATGTCTCAAACAGTCTACGATTCGATCGTTTCCTGGAAGACCAGTAGTAGTTTCCGATGCACATCTATAGGCATTCTGTAATCTGTGGACTATCAGAGTGTTGATGAAACACAGAATTTGCATCGGGATTGAATACAAAAGTCACCATGCGCACTTTCCTGAATGGGAGTAATGCCTCAAACAGTTTACGCTTTGATCGTTCCCTGGAAGACCAGTAGCAGTTTCCGATGCACATCTGGGGGCATTCTATAATGAGTGGACTATCAGAGTGTTGATGAAACACAGATATTGCATCGGGATTAAATACAACACTCACCATGCGCACTTTCCTCCATGGGAGTAACATCTGAAACAGTCAACGATTTGCTCGTTCCCTGCAAGACCAGTAGTAGTTTGCGATGCACATCTGGAGGCATTCTGTAATCTGTGGACCTTCAAAGTGTTGATCAAACACAGAAATTGCCGCGGGAATCAATACTACAGTCACCATGCGCACTTTCCTCCATGGGAGTAATGTCTCAAACAGTCTACGCTTTGATCGTTCCCTGGAAAACCAGTAGTACTTTCCGATGCACATCTTCTGACATTCTGTAATGTGTGGACTATCAGAGTGTTGATGAAACACAGAAATTGCATCGGGAATGAATACAACAGTCACCATGCGCACTTTCCTCCATGGGAGTAATGTCTCAAACAGTCTACGCTTTGATCGTTCCCTGGAAAACCAGTAGTACTTTCCGATGCACATCTTCTGACATTCTGTAATGTGTGGACTATCAGAGTGTTGATGAAACACAGAAATTGCATCGGGATTGAATACAACAGTCACCATGCGCACTTTCCTCCATGGGAGTAATGTCTCAAACAGTCTACGATTTGATCGTTCCCTGGAAGACCAGTAGTAGCTTCCGACGCACATCCGGGGGCATTCTGTTATGTGTGGACTATCAGAGTGTTGATGAAACACAGAAATTGCATCAGGATTGAATACAACAGTCACCATGCGCACTTTCCTCCATGGGAGTAATGTCTCAAACAGTCTACGCTTTGATCGTTCCATGGAAGACCAGTAGTAGTTTCCGATGCACATCTTCTGACATTCTGTAATGTGTGGACTATCAGAGTGTAGATGAAACACAGAAATTGCATCGGGAATGAATACAACAGTCACCATGCGCACTTTCCTCCATGGGAGTAATGTCTCAAACAGTCTACGCTTTGATCGTTCCCTGGAAAACCAGCAGTACTTTCCGATGCACATCTTCTGACATTCTGTAATGTGTGGACTATCAGAGTGTTGATGAAACACAGAAATTGCATCGGGATTGAATACAACAGTCACCATGCGCACTTTCCTCCATGGGAGTAATGTCTCAAACAGTCTACGATTTGATCGTTCCCTGGAAGACCAGTAGTAGCTTCCGACGCACATCCGGGGGCATTCTGTTATGTGTGGACTATCAGAGTGTTGATGAAACACAGAAATTGCATCAGGATTGAATACAACAGTCACCATGCGCACTTTCCTCCATGGGAGTAATGTCTCAAACAGTCTACGCTTTGATCGTTTCCTGGAGGGTCAGTAGTAGTTTCCGATGCACATCTAGAGGCATTCTGTAAACTGTGGACCTTCAAATTGTTGATGAAACACAGGAATTGAATCGGGATCGAATACAACAGTCACCATGCGCACTTTCCTCCATGGGAGTAATATCTCAAAGAGTCTACGCTTTGATCGTTCAGTGGAAGACCAGTAGTAGTTTCCGATGCACATCTTCTGACATTCTGTAATGTGTGGACTATCAGAATGTTGATTAAACACAGAAATCGCATCAAGATTGAATACAACAGTCAAATTCGCCCTTTCCTCTATGGGAGTAATGTCTCAAACCGTTTACGCTTCGATCGTTCCCTGGATGAACAGTAGTAGTTTCCGATAAACATCTGTGTGCATTCTGTAAAGTGTGGACTATCAGAGTGTTGATGAAACACAGAAATTGCAACGGGATTGAATACAACAGTCACCATGCGCCCTTTCCTCCATGGGAGTAATGTCTCTAACAGTCTACGATTTGATCGTTCCCTGCAATACCAGTAGTAGTTACCGATGCACATCTGAATGCATTCTGTAATGTGTGGACCTTCAAAGTGTTGATGAAACACAGGAATTGCTGCGGGATTGAATACAACAGTCACCATGCGCACTTTCCTCCATGGGAGTAATGTCTCAAACAGTCTACGATTTGATCGTTCCCTGGAAGACCAGTAGTAGCTTCCGACGCACATCCGGGGGCATTCTGTTATGTGTGGACTATCAGAGTGTTGATGAAACACAGAAATTGCATCAGGATTGAATACAACAGTCACCATGGGCACTCTCCTCCGTGGGAGTAATGTCTCAAACAGTTTACGTCTTGATCGTTCCCTGGAATACCAGTTGTAGATTGCGATGCACATCTGGATTCATTCTGTAATCTGTTTACCTTCAAATTGTTGATGAAACACAGAAATTGAATCGGGATCGAATACAACAGTCACCATGCGTACTTTCCTCCATGGGAGTAATATCTCAAACAGTCTACGATTTGATCGTTCCCTGGAAGACCAGTAGTAGTTTCCGACGCACATCTTCTCACATTCTGTAATGTGTGGAGTATCGGAGTGTTGATGAAACACAGAAATTGCATCAAGATTGAATACAACAGTCAAAATGCGCCCTTTCCTCGATGGGAGTAATGTCTCAAACAGTTTACGCTTCGATCGTTCCCTGGATGAACAGTAGTAGTTTCCGATAAACATCTGTGTGCATTCTGTAAAGTGTGGACTATCAGAGTGTTGATGAAACACAGAAATTGCAACGGGATTGAATACAACAGTCACCATGCGCACTTTCCTCCATGGGAGTAATGTCTCAAACAGTCTACGATTTGATCGTTCCCTGCAATACCAGTAGTAGTTTCCGATGCACATCTGGAGGAATTCTGTAATCTGTGGACATTCAAAGTGTTGATGAAACACAGAAATTGCATCGGGATTGAATACAACAGTCACCATGCGCACTTTCCTTAATGGGAGTAATGTCTCAAACAGTCTACGCTTTGATCGTTCCTTGGGAGACCTGTAGTAGTTTCCGATGCACATCTGGAGGCATTCTGTAATCTGTGGACTATCAGAGTGTTGATGAAACACAGAAATTGCATCGGGATTGAATACAACAGTCACCATGCGCCCTTTCCTATGGGAGTAATGTCTCAAACAGTCTACGATTCGATCGTTTCCTGGAAGACCAGTAGTAGTTTCCGATGCACATCTATAGGCATTCTGTAATCTGTGGACTATCAGAGTGTTGATGAAACACAGAATTTGCATCGGGATTGAATACAAAAGTCACCATGCGCACTTTCCTGAATGGGAGTAATGCCTCAAACAGTTTACGCTTTGATCGTTCCCTGGAAGACCAGTAGCAGTTTCCGATGCACATCTGGGGGCATTCTATAATGAGTGGACTATCAGAGTGTTGATGAAACACAGATATTGCATCGGGATTAAATACAACACTCACCATGCGCACTTTCCTCCATGGGAGTAACATCTGAAACAGTCAACGATTTGCTCGTTCCCTGCAAGACCAGTAGTAGTTTGCGATGCACATCTGGAGGCATTCTGTAATCTGTGGACCTTCAAAGTGTTGATCAAACACAGAAATTGCCGCGGGAATCAATACTACAGTCACCATGCGCACTTTCCTCCATGGGAGTAATGTCTCAAACAGTCTACGCTTTGATCGTTCCCTGGAAAACCAGTAGTACTTTCCGATGCACATCTTCTGACATTCTGTAATGTGTGGACTATCAGAGTGTTGATGAAACACAGAAATTGCATCGGGAATGAATACAACAGTCACCATGCGCACTTTCCTCCATGGGAGTAATGTCTCAAACAGTCTACGCTTTGATCGTTCCCTGGAAAACCAGTAGTACTTTCCGATGCACATCTTCTGACATTCTGTAATGTGTGGACTATCAGAGTGTTGATGAAACACAGAAATTGCATCGGGATTGAATACAACAGTCACCATGCGCACTTTCCTCCATGGGAGTAATGTCTCAAACAGTCTACGATTTGATCGTTCCCTGGAAGACCAGTAGTAGCTTCCGACGCACATCCGGGGGCATTCTGTTATGTGTGGACTATCAGAGTGTTGATGAAACACAGAAATTGCATCAGGATTGAATACAACAGTCACCATGCGCACTTTCCTCCATGGGAGTAATGTCTCAAACAGTCTACGCTTTGATCGTTCCATGGAAGACCAGTAGTAGTTTCCGATGCACATCTTCTGACATTCTGTAATGTGTGGACTATCAGAGTGTAGATGAAACACAGAAATTGCTTCGGGAATGAATACAACAGTCACCATGCGCACTTTCCTCCATGGGAGTAATGTCTCAAACAGTCTACGCTTTGATCGTTCCCTGGAAAACCAGTAGTACTTTCCGATGCACATCTTCTGACATTCTGTAATGTGTGGACTATCAGAGTGTTGATGAAACACAGAAATTGCATCGGGATTGAATACAACAGTCACCATGCGCACTTTCCTCCATGGGAGTAATGTCTCAAACAGTCTACGATTTGATCGTTCCCTGGAAGACCAGTAGTAGCTTCCGACGCACATCCGGGGGCATTCTGTTATGTGTGGACTATCAGAGTGTTGATGAAACACAGAAATTGCATCAGGATTGAATACAACAGTCACCATGCGCACTTTCCTCCATGGGAGTAATGTCTCAAACAGTCTACGCTTTGATCGTTTCCTGGAGGGCCAGTAGTAGTTTCCGATGCACATCTAGAGGCATTCTGTAAACTGTGGACCTTCAAATTGTTGATGAAACACAGGAATTGAATCGGGATCGAATACAACAGTCACCATGCGCACTTTCCTCCATGGGAGTAATATCTCAAAGAGTCTACGCTTTGATCGTTCAGTGGAAGACCAGTAGTAGTTTCCGATGCACATCTTCTGACATTCTGTAATGTGTGGACTATCAGAGTGTTGATTAAACACAGAAATCGCATCAAGATTGAATACAACAGTCAAATTCGCCCTTTCCTCTATGGGAGTAATGTCTCAAACCGTTTTCGCTTTGATCGTTCCCTGGAAGAGCAGTAGTAGTTTCCGATGCACATCTGTGGGCATTCTGTAAAGTGTGGACTATCAGAGTGTTGATGAAACACAGAAATTGCATCGGGAATGAATACAACAGTCACCATGCGCACTTTCCTCCATGGGAGTAATGTCTCAAACAGCCTACGCTTTGATCGTTCCCTGGAAGACCAGTAGTAGTTTCCGACGTACATCTTCTCACATTCTGTAATGTGTGGACTATCGGAGTGTTGATGAAACACAGAAATTGCATCAAGATTGAATACAACAGTCAAAATGCGGCCTTCCCTCGATGGGAGGAATGTCTCAAACAGTTTACGCTTTGATCGTTCCCTGGATGAGCAGTAGTAGTTCCCGATAAACGTCTGTGGGTACTCTGTAAAGTGTGGACTATCAGAGTGTTGATGAAAAACAGAAATTGCATCAGGATTGAATACAGCAGTCACCATGCGCACTTTCCTGAATGGGAGTAATGCCTCAAACAGTTTACGCTTTGATCGTTCAATGGAAGACCACTAGTAGTTTGCGATGCACATCTGGAGGCATTCTGTAATCTGTGAACCTTCAAAGTGTTGATGAAACACAGAAATTGCATCGGGATTCAATACAAGAGTCACCATGCGCACTTTCCTCCATGGGAGAAATGTCTCAAACAGTTTACGATTTGATCGTTCCCTGGAAGACCAGTTGTAGTTTGCGATGCACATCTGGGGCATTCTGTAATCTGTGGACCTTCAAAGTGTTGATGAAACACAGAAATTGCCGCGGGATTCAATACAACAGTCACCATGCGCTCTTTCCTCCATGGGAATAATGTCTCTAACAGTCTACTGTTTGATCGTTTCCTGGAGGGCCAGTAGTAGTTTCCGATGCACATCTGGATTCATTCTGTAATCTGTGGACCTTCAAATTGTTGATGAAACACAGAAATTGAATCGGGATCGAATACAACAGTCACCAGGCGTACTTTCCTCCATGGGAGTAATATCTCAAAGAGTCTACGCTTTGATCGTTCCCTGGAAGACCAGTAGTAGTTTCCGACGCACATCTTCTCACATTCTGTAATGTGTGGACTATCAGAGTGTTGATGAAACACAGAAATTGCATCAAGATTGAATACAACAGTCAAAATGCGCCCTTTCCTCGATGGGAGTAATGTCTCAAACAGTTTACGCTTTGATCGTTCCCTGGATGAGCAGTAGTAGTTTCCGATAAACGACTGTGGGCACTCTGTAAAGTGTGGACTATCAGAGTGTTGATGAAACACAGAAATTGCATCAGGATTGAATACAACAGTCACAATGCGCACTTTCCTGAATGGGAGTAATGCCTCAAACAGATTACGCTTTGATCGTACCCTGGAAGACCAGTAGCAGTTTCCGATGCACATCTTGGGGGCATTCTGTAATGTGTGCCCTATCAGAGTGTTGATGAAACACATAAATTGCATCGGGATTGAATACAAAAGTCACCGTGCGCACTTTCTTGAATGGGAGTAATGCCTCTAACAGTTTACGCTTTGATCATTCCCTGGAAGACCAGTAGCAGTTTCCGATGTACATCTGGTGGCATTCTGTAATGAGTGGACTATCAGAGTGTTGATGAAACACAGAAATTGCATCAGGATTGAATACAACACTCACCATGCGCACTTTCCCCCATGGAAGTAATGTCTCAAACAGTTTATCCTTAGATCGTTCCCTGGATGAGCAGTAGTAGTTTCCGATAAACATCTGTTTGCATTCTGTAAAGTGTGGACTATCAGAGTGTTGATGAAACACAGAAATTGCAACGGGATTGAATACAACAGTCACCGTGCGCACTTTCCTCCATGGGAGTAATGTCTCAAACAGTCTACGCTTTGATCGTTCCCTGCAATACCAGTAGTAGTTTCCGATGCACATCTGGAGGCATTCTGTAATCTGTGGACATTCAAAGTGTTGATGAAACACAGAAATTGCATCGGGATTGAATACAACAGTCACCATGCGCACTTTCCTTAATGGGAGTAATGTCTCAAACAGTCTAGGCTTTGATCGTTCCTTAGGAGACCTGTAGTAGTTTCCGATGCACATCTGGAGGCATTCTGTAATCTGTGGACTATCAGAGTGTTGATGAAACACAGAAATTGCATCGGGATTGAATACAACAGTCACCATGCGCACTTTCCTTTGGGAGTAATGTCTCAAACAGTCTACGATTCGATCGTTTCCTGGAAGACCAGTAGTACTTTCCGATGCACATCTATAGGCATTCTGTAATCTGTTGACTATCAGAGTGTTGATGAAACACAGAATTTGCATCGGGATTGAATACAAAAGTCACCATGCGCACTTTCCTGAATGGGAGTAATGCCTCAAACAGTTTACGCTTTGATCGTTCCCTGGAAGACCAGTAGCAGTTTCCGATGCACATCTGGGGGCATTCTGTAATGAGTGGACTATCAGAGTGTTGATGAAACACAGATATGGCATCGGGATTAAATACAACACTCACCATGCGCACTTTCCTCCATGGGAGTAACATCTGAAACAGTCAACGATTTGCTCGTTCCCTGCAAGACCAGTAGTAGTTTGCGATGCACATCTGGAGGCATTCTGTAATCTGTGGACCTTCAAAGTGTTGATCAAACACAGAAATTGCCGCGGGAATTAATACTACAGTCACCATGCGCACTTTCCTCCATGGGCATAATGTCTCAAACAGTCTACGTTTTGATCGTTTCCTGGAGGGCCAGTAGAAGTTTCCGATGCACATCTGGTTGCATTCTGTAATCTGTGGACCTTCAAATTGTTGATGAAACACAGATATTGAATCGGGATCGAATACAACAGTCACCATGCGCACTTTCCTCCATGGGAGTAATATCTCAAAGAGTCTACGCTTTGATCGTTCCCTGGAAGACCAGTAGTAGTTTCCGATGCACATCTTCTGACATTCTGTAATGTGTGGACTATCAGAGTGTTGATGAAACACAGAAATTGCATCGGGAATGAATACAACAGTCACCATGCGCACTTTCCTCCATGGGAGAAATGTCTCAAACAGTTTACGATTTGATCGTTCCCTGGAAGACCAGTTGTAGTTTGCGATGCACATCTGGAGGCATTCTGTAATCTGTGGACCTTCAAAGTGTTGATGAAACACAGAAATTGCCGCGGGATTCAATACAACAGTCACCATGCGCTCTTTCCTCCATGGGAATAATGTCTCTAACAGTCTACTGTTTGATCGTTTCCTGGAGGGCCAGTAGTAGTTTCCGATGCACATCTGGATTCATTCTGTAATCTGTGGACCTTCAAATTGTTGATGAAACACAGAAATTGAATCGGGATCGAATACAACAGTCACCAGGCGTACTTTCCTCCATTGGAGTAATATCTCAAAGAGTCTACGCTTTGATCGTTCCCTGGAAGACCAGTAGTAGTTTCCGACGCACATCTTCTCACATTCTGTAATGTGTGGACTATCAGAGTGTTGATGAAACACAGAAATTGCATCAAGATTGAATACAACAGTCAAAATGCGCCCTTTCCTCGATGGGAGTAATGTCTCAAACAGTTTACGATTTGATCGTTCCCTGGATGAGCAGTAGTAGTTTCCGATAAACGACTGTGGGCACTCTGTAAAGTGTGGACTATCAGAGTGTTGATGAAACACAGAAATTGCATCAGGATTGAATACAACAGTCACAATGCGCACTTTCCTGAATGGGAGTAATGCCTCAAACAGTTTACGCTTTGATCGTTCCCTGGAAGACCAGTAGCAGTTTCCGATGCACATCTGGGGGCATTCTGTAATGTGTGCCCTATCAGAGTGTTGATGAAACACATAATTTGCATCGGGATTGAATACAAAAGTCACCATGCGCACTTTCTTGAATGGGAGTAATGCCTCTAACAGTTTACGCTTTGATCATTCCCTGGAAGACCAGTAGCAGTTTCCGATGTACATCTGGTGGCATTCTGTAATGAGTGGACTATCAGAGTGTTGATGAGACACAGAAATTGCATCAGGATTGAATACAACACTCACCATGCGCACTTTCCCCCATGGAAGTAATGTCTCAAACAGTTTACGCTTTGATCGTTCCCTGCAATACCAGTAGTAGTTTCCGATGCACATCTGGAGGCATTCTGTAATCTGTGGACATTCAAAGTGTTGATGAAACACAGAAATTGCATCGGGATTGAATACAACAGTCACCATGCGCACTTTCCTTAATGGGAGTAATGTCTCAAACAGTCTACGCTTTGATCGTTCCTTGGGAGACCTGTAGTAGTTTCCGATGCACATCTGGAGGCATTCTGTAATCTGTGGACTATCAGAGTGTTGATGAAACACAGAAATTGCATCGGGATTGAATACAACAGTCACCATGCGCACTTTCCTTTGGGAGTAATGTCTCAAACAGTCTACGATTCGATCGTTTCCTGGAAGACCAGTAGTACTTTCCGATGCACATCTATAGGCATTCTGTAATCTGTTGACTATCAGAGTGTTGATGAAACACAGAATTTGCATCGGGATTGAATACAAAAGTCACCATGCGCACTTTCCTGAATGGGAGTAATGCCTCAAACAGTTTACGCTTTGATCGTTCCCTGGAAGACCAGTAGCAGTTTCCGATGCACATCTGGGGGCATTCTGTAATGAGTGGACTATCAGAGTGTTGATGAAACACAGATATGGCATCGGGATTAAATACAACACTCACCATGCGCACTTTCCTCCATGGGAGTAACATCTGAAACAGTCAACGATTTGCTCGTTCCCTGCAAGACCAGTAGTAGTTTGCGATGCACATCTGGAGGCATTCTGTAATCTGTGGACCTTCAAAGTGTTGATCAAACACAGAAATTGCCGCGGGAATCAATACTACAGTCACCATGCGCACTTTCCTCCATGGGAGTAATATCTCAAAGAGTCTACGCTTTGACCGTTCCCTGGAAGACCAGTAGTAGTTTCCGATGCACATCTTCTGACATTCTGTAATGTGTGGACTATCTGAGTGTTGATGAAACACAGAAATTGCATCGGGATTGAATACAACAGTCACCATGCGCACTTTCCTCCATGGGAGTAATGTCTCAAACAGTCTACGATTTGATCGTTCCCTGGAAGACCAGTAGTAGCTTCCGACGCACATCCGGGGGCATTCTGTTATGTGTGGACTATCAGAGTGTTGATGAAACACAGAAATTGCATCAGGATTGAATACAACAGTCACCATGCGCACTTTCCTCCATGGGAGTAATGTCTCAAACAGTTTACGTCTTGATCGTTCCCTGGAAGACCAGTAGTAGTTTGCGATGCACATCTGGATTCATTCTGTAATCTGTTTACCTTCAAATTGTTGATGAAACACAGAAATTGAATCGGGATCGAATACAACAGTCACCATGCGTACTTTCCTCCATGGGAGTAATATCTCAAACAGTCTACGATTTGATCGTTCCCTGGAAGACCAGTATTAGTTTCCGACGCACATCTTCTCACATTCTGTAATGTGTGGACTATCGGAGTGTTGATGAAACACAGAAATTGCATCAAGATTGAATACAACAGTCAAAATGCGCCCTTTCCTCGATGGGAGTAATGTCTCAAACAGTTTACGCTTTGATCGTTCCCTGGATGAGCAGTAGTAGTTTCCTATAAACATCTGTGTGCATTCTGTAAAGTGTGGACTATCAGAGTGTTGATGAAACACAGAAATTGCAACGGGATTGAATACAACAGTCACCATGCCCACTTTCCTCCATGGGAGTAATGTCTCAAACAGTCTACGCTTTGATCGTTCCCTGCAATACCAGTAGTAGTTTCCGATGCACATCTTTAGGCATTCTGTAATCTGTGGACCTTCAAAGTGTTGATGAAACACAGAAATTGCATCCGGATTGAATACAACAGTCACCATGCGCACTTTCCTCCATGGGAGTAATGTCTCAAACAGTCTACGCTTTGATCGTTTCCTGGAGGGCCAGTAGTAGTTTCCGATGCACATCTAGAGGCATTCTGTAAACTGTGGACCTTCAAATTGTTGATCAAACACAGAAATTGAATCGGGATCGAATACAACAGTCACCATGCGCACTTTCCTCCATGGGAGTAATATCTCAAAGAGTCTACGCTTTGATCGTTCCCTGGAAGTCCAGTAGTAGTTTCCGATGCACATCTTCTGACATTCTGTAATGTGTGGACTATCAGAGTGTTGATGAAACACAGAAATCGCATCAAGATTGAATACAACAGTCAAAATGCGCCCTTTCCTCTATGGGAGTAATGTCTCAAACCGTTTTCGCTTTGATCGTTCCCTGGAAGAGCAGTAGTAGTTTCCGATGCACATCAGTGGGCATTCTGTAAAGTGTGGACTATCAGAGTGTTGATGAAACACAGAAATTGCATCGGGAATGAATACAACAGTCACCATGCGCACTTTCCTCCATGGGATTAATGTCTCAAACAGCCTACGCTTTGATCGTTCCCTGGAAGACCAGTAGTAGTTTCCGACGTACATCTTCTCACATTCTGTAATGTGTGGACTATCGGAGTGTTGATGAAACACAGAAATTGCATCAAGATTGAATACAACAGTCAAAATGCGGCCTTCCCTCGATGGGAGGAATGTGTCAAACAGTTTACGCTTTGATCGTTCCCTGGATGAGCAGTAGTAGTTTCCGATGAACGTCTGTGGGTACTCTGTAAAGTGCGGACTATCAGAGTGTTGATGAAAAACAGAAATTGCATCAGGATTGAATACAACAGTCACCATGCGCACTTTCCTGAATGGGAGTAATGCCTCAAACTGTTTTCGCTTTGATCGTTCCCTGGAAGACCACTAGTAGTTTGCGATGCACATCTGGAGGCATTCTGTAATCTGTGAACCTACAAAGTGTTGATGAAACAGAGAAATTGCCGCGAGATTGAATACAACAGTCACCATGCGCACTTTCCTCCGTGGCAGTAATGTCTCAAACAGTCTACGTTCCGATCGTTTCCTGGAAGCCCAGTAGTAGTTTCCGATGCACATCTATATTCATTCCGTAATCTTTGGACCTTCAAAGTGTTGATGAAACACAGAAATTGCATCGGGATTCAATACAACAGTCACCATGCGCCCTTTCCTCCATGGGAGTAATGTCTCTAACAGTCTACGCTTTAACCGTTCCCTGCAAGACCAGTAGTAGTTACCGATGCACATCTGGAGGCATTCCGTAATGTGTGGACATTCAAAGTGTTGATGAAACACAGGAATTGCTGCGGGATTGAATACAACAGTCACCTTGCGCACTTTCCTCCATGGGAGTAATGTCTCAAATAGTCTACGATTTGATCGTTCCCTGGAAGACCAGTAGTAGCTTCCGACGCACATCTGGGGGCATTTTGTAATTTGTGGACTATCAGAGTGTTGATGAAACACAGAAATTGCATCAGGATTGAATACAACAGTCACCATGCGCACTTTCCTCCATGGGAGAAATGTCTCAAACAGTTTACGATTTGATCGTTCCCTGGAAGACCAGTTGTAGTTTGCGATGCACATCTGGAGGCATTCTGTAATCTATGGACCTTCAAAGTGTTGATGAAACACAGAAATTGCCGCGGAATTCAATACAACAGTCACCATGCGCTCTTTCCTCCATGGGAATAATGTCTCTAACAGTCTACTCTTTGATCGTTTCCTGGAGGGCCAGTAGTAGTTTCCGATGCACATCTGGATTCATTCTGTAATCTGTGGACCTTCAAATTGTTGATGAAACACAGAAATTGAATCGGGATCGAATACAACAGTCCCCAGGCGTACTTTCCTCCATGGGAGTAATATCTCAAAGAGTCTACGCTTTGATCGTTCCCTGGAAGACCAGTAGTAGTTTCCGACGCACATCTTCTCACATTCTGTAATGTGTGGACTATCGGAGTGTTGATGAAACACAGAAATTGCATCAAGATTGAATACAACAGTCAAAATGCGCCCTTTCCTCGATGGGAGTAATGTCTCAAACAGTTTACGCTTTGATCGTTCCCTGGATGAGCAGTAGTAGTTTCCGATAAACGACTGTGGGCACTCTGTAAAGTGTGGACTATCAGAGTGTTGATGAAACACAGAAATTGCATCAGGATTGAATACAACAGTCACAATGCGCACTTTCCTGAATGGGAGTAGTGCCTCAAACAGTTTACGCTTTGATCGTTCCCTGGAAGACCAGTAGCAGTTTCCGATGCACATCTGGGGGCATTCTGTAATCTGTGCCCTATCAGAGTGTTGATGAAACACATAATTTGCATCGGGATTGAATACAAAAGTCACCATGCGCATTTTCCTGAATGGGAGTAATGCCTCAAACAGTTTACGCTTTGATCGTTCCCTGGAAGACCAGTAGCAGTTTCCGATGCACATCTGGTGGCATTCTGTAATGAGTGGACTATCAGAGTGTTGATGAAACACAGAAATTGCATCAGGATTGAATACAACACTCACCATGCGCACTTTCCCCCATGGAAGTAATGTCTCAAACGTTTTACGCTTTGATCGTTCCCTGGAAGACCAGTAGTAGTTTCCGATGCACATCTGGGGGCATTCTGGAATGTGTGACCTATCAGAGTGTTGATGAAACACAGAAATTGCCGCGGGATTGAATTCAACAGTCACCATGCGCACTTTCCTCCATGGGAGTAATGTCTTAAACCGTCTACGCTTTGATCGTTCCCTGGAATACCAGTAGTACTTCCCGATGCACATCTGGGGGCATTCTGTAATGTGTGGACTATCAGAGTGTTGATGATACACAGATATTGCATCGGGATTAAATACAACAGTCACCATGCGCACTTTGCTCCATGGGAGTAATGTCTAAAGCAGTCTACGCTTTGCTCGTTCCCTGCAAGACCAGTAGTAGTTTTCGATGCACATCTGGAGGCATTCTGTAAACTGTGGACCTTCAAAGTGTTGAACAAACACAGAAATTGCCGCGGGATTCAATACAACAGTCACCATGCGCACTTTCCTCCATGGGAATAATGTCTCAAACAGTCTACGCTTTGATCGTTTCCTGGAGGGCCAGTAGAAGTTTCCGATGCACATCTGGAGGCATTCTGTAATCTGTGGACCTTCAAATTGTTGATGAAACACAGAAATTGAATCGGGATAGAATACAACAGTCACCATGCGCACTTTCCTTAATGGGAGTAATGTCTCAAACAGTCTACGCTTTGGTCGTTCCTTGGGAGACCTGTAGTAGTTTCCGATGCACATCTGGAGGCATTCTGTAATCTGTGGACCTTCAAAGTGTTGATGAAACACAGAAATTGCCGCGGGATTCAATACAACAGTCACCATGCGCACTTTCCTCCATGGGAATAATGTCTCAAACAGTCTACGCTTTGATCGATTCCTGGAGGGCCAGTAGTAGTTTCCGATGCACATCTAGAGGCATTCTGTAAACTGTGGACCTTCAAATTGTTGATGAAACACAGAAATTGAACCGTGATCGAATACAACAGTCACCATGCGCACTTTCCTCCATGAGAGTAATATCTCAAAGAATCTACGCTTTGATCGTTCCCTGGAAGACCAGTAGTAGTTTCCGATGCACATCTTCTGACATACTGTAATGTGTGGACTATCAGAGTGTTGATGAAACACAGAAATCGCATCAAGATTGAATACAACAGACAAAATGCGCCCTTTCCTCCATGGGAGTAATGTCTCAAGCAGTTTACGTTTTGATCGTTCCCTGGAAGACCAGTAGTAGTTTCCAATGCACATCTGGAGGCATTCTGTAATCTGTGGACCTTCAAAGTGTTGATGAAACACAGATATTGCATCGGGATTGAATACAACAGTCACCATGCGCACTTTCCTATGGGAGTAATGTCTCAAACAGTCTACGATTTGATCGTTTCCTGGAAGACCAGTAGTAGTTTCCGATGCACATCTATAGGCATTCTGTAATCTGTGGACTATCAGAGTGTTGATGAAACACAGAATTTGCATCGGGATTGAATACAAAAGTCACCATGCGCACTTTCCTGAATGGTGGTAATGCCTCAAACAGTTTACGCTTTGATCGTTCCCTGGAAGACCAGTAGCAGTTTCCGATGCACATCTGGGGGCATTCTGTAATGAGTGGACTATCAGAGTGTTGATGAAACACAGATATTGCATCGGGATTAAATACAACACTCACCATGCGCACTTTCCTCCATGGGAGTAACATCTGAAACAGTCAACGATTTGCTCGTTCCCTGCAAGACCAGTAGTAGTTTGCGATGCACATCTGGAGGCATTCTGTAATCTGTGGACCTTCAAAGTGTTGATCAAACACAGAAATTGCCGCGGGAATCAATACTACAGTCACCATGCGCACTTTCCTCCATGGGCATAATGTCTCAAACAGTCTACGCTTTGATCGTTTCCTGGAGGGCCAGTAGAAGTTTCCGATGCACATCTGGTTGCATTCTGTAATCTGTGGACCTTCAAATTGTTGATGAAACACAGAAATTGAATCGGGATCGAATACAACAGTCACCATGCGCACTTTCCTCCATGGGAGTAATATCTCAAAGAGTCTACGCTTTGATCGTTCCCTGGAAGACCAGTAGTAGTTTCCGATGCACATCTTCTGACATTCTGTAATGTGTGGACTATCAGAGTGTTGATGAAAAACAGAAATTGCATCGGGAATGAATACAACAGTCACCATGCGCACTTTCCTCCATGGGAGTAATGTCTCAAACAGTCTACGCTTTGATCGTCCCCTGGAAATCCAGTAGTACTTTCCGATGCACATCTTCTGACATTCTGTAATGTGTGGACTATCAGAGTGTTGATGAAACACAGAAATTGCATCGGGATTGAATACAACAGTCACCATGCGCACTTTCCTCCATGGGAGTAATGTCTCAAACAGTCTACGATTTGATCGTTCCCTGGAACTCCAGTAGTAGCTTCCGACGCACATCCGGGGGCATTCTGTTATGTGTGGACTATCAGAGTGTTGATGAAACACAGAAATTGCATCAGGATTGAATACAACAGTCACCATGCGCACTTTCCTCCATGGGAGTAATGTCTCAAACAGTTTACGACTTGATCGTTCCCTGGAAGACCAGTTGTAGTTTGCGATGCACATCTGGATTCATTCTGTAATCTGTTTACCTTCAAATTGTTGATGAAACACAGAAATTGAATCGGGATCGAATACAACAGTCACCATGCGTACTTTCCTCCATGGGAGTAATATCTCAAACAGTCTACGATTTGATCGTTCCCTGGAAGACCAGTATTAGTTTCCGACGCACATCTTCTCACATTCTGTAATGTGTGGACTATCGGAGTGTTGATGAAACACAGAAATTGCATCAAGATTGAATACAACAGTCAAAATGCGCCCTTTCCTCGATGGGAGTAATGTCTCAAACAGTTTACGCTTTGATCGTTCCCTGGATGAGCAGTAGTAGTTTCCGATAAACATCTGTGTGCATTCTGTAAAGTGTGGACTATCAGAGTGTTGATGAAACACAGAAATTGCAACGGGATTGAATACAACAGTCACCATGCCCACTTACCTCCATGGGAGTAATGTCTCAAACAGTCTACGCTTTGATCGTTCCCTGTAATACCAGTAGTAGTTTCCGATGCACATCTTTAGGCATTCTGTAATCTGTGGACCTTCAAAGTGTTGATGAAACACAGAAATTGCATCCGGATTGTATACAACAGTCACCATGCGCACTTTTCTCCATGGGAGTAATGTCTCAAACAGTCTACGCATTGATCGTTTCCTGGAGGGCCAGTAGTAGTTTCCGATGCACATCTAGAGGCATTCTGTAAACTGTGGACCTTCAAATTGTTGATGAAACACAGAAATTGAATCGGGATCGTATACAACTGTCACCATGCGCACTTTCCTCCATGGGAGTAATATCTCAAAGAGTCTACGCTTTGATCGTTCCCTGGAAGACCAGTAGTAGTTTCCGATGCACATCTTCTGACATTCTGTAATGTGTGGACTATCAGAGTGTTGATGAAACACAGAAATCGCATCAAGATTGAATACAACAGTCAATAGCGCCCCTTCCTCTATGGGAGTAATGTCTCAAACCGTTTTCGCTTTGATCGTTCCCTGGAAGAGCAGTAGTAGTTTCCGATGCACATCTGTGGGCATTCCGTAAAGTGTGGACTATCAGAGTGTTGATGAAACACAGAAATTGCATCGGGAATGAATACAACAGTCACCATGCGTACTTTCCTCCATGGGAGTAATGTCTCAAACAGCCTACGCTTTGATCGTTCCCTGGAAGACCAGTAGTAGTTTCCGACGTACATCTTCTCACATTCTGTAATGTGTGGACTATCGGAGTGTTGATGAAACACAGAAATTGCATCAAGATTGAATACAACAGTCAAAATGCGGCCTTCCCTCGATGGGAGGAATGTCTCAAACAGTTTACGCTTTTATCGTTCCCTGGATGAGCAGTAGTAGTTTCCGATAAACGTCTTTGGGTACTCTGTAAAGTGTGGACTATCAGAGTGTTGATGAAAAACAGAAATTGCATCAGGATTGAATACAACAGTCACCATGCGCACTTTCCTGAATGGGAGTAATGCCTCAAACAGTTTACGCTTTGATCGTTCCCTGGAAGACCACTAGTAGTTTGCGATGCACATCTGGAGGCATTCTGTAATCTGTGAACCTTCAAAGTGTTGATGAAACAGAGAAATTGCCGCGAGATTGAATACAACAGTCACCATGCGCACTTTCCCCCGTGGGAGTAATGTCTCAAACAGTCTACGTTTCGATCGTTTCCTGGAAGCCCAGTAGTAGTTTCCGATGCACATCTATATTCATTCCGTAATCTTTGGACCTTCAAAGTGTTGATGAAACACAGAAATTGCATCGGGATTCAATACAACAGTCACCATGCGCCCTTTCCTCCATGGGAGTAATGTCTCTAACAGTCTACGCTTTAACCGTTCCCTGCAAGACCAGTAGTAGTTACCGATGCACATCTGGAGGCATTCCGTAATGTGTGGACATTCAAAGTGTTGATGAAACACAGGAATTGCTGCGGGATTGAATGCAACAGTCACCATGCGCACTTTCCTCCATGGGAGTAATGTCTCAAACAGTCTACGATTTGATCGTTCCCTGGAAGACCAGTAGTAGCTTCCGACGCACATCTGGGGGCATTCTGTAATTTGTGGACTATCAGAGTGTTGATGAAACACAGAAATTGCATCAGGATTGAATACAACAGTCACAATGCGCACTTTCCTGAATGGGAGTAATGCCTCAAACAGTTTACGCTTTGATCGTTCCCTGGAATGCCAGTAGCAGTTTCCGATGCACATCTGGGGGCATTCTGTAATGTGTGAACTATCAGAGTGTTGATGAAACACATAATTTGCATCGGGATTGAATACAAAAGTCACCATGCGCACTTTCCTGAATGGGAGTAATGCCTCAAACAGTTTACGCTTTGATCGTTCCCTGGAAGACCAGTAGCAGTTTCCGATGCACATCTGGTGGCATTCTGTAATGAGTGGACTATCAGAGTGTTGATGAAACACAGAAATTGCAGCAGGATTGAATACAACACTCACCATGCGCACTTTCCCCCATGGAAGTAATGTCTCAAACGTTTTACGCTTTGATCGTTCCCTGGAAGACCAGTAGTAGTTTCCGATGCACATCTGGGGGCATTCTGGAATGTGTGACCTATCAGAGTGTTGATGAAACACAGAAATTGCCGCGGGATTGAATTCAACAGTCACCATGCGCACTTTCCTCCATGGGAGTAATGTCTTAAACAGTCTACGCTTTGATCGTTCCCTGGAATGCCAGTAGTACTTCCCGATGCACATCTGGGGGCATTCTGTAATGTGTGGACTATCAGAGTGTTCATGATACACAGATATTGCATCGGGATTAAATACAACAGTCACCATGCGCACTTTCCTCCATGGGAGTAATGTCTCAAGCAGTCTACGCTTTGCTCGTTCCCTGCAAGACCAGTAGTAGTTTGCGATGCACATCTGGAGGCATTCTGTAAACTGTGGACCTTCAAAGTGTTGATCAAACACAGAAATTGCCGCGGGATTCAATACAACAGTCACCATGCGCACTTTCCTCCATGGGAATAATGTCTCAAACAGTCTACGCTTTGATCGTTTCCTGGAGGGCCAGTTGAAGTTTCCGATGCACATCTGGAGGCATTCTGTAATCTGTGGACCTTCAAATTGTTGATGAAACACAGAAATTGCATCGGGATTGAATACAACAGGCACCATGCTCACTTTCCTCCACAGGATTAATGTCTCAAACAGTCTACGCTTTGATCGTTCCCTGGAAGACCAGTAGTAGTTTCCGATGCACATCTGGTGGCATTCTGTTATCTGTGGACTATCAGAGTGTTGATGAAACACAGAAATTTCATCGGGATTGAATACAACAGTCACCATCCACACTTTCCGCCATGGGAGTAATGTCTAAAACAGTCCTCGCTTTAATCATTTCCTGGAAGACCAGTAGTAGTTTCCGATGCACATCTGGTGGCATTCTGTAATCTGTGGGCTATCAGAGTGTTGATAAAACACTGAAATTGCATCGGGATTGAATACAACAGTCACCATCCGCACATTCCTCCATGGAAGTAACGTCTGAAACAGTCTACCATTTGATAGTTCCCTGGAAGACCAGTAGTAGTTTTCGATGCACATCTGGAGGCGTTCTGTAATCTGTGGACCTTCAAAGTGTTGATGAAATACAGAAATTGCATCGGGATTGAATACAACAGTCACCATGCTCACTTTCCTCGATGGGAATAATGTATCAAACAGTCTCAGCATTGATCGTTCCCAGGAAGGCCAGTAGTAGTTTCCGATGCACATCTGGTTTCATTCTGTAATATGTGGACTGTCACAGTGTTGATGAAACACAGAAATTGCATTGGGATTGAATACAATAGTCACCATGCGCACTTTCCTAAACGTTAGTAGTGTGTCAAACAGTCTACGCTTTGATCATTCCCTGGAAGACCAGTAGTAGTTCCCGATGCACATCCGGTGGCATTCTGTAATCTGTGTACTATCAGAATGTTGTTGGAACACTGAAATTGCTTCGGGATTGAATACAACAGTCACCATGCCCACTTTCCTCCATGGGAGTAATGTCTAAAACAGTCTACGTTTCGATCGTTTCCTGGAAGCCCAGTAGTAGTTTCCGATGCTCATCTATATTCATTCCGTAATCTTTGGACCTTCAAAGTGTTGATGAAACACAGAAATTGCATCGGGATTCAATACAACAGTCACCATGCACCCTTTCCTCCATGGGAGTAATGTCTCTAACAGTCTACGCTTTAACCGTTCCCTGCAAGACCAGTAGTAGTTACCGATGCACATCTGGAGGCATTCCGTAATGTGTGGACATTCAAAGTGTTGATGAAACACAGGAATTGCTGCGGGATTGAATACAACAGTCACCATGCGCACTTTCCTCCATGGGAGTAATGTCTCAAACAGTCTACGATTTGATCGTTCCCTGAAAGACCAGTAGTAGCTTCCGACGCACATCTGGGGGCATTCTGTAATTTGTGGACTATCAGAGTGTTGATGAAACACAGAAATTGCATCAGGATTGAATACAACAGTCACCATGCGCACTTTCCTCCATGGGAGAAATGTCTCAAACAGTTTACGATTTGATCGTTCCCTGGAAGACCAGTTGTAGTTTGCGATGCACATCTGGAGGCATTCTGTAATCTGTGGACCTTCAAATTGTTGATGATACACAGAAATTGAATCGGGATCGAATACAACAGTCACCATGCGCACTTTCCTAAATGGGAGTAATATATCAAACAGTCTATGCTTTGATCGTTCCCTGGAAGACCAGTAGTAGTTTCCATTGCACATATTCTGACATTCTGTAATGTGTGGACTATCAGAGTGTTGATGAAACACAGAAATTGCATCAAGATTGAATACAAGAGTCAAAATGCGCCCTTTCTTCGATGGGAGTAATGTCTCAAGCAGTTTACGATTTGATCGTTCCCTGGAGGAGCAGTAGTAGTTTCCGATAAACATCTGTGGGCATTCTGTAAAGTGTGGACTATCAGAGTGTTGATGAAACACAGAAATTGCATCGGGATTGAATACAACAGTCACCATGCGCACTTTCCTCCATGGGAGTAATGTCTCAAACAGTCTACGCTTTGATCGTTCCTGGGAGACCTGTAGTAGTTTCCGATACACATCTGGAGGCATTCTGTAATCTGTGGACTATCAGAGTGTTTATGAAACACAGAAATGGCATCGGGATTGAATACAACAGTCACAATGTGCACTTTCCTCCATGGGAGTAATGTCTCAAACAGTCTACGCTTTGATCTTTCCCTGGACGACCAGTACTAGTTTCCGATGCACATCTGGGGGCATTCTGTAATGTGGGGACTATCAGAGTGTTGATGAAACATAGATATTGCATCAGGAATGAATACAACAGTCACCATGTGCACTTTCCTCCATGGGAGTAACGTCTCAAACAGTTTACGCTTTGATCGTTCCCTGGGAGACCAGTAGTAGTTTCCGACGCACATCTTCTCACATTCTGTAATGTGTGGACTATCGGAGTGTTGATGAAACACAGAAATTGCATAAATATTGAATACAACAGTCGAAATGCGCCCTTTCCTCGATGGGAGTAATGTCTCAAACAGTTTACGCCTTGATCGTTCCCTGGAAGAATAGTAGTAGTTTGCGATGCACATCTGGAGGCATTCTGTAACCTGTGGAACTTCAAAGTGTTGATGAAACACAGAAATTGCCGCGGGATTCAATACAACAGTCACCAGGCGCACTTTCCTCCATGGGAATAATGTCTCAAAGAGTCTACGCTTTGATCGATTCCTGGAGGGCCAGTAGTAGTTTCCGATGCACATCTGGAGGCATTCTGTAATCTGTGGACCTTCAAAGTGTTGATGAAACACAGAAATTGCATCGGGATTGAATACAACAGTCACCATGTGCACTTTCCTCCATGGGAGTAATGTCTCATAGAGTCTACGCTTTGATCGTTCCCTGGAAGACCAGTAGTAGTTTCCGATGCACATCTGGTGGCATTCTGTAATGTGTGGACTATCAGAGTGTTGATTAAACACAGAAATTGCATCGTGATTGAATACAACAGTCACCATGCGCACTTTCCTCCATGAGAGTAATGTCTCAAACAGTTTACGCCTTGATCGTTCCCTGGAAGACCAGTAGTAGTTTCCGATGCACATCTGGAGGCATTCTGTAATCTGTGGAGTATCAGAGTGTTTATGAAACACAGAAATTGCATCGGGATTGAATACAACAGTCACCATCCGCACTTTCCACCACGGGAGTAATGTCTCAAACAGTCTACGCTTTGATCGTTCCCTGGAAGACCAGTAGAAGTTTAAGATGCACATCTGGAGGCATTCTGTAATCTGTTGACCTTCAAAGTGTTGATGAAACACAGAAATTGCATCGGGATTGAATACAACACTCACCATGCGCACTTTCCTCCACGGGAGTAATGTCTCAAACAGTCAACGCTTTGATCGTTCCCTGGAAGACCAGTAGTAGTTTCCGATGCACGTCTGGTGGCATTCTGTATTCTGTGGACTATCAGAGTGTTGATGAAACACAGAAATTGCATCGGGATTGAATACAACAGGCACCATGCTCACTTTCCTCCACAGGATTAATGTCTCAAACAGTCTACGCTTTGATCGTTCCCTGGAAGACCAGTAGTAGTTTCCGATGCACATCTGGTGGCATTCTGTTATCTGTGGACTATCAGAGTGTTGATGAAACACAGAAATTTCATCGGGATTGAATACAACAGTCACCATCCACACTTTCCGCCATGGGAGTAATGTCTGAAACAGTCCTCGCTTTAATCATTTCCTGGAAGACCAGTAGTAGTTTCCGATGCACATCTGGTGGCATTCTGTAATCTGTGGGCTATCAGAGTGTTGATAAAACACTGAAATTGCATCGGGATTGAATACAACAGTCACCATCCGCACATTCCTCCATGGGAGTAACGTCTGAAACAGTCTACCATTTGATAGTTCCCTGGAAGACCAGTAGTAGTTTTCGATGCATATTTGGAGGCGTTCTGTAATCTGTGGACCTTCAAAGTGTTGATGAAATACAGAAATTGCATCGGGATTGAATACAACTGTCACCATGCTCACTTTCCTCGATGGGAATAATGTATCAAACAGTCTAAGCTTTGATCGTTCCCAGGAAGGCCAGTAGTAGTTTCCGATGCACATCTGGTTTCATTCTGTAATATGTGGACTGTCACAGTGTTGATGAAACACAGAAATTGCATCGGGATTGAATACAATAGTCACCATGCGCACTTTCCTAAACGTTAGTAGTGTGTCAAACAGTCTACGCTTTGATAGTTCCCTGGAAGACCAATAGTAGTTTCCGATGCACATCCGGTGGCGTTCTGTAATCTGTGGACTATCAGAATGTTGTTGAAACACTGAAATTGCATCGGGATTGAATACAACAGTCACCATACGCACTTTCCTCCATGGGAGTAATGTCTAAAACAGTCTACAGTTTGATCGATCCCTGGAAGACCAGTAGAAGTTTCGATTCACATCTGGAGGCATTCTGTAATCTGTGGTACTTTAAAGTGTTGATGAAACACAGAAATTGCATCGGGATTAAATACAACAGTCACCATGGGCCCTTTCCTCCGTGGGAGTAATGTCTCAAACAGTGTACTCTTTTATCGTTTCCTGGAAGACCAGTAGTAGTTTCTGATGCTCATCTGGAGGCATTCTGTAATCTGGGGAGTATCAGAGTGTTGATGAAACACCGAAATTGCATCGGGATTGAATACAACAGTCACCATCCGCACTTTCCAAAACGGGAGTAATGTCTCAAACAGTCTACGCTTTGATCGTTCCCTGGAAGACCAGTAGTAGTTTCCGATGCACATCTGGAGGCATTCTGTAATCTGTTGACCTTCAAAGTGTTGATGAAACACAGAAATTGCATCGGGATTGAATACAACAGTCACCATGCGCACTTGCCTAAACGGGAGTAGTGTGTCAAACAGTCTACGCTTTGATCATTCCCTAGAAGACCAGTAGTAGTTTCGATGCACTTCTGGAGGTATTCTGTAATCTGTGGACTATCAGAGTGTTGATGAAACACAGAAATTGCATCGGGATTCAATACAACAATCACCATGTGCACCTTCCTCCATGGGAGTAATGTCTCAAACAGTCTACGCTTTGATAGTTCCCTGGAAGACCAGTAGTAGTTTCCGATGCACATCCGGTGGCATTCTGTAATCTGTGGACTATCAGAATGTTGTTGAAACACTGAAATTGCATCAGGATTGAATACAACAGTCACCATGCCCACTTTCCTCCATGGGAGTAATGTCTAAAACAGTCTACAGTTTGATCGATCATTGGCAGACCAGTAGAAGTTTCGATTCACATCTGGAGGCATTCTGTAAACTGTGGTTCTTTAAAGTGTTGATGAAACACAGAAATTGCATCGGGATTAAATACAACAGTCACCATGGGCCCTTTCCTCCGTGGAAGTAATGTCTCAAACAGTGTACTCTTTTATCGTTTCCTGGATGACCAGTAGTAGTTTCCGATGCACATTTGGAGGCATTCTGTAATCTGTGGACTATCAGAGTGTTGTTGAAACACAGAAATTGCATCGGGATTCAATACAACAGTCACCATGCGCACTTTCCTACATAGTAGTAATGTCTCAAACAGTCTACGCTTTGATCGTTCCCTGGAGGACCAGTAGTAGTTTCCGATGCACATCCGGAGGTATTCGGTAATCTGTGGTCTATCCGGGTTTTGATAAAAGACAGAAATTGCATCGGGATTGAATACAACAGGCACCTTTCTCCATGGGAGTAATCTCTCAAACAGTCATCGCTTTGATCGTTCCCTGGAAGACCAGTAGTAGTTTCCGATGCACATCTGGAGGCATTCTGTAATCTGGGGATCTTCAAAGTGTTGATGAAACATAGAAATTGCATCGGGTTTGAATACAACAGTCAGCATCCACACATTCCTTAATGGGAGTTATGTCTGAAACAGTCTACGCTTTGATTGTACCCTGGAAGACCAGTAGTAGTTTCCGATGCACATCTGGAGGCATTCTGTAATCGTTGGACCTTCAAAGTGTTGATGGAACACATAAATTGAATCGGGAATGAATACAACTGTCACAATCCGCACTTTCCTCAATGGGAGTAATGTCTCAAACAGTCTACGCTTTGATCGTAACCAGGAAGAGAAGTAGTAGTTTCCGATGCACATCTGGAGACAATCTGTATTCTGTGAACTATCAGAGTGTTGATGAAACACAGAAATTGCATCGGGACTGAATACAACAGTCACCATCCGCAATTTCCTCCATGGGAGTAACGTCTGAAACAGTCTATGCCTTCATCGTTCCCTGGAAGACCAGTAGTAGTTTCCGATGCACATCTGTTGGCATTCTGTAATCTGTGGACTATCAGATTGTTGATGAAACACAGAAATGGCATCGGGTTTGAATACAACAGGCACCATCCGCACTTTCCACCACGGGAGTAATGTCTCAAACAGTTTCCTGGAAGACCAGTAGTAGTTTCTGATGCACATCTGGGGGCATTCTGTAAAGTGTGGACTATCAGAGTGTTGATGAAACACAGAAATTGCATCGGGATTGAATACAACAGTCAACATGCGCACTTTCCTCAATGGGAGTAATGTCTCAAAGCGTCTACGATTTGATCGATCCCTGCAATACCAGTAGTAGTTTCCACAGCACATCTGGAGGCATTCTGTTATCTGTGGACCTTCAAAGTGTTGATGAAACACAGAAATTGCATCGGGATTGAATACAACAGTCACCATGCACACTTTCCTCCATGGGAGTAATGTCTCAAACAGTCTACGCATTGATCTATCCTTGGGAGACCTGTAGTAGTTTCTGATGCACGTCTGGAGGCATTCTGTAATCTGTGGACTATCAGAGTGTTGATGAAACACAGAAATTGCATCGGGATTGAATACAACAGTCACCATGTGCACTTTCCGCCATGGGAGTAATGTCTCAAACAGTTTTCGCTTTGATCGTTCCCTGGAATACCAGTAGTAGTTTCCAATGCACATCTGGGGGCATTCTGTAATGTGTGGACTATCAGAGTGTTGATGAAACATAGAAATTGCATCAGGAATGAATACAATAGTCACCATGCGCACTTTCCTCAATGGGAGTAATGTCTCAAACAGTTTACGCTTTGATCGTTCCCTGGAAGGCCAGTAGTAGCTTCCGACGCACACCTGGGGGCATTCGGTAATGTATGGACTATCAGAGTGTTGAAGAAACACAGAAATTGCATCGGGATTGAATACAACAGTCACCATGCGTACTTTCCTCCATGGGAATAATGTCACACACAGTCTACGCATTGATCGTTCCCTGCAAGACCAGTAGTAGTTAGCAATGCACATCTGGAGGCATTCTTTAATCTGTGGACCTTCAAAGTGTTGATGAAACACAGAAATTGCCGCGAGATTGAATACAACAGTCACCATGCGCACTTTCCTATGGGAGTAATGTCTCAAACAGTCTACGGTTCGATCGTTTCCTGGAAGACCAGTAGTAGTTTCCGATGCACATCTATAGGCATTCTGTAATCTTTGGATCTTCAAAGTGTTGATGAAACACAGAAATTGCATCGGGATTCAATACAACAGTCGCCATGCGCTCTTTCCTCCATGGGAGTAATGTCTCCAACAGTCTAAGCTTTGATCGTTCCCTGCAAGACCAGTAGTAGCTTCCGACGCACATCTGGGGGCATTCTGTAATGTGTGGACTATCAGAGTGTTGATGAAACACAGAAATTGCATCAGGATTGAATACAACAGTCACCATGCGCACTTTTCTCCATGGGAGTTATGTTTCAAACAGATACGCTTTGATCGTTTCCTGGAAGACCAGTAGTAGTTTCCGATGCACATCTGGGGGCATTCTGTAATGTGTGGACTATCAGAGTGTTGATGAAACACAGAAATTGCAAAGGGATTGAATGCAACAGACCCCATGCGCACTTTCCTATATGGAAGTAATGTCTCAAACAGTCTACCCTTTGATCGTTTCCTGGAGGACCAGTAGTATTATGCGATGCACACCTGGAGTCATTCTGTAATCTGTGGACCTTCAAAGTACTGATGAAACATAGAAATTGCATCGGGATTCAATACAACAGTCACCATGCGCACTTTCCTCCATGGGAGTAATGTCTCTAACGGTCTACGCTTTGATCGTTCCCTGGAAGACCAGTAGTAGTCTCCGAAGCACATCTGGGGGCATTCTGTATGTGTGGACTATCAGAGTGTTGATGAAACACAGAAAGTGCATCAGGATTGAATACAACAGTCACCATCCGCACTTTCCTCCATGTTAGTAATGTCACAAACAGTCTACGCTATGATCGTCCCCTGGAAGACCAGTAGTAGTTTCCGAGGCACATCTAGAGGCATTCTGTAATCTGTGGACTATCATAGTGTTGATGAAAAACAGAAATTGCATCGGGATTGAATACAACAGTCACCATGCGCACTTTCCTCCATGGGAGTAATGTCTCTAACAGTCTACGCTTTGATCGTTCCCTGCAAGACCAGTAGTAGTTTCCGATGCACATCTGGAGGCATTCTGTAATGTGTGGACCCCCAAAGTGTTGATGAAACACAGGAATTGCCGCGGGATTGAATACAACAGTCACCATGCGCACTTTCCTCCATGGGAGTAATGTCTCAAACAGTCTACGATCTGATCGTACCCTGGAAGACCAGTAGTAGCGTCCGACGCACATCTGGGGGCATTCTGTAATGTGTGGACTATCAGAGTGTTGATGAAACACAGAAATTGCATCAGGATTGAATACAACAGTCACCATGCGCACTTTCCTCCATGGGAGTAATGTCTCAAACAGTTTACGACTTGATCGTTCCCTGGAAGACCAGTAGTAGTTTACGATGCACATCTGTAGGCATTCTGTAATCTGTGGACCTTCAAAGGGTTGATGAAACACAGAAATTGCCGCGGAATTCAATACAACAGTCACCATGCGCACTTTCCTCCATGTTAATAATGTCTCAAACAGTCTACGCTTTGATCGTTTCCTGCAAGACCAGTAGTAGTTTCCGATGCACATCTGGAGCCATTCTATAAACTGTGGACTTTCAAAGTGTTGATGAAACACAGAAATTGCATGGCGATTGAATACAACAGTCACCATGTGCACTTTCCTCCATGGGAGTAATGTCTCAAACAGTCTACGCTTTGATCGTTCCATGGGAGACCTGTAGTAGTTTCCGATGAACATCTTCTGACATTATGTAATGTGTTGACTATCAGAGTGTTCATGAAACACAGAAATTGCATCAAGAATGAATACTACAGTCAAAATGCGCACTTTCCTGCATGGGAGTAATGTCTCAAACTGTTTACGCTTTGATCGTTCCCTGGAAGAGCAGTAGTAGTTTCCGATGCACATCTGTGGGCATTCTGTAAAGTGTGGACTATCAGAGTGTTGATGAAACACATAAATTAAATGGGGATTAAATACTACAGTCACCATGCGCACTTTCCTCCATGGGTGTAATGTCTCTAACAGTCTACGCTTTGATCGTCCCCTGCAAGACCAGTAGTAGTTTCCGATGCACATCTGGAGGCATTCTGTAATGTGTGGCCCTTCAAAGTGTTGATGAAACACAGGAATTGCCGCGGGATTGAATACAACAGTCACCATTCTCACTTTCCTCCATGGGAGTAATGTCTCAAACAGTCTACGATTTGATCGTTCCCTCGAAGAACAGTAGTAGCTTCCGATGCACATCTGGAGCGTTCTGTAATCTGTGGACCTTCAAAGTGTTGATGAAACACAGAAATTGCCTTCTGATTGAATACAACAGTCATCATGCACATTTTTCTCCATGGGAGTAATGTCTCAAACAGTCTACGCTTTGATCGTTCCCTGGAAGACCAGTAGTAGTTTCCGAAGCACATATTGGGGCATTCTGTAATGTGTGGACTATCAGAGTGTTGATGAAACACAGAAATTGCATGGGGATTGAATACAACACACACCATGCGGACTTTTTTCCATGGGAGCAATGTCTCAAACATTTTACGCTTTGATCGTTTCCTGGAAGACCAGTAGTAGTTTCCGATGCACATCTTCTGACATTCTGTAATGTGTGCACTATCAGAGTGTTGAAGAAACACAGAAATTGCATCGGGATTGAATACAACAGTCACCATGCGCACTTTCCTCCATGGGAGTGATGTCTCAAACAGTCTACGCTTTGATAGTTCCCTGCAAGACCAGTAGTAGTTTCCGATGCACATCTGGAGACATTCTGTAATCTGTAAACTATCAGAGTGTTGTTCAAACACAGAAATTGCATCGGGATTGAATACAACAGTCACCACGCGCACTTTCCCTCATGGGAGTAATGTCTCAAACAGTTTACGCTTTGATCGTTCCCTGGAAGACCAGTAGTAGTTTCCGACGCACATCTGGGGGCATTCTGTAATGTGTGGACTATCAGAGTGTTGATAAACACAGAAATTGCATCAGGATTGAATACTACAGTCACCATGCGCACTTTCCTACATGGGAGTGATGTCTCAAACATTTTACGCTTTGATCGTTCCCTGGAAGACCAGTAGTAGTTTCCGATGTCCATTTGGGCACATTCTGTAATTTGTGGACTATCAGAGTGTTGATGAAACACAGAAATTGCGTCAGGATTGAATACAACAGTCACCATGCGCACTTTCCTCCATGGGAGTAATGTCTCAAACAGTTTACGCTTTGATCGTTTCCTGGAAGACCAGTAGTAGTTTCCGATGCTCATCTTCTGACATTCTGTAATGTGTGCACTATCAGAGTGTTGATGAAACACAGAAAGTGCATCAGGATTGAATACAACTGTCACCATGCGCACTTTCCTCCATGGGAGTAATGTCTCAAACAGTCTACGCTTTGATCGTTCCCTGGAGGACCAGTAGTAGTTTCCGATGCACATCTCGAGGCATTCTGTAATCTGTAAACTATTAGAGTGTTGATGAAACACAGAAATTGCATCAGGATTGAATACAACAATCACAATGCGTACTTTCCTAGATGGGAGTAATGTCACAAACAGTCTACGCATTGACCGTTCCCTGCAAGACCAGAAATAGTTTGCGACGCACATCTGGAGGCATTCTGTAATCTGTGGACCTTCAAAGTGATGATGAAACACAAAAATTGCCGCGGGATTGTATACAACAGTCACCATGCGCACTTTCCTCCATGGGAGTAATGTCTCAAACAGTCTACGGTTCGATCGTTTCCTGGAAGACCAGTAGTAGTTTCCGATGCACATCTATAGATATTATGTAATCTTTGGACCTTCAAAGTGTTGATGAAACACAGAAATTGCATCGGGATTCAATACAACAGTCACCCGGCGCACTTTCCTCCATGGGAGTAATGTCTCTAACAGTCTACGCTTTGATCGTTCCCTGCAAGACCAGTAGTAGTTTCCGAAGCACATCTGGAGGCATTCTGTAATGTGTGGAACTTCAGAGTGTTGATGAAACACAGGAATTGCCGCGGGATTGAATACAACAGTCACCATGCGCAATCTCCTCCATGGGAGTAATGTCTCAAACAGTTTACGCTTTGATCGTTCCCTGGAAGACCAGTAGTAGTTTCCGACGCACATCTGGGGCATTCTGTAATGTGTGGACTATCAGAGTGTTGATGAAACACAGAAATTGCATCAAGATTGAATACTACAGCCAAAATGCGCCCTTTCCTCCATGGGAGTAATGTCTCAAACAGTTTACGCTTTGATCGTTCCCTGGAAGAGCAGTAGTAGTTTCCGATGCACATCTGTGGGCATTCTGTAAAGTGTGGACTATCAGAGTGTTGATGAAACACATAATTTGCATCGGGATTAAATACAACAGTCACCATGCGCACTTTCCTCCATGGGAGTAATGTCTCAAACAGTCTACGGTTTGACCGTTTCCTGGAATACCAGTAGTAGCTTCCGAAGCACGTCTGGGGGCATTCTGTAATGTGTGGACTATCAGAGTGTTGATGAAACACATAAATTGCATCGGAATTAAATACAACAGTCACCATACGCACTTTCCTCCATGGGAGTAATGTCTCAAACAGTCTACGATTTGATCGTTTCCTGGAGGACCAGTAGTATTATGCGATGCACATCTGGAGGCATTCTGTAATCTGTGGACCTTCAAAGTGTTGATGAAACACAGGAATTGCCGCGGGATTGAATACAACAGTCACCATGCGCACTTTCCTCCATGGGAGTAATGTCTCAAACAGTCTACGATTTGATCGTTCCCTGGAAGACCAGTAGTAGCTTCCGACGCACATCTGGGGGCATTCTGTAATGTGTGAACTATCAGAGTGTTGAAGAAACACAGAAATTGCATCAGTATTGAATACAAAAGTCACTATGCGAACTTTCCTCCATTGGAGTAATGTCTCAAGCAGTTTACACTTTGATCGTTCCCAGGAAGACCAGTAGTATCTTCCGACGCACATCTGGGGGCATTCTGTAATGTGTGGACTATCAGAGTGTTGAAGAATCACAGGAATTGCATCAGTATTGAATACAACAGTCACCATGCGAACTTTCCTCCATTGGAGTAATGTCTCAAGCAGTTTACACTTTGATCGTTCCCTGGAAGACCAGTAGTGGTTTCCGATGCACATCTGGAGGCATTCTGTAATGTGTGGACTATCAGAGTGTTGCTGAAACACTGAAATTGCATCGGGATTTAATGCAACAGTCACCATGCGCACTTTCCTAGATGGGAGTAATGTCTGAAACAGTCTACGCTTTGATCGTTCACTGGAAGACAAGTAGTAGTTTCCGATGCACATCTGGTGTCATTCTGTAATCTGTGGACTATCAGAGTGTTGATGAAACACAGAATTTGCATTGGGTTTGAATACAACAGTCACCATGCGCACATTCCTCCATGGGAGTAATGTCTCAAACAGTCTACGGTTTGACCGTTACCTGGAATTCCAGTAGTAGCTTCCGAAGCACATCTGGGGGCATTCTGTAGTGTGTGGACTATCAGAGTGTTGATGAAACACATACATTTGCATCGGAATTAAATACAACAGTCACCATACGAACTTTCCTCCATGGGAGTAATGTCTCAAACAGTCTACGATTTGTTCGTTTCCTGGAGGACCAGTAGTATTATGCGATGCACATCTGGAGTCATTCTGTAATCTGTGGACCTTCAAAGTGTTGATGAAACACAGGAATTGCCGCGGGATTGAATACAACTGTCACCATGCGCACTTTCCTCCATGGGAGTAATGTCTCAAACAGTCTACGATTTGATCGTTCCCTGGAAGACCAGTAGTAGCTTCCGACACACATCTGGGGGCATTCTGTAATGTGTGAACTATCAGAGTGTTGAAGAAACACAGAAATTGCATCAGTATTGAATACAACAGTCACCATGCGAACTTTCCTCCATTGGAGTAATGTCTCAAGCAGTTTACACTTTGATCGTTCCCTGGAAGACCAGTAGTAGCTTCCGAAGCACATCGGGATGCATTCTGTAATGTGTGGTCTATCAGAGTGTTGATGAAGCACATAAATTGCATCGGAATTAAATACAACAGTCACCATACGCACTTTCCTCCATGGGAGTAATGTCTCAAACAGTCTACGCTTGGATCTTTTCCTGGAGGACCAGTAGTAGTATGCAATGCACATCTGGAGGCATTCTGTAATCTGTGGACCTTCAAAGTGTTGATGAAACACAGGAATTGCCGCGGGATTGAATACAACAGTCACCATGCGCACTTTCCTCCATGGGAGTAATGTCTCAAACAGTCTACGATTTGATCGTTCCCTGGAAGACCAGTAGTAGCTTCCGACGCACATCTGGGGGCATTCTGTAATGTGTGGACTATCAGAGTGTTGAAGAAACACAGAAATTGCATCAGTATTGAATACAATAGTCACCATGCGAACTTTCCTTCATTGGAGTAATGTCTCAAGCAGTTTACACTTCGATCGTTCCCTGGAAGACCAGTAGTGGTTTCCGATGCACATCTGGAGGCATTCTGTAATGTGTGGACTATCAGAGTGTTGATGAAACACAGAAATTGCATCTGGATTGAATACAATAAACCCCATGCGCACTTTCCTCCATGGGAGTAATGCCTCAACCAGTCTACGCTTTGATCGTTCCCTGCAAGATCGTAGTAGTTTCCGATGCACATCTGAAGGCATTCTGTAATCTGTGGACCTTCAAAGTGTTGCTGAAACACAGAAATTGCATCGGGATTGAATACAACAGTCACCATGCTCACTTTCCTAGATGGGAGTAATGTCTCAAAAAGTCTACGCTTTGATCGTCCACTGGAAGACAAGTAGTAGTTTCCGATGCACATCTGGTGTCATTCTGTAATCTGTGGACTATCAGAGTGTTGATGAAACACAGAATTTGCATTGGGATTGAATACAACAGTCACCATGCGCACTTTCCTCCATGGGAGAAATGCCTCAAACAGTTTACGCTTTGATCGTTCCCTGGAAGACCAGTAGTAGTTTCCGATGCACATCTGGGGGCATTCTGTAATGTGTGACCTATCAGAGTGTTGATGAAACACAGAAATTGCCGCGGGATTGAATACAACAGTCACCATGCGCACTTTCCTCCATGGGAGTGATGTCACAAACAGTCTACGCTTTGATCGTTCCCTGCATGATAGTAGTAGTTTCCGATGCACATCTGGAGGCACTCTGTAATCTTTGGACCTTCAAAGTGTTGATGAAACACAGAAATTGCATCGTGATTCAATACAACAGTCACCATGCGCACTTTCCTCCATGGGAGTAGTGTCTCTAACAGTCTACGCTTTGATCGTTCCCTGGAAGACCAGTAGTAGTTTCCGAAGCACATCTGGGGGCATTCTGTAATGTGTGGACTATCAGAGTGTTGATGAAACACAGGAAATGGCATCGGGATTGAATACAAAATTCACCACGCACACTTTCCTCCATGGAGTAATGTCTCAAACAGTCTACGCTTTGATCGTTCCCTGGAAGACCAGTAGTAGTTTCCGATGCACATCTGGAGGCATTCTGTAATCAGTGGACCTTCAAAGTGTTGATGAAACACAGAAATTGCATCGGGATTGAATACAACTGTCACCATGCGCACTTTCCTAGATGGGAGTAATGTCTCAAACAGTCTACGCTTTGATCGTTCGCTGGAAAACAAGTAGTAGTTTCCAACGCACATCTGGGGGCATTCTGTAATGTGTGGACTATCAGAGTGTTGAAGAAACACAGAAATTGCATCAGTAATGAATACGACAGTCACCATGCGCACTTTCATCCATTGGAGTAATGTCTCAAACAGTTTACGCTTTGATCGTTCTCCGGAAGACCAGTAGTGGTTTCAGATGCACATCTGGGGGCATTCTGTAATGTGTGGACTATCAGAGTGTTGATGAAACACAGAAATTGCATCGGTATTGAATACAACAAACCCCATGCGCACTTTCCCCCATGGGAGTAATGTCTCAAACAGTCTACGCTTTGATCGTTCCCTGCAAGACCAGTAGTCGTTTCCGATGCACATCTGGAGGCATTCTGTAATCTGTGGACCTTCAAAGTGTTGATGAAACACAGAAATTGCATCGGGATTGAATACAACAGTCACCATGCTCACTTTCCTAGATGGGAGTAATGTCTCAAAAAGTCTACGCTTTGATCGTCCACTGGAAGACAAGTAGTAGTTTCCGATGCACATCTGGTGTCATTCTGTAATCTGTGGACTATCAGAGTGTTGATGAAACACAGAATTTGCATTGGGATTGAATACAACAGTCACCATGCGCACTTTCCTCCATGGGAGAAATGCCTCAAACAGTTTACGCTTTGATCGTTCCCTGGAAGACCAGTAGTAGTTTCCGATGCACATCTGGGGGCATTCTGTAATGTGTGACCTATCAGAGTGTTGATGAAACACAGAAATTGCCGCGGGATTGAATACAACAGTCACCATGCGCACTTTCCTCCATGGGAGTGATGTCACAAACAGTCTACGCTTTGATCGTTCCCTGCATGATAGTAGTAGTTTCCGATGCACATCTGGAGGCACTCTGTAATCTTTGGACCTTCAAAGTGTTGATGAAACACAGAAATTGCATCGTGATTCAATACAACAGTCACCATGCGCACTTTCCTCCATGGGAGTAGTGTCTCTAACAGTCTACGCTTTGATCGTTCCCTGGAAGACCAGTAGTAGTTTCCGAAGCACATCTGGGGGCATTCTGTAATGTGTGGACTATCAGAGTGTTGATGAAACACAGGAAATGGCATCGGGATTGAATACAAAATTCACCACGCACACTTTCCTCCATGGAGTAATGTCTCAAACAGTCTACGCTTTGATCGTTCCCTGGAAGACCAGTAGTAGTTTCCGATGCACATCTGGAGGCATTCTGTAATCAGTGGACCTTCAAAGTGTTGATGAAACACAGAAATTGCATCGGGATTGAATACAACTGTCACCATGCGCACTTTCCTAGATGGGAGTAATGTCTCAAACAGTCTACGCTTTGATCGTTCGCTGGAAAACAAGTAGTAGTTTCCAACGCACATCTGGGGGCATTCTGTAAAGTGTGGACTATCAGAGTGTTGAAGAAACACAGAAATTGCATCAGTAATGAATACGACAGTCACCATGCGCACTTTCATCCATTGGAGTAATGTCTCAAACAGTTTACGCTTTGATCGTTCTCCGGAAGACCAGTAGTGGTTTCAGATGCACATCTGGGGGCATTCTGTAATGTGTGGACTATCAGAGTGTTGATGAAACACAGAAATTGCATCGGTATTGAATACAACAAACCCCATGCGCACTTTCCCCCATGGGAGTAATGTCTCAAACAGTCTACGCTTTGATCGTTCCCTGCAAGACCAGTAGTCGTTTCCGATGCACATCTGGAGGCATTCTGTAATCTGTGGACCTTCAAAGTGTTGATGAAACACAGAAATTGCATCGGGATTGAATACAACTGTCACCATGCGCACTTTCCTAGATGGGAGTAATGTCTCAAACAGTCTACGCTTTGATCGTTCGCTGGAAAACAAGTAGTAGTTTCCAACGCACATCTGGGGGCATTCTGTAATGTGTGGACTATCAGAGTGTTGATGAAACACAGAATTTGCATCGGGATTGAATACAACAGTCACCATGCGCACTTTCCTCCATGGGAGTAATGTCTCAAACAGTCTACGGTTTGACCGTTACCTGGAATTCCAGTAGTAGCTTCCGAAGCACATCTGGGGGCATTCTGTAATGTGTGGACTATCAGAGTGTTGATGACACACATAAATTGCATCGGAATTAAATACAACAGTCACCATACGCACTTTCCTCCATGGGAGTAATGTCTCAAACAGTCTACGCTTTGATCGTTTCCTGGAGGACCAGTAGTATTATGCGATGCACATCTGGAGTAATTCTGTAATCTGTGGTCCTTCAAAGTGTTGATGAAACACAGGAATTGCCGCGGGATTGAATACAACTGTCACAATGCGCACTTTCCTAGATGGGAGTAATGTCTCAAACAGTCTACGCTTTGATCGTCCACTGGAAGACAAGTAGTAGTTTCCGATGCACATCTGGTGTCATTCTATAATCTGTGGACTATCAGAGTGTTGATGAAACACAGAATTTGCATTGGGATTGAATACAACAGTCACCATGCGCACTTTCCTCCATGGGAGAAATGCCTCAAACAGTTTACGCTTTGATCGTTCCCTGGAAGACCAGTAGTAGTTTCAGATGCACATCTGGGGGCATTCTGTAATGTGTGGACTATCAGAGTGTTGATGAAACACAGAAATTGCATCGGTATTGAATACAACAGTCACCATGCGCACTTTCCTCCATGGGAGTGATGTCACAAACAGTCTACGCTTTGATCGTTCCCTGCAAGACCAGTAGTCATTTCCGATGCATATCTGGAGGCATTCTGTAATCTGTGTACATTCAAAGTGTTGATGAAACACAGAAATTGCATCGGGATTGAATACAACTGTCACCATGCGCACTTTCCTAGATGGGAGTAATGTCTCAAACAGTCTACGCTTTGATCGTTCGCTGGAAGACAAGTAGTAGTTTCCAAAGCACATCTGGGGGCATTCTGTAATGTGTGGACTATCAGAGTGTTGATGAAACACAGAATTTGCATCGGGATTGAATACGACAGACACCATGCGCACTTTCCTCCATGGGAGTAATGTCTCAAACTGTCTACGGTTTGACCGTTACCTGGAATTCCAGTAGTAGCATCCGAAGCACATCTGGGGGCATTCTGTAATGTGTGGACTATCAGAGTGTTGATGAAACTCATAAATTGCATCGGAATTAAATACAACAGTCACCATACGGTCTTCCCTCCATGGGATTAATGTCTCAAACAGTCTACGCTTTGATCGTTTCCTGGAGGACCAGTAGTATTATGCCATGCACATCTGGAGTCATTCTGTAATCTGTGGTCCTTCAAAGTGTTGATGAAACACAGGAATTGCCGCGGGATTGAATACAACTGTCACCATGCGCACTTTCCTCCATGGGAGTAATGTCTCAAACAGTCTACGATTTGATCGTTCCCTGGAAGACCAGTAGTACCTTCCGACGCACATCTGGGGGCATTCTGTAATGTGTGAACTATCAGAGTGTTGAAGAAACACAGAAATTGCATCAGTTTTGAATACAACAGTCACCATGCGAACTTTCCTCCATTGGAGTAATGTCTCAAGCAGTTTACACTTTGATCGTTCCCTGGAAGACCAGTAGTAGTTTCCAAAGCACATCTGGGGGCATTCTGTAATGTGTGGACTATCAGAGTGTTGATGAAACACATAAATTGCATCGGAATTAAATACAACAGTCACCATACGCACTTTCCTCCATGGGAGTAATGTCTCAAACAGTCTACGCTTTGATCGTTCCCTGCAAGACCAGTAGTCGTTTCCGATGCACATCTGGAGGCATTCTGTAATCTGTGGACTTTCAAAGTGTTGATGAAACACAGAAATTGCATCGGGATTGAATACAACTGTCACCATGCGCACTTTCCTAGATGGGAGTAATGTCTCAAACAGTCTACGCTTTGATCGTTCGCTGGAAGACAAGTAGTAGTTTCCAAAGCACATCTGGGGGCATTCTGTAATGTGTGGACTATCAGAGTGTTGATGAAACACAGAATTTGCATCGGGATTGAATACAACAGTCACCATGCGCACTTTCCTCCATGGGAGTAATGTCTCAAAAGTCTACGGTTTGACCGTTACCTGGAAATCCAGTAGTATCTTACGAAGCACATCTGGGGGCATTCTGTAATGTGTGGACTATCAGAGTGTTGATGAAACACATAAATTGCATCGGAATTAAATACAACAGTCACCATACGCACTTTCCCCCATGGGAGTAATGTCTCAAACAGTCTACGCTTTGATCGTTTCCTGGAGGACCAGTAGTATTATGCGATGCACATCTGGAGGCATTCTGTAATCTGTGGACCTTCAAAGTGTTGATGAAACACAGGAATTGCCGTGGGATTTAATACAACAGTCACCATGCGCACTTTCCTCCATGGGAGTAATGTCTCAAACAGTCTACGAATTGATCGTACCCTGGAAGACCAGTAGTAGCTTCCGACGCACATCTGGGGGCATTCTGTAATGTGTGGACTATCAGAGTGTTGAAGAAACACAGAAATTGCATCAGTATTGAATACAATACTCACCATGCGAACTTTCCTCCATTGGAGTAATGTCTCAAGCAGTTTACACTTTGATCGTTCCCTGGAAGACCAGTAGTGGTTTCCGATGCACATCTGGAGGCATTCTGTAATGTGTGGACTATCAGAGTGTTGATGAAACACAGAAATTGCATCTGGATTGAATACAATAAACCCCATGCGCACTTTCCTCCATGGGAGTAATGTCTCAAACAGTCTACGCTTTGATCGTTCTCTGCAAGATAGTAGTAGTTTCCGATGCACATCTGGAGCCATTCTGCAATCTGTGGACCTTCAAAGTGTTGTTGAAACACAGAAATTGCATCGGGATTGAATACAACAGTCACCATGCGCACTTTCCTAGATGGGAGTGATGTCTCAAACAGTCTACGCTTTGATCGTCCACTGGAAGACAAGTAGTATTTTTCGATGCACACCTGGTGTCATTCTGTAATCTGTGGACTATCAGAGTGTTGATGAAACACAGAATTTGCATTGGGATTGAATACAATAGTCACCATGCGCACTTTCCTCCATGGGAGAAATGCCTCAAACAGTTTACGCTTTGATCGTCCCTGGAAGACCAGTAGTAGCTTCCGAAGCACATCTGGGGGCATTCTGTAATGTGTGGACTGTCAGAGTGTTGATGAAACACATAAATTGCATCGGAATTAAATACAACAGTCACCATACGCACTTTCCTCCATGGGAGTAATGTCTCAAACAGTCTACGCTTTGATCGTTTCCTGGAGGACCAGTAGTATTATGCGATGCACATCTGGAGTCATTCTGTAATCTGTGGACCTTCAAAGTGTTGATGAAACACAGGAATTGCCGCGGGATTGAATACAACTGTCACCATGCGCACTTTCCTCCATGGGAGTAATGTCTAAAAACAGTCTACGATTTGATCGTTCCCTGGAAGACCAGTAGTAGCTTCTGACGCACATCTGGGGGCATTCTGTAATGTGTGAACTATCAGAGTGTTGAAGAAACACAGAAATTGCATCAGTATTGAATACAACAGTCACCATGCGAACTTTCCTCCATTGGAGTAATGTCTCAAGCAGTTTACACTTCTATCGTTCCCTGGAAGACCAATAGTAGCTTCCGAAGCACATCTGGGGACATTCTGTAATGTGTGGACTTTCAGAGTGTTGATGAAACACATAAATTGCATCGGAATTAAATACAACAGTCACCATACGCACTTTCCTCCATGGGAGTAATGTCTCAAACAGTCTACGGTTTGATCGTTTCCTGGAGGACCAGTAGTATTATGCGATGCACATCTGGAGGCATTCTGTAATCTGTGGACCTTCAAAGTGTTAATGAAACACAGGAATTGCCGCGGGATTTAATACAACAGTCACCATGCGCACTTTCCTCCATGGGAGTAATGTCTCAAACAGTCTACGATTTGATCGTTCCCTGGAAGACCAGTAGTAGCTTCCGACGCACATCTGGATGCATTCTGTAATGTGTGAACTATCAGAGTGTTGAAAAAACACAGAAATTGCATCAGCATTAAATGCAACAGTCACCATGCGAACTTTCCTCCATTGGAGTAATGTCTCAAGCAGTTTACACTTTGATCGTTCCCTGGAAGACCAGTAGTCGCTTGCGAAGCACATCTGGGGGCATTCTGTAATGTGTGGACTATCAGAGTGTTGATGAAACACATAAATTGCATCGGAATTAAATACAACAGTCACCATACGCACTTTCCTCCATGGGAGTAATGTCTCAAACAGTCTACGCTTTGATCGTTCCCTGCAAGATAGTAGTAGTTTCCGATGCACATCTGGAGGCATTCTGTAATCTGTGGACCTTCAAAGTGTTGCTGAAACACAGAAATTGCATCGCGATTGAGTACAACAGTCACCATGCGCACTTTCCTAGATGGGAGTAATATCTCAAACAGTCTACGCTTTGATCGTCCACTGGAAGACAAGTAGTAGTTTCCGATGCACATCTGGTGTCATTCTGTAATCTGTGGACTATCAGAGTGTTGATGAAACACAGAATTTGCATTGGGATTGAATAGAACAGTCACCATGCGCACTTTCCTCCATGGGAGAAATGCCTCAAACAGTTTACGCTTTGATCGTTCCCTGGAAGACCAGTAGTAGTTTCCGATGCACATCTGGGGGCATTCTGTAATGTGTGACCTATCAGAGTGTTGATGAAACACAGAAATTGCCGCGGGATTGAATACAACAGTCACCATGCGCACTTTCCTCCATGGGAGTGATGTCGCAAACAGTCTACGCTTTGATCGTTCCCTGCAAGATAGTAGTAGTTTCCTATGCACATCTGGAGGCACTCTGTAATCTTTGGACCTTCAAAGTGTTGATGAAACACAGAAATTGCATCGTGATTCAATACAACAGTCACCATGCGCACTTTCCTCCATGGGAGTAATGTCTCTAACAGTCTACGATTTGATCGTTCCCTGGAAGACCAGTAGTAGTTTCCGAAGCACATCTGGGGGCCTGCTATAATGTGTGGACTATCAGAGTGTTGATGAAACACAGGAAATGGCATCGGGATTGAATACAAAAGTCACCACGCGCACTTTCCTCCATGGGAGTAATGTCTCAAACAGTTTACGCTTTGATCATTCCCTGGAAGACCAGTAGTAGTTTCCGATGCACATATTTGGGCATTCTGTAATGTGTCGACTATCAGAGTGTTGATGAAACACAGAAATTGCATCGGGATTGAATACAACAGACACCATGCGCACTTTCCTCAATGGGAGTAATGTCTCAAACAGTCTACGGTTTGATCGTTCCCTGGAAGACCAGTAGTAGTTTCCGACGCACATCTGGGGGCATTCTGTAATGTCTGGACTATCAGAGTGTTGATGAAACACAGAAATTGCATCAGGATTGAATACAACAGTCACCATGCGCACTTTCCTCCATGGGAGTAATGTCTCAAACAGTTTACGCTTTGATCGTTCCCTGGAAGACCAGTAGTAGTTTCAGACGCACATCTGGGGGCATTCCGTAATGTGTGGACTATGAGAGTGTTGATGAAACACAGAAATTGCATCGGGATTGAATACAACAGTCACCATGCGCACTTTCCTCAATGGGAGTGATGTCACAAACAGTCTACGCTTTGATCGTTCCCTGCAAGACCAGTAGTAGTTTCCGATGCACATCTGTAGGCATTCTGTAATCAGTGGACTATCAGAGTGTTGATGAAACACAGAAATTGCCACGGGATTGAATACAACAGTCATCATGCGCATTTTCCTCCATGGGAGTAATGTCTCAAACAGTCTACGCTTTGATCGTTCCCTGGAGGACCAGTAGTAGTTTCCGATCCACATCTGGAGGCATTCTGTATCTCTAAACTATTAGAGTGATGATGAAACACAAAAATTGCATCAGGATTGAATACAACAGTCACCATGCGCACTTTCCTCCATGGGAATAATGTCTCAAACAGTCTACGCTTTGATCTTTTCCTGGAGGGCCAGTAGTAGTTTCCGATGCACAACTGGAGGCATTCTGTAATCTGTGGACCTTCAAATTGTTGATGAAACACTGAAATTGAAGCGGGATCGAATACAACAGTCACCATGCGCACTTCCCTCCATGGGAGTAATGTCTCAAACAGTCTACGCTTTGATCGTTCCCTGGAAGACCAGTAGTAGTTTCCGATGCACATCTTCTGACATTCTGTAATGTGTGGACTATCAGACTGTTGATGAAACACAGAAATTGCATCAAGATTGAATACAACAGTCAAAATGCGCCCTTTCCTCCATGGGAGTAATGTCTCAAACAGTTTACCCTTTGATCGTTCCCTGGAAGAGCAGTAGTAGTTTCCGATGTACATCTGTGGGCATTCTGTAAAGTGTGGACTATCAGAGTGTTGATGAAACACATAAATTGCATCGGGATTAAATACAATAGTCACTATGCGCACTTTCCTATATGGGAGTAATGTCTCTAACAGTCTACGCTTTGATCGTTCCCTGCAAGACCAGTAGTAGTTTCCGATGCACATCTGGAGGCATTCTGTAATGTGTGGACCATCAAAGTGTTGATGAAACACATTAATTGCCGCGGGATTGAATACAACAGTCACCATGCGCACTTTCCTCCATGGGAGTAATGTGTCAAACAGTCTACGATTTGATCGTTCCCTGGATGACCAGTAGTAGCTTCCGACGCACATCTGGGGGCATTCTGTAATGTGTGGACTATCAGAGTGTTGAAGAAACACAGAAATTGCATCGGGATTGAATACAACAGTCACCATGCGCACTTTCCTCCATGGGAGTAATGTCTCAAACAGTCTACGCTTTGATCGTTCCCTGGAAGACCAGTAGTAGTTTCCGACGCACATCTGGGGGCATTCTGTAATGTGTGGACTATCAGAGTGTTGATGAAACACAGAAATTGCATCAGGATTGAATACAACAGTCACCATGCGCACTTTCCTCCATGGGAGTAATGTCTCAAACAGTTTACGCTTTGATCGTTCACTGGAAGACCAGTAGTAGTTTCAGATGCACATCTGGGGGCATTCTGTAATGTGTGCACTATCAGAGTGTTGATGAAACACAGAAATTGCATCGGTATTGAATACAACAAACCCCATGCGCACTTGCCTCCATGCAAGTAATGTCTCAAACAGTCTACGCTTTGATCGTTCCCTGCAAGACCAGTAGTCGTTTTCGATGCACATCTGGAGGCATTCTGTAATCTGTGGACCTTCAAAGTGTTGATGAAACACAGAAATTGCATCGGGATTGAATACAACAGTCACCATGCGCACTTTCCTAGATGGGAGTAATGTCTCAAACAGTCTACGCTTTGATCGTTCGCTGGAAGACAAGTAGTAGTGTCCAACGCACATCTGGGGGCATTCTCTAATGTGTGGACTATCAGAGTGTTGATGAAACACAGAATTTGCATCGGGATTGAATACAACAGTCACCATGCGCACTTTCCTCCATGGGAGTAATGTCTCAAACAGTCTACGGTTTGACCGTTACCTGGTATTCCAGTAGTAGCTTCCGAAGCACATCTGGGGGCATTCTGTAATGTGTGGACCATCAGAGTGTTGATGAAACACATAAATTGCATCGGAATTAAATACAACAGTCACCATACGCACTTTCCTCCATGGGAGTAATGTCTCAAACAGTCTACGCTTTGATCGTTTCCTGGAGGACCAGTAGTATTATGCGATGCACATCTGGAGTCATTCTGTAATCTGTGGACCTTCAAAGTGTTGATGAAACACAGGAATTGCCGTGGGATTGAATACATCTGTCACCATGCGCACTTTCCTCCATGGGAGTAATGTCTCAAACAGTCTACGATTTGATCGTTCCCTGGAAGACCAGTAGTAGCTTCCGACGCACATCTGGGGGCATTCTGTAATGTGTGGACTATCAGAGTGTTGAAGAAACACAGAAATTGCATCAGTATTGAATACAATAGTCACCATGCGAACTTTCCTCCATTGGAGTAATGTCTTAAGCAGTTTACACTTTGATCGTTCCCTGGAAGACCAGTAGTGGTTTCCGATGCACATCTGGAGGCATTCTGTAATGTGTGGACTATCAGAGTGTTGATGAAACACAGAAATTGCATCTGAATTGAATACAATAAACCATATGCGCACTTTCCTCCATGGGAGTATTGTCTCAAACAGTCTACGCTTTGATCGTTCCCTGCAAGATTGTAGTAGTTTCCGATGCACATCTGGAAGCATTCTGTAATCTGTGGACCTTCAAAGTGTTGATGAAACACAGAAATTGCCGCGGGATTGAATACAACTGTCACCATGCGCACTTTCCTCCATGGGAGTAATGTCTCAAACAGTCTACGCTTTGATCGTTTCCTGGAGGACCAGTAGTATTATGCGATGCACATCTGGAGGCATTCTGTAATCTGTGGACCTTCAAAGTGTTGATGAAACACAGGGATTGCCGCGGGATTTAATACAACAGTCACCATGCGCACTTTCCACCATGGGAGTAATGTCTCAAACAGTCTACGATTTGACCGTTCCCTGGAAGACCAGTAGTAGCTTCCGACGTACATCTGGGGGCATTCTGTAATGTGTGGACTATCAGAGTGTTGAAGAAACACAGAAATTGCATCAGTATTGAATACAATAGTCACCATGCGAACTTTCCTCCATTGGAGTAATGTCTCAAACAGTCTACGCTTTGATCGTTCCCTGGAAGACCAGTAGTAGTTTCCGATGCACATCTGGAGGCATCCTGTAATCTGTGGACTATCAGACTGTTGGTGAAACCAAAATAGCATCGGGATTGAATACAACAGTCACCATGCGCACTTACCTCCATGGGAGTAATGTCTCAAACAGTATACGCTTTGATCGTTCCCTGAAGGCCAGTAGTAGTTTCCGATGCACATCTGGAGGCGTTCTGTAGTCTGTGGACTATCAGAGTGTTGATGAAATACAGAAATTGCGTCGCGATTGAATACAACAGTCACCAGGCGCACTTTCCTCCATGGGAGTAATGTCTGAGACAGTTTACGCTTTGATCGTTCACTGGAAGACAAGTAGTAGTTTCCGATGCACATCTGGAGGCGTTCTGTAGTCTGTGGACTATCAGAGTGTTGATGAAATACAGAAAGTGCGTCGCGATTGAATACAACAGTCACCATGCGCACTTTCCTCCATGGGAGAAATGCCTCAAACAGTTTACGTTTTGATCGTTCCCTAGAAGACCAGTAGTAGTTTCCGATGCACATCTGGGGGCATTCTGTAATGTGTGACCTATCAGAGTGTTGATGAAACACAGAAATTGCCGCGGGATTGAATACAACAGTCACCATGCGCACTTTCCTCCATGGGAGTGATGTCACAAACAGTCTACGCTTTGATCGTTCCCTGCAAGATAGTAGTAGTTTCCGATGCACATCTGGAGGCACTCTGTAATCTTTGGACCTTCAAAGTGTTGATGAAACACAGAAATTGCATCGTGATTCAATACAACAGTCACCATGCGCACTTTCCTCCATGGGAGTAATGTCTCTAAGAGTCTACGCTTTGATCGTTCCCTGGAGGACCAGTAGTAGTTTCCGAAGCACATCTGGGGGCATTCTGTAATGTGTGGACTATCAGAGTGTTGATGAAACACAGAAATTGCATCAGGATTGAATACAACAGTCACCATGCGCACTTTCCTCCATGGGAGTAATGTCTCAAACAGTTTACGCTTTGATCGTTCCCTGGAAGACCAGTAGTAGTTTCAGACGCACATCTGGGGGCATTCTGTAATGTGTGGACTATCAGAGTATTGATGAAACACAGAAAATGCATCGGGATTGAATACAACAGTCACCATGCGCACTTTCCTCCATGGGAGTGATGTCACAAACAGTCTACGCTTTGATCGTTCCCTGCAAGACCAGTAGTAGTTTCCGATGCACATCTGTAGGCATTCTGTAATCTGTGGACCTTCAAAGTGTTGATGAAACACAGAAATTGCCACGGGATTGAATACAACAGTAATCATGCGCATTTTCCTCCATGGGAGTAATGTCTCAAACAGTCTACGCTTTGATCGTTCCCTGGAGGACCAGTAGTAGTTTCCGATGCACATCTGGAGGCATTCTGTATCTGTAAACTATTAGAGTGATGATGAAACACAGAAATTGCATCAGGATTGAATACAACAGTCACCATGCGAACTTTCGTCCATGGGAATAATGTCTCAAACAGTCTACGCTTTGATCTTTTCCTGGAGGGCCAGTAGTAGTTTCCGATTCACATCTGGAGGCATTCTGTAATCTGTGGACCTTCAAATTGTTGATGAAACACTGAAATTGAATCGGGATCGAATACAACAGTCACCATGAGCACTTCCCTCCATGGGAGTAATGTCTCAAACAGTCTACGCTTTGATCGTTCCCAGGAAGACCAGTAGTAGTTTCCGATGCACATCTTCTGACATTCTGTAATGTGTGGACTATCAGAGTGTTGATGAAACACATAAATTGCATCGGGATTAAATACAACAGTCACCATGCGCACTTTCCTATATGGGAGTAATGTCTCTAACAGTCTACGCTTTGATCGTTCCCTGCAAGACAAGTAGTAGATTCCGATGCACATCTGGAGGCATTCTGTAATGTGTAGACCTTCAAATTGTTGATGAAACACAGGAATTGCCGCGGGATTGAATACAACAGTCACCATGCGCACTTTCCTCCATGGGAGTAATGTCTCCAACAGTCTACGATTTGATCGTTCCCTGGATGACCAGTAGTAGCTTCCGACGCACATCTGGGGGCATTCTGTAATGTGTGGACTATCAGAGTGTTGATGAAACACAGAAATTGCATCAGTATTGAACACAACAGTCACCATGCGCACTTTCCTCCTTGGGAGTAGTGTCTCAAACAGTTTACGCTTTGATCGTTCCCTGGAAGACCAGTAGTGGTTTCCGATGCACATCTTCTGACATTCTGTAATGTGTGGACTATCAGAGTGTTGATGAAACACAGAAACTGCATCAAGATTGAATACAACAGTCAAAATGCGCCCTTTCCTCCATGGGAGTAACGTCTCAAACAGTTTAACCTTTGATCGTTCCCTGGAGGAGCAGTAGTAGTTTCCGATGTACATCTGTGGGAATTCTGTAAAGTGTGGACTATCAGAGTGTTGATGAAACACATAAATTGCATCGGGATTAAATACAACAGTCACCATGCGCACTTTCCTATATGGGAGTAATGTCTCTAACAGTCTACGCTTTGATCGTTCCCTGCAAGATTGTAGTAGTTTCCGATGCACATCTGGAGGCATTCTGTAATCTGTGGACCTTCAAAGTGTTGATGAAACACAGAAATTGCATCGGGATTGAATACAACTGTCACCATGCGCACTTTCCTAGATGGGAGTAATGTCTCAAACAGTCTACGCTTTGATCGTTCGCTGGAAGACAAGTAGTAGCTTCCAACGCACATCTGGGGGCATTCTGTAATGTGTGGACTATCAGAGTGTTGATGAAACACAGAATTTGCATCGGGATTGAATACAACAATCACCATGCGAACTTTCCTCCATGGGAGAAATGTCTCAAACAGTCTACGATTTGACCGTTACCTGGAATTCCAGTAGTAGCTTCCGAAGCACATCTGGGGGCATTCTGTAATGTGTGGACTATCAGAGTGTTGATGAAACACATAAATTGCATCGGAATTAAATACAACAGTCACCATACGCACTTTCCTCCATGGGAGTAATGTCTCAAACAGTACGCTTTGATCGTTTCCTGGAGGACCAGTAGTATTATGCGATGCACATCTGGAGTCATTCTGTAATCTGTGGACCTTCAAAGTGTTGATGAAACACAGGAATTGCCGCGGGATTGAATACAACTGTCACCATGCGCAATTTCCTCCATGGGAGTAATGTCTCAAACAGTCTACGATTTGATCGTTCCCTGGAAGACCAGTAGTAGCTTCCGACGCACATCTGGGGGCATTCTGTAATGTGTGAACTATCAGAGTGTTGAAGAAACACAGAAATTGCATCAGTATTGAATACAACAGTCACCATGCGAACTTTCCTCCATTGGAGTAATGTCTCAAGCAGTTTACACTTTGATCGTTCCCTGGAAGACCAGTAGTGGTTTCCGATGCACATCTGGGGGCATTCTGTAATGTGTGACCTATCAGAGTGTTGATGAAACACAGAAATTGCCGCGGGATTGAATACAACAGTCACCATGAGCACTTTCCTCCATGCGAGTGATGTCACAAACAGTCTACGCTTTGATCGTTCCCTGCAAGATAGTAGTAGTTTCCGATGCACAAGTGGAGGCATTCTGTAATGTGTGGACTATCAGAGTGTTGATGAAACACAGAAATTGCATCTGGATTGAATACAATAAACCCCATGCGCACTTTCCTCCATGGTTGTAATGTCTCAAACTGTCTACGCTTTGATCGTTCCCTGCAAGATAGTAGTGGTTTCCGATGCACATCTGGAGGCAATCTGTAATCTGTGGACCTTCAAAGTTTTGCTGAAACACAGAAATTGCATCGGGATTGAATACAACAGTCACCATGCGCACTTTCCTCCATGGGAGTGATGCCACAAACAGTCTACGCTTTGATCGTTCACTGGAAGACAAGCAGTAGTTTCCGATGCACATCTGGTGTCACTCTGTAATCTGTGGACTATCAGAGTGTTGATGAAACACAGAATTTGCATTGAATACAACAGTCACCATGCGCACTTTCCTCCATGGGAGTGATGTCACAAACAGTCTACGCTTTGATCGTTCCCTGCAAGACCAGTAGTAGTTTCCGATGCACATCTGTAGGCATTCTGTAATCTGTGGACCATCAAAGTGTTGATGAAACACAGAAATTGCCACGGGATTGAATACAGCAGTAATCATGCGCATTTTCCTCCATGGGAGTAATGTCTCAAACAGTCTACGCTTTGATGGTTCCCTGGAGGACCAGTAGTAGTTCCCGATGCACATCTGGAGGCATTCTTTATCTGTAAACTATTAGAGTGATGATGAAACACAGAAATTGCATCAGGATTGAATACAACAGTCACCATGCGCACTTTCCTCCATGGGAATAATGTCTCAAACAGTCTACGCTTTGATCTTTTCCTGGATGGACAGTAGTAGTTTCCGATGCACATCTGGAGGCATTCTGTAATCTGTGGACCTTCAAATTGTTGATGAAACACTGAAATTGAATCAGGATCGAATACAACAGTCACCATGCGCACTTCCCTCCATGGGAATAATGTCTCAAACAGTCTACGCTTTGATCGTTCCCTGGAAGACCAGTAGTAGTTTACGATGCACATCTTCTGACATTCTGTAATGTGTGGACTATCAGAGTGTTGATGAAACACAGAAATTGCATCCAGATTGAATACAACAGTCAAAATGCGCCCTTTCCTCCATGGGAGTAATGTCTCAAACAGTTTAACCTTTGATCGTTCCCTGGAAGAGCAGTAGTAGTTTCCGATGTACATCTGTGGGCATTCTGTAAAGTGTGGACTATCAGAGTGTTGATGAAACACATAAATTGCATCGGGATTAAATACAACAGTCAACATGCGCACTTTCCTATATGGGAGTAATGTCTCTAACAGTCTACGCTTTGATCGTTCCCTGCAAGACCAGTAGTAGTTTCCGATGCACATCTGGAGGCATTCTGTAATGTGTGGACCTTCATAGTGTTGATGAAACACAGGAATTGCCGCGGAATTGAATACAACAGTCACCATGCGCACTTTCCTCCATGGGAGTAATGTCTCCAACAGATTACGCTTTAATCGTTCCCTGGAAGACCAGTAGTAGTTTCCGATGCGCATCTGGTGTCATTTTGTAATCTGTGGACTATCAGAGTGTTGATCAAACACAGAAATTGCATCGGGATTGAATACAACAGTCACCATGCGCACATTCCTCCAAGGGAGTAATGCCTCAAACAGTTTACGCTTTGATCATTCCCTGGAAGACCAGTAGCAGTTTCCGATGCACATCTTGGGGCATTCAGTACTGTGTGGAATATCAGAGTGTTGATGACACACAGAAATTGCATCAGGATTGAATACAACAGTCACCATGCGCCCTTTCCTCCGTGGGAATAATGTCTGAAACAGTTTACGCTTTGATCGTTAACTGGAAGACCAGTAGTAGTTTCCGATGCACATCTGGGGGCATTCTGTAATATGTGGACTATCAGAGTGTTGATGAAACACAGAAATTGCATCAGGATTGAATACAACAGTCACCATGCTCATTTTCCTCCATGGGAGTAATGTCTCAAACTGTCTACGCTTTGATCGTTCCCTGCAAGGCCAGTAGTAGTTTCCGATGCACATCTGGAGGCATTCTGTAATCTGTGGACCGTCAAAGTGTTGAAGAAACACAGAAATTGCCGCGGGATTGAATACAACAGTCACCATGCGCACTTTCCTCCGTGGGAGTAATGTCTCAAACAGTCTACGCTTTGATCGTTTCCTGGAGGACCAGTGGTAGTTTCCGATGCACATCTGGAGGCATTCTGTAATCTGTGGACCTTCAAAGTGTTGATGAAACACAGAAATTGAATGGGGATTGAATACAACAGTCACCATGCGCACTTTCCTCCATGAGAGTAATGTCTCACACAGTCTACGCTTTGATCGTTCCCTGGAAGACCAGTAGTAGTTTCCGATGCACATCTGGGGGCATTCTGTAATCTGTAAACTATCAGAGTGTTGTTCAAACACAGAAATTGCATCGGGATTGAATACAATAGTCACCATGCGCGCTTTCCTCCATGGAAGTAATGTCTCAAACAGTTTATGCTTTGATCGTTCCCTGGAAGACCAGTAGTAGTTTCCGATGCACATATGGGAGCATTATGTAATGTGTGGACTATCGGAGTGTTGATGAAACAAAGAAATTGCATCGAGATTGAATACAACAGACACCATGCGCACTTTCCTCAATGGGAGTAATGTCTTAAACAGTCTACGCTTTGATCGATCCCTGCAAGACCAGTAGAAATTTCCGATGCACATATGGAGGCATTCTGTAATCTGTGGACTTTCAAAGTGTTGATGAAACACAGGAATTGCCTCGGGATTGAATACAACAGTCAACATGCGCACTTTCGTCCATGGGAGTAATGTCTCAAACAGTCTACGGTTTGATCGTTTCCTGGAAGACCAGTAGTAGTTACCGATGCACATCTGAGGGCATTCTGTAATCTTTTGACTTTCAAAGTGTTGATGAAGCACAGAAATTGCATCGCGATTCAATACAACAGTCACCATGTGCACTTTACTCCATGGGAGTAATGTCTGAAACAGTCTAGGCTTTGATCGTACCCTGGAAGACCAGAAGTAGTTTCCGATTCACATCTGGAGGCATTCTGTAATCTGTGGACCATCAGAGTGTTGATGAAACAAAGATATTAGATCGGGAATGAATACAACAGTCACCATGCGCACTTTCCTCCATGGGAGTAATGTCTCAAAGAGATTACGCTTTCATCGTTCCCTGGAAGACCAGTAGTAGTTTCTGAGGCACATCTGGTGTCATTCTGTAATGCGTGGTCTATCAGAGTGTCTATGAAACACAGAAATTGCATCAGGATTGAATACAACAGTCACCATCCGCACTTTCCTACATGGAAGTAATGTCTCAAACAGTTTACGCTTGATCGTTAACTGGAAGACCAGTAGTAGTTTAGGATGCACATCTGGAGGCATTCTGTAATCTGTGGACGCTCAAAGTTTTGATGAAACACAGAAATTGCCGCGGGATTGAATACAACAGTCACCATGCGCACTTTCCTCCATGGGAGTAATGTCTCAAACAGTCTACGCTTTGATCGTTTCATGGAGGACCAGTGGTATTTTTCGATGCACATCTGGAAGCATTCTGTAATCTGTGGACCTTCTAAGTGTTGATGAAACACAGAAATTGAATCGGGATTGAATAAACAGTCACCATGCGCACTATCCTCCATGGGAGTAATGTCTCAAACAGTCAACGCTTTGACTTTGCCTGCAAGACCAGTTGTAGTTTCCGATGCTCATCTGGAGGCATTCAGTAATCTGTTTACCTTCAAAGTGTTCATGAAACACAGAAATTGCCTCGGGATTGAATACAACAGTCATCATGCGCATTTTCCTCAATGGGAGTAATGTCTCAAACAGTTTACGCTTTGATCGTTCAGAGGAAGACCGGTAGTAGTTTCCGACGCACATCTGGGGGCATTCTGTAATGTGTGGACTATTAGAGTGTGATGAAACACAGAAATTGCAACAGGATTGAATACAACAGTCACCATGCGCACTTTCCTCCATGGGAGTAATGTCACAAACAGTCTACGCCTTGATCGTTCCCCGGAAGACCAGTAGTAGTTTCCGAGGCACATCAGGAGGCATTCTGTAATCTGTGGACTATCAGAGTGTTGATGAAACACAGTAATTACATCGGGATTGAATACAACAGTCATCATGCGCACTTTCCTCCATGGCAGTTATGTCTGAAACAGTCTACGCTTCGATCGTTCCCTGGAAGAGAATTAGTGGTTTCCGAGGCACATCAGGAGGCATTCTGTAATCTGTGGACTATCAGAGTGTTGATGAAACACAGTAATTGCATCGGGATTGAATACAACAGTCACCATGCGCACTTTCCTCCATGTGAGTAATGTCTCAAACAGTTTACGCTTTGATCGTTCCCTGGAAGACCAGTAGTAGTTTCCGACGAAAATCTGAGGGCATTCTGTAATGTGTGGACCATCAGAGTGTTGATGAAACACAGTAATTGCATCAGCATTGAGTACAACAGTCACCATGCGCACTTTCCTCCATGGGAATAATGTCACAAACAGTCTACGCTTTGATCGTTCCCTGGAAGACCAGTAGTAGTTTCCGAGGCACATCTGGAGGCATTCTGTAATCTGTGGACTATCAGAGTGTTGATGAAACACAGTAATTGCATGGGGATTGAATACAACAGTCACCATGCGCACTTTCCTCCATGGGAGTAATGTCTCAAACAGTTTACGCTTTGATCGTTCCCTGGAAGACCAGTAGTAGTTTCCGATGCACATCTGTCGGCATTCTGTAATGTGTGGACTATCAGAGTGTTGATGAAACACAGAAATTGCATCGGGATTGAATACAACAGTCACCATGCGCACTTTCCTCCATGGGAGTAACGTCACAAACAGTCTACGCCTTGATCTTTCCCTGGAAGACCAGTAGCAGTTTCCGAGGCACATCAGGAGGCATTCTGTAATCTGTGGACTATCAGAGTGTTGATGAATCACAGTCATTGCATCGGGATTGAATACAACAGTCATCAGGCGCACTTTCCTCCATGGGGGTAATGTCTCAAACAGTTTACGCTTTGATCGTTCCCTGGAAGACCAGTAGTAGTTTCCGATGCACATCTGGGGACATTCTGTATTGTGTGGACTATCAGAGTGTTGATGAAACACAGATATTGCATCAGGATTGAATACAACAGTCACCATGCGCACCTTCCACCATCGGAGTAATGTCTCAAACAGTTTACGCTTTCATCGTTCCCTGGAAGACCAGTAGTAGTTTCTGATGCACATCTGTGGGCATTCTTTAATGTGTGGACTGTCAGAGTGTTGATGAAACACAGAAATTGCATCGGGATTGAAAACAACAGTCACCATGCGCACTTTCCTCCATGGGAGTAACGTCACAAACAGTCTATGCTTTGATCGTTCCCTGGAAGATCAGTAGAAGTTTCCGATGCACATCTTGAGGCATTCTGTAATCTGTTTACCTTCAAAGTGTTCATGAATCACAGAAATTGCCTCGGGATTGAATACAACAGTCATCATGCGCATATTTCCTCCATGGGAGTAATGTCTCAAACAGTCTATGCTTTGATCGTTCCCTGGAAGACCGGTAGTAGTTTCCGATGCACATCTGGGGGCATTTTGTAATCTGTTGACTATCAGAGTGTTGATGAAACACAGAAATTGCATCGGGATTGAATACAACAGTCACCATGTGCACTTTCCTCCATGGGAGTAATGTCTCAAACAGTTTACGCTTTGATCGTTTCCTGGAAGATCAGAAGTAGTTTCCGACGCACATCTGGGGGCATTCTGTAATGTGTGGACCATCAGAGTGTTGATGAAACACAGAAATTTCATCAGGATTGAATACAACAGTGACCATGCGCACTTTCCTCCATGGGAGTAATGTCTTCCCTGGAAGAACAATAGTTGTTTCCGATGCACATCTGGAGACATTCTGTAATGTGCGGACTGTCAGAGTGTTGATGAAACACAGAGATTGCATCAGGATTGAATACAACAGTCACCATTCGCACTTTCCTCCATGGGAGTAATGTCCCAAACAGTCTACGCTTTGATAGTTCCCTGAAAGACCAGTAGTGGTTTCCGGTGCACATCTGGAGGCGTTCTGTAATCTGTGGACTATCAGAGTGTTGATGAAACACAGAAATTGCATCGGGATTGAATACAACAGTCACCATGCGCACTTTCCTCCATGGGAGTAATGTCTCAAACAGTCTATGCTTTGATCGTTCCCTGCAAGAGCAGTATAGTTTCCGATGCACATCTGGAAGGATTCTGTAATCTGTGGACCTTCAAAGTGTTGATGAAGCATAAAAATTGAATTGGGATCGAATACAACAGTCACCATGCGCACTTCCTCCATGGGAGTAATGTCTCAAACAGTTTACGCTTTGAGCGTTCCCTGGAAGACCAGTAGTAGTTTCCGATGCACATCTGGAGGCATTCTGTAATCTGTGGACTATCAGAGTGTTGATGAAACACAGAAATTGCATCAGGATTGAATACAACAGTCACCATTCGCACTTTCCTTCATGGGAGTAATGTCTGAAACAGTCTACGCTTTGATCGTTCCCTGCAAGACCAGTAGTAGTTTCCGATGCACATCTGGAGGCATTCTGTAATCTGATTACCTTCAAAGTGTTCATGAAACACATAAATTGCCTCGGAATTGAATACAACAGTCATCATGCGCATTTTCCTCCATGGGAGTAATGTCTCAAACAGTCTACGCTTTGATCGAACCCTGGAAGACCTGTAGTAGTTTCCGATGCACAACTGGAGGCATTCTGAAATCTGTGGTATATCAGACTGTTGATGAAACACAAAAATTGCATCGGGATTGAATACAACAGTCACCATGCGCACTTTCCTCCATGGGAGTAATGTCTCAAACAGTTTACGCATTGATCGTTTCCTGGAAGACCAGTAGTAGTTTCCGACGCATATCTGTGGGCATTCTGTAATGTGTGGACAATCAGAGGGTTGATGAAACACAGAAATTGCATCAGGATTGAATACAACAGTCACCATGTGCACTTTCCTCCATGGGAGTTATGTCACAAACAGTCTACGCTTTGATCGTTCCGTGCAAGACCAGTAGTGGTTTCCGATGCACATCTGGTGGCATTCTGTAATCTGTGTACCTTCAAAGTGTTGATGAAACTCAGAAATTGAATCGAGATTGAATACAACAGTCACGATGCGCACTTTCCTCCATGGGAGTAATGTCTCATATAGTCTACGCTTTGATCGTTCCCTGCAAGAACAGTATAGTTTCCGATGCACATCTGGAAGGATTCTGTAATCTGTGGACCTTCAAAGTGTTGATGAAACATAAAAATTGCATCGGGATTGAGTACAACAGTCACCATGCGCACTTTCCTCCATGGGAGCAATGTCTCAAACAGTTTACGCTTTGATCGTTCCCTGGAAGACCAGTAGTTGCTTCCGATGCACATCTGGGGACATTCTGTAATGTGTGGACTATCAGAGTGTTGATGAAACACAGTAATTGCATCGGGATTGAATACAACAGTCACCATGCGCACTTTCCTCCATGGGAGCAATGTCTCAAACAGTTTACGCTTTGATCATTCCCTGGAAGACCAGTAGTTGTTTCTGATGCACATCTGGGGACATTCTGTAATGTGTGGACTATCAGAGTGTTGATGAAACAAAGAAATTGCATCAGGATTGAACACAACAGTCACCATGCGCACTTTCCTCCATTAGAGTAATGTCTCAAACAGTTTACGCTTTGATCTTTCCCTGGAAGACCAGTAGTAGTTTCCGATGCACATCTGTGGTCATTCTGTAATGTGTGGACTATCAGAGTGTTGATGAAACACAGAAATTGCATCGGGATTGAGTACAACAGTCACCATGCGGACTTTCCTCCATGAGAGTAATGTCTCAAACAATCTACGCTTTGATCGTTCCCTGCAAGACCAGTAGTGGTTTCCGATGCACATCTGGTGGCATTCTGTAACCTGTGTACCTTCAAAGTGTTGATGAAACTCAGAAATTGAATCGAGATTGAATACAACAGTCACGATGCGAACTTTCCTCCATGGGAGTAATGTCTCATATAGTCTACGCTTTGATCGTTCCCTGCAAGAACAGTATAGTTTCCGATGCACATCTGGAAGGATTCTGTAATCTGTGGACCTTCAAAGTGTTGATGAAACATAAAAATTGCATCGGGATTGAGTACAACAGTCACCATGCGCACTTTCCTCCATGGGAGCAATGTCTCAAACAGTTTACGCTTTGATCGTTCCCTGGAAGACCAGTAGTTGCTTCCGATGCACATCTGGGGACATTCTGTAATGTGTGGACTATCAGAGTGTTGATGAAACACAGAAATTGCATCGGGATTGAATACAACAGTCACCATGCGCACTTTCCTCCATGGGAGTAATGTCTCAAACAGTTTACGCTTTGATCGTTCCCTGGAAGACCAGCAGTAGTTTCCGACGAACATCTGGGGGCATTCTGTAATGTGTGGACCATCAGAGTGTTGATGAAACACCGTAATTGCATCAGCATTGAGTACAACAGTCACCATGCGCACTTTCTTTCATGGGAATAATGTCACAAACAGTCTACGCTTTGATCATTCCCTGGAAGACCAGTAGTTGTTTCCGAGGCACATCTGGAGGCATTCTGTAATCTGCGGAGTTTCAGAGTGTTGATGAAACACAGTAATTGCATCGGGATTGAATACAACAGTCACCTTGCGCACTTTCCTCCATGGGAGTAATGTCTCAAACAGTTTACGCTTTGATCGTTCCCTGGAAGACCAGTAGTAGTTTCCGATGCACATCTGGGGACATTCTGTAATGTGTGGACTATCAGAGTGTTGATGAAACACAGAAATTGCATCGGGATTGAATACAACAGTCAACATGTGCACTTTCCGACATGGGAGTAATGTGTCAAACAGTTTACGCTTTGATCGTTTCCTGGAAGACCAGTAGTAGTTTCCGACGCACATCTGGGTTCATTCTGTAATGTGTGGACCATCAGAGTGTAGATGAAACACAGAAATTGCAATCAGGATTGAATACAACAGTCACCATGCGCACTTTCCTCCAAGGGAGTAATGTCTTCCCTGGAAGAACATTAGTTGTTTCCGATGCACATCTGGAGACATTCTGTAATGTGTGGACTATCAGAGTGTTGATGAAACACAGAAAGTGCATCAGGATTAAATACAACAGTCACCATGCGCACTTTCCTCTATTAGAGTAATGTCACAAACAGTTTACGCTTTGATCGTTCCCTGGAAGACCAGTAGTAGTTTCCGATGCACATCTGGAGGCATTCTGTAATCTGTGGACTATCAGAGTGTTGATGAAACACAGAAATTGCATCAGGATTGAATACAACAGTCACCATTCGCACTTTCCTTCATGGGAGTAATGTCTGAAACAGTCTACGCTTTGATCGTTCCCTGCAAGACCAGTAGTAGTTTCCGATGCACATCTGGAGGCATTCTGTAATCTGATTACCTTCAAAGTGTTCATGAAACACATAAATTGCCTCGGAATTGAATACAACAGTCATCATGCGCATTTTCCTCCATGGGAGTAATGTCTCAAACAGTCTACGCTTTGATCGAACCCTGGAAGACCTGTAGTAGTTTCCGATGCACAACTGGAGGCATTCTGAAATCTGTGGTATATCAGACTGTTAATGAAACACAAAAATTGCATCGGGATTGAATACAACAGTCACCATGCGCACTTTCCTCCATGGGAGTAATGTCTCAAACAGTTTACGCATTGATCGTTTCCTGGAAGACCAGTAGTAGTTTCCGACGCACATCTGTGGGCATTCTGTAATGTGTGGACAATCAGAGGGTTGATGAAACACAGAAATTGCATCAGGATTGAATACAACAGTCACCATGTGCACTTTCCTCCATGGGAGTAATGTCACAAACAGTCTACGCTTTGATCGTTCTCTGGAATACCAGTAGTAGCTTCCGAGGCACATCTGGAGGCATTCTGTAAACTGTGGACTATCAGAGTGTTGATGAAACACAGTAATTGCATCGGGATTTAATACAACAGTCACCATGCGCACTTTCCTCCATGGGAGCAATGTCTCAAACAGTTTACGCTTTGATCGTTCCCTGCAAGGCCAGTAGTGGTTTCCGATGCACATCTGGTGGCATTCTGTAATCTGTGTACCTTCAAAGTGTTGATGAAACTCAGAAATTGAATCGAGATTGAATACAACAGTCACGATGCGCACTTTCCTCCATGGGAGTAATGTCTCATATAGTCTACGCTTTGATCGTTCCCTGCAAGAGCAGTATAGTTTCCGATGCACATCTGGAAGGATTCTGTAATCTGTGGACCTTCAAAGTGTTGATGAAACATAAAAATTGCATCAAGATTGAGTACAACAGTCACCATGCTCACTTTCCTCCATTAGAGTAATGTCACAAACAGTTTACGCTTTGATCGTTCCCTGGAAGACCAGTAGTAGTTTCCTATGCACATCTGGAGGCATTCTGTAATCTGTGGACTATCAGAGTGTTGATGAAACACAGATATTGCATCAGGATTGAATACAACAGTCACCATTCGCACTTTCCTCCATGGGAGTAATGTCTCAAACAGTCTTCGATTTGATCGTTCCCTGCAAGACCAGTAGTAGTTTCCGACGCACATCTGTGGGCATTCTGTAATTTGTGGACAATCATAGGGTTGATAAAACACAGAAATTGCATCAGGATTGAATACAACAGTCACCATGTGCACTTTCCTCCATGGGAGTAATGTCACAAACAGTCTACGATTTGATCGTTCCCTGCAAGACCAGTAGTGGTTCCCGATGCACATCTGGAGGCATTCTGTAATCTGTGGACCTTCAAAGTGTTGATGAAACACAGAAATTGAATCGAGATTGAATACAACAGTCACGATGCGCACTTTCCTCCATGGGAGTAATGTCTCAAATAGTCTACGCTTTGATCGTTCCCTGGAAGACCAGTAGTAGTTTTCGATGCACATCTGGAGCCATTCTGTAATCTGTGGACTATCAGAGTGTTGATGAAACACAGTAATTGCATCGGGATTGAATACAACAGTCACCATGCGCACTTTCGTCAATGGGAGTAATACCTCAAACGGTTTACGCTTTGATCGTTCCCTGGAAGACCAGTAGCAGTTTCCGATGCACATCTGGGGGCATTCTGTAATGCGTGGTCTATCAGAGTGTCGATGAAACACAGAAATTGCATCAGGATTGAATACAACAGTCACAATGCGCACTTTCCTCCATGGAGGTAATGTCTCAAACAGTTTACGCTTTGATCGTTCAGCGGAGGACCAGTAGTGGTTTCCGACGCACATCTGGGGGCATTCTGTAAAGTGTGGACTATCAGAGTGTTGATGAAACACAGAAATTGCATCGGGATTGAGTACAACAGTCACCATGCGGACTTTCCTCCATGAGAGTAATGTCTCAAACAATCTACGCTTTGATCGTTCCCTGCAAGACCAGTAGTGGTTTCCGATGCACATCTGGTGGCATTCTGTAACCTGTGTACCTTCAAAGTGTTGATGAAACTCAGAAATTGAATCGAGATTGAATACAACAGTCACGATGCGAACTTTCCTCCATGGGAGTAATGTCTCATATAGTCTACGCTTTGATCGTTCCCTGCAAGAACAGTATAGTTTCCGATGCACATCTGGAAGGATTCTGTAATCTGTGGACCTTCAAAGTGTTGATGAAACATAAAAATTGCATCGGGATTGAGTACAACAGTCACCATGCGCACTTTCCTCCATGGGAGCAATGTCTCAAACAGTTTACGCTTTGATCGTTCCCTGGAAGACCAGTAGTTGCTTCCGATGCACATCTGGGGACATTCTGTAATGTGTGGACTATCAGAGTGTTGATGAAACACAGAAATTGCATCGGGATTGAATACAACAGTCACCATGCGCACTTTCCTCCATGGGAGTAATGTCTCAAACAGTTTACGCTTTGATCGTTCCCTGGAAGACCAGCAGTAGTTTCCGACGAACATCTGGGGGCATTCTGTAATGTGTGGACCATCAGAGTGTTGATGAAACACCGTAATTGCATCAGCATTGAGTACAACAGTCACCATGCGCACTTTCTTTCATGGGAATAATGTCACAAACAGTCTACGCTTTGATCATTCCCTGGAAGACCAGTAGTTGTTTCCGAGGCACATCTGGAGGCATTCTGTAATCTGCGGAGTTTCAGAGTGTTGATGAAACACAGTAATTGCATCGGGATTGAATACAACAGTCACCTTGCGCACTTTCCTCCATGGGAGTAATGTCTCAAACAGTTTACGCTTTGATCGTTCCCTGGAAGACCAGTAGTAGTTTCCGATGCACATCTGGGGACATTCTGTAATGTGTGGACTATCAGAGTGTTGATGAAACACAGAAATTGCATCGGGATTGAATACAACAGTCAACATGTGCACTTTCCGACATGGGAGTAATGTGTCAAACAGTTTACGCTTTGATCGTTTCCTGGAAGACCAGTAGTAGTTTCCGACGCACATCTGGGTTCATTCTGTAATGTGTGGACCATCAGAGTGTAGATGAAACACAGAAATTGCAATCAGGATTGAATACAACAGTCACCATGCGCACTTTCCTCCAAGGGAGTAATGTCTTCCCTGGAAGAACATTAGTTGTTTCCGATGCACATCTGGAGACATTCTGTAATGTGTGGACTATCAGAGTGTTGATGAAACACAGAAAGTGCATCAGGATTAAATACAACAGTCACCATGCGCACTTTCCTCTATTAGAGTAATGTCACAAACAGTTTACGCTTTGATCGTTCCCTGGAAGACCAGTAGTAGTTTCCGATGCACATCTGGAGGCATTCTGTAATCTGTGGACTATCAGAGTGTTGATGAAACACAGAAATTGCATCAGGATTGAATACAACAGTCACCATTCGCACTTTCCTTCATGGGAGTAATGTCTGAAACAGTCTACGCTTTGATCGTTCCCTGCAAGACCAGTAGTAGTTTCCGATGCACATCTGGAGGCATTCTGTAATCTGATTACCTTCAAAGTGTTCATGAAACACATAAATTGCCTCGGAATTGAATACAACAGTCATCATGCGCATTTTCCTCCATGGGAGTAATGTCTCAAACAGTCTACGCTTTGATCGAACCCTGGAAGACCTGTAGTAGTTTCCGATGCACAACTGGAGGCATTCTGAAATCTGTGGTATATCAGACTGTTAATGAAACACAAAAATTGCATCGGGATTGAATACAACAGTCACCATGCGCACTTTCCTCCATGGGAGTAATGTCTCAAACAGTTTACGCATTGATCGTTTCCTGGAAGACCAGTAGTAGTTTCCGACGCACATCTGTGGGCATTCTGTAATGTGTGGACAATCAGAGGGTTGATGAAACACAGAAATTGCATCAGGATTGAATACAACAGTCACCATGTGCACTTTCCTCCATGGGAGTAATGTCACAAACAGTCTACGCTTTGATCGTTCTCTGGAATACCAGTAGTAGCTTCCGAGGCACATCTGGAGGCATTCTGTAAACTGTGGACTATCAGAGTGTTGATGAAACACAGTAATTGCATCGGGATTTAATACAACAGTCACCATGCGCACTTTCCTCCATGGGAGCAATGTCTCAAACAGTTTACGCTTTGATCGTTCCCTGCAAGGCCAGTAGTGGTTTCCGATGCACATCTGGTGGCATTCTGTAATCTGTGTACCTTCAAAGTGTTGATGAAACTCAGAAATTGAATCGAGATTGAATACAACAGTCACGATGCGCACTTTCCTCCATGGGAGTAATGTCTCATATAGTCTACGCTTTGATCGTTCCCTGCAAGAGCAGTATAGTTTCCGATGCACATCTGGAAGGATTCTGTAATCTGTGGACCTTCAAAGTGTTGATGAAACATAAAAATTGCATCAAGATTGAGTACAACAGTCACCATGCTCACTTTCCTCCATTAGAGTAATGTCACAAACAGTTTACGCTTTGATCGTTCCCTGGAAGACCAGTAGTAGTTTCCTATGCACATCTGGAGGCATTCTGTAATCTGTGGACTATCAGAGTGTTGATGAAACACAGATATTGCATCAGGATTGAATACAACAGTCACCATTCGCACTTTCCTCCATGGGAGTAATGTCTCAAACAGTCTTCGATTTGATCGTTCCCTGCAAGACCAGTAGTAGTTTCCGACGCACATCTGTGGGCATTCTGTAATTTGTGGACAATCATAGGGTTGATAAAACACAGAAATTGCATCAGGATTGAATACAACAGTCACCATGTGCACTTTCCTCCATGGGAGTAATGTCACAAACAGTCTACGATTTGATCGTTCCCTGCAAGACCAGTAGTGGTTCCCGATGCACATCTGGAGGCATTCTGTAATCTGTGGACCTTCAAAGTGTTGATGAAACACAGAAATTGAATCGAGATTGAATACAACAGTCACGATGCGCACTTTCCTCCATGGGAGTAATGTCTCAAATAGTCTACGCTTTGATCGTTCCCTGGAAGACCAGTAGTAGTTTTCGATGCACATCTGGAGCCATTCTGTAATCTGTGGACTATCAGAGTGTTGATGAAACACAGTAATTGCATCGGGATTGAATACAACAGTCACCATGCGCACTTTCGTCAATGGGAGTAATACCTCAAACGGTTTACGCTTTGATCGTTCCCTGGAAGACCAGTAGCAGTTTCCGATGCACATCTGGGGGCATTCTGTAATGCGTGGTCTATCAGAGTGTCGATGAAACACAGAAATTGCATCAGGATTGAATACAACAGTCACAATGCGCACTTTCCTCCATGGAGGTAATGTCTCAAACAGTTTACGCTTTGATCGTTCAGCGGAGGACCAGTAGTGGTTTCCGACGCACATCTGGGGGCATTCTGTAAAGTGTGGACTATTAGAGTGTTGATGAAACACAGAAATTGTATCATTATTGAATACAACAGTCACCATGCGCACTTTCCTCCATGGGAGTAATGTCACAAACAGTCTACGCCTTGATCGTTCCCCGGAAGACCAGTTGTAGTTTCCGAGGCACGTCAGGAGGCATTCTGTAATCTGTGGACTATCAGAGTGTTGATGAAACACAGTAATTGCATCGGGACTGAATACAACAGTCATCATGCGCACTTTCCTCCATAGCAGTTATGTCTCAAACTGTCTACGCTTTGATCGTTCCCTGGAAGAGAATTAGTGGTTTCCGATGCACATCTGGAGGCATTCTGTAATCTGTGGACTATGAGAGTGTTGATGAAACAGAAATTGCATCGGGATTGAATACAACAGTCACCATGCGCACATTCCTCCATGGGAGTAATTTCTCAAACAGTCTACGTTTTGATCGTTCCCTGGATGACCAGTAGTAGTTTCCGATGCACATCTGGAGGCATTCTGTAATCTGTGGACTATCAGAGTGTTGATGAAACACAGAAATATCATCGGGATTGAATACAACAGTCACCATTCGCACTTTCCTCCATGGGAGTAATGTCTCAAACAGTCTACGCTTAGATCGTACCCTGCAAGACCAGTAGTAGTTTCCGATGCACATCTGGAGGCATTCTGTAATCTGTTTACCTTCAAAGAGTTCATGAAACACATAAATTGCCTCGGGATCGAATACAACAGTCATCATGCGCATTTTCCTCCATGGGAGTAATATCTCAAACTGTCTACGCTTTGATCGTTCCCTGGAAGACCAGTAGTAGTTTCCGATTTACATCTGGAGGCATTCTGTAATCTGTGGTCTATCAGAGTGTTGATGAAACACAGAAATTGCATCGGGATTGAATACAACAGTCACCATGCGCACTTTCCTCCATGGGAGTAATGTCTCAAACAGTTTACGCATTAATCGTTTCCTGGAAGACCAGTAGTAGTTTCCGAGGCACATCTGGAGGCATTCTGTAAACTGTGGACTATCAGAGTGTTGATGAAACACAGTAATTGCATCGGGATTGAATACAACGGTCACCATGTGCACTTTCCTCAATGGGAGCAATGTCTCAAACAGTCTACGCTTTGATCGTTTCCTGCAAGAGCAGTATAGTTTCCGATGCACATCTGGAAGGATTCTGTAATCTGTGGACCTTCAAAATGTTGATGAAACATAAAAATTGAATCGGGATTGAATACAACAGTCACCATGCGCACTTTCCTCCATGGGAGTAATGTCTCAAACAGTCTACGCTTTGATCGTTCCCTGGAAGACCAGTAGTAGTTTCTGATGCACATCTGGAGGCATTCTGTAATCTGTGGACTATCAGAGTGTTGATGAAACACAGAATTTGCATCAGGATTGAATAGAACAGTCACCATGCGCACTTTCCTCCATGGGCGTAATGTCTGAAAGAGTCTACGCTTTGATCGTTCCCTGCAAGACCAGCAGTAGCTTCCGATGCACATCTGGTAGGCATTCTGTAATCTGTGGACCTTCAAAGTGTCGACGAAATACAGAAATTGCCGCGGGATTGAATACAACAGTCACCATGCGCAGTTTCTTCCATGGGAGTAATGTCTCAAAAAGTCTACGATTTAATCGTTTCCTGGAGGACCAGTAGTAGTTTCCGATGCACATCTGGAGGCATTCTGTAATCTGTGGACCTTCAAAGTGTTGATGAAACAGAGATATTGAATCGGGATTGAATACAACAGTCACCATGCGCATTTTCCTCTATGGGAGTAATGTCTCAAACAGTCTACGCATTGATCGTTCCCAGGAAGACAAGTAGTATTTTCCGATGCACATCTGGTGTCATTCTGTAATCTGTGGACTATCAGAGTGTTGATGAAACACAGTAATTGCATCGGAATTGAGTACAACAGTCACCATGCGCACATTCCTCCATGGGAGTAATGTCTCAAATTGTTTACGCTTTGATCGTTCCCTGGAAGACCAGTAGTAGTTTCCGAGGCACATCTGGAGGCATTCTGTAATCTGTGGACTATCAGAGTGTTGATGAAACACAGAAATTGCATCGGGATTAAATACAACAGTCACCATGCGCACTTTCCTCCATGGGAGTAATGTCTCAAACAGTGTACGCTTTGATCGTTCCCTGCAAGAGCAGTATACTTTCCGATGCACATCTGGAGGCATTCTGTAATCTGTTTACCTTCAAAGTGTTCATGAAACACAGAAATTGCCTCGGGATTGAATAAAACAGTCACAATGCGCACTTTCCTCCATTAGAGTAAAGTCTCACACAGTTTACGCTTTGATCTTTCCCTGGAAGACCAGTAGTAGTTTCCGATGCACATCTGTGGTCATTCTGTAATGTGTGGACTATCAGAGTGTTGATGAAACACAGGGATTGCATCGGGATTGAGTACAACAGTAACTATGCGCACTTTCCTCCATGGGAATAATGTCTCAAACAGTCTACGCTTTGATCGTTCCCTGCAAGACCAGTAATGGTTTCCGATGCACATCTGGAGGCATTCTGTAATCTGTGGACCTTCAAAGTGTTGATGAAACACAGAAATTGAATCGAGATTGAATACAACAGTCACTATGCGCACTTTCCTCCATGGGAGTAATGTCTCAAATAGTCTACGCTTTGATCGTTCCCTGGAAGACCAGTAGTAGTTTCCGATGCACATATGGAGCCATTCTATAATCTGTGGACTATCAGAGTGTTGATGAAACACAGTAATTGCATCGGGATTGAATACAACAATCAACATGCGCACTTTCCTCCATGGGAGTAATGTCTCAAACAGTCTACGCTTTGATCGTTTCCTGGAGGACCAGTGGTAGTTTTCGATGCACATCTGGAGGCATTCTGTAATCTGTGGACCTTCTAAGTGTTGATGAAACACAGAAATTTCATCAGGATTGAGTACAACAGTCACTATGCGCACTTTCCTCCATGGGAGTAATGTCTCAATTAGTTTACGCTTTGATCATTCCCTGGATGACCAGTAGTAGCTTCCGATGCACATCAATGGGCATTCTGCAATGTGTGGCCTATCAGGGTGTTGATGAAACACAGAAATTGCATCAGGATTGAATAGAACAGCCACCATGCGCACTTTCCCCCATGGGAGTAATGTCAGAAAGAGTCTACGCTTTGGTCGTTCCCTGCAAGAGCAGTATAGTTTCCGATGCACATCTGGAAGGATTCTGTAATCTGTGGACCTTCAAAGTGTTGATGAAACATAAAAATTGCATCGGGATTGAGTACAACAGTCACCATGCGCACTTTCCTCCATGGGAGCAATGTCTCAAACAGTTTACGCTTTGATCGTTCCCTGGAAGACCAGTAGTTGCTTCCGATGCACATCTGGGGACATTCTGTAATGTGTGGACTATCAGAGTGTTGATGAAACACAGAAATTGCATCGGGATTGAATACAACAGTCACCATGCGCACTTTCCTCCATGGGAGTAATGACTCAAACAGTTTACGCTTTGATCGTTCCCTGGAAGACCAGCAGTAGTTTCCGACGAACATCTGGGGGCATTCTGTAATGTGTGGACCATCAGAGTGTTGATGAAACACCGTAATTGCATCAGCATTGAGTACAACAGTCACCATGAGCACTTTCTTTCATGGGAATAATGTCACAAACAGTCTACGCTTTGATCGTTCCCTGGAAGACCAGTAGTTGTTTCCGAGGCACATCTGGAGGCATTCTGTAATCTGCGGAGTATCAGAGTGTTGATGAAACACAGTAATTGCATCGGGATTGAATACAACAATCACCTTGCGCACTTTCCTCCATGGGAGTAATGTCTCAAACAGTTTACGCTTTGATCGTTTCCTGGAAGACCTGTAGTAGTTTCCGACGCACATCTGGGTTCATTCTGTAATGTGTGGACCATCAGAGTGTAGATGAAACACAGAAATTGCAATCAGGATTGAATACAACAGTCACCATGCGCACTTTCCTCCATGGGAGTAATGTCTTCCCTGGAAGAACAGTAGTTGTTTCCGATGCACATCTGGAGACATTCTGTAATGTGTGGACTATCAGAGTGTTGATGAAACACAGATAGTGCATCAGGATTAAATACAACAGTCACCATGCGCACTTTCCTCCATTAGAGTAATGTCACAAACAGTTTACGCTTTGATCGTTCCCTGGAAGACCAGTAGTAGTTACCGATGCACATCTGTGGTCATTCTGTAATGTGTGGACTATCAGAGTTTAGATGAAACACTGAAATTGCTTCGGGATTGAATACAACAGTCACCATGCGCACTTTCCTACATGGGAGTAATGTCTCAAACAGTCTACGCTTTGATCGTTCCCTGCAAGAGCAGTATAGTTTCCGATGCACATCTGGAAGGATTCTGTAATCTGTGGACCTTCAAAGGGTTGATGAAACATAAAAATTGAATCATGATTGAATACAACAGTCACCATGCGCACTTTCCTCCATGGGAGTAATGTCTCAAACAGTCTACGCTTTGATCGAACCCTGGAAGACCAGTAGTAGTTTCCGATGCACATCTGGAGGCATTCTGTAATCTGTGGACTATCAGAGTGTTGATGAAACACAGAAATTGCATCAGGATTGAATACAACAGTCACCATTCGCACTTTCCTCCATGGGAGTAATGTCTCAAACAGTCTACGCTTTGATCGTTCCCTGCAAGACCAGTAGTAGTTTCCGACGCACATCTGTGGGCATTCTGTAATTTGTGGACAATTAGAGGGTTGATAAAACACAGAAATTGCATCAGGATTGAATACAACAGTCACCATGTGCACTTTCCTCCATGGGAGTAATGTCACAAACAGTCTACGATTTGATCGTTCCCTGCAAGACCAGTAGTGGTTCCCGATGCACATCTGGAGGCATTCTGTAATCTGTGGACCTTCAAAGTGTTGATGAAACACAGAAATTGAATCGAGATTGAATACAACAGTCACGGTGCGCACTTTCCTCCGTGGGAGTAATGTCTCAAATAGTCTACGCTTTGATCGTTCCCTGGAAGACCAGTAGCAGTTTCCGATGCACATCTGGGGGCATTCTGTAATGCGTGGTCTATCAGAGTGTCGATGAAACACAGAAATTGCATCAGGATTGAATACAACAGTCACAATGCGCACTTTCCTCCATGGAGGTAATGTCTCAAACAGTTTACGCTTTGATCGTTCAGCGGAAGACCAGTAGTGGTTTCCGACGCACATCTGGGGGCATTCTGTAAAGTGTGGACTATTAGAGTGTTGATGAAACACAGAAATTGCATCAGTATTGAATACAACAGTCACCATGCGCACTTTCCTCCATGGGAGTAATGTCACAAACAGTCTACGCCTTGATCGTTCCCCGGAAGACCAGTTGTAGTTTCCGAGGCACGTCAGGAGGCATTCTGTAATCTGTGGACTATCAGAGTGTTGATGAAACACAGTAATTGCATCGGGACTGAATACAACAGTCATCATGCGCACTTTCCTCCATAGCAGTTATGTCTCAAACTGTCTACGCTTTGATCGTTCCCTGGAAGAGAAATAGTGGTTTCCGATGCACATCTGGAGGCATTCTGTAATCTGTGGACTATGAGAGTGTTGATGAAACAGAAATTGCATCGGGATTGAATACAACAGTCACCATGCGCACATTCCTCCATGGGAGTAATTTCTCAAACAGTCTACGTTTTGATCGTTCCCTGGATGACCAGTAGTAGTTTCCGATGCACATCTGGAGGCATTCTGTAATCTGTGGACTATCAGAGTGTTGATGAAACACAGAAATATCATCGGGATTGAATACAACAGTCACCATTCGCACTTTCCTCCATGGGAGTAATGTCTCAAACAGTCTACGCTTAGATCGTTCCCTGCAAGACCAGTAGTAGTTTCAGATGCACATCTGGAGGCATTCTGTAATCTGTTTACCTTCAAAGAGTTCATGAAACACATAAATTGCCTCGGGATCGAATACAACAGTCATCAAGCGCATTTTCCTCCATGGGAGTAATATCTCAAACAGTCTACGCTTTGATCGTTCCCTGGAAGACCAGTAGTAGTTTCCGATGCACATCTGGAGGCATTCTCTTATGTGTGGACAAACAGAGGGTTGATGATACACAGATATTGCATCAGGATTGAATACAACAGTCACCATGTGCACTTTCCTCCATGGGAGTATTGTCACAAACAGTCTACGCTTTGATCGTTCCCTGGAATACCAGTAGTAGTTTCCGAGGCACATCTGGAGGCATTCTGTAAACTGTGGACTATCAGAGTGTTGATGAAACACAGTAATTGCATCGGGATTGAATACAACGGTCACCATGTGCACTTTCCTCAATGGGAGCAATGTCTCAAACAGTCTACGCTTTGATCGTTTCCTGCAAGAGCAGTATAGCTTCCGATGCACATCTGGAAGGATTCTGTAATCTGTGGACCTTCAAAATGTTGATGAAACATAAAAATTGAATCGGGATTGAATACAACAGTCACCATGCGCACTTTCCTCCATGGGAGTAATGTCTCAAACAGTCTACGCTTTGATCGTTCCCTGGAAGACCAGTAGTAGTTTCTGATGCACATCTGGAGGCATTCTGTAATCTGTGGACTATCAGAGTGTTGATGAAACACAGAATTTGCATCAGGATTGAATAGAACAGTCACCATGCGCACTTTCCTCCATGGGCGTAATGTCTGAAAGAGTCTACGCTTTGATCGTTCCCTGCAAGACCAGCAGTAGCTTCCGATGCACATCTGGTAGGCATTCTGTAATCTGTGGACCTTCAAAGTGTCGACGAAATACAGAAATTGCCGCGGGATTGAATACAACAGTCACCATGCGCAGTTTCTTCCATGGGAGTAATGTCTCAAAAAGTCTACGATTTAATCGTTTCCTGGAGGACCAGTAGTAGTTTCCGATGCACATCTGGAGGCATTCTGTAATCTGTGGACCTTCAAAGTGTTGATGAAACACAGATATTGAATCGGGATTGAATACAACAGTCACCATGCGCATTTTCCTCTATGGGAGTAATGTCTCAAACAGTCTACGCATTGATCGTTCCCAGGAAGACAAGTAGTATTTTCCGATGCACATCTGGTGTCATTCTGTAATCTGTGGACTATCAGAGTGTTGATGAAACACAGTAATTGCATCTGCATTGAGTACACCAGTCACCATGCGCACTTTCCTCCATGAGAATAATGTCACAAACAGTCTACGCTTTGATCGTTCCCTGGAAGACCAGTAGTAGTTTCCGAGGCACATCTGGAGGCATTCTGTAATCTGTGGAGTATCAGAGTGTTGATGAAACACAGAAATTGCATCGGGATTAAATACAACAGTCACCATGCGCACTTTCCTCCATGGGAGTAATGTCTCAAACAGTCTACGCTTTGATCGTTCCCTGCAAGAGCAGTATACTTTCCGATGCACATCTGGAGGCATTCTGTAATCTGTTTACCTTCAAAGTGTTCATGAGACACAGAAATTGCCTCGGGATTGAACAAAACAGTCACCATGCGCACTTTCGTCCATGGGAGTAAAACCTCAGAGAGTTTACGCTTTGATCGTTCCCTGGAAGACCAGTCGCAGTTTCCGATGCACATCTGAGGGCATTCTGTAATCTGTGGACTATCAGAGTGTTGATGAAACACAGAAATTGCATCGGGATTGAATACAACAGTCACCATGCGCACTTTCCTCCATGGGAGTAATGTCTCAAACAGTTTACGCATTGATCGTTTCCTGGAAGACCAGTAGTAGTTTCCGACGCACATCTGGGGGCATTCTGTAATGTGTGGACAATAGGAGGGTTGATGAAACACAGAAATTGCATCAGGATTGAATACAACTGTCACCATGTGCACTTTCCTCCATGGGAGTAATGTCACAAACAGTCTGCGCTTTGATCGTTCCCTGGAATACCAGTAGTAGTTTCCGAGGCACATCTGGAGGCATTCTGTAAACTGTGGACTATCAGAGTGTTGATGAAACACAGTAATTGCATCGGGATTGAATACAACAGTCACCATGCGCACTTTCCTCCATGGGAGCAATGTCTCAAACAGTTTACGCTTTGATCGTTCCCTGGAAGACCAGTAGTTGTTTCCGATGCACATCTGGGGACATTCTGTAGTGTATGGACTATCAGACTGTTGATGAAACACAGAAATTGCATCAGGATAGAACACAACAGTCACCATGCGCACTTTCCTCCATTAGAGTAATGTCTCAAACAGTTTACGCTTTGATCTTTCCCTTGAAGACCAGTAGTAGTTTCCGATGCACATCTGTGGTCATTCTGTAGTGTGTGGACTATCAGAGTGTTGATGAAACACAGTAATTGCATCGGGATTGAATACAACAATCAACATGCGCACTTTCCTCCATGGGAGTAATGTCTCAAACAGTCTACGCTTTGATCGTTCCCTGCAAGACCAGTAATGGTTTCCGATGCACATCTGGAGGCATTCTGTAATCTGTGGACCTTCAAAGTGTTGATGAAACACAGAAATTGAATCGAGATTGAATACAACAGTCACTATGCGCACTTTCCTCCATGGGAGTAATGTCTCAAATAGTCTACGCTTTGATCGTTCCCTGGAAGACCAGTAGTAGTTTCCGATGCACATCTGGAGCCATTCTGTAATCTGTGGACTATCAGAGTGTTGATGAAACACAGTAATTGCATCGGGATTGAATACAACAATCAACATGCGCACTTTCCTCCATGGGAGTAATGTCTCAAACAGTCTACGCTTTGATCGTTTCCTGGAGGACCAGTGGTAGTTTTCGATGCACATCTGGAGGCATTCTGTAATCTGTGGAACTTCTAAGTGTTGATGAAACACAGAAATTTCATCAGGATTGAGTACAACAGTCACTATGCGCACTTTCCTCCATGGGAGTAATGTCTCAAACAGTTTACGCTTTGATCTTTCCCTGGAAGACCAGTAGTAGTTTCCGATGCACATCTGTGGTCATTCTGTAATGTGTGGACTATCAGAGTGTTGATGAAACACAGTAATTGCATCGGGATTGAATACAACAATCAACATGCGCACTTTCCTCCATGGGAGTAATGTCTCAAACAGTCTACGCTTTGATCGTTCCCTGCAAGACCAGTAGTAGTTTCTGATGCTCATCTGGAGGCATTCTGTAGTCTGTGGACCTTCAAAGTGTCGACGAAACACAGATATTGCCGCGGGATTGAATACAACAGTCACCATGCGCACTTTCCTCCATGGGAGTAATGTCTCAAACAGTCTACGCTTTAATCGTTTCCTGGAGGACCAGTAGTAGTTTCCGATGCACATCTGGAGGCATTCTGTAATCTGTGGACCTTCAAAGTGTTGATGAAACACAGAAATTGAATCGGGATTGAATACAACAGTAACCATTCGCATTTTCCTCTATGGGAGTAATGTCTCAAACAGTCTACGCTTTGATCGCTCCCTGGAAGACAAGTAGTAGTTTCCAATGCACATCTGGTGTCATTCTGTACTCTGTGGACTATCAGAGTGTTGATGAAACACAGTAATTGAATCAGGATTGAGTACAACAGTCACCATGCACACTTTACTCCATGGGAGTAATGTCTCAAACAGTTTACGCTTTGATCATTCCCTGGATGACTAGTAGTAGCTTCCGATGCACATCAATGGGCATTCTGTAATGTGTGGCCTATCAGGGTGTTGATGAAACACAGAAATTGCCTCAGGATTGAATAGAACAGCCACCATGCGCACTTTCCTCCATGGGAGTAATGTCAGAAAGAGTCTACGCTTTGATCGTTCCCTGCAAGACCAGTAGTAGTTTCCGATGCTCATCTGGAGGCATTCTGTAGTCTGTGGACCTTCAAAGTGTCGACGAAACACAGAAATTGCCGCGGGATTGAATACAACAGTCACCATACGCACTTTCCTCCATGGGAGTAATGTCTCAAACAGTCTACGCTTTAATCGTTTCCTGGAGGACCAGTAGTAGTTTCCGATGCACATCTGGAGGCATTCTGAAATCTGTGGACTATCAGAGTGTTGATGAAACACAGTAATTGCATCGGGATTGAATACAACAGTCACCATGCGCACTTTCCTCCATGGGAGTAATGTCTCAAACAGTTTACGCTTTGATCGTTCCCTGGAAGACCAGTAGTAGTTTCCGATGCTCATCTGGGGACATTCTGTAATGTGTGGACTATCAGAGTGTTGATGAAACACAGAAATTGCATCAGGAATGAATACAACAGTCACCATGCGCACTCTCCTCCATGGGAGTAATGTCTCAAACAGTCTACACTTTGATCGTTCCCTGGAAGACCAGTAGTAGTTTCCGATGCACATCTGGAGGCATTCTGTAATCTGTGGACTATCGGAGTGTTGATGAAACACAGAAATTGCATCGGGATTGAATACAACAGTCACCATTCGCACTTTTCACCATGGGAGTAATGTCTCAAACAGTCTACGCTTTGATCGTTCCCTGCAAGACCAGTAGTAGTTTCCGATGCACATTTGTGTGCATTCTGTAATTTGTGGACTATCAGAGTGTTGACGAAACACAGAAATTGCATCGGGATTAAATACAACAGTCACCATGCGCACTTTCCTCCATGGGAGTAATGTCTCAAACAGTTTACGCATTGATCGTTTCCTGGAAGACCAGTAGTAGTTTCCGACGCACATCTGGGGGCATTCTGTAATGTGTGGACAATAGGAGGGTTGATGAAACACAGAAATTGCATCAGGATTGAATACAACTGTCACCATGTGCACTTTCCTCCATGGGAGTAATGTCACAAACAGTCTGCGCTTTGATCGTTCCCTGGAATACCAGTAGTAGTTTCCGAGGCACATCTGGAGGCATTCTGTAAACTGTGGACTATCAGAGTGTTGATGAAACACAGTAATTGCATCGGGATTGAATACAACAGTCACCATGCGCACTTTCCTCCATGGGAGCAATGTCTCAAACAGTTTACGCTTTGATCGTTCCCTGGAAGACCAGTAGTTGTTTCCGATGCACATCTGGGGACATTCTGTAGTGTATGGACTATCAGACTGTTGATGAAACACAGAAATTGCATCAGGATAGAACACAACAGTCACCATGCGCACTTTCCTCCATTAGAGTAATGTCTCAAACAGTTTACGCTTTGATCTTTCCCTGGAAGACCAGTAGTAGTTTCCGATGCACATCTGTGGTCATTCTGTAGTGTGTGGACTATCAGAGTGTTGATGAAACACAGTAATTGCATCGGGATTGAATACAACAATCAACATGCGCACTTTCCTCCATGGGAGTAATGTCTCAAACAGTCTACGCTTTGATCGTTCCCTGCAAGACCAGTAATGGTTTCCGATGCACATCTGGAGGCATTCTGTAATCTGTGGACCTTCAAAGTGTTGATGAAACACAGAAATTGAATCGAGATTGAATACAACAGTCACTATGCGCACTTTCCTCCATGGGAGTAATGTCTCAAATAGTCTACGCTTTGATCGTTCCCTGGAAGACCAGTAGTAGTTTCCGATGCACATCTGGAGCCATTCTGTAATCTGTGGACTATCAGAGTGTTGATGAAACACAGTAATTGCATCGGGATTGAATACAACAATCAACATGCGCACTTTCCTCCATGGGAGTAATGTCTCAAACAGTCTACGCTTTGATCGTTTCCTGGAGGACCAGTGGTAGTTTTCGATGCACATCTGGAGGCATTCTGTAATCTGTGGACCTTCTAAGTGTTGATGAAACACAGAAATTTCATCAGGATTGAGTACAACAGTCACTATGCGCACTTTCCTCCATGGGAGTAATGTCTCAAACAGTTTACGCTTTGATCTTTCCCTGGAAGACCAGTAGTAGTTTCCGATGCACATCTGTGGTCATTCTGTAATGTGTGGACTATCAGAGTGTTGATGAAACACAGAAATTGCCTCAGGATTGAATAGAACAGCCACCATGCGCACTTTCCTCCATGGGAGTAATGTCAGAAAGACTCTACGCTTTGATCGTTCCCTGCAAGACCAGTAGTAGTTTCCGATGCTCATCTGGAGGCATTCTGTAGTCTGTGGACCTTCAAAGTGTCGACGAAACACAGAAATTGCCGCGGGATTGAATACAACAGTCACCATACGCACTTTCCTCCATGGGAGTAATGTCTCAAACAGTCTACGCTTTAATCGTTTCCTGGAGGACCAGTAGTAGTTTCCGATGCACATCTGGAATCATTCTGAAATCTGTGGACTATCAGAGTGTTGATGAAACACAGTAATTGCATCGGGATTGAATACAACAGTCACCATGCGCACTTTCCTCCATGGGAGTAATGTCTCAAACAGTTTACGCTTTGATCGTTCCCTGGAAGACCTGTAGTAGTTTCCGATGCTCATCTGGGGACATTCTGTAATGTGTGGACTATCAGAGTGTTGATGAAACACAGAAATTGCATCAGGAATGAATACAACAGTCACCATGCGCACTTTCCTCCATGGGAGTAATGTCTCAAACAGTCTACGTTTTGATCGTTCCTTGCAAGACAAGTAGTAGTTTTCGATGCACATCTGGTGCCATTCTGTAATCTGTGGATTAACAGAGTGTTGATGAAACACAGAAATTGCATCGGGATTGAATACAACAGTCACCATTCGCACTTTCCTCCATGGGTGTTATGTCTCAAACAGTCTACGCTTTGATCGTTCCCTGCAAGACCAGTAGTAGTTTCCGATGCACATCTTGAGGCATTCAGTAATCTGTTTACCTTCAAAGTGTTCATGAAACACATAAGTTGCCTCGGGATTGAGTACAAAAGTCATCATGCGTATTTTCCTCCATGGGAGTATTGTCTCAAACAGTCTACGCTTTGATCGTTCCCTGGAAGACCAGTAGTAGTTTCCGATGCACATCTGGAGGCATTCTGTAATCTATGGTATATCAGAGTGTTGATGAAACACAGAAATTGCATCGGGATTGAATACAACTGTCACCATGCGCACTTTCCTCCATGGGAGTAATGTCTCACACAGTTTACGCTTTGATCGTTTCCAGGAAGACCATTAGTTGTTTCCGACGCACATCTGGGGGCATTCTGTAATGTGTGGACCATCAGAGGGTTGATGAAACACAGAAATTGCATCAGAATTGAATACAACAGTCACCATGCGCACTTTCCTCCATGGGAGTAATGTCACAAACAGTCTACGCTTTGATCGTTCCCTGCAAGCCCAGTAGTAGTTTCCGATGCTCATCTGGGGACATTCTGTAATGTGTGGACTATCAGAGTGTTGATGAAACACAGAAATTGCATCAGGAATGAATACAACAGTCACCATGCGCACTCTCCTCCATGGGAGTAATGTCTCAAACAGTCTACACTTTGATCGTTCCCTGGAAGACCAGTAGTAGTTTCCGATGCACATCTGGAGGCATTCTGTAATCTGTGGACTATCGGAGTGTTGATGAAACACAGAAATTGCATCGGGATTGAATACAACAGTCACCATTCGCACTTTTCTCCATGGGAGTAATGTCTCAAACAGTCTACGCTTTGATCGTTCCCTGCAAGACCAGTAGTAGTTTCCGATGCACATCGGTGTGCATTCTGTAATTTGTGGACTATCAGAGTGTTGACGAAACACAGAAATTGCATCGGGATTAAATACAACAGTCACCATGCGCACTTTCCTCCATGGGAGTAATGTCTCAAACAGTTTACGCTTTGATCGTTCCCTGGAAGACCAGTAGTAGTTTCCGATGCACATCTGCAGGCATTCTATAATCTGTGGACTATCAGAGTGTTGATGAAACACAGAAATTGCATCGGGATTGAATACAACATTCACCATGACCACTTTCCTCCTTAGGAGTAATGATTCAAAATGCTTACTATTTGATCGTTCCCTGGAAGACCAGTAGCAGTTTCCGATGCACATCTGGGGGCATTCTGTAATGTGTGGAGTATCTGAGTGTTGATGAAACACAGAATTTGCATCAGGATTGAATACAACAGTCACCATGCGCACTTTCCTCTATGGGAGTAATGTCTCAAAGAGCTTACGCTTTGAACGTTCCCTGAAAGACCTGTAGTAGTTTCCGATACACATCTGGGGGCATTCTGTAATCTGTTTACCTTCAAAGTGTTGATGAAACACAGAAATTGCCGCGAGATTGAATACAACAGTTACCATGCGCACTTTCCTCCATGGGAGTTATGTCTCAAACAGTCTACGCTTTGATCGTTTCCTGGAGGACTAATAGTAGTTTCCGATGCACATCTGGAGGCATTCTGTAATCTGTGGACCTTCAAAGTGTTGATGAAACACAGAAATTGAATCGGGATTGAATACAACAGACACCATGCGCACATTCCTCCATGGGAGTAATGTCTCAATCAGTCTACGTCTTGATCGTTCCCTGGAAGACAAGTAGTAGTTTTCGATGCACATCTGGTGTCATTCTGTAATCTGTGGACTATCAGAGTGTTGATGAAACACAGAAATTGCATCGGGATGGAATATAACAGTCACCATTCGCACTTTCCTCTATGGGAGTAACGTCTCAAACAGTGTACGCTTTGATCGTAGCCTGAAAGACCAGTAGTGGTTTCCGATACACATCTGGAGGCATTCTGTAATCTGTTTACCTTCAAAGTGTTCATGAAACACAGAAATTGCCTCGGGATCGAATAAAACAGTCACCATGCGCACTTTCGTCCATGGGAGTAAAACCTCAGAGAGTTTACGCTTTGATCGTTCCCTGGAAGACCAGTAGCAGTTTCCGATGCACATCTGAGGGCATTCTGTAATGTGTGGACTATCAGAGTGTTGATGAAACACAGAAATTGCATCAGGATTGAATACAACAGTCACCATGCTCACTTTCCTTCATTAGAGTAATGTCTCAAACAGTTTACGCTTTGATCGTTCCCTGGAAGACCAGTTGTAGTTTCCGATGCACATCTGTGGTCATTCTGTAATGTGTGGACTATCAGAGTGTTGATGTAACACAGAAATTGCTTCGTGATTGAATACAACAGTCACCATGCGCACTTCCCTCCATGGGAGTAATGTCTCAAACAGTCTACGCTTTGATCGTTCCCTGGAAGACCAGTAGTAGTTTCCGATGCACATCTGGAGCCATTCTGTAATCTGTGGACTATCAGAGTGTTGATGAAACACAGAAATTGCATCGGGATTGAATACAACAGTCACCATGTGCACTTTCCTCCATGGGTGTAATGTCTCAAACAGTCTACGCTTTGATCGTTGCCTGCAAGAGCAGTTTAGTTTCCGATGCACATCTGGAAGGATTCTGTAATCTGTAGACCTTCAAAGTGTTGATGAAACATAGATATTTAATCGGGATTGAATACAACAGTCATCATGTGCATATTCCTCCATGGCAGTTATGTCTCAAACAGTCTACGCTCTGATCGTTCCCTGGAAGACCAGTAGTAGTTTCGGATGCACATCTGGAGGCATTCTGTAATCTGTGGACTATCAGAGTATTGATGAAACACAGAAATTGCATCGGGATTGAATACAACAGTCACCATGCGCACTTTCCTCCATGGGAGTAATGTCTCAATCAGTTTACGCTTTGATCGTTCCCTGGAAGACCAGTAGTAGTTTCTGACGAACCTCTGGGGGCATTCTGTAATGTGTGGACCATCAGAGTGTTGATGAAACACAGAAATTGAATCAGAATTGAGTATAACAGTCACCATGCGGACTTTCCTCCATGGGAATAATGTCTTAAACATTCTACGCTTTGATCGTTCCCTGGAAGACTAGTAGTAGTTTCCGAGGCACATCTGGAGGCATTCTGTAATCTGTGGACTATCAGAGTGTTGATGAAACACAGAAATTGCACCGGGATTGAATACAACAGTCACCATGCGCACTTTCCTCCATGGGAGTAATGTCTCAAAAACTTTACGCTTTGATCGTTCCCTGGAAGACCAGTAGTAGTTTCCGACGCGCATCTGGGGGCATTCTGTAATGTGTGGACCATCAGAGTGCTGATGAAACACAGAAATTGCATCAGGATTGAATACAACAGTCACCATGCGCACTTTCCTCCATGGGAGTAATGTCACGAACAGTCTATGCTTTGATCGTTCCCTGGAAGACCAGTAGTAGTTTCCGAGGCACATCTGGAGGCATTCTGTAATCTGTGGACTATCAGAGTGTTGATGAAACACAGTAATTGCATCGGTATTGAATACAACATTCACCATGCGCACTTTCGTCCATGGGAGTAAAACCTCAAAGAGTTTACGCTTTGATCGTTCCCTGGAAAACCAGTAGCAGTTTCCGATGCACATCTGGGGACATTCTGTAATCTGTGGACCTTCAAAGTGTTGATGAAACACAGAATTTGAATCGGGATTGTGTACAACAGTCACGATGCGCACTTTCCTCCATGGGAGTAATGTCTCAAATAGTCTACGTTTTGATCGTTCCCTGGAAGACCAGTAGTAGTTTCCGATGCACATCTGGAGCCATTCTGTAATCTGTGGACTATCAGAGTGTTGATGAAACACAGTAATTGCATCGGGATTGAATACAACAGTCACCATGCGCACTTTCGTCCATGGGAGTAAAACCTCAAAGAGTTTACGCTTTGATCGTTCCCTGGAAAACCAGTAGCAGTTTCCGATGCACATCTGAGGGCATTCTGTAATGTGTGGACTATCAGATTGTTGATGAAACACAGAAATTGCATCGGGATTAAATACAACAGTCACCATGCGCACTTCCCTCCATGGGAGTGATGTCTCAAACAGTCTACGATTTGATCGTTCCCTGCAAGACCAGTAATAGTTTCCGATGCACATCTGGAGGCATTCTGTAATCTGTTTACCTTCAAAGTGTTGATGAAACACAGAAATTGCCTCGGGATTGAATACAACAGTCGTCATGCACATTTTCCTCCATGGGAGTAATGTCTCAATCAGTCTACGCCTTGATCGTTCCCTGGAAGCCCAGAAGTAGTTTCCGATTCACATCTGGAGGCATTCTGTAATCTGTAAACTATCAGAGTGTTGTTCAAACACAGGAATTGAATCGGGATTGAATACAACAGACCCCATGCGCACTTTCCTCCATGGGAGTAATGTCTCAAACAGTTTACGCTTTGATCGTTCCCTGCAAGACCAGTTGTAATTTCCGATGCACATCTGTGTGCATTCTGTAATTTGTGGACTATCAGAGTGTTGATGAAACACAGAAATTGCATCGGGATTAAATACAACAGTCACCATGCGCACTTTCCTCCATGGGAGTAATGTCTTAAACAGTCTACGATTTGACCGTTCCCTCGAAGACCAGTAGTAGTTTCCGATGCACATCTGCAGGCATTCTATAATCTGTGGACTATCAGAGTGTTGATGAAACACAGAAATTGCATCAGGATTGAATACAACAGTCACCATGCGCACTTTCCTCTATGGGAGTAATGTCTCAAAGAGTTTACGCTTTGAACGTTCCCTGAAAGACCAGTAGTAGTTTCCGATACACATCTGGGTGCATTCTGTAATCTGTTTACCTTCAAAGTGTTGATGAAACACAGAAATTGCCGCGAGATTGAATACAACAGTCACCATGCGCACTTTCCTCCATGGGAGTAATGTCTCAAACATTCTACGCTTTGATCGTTTCCTGGAGGACCAATAGTAGTTTCCGATGCACATCTGGAGGCATTCTGTAATCTGTGGACCTTCAAAGTGTTGATGAAACACAGAAATTGAATCGGGATTGAATACAACAGTCACCATGCGCACATTCCTCCATGGGAGTAATGTCTCAATCAGTCTACGTCTTGATTGTTCCCTGGAAGACAAGTAGTAGTTTTCGATGCACATCTGGTGTCATTCTGTAATCTGTGGACTATCAGAGTGTTGATGAAACACAGAAATTGCATCGGGATTGAATACAACAGTCACCATTCGCACTTTCCTCTATGGGAGTAATGTCTCAAACAGTGTACGCTTTGATCGTTGCCTGCAAGACCAGTAGTAGCTTCCGATGCACATCTGGAGGCATTCTGTAATCTGTTTACCTTCAAAGTGTTCATGAAACACAGAAATTGCCTCGGAATTGAATAAAACAGTCACCATGCGCACTTTCGTCCATGTGAGTAAAACCTCAAAGAGTTTACGCTTTGATCGTTCCCTGGAAGACCAGTAGCAGTTTCCGATGCTCATCTGAGGGCATTCTGTAATGTGTGGACTATCAGAGTGTTGATGAAACACAGAAATTGCATGAGGATTGAATACAACAGTCACCATGCTCACTTTCCTTAATTAGAGTAATGTCTCAAACAGTTTACGCTTTGATCGTTCCCTGGAAGACCAGTTGTAGTTTCCGCTGCACATCTGTGGTCATTCTGTAATTTGTGGACTATCAGAGTGTTGATGTAACACAGAAATTGCTTCGTGATTGAATACAACAGTCACCATGTGCACTTCCCTCCATGGGAGTAATGTCTCAAACAGTCTACGCTTTGATCGTTCCCTGGAAGACCAGTAGTAGTTTCCGATGCACATCTGGAGCCATTCTGTAATCTGTGGACTATCAGAGTGTTGATGAAACACAGAAATTGCATCGGGATTGAATACAACAGTCACCATGCGCACTTTCCTCCATGGGAGTAATGTCTCAAACAGTCTACGCTTTGATCGTTGCCTGCAAGAGCAGTATAGTTTCCGATGCACATCTGGAAGGATTCTGTAATCTGTAGACCTTCAAAGTGTTGATGAAACATAGATATTGAATCGGGATTGAATACAACAGTCATCATGCGCATATTCCTCCATGGCAGTAATGTCTCAAACAGTCTACGCTCTGATCGTTCCCTGGAAGACCAGTAGTGGTTTCGGATGCACATCTGGAGGCATTCTGTAATCTGTGGACTATCAGAGTGTTGATGAAACACAGAAATTGCATCGGGATTGAATACAACAGTCACCATGCGCACTTTCCTCCATGGGAGTAATGTCTCAAACAGTTTACGCTTTGATCGTTCCCTGGAAGACCAGTAGTAGTTTCTGACGAACCTCTGGAAGCATTCTGTAATGTGTGGACCATCAGAGTGTTGATGAAACACAGAAATTGAATCAGAATTGAGTACAACAGTCACCATGCGCACTTTCCTCCATGGGAACAATGTCTTAAACATTCTACGCTTTGATCGTTCCCTGGAAGATTAGTAGTAGTTTCCGAGGCACATCTGGAGGCATTCTGTAATCTGTGGACTATCAGAGTGTTGATGAAACACAGTAATTGCATCGGGATTGAATACAACAGTCACCATGCGCACTTTCCTCCATGGGAGTAATGTCTCAAACACTTTACGCTTTGATCGTTCCCTGGAAGACCAGTAGTAGTTTCCGACGCGCATCTGGGGGCATTCTGTAATGTGTGGACCATCAGAGTGCTGATGAAACACAGAAATTGCATCAGGATTGAATACAACAGTCACCATGCGCACTTTCCTCCATGGGAGTAATGTCACGAACAGCCTATGCTTTGATCGTTCCCTGGAAGACCAGTAGTAGTTTCCGAGGCACATCTGGAGGCATTCTGTAATCTGTGGACTATCAGAGTGTTGATGAAACACAGTAATTGCATCGGTATTGAATACAACAGTCACCATGCGCACTTTCCTCCAGGGGAGTAATGTCTGAAACAGTCTACCCTTTGATCGTTCCCTGCAAGACCAGTAATGGTTTCCGATGCACATCTAGGGACATTCTGTAATCTGTGGACCTTCAAAGTGTTGATGAAACACAGAAATTGAATCGGGATTGAGTACAACAGTCACGATGCGCACTTTCCTCCATGGGAGTAATGTCTCAAATAGTCTACGTTTTGATCGTTCCCTGGAAGACCAGTAGTAGTTTCCGATGCACATCTGGGGGCATTCTGTAATGTGTGGACTATCAGAGTGTTGATGAAACACAGAAATTGCATCGGGATTGAATACAACAGACACCATGCGCACTTTCCTATTTTGGAGTAATGTCTCAAACAGTCTACGCTTTGATCGCTCCCTGCAAGACCAGTAGTAATTTCCGATGCACATCTGTGTGCATTCTGTAATTTGTGGACTATCAGAGTGCTGATGAAACACAGAAATTGCATCGGGATTAAATACAACAGTCACCATGCGCACTTTCCTCCATGGGAGTAATGTCTTAAACAGTCTACGCTTTGACCGTTCCCTCGAAGACCAGTAGTAGTTTCCGATGCACATCTGCAGGCATTCTATAATCTGTGGACTATCAGAGTGTTGATGAAACACAGAAATTGCATCAGGATTGAATACAACATTCACCATGCGCACTTTCCTCCTTGGGAGTAATGATTCAAAATGCTTACTATTTGATCGTTCCCTCGAAGACCAGTAGCAGTTTCCGATGCACATCTGGGGGCATCCTGTAATCTGTGGACTATCAGAGTGTTGATGAAACACAGAAATTGCATCAGGATTGAATACAACAGTCACCGTGTGCACTTTCCTCCATGGGAATAATGTCTCAAACAATCTACGCTTTCATGGTTCCTTGCAAGACCAGTAGTAGTTTTCGATGCACATCTGGAGGCATTCTGTAATCTGTTTACCTTCAAAGTGTTCATGAAACACATAAATTGCCTAGGGATTGAACACAACAGTCATCATGCGCATTTTCCTCCATGGGAGTAATGTCTCAAACAGTTTACGCTTTGATCGTTCCCTGGCAGACCAGTAGTAGTTTCCGACGCACATCTGGGGGCATTCTGTAATGTGTGGACCATCAGAGTGTTGATGAAACACAGAAATTTCATCAGGATTGAAAACAACAGTCACCATGCGCACATTCCTCCATTGGAGTAATGTCTCAAACAGTCTACGCTTTGATCGTTCCCTGCAAGACCAGTAGCAGTTTCCGATGCACATCTGGAGGCATTCTGTTATCTGTGGACCTTCAAAGTGTTGATGAAACAGAGAAATTGCCGCGGGATTGATTTCAACAGTCACCATGCGCACTTTCCTCCATGGGAGTAATGTCTCAAACAGTCTACGCTTTAATCGTTTCCTGGAGGACCAGTAGTTGCTTCCGATGCACATCTGGAGGCAGTCTGTAATCTGTGGACCTTCAAAGTGTTGATGAAACACAGAAATTGAATCGGGATTGAATATAACAGTCACCAGGCGCATTTTCCTCTATGGGAGTAATGTCTCAAACAGTCTACGCTTTGATTGTTAGCTCGAAGACAAGTAGTAGTTTCCCATGCACATCTGGTGTCATTCTGAAATCTGTGGACTATCAGAGTGTTGATGAAACACAGTAATTGCATCGGGATTGAATACAACAGTCATCATGCGCACTTTCCTCCATGGGAGTAATGTCTGAAACAGTTTACGCTTTGATCGTTCCCTGGAAGATCAGTAGTAGTTTCCGATGCACATCTGGGGACATTCTGTAATGTGTGGACTGTCAGAGTGTTGATGAAACACAGAAATTGCATCAGGATTGAATACAACAGTCACCATGCGCACTTTCCACCATATGAGTAATGTCACAAACAGTTTACGCTTTGATCTTTCCCTGGAAGACCAGTAGTAGTTTCTGATGCACATCTGGTGTCATTCTGTAATCTGTGGACAATCAGAGTGTTGATGAAACACAGAAATTGCATCGGGATTGAATACATCAGTCACCATGCGCACTTTCCTCCATGGGAGTAATGTCTCAAACAGTCTACGCTTTGATCGTTCCCTGCAAGACCAGTATAGTTTCCGATGCACATCTGGAGGGATACTGTAATCTGTGGACCTTCAAAGTGTTGATGAAACACAGAAATTGCATCGGGATTAAATACAACAGTCACCATGCGCACTTTCCTCCATGGGAGTAATGTCTCAAACAGTCTACGCTTTGATCTTTCCCTGCAACACCAGTAGTAGTTTCCGATGCACATCTGGAGGCATTCTGTAATCTGTTTACCTTCAAAGTGTTCATGAAACACAAAAATTGCATCGGTATTGAATACAACAGTCACCATGCACACTTTCCTCCATGGGAGTAATGTCTCAAACAGTCTACGCTTTGATCGTTCCCTGCAAGAGCAGTAGTGGTTTCCGATGCACATCTGGAGCCATTCTGTAATCTGTGGACTATCAGAGAATTGATGAAAAACAGTAATTGCATCGGGATTGAATACAACAGTCACCATGCGCACTTTCGTCAATGGGAGTAAAACCTCAAAGAATTTACGCTTTGATCGTTCCCTGGAAGACCAGTAGCAGTTTCCGATGCACATCTGAGGGCATTCTGTAATGTCTGGACTATCAGAGTGTTGATGAAACACAGAAATTTCATCAGGATTGAGTACAACAGTCACCATGGGCACTTTACTCCATGGGAGTAATGTCTCAAACAGTTTACACTTTGATCATTCCCTGGAAGACCAGTAGTAGTTTCCGATGCACATCTGGGGGCATTCTGTAATGTGTGATCTATCAGAGTGTTGATGAAACACAGAAATTGCTTCAGGATTGAATACAACAGTCACCATGCGCACTTTCCTCCATGGGAGTAATGTCTCAAACAGTCTACGCTTTAATCGTTTCCAGGAGGACCAGTAGTAGCTTCCGATGCACATCTGGAGGCAGTCTGTAATCTGTGGACCCTCAAAGTGTTGATGAAACACAGAAATTGAATGGGGATTGAATATAACAGTCACCATGCGCATTTTCCTCTATGGGAGTAATGTCTCAAACAGTCTACGCTTTGATTGTTCCCTCGAAGACAAGTAGTAGTTTCCCATGCACATCTGGTGTCATTCTGTAATCTGTGGACTATCAGAGTGTTGATGAAACACAGTAATTGCATCGGGATTGAATACAACAGTCATCATGCGCACTTTCCTCCATGGGAGTAATGTATGAAACTGTTTACGCTATGATCTTTCCCTGGAAGACCAGTAGTAGTTTCTGATGCACATCTGGTGTCATTCTGTAATCTGTGGACTATCAGAGTGTTGATGAAACAGAGAAATTGCATCTTGATTGAATACATCAGACACCATGCGCACTTTCCTCCATGGGAGTAATGTCTCAAACAGTCTACGCTTTGATCGTTCCCTGCAAGACCAGTATAGTTTCCGATGCACATCTGGAGGGATACTGTAATCTGTGGACCTTCAAAGTGTTGATGAAACACAGAAGTTGCATCGGGATTAAATACAACAGTCACCATGCGCACTTTCCTCCATGGGAGTAATGTCTCAAACAGTCTACGCTTTGATCTTTCCCTGCAAGACCAGTAGTAGTTTCCGATGCACATCTGGAGGCATTCTGTAATCTGTTTACCTTCAAAGTGTTCATGAAACACATAAATTGCATCGGTATTGAATACAACAGTCACCATGCACACTTTCCTCCATGGGAGTAATGTCTCAAACAGTCTACGCTTTGATCGTTCCCTGCAAGAGCAGTAGTGGTTTCCGATGCACATCTGGAGCCATTCTGTAATCTGTGGACTATCAGAGTATTGATGAAAAACAGTAATTGCATCGGGATTGAATACAACAGTCACCATGCGCACTTTCGTCAATGGGAGTAAAACCTCAAAGAGTTTACGCTTTGATCGTTCCCTGGAAGACCAGTAGCAGTTTCCGATGCACATCTGAGGGCATTCTGTAATGTCTGGACTATCAGAGTGTTGATGAAACACAGAAATTTCATCAGGATTGAGTACAACAGTCACCATGGGCACTTTACTCCATGGGAGTAATGTCTCAAACAGTTTACACTTTGATCATTCCCTGGAAGACCAGTAGTAGTTTCCGATGCACATCTGGGGGCATTCTGTAATGTGTGATCTATCAGAGTGTTGATGAAACACAGAAAGTGCATCGGATTGAATACAACAGTCACCATGCGCACTTTCCTCCATGGGAGTAATGTCACGAACAGTCTATGCTTTGATCGTTCCCTGGAAGACCAGTAGTAGTTTCCGAGGCACATCTGGAGGCATTCTGTAATCTGTGGACTATCAGAGTGTTGATGAAACACAGTAATTGCATCGGTATTGAATACAACAGTCACCATGCGCACTTTCCTCCAGGGGAGTAATGTCTGAAACAGGCTACGCTTTGATCGTTCCCTGCAAGACCAGTAGTGGTTTCCGATGCACATCTGGGGACATTCTGTAATCTGTGGACCTTCAAAGAGTTGATGAAACACAGAAATTGAATCGGGATTGAGTACAACAGTCACGATGCGCACTTTCCTCCATGGGAGTAATGTCTCAAATAGTCTACGTTTTGATCGTTCCCTGGAAGACCAGTAGTATTTTCCGATGCACATCTGGGGGCATTCTGTAATGTGTGGACTATCAGAGTGTTGATGAAACACAGAAATTGCATCGGGATTGAATACAACAGACACCATGCGCACTTTCCTATTTTGGAGTAATGTCTCAAACAGTCTACGCTTTGATCGCTCCCTGCAAGACCAGTAGTAATTTCCGATGCACATCTGTGTGCATTCTGTAATTTGTGGACTATCGGAGTGTTGATGAAACACAGAAATTGCATCGGGATTAATTACAACAGTCACCATGCGCACTTTCCTCCATGGGAGTAATGTCTTAAACAGTCTACGCTTTGACCGTTCCCTCGAAGACCAGTAGTAGTTTCCGATGCACATCTGCAGGCATTCTATAATCTGTGGACTATCAGAGTGTTGATGAAACACAGAAATTGCATCAGGATTGAATACAACATTCACCATGCGCACTTTCCTCCTTGGGAGTAATGTTTCAAAATGCTTACTATTTGATCGTTCCCTGGAAGACCAGTAGCAGTTTCCGATGCACATCTGGGGGCATCCTGTAATCTGTGGACTATCAGAGTGTTGATGAAACACAGAAATTGCATCAGGATTGAATAAAACAGTCACCGTGTGCACTTTCCTCCATGGGAATAATGTCTCAAACAATCTACGCTTTCATGGTTCCTTGCAAGACCAGTAGTAGTTTTCGATGCACATCTGGAGGCATTCTGTAATCTGTGGACCTTCAAAGTGTTGATGATACACAGAAACTGAATCGGGATTGAATACAACAGTCACCATGTGCACTTTCCCCCTTGGGAGTAATGTCTCAAATAGTCTACGCTTTGATCGTTGCCTGCAAGACCAATAGTAGTTTCCAATGCACATCTGGAGGCATTCTGTAATCTGTGGACCTTCAAAGTGTTGATGAAACACAGAAATTGAATCGGGATTGAATACAACAGTCACCATGCACACATTCCTCCATGGGAGTAATGTCTCAAACAGTGTACGCTTTGATCGTTAACTGCAAGACCAGTAGTAGTTTCCGATGCACATCTGGAGGCATTCTGTAATCTGTTTACCTTCAAAGTGTTCATGAAACACATAAATTGCCTCGGGATTGAATACAACAGTCATCTTGCGCATTTTCCTCCATGGGAGTAATGTCTCAAACAGTTTACGCTTTGATCGTTCCCTGGCAGACCAGTAGTAGTTTCCGACGCACATCTGGGGGCATTCTGTAATGTGTGGACCATCAGAGTGTTGATGAAACACAGAAATTTCATCAGGATTGAAAACAACAGTCACCATGCGCACATTCCTCCATGGGAGTAATGTCTCAAACAGTCTACGCTTTGATCGTTCCCTGCAAGACCAGTAGCAGTTTCCGATGCACATCTGGAGGCATTCTGTTATCTGTGGACCTTCAAAGTGTTGATGAAACAGAGAAATTGCCGCGGGATTGATTTCAACAGTCACCATGCGCACTTTCCTCCATGGGAGTAATGTCTCAAACAGTCTACGCTTTAATCGTTTCCTGGAGGACCAGTAGTTGCTTCCGATGCACATCTGGAGGCAGTCTGTAATCTGTGGACCTTCAAAGTGTTGATGAAACACAGAAATTGAATCGGGGTTGAATATAACAGTCACCATGCGCATTTTCCTCTATGGGAGTAATGTCTCAAACAGTCTACGCTTTGATTGTTCCCTCGAAGACAAGTAGTAGTTTCCCATGCACATCTGGTGTCATTCTGAAATCTGTGGACTATCAGAGTGTTGATGAAACACAGTAATTGCATCGGGATTGAATACAACAGTCATCATGCGCACTTTCCTCCATGGGAGTAATGTCTGAAACAGTTTACGCTTTGATCGTTCCCTGGAAGACCAGTAGTAGTTTCCGATGCACATCTGGGGACATTCTGTAATGTGTGGACTGTCAGAGTGTTGATGAAACACAGAAATTGCATCAGGATTGAATACAACAGTCACCATGCGCACTTTCCACCATATGAGTAATGTCACAAACAGTTTACGCTTTGATCTTTCCCTGGAAGACCAGTAGTAGTTTCTGATGCACATATGGTGTCATTCTGTAATCTGTGGACCTTCAAAGTGTTGATGATACACAGAAACTGAATCGGGATTGAATACAACAGTCACCATGTGCACTTTCCCCCTTGGGAGTAATGTCTCAAATAGTCTACGCTTTGATCGTTGCCTGCAAGACCAATAGTAGTTTCCCATGCACATCTGGTGTCATTCTGAAATCTGTGGACTATCAGAGTGTTGATGAAACACAGTAATTGCATCGGGATTGAATACAACAGTCATCATGCGCACTTTCCTCCATGGGAGTAATGTCTGAAACAGTTTACGCTTTGATCGTTCCCTGGAAGACCAGTAGTAGTTTCCGATGCACATCTGGGGACATTCTGTAATGTGTGGACTGTCAGAGTGTTGATGAAACACAGAAATTGCATCGGGATTGAATACATCAGTCACCATGCGCACTTTCCTCCATGGGAGTAATGTCTCAAACAGTCTACGCTTTAATCGTTCCCTGCAAGACCAGTATAGTTTCCGATGCACATCTGGAGGGATACTGTAATCTGTGGACCTTCAAAGTGTTGATGAAGCACAGAAATTGCATCGGGATTAAATACAACAGTCACCATGCGCACTTTCCTCCATGGGAGTAATGTCTCAAACAGTCTACGCTTTGATCGTTCCCTGCAAGACCAGTAGCAGTTTCCGATGCACATCTGGAGGCATTCTGTTATCTGTGGACCTTCAAAGTGTTGATGAAACAGAGAAATTGCCGCGGGATTAATTTCAACAGTCACCATGCGCACTTTCCTCCATAGGAGTAATGTCTCAAACAGTCTACGCTTTAATCGTTTCCTGGAGGACCAGTAGTTGCTTCCGATGCACATCTGGAGGCAGTCTGTAATCTGTGGACCTTCAAAGTGTTGATGAAACACAGAAATTGAATCGGGGTTGAATATAACAGTCACCATGCGCATTTTCCTCTATGGGAGTAATGTCTCAAACAGTCTACGCTTTAATTGTTCCCTCGAAGACAAGTAGTAGTTTCCCATGCACATCTGGTGTCATTCTGAAATCTGTGGACTATCAGAGTGTTGATGAAACACAGTAATTGCATCGGGATTGAATACAACAGTCATCATGCGCACTTTCCTCCATGGGAGTAATGTCTGAAACAGTTTACGCTTTGATCGTTCCCTGGAAGACCAGTAGTAGTTTCCGATGCACATCTGGGGACATTCTGTAATGTGTGGACTGTCAGAGTGTTGATGAAACACAGAAATTGCATCAGGATTGAATACAACAGTCACCATGCGCACTTTCCACCATATGAGTAATGTCACAAACAGTTTACGCTTTGATCTTTCCCTGGAAGACCAGTAGTAGTTTCTGATTGCACATATGGTGTCATTCTGTAATCTGTGGACCTTCAAAGTGTTGATGATACACAGAAACTGAATCGGGATTGAATACAACAGTCACCATGTGCACTTTCCCCCTTGGGAGTAATGTCTCAAATAGTCTACGCTTTGATCGTTGCCTGCAAGACCAATAGTAGTTTCCCATGCACATCTGGTGTCATTCTGAAATCTGTGGACTATCAGAGTGTTGATGAAACACAGTAATTGCATCGGGATTGAATACAACAGTCATCATGCGCACTTTCCTACATGGGAGTAATGTCTGAAACAGTTTACGCTTTGATCGTTCAGTGGAAGACCAGTAGTAGTTTCCGATGCACATCTGGGGACATTCTGTAATGTGTGGACTGTCAGAGTGTTGATGAAACACAGAAATTGCATCGGGATTGAATACATCAGTCACCATGCGCACTTTCCTCCATGGGAGTAATGTCTCAAACAGTCTACGCTTTGATCGTTCCCTGCAAGACCAGTATAGTTTCCGATGCACATCTGGAGGGATACTGTAATCTGTGGACCTTCAAAGTGTTGATGAAACACAGAAATTGCATCGGGATTAAATACAACAGTCACCATGCGCACTTTCCTCCATGGGAGTAATGTCTCAAACAGTCTACGCTTTGATCTTTCCCTGCAACACCAGTAGTAGTTTCCGATGCACATCTGGAGGTATTCTGTAATCTGTTTACCTTCAAAGTGTTCATGAAACACATAAATTGCATCGGTATTGAATACAACAGTCACCATGCTCACTTTCCTCCATGGGAGTAATGTCTCAAACAGTCTACGCTTTGATCGTTCCCTGCAAGAGCAGTAGTGGTTTCCGATGCACATCTGGAGCCATTCTGTAATCTGTGGACTATCAGAGTATTGATGAAAAACAGTAATTGCATCGGGATTGAATACAACAGTCACCATGCGCACTTTCGTCAATGGGAGTAAAACCTCAAAGAGTTTACGCTTTGATCGTTCCCTGGAAGACCAGTAGCAGTTTCCGATGCACATCTGAGGCCATTTTGTAATGTCTGGACTATCAGAGTGTTGATGAAACACAGAAATTTCATCAGGATTGAGTACAACAGTCACCATGGGCACTTTACTCCATGGGAGTAATGTCTCAAACAGTTTACACTTTGATCATTCCCTGGAAGACCAGTAGTAGTTTCCGATGCACATCTGGGGGCATTCTGTAATGTGTGATCTATCAGAGTGTTGATGAAACACAGAAATTGCTTCAGGATTGAATACAACAGTCACCATGCGCACTTTCCTCCATGGGAGTAATGTCTCAAACAGTCTACGCTTTGATCGTTCCCTGCAAGACCAGTAGCAGTTTCCGATGCACATCTGGAGGCATTGTCTTATCTGTGGACCTTCAAAGAGTTGATGAAACAGAGAAATTGCCGCGGGATTCATTTCAACAGTCACCATGCGCACTTTCCTCCATGGGAGTAATGTCTCAAACAGTCTACGCTTTAATCGTTTCCAGGAGGACCACTAGTAGCTTCCGATGCACATCTGGAGGCAGTCTGTAATCTGTGGACCTTCAAAGTGTTGATGAAACACAGAAATTGAATGGGGATTGAATATAACAGTCAAAATGCGCATTTTCCTCTATGGGAGTAATGTCTCAAACAGTCTACGCTTTGATTGTTCCCTCGAAGACAAGTAGTAGTTTCCCATGCACATCTGGTGTCATTCTGTAATCTGTGGACTATCAGAGTGTTGATGAAAAACAGTAATTGCATCGGGATTGAATACAACAGTCATCATGCGCACTTTCCTCCATGGGAGTAATGTATGAAACAGTTTACGCTATGATCTTTCCCTGGAAGACCAGTAGTAGTTTCTGATGCACATCTGGTGTCATTCTGTAATCTGTGGACTATCAGAGTGTTGATGAAACAGAGGAATTGCATCTTGATTGAATACATCAGTCACCATGCGCACTTTCCTCCATGGGAGTAATGTCTCAAACAGTCTACGCTTTGATCGTTCCCTGCAAGACCAGTAGTTGTTTCCGATGCACATCTGGTGTCATTCTGTAATCTGTGGACAATCAGAGTGTTGATGAAACACAGAAATTGCATCGGGATTGAATACATCAGTCACCATGCGCACTTTCCTCCATGGGAGTAATGTCTCAAACAGTCTACGCTTTGATCGTTCCCTGCAAGACCAGTATAGTTTCCGATGCACATCTGGAGGGATACTGTAATCTGTGGACCTTCAAAGTGTTGATGAAACACAGAAATTGCATCGGGATTAAATACAACAGTCACCATGCGCACTTTCCTCCATGGGAGTAATGTCTCAAACAGTCTACGCTTTGATCTTTCCCTGCAAGACCAGTAGTAGTTTCCGATGCACATCTGGAGGCATTCTGTAATCTATTTACCTTCAAAGTGTTGATGAAACACAGAAATTGCCTCGGAATTGAATACAACAGTCATCATGCGCATTTTCCTCCATGGGAGTAATGTCTCAATCAGTCTACGCTTTGATCGTTCCCCGGAAGGCCAGTAGTAGTTTCCGATGCACATCTGGAGGCATTCTGTAATCTGTAAACTATCAGAGTGTTGTTCAAACACAGAAATTGCATCGGGATTGAATACAACAGTCACCATGCGCACTTTCGTCCATGCGAGTAATGTCTCAAACAGTCTACGCTTTGATCGTTCCCTGCAAGACCAGTATTAGTTTCCGATGCACATCTAGAGGCATTCTGTAATCTATGGACCTTCAAAATGTTTATGAAACACAGAAATTGCATCGGGATTCAGAACAACAGTCACCATGCACACTTTCCTCCATGGGAGTAATGTCTCTAACAGTCTACTCTTGGATCGTTCCCTGCAAAACCACTAGAAGTTTCCGATGCACATCTGGAGGCATTATGTAATCTGTGGACCTTCAAAGTGTTGATGAAACACAGAAATTGCCTCGGGATTGAATAAAACAGTCGTCATGCGCATTTTCCTCCTTGGGAGTAAAGTCTCAAACAGTCTACGTATTGATCGTTCCCTACAAGACCAGTAGTAGTTTCCGATGCACATCTGGAGGCATTCTGTAAGATGTGGACCTTCAATGTGTTAATGAAACACAGAAATTGCATCGGGATTAAATACAACAGTCACCATGCGCACCTTCCTCCATCGGAGTAATTTCTCAAACAGTCTACGCTTTGATCGTTCCCTGGAAGACCAATAGTAGCTTCCGATGCACATCTGGAGGCATTCTGTAATGTGTGGACCTTCAAAGTGTTGATGAAACTCTGAAATTGAATCGGGATTGAATACAACAGTCACCATGCGCACTTTCTTGCATGAGAGTAATGTCTCAAACAGTCTACGCTTTGATCGTTGCCTGCAAGCCCAGTAGTAGTTTCCGATGCACATCTGGAGGCATTCTGTAATCTGTTTACCTTCAAAGTGTTGATGAAACACAAAAATTGCCGCGGGATTGAATACAACAGTCACCATGCGCACTTTCCTGCATGGGAGTAATGTCTCAAACAGTCTACGCTTTGATCGTTTCCTGGAGGACCAGTAGTAGTTTCCGATGCACATCTGGAGGCAGTCTGTAATCTGTGGACCTTCAAAGTGCTGATGATACACAGAAATTGCCTCGGGATTGAATACAACACTCATCATGCGCATTGTCCTCCATGTGAGTAATGTCTCAAACAGTCTACGCTTTGATCGTTCCCTTTAAGGTCAGTAGTAGTTTCCGATGCACATCTGGAGGCATTCTGTAATGTGTGGACTATCAGAGTGTTGATGAAACACAGAAAGTGCATCGGGATTGAATACAAAAGTCACCATGTGCACCTCCCTGCATGGGAGTAATTTCTCAAACAGTTTACGCTTTCATCGTTCCCTGGAAGACCTGTATAGTTTCCGATGCACATATGGGGGCATTCAGTAATCTGTGGTCTATCAGAGTGTTGATGAAACACAGAAATTGCATCGGGAGTGAATACAACAGTCACCATGCGCACTTCCCTCCATGGGAGTAATGTCTCAAACTAGCTACGCTTTGATCGTTTCCTGGAAGACAAGTAGTAGTTTACGACTCCCATCTGGTGTCATTCTGATATCTGTGGACTTTCAGAGTGTTGATGAAACACAGAAAGTGCATCGGGAATGAATACAACATTCACCATACGCACTTTGCTCCATGGGAGTAATGTCTCAAACAGTTTAGGCTCCTATCGTTTCCTGGAAGACCAGTATAGTTTCCGATGCACATATGGGGGCATTCTGTAATCTGTGGACTATCAGAGTGTTGATGAAACACAGAAATTGCATCGGGATTGAATACAACAGTCTCCATGCGCACTTTCCTCCATGAAAGTTATGTCTCAAACAGTCTACGCTTGGATCGTTCCCTGGAAGACCACTAGTAGTTTCCGATCCACATCTAGAGGCATTCTGTAATCTGTGGACCTTCAAAGTGCTGATGAAACACAGAAATTACCTCGGAATTGAATACAACAGTCATCATGCGAATTTTCCACCATGGGAGTAATGTCTCAAACAGTCTACGCTTTTATCGTTCCCTGCGAGACCAGTAGTAGTTTCCGATGCACATCTGGAGGCATTCTGTAATCTGTGGACTATCAGAATGTTGATGAAACATAGATATTTCATGGGGATTGAATACAACATTCACCATGCGCACTTTCCTCCATGGGAGTGATGTCTCAAACAGTTTACGCTTTGATCGTTCCTTGGAAAACCAGTAGTAGTTTCCGATGCACATCTGGGGGCATTCTGTAATGTGAGGACTATCAGAGTGATGATGAAACACAGAAATTGCATCAGGATTGAATACAATAGTCACCATGTGCACTTTCCTCCTTGGGAGTAATGTCTCAAACAGTCTACGGTTTCATCGTTCCCTGCAAGACCAGTAGTAGTTTCCCATGCACATCTGGAGGCATTCTGTAATCGGTGGACTTTCAAAGTGGTGATGAATCATAGAAATTGCCGCGGGATTGAATACAACAGTCACCATTCGCTCTTTCCTCCATGGGAGTAATGTCTCAAACAGTCTACGCTTTGATCGTTCAATGCAAGACCAGTAGTAGTTTCCGATGCACATCTGGAGGCATTCTGTAATGTGTCTACCTTCAAAGTGTTGATGAAACACAGAAATTACCTCGGAATTGAATACAACAGTCATCATGCGCATTTTCCACCATGGGAGTAATGTCTCAATCAGTCTACGCTTTGATCGTTCCCTGGAAGTCCAGTAGTAGTTTCCGATGCACATCTGGAGGCATTCCCTAATCTGTAAACTATCAGAGTGTTGTTCAAACACAGAAATTGCATCGGGATTTAATACAACACACCCCATGTGCACTTTCCTCCATGGGAGTAACCTCTCAATCAGTCTACGCTTTGATCGTTCCCTGGAAGACCACAAGTAGTTTCCGATGCACATATGGAGGCATTCTGTAATCTGTGGACCTTCAAAGTGTTGATGAAACACAGAAATTGCCTCAGGATTGAATACAACACTCATCATGCGCATTGTCCTCCATGTGAGTAATGTCTCAAACAGTCTACGCTTTGATCGTTCCCTTTAAGATCAGTAGTAGTTTCCGATGCACATCTGGAGGCATTCTGTAATGTGTGGACTATCAGAGTGTTGATGAAACACAGAAAGTGCATCGGGATTGAATACAAAAGTCACCATGCGCTTTCCCTGCATGGGAGTAATTTCTCAAACAGTTTACGCTTTTATCGTTCCCTGGAAGACCTGTATAGTTTCCGACGCACATATGGGGGCATTCAGTAATCTGTGGTCTATCAGAGTGTTGATGAAACACAGAAATTGCATCGGGATTGAATACAACAGTCACCATGAGCACTTTCCTCCATGGGAGTAATGTCTCAAACAGTCTACGCTTTGATCGCTCCCTGCAAGTCCAGTAGTAGTTTCCGATGCACATCTGGAATCATTCTCTATTCTGTGGACCTTTAAAGTGTTGATGAAACACAGAAATTGCTTCGGGATTGAATACAACAGTCACCATGCGCACTTTCCTCCATGGGAGTAATGTCTCAAACAGTCTACGCTTTGATCGTTTCCTCGAAGACCAGTAGTAGTTTCCGATGCACATCTGGAGGCATTCTGTAATATGTGGACCTTCAAAGTGTTGATGAAACACAGAAATTGCATCGGGAGATAATACAACAGTCACCATGCGCACTTTTCTCCCTGGGAGTAATTTCTCAAACTGTCTACGCTTTGATCGTTCCCTGGAAGACAAGTAGTAGTTTACGACTCACATATGGTGTCATTCTGATATCCGTGGACTTTCAGAGTGTTGATGAAACACAGAAATTGCATCGGGATTGAATACAACAGTCACCATTCGCAGTTTCCTCCATGGGAGTAATGTCTCAAACAGTCTACGCTTTGATCGTTCAATGCAAGACCAGTAGTAGTTTCCATGCACATCTGGAGGCATTCTGTAATCTGTTTACCTTCAAAGTGTTGATGAAACACAGAAATTGCCTCGGGATTGAATACAACAGTCATCATGCGCATTTTCCTCCATGGGAGTAATGTCTCAATCAGTCTACGCTTTCATCGTTCCCTGGAAGACAAGTAGTAGTTTCCGATGCACATCTGGAGGCATTCTGTAATCTGTAGACTATCAGAGTGTTGTTAAAACAAAGAAATTGCATCGGGATTGAATACAACAGTCACCATGCACACTTTCCTCCATGGGAGTAATGTCTCAAACAGTTTACGATTTGATCGTTCCAAGGAAGACCAGTAGTAGTTTCCGATGCACATCTGGGGGCATTCTGTAATGTGTGGACTATCAGAGTGTTTATGAAAAACAGAAATTGCATCGGTATTGAATACAACAGACCCCATGCGCTCTTCCTCCATGGGAGTAATGTCTCAAACAGTCTACGTTTTTATCGTTCCCTGCAATACCAGTAGTAGCTTCCGAAGCACATCTGGAAGCATTCCGTAATCTGTGGACCATCAAAGTGTTGATGAAACACAGAAATTGCCTCGGGATTGAATACAACAGTCATCATGCGCAATTTCCTCCATGAGAGTAATGTCTCAAACAGTCTACGCTTTTATCGTTCCCTTTAAGACCAGTAGTAGTTTCCGATGCACATCTGGAGGCATTCTGGAATCTGTAAATTATCAGAGTGTTGTTCAAAAACAGAAATTGCATCGGGATTGAATACAACAGTCACCATGCGCACTTTCCTCCATGGGAGTAATGTCTCAAAGAGTCTACGCTTTGATCGTTCATTGGAAGACAAGTAATAGTTTCCGATGCTCATCTGGTGTCATTCTGTAATCTGTGGACTATCAGGGTGTTGATGAAACACAGAAATTGCATCGGGATTGAATACAACAGTCACCACGCGCACATTCCTCCATGGGAGTAATGTCTCAATCAGTCTACGTCTTGATCGTTCCCTGGAAGGCAAGTAGTAGTTTCCGATGCACATCTGGTGTCATTCTGTAATCTATGGACTATCGGAATGTTGATGAAAAACAGAAATTGTATCGAAATTGAATACAACAGTCACCATGCGCACTTTCCTCCATGGGAGTAATGTCTCAAACAGTTTACGCTTTGATCGTTCCCTGGAAGACCAGTAGTAGTTTCCGACGAACGTCTGGGGGCATTCTGTAATGTGTGGACCATCAGAGTGTTGATGAAACACAGAAATTGCATAATGATTGAGTACAACAGTCACCATGCGCACTTTTCTCCATGGGAATAATGTCTTAAACAGTCTACGCTTTGATCGTTCCCTGGAAGACCAGTAATAGTTTCCGAGGCCCATCTGGAGGCATTCTGTCATCTGTGGACTATCAGAGTGTTGATGAAACAAAGTAATTGCATCGGGATTGAATACAACAGTCACCATGTGCACTTTCCTCCATGGGAGTAATGTCTCACACAGTTTACGCTTTGATCGTTCCCTTGAAGACGAGCAGTAGTTTCCGATGCACATCTGGGGACATTCTGTAATGTGTGTACTATCAGAGTGTTGATGAAACACTGAAATTGCATCGGTATTGAATACAACAGTCACCATGCGCACTTTCCTCCATGGGAGTAATGTCTCATACAGTCTACGCTTTGATCGTTCCCTGCAAGACCAGTAGTAGTTTCCGATGCACATCTGGAGGCATTCTGTAATCTGTGGACCTTCAAAGTGTTGATGAAACTCAGAAATTGAATCGGGATTGAATACAACAGTCACCATGCGCACTTTCTTGCATGAGAGTAATGTCTCAAAAAGTCTACGCTTTGATCGTTGCCTGCAAGACCAGTAGTAGTTTCCGATGCACATCTGGAGGCATTCTGTTATCTGTTTACCTTCAAAGTGTTGATGAAACACAAAAATTGCCGTGGGATTGAATACAACAGTCACCATGCGCACTTTCCTGCATGGGAGTAATGTCTCAAACAGTCTACGCTTTGATCGTTTCCTGGAGGACCAGTAGTAGTTTCCGATGCACATCTGGAGGCAATCTGTAATCTGTGGACCTTCAAAGTGTTGATGATACACAGATATTGCCTCGGGATTGAATACAACAGTCATCATGCCCATTTTCCTCCATGTGAGTAATGTCTCAAACAGTCTACGCTTTGATCGTTCCCTTTAAGGTCAGTAGTAGTTTCCGATGCACATCTGGAGGCATTCTGTAATGTGTGGACTATCAGAGTGTTGATGAAACACAGAAAGTGCATCGGGATTCAATACAAAAGTCACCATGCGCACCTCCCTGCATGGGAGTAATTTCTCAAACAGTTTACGCTTTCATCGTTCCCTGGAAGACCTGTATAGTTTCCGATGCACATATGGGGGCATTCAGTAATCTGTGGTCTATCAGAGTGTTGATGAAACACAGAAAATGCATCGGGAGTGAATACAACAGTCACCATGCGCAATTTCCTCCATGGGAGTAATGTCTCAAACTGTCTACGCTTTGATCGTTCCCTGGAAGACAAGTAGTAGTTTATGACTCACATCTGGTGTCATTCTGATATCTGTGGACTTTCAGAGTGTTGATGAAACACAGAAATTGCATCGGGATTGAATACAACAGTCACCACTCAAAGTTTCCTCCATGGGAGTAATGTCTCAAACAGTCTACGCTTTGATCGTTCAATGCAAGACCAGTAGTAGTTTCCGATGCACATCTGGAGGCAGTCTGTAATCTGTTTACCTTCAAAGTGTTGATGAAACACAGAAATTGCCTCGGAATTGAATACAACAGTCATCTTGCGCATTTTCCTCCATGGGAGTAATGTCTCAATCAGTCTACGCTTTGATCGTTCCCTGGAAGACGAGTAGTAGTTTCCGATGCACATCTGGTGGCATTCTGTAATGTGTGGACTATCAGAGTGATGATGAAACACAGAAATTGCATCAGGATTGAATACAACAGTCACCATGTGCACTTTCCTCCATGGGAGTAATGTCTCAAACAGTTTAGGCTCCTATCGTTCCCTGGAAGACCAGTAGTTGTTTCCGATGCACATCTGTGTGCATTCGGTAATGTGTGGACTATCAAATTGTTGATGAAACACAGAAAGTGCATCGGGAATGAATACAACATTCACCATGCGCACTTTGCTCCATGGGAGTAATGTCTCAAACAGTTTAGGCTCCTATCGTTCCCTGGAAGACCAGTATAGTTTCCGATGCACATATGGGGGCATTCTGTAATCTGTGGACTATCAGAGTGTTGATGAAACACAGAAATTGCATCGGGATTGAATACAACAGTCTCCATGCGCACTTTCCACCATGAAAGTTATGTCTCAAACAGTCTACGCTTGTATCGTTCCCTGGAAGACCACTAGTAGTTTTCGATCCACATCTAGAGGCATTCTGTAATCTGTGGACCTTCAAAGTGCTGATGAAACACAGAAATTACCTCAGAATTGAATACAACAGTCATCATGCGAATTTTCCACCATGGGAGTAATGTCTCAAACAGTCTACGCTTTCATCGTTCCCTGCGGGACCAGTAGTAGTTTCCGATGCACATCTGGAGGCATTCTGTAATCTGTGGACTATCAGAATGTTGATGAAACATAGATATTTCATGGGGATTGAATACAACATTCACCATGCGCACTTTCCTCCATGGGAGTGATGTCTCAAACAGTTTACGCTTTGATCGTTCCCTGGAAAACCAGTAGTAGTTTCCAATGCACATCTGGGGGCATTCTGTAATGTGAGGACTATCAGAGTGATGATGAAACACAGAAATTGCATCAGGATTGAATACAACAGTCACCATGTGCACTTTCCTCCTTGGGAGTAATGTCTCAAACAGTCTACGGTTTCATCGTTCCCTGCAAGACCAGTAGTAGTTTCCGATGCACATCTGGAGGCATTCTGTAATCTGTGGACTTTCAAGGTGTTGATGAATCACAGAAATTGCCGCGGGATTGAATACAACAGTCACCATTCGCACTTTCCTCCATGGGAGTAATGTCTCAAACAGTCTACGCTTTGATCGTTCAATGCAAGACCAGTAGTAGTTTCCGATGCACATCTGGAGGCATTCTGTAATGTGTCTACCTTCAAAGTGTTGATGAAACACAGAAATTGCCTCGGGATCGAATACAACAGTCATCATGCGCATTTTCCACCATGGGAGTAATGTCTCAATCAGTCTACGCTTTGATCGTTCCCTGGAAGTCCAGTAGTAGTTTCCGATGCACATCTGGAGGCATTCCCTAATCTGTAAACTATCAGAGTGTTGTTCAAACACAGAAATTGCATCGGGATTTCATACAACACACCCCATGTGCACTTTCCTCCATGGGAGTAACCTCTCAATCAGTCTACGCTTTGATCGTTCCCTGGAAGACCAGTAGTAGTTTCCCTTGCACATATGGAGGCATTCTGTAATCTGTGGACCTGCAAAGTGTTGATGAAACACAGAAATTGCCTCAGGATTGAATACAACACTCATCATGCGCATTGTCCTCCATGTGAGTAATGTCTCAAACAGTCTACGCTTTGATCGTTCCCTTTAAGATCAGTAGTAGTTTCCGATGCACATCTGGAGGCATTCTGTAATGTGTGGACTATCAGAATGTTGATGAAACACAGAAAGTGCATCGGGATTGAATACAAAAGTCACCATGCGCTTTCCCTGCATGGGAGTAATTTCTCAAACAGTTTACGCTTTTATCGTTCCCTGGAAGACCTGTATAGTTTCCGACGCACATATGGTGGCATTCAGTAATCTGTGGTCTATCAGAGTGTTGATGAAACACAGAAATTGCATCGGGATTGAATACAACAGTCACCATGAGCACTTTCCTCCATGGGAGTAATGTCTCAAACAGTCTACGCTTTGATCGCTCCCTGCAAGACCAGTAGTAGTTTCCGATGCACATCTGGAATCATTCTCTATTCTGTGGACCTTTAAAGTGTTGATGAAACACAGAAATTGCCTCGGAATTGAATACAACATTCACCATGCGCACTTTCCTCCGTGGGAGTAATGTCTCAAACACTCTACGCTTTGATCGTTTCCTCGAAGACCAGTAGTAGTTTCCGATGCACATCTGGAAGCATTCCGTAATCTGTGGACCATCAAAGTGTTGTTGAAACACAGAGATTGCCTCGGGATTCAATACAACAGTCATCATTCGCAATTTCCCCCATGGGAGTAATGTCTCAAACAGTCTACGCTTTTATCGTTCCCTTTAAGACCAGTAGTAGTTTCCGATGCACATCTGGAGGCATTCTGGAATCTGTAAATTATCAGAGTGTTGTTCAAAAACAGTAATTGCATCGGGATTGAATACAACAGTCACCATACGCACTTTCCTCCATGGGAGTAATGTCTCAAAGAGTCTACGCTTTGATCGTTCATTGGAAGACAAGTAATAGTTGCCGATGCACATCTGGTGTCATTCTGTAATCTGTGGACTATCAGAGTGTTGATGAAACACAGAAATTGCATCGGGATTGAATACACAGTCACCATGCGCACATTCCTCCATGGGAGTAATGTCTCAATCAGTCTACGTCTTGATCGTTCCCTGGAAGGCAAGTAGTAGTTTCCGATGCACATCTGGTGTCATTCTGTAATCTGTGGACTATCGGAATGTTGATGAAAAACAGAAATTGCATCGAAATTGAATACAACAGTCACCATGCGCACTTTCCTCCATGGGAGTAATGTCTCAAACAGTTTACGCTTTGATCGTTCCCTGGAAGACCAGTACTAGTATACGACGAACGTCTGGGGGCATTCTGTAATGTGTGGACCATCAGAGTGTTGATGAAACACAGAAATTGCATAATGATTGAGTACAACAGTCACCATGCGCACTTTTCTCCATGGGAATAATGTCTTAAACAGTCTACGCTTTGATCGTTCCCTGGAAGACCAGTAATAGTTTCCGAGGCACATCTGGAGGCATTCTGTCATCTGTGGACTATCAGAGTGTTGATGAAACACAGTAATTGCATCGGGATTGAATACAACAGTCACCATGCGCACTTTCCTCCATGGGAGTAATGTCTCAAACAGTCTACGCTTTTGATCGTTCCCTTTAAGGTCAGTAGTAGTTTCCGATGCACATCTGGAGGCATTCTGTAATGTGTGGACTATCAGAGTGTTGATGAAACACAGAAAGTGCATCGGGATTGAATACAAAAGTCACCATGCGCACCTCCCTGCATGGGAGTAATTTCTCAAACAGTTTACGCTTTCATCGTTCCCTGGAAGACCTGTATAGTTTCCGATGCACATATGGGGGCATTCAGTAATCTGTGGTCTATCAGAGTGTTGATGAAACACAGAAATTGCATCGGGGGTGAATACAACAGTCACCATGCGCACTTCCCTCCATGGGAGTAATGTCTCAAACTGTCTACGCTTTGATCGTTCCCTGGAAGACAAGTAGCAGTTTACGACTCCCATCTGGTATCATTCTGATATCTGTGGACTTTCAGAGTGTTGATGAAATACAGAAATTGCATCGAGATTGAATACAACAGTCACCATTCGCAGATTCCTCCATGGGAGTAATGTCTCAAACAGTCTACGCTTTGATCGTTCAATGCAAGACCAGTAGTAGTTTCCGATGCACATCTGGAGGCAGTCTGTAATCTGTTTACCTTCAAAGTGTTGATGAAACACAGAAATTGCCTCGGAATTGAATACAACAGTCATCATGTGCATTTTCCTCCATGGGAGTAATGTCTCAATCAGTCTACGATTTGATCGTTCCCTGGAAGACCAGTAGTAGTTTCCGATGCACATCTGGAGGCATTCTGTAATCTGTAAACTATCAGAGTGTTGTTCAAACACAGAAATTGCATCGGGATTAAATACAACAGTCACCATGCGCACTTTCCTCCATGGGAGTAATGTCTCAAACAGTTTACGCTTTGATCTTTCCCTGGAAGACCAGTAGTTGTTTCCGATGCACATCTGTGTGCATTCGGTAATGTGTGGACTATCAGATTGTTGATGAAACACAGAAAGTGCATCGGGAATGAATACAACATTCACCATGCGCACTTTGCTCCATGGGAGTAATGTCTCAAACAGTTTAGGCTCCTATCGTTCCCTGGAAGACCAGTATAGTTTCCGATGCACATATGGGGGCATTCTGTAATCTGTGGACTATCAGAGTGTTGATGAAACACATAAATATCATCGGGATTGAATACAACAGTCTCCATGCGCACTTTCCTCCATGAAAGTTATGTCTCAAACAGTCTACGCTTGGATCGTTCCCTGGAAGACCACTAGTAGTTTCCGATCCACATCTAGAGGCATTCTGTAATCTGTGGACCTTCAAAGTGATGATGAAACACAGAAATTACCTCGGAATTGAATACAACAGTCATCATGCGAATTTTCTACCATGGGAGTAATGTCTCAAACAGTCTACGCTTTGATCGTTCCCTGCGGGACCAGTAGTAGTTTCCGATGCACATCTGGAGGCATTCTGTAATCTGTGGACTATCAGAATGTTGATGAAACATAGATATTTCATGGGGATTGAATACAACATTCACCATGCGCACTTTCCTCCATGGGAGTGATGTCTCAAACAGTTTACGTTTTGATCGTTCCCTGGAAAACCAGTAGTAGTTTCCGATGCACATCTGGGGGCAGTCTGTAATGTGAGGACTATCAGAGTGATGATGAAACACAGAAATTGCATCAGGATTGAATACAACAGTCACCATGTGCACTTTCCTCCTTGGGAGTAATGTCTCAAACAGTCTACGGTTTCATCGTTCCCTGCAAGACCAGTAGTAGTTTCCGATGCACATCTGGAGGCATTCTGTAATCTGTGGACTTTCAAAGTGTTGATGAATCACAGAAATTGCCGCGGGATTGAATACAACAGTCACCATTCGCACTTTCCTCCATGGGAGTAATGTCTCAATCAGTCTACGCTTTGATCGTTCCCTGGAAGTCCAGTAGTAGTTTCCGATGCACATCTGGAGGCATTCCCTAATCTGTAAACTATCAGAGTGTTGTTCAAACACAGAAATTGCATCGGGATTTAATACAACACACCCCATGTGCACTTTCCTCCATGGGAGTAACCTCTAAATCAGTCTACGCTTTGATCGTTCCCTGGAAGACCAGTAGTAGTTTCCGATGCACATATGGAGGCATTCTGTAATCTGTGGACCTTCAAAGTGTTGATGAAACACAGAAATTGCCTCAGGATTGAATACAACACTCATCATGCGCATTGTCCTCCATGTGAGAAATGTCTGAAACAGTCTACGCTTTGATCGTTCCCTTTAAGATCAGTAGTAGTTTCCGATGCACATCTGGAGGCATTCTGTAATGTGTGGACTATCAGAGTGTTGATGAAACACAGAAAGTGCATCGGGATTGAATACAAAAGTCACCATGCGCTTTCCCTGCATGGGAGTAATTTCTCAAACAGTTTACGCTTTTATCGTTCCCTGGAAGACCTGTATAGTTTCCGACGCACATATGGGGGCATTCAGTAATCTGTGGTCTATCAGAGTGTTGATGAAACACAGAAATTGCATCGGGATTGAATACAACAGTCACCATGAGCACTTTCCTCCATGGGAGTAATGTCCCAAACAGTCTACGCTTTGATCGCTCCCTGCAAGACCAGTAGTAGTTTCCGATGCACATCTGGAATCATTCTCTATTCTGTGGACCTTTAAAGTGTTGATGAAACACAGAAATTGCCTCGGGATTGAATACACCAGTCACCATGCGCACTTTCCTCCATGGGAGTAATGTCTCAAAGAGTCTACGCTTTGATCGTTTCCTCGAAGACCAGTAGTAGTTTCCGATGCACATCTGGAGGCATTCTGTAATATGTGGACCTTCAAAGTGTTGATGAAACACAGAAATTGCATCGGGAGTGAATACAACAGTCACCATGCGCACTTTCCTCCATGGGAGTAATGTCTCAAAGAGTCTACGCTTTGATCGTTCATTGGAAGACAAGTAATAGTTTCCGATGCACATCTGGTGTCATTCTGTAATCTGTGGACTATCAGAGTGTTGATGAAACACAGAAATTGCATCGGGATTGAATACAACAGTCACCATTCGCACATTCCTCCATGGGAGTAATGTCTCAAACAGTCTACGCTTTGATCGTTCAATGCAAGACCAGTAGTAGTTTCCGATGCACATCTGGAGGCATTCTGTAATGTGTCTACCTTCAAAGTGTTAATGAAACACAGAAATTGCCCCGGGATTGAATACAACAGTCAGCAAGCGCATTTTCCACCATGGGAGTAATGTCTCAATCAGTCTACGCTTTGATCGTTCCCTGGAAGTCCAGTAGTAGTTTCCGATGCACATCTGGAGGCATTCTCTAATCTGTAAACTATCAGAGTGTTGTTCAAACACAGAAATTGCATCGGGATTTAATACAACACACCCCATGTGCACTTTCCTCCATGGGAGTAACCTCTCAATCAGTCTACGCTTTGATCGTTCCCTGGAAGATCAGTAGTAGTTTCCGATGCACATATGGAGGCATTCTGTAATCTGTGGACCTTCAAACTGTTGATGAAACACAGAAATTGCCTCAGGATTGAATACAACACTCATCATGCGCATTGTCCTCCATGTGAGTAATGTCTCAAACATTCTACGCTTTGATCGTTCCCTTTAAGATCAGTAGTAGTTTCCAATGCACATCTGGAGGCATTCTGTAATGTGTGGACTATCAGAGTGTTGATGAAACACAGAAAGTGCATCGGGATTGAATACAAAAGTCACCATGCGCACTTCCCTGCATGGGAGTAATTTCTCAAACAGTTTACGCTTTTATCGTTCCCTGGAAGACCTGTATAGCTTCCGATGCACATATGGGGGCATTCAATAATCTATGGTCTATCAGAGTGTTGATGAAACACAGAAATTGCATCGGGAGTGAATACAACAGTCACCATGCGCACTTCCCTCCATGGGAGTAATGTCTCAAACTGTCTACGCTTTGATCGTTCCCTGGAAGACAAGTAGCAGTTTACGACTCCCATCTGGTATCATTCTGATATCTGTGGACTTTCAGAGTGTTGATGAAACACAGAAATTGCATCGGGATTGAATACAACAGTCACCATTCGCAGATTCCTCCATGGGAGTAATGTCTCAAACAGTCTACGCTTTGATCGTTCAATGCAAGACCAGTAGTAGTTTCCGATGCACATCTGGAGGCAGTCTGTAATCTGTTTACCTTCAAAGTGTTGATGAAACACAGAAATTGCCTCGGAATTGAATACAACAGTCATCATGTGCATTTTCCTCCATGGGAGTAATGTCTCAATCAGTCTACGATTTGATCGTTCCCTGGAAGACCAGTAGTAGTTTCCGATGCACATCTGGAGGCATTCTGTAATCTGTAAACTATCAGAGTGTTGTTCAAACACAGAAATTGCATCGGGATTGAATACAACAGTCACCATGCGCACTTTCCTCCATGGGAGTAATGTCTCAAACAGTTTACGCTTTGATCTTTCCCTGGAAGACCAGTAGTTGTTTCCGATGCACATCTGTGTGCATTCGGTAATGTGTGGACTATCAGATTGTTGATGAAACACAGAAAGTGCATCGGGAATGAATACAACATTCACCATGCGCACTTTGCTCCATGGGAGTAATGTCTCAAACAGTTTAGGCTCCTATCGTTCCCTGGAAGACCAGTATAGTTTCCGATGCACATATGGGGGCATTCTGTAATCTGTGGACTATCAGAGTGTTGATGAAACACAGAAATATCATCGGGATTGAATACAACAGTCTCCATGCGCACTTTCCTCCATGAAAGTTATGTCTCAAACAGTCTACGCTTGGATCGTTCCCTGGAAGACCACTAGTAGTTTCCGATCCACATCTAGAGGCATTCTGTAATCTGTGGACCTTCAAAGTGATGATGAAACACAGAAATTACCTCGGAATTGAATACAACAGTCATCATGCGAATTTTCTACCATGGGAGTAATGTCTCAAACAGTCTACGCTTTGATCGTTCCCTGCGGGACCAGTAGTAGTTTCCGATGCACATCTGGAGGCATTCTGTAATCTGTGGACTATCAGAATGTTGATGAAACATAGATATTTCATGGGGATTGAATACAACATTCACCATGCGCACTTTCCTCCATGGGAGTGATGTCTCAAACAGTTTACGTTTTGATCGTTCCCTGGAAAACCAGTAGTAGTTTCCGATGCACATCTGGGGGCATTCTGTAATGTGAGGACTATCAGAGTGATGATGAAACACAGAAATTGCATCAGGATTGAATACAACAGTCACCATGTGCACTTTCCTCCTTGGGAGTAATGTCTCAAACAGTCTACGGTTTCATCGTTCCCTGCAAGACCAGTAGTAGTTTCCGATGCACATCTGGAGGCATTCTGTAATCTGTGGACTTTCAAAGTGTTGATGAATCACAGAAATTGCCGCGGGATTGAATACAACAGTCACCATTCGCACTTTCCTCCATGGGAGTAATGTCTCAATCAGTCTACGCTTTGATCGTTCCCTGGAAGTCCAGTAGTAGTTTCCGATGCACATCTGGAGGCATTCCCTAATCTGTAAACTATCAGAGTGTTGTTCAAACACAGAAATTGCATCGGGATTTAATACAACACACCCCATGTGCACTTTCCTCCATGGGAGTAACCTCTAAATCAGTCTACGCTTTGATCGTTCCCTGGAAGACCAGTAGTAGTTTCCGATGCACATATGGAGGCATTCTGTAATCTGTGGACCTTCAAAGTGTTGATGAAACACAGAAATTGCCTCAGGATTGAATACAACACTCATCATGCGCATTGTCCTCCATGTGAGAAATGTCTGAAACAGTCTACGCTTTGATCGTTCCCTTTAAGATCAGTAGTAGTTTCCGATGCACATCTGGAGGCATTCTGTAATGTGTGGACTATCAGAGTGTTGATGAAACACAGAAAGTGCATCGGGATTGAATACAAAAGTCACCATGCGCTTTCCCTGCATGGGAGTAATTTCTCAAACAGTTTACGCTTTTATCGTTCCCTGGAAGACCTGTATAGTTTCCGACGCACATATGGGGGCATTCAGTAATCTGTGGTCTATCAGAGTGTTGATGAAACACAGAAATTGCATCGGGATTGAATACAACAGTCACCATGAGCACTTTCCTCCATGGGAGTAATGTCTCAAACAGTCTACGCTTTGATCGCTCCCTGCAAGACCAGTAGTAGTTTCCGATGCACATCTGGAATCATTCTCTATTCTGTGGACCTTTAAAGTGTTGATGAAACACAGAAATTGCCTCGGGATTGAATACAACAGTCACCATGCGCACTTTCCTCCATGGGAGTAATGTCTCAAAGAGTCTACGCTTTGATCGTTTCCTCGAAGACCAGTAGTAGTTTCCGATGCACATCTGGAGGCATTCTGTAATATGTGGACCTTCAAAGTGTTGATGAAACACAGAAATTGCATCGGGAGTGAATACAACAGTCACCATGCGCACTTTCCTCCATGGGAGTAATGTCTCAAAGAGTCTACGCTTTGATCGTTCATTGGAAGACAAGTAATAGTTTCCGATGCACATCTGGTGTCATTCTGTAATCTGTGGACTATCAGAGTGTTGATGAAACACAGAAATTGCATCGGGATTGAATACAACAGTCACCATTCGCACATTCCTCCATGGGAGTAATGTCTCAAACATTCTACGCTTTGATCGTTCAATGCAAGACCAGTAGTAGTTTCCGATGCACATCTGGAGGCATTCTGTAATGTGTCTACCTTCAAAGTGTTAATGAAACACAGAAATTGCCCCGGGATTGAATACAACAGTCAGCAAGCGCATTTTCCACCATGGGAGTAATGTCTCAATCAGTCTACGCTTTGATCGTTCCCTGGAAGTCCAGTATTAGTTTCCGATGCACATCTGGAGGCATTCTCTAATCTGTAAACTATCAGAGTGTTGTTCAAACACAGAAATTGCATCGGGATTTAATACAACACACCCCATGTGCACTTTCCTCCATGGGAGTAACCTCTCAATCAGTCTACGCTTTGATCGTTCCCTGGAAGATCAGTAGTAGTTTCCGATGCACATATGGAGGCATTCTGTAATCTGTGGACCTTCAAACTGTTGATGAAACACAGAAATTGCCTCAGGATTGAATACAACACTCATCATGCGCATTGTCCTCCATGTGAGTAATGTCTCAAACAGTCTACGCTTTGATCGTTCCCTTTAAGATCAGTAGTAGTTTCCAATGCACATCTGGAGGCATTCTGTAATGTGTGGACTATCAGAGTGTTGATGAAACACAGAAAGTGCATCGGGATTGAATACAAAAGTCACCATGCGTACTTCCCTGCATGGGAGTAATTTCTCAAAAAGTTTACGCTTTTATCGTTCCCTGGAAGACCTGTATAGCTTCCGATGCACGTATGGGGGCATTCAGTAATCTGTGGTCTATCAGAGTGTTGATGAAACACAGAAATTGCATCGGGATTGAATACAACAGTCACCATTCGCAGATTCCTCCATGGGAGTAATGTCTCAAACAGTCTACGCTTTGATCGTTCAATGCAAGACCAGTAGTAGTTTCCGATGCACATCTGGAGGCAGTCTGTAATCTGTTTACCTTCAAAGTGTTGATGAAACACAGAAATTGCCTCGGAATTGAATACAACAGTCATCATGTGCATTTTCCTCCATGGGAGTAATGTCTCAATCAGTCTACGATTTGATCGTTCCCTGGAAGACCAGTAGTAGTTTCCGATGCACATCTGGAGGCATTCTGTAATCTGTAAACTATCAGAGTGTTGTTCAAACACAGAAATTGCATCGGGATTGAATACAACAGTCACCATGCGCACTTTCCTCCATGGGAGTAATGTCTCAAACAGTTTACGCTTTGATCTTTCCCTGGAAGACCAGTAGTTGTTTCCGATGCACATCTGTGTGCATTCGGTAATGTGTGGACTATCAGATTGTTGATGAAACACAGAAAGTGCATCGGGAATGAATACAACATTCACCATGCGCACTTTGCTCCATGGGAGTAATGTCTCAAACAGTTTAGGCTCCTATCGTTCCCTGGAAGACCAGTATAGTTTCCGATGCACATATGGGGGCATTCTGTAATCTGTGGACTATCAGAGTGTTGATGAAAGACAGAAATATCATCGGGATTGAATACAACAGTCTCCATGCGCACTTTCCTCCATGAAAGTTATGTCTCAAACAGTCTACGCTTGGATCGTTCCCTGGAAGACCACTAGTAGTTTCCGATCCACATCTAGAGGCATTCTGTAATCTGTGGACCTTCAAAGTGATGATGAAACACAGAAATTACCTCGGAATTGAATACAACAGTCATCATGCGAATTTTCTACCATGGGAGTAATGTCTCAAACAGTCTACGATTTGAACGTTCCCTGCGGGACCAGTAGTAGTTTCCGATGCACATCTGGAGGCATTCTGTAATCTGTGGACTATCAGAATGTTGATGAAACATAGATATTTCATGGGGATTGAGTACAACATTCACCATGCGCACTTTCCTCCATGGGAGTGATGTCTCAAACAGTTTACGTTTTGATCGTTCCCTGGAAAACCAGTAGTAGTTTCCGATGCACATCTGGGGGCATTCTGTAATGTGAGGACTATCAGAGTGATGATGAAACACAGAAATAGCATCAGGATTGAATACAACAGTCACCATGTGCACTTTCCTCCTTGGGAGTAATGTCTCAAACAGTCTACGGTTTCATCGTTCCCTGCAAGACCAGTAGTAGTTTCCGATGCACATCTGGAGGCATTCTGTAATCTGTGGACTTTCAAAGTGTTGATGAATCACAGAAATTGCCGCGGGATTGAATACAACAGTCACCATTCGCACTTTCCTCCATGGGAGTAATGTCTCAATCAGTCTACGCTTTGATCGTTCCCTGGAAGTCCAGTAGTAGTTTCCGATGCACATCTGGAGGCATTCCCTAATCTGTAAACTATCAGAGTGTTGTTCAAACACAGAAATTGCATCGGGATTTAATACAACACACCCCATGTGCACTTTCCTCCATGGGAGTAACCTCTAAATCAGTCTACGCTTTGATCGTTCCCTGGAAGACCAGTAGTAGTTTCCGATGCACATATGGAGGCATTCTGTAATCTGTGGACCTTCAAAGTGTTGATGAAACACAGAAATTGCCTCAGGATTGAATACAACACTCATCATGCGCATTGTCCTCCATGTGAGAAATGTCTGAAACAGTCTACGCTTTGATCGTTCCCTTTAAGATCAGTAGTAGTTTCCGATGCACATCTGGAGGCATTCTGTAATGTGTGGACTATCAGAGTGTTGATGAAACACAGAAAGTGCATCGGGATTGAATACAAAAGTCACCATGCGCTTTCCCTGCATGGGAGTAATTTCTCAAACAGTTTACGCTTTTATCGTTCCCTGGAAGACCTGTATAGTTTCCGACGCACATATGGGGGCATTCAGTAATCTGTGGTCTATCAGAGTGTTGATGAAACACAGAAATTGCATCGGGATTGAATACAACAGTCACCATGAGCACTTTCCTCCATGGGAGTAATGTCTCAAACAGTCTACGCTTTGATCGCTCCCTGCAAGACCAGTAGTAGTTTCCGATGCACATCTGGAATCATTCTCTATTCTGTGGACCTTTAAAGTGTTGATGAAACACAGAAATTGCCTCGGGATTGAATACAACAGTCACCATGCGCACTTTCCTCCATGGGAGTAATGTCTCAAAGAGTCTACGCTTTGATCGTTTCCTCGAAGACCAGTAGTAGTTTCCGATGCACATCTGGAGGCATTCTGTAATATGTGGACCTTCAAAGTGTTGATGAAACACAGAAATTGCATCGGGAGTGAATACAACAGTCACCATGCGCACTTTCCTCCATGGGAGTAATGTCTCAAAGAGTCTACGCTTTGATCGTTCATTGGAAGACAAGTAATAGTTTCCGATGCACATCTGGTGTCATTCTGTAATCTGTGGACTATCAGAGTGTTGATGAAACACAGAAATTGCATCGGGATTGAATACAACAGTCACCATTCGCACATTCCTCCATGGGAGTAATGTCTCAAACAGTCTACGCTTTGATCGTTCAATGCAAGACCAGTAGTAGTTTCCGATGCACATCTGGAGGCATTCTGTAATGTGTCTACCTTCAAAGTGTTAATGAAACACAGAAATTGCCCCGGGATTGAATACAACAGTCAGCAAGCGCATTTTCCACCATGGGAGTAATGTCTCAATCAGTCTACGCTTTGATCGTTCCCTGGAAGTCCAGTAGTAGTTTCCGATGCACATCTGGAGGCATTCTCTAATCTGTAAACTATCAGAGTGTTGTTCAAACACAGAAATTGCATCGGGATTTAATACAACACACCCCATGTGCACTTTCCTCCATGGGAGTAACCTCTCAATCAGTCTACGCTTTGATCGTTCCCTGGAAGATCAGTAGTAGTTTCCGATGCACATATGGAGGCATTCTGTAATCTGTGGACCTTCAAACTGTTCATGAAACACAGAAATTGCCTCAGGATTGAATACAACACTCATCATGCGCATTGTCCTCCATGTGAGTAATGTCTCAAACAGTCTACGCTTTGATCGTTCCCTTTAAGATCAGTAGTAGTTTCCAATGCACATCTGGAGGCATTCTGTAATGTGTGGACTATCAGAGTGTTGATGAAACACAGAAAGTGCATCGGGATTGAATACAAAAGTCACCATGCGTACTTCCCTGCATGGGAGTAATTTCTCAAAAAGTTTACGCTTTTATCGTTCCCTGGAAGACCTGTATAGCTTCCGATGCACGTATGGGGGCATTCAGTAATCTGTGGTCTATCAGAGTGTTGATGAAACACAGAAATTGCATCGGGATTGAATACAACATTCACCATTCGCACTTTCCTCCATGGGAGTAATGTCTCAAACAGTCTACGCTTTGATCGTTCAATGCAAGACCAGTAGTAGTTTCCGATGCACATCTGGAGGCATTCTGTAATGTGTCTACCTTCAAAGTGTTGATGAAACACAGAAATTGCCTCGGGATGAATACAACAGTCATCATGCGCATTTTCCACTATGGGAGTAATGTATCAATCAGTCTACGCTTTGATCGTTCCCTGGAAGTCCAGTAGTAGTTTCCGATGTACATCTGGAGGCATTCTCTAATCTGTAAACTATCAGAGTGTTGTTCAAACACAGAAATTGCATCGGGATTGAATACAACACACCCCATGTGCACTTTCCTCCATGGGATTAACCTCTCAATCAGTCTACGCTTTGATCGTTCCCTGGAAGACCTGTAGTAGTTTCCGATGCACATATGGAGGCATTCTGTAATCTGTGGACCTTCAAAGTGTTGATGAAACACAGAAATTGCCTCAGGATTGAATACAACAGTCATCATGCGCATTCTCCTCCATGTGAGTAATGTCTCAAACAGTCTACGATTTGATCGTTCCCTTTAAGATCAGTAGTAGTTTCCAATGCACATCTGGAGGCATTCTTTAATGTGTGGACTATCAGAGTGTTGATGAAACACAGAAAGTGCATCGGGATTGAATACAAAAGTCACCATGCGCACTTCCCTGCATGGGAGTAATTTCTCAAACAGTTTACGCTTTTATCGTTCCCTGGAAGACCTGTATAGCTTCCGATGCACATATGGGGGCATTCAATAATCTATGGTCTATCAGAGTGTTGATGAAACACAGAAATTGCATCGGGATTGAATACAACAGTCACCATGAGCACTTTCCTCCATGGGAGTAATGTCTCAAACAGTCTACGCTTTGATCGTTCAATGCAAGACCAGTAGTAGTTTCCGATGCACATCTGGAGGCATTCTGTAATGTGTCTACCTTCAAAGTGTTGATGAAACACAGAAATTGCCTCGGGATGAATACAACAGTCATCATGCGCATTTTCCACTATGGGAGTAATGTATCAATCAGTCTACGCTTTGATCGTTCCCTGGAAGTCCAGTAGTAGTTTCCGATGTACATCTGGAGGCATTCTCTAATCTGTAAACTATCAGAGTGTTGTTCAAACACAGAAATTGCATCGGGATTGAATACAACACACCCCATGTGCACTTTCCTCCATGGGAGTAACCTCTCAATCAGTCTACGCTTTGATCGTTCCCTGGAAGACCTGTAGTAGTTTCCGATGCACATATGGAGGCATTCTGTAATCTGTGGACCTTCAAAGTGTTGATGAAACACAGAAATTGCCTCAGGATTGAATACAACAGTCATCATGCGCATTCTCCTCCATGTGAGTAATGTCTCAAACAGTCTACGCTTTGATCGTTCCCTTTAAGATCAGTAGTAGTTTCCAATGCACATCTGGAGGCATTCTTTAATGTGTGGACTATCAGAGTGTTGATGAAACACAGAAAGTGCATCGGGATTGAATACAAAAGTCACCATGCGCACTTCCCTGCATGGGAGTAATTTCTCAAACAGTTTACGCTTTTATCGTTCCCTGGAAGACCTGTATAGCTTCCGATGCACATATGGGGGCATTCAATAATCTATGGTCTATCAGAGTGTTGATGAAACACAGAAATTGCATCGGGATTGAATACAACAGTCACCATGAGCACTTTCCTCCATGGGAGTAATGTCTCAAACAGTCTACGCTTTGATCGTTCCCTGCAAGACCAGTTTTAGTTTCCGATGCACATCTGGATGCATTCTCTATTCTGTGGACCTTTAAAGTGTTGATGAAACAGAGAAATTGCCTCGGGATTGAATACAACAGTCACCATGCGCACTTTCTTCCATGGGAGTAATGTCTCAAAAAGTCTACGCTTTGATCGTTTCCTCGAAGACCAGTAGTAAATTCCGATGCACATCTGGAGGCATTCTGTAATATGTGGAAATTCAAAGTGTTGATGAAACACAGAAATTGCATCGGGAGTGAATACAACAGTCACCATGCGCACTTTCCTCCATGGGAGTAATGTCTCAAACTGTCTACGCTTTGATCGTTCCCTGGAAGACAAGTAGTAGTTTACGACTCACATCTGGTGTCATTCTGATATCTGTGGACTTTCAGAGTGTTGATGAAACACAGAAATTGCATCGGGATTGAATACAACAGTCACCATGCGCACTTCCCTCAATGGGAGTAATGTCTCAAACAGTCTACTCTTTGATCGTTCACTGCAATACCAGTAGTAGTTTCCGATGCACATCTTAGGCATACTGTATTCTGTGGACCTTTAAAGTGTTGATGAAACACAGAAATTGCCTCGGGATAGAATACAACAGTCACCATGCGCACTTTCCTCCATGGGAGTAATGTCTCAAACAGTCTACGCTTTGATCGTTTCCTCGAAGACCAGTAGTAGTTTCCGAAGCACTTCTGGAGGCATTCTGTAATATGTGGACCTTCAAAGTGTTGATGAAACACAGAAATTGCATCGGGAGTGAATACAACAGTCACCATGCGCACTTTCCTCCATGGGAGTAATGTCTCAAACTGTCTACGCTTTGATCGTTCCCTGGAAGACAAGTAGTAGTTTACGACTCACATCTGGTGTCATTCTGATATCTGTGGACTTTCAGAGTGTTGATGAAACACAGAAATTGCATCGGGATTGAATACAACAGTCACCATGCGCACTTCCCTCCATGGGAGTAATGTCTCGAACAGTCTACTCTTTGATCGTTCACTGCAATACCAGTAGTAGTTTCCGATGCACATCTGTAGGCATACTGTATTCTGTGGACCTTTAAAGTGTTGATGAAACACAGAAATTGCCTCGGGATAGAATACAACAGTCACCATGCGCACTTTCCTCCATGGGAGTAATGTCTCAAACAGTCTACGCTTTGATCGTTCCCTCGAAGACCAGTAGTAGTTTCCGAAGCACTTCTGGAGGCATTCTGTAATATGTGGACCTTCAAAGTGTTGATGAAACACAGAAATTGCATCGGGATTGAATACAAAAGTCACCATGCGCACTTCCCTGCATGGGAGTAATTTCTCAAACAGTTTACGCTTTTATCGTTCTCTGGACGACCTGTATAGTTTCCGATGCACATATGGGGGCATTCAGTAATCTGTGGTCTATCAGAGTGTTGATGAAACACAGATATTGCATCGGGATTGAATACAACGGTCACCATGAGCACTTTCCTCCATGGGAGTAATGTCTCAAACAGTCTACGCTTTGATCGTTCCCTGCAAGACCAGTAGTAGTTTCCGATGCACATCTGGAGGCATTCTGTATTCTGTGGACCTTTAAAGTGTTGATGAAACACAGAAATTGCCTCGGGATTGAATACACCAGTCACCATGCGCACTTTCCTCCATGGGAGTAATGTCTCAAACAGTCTACGCTTTGATCGTTTCCTCGAAGACCAGTAGTAGTTTCCGATGCACATCTGGAGGCATTCTGTAATCTGTGGACCTTTAAAGTGTTGATGAAACACAGAAATTGCCTCGGGATTGAATACAACAGTCATCATGCGCATTTTCCTCCATGGGAGTAATGTCTCAATCGGTCTACGCTTTGATCGTTCCCTGGAAGACCAGTAGTAGTTTCCGATGCACATCTGGAGGCATTCTGTATTCTGTAGACTCTCAGAGTGTTGTTAAAACAAAGAAATTGCATCGGGATTGAATACAACAGTCACCATGCGCACTTTCTTCCATGGGATTAATTTCTCAAACAGTTTACGATTTGATCGTTCCAAGGAAGACCAGTAGTAGTTTCCGATGCACATCTGGGGGCAGTCTGTAATGTGTGGACTATCAGAGTGTTTATGAAAAACAGAAATTGCATCGGGATTGAATACAACACACCCCATGTGCACTTTCCTCCATGGGAGTAATCTCTCAATCAGTCTACGCTTTGATCGTTCCCTGGAAGATCAGTAGTAGTTTCCGATGCACATATGGGCATTCTGTAATCTGTGTACTAACAGAGTGTTAATGAAACACAGAAATTGCATCGGTATTGAATACAACAGTCACCATGCGCACTTTCCTCCATAGGAGTAATATCTCAAACAGTCTACGCTTTGATCGTTCCCTGCAAGACCAGTAGTAGTTACCGATGCACACCTGGAGCCATTCTGTAATCTGTGGACCTTCAAAGTGTTGATGATACACAGAAATTGCCTCGGGATTGAATACAACAGTCATCATGCGCATTTTCCTCCATGTGAGTAATGTCTCAAACAGTCTACGCTTTGATCGTTCCCTTTAAGATCAGTAGTAGTTTCCGATGCACATCTGGAGGCATTCTGTAATGTGTGGACTATCAGAGTGTTGATGAAACACAGAAAGTGCATCGGGATTGAATACAAAAGTCACCATGCGCACCTCCCTGCATGGGAGTAATTTCTCAAACAGTTTACGCTTTCATCGTTCCCTGGAAGACCTGTATAGTTTCCGATGCACATATGGGGGCATTCAGTAATCTGTGGTCTATCAGAGTGTTGATGAAACACAGAAATTTGATCGGGAGTGAATACAACAGTCACCATGCGCACTTTCCTCCTTGGGAGTAATGTCTCAAACTGTCTACGCTTTGATCGTTCCCTGGAAGACAAGTAGTAGTTTACGACTCACATCTAGTGTCATTCTGATATCTGTGGACTTTCAGAGTGTTGATGAAACACAGAAATTGCATCGGGATTGAATACAACAGTCACCATTCGCAGTTTCCTCCATGGGAGTAATGTCTCAGACAGTCTACGCTTTGATCGTTCAATGCAAGACCAGTAGTAGTTTCCGATGCACATATGGAGGCATTCTGTAATCTGTTTACCTTCAAAGTGTTGATAAAACACAGAAATTGCCAACAGTCATCATGTGCATTTTCCTCCATGGGAGTAATGTCTCAATCAGTCTACGCTTTGATCGTTCCCTGGAAGACCAGTAGTAGTTTCCGCTGCACATCTGGAGGCATTCTGTAATCTGTAAACTATCAGAGTGTTGTTCAAACACGGAAATTGCATCGGGATTGAATACAACAGTCACCATGCGCACTTTCCTCCATGGGAGTAATGTCTCAAACAGTTTACGCTTTGATCTTTCATTGGAAGACCAGTAGTAGTTTCCGATGCACATCTGGGTGCATTCTGTAATGTTTGGACTATCAGATTGTTGATGAAACACAGAAAGTGCATCGGGAATGAATACAACATTCACCATCCGCACTTTGCTCCATGGGAGTAATATCTCAAACAGTTTACGCTTCTATCGTTCCCTGGAAGACCAGTATAGTTTCCGATGCACATATGGGGGCATTCTGTAATCTGTGGACTATCAGAATGTTGATGAAACACAGAAGTTGCATCGGGATTGAATACAACAGTCACCATGCGCACTTCCCTCCATGGGAGTAATGTCTCAAACAGTCTACGCTTTGATCGTTCCCTGCAAGCCCAGTAGTAGTTTCCGATGCACATCGCGAGGCATTCTGTAATATGTGGACCTTCAAAGTGTTGATGAAACACAGAAATTGCATCGGGAGTGAATACAACAGTCACCATGCGCACTTCCCTGCATGGGAGTAATTTCTCAAACAGTTTACGCTTTTATCGTTCCCTGGACGACCAGTAGTAGTTTCCGATGCACATCTGGAGGCATTCTGTAATCTGTGGACCTTCAAAGTGTTGATGAAACACAGAAATTGCCTCGGGATTGAATACAACAGTCATCATGCGCATTTTCCTCCATGTGAGTAATGTCTCAAACAGTCTACGGTTTGATCGTTCCTTTTAAGATCAGTAGTAGTTTCCGATGCACATCTGGAGGCATTCTGTAATATGTGGAAATTCAAAGTGTTGATGAAACACAGAAATTGCATCGGGAGTGAATACAACAGTCACCATGCGCACTTTCCTCCATGGGAGTAATGTCTCAAACTGTCTACGCTTTGATCGTTCCCTGGAAGACAAGTAGTAGTTTACGACTCACATCTGGTCTCATTCTGATATCTGTGGACTTTCAGAGTGTTGATGAAACACAGAAATTGCATCGGGATTGAATACAACAGTCACCATGCGCACTTCCCTCCATGGGAGTAATGTCTCAAACAGTCTACTCTTTGATCGTTCACTGCAATACCAGTAGTAGTTTCCGATGCACATCTGTAGGCATACTGTATTCTGTGGACCTTTAAAGTGTTGATGAAACACAGAAATTGCCTCGGGATAGAATACAACAGTCACCATGCGCACTTTCCTCCATGGGAGTAATGTCTCAAACAGTCTACGCTTTGATCGTTTCCTCGAAGACCAGTAGTAGTTTACGACTCACATCTGGTCTCATTCTGATATCTGTGGACTTTCAGAGTGTTGATGAAACACAGAAATTGCATCGGGATTGAATACAACAGTCACCATGCGCACTTCCCTGCATGGGAGTAATTTCTCAAACAGTTTACGCTTTTATCGTTCCCTGGACGACCTGTATAGTTTCCGATGCACATATGGGGGCATTCAGTAATCTGTGGTCTATCAGAGTGTTGATGAAACACAGATATTGCATCGGGATTGAATACAACGGTCACCATGAGCACTTTCCTCCATGGGAGTAATGTCTCAAACAGTCTACGCTTTGATCGTTCCCTGCAAGACCAGTAGTAGTTTCCGATGAACATCTGGAGGCATTCTGTATTCTGTGGACCTTTAAAGTGTTGATGAAACACAGAAATTGCCTCGGGATTGAATACACCAGTCGCCATGCGCACTTTCCTCCATGGGAGTAATGTCTCAAACAGTCTACGCTTTGATCGTTTCCTCGAAGACCAGTAGTAGTTTCCGATGCACATCTGGAGGCATTCTGTAATCTGTGGACCTTTAAAGTGTTGATGAAACACAGAAATTGCCTCGGGATTGAATACAACAGTCATCATGCGCATTTTCCTCCATGGGAGTAATGTCTCAATCAGTCTACGCTTTGATCGTTCCCTGGAAGACCAGTAGTAGTTTCCGATGCACATCTGGAGGCATTCTGTAATCTGTAGACTCTCAGAGTGTTGTTAAAACAAAGAAATTGCATCGGGATTGAATACAACAGTCACCATGCGCACTTTCCTCCATGGGATTAATTTCTCAAACAGTTTACGATTTGATCGTTCCAAGGAAGACCAGTAGTAGTTTCCGATGTACATCTGGGGGCAGTCTGTAATGTGTGGACTATCAGAGTGTTTATGAAAAACAGAAATTGCATCGGGATTGAATACAACACACCCCATGTGCACTTTCCTCCATGGGAGTAATCTCTCAATCAGTCTACGCTTTGATCGTTCCCTGGAAGATCAGTAGTAGTTTCCGATGCACATATGGGCATTCTGTAATCTGTGTACTAACAGAGTGTTAATGAAACACAGAAATTGCATCGGTATTGAATACAACAGTCACCATGCGCACTTTCCTCCATAGGAGTAATATCTCAAACAGTCTACGCTTTGATCGTTCCCTGCAAGACCAGTAGTAGTTACCGATGCACACCTGGAGCCATTCTGTAATCTGTGGACCTTCTAAGTGTTGATGATACACAGAAATTGCCTCGGGATTGAATACAACAGTCATCATGCGCATTTTCCTCCATGTGAGTAATGTCTCAAACAGTCTACGCTTTGATCGTTCCCTTTAAGATCAGTAGTAGTTTCCGATGCACATCTGGAGGCATTCTGTAATGTGTGGACTATCAGAGTGTTGATGAAACACAGAAAGTGCATCGGGATTGAATACAAAAGTCACCATGCGCACCTCCCTGCATGGGAGTAATTTCTCAAACAGTTTACGCTTTCATCGTTCCCTGGAAGACCTGTATAGTTTCCGATGCACATATGGGGGCATTCAGTAATCTGTGGTCTATCAGAGTGTTGATGAAACACAGAAATTGCATCGGGAGGGAATACAACAGTCACCATGCGCACTTTCCTCCTTGGGAGTAATGTCTCAAACTGTCTACGATTTGATCGTTCCCTGGAAGACAAGTAGTAGTTTACGACTCACATCTGGTGTCATTCTGATATCTGTGGACTTTCAGAGTGTTGATGAAACACAGAAATTGCATCGGGATTGAATACAACAGTCACCATTCGCAGTTTCCTCCATGGGAGTAATGTCTCAGACAGTCTACGCTTCGATCGTTCAATGCAAGACCAGTAGTAGTTTCCGATGCACATATGGAGGCATTCTGTAATCTGTTTACCTTCAAAGTGTTGATAAAACACAGAAATTGCCAACAGTCATCATGCGCATTTTCCTCCATGGGAGTAATGTCTCAATCAGTCTACGCTTTGATCGTTCCCTGGAAGACCAGTAGTAGTTTCCGCTGCACATCTGGATGCATTCTGTAATCTGTAAACTATCAGAGTGTTGTTCAAACACGGAAATTGCATCGGGATTGAATACAACAGTCACCATGCGCACTTTCCTCCATGGGAGTAATGTCTCAAACAGTTTACGCTTTGATCTTTCATTGGAAGACCAGTAGTAGTTTCCGATGCACATCTGGGTGCATTCTGTAATGTTTGGACTATCAGATTGTTGATGAAACACAGAAAGTGCATCGGGAATGAATACAACATTCACCATCCGCACTTTGCTCCATGGGAGTAATGTCTCAAACAGTTTACGCTTCTATCGTTCCCTGGAAGACCAGTATAGTTTCCGATGCACATATGGGGGCATTCTGTAATCTGTGGACTATCAGAATGTTGATGAAACACAGAAATTGCATCGGGATTGAATACAACAGTCACCATGCGCACTTCCCTCCATGGGAGTAATGTCTCAAACAGTCTACGCTTTGATCGTTCCCTGCAAGACCAGTAGTAGTTTCCGATGCACATCGCGAGGCATTCTGTAAACTGTGGACCTTTAAAGTGTTGATGAAACACAGAAATTGCCTCGGGATTGAATACAACAGCCACCATGCGCACTTTCCTCCATTGGATTAATGTTTCAAACAGTTTACGCTTTTATCGTTCCCTGGAAGGCCAGTGTAGTTTCCGATGCACATCTGGGGGCATTCTGTAATCTGTGGACTATCAGAATGTTGATGAAACATAGATATTTCAACGGGATTGAATACAACATTCACAATGCGCACTTTCCGCCATGGGAGTGATGTCTCAAACAGTCTACGCTTTGATCGTTCCCTGGCAGACAAGTAGTAGTTTCCGATGCACATCTGGTGTCATTCTGTAATCTGTGGACTATCAGAGTGATGATGAAACACAGAATTTGCATCGGGATTGAATACAACAGTCACCATTCGCACTTTCCTCCATGGGAGTAATGTCTCAAACAGTCTACGCTTTGATCGTTCCCTGCAAGACCAGTAGTAGTTTCCGATGCACATCTGGTGGCATTCTGTAATCTGTGGACCTTCAAAGTGTTGATGAAACACAGAAATTGCCTCGGGATTGAATACAACAGTCATCATGAGCATTTTCCTCCATGTGAGTAATGTCTCAAACAGTCTACGGTTTGATCGTTCCTTTTAAGATCAGTAGTAGTTTCCGATGCACATCTGGAGGCATTCTGTAATGTGTGGACTATCAGAGTGTTGATGCAACACAGAAAGTGCATCGGGATTGAATACAAAAGTCACCATGCGCACTTCCCTGCATGGGAGTAATTTCTCAAACAGTTTACGCTTTTATCGTTCCCTGGAAGACCTGTATAGTTTCCGATGCACATATGGGGCCATTCAGTAATCTGTGGTCTATCAGAGTGTTGATGAAACACAGAAATTGCATCGGGATTGAATACAACAGTCACCATGAGCACTTTCCTCCATGGGAGTAATGTCTCAAACAGTCTACTCTTTGATCGTTCCCTGCAATACCAGTAGTAGTTTCCGATGCACATCTGTAGGGATACTGTATTCTGTGGACCTTTAAAGTGTTGATGAAACACAGAAATTGCCTCGGGATAGAATACAACAGTCACCATGCGCACTTTCCTCCATGGGAGTAATGTCTCAAACAGTCTACGCTTTGATCGTTTCCTCGAAGACCAGTAGTAGTTTCCGAAGCACTTCTGGAGGCATTCTGTAATATGTGGACCTTCAAAGTGTTGATGAAACACAGAAATTGCATCGGGAGTGAATACAACAGTCACCATGCGCACTTCCCTGCATGGGAGTAATTTCTCAAACAGTTTACGCTTTTATCGTTCCCTGGACGACCCGTATAGTTTCCGATGCACATATGGGGGCATTAAGTAATCTGTGGTCTATCAGAGTGTTGATGAAACACAGAAATTGCATCGGGATTGAATACAACGGTCACCATGAGCACTTTCCTCCATGGGAGTAATGTCTCAAACAGTCTACGATTTGATCGTTCCCTGCAAGACCAGTAGTAGTTTCCGATGCACATCTGGAGGCATTCTGTATTCTGTGGACCTTTAAAGTGTTGATGAAACACAGAAATTGCCTCGGGATTGAATACACCAGTCACCATGCGCACTTTCCTCCATGGGTGTAATGTCTCAAACAGTCTACGCTTTGATCGTTTCCTCGAAGACCATTAGTTGTTTCCGATGCACATCTGGAGGCATTCTGTAATATGTGGACCTGCAAAGTGTTGATGAAACACAGAAATTGCATCGGGAGTGAATACAACAGTCACCATGCGCACTTTCCTCCATGGGAGTAATGTCTCAAACTGTCTACGCTTTGATCGTTCCCTGGAAGACAAGTAGTAGTTTACGACTCACATCTGTTGTCATTCTGATATCTGTGGACCTTCAAAGTGTTGATGATACACAGAAATTGCCGCGGGATTGAATACAACAGTCATCATGCGCATTTTCCTCCATGTGAGTAATGTCTCAAACAGTCTACGCTTTGATTGTTCCCTTTAAGATCAGTAGTAGTTTCCGATGCACATCTGGAGGCATTCTGTAATGTGTGGACTATCAGAGTGTTGATGAAACACAGAAATTGCATCGGGATTGAATACAACAGTCACCATTCGCAGTTTCCTCCATGGGAGTAATGTCTCAAACAGTCTACGCTTTGATCGTTCAATGCAAGACCAGTAGTAGTTTCCGATGCACATCTGGAGGCATTCTGTAATCTGTTTACCTTCAAAGTGTTGATGAAACACAGAAATTGCCTCGGGATTGAATACAACAGTCATCATGCGCATTTTCCTCCATGGGAGTAATGTCTCAATCAGTCTACGCTTTGATCGTTCCCTGGAAGACCAGTAGTAGTTTCCGATGCACATCTGGAGGCATTCTGTAATCTGTAAGCTATCAGAGTGTTGTTCAAACAAAGAAATTGCATCGGGATTGAATACAACAGTCACCATGCGCACTTTCCTCCATGAGAGTAATGTCTCAAACAGTTTACCATTTGATCGTTCCAAGGAAGACCCGTAGTAGTTTCCGATGCACATCTGGGGGCATTCTGTAATGTGTGGACTATCAGAGTGTTTATGAAAAGAAGTAATTGCATCGGTATTGAATTCAACAGACCCCATGCGCTCTTTCCTCCATGGGAGTAATGTCTCAAACAGTCTACGCTTTGATCCTTCCCTTTAAGACCAGTAGTAGTTTCCGATGCACATCTGGAGGCATCCTGGAATCTGTAAATTATCAGAGTGTTGTTCAAAAACAGAAATTGCATCGGGATTGAATACAACAGTCACCATGCGCACTTTCCTCCATGGGAGTAATGTCTCAAACAGTTTACGCTTTGATCTTTCCCTGGAATACCAGTAGTAGTTTCCGATGCACATCTGGGTGCATTCTGTAATGTGTGGACTACCAGATTGTTGATGAAACACAGAAAGTGCATCGGGAATGAATACAACATTCACCATGCGCACTTTGCTCCATGGGAGTAATGTCTCAAACAGTTTAGGCTTCTATCGTTCCCTGGAAGACCAGTATAGTTTCCGATGCACATATGGGGGCATTCTGTAAAGTGTGGACAATCAGAGTTTTGATAAAACACAGAAAGTGCATCGGGATTGAATACAACAGTCACCATTCGCAATTTCCTCCATGGGAGTAATGTCTCAAACAGTTTACGATTTGATCGTTCCAAGGAAGACCAGTAGTAGTTTCCGATGCACACCTGGGGGCATTCTGTAATGTGTGGACTATCAGAGTGTTTATGAAAAACGGTAATTGCATCGGTATTGAATTCAACAGACCCCATGCGCTCTTTCCTCCATGGGAGTAATGTCTCAAACAGTCTACGCTTTGATCGTTCCCTGCAATACCAGTAGTAGCTTCCGATGCACATCTGGAAGCATTCCGTAATCTGTGGACCATCAAAGTGTTGATGAAACACAGAAATTGCCTCGGGATTGAATACAACAGTCATCATGCGCAATTTCCTCCATTGGATTAATGTCTCAAACAGTTTACGCTTTTATCGTTCCCTGGAAGGCCAGTGTAATTTCCGATGAACATCTGGGGGCATTCTGTAATCTGTGGACTATCAGAATGTTGATGAAACATAGATATTTCATCAGGATTGAATACAACATTCACCATGCGCACTTTCCGCCATGGGAGTGATGTCTCAAACAGTCTACGCTTTGATCGTTCCCTGGCAGACAAGTAGTAGTTTCCGATGCACATCTGGTGTCATTCTGTAATCTGTGGACTATCAGAGTGATGATGAAACACAGAATTTGCATCGGGATTGAATACAACAGTCACCATTCGCACTTTCCTCCATGGGAGTAACGTCTCAAACAGTCTACGCTTTGATCGTTCCCTGCAAGACCAATAGTAGTTTCCGATGCACATCTGGAGGCATTCTGTAATCTGTGGACCTTCAAAGTGTTGATGAAACACAGAAATTGCCTCGGGATTGAATACAACAGTCATCATGCGCATTTTCCTCCATGTGAGTAATGTCTCAAACAGTCTACGCGTTGATCGTTTCCTCGAAGACCAGTAGTAGTTTCCGAAGCACTTCTGGAGGCATTCTGTAATATGTGGACCTTCAAAGTGTTGATGAAACACAGAAATTGCATCGGGAGTGAATACAACAGTCACCATGCGCACTTCCCTGCATGGGAGTAATTTCTCAAACAGTTTACGCTTTTATCGTTCCCTGGACGACCTGTATAGTTTCCGATGCACATATGGGGGCATTCAGTAATCTGTGGTCTATCAGAGTGTTGATGAAACACAGAAATTGCATCGGGATTGAATACAACGGTCACCATGAGCACTTTCCTCCATGGGAGTAATGTCTCAAACAGTCTACGCTTTGATCGTTCCCTGCAAGACCAGTAGTAGTTTCCGATGCACATCTGGAGGCATTCTGTATTCTGTGGACCTTTAAAGTGTTGATGAAACACAGAAATTGCCTCGGGATTGAATACACCAGACACCATGCGCACTTTCCTCCATGGGAGTAATGTCTCAAACAGTCTACGGTTTGATCGTTCCCTTTAAGATCAGTAGTAGTTTCCGATGCACATCTGGAGGCATTCTGTAATGTGTGGACTATCAGAGTGTTGATGAAACACAGAAAGTGCATCGGGATTGAATACAAAAGTCACCATGCGCACTTCCCTGCATGGGAGTAATTTCTCAAACAGTTTACGCTTTTATCGTTCCCTGGAAGACCTGTATAGTTTCCGATGCACATATGGGGCCATTCAGTAATCTGTGGTCTATCAGAGTGTTGATGAAACACAGAAATTGCATCGGGATTGAATACAACAGTCACCATGAGCACTTTCCTCCATGGGAGTAATGTCTCAAACAGTCTACTATTTGATCGTTCCTTGCAATACCAGTAGTAGTTTCCGATGCACATCTGTAGGGATACTGTATTCTGTGGACCTTTAAAGTGTTGATGAAACACAGAAATTGCATCGGGATTGAATACAACAGTCACCATTCGCAGTTTCCTCCATGGGAGTAATGTCTCAAACAGTCTACGCTTTGATCGTTCAATGCAAGACCAGTAGTAGTTTCCGATGCACATCTGGAGGCATTCTGTAATCTGTTTACCTTCAAAGTGTTGATGAAACACAGAAATTGCCTCGGGATTGAATACAACAGTCATCATGCGCATTTTCCTCCATGGGAGTAATGTCTCAATCAGTCTACGCTTTGATCGTTCCCTGGAAGACCAGTAGTAGTTTCCGATGCACATCTGGGGGCATTCTGTAATCTGTAAACTATCAGAGTGTTGTTCAAACAAAGAAATGGCATCGGGATTGAATACAACAGTCACCATGCGCACTTTCCTCCATGGGAGTAATGTCTCAAACAGTTTACGATTTGATCGTTCCAAGGAAGACCAGTAGTAGTTTCCGATGCACATCTGGGGGCATTCTGTAATGTGTGGACTATCAGAGTGTTTATGAAAAACAGTAATTGCATCGGTATTGAATTCAACAGACCCCATGCGCTCTTTCCTCCATGGGAGTAATGTCACAAACAGTCTACGCTTTGATCGTTCCCTGCAATACCAGTAGTAGCTTCCGATGCACATCTGGAAGCATTCCGTAATCTGTGGACCATCAAAGTGTTGATGAAACACAGAAATTTCCTCGGGATTGAATACAACAGTCATCATGCGCAATTTCCTCCATGGGAGTAATGTCTCAAACAGTCTACGCTTTGATTGTTCCCTTTAAGACCAGTAGAAGTTTCCGATGCACATCGCGAGGCATTCTGTAAACTGTGGACCTTTAAAGTGTTGATGAAACACAGAAATTGCCTTGGGATTGAATACAACAGCCACCATGCGCACTTTCCTCCATTGGATTAATGTCTCAAACAGTTTACGCTTTTATCGTTCCCTGGAAGGCCAGTGTAATTTCCGATACACATCTGGGGGCATTCTGTAATCTGTGGACTATCAGAATGTTGATGAAACATAGATATTTCATCGGGATTGAATACAACATTCACCATGCGCACTTTCCGCCATGGGAGTGATGTCTCAAACAGTCTACGCTTTGATCGTTCCCTGGCAGACAAGTAGTAGTTTCCGATGCACATCTGGTGTCATTCTGTAATCTGTGGACTATCAGAGTGATGATGAAACACAGAATTTGCATCGGGATTGAATACGACAGTCACCATTCGCACTTTCCTCCATGGGAGTAATGTCTCAAACAGACTACGCTTTGATCGTTCCCTGCAAGACCAGTATTAGTTTCCGATGCACATCTGGAGGCATTCTGTAATCTGTGGACCTTCAAAGTGTTGATGAAACACAGAAATTGCCTCGGGATTGAATACAACAGTCATCATGCGCATTTTCCTCCATGTGAGTAATGTCTCAAACAGTCTACGCTTTGATCGTTCCCTTTAAGATCAGTAGTAGTTTCCGATGCACATCTGGAGGCATTCTGTAATGTGTGGACTATCAGAGTGTTGATGAAACACAGAAAGTGCATCGGGATTGAATACAAAAGTCACCATGCGCACTTCCCTGCATGGGAGTAATTTCTCAAACAGTTTACGCTTTTACCGTTCCCTGGAAGACCTGTATAGTTTCCGATGCACATATGGGGGCATTCAGTAATCTGTGGTCTATCAGAGTGTTGATGAAACACAGAAATTGCATCGGGATTGAATACAACGGTCACCATGAGCACTTTCCTCCATGGGAGTAATGTCTCAAACAGTCTACGCTTTGATCGTTCCCTGCAAGACCAGTAGTAGTTTCCGATGCACATCTGGAGGCATTCCGTATTCTGTGGACCTTTAAAGTGTTGATGAAACACAGAAATTGCCTCGGTATTGAATACACCAGTCACCATGCGCACTTTCCTCCATGGGAGTAATGTCTCAAACAGTCTACGCTTTGATCGTTTCCTCGAAGACCAGTAGTAGTTTCCGATGCACATCTGGAGGCATTCTGTAATCTGTGGACCTTCAAAGTGTTGATGAAACACAGAAATTGCATCGGGAGTGAATACAACAGTCACCATGCGCACTTTCCTCCATGGGAGTAATGTCTCAAACTGTCTACGCTTTGATCGTTCCCTGGAAGACAAGTAGTAGTTTACGACTCACATCTGGTGTCATTCTGATATCTGTGGACCTTCAAAGTGTTGATGATACACAGAAATTGCCTCGGGATTGAATACAACAGTCATCATGCGCATTTTCCTCCATGTGAGTAATGTCTCAAACAGTCTACGCTTTGATTGTTCCCTTTAAGATCAGTAGTAGTTTCCGATGCACATCTGGAGGCATTCTGTAATGTGTGGACTATCAGAGTGTTGATGAAACACAGAAATTGCATCGTGATTGAATACAACAGTCACCATTCGCAGTTTCCTCCATGGGAGTAATGTCTCAAACAGTCTACGCTTTGATCGTTCAATGCAAGACTAGTAGTAGTTTCCGATGCACATCTGGAGGCATTCTGTAATCTGTTTACCTTCAAAGTGTTGATGAAACACAGAAATTGCCTCGGGATTGAATACAACAGTCATCATGCGCATTTTCCTCCATGGGAGTAATGTCTCAATCAGTCTACGCTTTGATCGTTCCCTGGAAGACCAGTAGTAGTTTCCGATGCACATCTGGAGGAATTCTGTAATCTGTAAACTATCAGAGTGTTGTTCAAACAAAGAAATTGCATCGGGATTGAATACAACAGTCACCATGCGCACTTTCCTCCATGGGAGTAATGTCTCAAACAGTTTACGATTTGATCGTTCCAAGGAAGACCAGTAGTAGTTTCCGATGCACATCTGGGGGCATTCTGTAATGTGTGGACTATCAGAGTGTTTATGAAAAACAGTAATTGCATCGGTATTGAATTCAACAGACCCCATGCGCTCTTTCCTCCATGGGAGTAATGTCTCAAACAGTCTACGCTTTGATCGTTCCCTGCAATACCAGTAGTAGCTTCCGATGCACATCTGGAAGCATTCCGTAATCTGTGGACCATCAAAGTGTTGATGAAACACAGAAATTGCCTCGGGATTGAATACAACAGTCATCATGCGCAATTTCCTCCATGGGAGTAATGTCTCAAACAGTCTACGCTTTGATCGTTCCCTTTAAGACCAGTAGTAGTTTCCGATGCACATCTGGAGGCATTCTGGAATCTGTAAATTATCAGAGTGTTGTTCAAAAACAGAAATTGCATCGGGATTGAATACAACAGTCACCATGCGTACTTTCCTCCATGGGAGTAATGTCTCAAACAGTTTACGCTTTGATCTTTCCCTAGAATACCAGTAGTAGTTTCCGATGCACATCTGGGTGCATTCTGTAATGTGTGGACTATCAGATTGTTGATGAAACACAGAAAGTGCATCGGGAATGAATACAACATTCACCATGCGCACTTTGCTCCATGGGAGTAATGTCTCAAACAGTTTACGCTTCTATCGTTCCCTGGAAGACCAGTATAGTTTCCGATGCACATATGGGGGCATTCTGTAAAGTGTGGACAATCAGAGTTTTGATAAAACACAGAAAGTGCATCGGGATTGAATACAACAGTCACCATTCGCAATTTCCTCCATGGGAGTAATGTCTCAAACAGTTTACGATTTGATCGTTCCAAGGAAGACCAGTAGTAGTTTCCGATGCACACCTGGGGGCATTCTGTAATGTGTGGACTATCAGAGTGTTTATGAAAAACGGTAATTGCATCGGTATTGAATTCAACAGACCCCATGCGCTCTTTCCTCCATGGGAGTAATGTCTCAAACAGTCTACGCTTTGATCGTTCCCTGCAATACCAGTAGTAGCTTCCGATGCACATCTGGAAGCATTCCGTAATCTGTGGACCATCAAAGTGTTGATGAAACACAGAAATTGCCTCGGGATTGAATACAACAGTCATCATGCGCAATTTCCTCCATTGGATTAATGTCTCAAACAGTTTACGCTTTTATCGTTCCCTGGAAGGCCAGTGTAATTTCCGATGAACATCTGGGGGCATTCTGTAATCTGTGGACTATCAGAATGTTGATGAAACATAGATATTTCATCAGGATTGAATACAACATTCACCATGCGCACTTTCCGCCATGGGAGTGATGTCTCAAACAGTCTACGCTTTGATCGTTCCCTGGCAGACAAGTAGTAGTTTCCGATGCACATCTGGTGTCATTCTGTAATCTGTGGACTATCAGAGTGATGATGAAACACAGAATTTGCATCGGGATTGAATACAACAGTCACCATTCGCACTTTCCTCCATGGGAGTAACGTCTCAAACAGTCTACGCTTCGATCGTTCCCTGCAAGACCAATAGTAGTTTCCGATGCACATCTGGAGGCATTCTGTAATCTGTGGACCTTCAAAGTGTTGATGAAACACAGAAATTGCCTCGGGATTGAATACAACAGTCATCATGCGCATTTTCCTCCATGTGAGTAATGTCTCAAACAGTCTACGCGTTGATCGTTTCCTCGAAGACCAGTAGTAGTTTCCGAAGCACTTCTGGAGGCATTCTGTAATATGTGGACCTTCAAAGTGTTGATGAAACACAGAAATTGCATCGGGAGTGAATACAACAGTCACCATGCGCACTTCCCTGCATGGGAGTAATTTCTCAAACAGTTTACGCTTTTATCGTTCCCTGGACGACCTGTATAGTTTCCGATGCACATATGGGGGCATTCAGTAATCTGTGGTCTATCAGAGTGTTGATGAAACACAGAAATTGCATCGGGATTGAATACAACGGTCACCATGAGCACTTTCCTCCATGGGAGTAATGTCTCAAACAGTCTACGCTTTGATCGTTCCCTGCAAGACCAGTAGTAGTTTCCGATGCACATCTGGAGGCATTCTGTATTCTGTGGACCTTTAAAGTGTTGATGAAACACAGAAATTGCCTCGGGATTGAATACACCAGACACCATGCGCACTTTCCTCCATGGGAGTAATGTCTCAAACAGTCTACGGTTTGATCGTTCCCTTTAAGATCAGTAGTAGTTTCCGATGCACATCTGGAGGCATTCTGTAATGTGTGGACTATCAGAGTGTTGATGAAACACAGAAAGTGCATCGGGATTGAATACAAAAGTCACCATGCGCACTTCCCTGCATGGGAGTAATTTCTCAAACAGTTTACGCTTTTATCGTTCCCTGGAAGACCTGTATAGTTTCCGATGCACATATGGGGCCATTCAGTAATCTGTGGTCTATCAGAGTGTTGATGAAACACAGAAATTGCATCGGGATTGAATACAACAGTCACCATGAGCACTTTCCTCCATGGGAGTAATGTCTCAAACAGTCTACTATTTGATCGTTCCTTGCAATACCAGTAGTAGTTTCCGATGCACATCTGTAGGGATACTGTATTCTGTGGACCTTTAAAGTGTTGATGAAACACAGAAATTGCATCGGGATTGAATACAACAGTCACCATTCGCAGTTTCCTCCATGGGAGTAATGTCTCAAACAGTCTACGCTTTGATCGTTCAATGCAAGACCAGTAGTAGTTTCCGATGCACATCTGGAGGCATTCTGTAATCTGTTTACCTTCAAAGTGTTGATGAAACACAGAAATTGCCTCGGGATTGAATACAACAGTCATCATGCGCATTTTCCTCCATGGGAGTAATGTCTCAATCAGTCTACGCTTTGATCGTTCCCTGGAAGACCAGTAGTAGTTTCCGATGCACATCTGGGGGCATTCTGTAATCTGTAAACTATCAGAGTGTTGTTCAAACAAAGAAATTGCATCGGGATTGAATACAACAGTCACCATGCGCACTTTCCTCCATGGGAGTAATGTCTCAAACAGTTTACGATTTGATCGTTCCAAGGAAGACCAGTAGTAGTTTCCGATGCACATCTGGGGGCATTCTGTAATGTGTGGACTATCAGAGTGTTTATGAAAAACAGTAATTGCATCGGTATTGAATTCAACAGACCCCATGCGCTCTTTCCTCCATGGGAGTAATGTCACAAACAGTCTACGCTTTGATCGTTCCCTGCAATACCAGTAGTAGCTTCCGATGCACATCTGGAAGCATTCCGTAATCTGTGGACCATCAAAGTGTTGATGAAACACAGAAATTGCCTCGGGATTGAATACAACAGTCATCATGCGCAATTTCCTCCATGGGAGTAATGTCTCAAACAGTCTACGCTTTGATTGTTCCCTTTAAGACCAGTAGAAGTTTCCGATGCACATCGCGAGGCATTCTGTAAACTGTGGACCTTTAAAGTGTTGATGAAACACAGAAATTGCCTTGGGATTGAATACAACAGCCACCATGCGCACTTTCCTCCATTGGATTAATGTCTCAAACAGTTTACGCTTTTATCGTTCCCTGGAAGGCCAGTGTAATTTCCGATACACATCTGGGGGCATTCTGTAATCTGTGGACTATCAGAATGTTGATGAAACATAGATATTTCATCGGGATTGAATACAACATTCACCATGCGCACTTTCCGCCATGGGAGTGATGTCTCAAACAGTCTACGCTTTGATCGTTCCCTGGCAGACAAGTAGTAGTTTCCGATGCACATCTGGTGTCATTCTGTAATCTGTGGACTATCAGAGTGATGATGAAACACAGAATTTGCATCGGGATTGAATACGACAGTCACCATTCGCACTTTCCTCCATGGGAGTAATGTCTCAAACAGACTACGCTTTGATCGTTCCCTGCAAGACCAGTATTAGTTTCCGATGCACATCTGGAGGCATTCTGTAATCTGTGGACCTTCAAAGTGTTGATGAAACACAGAAATTGCCTCGGGATTGAATACAACAGTCATCATGCGCATTTTCCTCCATGTGAGTAATGTCTCAAACAGTCTACGCTTTGATCGTTCCCTTTAAGATCAGTAGTAGTTTCCGATGCACATCTGGAGGCATTCTGTAATGTGTGGACTATCAGAGTGTTGATGAAACACAGAAAGTGCATCGGGATTGAATACAAAAGTCACCATGCGCACTTCCCTGCATGGGAGTAATTTCTCAAACAGTTTACGCTTTTACCGTTCCCTGGAAGACCTGTATAGTTTCCGATGCACATATGGGGGCATTCAGTAATCTGTGGTCTATCAGAGTGTTGATGAAACACAGAAATTGCATCGGGATTGAATACAACGGTCACCATGAGCACTTTCCTCCATGGGAGTAATGTCTCAAACAGTCTACGCTTTGATCGTTCCCTGCAAGACCAGTAGTAGTTTCCGATGCACATCTGGAGGCATTCCGTATTCTGTGGACCTTTAAAGTGTTGATGAAACACAGAAATTGCCTCGGTATTGAATACACCAGTCACCATGCGCACTTTCCTCCATGGGAGTAATGTCTCAAACAGTCTACGCTTTGATCGTTTCCTCGAAGACCAGTAGTAGTTTCCGATGCACATCTGGAGGCATTCTGTAATCTGTGGACCTTCAAAGTGTTGATGAAACACAGAAATTGCATCGGGAGTGAATACAACAGTCACCATGCGCACTTTCCTCCATGGGAGTAATGTCTCAAACTGTCTACGCTTTGATCGTTCCCTGGAAGACAAGTAGTAGTTTACGACTCACATCTGGTGTCATTCTGATATCTGTGGACCTTCAAAGTGTTGATGATACACAGAAATTGCCTCGGGATTGAATACAACAGTCATCATGCGCATTTTCCTCCATGTGAGTAATGTCTCAAACAGTCTACGCTTTGATTGTTCCCTTTAAGATCAGTAGTAGTTTCCGATGCACATCTGGAGGCATTCTGTAATGTGTGGACTATCAGAGTGTTGATGAAACACAGAAATTGCATCGTGATTGAATACAACAGTCACCATTCGCAGTTTCCTCCATGGGAGTAATGTCTCAAACAGTCTACGCTTTGATCGTTCAATGCAAGACTAGTAGTAGTTTCCGATGCACATCTGGAGGCATTCTGTAATCTGTTTACCTTCAAAGTGTTGATGAAACACAGAAATTGCCTCGGGATTGAATACAACAGTCATCATGCGCATTTTCCTCCATGGGAGTAATGTCTCAATCAGTCTACGCTTTGATCGTTCCCTGGAAGACCAGTAGTAGTTTCCGATGCACATCTGGAGGAATTCTGTAATCTGTAAACTATCAGAGTGTTGTTCAAACAAAGAAATTGCATCGGGATTGAATACAACAGTCACCATGCGCACTTTCCTCCATGGGAGTAACGTCTCAAACAGTTTACGATTTGATCGTTCCAAGGAAGACCAGTAGTAGTTTCCGATGCACATCTGGGGGCATTCTGTAATGTGTGGACTATCAGAGTGTTTATGAAAAACAGTAATTGCATCGGTATTGAATTCAACAGACCCCATGCGCTCTTTCCTCCATGGGAGTAATGTCTCAAACAGTCTACGCTTTGATCGTTCCCTGCAATACCAGTAGTAGCTTCCGATGCACATCTGGAAGCATTCCGTAATCTGTGGACCATCAAAGTGTTGATGAAACACAGAAATTGCCTCGGGATTGAATACAACAGTCATCATGCGCAATTTCCTCCATGGGAGTAATGTCTCAAACAGTCTACGCTTTGATCGTTCCCTTTAAGACCAGTAGTAGTTTCCGATGCACATCTGGAGGCATTCTGGAATCTGTAAATTATCAGAGTGTTGTTCAAAAACAGAAATTGCATCGGGATTGAATACAACAGTCACCATGCGTACTTTCCTCCATGGGAGTAATGTCTCAAACAGTTTACGCTTTGATCTTTCCCTAGAATACCAGTAGTAGTTTCCGATGCACATCTGGGTGCATTCTGTAATGTGTGGACTATCAGATTGTTGATGAAACACAGAAAGTGCATCGGGAATGAATACAACATTCACCATGCGCACTTTGCTCCATGGGAGTAATGTCTCAAACAGTTTACGCTTCTATCGTTCCCTGGAAGACCAGTATAGTTTCCGATGCACATATGGGGGCATTCTGCAATCTGTGGACTATCAGAGTGTTGATGAAACACAGAAATTGCATCGGGATTGAATACAACAGTCACCATGCGCACTTTCCTCCATGGGAGTAATGTCTCAAACCGTCTACTCTTTGATCGTTCCCTGGAAGACAAGTAGTAGTTTACGACTCACATCTGGTGTCATTCTGATATCTGTGGACCTTCAAAGTGTTGATGATACACAGAAATTGCCTCGGGATTGAATACAACAGTCATCATGCGCATTTTCCTCCATGTGAGTAATGTCTCAAACAGTCTACGCTTTGATTGTTCCCTTTAAGATCAGTAGTAGTTTCCGATGCACATCTGGAGGCATTCTGTAAAGTGTGGACTATCAGAGTGTTGATGAAACACAGAAAGTGCATCGGGATTGAATACAAAGGTCACCATGCACACTTCCCTGCATGGGAGTAATTTCTCAAACAGTTTACGCTTTCATCGTTCCCTGGAACACCTGTATAGTTTCCGATGCACATATGGGGGCATTCAGTAATCTGTGGTCTATCAGTGTGTTGATGAAACACAGAAATTGCATCGGGAGTGAATACAACAGTCACCATGCGCACTTTCCTCCATGGGAGTAATGTATCAAACTGTCTACGCTTTGATCGTTCCCTGGAAGACAAGTAGTAGTTTACGACTCACATCTGGTGTCATTCTGATACCTGTGGACTTTCAGAGTTTTGATGAAACACAGAAATTGCAATGGGAATGAATACAACAGTCACCATTCGCAGTTTCCTCCATGGGAGTAATGTCTCAAACAGTCTACGCTTTGATCGTTCCCTGCAATACCAGTAGTAGCTTCCGATGCACATCTGGAAGCATTCCGTAATCTGTGGACCATCAAAGTGTTGATGAAACACAGACATTGCCTCGGGATTGAATACAACAGTCATCATGCGCAATTTCCTCCATGGGAGTAATGTCTCAAACAGTCTACGCTTTGATTGTTCCCTTTAAGACCAGTAGAAGTTTCCGATGCACATCGCGAGGCATTCTGTAAACTGTGGACCTTTAAAGTGTTGATGAAACACAGAAATTGCCTTGGGATTGAATACAACAGCCACCATGCGCACTTTCCTCCATTGGATTAATGTCTCAAACAGTTTACGCTTTTATCGTTCCCTGGAAGGCCAGTGTAATTTCCGATACACATCTGGGGGCATTCTGTAATCTGTGGACTATCAGAATGTTGATGAAACATAGATATTTCATCGGGATTGAATACAACATTCACCATGCGCACTTTCCGCCATGGGAGTGATGTCTCAAACAGTCTACGCTTTGATCGTTCCCTGGCAGACAAGTAGTAGTTTCCGATGCACATCTGGTGTCATTCTGTAATCTGTGGACTATCAGAGTGATGATGAAACACAGAATTTGCATCGGGATTGAATACGACAGTCACCATTCGCACTTTCCTCCATGGGAGTAATGTCTCAAACAGACTACGCTTTGATCGTTCCCTGCAAGACCAGTAGTAGTTTCCGATGCACATCTGGAGGCATTCTGTAATCTGTGGACCTTCAAAGTGTTGATAAAACACAGAAATTGCCTCGGGATTGAATACAACAGTCATCATGCGCATTTTCCTCCATGGTAGTAATGTATCAAACTGTCTACGCTTTGATCGTTCCCTGGAAGACAAGTAGTAGTTTACGACTCACATCTGGTGTCATTCTGATATCTGTGGACTTTCAGAGTGTTGATGAAACACAGAAATTGCATCGGGATTGAATACAACAGTCACCATTCGCAATTTCCTCCATGGGAGTAATGTCTCAAACAGTTTACGATTTGATCGTTCCAAGGAAGACCAGTAGTAGTTTCCGATGCACATCTGGGGGCATTCTGTAATGTGTGGACTATCAGAGTGTTTATGAAAAACAGTAATTGCATCGGTATTGAATTCAACAGACCCCATGCGCTCTTTCCTCCATGGGAGTAATGTCTCAAACAGTCTACGCTTTGATCGTTCCCTGCAATACCAGTAGTAGCTTCCGATGCACATCTGGAAGCATTCCGTAATCTGTGGACCATCAAAGTGTTGATGAAACACAGACATTGCCTCGGGATTGAATACAACAGTCATCATGCGCAATTTCCTCCATGGGAGTAATGTCTCAAACAGTCTACGCTTTGATTGTTCCCTTTAAGACCAGTAGAAGTTTCCGATGCACATCGCGAGGCATTCTGTAAACTGTGGACCTTTAAAGTGTTGATGAAACACAGAAATTGCCTTGGGATTGAATACAACAGCCACCATGCGCACTTTCCTCCATTGGATTAATGTCTCAAACAGTTTACGCTTTTATCGTTCCCTGGAAGGCCAGTGTAATTTCCGATACACATCTGGGGGCATTCTGTAATCTGTGGACTATCAGAATGTTGATGAAACATAGATATTTCATCGGGATTGAATACAACATTCACCATGCGCACTTTCCGCCATGGGAGTGATGTCTCAAACAGTCTACGCTTTGATCGTTCCCTGGCAGACAAGTAGTAGTTTCCGATGCACATCTGGTGTCATTCTGTAATCTGTGGACTATCAGAGTGATGATGAAACACAGAATTTGCATCGGGATTGAATACGACAGTCACCATTCGCACTTTCCTCCTTGGGAGTAATGTCTCAAACAGACTACGCTTTGATCGTTCCCTGCAAGACCAGTAGTAGTTTCCGATGCACATCTGGAGGCATTCTGTAATCTGTGGACCTTCAAAGTGTTGATGAAACACAGAAATTGCCTCGGTATTGAATACACCAGTCACCATGCGCACTTTCCTCCATGGGAGTAATGTCTCAAACAGTCTACGCTTTGATCGTTTCCTCGAAGACCAGTAGTAGTTTCCGATGCACATCTGGAGGCATTCTGTAATCTGTGGACCTTCAAAGTGTTGATGAAACACAGAAATTGCATCGGGAGTGAATACAACAGTCACCATGCGCACTTTCCTCCATGGGAGTAATGTCTCAAACTGTCTACGCTTTGATCGTTCCCTGGAAGACAAGTAGTAGTTTACGACTCACATCTGGTGTCATTCTGATATCTGTGGACCTTCAAAGTGTTGATGATACACAGAAATTGCCTCGGGATTGAATACAACAGTCATCATGCGCATTTTCCTCCATGTGAGTAATGTCTCAAACAGTCTACGCTTTGATTGTTCCCTTTAAGATCAGTAGTAGTTTCCGATGCACATCTGGAGGCATTCTGTAATCTGTGGACCTTCAAAGTGTTGATGAAACACAGAAATTGCATCGGGAGTGAATACAACAGTCACCATGCGCACTTTCCTCCATGGGAGTAATGTCTCAAACTGTCTACGCTTTGATTGTTCCCTTTAAGATCAGTAGTAGTTTACGACTCACATCTGGTGTCATTCTGATATCTGTGGACCTTCAAAGTGTTGATGATACACAGAAATTGCCTCGGGATTGAATACAACAGTCATCATGCGCATTTTCCTCCATGTGAGTAATGTCTCAAACAGTCAACGCTTTGATTGTTCCCTTTAAGATCAGTAGTAGTTTCCGATGCACATCTGGAGGCATTCTGTAATCTGTAAACTATCAGAGTGTTGTTCAAACAAAGAAATTGCATCGGGATTGAATACAACAGTCACCATGCGCACTTTCCTCCATGGGAGTAACGTCTCAAACAGTTTACGATTTGATCGTTCCAAGGAAGACCAGTAGTAGTTTCCGATGCACATCTGGGGGCATTCTGTAATGTGTGGACTATCAGAGTGTTTATGAAAAACAGTAATTGCATCGGTATTGAATTCAACAGACCCCATGCGCTCTTTCCTCCATGGGAGTAATGTCTCAAACAGTCTACGCTTTGATCGTTCCCTGCAATACCAGTAGTAGCTTCCGATGCACATCTGGAAGCATTCCGTAATCTGTGGACCATCAAAGTGTTGATGAAACACAGACATTGCCTCGGGATTGAATACAACAGTCATCATGCGCAATTTCCTCCATGGGAGTAATGTCTCAAACAGTCTACGCTTTGATTGTTCCCTTTAAGACCAGTAGAAGTTTCCGATGCACATCGCGAGGCATTCTGTAAACTGTGGACCTTTAAAGTGTTGATGAAACACAGAAATTGCCTTGGGATTGAATACAACAGCCACCATGCGCACTTTCCTCCATTGGATTAATGTCTCAAACAGTTTACGCTTTTATCGTTCCCTGGAAGGCCAGTGTAATTTCCGATACACATCTGGGGGCATTCTGTAATCTGTGGACTATCAGAATGTTGATGAAACATAGATATTTCATCGGGATTGAATACAACATTCACCATGCGCACTTTCCGCCATGGGAGTGATGTCTCAAACAGTCTACGCTTTGATCGTTCCCTGGCAGACAAGTAGTAGTTTCCGATGCACATCTGGTGTCATTCTGTAATCTGTGGACTATCAGAGTGATGATGAAACACAGAATTTGCATCGGGATTGAATACGACAGTCACCATTCGCACTTTCCTCCATGGGAGTAATGTCTCAAACAGACTACGCTTTGATCGTTCCCTGCAAGACCAGTAGTAGTTTCCGATGCACATCTGGAGGCATTCTGTAATCTGTGGACCTTCAAAGTGTTGATAAAACACAGAAATTGCCTCGGGATTGAATACAACAGTCATCATGCGCATTTTCCTCCATGGTAGTAATGTATCAAACTGTCTACGCTTTGATCGTTCCCTGGAAGACAAGTAGTAGTTTACGACTCACATCTGGTGTCATTCTGATATCTGTGGACTTTCAGAGTGTTGATGAAACACAGAAATTGCATCGGGATTGAATACAACAGTCACCATTCGCAATTTCCTCCATGGGAGTAATGTCTCAAACAGTTTACGATTTGATCGTTCCAAGGAAGACCAGTAGTAGTTTCCGATGCACATCTGGGGGCATTCTGTAATGTGTGGACTATCAGAGTGTTTATGAAAAACAGTAATTGCATCGGTATTGAATTCAACAGACCCCATGCGCTCTTTCCTCCATGGGAGTAATGTCTCAAACAGTCTACGCTTTGATCGTTCCCTGCAATACCAGTAGTAGCTTCCGATGCACATCTGGAAGCATTCCGTAATCTGTGGACCATCAAAGTGTTGATGAAACACAGACATTGCCTCGGGATTGAATACAACAGTCATCATGCGCAATTTCCTCCATGGGAGTAATGTCTCAAACAGTCTACGCTTTGATTGTTCCCTTTAAGACCAGTAGAAGTTTCCGATGCACATCGCGAGGCATTCTGTAAACTGTGGACCTTTAAAGTGTTGATGAAACACAGAAATTGCCTTGGGATTGAATACAACAGCCACCATGCGCACTTTCCTCCATTGGATTAATGTCTCAAACAGTTTACGCTTTTATCGTTCCCTGGAAGGCCAGTGTAATTTCCGATACACATCTGGGGGCATTCTGTAATCTGTGGACTATCAGAATGTTGATGAAACATAGATATTTCATCGGGATTGAATACAACATTCACCATGCGCACTTTCCGCCATGGGAGTGATGTCTCAAACAGTCTACGCTTTGATCGTTCCCTGGCAGACAAGTAGTAGTTTCCGATGCACATCTGGTGTCATTCTGTAATCTGTGGACTATCAGAGTGATGATGAAACACAGAATTTGCATCGGGATTGAATACGACAGTCACCATTCGCACTTTCCTCCTTGGGAGTAATGTCTCAAACAGACTACGCTTTGATCGTTCCCTGCAAGACCAGTAGTAGTTTCCGATGCACATCTGGAGGCATTCTGTAATCTGTGGACCTTCAAAGTGTTGATGAAACACAGAAATTGCCTCGGTATTGAATACACCAGTCACCATGCGCACTTTCCTCCATGGGAGTAATGTCTCAAACAGTCTACGCTTTGATCGTTTCCTCGAAGACCAGTAGTAGTTTCCGATGCACATCTGGAGGCATTCTGTAATCTGTGGACCTTCAAAGTGTTGATGAAACACAGAAATTGCATCGGGAGTGAATACAACAGTCACCATGCGCACTTTCCTCCATGGGAGTAATGTCTCAAACTGTCTACGCTTTGATCGTTCCCTGGAAGACAAGTAGTAGTTTACGACTCACATCTGGTGTCATTCTGATATCTGTGGACCTTCAAAGTGTTGATGATACACAGAAATTGCCTCGGGATTGAATACAACAGTCATCATGCGCATTTTCCTCCATGTGAGTAATGTCTCAAACAGTCTACGCTTTGATTGTTCCCTTTAAGATCAGTAGTAGTTTCCGATGCACATCTGGAGGCATTCTGTAATCTGTGGACCTTCAAAGTGTTGATGAAACACAGAAATTGCATCGGGAGTGAATACAACAGTCACCATGCGCACTTTCCTCCATGGGAGTAATGTCTCAAACTGTCTACGCTTTGATTGTTCCCTTTAAGATCAGTAGTAGTTTACGACTCACATCTGGTGTCATTCTGATATCTGTGGACCTTCAAAGTGTTGATGATACACAGAAATTGCCTCGGGATTGAATACAACAGTCATCATGCGCATTTTCCTCCATGTGAGTAATGTCTCAAACAGTCTACGCTTTGATTGTTCCCTTTAAGATCAGTAGTAGTTTCCGATGCACATCTGGAGGCATTCTGTAATCTGTAAACTATCAGAGTGTTGTTCAAACAAAGAAATTGCATCGGGATTGAATACAACAGTCACCATGCGCACTTTCCTCCATGGGAGTAACGTCTCAAACAGTTTACGATTTGATCGTTCCAAGGAAGACCAGTAGTAGTTTCCGATGCACATCTGGGGGCATTCTGTAATGTGTGGACTATCAGAGTGTTTATGAAAAACAGTAATTGCATCGGTATTGAATTCAACAGACCCCATGCGCTCTTTCCTCCATGGGAGTAATGTCTCAAACAGTCTACGCTTTGATCGTTCCCTGCAATACCAGTAGTAGCTTCCGATGCACATCTGGAAGCATTCCGTAATCTGTGGACCATCAAAGTGTTGATGAAACACAGACATTGCCTCGGGATTGAATACAACAGTCATCATGCGCAATTTCCTCCATGGGAGTAATGTCTCAAACAGTCTACGCTTTGATTGTTCCCTTTAAGACCAGTAGAAGTTTCCGATGCACATCGCGAGGCATTCTGTAAACTGTGGACCTTTAAAGTGTTGATGAAACACAGAAATTGCCTTGGGATTGAATACAACAGCCACCATGCGCACTTTCCTCCATTGGATTAATGTCTCAAACAGTTTACGCTTTTATCGTTCCCTGGAAGGCCAGTGTAATTTCCGATACACATCTGGGGGCATTCTGTAATCTGTGGACTATCAGAATGTTGATGAAACATAGATATTTCATCGGGATTGAATACAACATTCACCATGCGCACTTTCCGCCATGGGAGTGATGTCTCAAACAGTCTACGCTTTGATCGTTCCCTGGCAGACAAGTAGTAGTTTCCGATGCACATCTGGTGTCATTCTGTAATCTGTGGACTATCAGAGTGATGATGAAACACAGAATTTGCATCGGGATTGAATACGACAGTCACTATTCGCACTTTCCTCCATGGGAGTAATGTCTCAAACAGACTACGCTTTGATCGTTCCCTGCAAGACCAGTAGTAGTTTCCGATGCACATCTGGAGGCATTCTGTAATCTGTGGACCTTCAAAGTGTTGATAAAACACAGAAATTGCCTCGGGATTGAATACAACTGTCATCATGCGCATTTTCCTCCATGGTAGTAATGTATCAAACTGTCTACGCTTTGATCGTTCCCTGGAAGACAAGTAGTAGTTTACGACTCACATCTGGTGTCATTCTGATATCTGTGGACTTTCAGAGTGTTGATGAAACACAGAAATTGCATCGGGATTGAATACAACAGTCACCATTCGCAATTTCCTCCATGGGAGTAATGTCTCAAACAGTTTACGATTTGATCGTTCCAAGGAAGACCAGTAGTAGTTTCCGATGCACATCTGGGGGCATTCTGTAATGTGTGGACTATCAGAGTGTTTATGAAAAACAGTAATTGCATCGGTATTGAATTCAACAGACCCCATGCGCTCTTTCCTCCATGGGAGTAATGTCTCAAACAGTCTACGCTTTGATCGTTCCCTGCAATACCAGTAGTAGCTTCCGATGCACATCTGGAAGCATTCCGTAATCTGTGGACCATCAAAGTGTTGATGAAACACAGACATTGCCTCGGGATTGAATACAACAGTCATCATGCGCAATTTCCTCCATGGGAGTAATGTCTCAAACAGTCTACGCTTTGATTGTTCCCTTTAAGACCAGTAGAAGTTTCCGATGCACATCGCGAGGCATTCTGTAAACTGTGGACCTTTAAAGTGTTGATGAAACACAGAAATTGCCTTGGGATTGAATACAACAGCCACCATGCGCACTTTCCTCCATTGGATTAATGTCTCAAACAGTTTACGCTTTTATCGTTCCCTGGAAGGCCAGTGTAATTTCCGATACACATCTGGGGGCATTCTGTAATCTGTGGACTATCAGAATGTTGATGAAACATAGATATTTCATCGGGATTGAATACAACATTCACCATGCGCACTTTCCGCCATGGGAGTGATGTCTCAAACAGTCTACGCTTTGATCGTTCCCTGGCAGACAAGTAGTAGTTTCCGATGCACATCTGGTGTCATTCTGTAATCTGTGGACTATCAGAGTGATGATGAAACACAGAATTTGCATCGGGATTGAATACGACAGTCACCATTCGCACTTTCCTCCTTGGGAGTAATGTCTCAAACAGACTACGCTTTGATCGTTCCCTGCAAGACCAGTAGTAGTTTCCGATGCACATCTGGAGGCATTCTGTAATCTGTGGACCTTCAAAGTGTTGATGAAACACAGAAATTGCCTCGGTATTGAATACACCAGTCACCATGCGCACTTTCCTCCATGGGAGTAATGTCTCAAACAGTCTACGCTTTGATCGTTTCCTCGAAGACCAGTAGTAGTTTCCGATGCACATCTGGAGGCATTCTGTAATCTGTGGACCTTCAAAGTGTTGATGAAACACAGAAATTGCATCGGGAGTGAATACAACAGTCACCATGCGCACTTTCCTCCATGGGAGTAATGTCTCAAACTGTCTACGCTTTGATCGTTCCCTGGAAGACAAGTAGTAGTTTACGACTCACATCTGGTGTCATTCTGATATCTGTGGACCTTCAAAGTGTTGATGATACACAGAAATTGCCTCGGGATTGAATACAACAGTCATCATGCGCATTTTCCTCCATGTGAGTAATGTCTCAAACAGTCTACGCTTTGATTGTTCCCTTTAAGATCAGTAGTAGTTTCCGATGCACATCTGGAGGCATTCTGTAATCTGTGGACCTTCAAAGTGTTGATGAAACACAGAAATTGCATCGGGAGTGAATACAACAGTCACCATGCGCACTTTCCTCCATGGGAGTAATGTCTCAAACTGTCTACGCTTTGATTGTTCCCTTTAAGATCAGTAGTAGTTTACGACTCACATCTGGTGTCATTCTGATATCTGTGGACCTTCAAAGTGTTGATGATACACAGAAATTGCCTCGGGATTGAATACAACAGTCATCATGCGCATTTTCCTCCATGTGAGTAATGTCTCAAACAGTCTACGCTTTGATTGTTCCCTTTAAGATCAGTAGTAGTTTCCGATGCACATCTGGAGGCATTCTGTAATCTGTAAACTATAGGAGTGTTGTTCAAACAAAGAAATTGCATCGGGATTGAATACAACAGTCACCATGCGCACTTTCCTCCATGGGAGTAACGTCTCAAACAGTTTACGATTTGATCGTTCCAAGGAAGACCAGTAGTAGTTTCCGATGCACATCTGGGGGCATTCTGTAATGTGTGGACTATCAGAGTGTTTATGAAAAACAGTAATTGCATCGGTATTGAATTCAACAGACCCCATGCGCTCTTTCCTCCATGGGAGTAATGTCTCAAACAGTCTACGCTTTGATCGTTCCCTGCAATACCAGTAGTAGCTTCCGATGCACATCTGGAAGCATTCCGTAATCTGTGGACCATCAAAGTGTTGATGAAACACAGACATTGCCTCGGGATTGAATACAACAGTCATCATGCGCAATTTCCTCCATGGGAGTAATGTCTCAAACAGTCTACGCTTTGATTGTTCCCTTTAAGACCAGTAGAAGTTTCCGATGCACATCGCGAGGCATTCTGTAAACTGTGGACCTTTAAAGTGTTGATGAAACACAGAAATTGCCTTGGGATTGAATACAACAGCCACCATGCGCACTTTCCTCCATTGGATTAATGTCTCAAACAGTTTACGCTTTTATCGTTCCCTGGAAGGCCAGTGTAATTTCCGATACACATCTGGGGGCATTCTGTAATCTGTGGACTATCAGAATGTTGATGAAACATAGATATTTCATCGGGATTGAATACAAAATTCACCATGCGCACTTTCCGCCATGGGAGTGATGTCTCAAACAGTCTACGCTTTGATCGTTCCCTGGCAGACAAGTAGTAGTTTCCGATGCACATCTGGTGTCATTCTGTAATCTGTGGACTATCAGAGTGATGATGAAACACAGAATTTGCATCGGGATTGAATACGACAGTCACCATTCGCACTTTCCTCCTTGGGAGTAATGTCTCAAACAGACTACGCTTTGATCGTTCCCTGCAAGACCAGTAGTAGTTTCCGATGCACATCTGGAGGCATTCTGTAATCTGTGGACCTTCAAAGTGTTGATGAAACACAGAAATTGCCTCGGTATTGAATACACCAGTCACCATGCGCACTTTCCTCCATGGGAGTAATGTCTCAAACAGTCTACGCTTTGATCGTTTCCTCGAAGACCAGTAGTAGTTTCCGATGCACATCTGGAGGCATTCTGTAATCTGTGGACCTTCAAAGTGTTGATGAAACACAGAAATTGCATCGGGAGTGAATACAACAGTCACCATGCGCACTTTCCTCCATGGGAGTAATGTCTCAAACTGTCTACGCTTTGATCGTTCCCTGGAAGACAAGTAGTAGTTTACGACTCACATCTGGTGTCATTCTGATATCTGTGGACCTTCAAAGTGTTGATGATACACAGAAATTGCCTCGGGATTGAATACAACAGTCATCATGCGCATTTTCCTCCATGTGAGTAATGGCTCAAACAGTCTACGCTTTGATTGTTCCCTTTAAGATCAGTAGTAGTTTCCGATGCACATCTGGAGGCATTCTGTAATCTGTGGACCTTCAAAGTGTTGATGAAACACAGAAATTGCATCGGGAGTGAATACAACAGTCACCATGCGCACTTTCCTCCATGGGAGTAATGTCTCAAACTGTCTACGCTTTGATTGTTCCCTTTAAGATCAGTAGTAGTTTACGACTCACATCTGGTGTCATTCTGATATCTGTGGACCTTCAAAGTGTTGATGATACACAGAAATTGCCTCGGGATTGAATACAACAGTCATCATGCGCATTTTCCTCCATGTGAGTAATGTCTCAAACAGTCTACGCTTTGATTGTTCCCTTTAAGATCAGTAGTAGTTTCCGATGCACATCTGGAGGCATTCTGTAATCTGTAAACTATCAGAGTGTTGTTCAAACAAAGAAATTGCATCGGGATTGAATACAACAGTCACCATGCGCACTTTCCTCCATGGGAGTAACGTCTCAAACAGTTTACCATTTGATCGTTCCAAGGAAGACCAGTAGTAGTTTCCGATGCACATCTGGGGGCATTCTGTAATGTGTGGACTATCAGAGTGTTTATGAAAAACAGTAATTGCATCGGTATTGAATTCAACAGACCCCATGCGCTCTTTCCTCCATGGGAGTAATGTCTCAAACAGTCTACGCTTTGATCGTTCCCTGCAATACCAGTAGTAGCTTCCGATGCACATCTGGAAGCATTCCGTAATCTGTGGACCATCAAAGTGTTGATGAAACACAGAAATTGCCTCGGGATTGAATACAACAGTCATCATGCGCAATTTCCTCCATGGGAGTAATGTCTCAAACAGTCTACGCTTTGATCGTTCCCTTTAAGACCAGTAGTAGTTTCCGAAGCACTTCTGGAGGCATTCTGTAATTTGTGGACCTTCAAAGTGTTGATGAAACACAGAAAGTGCATCGGGATTGAATACAACTGTCATCATGCGCATTTTCCTGTCTGGGGAGTAATGTCTCAATCAGTCTACGCTTTGATCGTTCCCTGGAAGACCGGTAGTAGTTTCCGATGCACATCTGGAGGCATTCTGTAATCTGTAAACTATCAGAGTGTTGTTCAAACAAAGAAATTGCATCGGGATTGAATACAACAGTTACCATGCGCACTTTCCTCCATGGGAGTAATGTCTCAAACAGTTTACGATTTGATCGTTCCAAGGAAGACCAGTAGTAGTTTCCGATGCACATCTGGGGGCATTCTGTAATGTGTGGACTTTCAGAGTGTTTATGAAAAACAGTAATTGCATCGGTATTGAATTCAACAGACCCCATGCGCTCTTTCCTCCATGGGAGTAATGTCTCAAACAGTCTACGCTTTGATCGTTCCCTGCAATACCAGTAGTAGCTTCCGATGCACATCTGGAAGCATTCCGTAATATGTGGACCATCAAAGTGTTGATGAAACACAGAAATTGCCTCGGGATTGAATACAACAGTCATCATGCGCAATTTCCTCCATGGCAGTAATGTCTCAAACAGTCTACGCTTTGATCGTTCCCTTTAAGACCAGTAGTAGTTTCCGTTGCACATCTGGAGGCATTCTGGAATCTGTAAATTATCAGAGTGTTGTTCAAAAACAGAAAATGCATCGGGATTGAATACAACAGTCACCATGCGCACTTTCCTCCATGGGGGTAATGTCTCAAACAGTTTACGCTTTGATCTTTCCCTGGAATACCAGTAGTAGTTTCCGATGCACATCTGGGTGCATTCTGTAATGTGTGGACTATCAGATTGTTGATGAAACACAGAAAGTGCATTGGGAATGAATACAACATTCACCATGCGCACTTTGCTCCATGGAAGTAATGTCTCAAACAGTTTAGGCTTCTATCGTTCCCTGGAAGACCAGTATAGTTTCCGATGCACATATGGGGGCATTCTGTAATCTGTGGACTATCAGAGTGTTGATGAAACACAGAAATTGCATCGGGATTGAATACAACAGTCACCATGCGCACTTTCCTCCATGGGAGTAATGTCTGAAACGGTCTACGATTTGATCGTTCCCTGCAAGACCAGTAGTAGTTTCCGATGCACATCGCGAGGCATTCTGTAAACTGTGGATCTTTAAAGTGTTGATGAAACACAGAAATTGCCTCGGGATTGAATACAACAGCCACCATGCGCACTTTCCTCCATTGGATTAATGTCTCAAACAGTTTACGCTTTTATCGTTCCCTAGAAGCCAGTGTAGGTTCCGATGCACATCTGGGGGCATTCTGTAATCTGTGGACTATCAGAATGTTGATGAAACATAGATATTTCATCGGGATTGAACACAACATTCACCATGCGCACTTTCCTCCATGGGAGTGATGTCTCAAACAGTCTACGCTTTGATCGTTCCCTGGAAGACAAAGAGTAGTTTCCGATGCACATCTGGTGTCATTCTGTAATCTGTGGACTATCAGAGTGATGATGAAACACAGAATTTGCATCGGGATTGAATACAACAGTCACCATTCGCACTTTCCTCCATGGGAGTAATGTCTCAAACAGTCTACGCTTTGATCGTTCCTTGCAAGACCAGTAGTAGTTTCCGATGCACATCTGGAGGCATTCTGTAATCTGTGGACCTTCAAAGTGTTGATGAAACACAGAAATTGCTTCGGGATTGAATACAACAGTCATCATGCGCATTTTCCTCCATGTGAGTCATGTCTCAAACAGTCTACGCTTTGATCGTTCCCTTTAAGATCAGTAGTAGTTTCCGATGCATATCTGGAGGCATTCTGTAATGTGTGGACTATCAGAGTGTTGATGAAACACAGAAAGTGCATCGGGATTGAATACAAAAGTCACCATGAGCAATTCCCTGCATGGGAGTAATTTCTCAAACAGTTTACGCTTTTATCGTTCCCTGGAAGACCAGTAGTAGTTTACGATGCACATCTGGAGGCATTCTGTAATCTGTAAACTATCAGAGTGTTGTTAAAACACAGAAATTGCATCGGGATTGAATACAACAGTCACCATGCGCACTTTCCTCCATGGGAGTAATGTCCCAAACAGTCTACGCTTGGATCGTTCCCTGCAAGACCACTAGTAGTTTCCGGTGCACATCTAGATTCATTCTGTAATCTGTGGACCTTCAAAGTGTTGATGAAACACAGAAATTGCCTCGGGATTGAATACAACAGTTATCATGCGCATTTTCCTACCATGGGAGTAATGTCTCAAACAGTCTACGCTTGGATCGTTCCCTTTAAGACCAGTTGTAGTTTCCGATGCACATCTGTAGGCACTCTGTAATCTGTAAATTATCAGAGTGTTGTTCAAACACAGAAATTGCATCGGGATTGAATACAACAGTCACAATGCGCACTTTCTTCCAAGGGAGTAATGTCTCAAACAGTTTACGCTTTGATCGTTCCCAGGAAGACCAGTAGTAGTTTCCGATGCACATCTGGGGGCATTAGGTAATGTGTGGACTATCAGAGTGTTGATGAAACACAGAAATTGCATCAGGATTGAATACAACCTCTCACCATGCGCACTTTCCTCCATGGGAGTAATGTCTCAAACAGTTTACGCTTTGATCGTTCCCTGGAAGACCAGTAGTAGCTTCCGATGCACATCTGGGTGCATTCTGTAATGTGCGGATTATCTGAGTGTTGATGAAACACAGAAAGTGCATCGGATTGAATACAACAGTCACCATGCGCACTTTCCTCCATGGGAGTAATGTCTCAAAAAGTTTACGCTTTGATCGTTCCCTGGAAGACCAGTAGTAGTTTCCGATGCACATCTGGGGGTATTCTATAAAGTGTGGACTATCAGAGTGTTGATGAAACACAGAAATTGCATCAGGATTGAATACAACAGTCACCATACGCACTTTCCTCCAAGGGAGTAATGTCTCAAACAGTTTACGCTTTGATCGTTCCCTGGAAGACCAGTAGTAGCTTCCGATGCACATCTGGGTGCATTCTGTAATGTGCGGATTATCTGAGTGTTGATGAAACACAGAAAGTGCATCGGATTGAATACAACAGTCACCATGCGCACTTTCCTCCATGGGAGTAATGTCTCAAACAGTTTACGCTTTGATCGTTCCCTGGAAGACCAGTAGTAGTTTCCAATGCACATCTGGGGGTATTCTATAAAGTGTGGACTATCAGAGTGTTGATGAAACACAGAAAGTGCATCGGATTGAATACAACAGTCACCATGCGCACTTTCCTCCATGGGAGTAATGTCTCAAAAAGTTTACGCTTTGATCGTTCCCTGGAAGACCAGTAGTAGTTTCCGATGCACATCTGGGGGTACTCTATAAAGTGCGGACCATCAGAGTGTTGATGAAACACAGAAATTGCATCAGGATTGAATACAACAGTCACCATACGCACTTTCCTCCAAGGGAGTAATGTCTCAAACAGTTTACGCTTTGATCGTTCCCTGGAAGACCAGTAGTAGCTTCCGATGCACATCTGGGTGCATTCCGTAATGTGCGGATTATCTGAGTGTTGATGAAACACAGAAAGTGCATCGGATTGGAGACAACAGTCACCATGCGCACTTTCCTCCATGGGAGTAATGTCTCAAACAGTTTACGCTTTGATCGTTCCCTGGAAGACCAGTAGTAGTTTCTGATGGACATCTGGGGGTATTCTGTAATTTGTGGACTATCAGAGTGTTGATGAAACACAGAAATTGCATCAGGATTGAATACAACAGTCACCATACGCACTTTCCTCCATGGGAGTAATGTCTCAAACAGTTTACGCTTTGATCGTTCCCTGGAAGACCAGTAGTAGTTTCCGATGGACATCTGGGGGTATTCTGTAATGTGTGGACTATCAGAGTGTTGATGAAACACGGAAAGTGCATCGGGATTGAATACAACAGTCACCATGTGTAATTTCCTCCATGGGAGTAATGTCTCAAACAGTTTACGCTTTTATCGTTCCCTGGAAGACCAGTATAGTTTCCGATGCAAATATGGGGGCATTCTGTAATCTGTGGACTATCAGAGTGTTGATGAAACAGCGAAATTGAATCGGGATTGAATACAACAGTCACCATGCGAAATTTCCTCCATGGCAGTTATGTCTCAAACAGTCTACGCTTTGATCGTTCCCTGCAAGACCAGTAGTAGTTTCCGGTGCACATCTGGGGGCATTCTGTAATCTGTGGACTATCAGAAAGTTGAGGAATCATGGATATTGAATCGGGATTGAATACAACAGTCACCATGCGCACTTTCCTCCATGGGAGTAATGTCTCAAACAGTCTATGATTGGATCGTCCCCTGCAAGACCACTAGTAGCTTCCGATGCACATCTAGAGGCATTCTGTAATCTGTAGACCTTCAAAGTGTTGATGAAACAGAGAAATTGCCTCGGGATTGAATACAACAGTCATCATGCGCATTTTCCTCCATGCAAGTAATGTCTCTAACAGTCTACGCTTTGATCGTTCCCTGGAAGACAAGTAGTTTCCGACTCACATATGGTGTCATTCTGTAATCTGTGGACTATCAGAGTGTTGATGAAACACAGAAATTGCATCGGGATTGAATACTACAGTCACCATTCGCATTTTCCGCCATGGGAGTAATGTCTCAAACGGTCCACGCTTTGATCGTTCAATGCAAGACCAGTAGTAGTTTCCGATGCACATCTGGAGACATTCTGTAATCTGTTTACCTTCAAAGTGTTGATGAAACACAGAAATTGCCTCGGGATTGATAACAACAGTCATCTTGCGCATTTTCCTCCATGGGAGTAATGTCTCAATGAGTCTACGCTTTGATCGTTCCCTGGAAGACCAGTAGTGGTTTCCGATGCACATCTGGAGGCATTCTGTAATCTGTAAACTGTCAGAGTGTTGTTCAAACACAGATATTGCATCGTGATTGAATACAACAGTCACAGTGTGCACCTAACTCTATGGGAGTAATGTCTCAAACAGTTTACGATTTGATCGTTCCCTGGAAGAGGAGTAGTAGCTTCCGATGCACATCTGGGTGCATTCTGTAATGTGCGGATTATATGAGTGTTGATGAAACAAAGAAAGTGCATCGGGATTGAATACAACAGTCACCATGCGCACTTTCCTCCATGGGAGTAATGTCTCAAACAGTTTACGCTTTGATCGTTCCCTGGAAGACCATTAGTAGTTTCCGATGCACATCTGGGGGTATTCTGTAATGTGTGGACTATCAGAGTGTTGATGAAACACAGAAATTGCATCAGGATTGAATACAACAGTTACCATACGCACTTTCCTCCATGGGAGTAATGTCTCAAACTGTTTACGCTTTGATCGTTTCCTGGAAGACCAGTAGTAGCTTCCGATGCACATCTGGGTGCATTCTGTAATGTGCGGACTATCTGAGTGTTGATGAAACACAGAAAGTGCATCGGGATTGAATACAACAGTCACCATGTGCACTTTCCTCCATGGGATTAATGTCTCAAACAGTTTACGCTTTTATCGTTCCCTGGAAGGCCAGTCTAGTTTCCGATGCACATCTGGGGGCAATCTGTAATCTGTGGACTATCAGAATGTTGATGAAACATAGATATTTCATCGGGATTAAATACAACATTTACCATGCGCACTTTCCTCCATGGGAGTAAAGTCTCAAACAGTCTACGCTTTGATCGCTCCCAGGAAGACAAGTAGAAGTTTCCGATGCACATCTGGTGTCATTCTGTAATCTGTGGACTATTAGAGTGATGATGAAACACAGATATTGCATCGGGATTGAACACAACAGTCACCATTCGCACTTTCCTCCATGGGAGTAATGTCTCAAACAGTCTACGCTTTGATCGTTCCCTGCAAACCAGTAGTAGTTTCCGATGCACATCTGGAGGCATTCTGTAATCTGTGGACCTTCAAAGTGTTGATGAAACATAGAAAATTCCTCTGGATTGAATACAACAGTCATCATGCGCATTTTCCTCCATGGGAGATATGTCTCAAACAGTCTACACTTTGATCGTTTCCTTTAAGACTAGTAGTAGTTTCCGATGCACATCTGGAGACATTCTGGAATCTGTAAACTATCAGAGTGTTGTTCAAAAACAGAAATTGCATCGGGATTGAATACAACAGTCACCATGCGCACTTTCCTCCATGGGAGTAATGTCTCAAACAGTTTACGATTTGATCGTTCCCTTTAAGACCAGTAGTAGTTTCCGATGCACCTCTGGGTGCATTCTGTAATGTGTGGACTATCAGAGTGTTGATGAAACACCGAAATTGCATCGGGATTGAATACAACAGTCACCATGCGAAATTTCCTCCATGGCAGTTATGTCTCAAACAGTCTACGCTTTGATCGTTCCCTGCAAGACCAGTAGTAGTTTCCGATGCACATCTGGGGGCATTCTGTAATCTATGGACTATCAGAATGTTGATGAATCATAGATATTGCATCGGGATTGAATACAACAGTCACCATGCGCACTTTCCTCCAAGGGAGTAATATCTCAAACAGTCTATGCTTGGATCGTCCCCTGCAAGACCACTAGTAGCATCCGATGCACATATAGAGGCATTCTGTAATCTGTAGACCTTCAAAGTGTTGATGAAACAGAGAAATTGCCTCGGGATTGAATACAACAGTCATCATGCGCATTTTCCTCCATGCAAATAATGTCTCCAACAGTCTACGCTTTGATCGTTCCCTGGAAGACAAGTAGTAGTTTCCGATGCACATCTGGTGTCATTCAGTAATCTGTGGACCTTCAAAGTGTTGATGAAACACAGAAATTGAATCGGGATTGAATACAACAGTCACCATGCGCACTTTCCTCCATGGGAGTATTGTCTCAAACAGTCTACGCTTTGATCGTTTCCGTGAAGACAAGTAGTAGTTTCCGACTCACATCTGGTGTCATTCTGTAATCTGTGGACTATCAGAGTGTTGATGAAACACAGAAATTGCATCGGGATTGAATACAACAGTCACCATTCGCACTTTCCTCCATGGGAGTAATGTCTCAAACAGTCCACGCTTTTATCGTTCAATGCAAGACCAGTAGTAGCTTCCGATGCACATCTGGAGACATACTGTAATCTGTTTACCTTCAAAGTGTTGATGAAACACAGAAATTGCCTCGGGATTTATAACAACAGTCATCATGCGCATTTTCCTCCATGGGAGTAATGTCTCAATCAGTCTACGCTTTGATCGTTCCCTGGAAGACCAGTAGTGGTTTCCGATGCACATCTGGAGGCATTCTGTAATCTGTAAACTGTCAGAGTGTTGTTCAAACACAGAAATTGCATCGTGATTGAATACAACAGTCACAATGTGCACCTAACTCTATGGGAGTAATGTCTCAAACAGTTTACGATTTGATCGTTCCCTGGAAGAGGAGTAGTAGTTTCCGATACACATTTGGGGACATTCTGTAATGTGTGGACTATCAGAGTGTTGATGAAACACAGAAATTGCATCGGGATTGAATACAACAGACCCAATGCGCACTTTCCTACATGGGAGTAATGTCTCAAACAGTCTACGCTTTGATCGTTCCCTTTAAGACCAGTAATACTTTCCGATGCACATCTGGAGACATTCTGGAATCTGTAAACTATCAGAGTGTTGTTCAAAAACAGAAATTGCATCGGGATTGAATACAACAGTCACCATGCGCACTTTCCTCCATGGGAGTAATGTCTCAAACAGTCTACGCTTTGATCGTACCCTGCAAGACCACTAGTAGTTTCCGATGCACATCTAGAGGCATTCAGTAATCTGTGGACCTTCAAAGTGTTGATGAAACACAGAATTTGCCTCGGGATTGAATACAACAATCATCATGCGCATTTTCATCCATGGAAGTAATGTCTCAAACAGTTTACCTTTTGATCGTTCCCTGGAAGACCAGTAGTAGTTTCCGATGCACATATGGAGGCATTCTGTAATCTGTGGACTTTCAAAGTGTTGATGAAACACAGAAACTGCATCGGGAGTTAATACAACTGTCACCATGCGCACTTTCCTCCATGGGATTAATGTCTCAAACAGTTTACGCTTTTATCGTTCCCTGGATGACCAGTGTAGTTTCCCATGCACATCTGGGGGCATTCTGTAATACGTGGACTATCAGATTGTTGATGAAACACAGAAAGTGCATCGGGATTGAATACAACAGTCACCATGCGCACTTTCCTTTATGGGAGTTATGTATCAAACAGTCTACGCTTTGATCGTTCCCTTTAAGACCAGTAATACTTTCCGATGCACATCTGGAGACATTCCGGATCCTGTAAACTATCAGAGTGTTGTTCAAAAACAGAAATTGCATCGGGATTGAATACAACAGTCACCATGCGCACTTTCCTCCATGGGAGTAATGTCTCAAACAGTTTACGCTTTGATCGTTACCTGGAAGACCAGTAGTAGTTTCCGATGCACATCTGGGTGCATTCTGTAATGTGTGGACTATCAGAGTGTTGATGAAACACGGAAAGTGCATCGGGATTGAATACAACAGTCACCATGCGTACTTTCCTCAATGGGAGTAATGTCTCAAACAGTTTACGCTTTTATCGTTCCCTGGAAGACCAGTATAGTTTCCGATGCACATATGGGGGAATTCTGTAATCTGTGGACTATCAGAGTGTTGATGAAACACAGAAATTGCATCGGGATTGAATACAACAGTCACCATGCGAACTTAAATCCATGTTAGTTATGTCTCAAAGAGTCTACGCTTTGATCGTTCACTGCAAGACCAGTAGTAGTTTCCGATGCACATCTGGGGGTATTCTGTAATCTGTGGACTATCAGAATGTTGATGAATCATAGATATTGCATCGGGATTGAATACAACAGTCCTCATGCGCAATTTCCTCCATGGGAGTAATGTCTCAAACAGTCTATGCTTGGATCGTCCCCTGCAAGACCACTAGTAGTTTCCGATGCACATCTAGAGGCATTCTGTAATCTGTAGACCTTCAAAGTGTTGATGAAACACAGAAATTGCGTCGGGATTGAAGACAACAGTCATCAACCGCATTTTCCTCCATGGGAGTAATGTCTCAAACAGTTTACGCTTTGATCGTTCCCTGGAAGACCAGTAGTAGTTTCCGATGCACATCTGGGTGCATTCTGTAATGTGTGGACTCTCAGAGTGTAGATGAAACACAGAAATTGCATCAGGATTGAATATAACAGTCACCATGAACACTTTCCTCCATAGGGGTAATGTCTCAAACAGTCTACGCTTTCATCGTTCCCTGCAAGACCAGTATAGTTTCCGATGCACATCTGGGAGCATTCTGTAATCTGTGGACTATCAGAGTGTTGATGAAACACAGAAATAGCATCGGGATTGAATACAACAGTCACCATGCGCACTTTCCTCCATGGGAGTAATGTCTCAAACAGTCTACGTTTTGATCGTTTCCTGGAAGACCAGTAGTAGTTTCCGATGCACATATGGGGGCATTCAGTAATCTGTGGACTATCGGAGTGTTGATGAAACACAGAAATTGCATCGGGATTGAATACAACAGTCACCATGCGCACTTTCCTCCATGGGAGTAATGTCTCAAACTGTTAACGCTTTGATCGTTCCCTGGATGACCAGTAGTAGTTTCCGATGTACATCTGGGTGCATTCTGTAATGTGTGGATTATCAGAGTGTTGATGAAACACAGAAATTGCATCGGGATTGAATACAACAGACCCCATGCGCACTTTCCTCCATGGGAGTAATGTCTCAAACAGTCTACGCTTTGATCGTTCCCTGCAAGACTAGTAGTAGTTTCCGATGCACATCTGGCGGCATTCTGTAATCTGTGGACCTTTGAAGTGTTGATGAAACACAGAAATTGTCTAACGATTGAATACAACGGTCACCATGCGCACTTTCCTCCATGGGAGTAATGTCTAGAACAGTCTACGCTTTGATCGTTCCCTTTAAGACCAGTAGTAGTTTCCAATGAACATCTGTAGGCATTCTGTAATCTGCAAATTATCAGAGTGTTGTTCAAACACAGAAATTGCATCGGGATTGAATACAACGGTCACCATGCGCACTTTCCTCCATGGGAGTAATGTCTCAAACAGTTTACGCTTTGATCGTTCCCTGGAAGACCAGTAGTAGCTTCCGATTCACATCTGGGTGCATTCTGTAATGTGCGGACTATCAGAGTGTTGATGAAACACAGAAAGTGCATCGGGATTGAATACAACAGTCAATATCGCGCAGTTTCCTCCACGGGAGGTATGTCTCAAACAGTCTACGCTTTGATCGTTCCCTGGAAGACCCGTATAGTTTCCGATGCACATATGGGGCATTCTGTAATCTGTGGACTATCGGAGTGTTGATGAAACACAGAGATTGCATCGGGATTGAATACAACAGTCAATATGCGCGCTTTCCTCCATGGAGTAATGTCTCAAACAGTCTACGCTTTGATCGTTCCCTGCAAGACCAGTAGTAGTTTCCGATGCACATCTGCTGGCATTCTGTAATGTGTGGACTATCAGAGTGTTGATGAAACACAGAAATTGCATCAGGATTGAATATAACAGTCACCATGAACACTTTCCTCCATGGGAGTAATGTCTCAAACAGTCTACGCTTTCATCGTTCCCTGCAAGACCAGTATAGTTTCCGATGCGCATCTGGTGGCATTCTGTAATCTGTGGACTATCAGAGTGTTGATGAAACACAGAAATTGCATCGGGATTGAATACAACAGTCACCATGCGCACTTTCCTCAATGGGAGTAATGTCTCAAACAGTCTACGCTTTGATCGTTTCCTGGAAGACCAGTAGTAGTTTCCGATGCACATCTGAGTGCATTCTGTAATGTGCGGACTATCAGTGTGTTGATGAAACACAGAAAGTACATCGGGATTGAATACAACAGTCACCATGCGCACTTTCCTCCACGAGAGGTATGTCTCAAACAGTCTACGCTTTGATCGTTCCCTGGAAGACCCGTATAGTTTCCGATGCACATATGGGGCATTCTGTAATCTGTGGACTATCGGAGTGTTGATGAAACACAGAAATTGCATCGGGATTGAATACAACAGTCAATATGCGCGCTTTCCTCCATGGAGTAATGTCTCAAACAGTCTACGCTTTGATCGTTCCCTGCAAGACAAGTAGTAGTTTCCGATGCACATATGGGGGCATTCTTTAATCTGTGGACTATCAGAGTGTTGATGAAACACAGAAATTGCATCGGTATTGAATACAACAGTCACCATGCGCACTTTCCTCCATGGGAGTAATGTCTCAAACAGTCTACGCTTTGATCGTTCCCTGCAAGACCAGTAATAGTTTCCGAAGCACATCTGGAGGCATTCTATAATCTGTGGACCTTTAAAGTGTTGAGGAAACACAGATATGGCCTCGGAATTGAATACAACAGTCACCATGCGCACTTTCCTCCATGGGAGTAATGTCTCAAACAGTCTACGCTTTGATCGTTTCTTTAAAGACCAGTAGTAGTTTCCGATGCACATCTGGGTGCATCCTGTAATGTGTGGACTATCAGTGTGTTGATGAAACACAGAAAGTGCATCGGGATTGAATACAACAGTCAATATCGCGCAGTTTCCTCCACGGTAGGTATGTCTCAAACAGTCTACGCTTTCATCGTTCCCTGGAAGACCCGTATAGTTTCCGATGCACATATGGGGGCATTATGTAAACTGTGGACTATCAGAGTGTTGATGAAACACAGAAATTGCATCGGGATTGAATACAACAGTCACCATGCGCGCTTTCCTCCATGGGAGTAATGTCTCAAACAGTCTACGCTTTGATCGTTCCCTGCAAGACCAGTAGTAGTTTCCGATGCACATATAGGGGCATTCTGTAATCTGTGGACTATCAGAGTGTTGATGAAACACAGAAATTGCATCGGGAATGAATACAACAGTCATCATGCGCATTTTCCTCTATGGGAGTAATGTCTAAAACAGTCTACGCTTTGATCGTTCCCTTTAAGACCAGTAATAGTTTCTGATGCACATCTGGAGGCATTCTGGAATCTGTAAACTATCAGCGTGTTGTTCAAAAACAGAAATTGCATCGGGATTGAATACAACAGTCACCATGCGCACTTTCCTCCATGGGAGTAATGTCTCAATTTGTGTACGCTTTGATCGTTCCCTGGATGAACAGTAGTAGTTTCCGATGCACATCTGGGTGCATTCTGTAATGTGTGGACTATCAGAGTGTTGATGAAACACAGAAATTGCATCAGGATTGAATATTACAGTCACCATGAACACTTTCCTCCATGGGAGTAATGTCTCAAACAGTCTACGCTTTGATCGTTCCCTGCAAGTCCAGTAGTAGTTTCCGATGCACATATGGGGCATTCTGTAATCTGTGGACTATCGGAGTGTTGATGAAACACAGAAATTGCATCGGGATTGAATACAACAGTCACCATGCGCGCTTTCCTCCATGGGAGTAATGTCTCAAACAGTCTACGCTTTGATCGTCTCCTGGAAGACCAGTTGCAGTTTTCGATGTACATCTGAGTGCATTCTGTAATGTGTGGACTATCAGTGTGTTGATGAAACATAGATATTGCATCGGGATTGAATACAATAGTCACCATGCGCACTTTCCTCCATGGGAGTAATGTCTCAAACAGTCTACGCTTGGATCGTTCCCTGCAAGACCACTAAGATATTCCGATGCACATCTAGAGGCATTCTGTAATCTGTGGACCTTCAAAGTGTTGATGAAACACAGAAATTGCCTCGGGATTGAATACAACAGTCATCATGCGCATTTTCTTCCATGGGAGTAATGTCTCAAACAGTCTACGCTTTGATCGATCCCTGGAAGACAAGTAGTAGTTTAAAATGCACATCTGGTGTCATTCTGTAATCTGTGGACCTTCAAAGTGTTGATGAAACACAGAAATTGATTCGGGATTTAATACAACAGTCACCATGCGCACTTTCCCCCATGGGAGTTTTGTCTCAAACAGTGTACGCTTTGATCGTTCCCTGGAAGACAAGTAGTAGTTTCCGACTCACATCTGGTGTCATTCTGTAATCTGTGGACTATCAGAGTGTTGATGAAACACAGATATTGCATCGGGATTGAATACAACAGTCATCATTCGCACTTTCCTCCATGGGAGTAATGTCTCAAACAGTCTACGCTTTGATCGTTCAATGCAAGACCTGTAGTAGTTTCCGATGCACATCTGGAGACATTCTGTAATCTGTTTACCTTCAAAGTGTTGATGAAACACAGAAATTGCCTCCGGATTGATAACAACAGTCATCATGCGCATTTTCCTCCATGGGAGTAATGTCTCAATCAGTCTACGCTTTGATCGTTCCCTGGAAGACCAGTAGTAGTTTCCGATGCACATCTGGAGGCATTCTGTAATCTGTAAACTGTCAGAGTGTTGTTCAAACACAGAAATTGCATCGTGATTGAATACAACAGTCACCATGTGCACTTAACTCTATGGGAGTAATGTCTCAAACAGTTTACGATTTGATCGTTCCCTGGAAGGGGAGTAGTAGTTTCCGATGCACATCTGGAGGCATTCTGTAATCTGTGGACCTTTGAGGTGTTGATGAAACACAGAAATTGCCTCGGGATTGAATACAACAGTCACCATGTGCACTTTCCTCCATGGGAGTAATGTCTCAAACAGTCTACGTTTTGATCGTTTCCTGGAAGACCAGTAGTAGTTTCCGATGCACATCTGGGTGCATTCTGTAATGTGCGGACTATCAGTGTGGTGATGAAACACAGAAAGTGCATCGGGATTGAATACAACAGTCACCACTCGCGCTTTCCTCCATGGGAGTAATGTCTCAAACAGTCTACGCTTTGATCGTTCCCTGCAAGACCAGTAATAGTTTCCGATGCACATCTGGAGGCATTCTGTAATCTGTAAACTGTCAGAGTGTTGTTCAAACACAGAAATTGCATCGTGATTGAATACAACAGTCACCATGTGCACTTAACTCTATGGGAGTAATGTCTCAAACAGTTTACGATTTGATCGTTCCCTGGAAGGGGAGTAGTAGTTTCCGATGCACATCTGGAGGCATTCTGTAATCTGTGGACCTTTGAGGTGTTGATGAAACACAGAAATTGCCTCGGGATTGAATACAACAGTCACCATGTGCACTTTCCTCCATGGGAGTAATGTCTCAAACAGTCTACGTTTTGATCGTTTCCTGGAAGACCAGTAGTAGTTTCCGATGCACATCTGGGTGCATTCTGTAATGTGCGGACTATCAGTGTGGTGATGAAACACAGAAAGTGCATCGGGATTGAATACAACAGTCACCATGCGCAGTTTCCTCCACGGGAGGTATGTCTGAAACAGTCTACGCTTTGATCTTTCCCTGGAAGACCCGTATAGTTTCAGATGCACATATGGGGGCATTCTGTAATCTGTGGACTATCAGAGTGTTGATGGAACACAGAAATTGCATCGGGATTGAATACAACAGTCACCATGCGCGCTTTCCTCCATGGGAGTAATGTCTCAAACAGTCTACGCTTTGATCGTTCCCTGCAAGACCAGTAGTAGTTTCCGATGCACATATGGGGGCATTCTGTAATCTGTGGACTATCAGAGTGTTGATGAAACACAGAAATTGCATCGGGATTGAATACAACAGTTATCATGCGCATTTTCCTCCATGGGAGTAATGTCTCAAACAGTCTACGCTTTCAGCGTTCCCTTTAAGACCAGTAGTAGTTTCCGATGCACATTTGGAGGCATTCTGGAATCTGTAAACTATCAGCGTCTTGTTCAAAAACAGAAATTGCATCGGGATTGAATACAACAGTCAATATGCGCACTTTCCTCCATGGGAGTAATGTCTCAAACAGTTTACGCTTTGATCGTTCCCTGGATGACCAGTAGTAGTTTCCGATAAACATCTGGATGCATTCTGTAATGTGTGGAATATCAGAGTGTTGATGAAACACTGAAATTGCATCGGGATTGAATACAACAATCACCATTCACACTTTCCTCCATGGGAGTAACGTCTCAAACAGTCTACGCTTTCATCGTTTCCTGGAAGACCAGTAGTAGTTTCCGATGCACATCTGGAGGCATTCTGTAATTTGTGGACCTTAAAAGTGTTGATGAAACACAGAAATTGCATCGGGAGTGACTACAACAGTCACCATGCGCACTTTCCTCCTTGGGAGTAATGTCTCAAACAGTCTACGCTTTGATCGTTCCCTTTAAGACCAGTAGTAGTTTCCGATGCACATCTGGAGGCATTCTGTAATCTGTAAACTATCAGAGTGTTGTTCAAACACAGAAATTGCATCGGGATTGAATACAACAGTCACCATGCGCACTTTCATCCATGGGAGTAATGTCTCAAACAGTTTACGCTTTGATCATTCCCTGGAAGACCAGTAGTAGTTTCCGATGCACGTCTGGGGGCATTCTGTAATGTTTGGACTATCAGAGTCTTGATGAAACACAGAAATTGCATCAGGATTGAATACAACTGTCACCATGTGCACTTTCCTCCATGCGAGTGATGTCTCAAACAGTCTACGCATTGATCGTTCCCTGGAAGACCAGTAGTAGTTTCCGAAGGACATCTGAGTGCATTCTGTAATGTGTGGACTATCAGAGTGTTTATGAAACACAGAAAGTGCATCGGGATTGAATACAACAGTCACCATGCGCACTTTCCTCCATGGGAGTAATGTCTTAAACAGATTACGCTTTGATCGTTCCCTGGAAGACCAGTAGTAGTTTCCGATGCACGTCTGGGGGCATTCTGTAATGTGTGGACTATCAGAGTGTTGATGAAACATAGAAATTGCATCGGGATTGAATACAACAGACCCCATGCACGCTTTCCTCCATGGGAGTAATGTCTCAAACAGTCTACGCTTGGATCGTTCCCTGCAAGACCACTAGTAGTGTCCGATGCACATCTGGAGTCATTCTGCAATCTGCGGACCTTCAAAGTGTTGATGAAACACAGAAATTGCCTCGGGATTGAATACAACAGTCATCATGCACATTTTCCTCCATGGGAGTAATGTCTCAAACAGTCTACGCTTTGATCGTTCCCTTTGAGACCAGTAGTAGTTTCCGATGCACATCTGGAGGCATTCTGGAATCTGTAAACTATCTGAGTGTTGTTCATACACAGAAATTGCATCGGGATTGAATACAACAGTCACCATGCGCACTTTCATCCATGGGAGTAATGTCTCAAACAGTTTACGCTTTGATCATTCCCTGGAAGACCAGTAGTAGTTTCCGATGCACGTCTGGGGGCATTCTGTAATGTTTGGACTATCAGAGTCTTGATGAAACACAGAAATTGCATCAGGATTGAATACAACTGTCACCATGTGCACTTTCCTCCATGCGAGTGATGTCTCCAACAGTCTACGCTTTGATCGTTCCCTGGAAGACAAGTAGTAGTTTCCGATGCACATCTGGTGTCATTCAGTAATCTGTGGACCTTCAAAGTGTTGATGAAACACAGAAATTGAATCGGGATTGAATACAACAGTCACCATGCGCACTTTCCTCCATGGGAGTATTGTCTCAAAGAGTCTACGCTTTGATCGTTTCCGTGAAGACAAGTAGTAGTTTCCGACTCACATCTGGTGTCATTCTGTAATCTGTGGACTATCAGAGTGTTGATGAAACACAGAAATTGCATCGGGATTGAATACAACAGTCACCATTCGCACTTTCCTCCATGGGAGTAATGTCTCAAATAGTCCACGCTTTTATCGTTCAATGCAAGACCAGTAGTAGCTTCCGATGCACATCTGGAGACATACTGTAATCTGTTTACCTTCAAAGTGTTGATGAAACACAGAAATTGCCTCGGGATTTATAACAACAGTCATCATGCGCATTTTCCTCCATGGGAGTAATGTCTCAATCAGTCTACGCTTTGATCGTTCCCTGGAAGACCAGTAGTGGTTTCCGATGCACATCTGGAGGCATTCTGTAATCTGTAAACTGTCAGAGTGTTGTTCAAACACAGAAATTGCATCGTGATTGAATACAACAGTCACAATGTGCACCTAACTCTATGGGAGTAATGTCTCAAACAGTTTACGATTTGATCGTTCCCTGGAAGAGGAGTAGTAGTTTCCGATACACATTTGGGGACATTCTGTAATGTGTGGACTATCAGAGTGTTGATGAAACACAGAAATTGCATCGGGATTGAATACAACAGACCCAATGCGCACTTTCCTACATGGGAGTAATGTCTCAAACAGTCTACGCTTTGATCGTTCCCTTTAAGACCAGTAATACTTTCCGATGCACATCTGGAGACATTCTGGAATCTGTAAACTATCAGAGTGTTGTTCAAAAACAGAAATTGCATCGGGATTGAATACAACAGTCACCATGCGCACTTTCCTCCATGGGAGTAATGTCTCAAACAGTCTACGCTTTGATCGTACCCTGCAAGACCACTAGTAGTTTCCGATGCACATCTAGAGGCATTCAGTAATCTGTGGACCTTCAAAGTGTTGATGAAACACAGAATTTGCCTCGGGATTGAATACAACAATCATCATGCGCATTTTCATCCATGGAAGTAATGTCTCAAACAGTTTACCTTTTGATCGTTCCCTGGAAGACCAGTAGTAGTTTCCGATGCACATATGGAGGCATTCTGTAATCTGTGGACTTTCAAAGTGTTGATGAAACACAGAAACTGCATCGGGAGTGAATACAACTGTCACCATGCGCACTTTCCTCCATGGGATTAATGTCTCAAACAGTTTACGCTTTTATCGTTCCCTGGATGACCAGTGTAGTTTCCCATGCACATCTGGGGGCATTCTGTAATACGTGGACTATCAGATTGTTGATGAAACACAGAAAGTGCATCGGGATTGAATACAACAGTCACCATGCGCACTTTCCTTTATGGGAGTTATGTATCAAACAGTCTACGCTTTGATCGTTCCCTTTAAGACCAGTAATACTTTCCGATGCACATCTGGAGACATTCCGGAACCTGTAAACTATCAGAGTGTTGTTCAAAAACAGAAATTGCATCGGGATTGAATACAACAGTCACCATGCGCACTTTCCTCCATGGGAGTAATGTCTCAAACAGTTTACGCTTTGATCGTTACCTGGAAGACCAGTAGTAGTTTCCGATGCACATCTGGGTGCATTCTGTAATGTGTGGACTATCAGAGTGTTGATGAAACACGGAAAGTGCATCGGGATTGAATACAACAGTCACCATGCATACTTTCCTCAATGGGAGTAATGTCTCAAACAGTTTACGCTTTTATCGTTCCCTGGAAGACCAGTATAGTTTCCGATGCACATATGGGGGAATTCTGTAATCTGTGGACTATCAGAGTGTTGATGAAACACAGAAATTGCATCGGGATTGAATACAACAGTCACCATGCGAACTTAAATCCATGTTAGTTATGTCTCAAAGAGTCTACGCTTTGATCGTTCACTGCAAGACCAGTAGTAGTTTCCGATGCACATCTGGGGGTATTCTGTAATCTGTGGACTATCAGAATGTTGATGAATCATAGATATTGCATCGGGATTGAATACAACAGTCCTCATGCGCAATTTCCTCCATGGGAGTAATGTCTCAAACAGTCTATGCTTGGATCGTCCCCTGCAAGACCACTAGTAGTTTCCGATGCACATCTAGAGGCATTCTGTAATCTGTAGACCTTCAAAGTGTTGATGAAACACAGAAATTGCGTCGGGATTGAAGACAACAGTCATCAACCGCATTTTCCTCCATGGGAGTAATGTCTCAAACAGTTTACGCTTTGATCGTTCCCTGGAAGACCAGTAGTAGTTTCCGATGCACATCTGGGTGCATTCTGTAATGTGTGGACTCTCAGAGTGTAGATGAAACACAGAAATTGCATCAGGATTGAATATAACAGTCACCATGAACACTTTCCTCCATGGGGGTAATGTCTCAAACAGTCTACGCTTTCATCGTTCCCTGCAAGACCAGTATAGTTTCCGATGCACATCTGGGAGCATTCTGTAATCTGTGGACTATCAGAGTGTTGATGAAACACAGAAATAGCATCGGGATTGAATACAACAGTCACCATGCGCACTTTCCTCCATGGGAGTAATGTCTCAAACAGTCTACGTTTTGATCGTTTCCTGGAAGACCAGTAGTAGTTTCCGATGCACATATGGGGGCATTCAGTAATCTGTGGACTATCGGAGTGTTGATGAAACACAGAAATTGCATCGGGATTGAATACAACAGTCACCATGCGCACTTTCCTCCACGATAGGTATGTCTCAAACAGTCTACGCTTTGATCGTTCCCTGGAAGACCCGTAGTTTTCGATGCACAAATGGGGGCATTCTGTAATCTGTGGACTATCGGAGTGTTGATGAAACACAGAAATTGCATCGGGAATGAATACAACAGTCATCATGCGCATTTTCCTCTATGGGAGTAAAGTCTCAAACAGTCTACGCTTTTATCGTTTCCTTTAAGACCAGTAATAATTTCCGATGCACATCAGGAGGCATTCTGGAATCTGTAAACTATCAGCGTGTTGTTCAAAAACAGAAATTGCATCGGGATTGAATACAACAGTCACCATGCGCACTTTCCTCCATGGGAGTAATGTCTCAAACTGTTAACGCTTTGATCGTTCCCTGGATGACCAGTAGTAGTTTCCGATGTACATCTGGGTGCATTCTGTAATGTGTGGATTATCAGAGTGTTGATGAAACACAGAAATTGCATCGGGATTGAATACAACAGACCCCATGCGCACTTTCCTCCATGGGAGTAATGTCTCAAACAGTCTACGCTTTGATCGTTCCCTGCAAGACTAGTAGTAGTTTCCGATGCACATCTGGCGGCATTCTGTAATCTGTGGACCTTTGAAGTGTTGATGAAACACAGAAATTGTCTAACGATTGAATACAACGGTCACCATGCGCACTTTCCTCCATGGGAGTAATGTCTCAAACAGTCTACGCTTTGATCGTTCCCTGGAAGACCTGTAGTAGTTTTCGATGCACATCTGGGGGCATTCTGTAATCTGTGGACTATCGGAGTGTTGATGAAACACAGAAATTGCATCGGGATTGAATACAACAGTCACCATGCGCACTTACCTCCATGGGAGTAATGTTTCAAACAGTCTACAATTGGATCGATCCCTGAAAGACCACTAGTAGTATCCGATGCACATCTAGAGGCATTCTGTAATCTGTTGACCTTCAAAGTGTTGTTGAAACACAGAAATTGCCTCGGGATTGAATACAACAGTCATCATGCGCATTTTCCTCCATGGGAGTAATGTCTAGAACAGTCTACGCTTTGATCGTTCCCTTTAAGACCAGTAGTAGTTTCCAATTAACATCTGTAGGCATTCTGTAATCTGCAAATTATCAGAGTGTTGTTCAAACACAGAAATTGCATCGGGATTGAATACAACGGTCACCATGCGCACTTTCCTCCATGGGAGTAATGTCTCAAACAGTTTACGCTTTGATCGTTCCCTGGAAGACCAGTAGTAGCTTCCGATTCACATCTGGGTGCATTCTGTAATGTGCGGACTATCAGAGTGTTGATGAAACACAGAAAGTGCATCGGGATTGAATACAACAGTCAATATCGCGCAGTTTCCTCCACGGGAGGTATGTCTCAAACAGTCTACGCTTTGATCGTTCCCTGGAAGACCCGTATAGTGTCCGATGCACATATGGGGCATTCTGTAATCTGTGGACTATCGGAGTGTTGATGAAACACAGAGATTGCATCGGGATTGAATACAACAGTCAATATGCGCGCTTTCCTCCATGGAGTAATGTCTCAAACAGTCTACGCTTTGATCGTTCCCTGCAAGACCAGTAGTAGTTTCCGATGCACATCTGCTGGCATTCTGTAATGTGTGGACTATCAGAGTGTTGATGAAACACAGAAATTGCATCAGGATTGAATATAACAGTCACCATGAACACTTTCCTCCATGGGAGTAATGTCTCAAACAGTCTACGCTTTCATCGTTCCCTGCAAGACCAGTATAGTTTCCGATGCGCATCTGGTGGCATTCTGTAATCTGTGGACTATCAGAGTGTTGATGAAACACAGAAATTGCATCGGGATTGAATACAACAGTCACCATGCGCACTTTCCTCAATGGGAGTAATGTCTCAAACAGTCTACGCTTTGATCGTTTCCTGGAAGACCAGTAGTAGTTTCCGATGCACATCTGAGTGCATTCTGTAATGTGCGGACTATCAGTGTGTTGATGAAACACAGAAAGTACATCGGGATTGAATACAACAGTCACCATGCGCACTTTCCTCCACGAGAGGTATGTCTCAAACAGTCTACGCTTTGATCGTTCCCTGGAAGACCCGTATAGTTTCCGATGCACATATGGGGCATTCTGTAATCTGTGGACTATCGGAGTGTTGATGAAACACAGAAATTGCATCGGGATTGAATACAACAGTCAATATGCGCGCTTTCCTCCATGGAGTAATGTCTCAAACAGTCTACGCTTTGATCGTTCCCTGCAAGACCAGTAGTAGTTTCCGATGCACATATGGGGGCATTCTTTAATCTGTGGACTATCAGAGTGTTGATGAAACACAGAAATTGCATCGGTATTGAATACAACAGTCACCATGCGCACTTTCCTCCATGGGAGTAATGTCTCATACAGTCTACGCTTTGATCGTTCCCTGCAAGACCAGTAATAGTTTCCGAAGCACATCTGGAGGCATTCTATAATCTGTGGACCTTTAAAGTGTTGAGGAAACACAGATATGGCCTCGGAATTGAATACAACAGTCACCATGCGCACTTTCCTCCATGGGAGTAATGTCTCAAACAGTCTACGCTTTGATCGTTTCTTTAAAGACCAGTAGTAGTTTCCGATGCACATCTGGGTGCATCCTGTAATGTGTGGACTATCAGTGTGTTGATGAAACACAGAAAGTGCATCGGGATTGAATACAACAGTCAATATCGCGCAGTTTCCTCCACGGGAGGTATGTCTCAAACAGTCTACGCTTTGATCGTTCCCTGGAAGACCCGTATAGTTTCCGATGCACATATGGGGGCATTATGTAAACTGTGGACTATCAGAGTGTTGATGAAACACAGAAATTGCATCGGGATTGAATACAACAGTCACCATGCGCGCTTTCCTCCATGGGAGTAATGTCTCAAACAGTCTACGCTTTGATCGTTCCCTGCAAGACCAGTAGTAGTTTCCGATGCACATATAGGGGCATTCTGTAATCTGTGGACTATCAGAGTGTTGATGAAACACAGAAATTGCATCGGGAATGAATACAACAGTCATCATGCGCATTTTCCTCTATGGGAGTAATGTCTCAAACAGTCTACGCTTTGATCGTTCCCTTTAAGACCAGTAATAGTTTCTGATGCACATCTGGAGGCATTCTGGAATCTGTAAACTATCAGCGTGTTGTTCAAAAACAGAAATTGCATCGGGATTGAATACAACAGTCACCATGCGCACTTTCCTCCATGGGAGTAATGTCTCAATTTGTGTACGCTTTGATCGTTCCCTGGATGAACAGTAGTAGTTTCCGATGCACATCTGGGTGCATTCTGTAATGTGTGGACTATCAGAGTGTTGATGAAACACAGAAATTGCATCAGGATTGAATATTACAGTCACCATGAACACTTTCCTCCATGGGAGTAATGTCTCAAACAGTCTACGCTTTGATCGTTCCCTGCAAGTCCAGTAGTAGTTTCCGATGCACATATGGGGCATTCTGTAATCTGTGGACTATCGGAGTGTTGATGAAACACAGAAATTGCATCGGGATTGAATACAACAGTCACCATGCGCGCTTTCCTCCATGGGAGTAATGTCTCAAACAGTCTACGCTTTGATCGTCTCCTGGAAGACCAGTTGCAGTTTTCGATGTACATCTGAGTGCATTCTGTAATGTGTGGACTATCAGTGTGTTGATGAAACATAGATATTGCATCGGGATTGAATACAATAGTCACCTTGCGCACTTTCCTCCATGGGAGTAATGTCTCAAACAGTCTACGCTTGGATCGTTCCCTGCAAGACCACTAAGATATTCCGATGCACATCTAGAGGCATTCTGTAATCTGTGGACCTTCAAAGTGTTGATGAAACACAGAAATTGCCTCGGGATTGAATACAACAGTCATCATGCGCATTTTCTTCCATGGGAGTAATGTCTCAAACAGTCTACGCTTTGATCGATCCCTGGAAGACAAGTAGTAGTTTAAAATGCACATCTGGTGTCATTCTGTAATCTGTGGACCTTCAAAGTGTTGATGAAACACAGAAATTGATTCGGGATTTAATACAACAGTCACCATGCGCACTTTCCCCCATGGGAGTTTTGTCTCAAACAGTGTACGCTTTGATCGTTCCCTGGAAGACAAGTAGTAGTTTCCGACTCACATCTGGTGTCATTCTGTAATCTGTGGACTATCAGAGTGTTGATGAAACACAGATATTGCATCGGGATTGAATACAACAGTCATCATTCGCACTTTCCTCCATGGGAGTAATGTCTCAAACAGTCTACGCTTTGATCGTTCAATGCAAGACCTGTAGTAGTTTCCGATGCACATCTGGAGACATTCTGTAATCTGTTTACCTTCAAAGTGTTGATGAAACACAGAAATTGCCTCCGGATTGATAACAACAGTCATCATGCGCATTTTCCTCCATGGGAGTAATGTCTCAATCAGTCTACGCTTTGATCGTTCCCTGGAAGACCAGTAGTAGTTTCCGATGCACATCTGGAGGCATTCTGTAATCTGTAAACTGTCAGAGTGTTGTTCAAACACAGAAATTGCATCGTGATTGAATACAACAGTCACCATGTGCACTTAACTCTATGTGAGTAATGTCTCAAACAGTTTACGATTTGATCGTTCCCTGGAAGGGGAGTAGTAGTTTCCGATGCACATCTGGAGGCATTCTGTAATCTGTGGACCTTTGAGGTGTTGATGAAACACAGAAATTGCCTCGGGATTGAATACAACAGTCACCATGTGCACTTTCCTCCATGGGAGTAATGTCTCAAACAGTCTACGTTTTGATCGTTTCCTGGAAGACCAGTAGTAGTTTCCGATGCACATCTGGGTGCATTCTGTAATGTGCGGACTATCAGTGTGGTGATGAAACACAGAAAGTGCATCGGGATTGAATACAACAGTCACCATTCGCGCTTTCCTCCATGGGAGTAATGTCTCAAACAGTCTACGCTTTGATCGTTCCCTGCAAGACCAGTAATAGTTTCCGATGCACATCTGGAGGCATTCTGTAGTCTGTGGACCTTTAAAGTGTTGATGAAACACAGATATGGCCTCGGAATTGAATACAACAGTCACCATGCGCACTTTCCACCATGGGAGTAATGTCTCAAACAGTCTACGCTTTGATCGTTTCCTGGAAGACCAGTTGCAGTTTTCGATGTACATCTGAGTGCATTCTGTAATGTGTGGACTATCAGTGTGTTGATGAAACACAGAAAGTGCATCGGGATTGAATACAACAGTCACCATGCGCAGTTTCCTCCACGGGAGGTATGTCTGAAACAGTCTACGCTTTGATCTTTCCCTGGAAGACCCGTATAGTTTCAGATGCACATATGGGGGCATTCTGTAATCTGTGGACTATCAGAGTGTTGATGGAACACAGAAATTGCATCGGGATTGAATACAACAGTCACCATGCGCGCTTTCCTCCATGGGAGTAATGTCTCAAACAGTCTACGCTTTGATCGTTCCCTGCAAGACCAGTAGTAGTTTCCGATGCACATATGGGGGCATTCTGTAATCTGTGGACTATCAGAGTGTTGATGAAACACAGAAATTGCATCGGGATTGAATACAACAGTTATCATGCGCATTTTCCTCCATGGGAGTAATGTCTCAAACAGTCTACGCTTTCAGCGTTCCCTTTAAGACCAGTAGTAGTTTCCGATGCACATTTGGAGGCATTCTGGAATCTGTAAACTATCAGCGTCTTGTTCAAAAACAGAAATTGCATCGGGATTGAATACAACAGTCAATATGCGCACTTTCCTCCATGGGAGTAATGTCTCAAACAGTTTACGCTTTGATCGTTCCCTGGATGACCAGTAGTAGTTTCCGATAAACATCTGGATGCATTCTGTAATGTGTGGAATATCAGAGTGTTGATGAAACACTGAAATTGCATCGGGATTGAATACAACAATCACCATTCACACTTTCCTCCATGGGAGTAATGTCTCAAACAGTCTACGCTTTGATCGTTCACTGGAAGACCAGTAGTAGATTCCGATGCACATCTGGAGGCATTCTGTTACCAGTGGACCTTTAAGGTGTTGATGAAACACAGATATGGCTTCGGAATTGAATACAACAGTCACCATGCGCACTTTCCTCCATGGGAGTAACGTCTCAAACAGTCTACGCTTTCATCGTTTCCTGGAAGACCAGTAGTAGTTTCCGATGCACATCTGGAGGCATTCTGTAATTTGTGGACCTTAAAAGTGTTGATGAAACACAGAAATTGCATCGGGAGTGACTACAACAGTCACCATGCGCACTTTCCTCCTTGGGAGTAATGTCTCAAACAGTCTACGCTTTGATCGTTCCCTTTAAGACCAGTAGTAGTTTCCGATGCACATCTGGAGGCATTCTGTAATCTGTAAACTATCAGAGTGTTGTTCAAACACAGAAATTGCATCGGGATTGAATACAACAGTCACCATGCGCACTTTCATCCATGGGAGTAATGTCTCAAACAGTTTACGCTTTGATCATTCCCTGGAAGACCAGTAGTAGTTTCCGATGCACGTCTGGGGGCATTCTGTAATGTTTGGACTATCAGAGTCTTGATGAAACACAGAAATTGCATCAGGATTGAATACAACTGTCACCATGTGCACTTTCCTCCATGCGAGTGATGTCTCAAACAGTCTACGCAGTAACAGTCTACAGTAATTGATCGTTCCCTGGAAGACCAGTAGTAGTTTCCGAAGGACATCTGAGTGCATTCTGTAATGTGTGGACTATCAGAGTGTTTATGAAACACAGAAAGTGCATCGGGATTGAATACAACAGTCACCATGCGCACTTTCCTCCATGGGAGTAATGTCTTAAACAGATTACGCTTTGATCGTTCCCTGGAAGACCAGTAGTAGTTTCCGATGCACGTCTGGGGGCATTCTGTAATGTGTGGACTATCAGAGTGTTGATGAAACATAGAAATTGCATCGGGATTGAATACAACAGACCCCATGCACGCTTTCCTCCATGGGAGTAATGTCTCAAACAGTCTACGCTTGGATCGTTCCCTGCAAGACCACTAGTAGTGTCCGATGCACATCTGGAGTCATTCTGCAATCTGCGGACCTTCAAAGTGTTGATGAAACACAGAAATTGCCTCGGGATTGAATACAACAGTCATCATGCACATTTTCCTCCATGGGAGTAATGTCTCAAACAGTCTACGCTTTGATCGTTCCCTTTGAGACCAGTAGTAGTTTCCGATGCACATCTGGAGGCATTCTGGAATCTGTAAACTATCTGAGTGTTGTTCATACACAGAAATTGCATCGGGATTGATTACAACAGTCACCATGCGCACTTTCCTCCATGGGAGTAATGTCCCAAACAGTTTACGCTTTTATCGTTCCCTGGAAGACCAGTATAGTTTCCGATGCACATCTGGGGGCATTCTGTAATCTGTGGACTATCAGAGTGTTGATGAAACACAGAAATTGCATCGGGATTGAATACAACAGTCACCATGCGCACTTTCCTCCTTGGGAGTAATGTCTCAAACAGTCTACGCTTTGATCGTTCCCTGCAAGAGAAGTAGTAGTTTCCGATGCACATCTGGAGGCATTCTGTAATCTGTGGACCTTTAAAGTGTTGATGAAACTCAGAAATTGCCTCGGTATTGAATATAAAAGTCACCATGCGCACTTTCCTCCATGGGAGTAATGTCTCAAACAGTCTACGCTTTGATCTTTTCCTGGAAGACCCGTAGTAGTTTCTGATGCACATCTGGAGGCATTCTGTAATCTGTGGATCTTCAAAGTGTTAATGAATCACGGAAATTGCCTCGGGATTGAATACAACAGTCATCATGCGCATTTTCCTCCATGGGAGTAATGTCTCAAACAGTCTACGCTTTGATCATTCTCTTTAAGACCAGTAGTAGTTTCCGATGCACATCTGGAGGCATTCTGTAATCTGTAAACTATCAGAGTGTTGTTCAAACACAGAAATTGCATCGGGATTGAATACAACAGTCATCATTCACACTTTCCTCCATGGGAGTAATGTCTCAAGCAGTCTACGCTTTGATCGTTCAACGCAAGACCAGTAGTAGTTTCCGATGCACATCTGGAGGCATTCTGTAATCTGTTTACCTTCAAAGTGTTGATGAAACACAGAAATTGCCTCGGGATTGAATACAACAGTCATGTTGCGCATTTTCCTCCATGGGAGTAATGTCTCAATCAGTCTAGACTTAGATCGTTCCCTCGAAGACAAGTAGTAGTTTCCGATGCACATCAGGAGGCATTCTGTAATCTGTAAATTATCAGAGTATTGTTCAAACACAGAAATTGAATCGGGATTGATTACAACAGTCACCATGCGCACTTTCGTCCATGGGAGTAATGTCTCAAACAGTTTACGATTTGATCGTTCCCTGGAAGACCAGTAATAGTTTCCGATGCACATCTGGGGGCATTCTGTAATGTGTGGACTATCAGAGTGTTGATGAAACATAGAAATTGCATCGGGATTGAATACAACAGACCCCATGCGCACTTTCCTCCGTGGGAGTAATGTCTCAAACAGTCTACGCTTGGATCGTTCCCTGCAAGACCACCAGTAGTGTCCGATGCACATCTGGAGTCATTCTGCAATCTGTGGACCTTCAAAGTGTTGATGAAACACAGAGATTGCCTTGGGATTGAATACAACAGTCATCATGCGCATTTTCCTCCATGGGAGTAATGTCTCAAACAGTCTAGGCTTTGATCGTTCCCTTTAAGACCAGTAGTAGCTTCCGATGCACATCTGGAGGCATTCTGGAATCTGTAAACTATCTGAGTGTTGTTCAAACACAGAAATTGCATCGGGATTGATTACATCAGTCACCACGCGCACTTTCCTCCATGGGAGTAATGTCCCAAACAGTTTACGCTTTTATCGTTCCCCAGAAGACCAGTGTAGTTTCCGATGCACATCTGGGGACATTCTGTAATCTGTGGACTATCAGAGTGTTGATGAAACACAGAAATTGCATCGGGATTGAATACAACAATCACCATTCGCACTTTCCTCCATGGGAGTAATGTCTCAAACAGTCTACGCTTTGATCGTTCCCTGCAAGACCAGTAATAGTTTCCGATGCACATCTGGAGGCATTGTGTAATCTGTGGACCTTTAAAGTGTTGATGAAACACAGATATGGCCACGGAATTGAATACAACAGTCACCATGCGCACTTTCCTCCATGGGAGTAATGTCTCAAACAGAATACGCTTTCATCGTTTCCTGGAAGACCAGTAGTAGTTTCCGATGCACATCTGGAGGCATTCTGTAATCTGTGGACCTTCAAAGGGTTGATGAAACACAGAAATTGCATCGGGAATGACTACAACAGTCACCATGTCCACATTCCTCCTTGGGAGTAATGTCTTAAACAGTCTACGCTTTGATCGTTCCCTTTAAGACCAGTAGTAGTTTCCGATGCACATCTGGAGGCATTCTGTAATCTATAAACTATCAGAGTGTTGTTCAAACACAGAAATTGCATCGGGATTGAATACAACAGTCTCCATGCGCACTTTCCTCCATGGGAGTAATGTCCCAAACAGTCTACGCTTTGATCGTTCCCTGGAAGAAAAGTAGTAGTTTCCGATGCATATCTGGTGTCATTCTGTAATCTGTGGACTATCAGAGTGTTGATGAAACACAGAAATTGCATCGGGATTGAATACAACAGTCACCATGCGCACTTTCCTCCATGGGAGTAATGTCTCAAACAGTTTACGCTTTGATCGTTCCCTGGAAGACCAGTAGTAGTTTCCGATGCACATCTGGGTGCATTCTGTAATGTGTGCACTATCAGAGTGTTGATGAAATACAGAAAGTTCATCGGGATTGAATACAACAGTCACCATGCGCACTTTCCTCCATGGTAGTAATGTCTCAAACAGTTTAAGCTTTGATTGTTCCCTCGAAGACCCGTATAGTTTCCGTGCACATATGGGGCATTCTGTAATCTGTGGAATATCGGAGTGTTGATGAAACACAGAAATTGCATTGGGATTGAATACAACAGTCACCATCCGCACTTTCCTCCTTGGGAGTAATGTCTCAAACAGTCTACGCTTTGATCGTTCCCTGCAAGACCAGTAGTAGTTTCCGATGCACATATAGAGGAGGCATTCTGTAATCTGTGGATCTTCAAAGTGTTGATGAATCACGGAAATTGCCTCGGGATTGAATACAACAGTCATCATGCGCATTTTCCTCCATGGGAGTAATGTCTCAAACCGTCTACGCTTTGATCATTCTCTTTAAGACCAGTAGTAGTTTCCGATGCACATCTGGAGGCATTCTGTAATCTGTAAACTATCAGAGTGTTGTTCAAACACACAAATTGCATCGGGATTGAATACAACAGTCACCATGCGAACTTTCCTCCATGGGAGTAATGTCTTAAACAGTTTACGCTTTGATCGTTCCCTGGAAGACAAGCAGTAGTTTCGGACTCACACCTGGTGTCATTCTGTAATCTGTGGACTATCAGAGTGTTGATGAAACACAGAAATTGCATCGGGATTGAATACAACAGTCACCATTCACACTTTCCTCCATAGGAGTAATGTCTCAAGCAATCTACGATTTGATCGTTCAATGCAAGACCAGTAGTAGTTTCCGATGCACATCTGGAGGCATTCTGTAATCTGTTTACCTTCAAAGTGTTGATGAAACACAGAAATTGCCTCGGGATTGAATACAACAGTCACCATGCGCACTTTCGTCCATGGGAGTAATGTCTCAAATAGTTTAAAATTTGATCGTTCCCTGGAAAACCAGTAGTAGTTTCCGATGCACATCTGGGGGCATTCTGTAATGTGTGGACTATCAGAGTGTTGATGAAACATAGAAATTGCATCGGGATTGAATACAACAGACCCCATACGCACTTTCCTCCATGGGAGGAATGTCTCAAACGGTCTACGCTTTGATCGTTCCCTACAAGACCAGTAGTAGTTTCCGATGCACATCAGGAGGCATTCTGTAATCTGTGGACCTTCAAAGTGTTGATAAGACACAGAAATTGCATCGGGATTCAATATAACAGTCACCATGCGCACTTTCCTCCATGGGAGTAATGTCTCTAACAGTCTACGCTTGGATCGTTCCCTGCAAGACCACTAATAGTGTCCGATGCACATCTGGAGGCATTCTGCGATCTGTGGACCTTCAAAGTGTTGATGAAACACAGAAATTGCCTCGGGATTGAATACAACAGTCATCATGCGCATTTTCCTCCATGGGAGTAATGTCTCAAACAGTCTACGCTTTGATAGTTCCCTTTAAGACCAGTAGTAGTTTCCGATGCACATCTGGAGGCATTCTGCAATCTGTAAACTATCTGAGTGTTGTTCAAACACAGAAATTGCATCGGGATTGATTACAACAGTCACCATGCTCACTTTCCTCCATGGGAGTAATGTCCCAAACAGTTTACGCTTTTATCGTTCCCTGGAAGATCAGTATAGTTTCCGATGCACATCTGGGGGCATCCTGTAATCTGTGGACTATCAGAGTGATGATGAAACACAGAAATTGCATCGGGATTGAATACAACAGTCACCATGCGCACTTTCCACCTTGGGAGTAATGTCTCAAACAGTCTACGCTTTGATCGTTCCCTGCAAGAGCAGTAGTAGTCTCGGAAGCACATCTGGAGGCATTCTGTAATCTGTGGACCTTTAAAGTGTTGATGAAACTCAGAAATTGCCTCGGGATTGAATATAAAAGTCACCATGCGCACTTTCCTCCATGGGAGTAATGTCTCAAACAGTCTACGCTTTGATCTTTTCCTGGAAGACCAGTAGTAGTTTCTGATGCACATCTGTAGGCATTCTGTAATCTGTGGACCTTCAAAGTGTTAATGAAACACGGAAATTGCATCGGGAGTGAATACAACAGGCACCATGCGCACTTTCCTCCATGGGAGTAATGTCCCAAGCAGTTTACGCTTTTATCGTTCTCTGGGAGACCAGTGTAGTTTCCGATGCACATCTGGTGTCATTCTGTAATCTGTGGACTATCAGAGTGTTAATGAAACACAGATATTGCATAGGGATTGAATACAACAGTCTCAATGTGCACTTTCCTCCATGGGAGTAATGTCTCAAACAGTATACGCTTTGATCGTTCCCTGGAAGACCAGTAGTTGTTTCCGATGAACATCTGTGTTCATTCTGTAATCAGTGGACTATCAGAGTGTTGATGAAACACAGAAATAGCATCGGGATTGAATACAACAGGTACCATGTGTACTTTCCTACGTGGGAGTAATGTCTCAAACAGTTTACGCTTTGATCGTTCCCTGGAATACCAGTAGTAGTTTCCGATGCACATCTGGTGTCATTCTGTAATCTGTGGACTATCAGAGTGTTAATGAAACACAGATATTGCATAGGGATTGAATACAACAGTCTCAATGTGCACTTTCCTCCATGGGAGTAATGTCTCAAACAGTATACGCTTTGATCGTTCCCTGGAAGACCAGTAGTTGTTTCCGATGAACATCTGTGTTCATTCTGTAATCAGAGGACTATCAGAGTGTTGATGAAACACAGAAATAGCATCGGGATTGAATACAACAGGTACCATGTGTACTTTCCTACGTGGGAGTAATGTCTCAAACAGTTTACGCTTTGATCGTTCCCTGGAATACCAGTAGTTGTTTCCGATGAACATCTAGCGGCATTCTGCAATGTGTGGTCTATCAGAGTGTTGATGAAACACAGAAATTGCATCGGGATTGAATACAACTGTCACCATGCGCACTTTCCTCCATGGGAGTAACGTCTCAAACAGTTTGCGCTTTGATCGTTCCCTGGAGGACCAGTAGTTGTTTCCGATGAACATCTGGGGGCATTCTGTAATGTGTGGTCTATCAGAGTGTTGATGATACACAGAAATAGCATCGGGATTGAATACAACAGTCACCATGAGCACTTTCCTCCATTTGAGTAATGTCTCATACAGTTTACGCTTTGATCGTTCCCTGGAAGACAAGTAGTAGTTTCCGATTCACATCTGGTGTCATTCTGTAATGTGTGGAAAATCAGAGTGTTGATGAAACAAAGAAAGTGCATCGGGATTGAATACAACAGTTACCATGCGCACTTTCCTCCATTGGAGTAATGTCTCAAACAGTTTACGCTTTGATCGTTCCCTGGAAGCCCAGTAGTAGTTTCCGATGCTCATCGGGGGTATTCTGTAAAGTTTGGACTATCAGAGTGTTGATGAAACACAGAAATTGCATCAGGATTGAATACAACAATCCCCTTGTGCACTTTTCTCCATGGGAGTAATGTCTCAAACATTCTACGCTTTGATCGTTCCCTGGAAGACAAGTAGTAGTTTCGGACTCACACCTGGTGTCATTCTGTAAACTGTGGACTATCAGAGTGTTGATGAAACACAGAAATTGCATCGGGATTGAATACAACAGTCACCATTCACACTTTCCTCCATGGGAGTAATGTCTCAAACAGTCTACGCTTTGATCGTTCAATGCAAGACCAGTAGTAGTTTCCGATGCACATCTGGATGCATTCTGTAATCTGTTTACCTTCAAAGTGTTGATGAAACACAGAAATTGCCTCGGGATTGAATTTAACAGTCATCATGCGCATTTTCCTCCATGGGAGCAATGTCTCAATCAGTCTACGCTTTGATCGTTCCCTGGAAGACAAGTAGTAGTTTCCGATGCACATCTGGAGGCATTCTGTAATCTGTAAACTATCAGAGTGTTGTTCAAACACAGAAATTGCATCGGGATTGAATACAACAGTCACCATGCGCACTTTCCTCCATGGGAGTAATGTCCCAAACAGTTTACGATTTGATCGTTCCCTGGAAGACCAGTAGTAGTTTCCGATGCACATCTGGGGGCATTCTGTAATGTGTGGACTATCAGAGTGTTGATGGAACACAGAAATTGCATCGGGATTGAATACAACAGACCCCATGCGCACTTTCCTCCATTGGAGTAATGTCTCAAACCGTCTACGCTTTGATCGTATCCTGCGAGACAAGTAGAAGTTTCCGATGCACATCTGGAGGCATGCTGTAATCTGTGGACCTTCAAAGTGTTGATGAGACACAGAAATTGCATCGGGATTCAATACAACTGTCACCATGCGCACTTTCCTCCATGGGAGTAATGTCTCTAACAGTCTACGCTTGGATCGTTCCCTGCAAGACCACTAGTAGTGTCTGATGTACATCTGGAGGCATTCTGTAATCTGTGGACTATCAAAGTGTTGATGAAACACAGAAATTGCCTCGGGATTGAATACAACAGTCATCATGCACATTTTCCTCCATGGGAGTCATGTCTCAAACAGTCTACGCTTTGATCGTTCCCTTTAAGACCAGTAGTAGTTTCCGATGCACATCTGGAGGCATTCTGGAATCTGTAAACTATCAGAGTGTTGTTCAAACACAGAAATTGCATCGGGATTGAATACCACAGTCACTATGCGCACTTTCCTCCTTGGGAGTAATGTCTCAAACTGTTTACGCTGCGATCGTTCCCTGCAAGACCAGTAGTAGTTTCCGATGCACATCTGGAGGCATTCTGTAATCTGTGGACCTTTTAATTGTTGATGAAACTCAGAAATTGAATCGGGATTGAATATAAATGTCACCATGCGCACTTTCCTCCATGGGAGTAATGTCCCAAACAGTTTACGCTTTTATCGTTCCCTGGAAGACCAGTATAGTTTTCGATGCACATCTGGGGGCATTCCGTAATCTGTGAACTATCAGAGTGTTGATGAAACACATATATTCCCTCGGGATTGAATACAACAGTCACCATGTGCACTTTCCTCCATGGGAGTAATGTCATAAACAGTTTACGCTTTGATCGTTCCCTGTAAGACCAGTAGTTGTTTCCGATGAACATCTGGGGGCATTCTGGAATGTGTGGTCTATCAGGGTGTTAATGGAACACAGTAATTGCACCGGGATCGAATACAACAGTCACCATGTGCACTTTCCTCCATGGGAGTAATGTCTCATACAGTTTTCGCTTTGCTCGTTCCCTGGAAGACCAGTAGTAGTTTCCGATGCACATCTGGTGTCATTCTGTAATCTGTGGACTATCAGAGTGTTGATGAAACACAGAAATTGCATCGGGATTGAATACAACATTCACCATGTGCTCTATCCTCCATGAGAGTAATGTCTCAAACAGTCTACGCTTTTATCGTTCCCTGGAAGACCAGTATAGTTTCCGATGCACATATGGGCATTCTGTAATCTGTGTACTAACAGAGTGTTGATGAAACACAGAAATTGCATCGGGATTGAATACAACAGTCACCATGCGCACTTTCCTCCATGGGAGTAATGTCCCAAACACTTTACGCGTTTATCGTTCCCTGGAAGACCAGTATAGTTTTCGATGCACATCTGGGGGCATTCTGTAATCTGTGGACTATCAGAGTGTTGATGAAACACAGAAATTGCATCGGGATTGAATACAACAGTCACCATGCGCACTTTCCTCCATGGGAGTGTTGTCTCAAACAGTTTACGCTTTGGTAGTTCCCTGGAAGACCAGTAGTAGTTTACGATGCACATCAGGTGTCATTCTGTAAACTGTGGACTATCAGAGTGTTGATGAAACACAGAAATTGCATCGGGATGGAATACAACAGTCACCATGCGCACTTTCCTCCATGGGAGTAATGTCTCAATCAGTCTACTTAAGACCACTAGTAGTTTCCGATGCACATCTGGAGGCATTCAGTAATCTGTGGACCTTCAAAGTGTTGATGAAACATAGAAAGTGCATCGGGATTGAATACAACAGGCCCCATGCGCACTTTCCTCCATTGGAGTAATGTCTCAAACAGTCTACGCTTTGATCGTTCCCTGCAAGACCAGTAGTAGTTTCCGATGCACATCTGGAGGCATTCTGTAATCTGTGGACCTTTTAAGTGTTGATGAAACTCAGAAATTGAATCGGGATTGAATATAAAAGTCACCATGCGCACTTTCCTCCATGGGAGTAATGTCCCAAACAGTTTACGCTTTTATCGTTCCCTGGAAAACCACTATAGTTTTCGATGCACATCTGGGGGCATTCTGTAATCTGTGAACTATCAGAGTGTTGATGAAACACAGATATTGCCTCGGGATTGAATACAACAGTCACCATGTGCACTTTCCTCCATGGGAGTAATGTCTCAAACAGTTTGGGCTTTGATCGTTCCCTGGAAGACCAGTAGTTGTTTCCGATGAACATCTGGGGGCATTCTGTAATCTGTGGACTATCAGAGTGTTGATGAAACACAGAAATTGCATCGGGATTGAATACAACAGTCACCATGCGCACTTTCCTCCATGGGAGTAATGTCTCAAACAGTTTACGCTTTTATAGTTTCCTGGAAGACCAGTAGTAGTTTCTGATGCTCATCTGGAGGCATTCTGTAATCTGTGGACCTTCAAAGTGTTGATGAAACACGGAAATTGTATCGGGAGTGAATACAACAGTCACCATGCGCACTTTCCTCCATGGGAGTAATGTCCCAAGCAGTTTACGCTTTTATCGTTCCCTGGGAGACCAGTGTAGTTTCCGATGCACATCTGGGGTCATTCTGTAATCTGTGGACTATCAGTGTGTTGATGAAACACAGAAATTGCATCGGGATTGAATACAACAGACCCCATACGCACTTTCCTCCATGGGAGGAATGTCTCAAACGGTCTACGCTTTGATCGTTCCCTACAAGACCAGTAGTAGTTTCCGATGCACATCTGGAGGCATTCTGTAATCTGTGGACCTTCAAAGTGTTGATAAGACACAGAAATTGCATCGGGATTCAATATAACAGTCACCATGCGCACTTTCCTCCATGGGAGTAATGTCTCTAACAGTCTACGCTTTGATCGTTCCCTTTAAGACCAGTAGTAGTTTCCGATGCATATCTGGAGGCATTCTGCAATCTGTAAACTATCTGAGTGTTGTTCAAACACAGAAATTGCATCGAGATTGATTACAACAGTCACCATGCTCACTTTCCTCCATGGGAGTAATGTCCCAAACAGTTTACGCTTTTATCGTTCCCTGGAAGATCAGTATAGTTTCCGATGCACATCTGGGGGCATCCTGTAATCTGTGGACTATCAGAGTGATGATGAAACACAGAAATTGCATCGGGATTGAATACAACAGTCACCATGCACACTTTCCACCTTGGGAGTAATGTCTCAAACAGTCTACGCTTTGATCGTTCCCTGCAAGAGCAGTAGTAGTCTCGGAAGCACATCTGGAGGCATTCTGTAATCTGTGACCTTTAAAGTGTTGATGAAACTCAGAAATTGCCTCGGGATTGAATATAAAAGTCACCATGCCCACTTTCCTCCATGGGAGTAATGTCTCAAACAGTCTACGCTTTGATCTTTTCCTGGAAGACCAGTAGTAGTTTCTGATGCACATCTGTAGGCATTCTGTAATCTGTGGACCTTCAAAGTGTTAATGAAACACGGAAATTGCATCGGGAGTGAATACAACAGGCACCATGCGCACTTTCCTCCATGGGAGTAATGTCCCAAGCAGTTTACGCTTTTATCGTTCCCTGGGAGACCAGTGTAGTTTCCGATGCACATCTGGGGTCATTCTGTAATCTGTGGACTATCAGAGTGTTGATGAAACACAGAAATTGCATCGGGATTGAATACAACAGTCACCATGCGCACTTTCCGCCATGGGAGTAATGTCACAAAGAGTCTACGCTTTGATCATTCCCTGGAAGACCAGTAGTAGTTTCCGATGCACATCTGGTGTCATTCTGTAATCTGTGGACTATCAGAGTGTTAATGAAACACAGATATTGCATAGGGATTGAATACAACAGTCTCAATGTGCCCTTTCCTCCATGGGAGTAATGTCTCAAACAGTATACGCTTTGATCGTTCCCTGGAAGACCAGTAGTTGTTTCCGATGAACATCTGTGTTCATTCTGTAATCAGTGGACTATCAGAGTGTTGATGAAACACAGAAATAGCATCGGGATTGAATACAACAGGTACCATGTGTACTTTCCTACGTGGGAGTAATGTCTCAAACAGTTTACGCTTTGATCGTTCCCTGGAATACCAGTAGTTGTTTCCGATGAACATCTGGGGGCATTCTGCAATGTGTGGTCTATCAGAGTGTTGATGAAACACAGAAATTGCATCGGGATTGAATACAACTGTCACCATGCGCACTTTCCTCCATGGGAGTAACGTCTCAAACAGTTTGCGCTTTGATCGTTCCCTGGAGGACCAGTAGTTGTTTCCGATGAACATCTGGGGGCATTCTGTAATGTGTGGTCTATCAGAGTGTTGATAATACACAGAAATAGCATCGGGATTGAATACAACAGTCACCATGAGCACTTTCCTCCATTTGAGTAATGTCTCATACAGTTTACGCTTTGATTGTTCCCTGGAAGACCAGTAGTAGTTTCCGATTCACATCTGGTGTCATTCTGTAATGTGTGGAAAATCAGAGTGTTGATGAAACAAAGAAAGTGCATCGGGATTGAATACAACAGTTACCATGCGCACTTTCCTCCATTGGAGTAATGTCTCAAACAGTTTACGCTTTGATCGTTCCCTGGAAGCCCAGTAGTAGTTTCCGATGCTCATCTGGGGGCATTCTGTAAAGTTTGGACTATCAGAGTGTTGATGAAACACAGAAATTGCATCAGGATTGAATACAACAATCCCCTTGTGCACTTTTCTCCATGGGAGTAATGTCTCAAACAGTCTACGCTTTTATCGTTCCCTGGAAGACCAGTATAGTTTCCGATGCACATATGGGCATTCTGTAATCTGTGTACTAACAGAGTGTTGATGAAACACAGAAATTGCATCGGGATTGAATACAACAGTCACCATGCGCACTTTCCTCCATGGGAGTAATGTCCCAAACACTTTACGCTTTTATCGTTCCCTTTAAGACCAGTATAGTTTTCGATGCACATCTGGGGGCATTCTGTAATCTGTGGACTATCAGAGTGTTGATGAAACACAGAAATTGCATCGGGATTGAATACAACAGTCACCATGCGCACTTTCCTCCATGGGAGTGTTGTCTCAAACAGTTTACGCTTTGGTAGTTCCCTGGAAGACCAGTAGTAGTTTACGATGCACATCAGGTGTCATTCTGTAAACTGTGGACTATCAGAGTGTTGATGAAACACAGAAATTGCATCGGGATGGAATACAACAGTCACCATGCGCACTTTCCTCCATGGGAGTAATGTCTCAATCAGTCTACTTAAGACCACTAGTAGTTTCCGATGCACATCTGGAGGCATTCAGTAATCTGTGGACCTTCAAAGTGTTGATGAAACATAGAAAGTGCATCGGGATTGAATACAACAGGCCCCATGCGCACTTTCCTCCATTGGAGTAATGTCTCAAACAGTCTACGCTTTGATCGTTCCCTGCAAGACACGTAGAAGTTTCCGATGCACATCTGGAGGCATTCTGTAATCTGTGGACTTTCAAAGTGTTGAAGATACACAGAAATTGCATCGGGATTGAATACAACAGTCATCATGCGCATTTTCCTCCATGGGAGTAATGTCTCAAACAGTCTACGCTTTGATCGTTCCCTTTAAGACCAGTAGTAGTTTCCGATGCACATCTGGAGGCATTCTGCAATCTGTAAACTATCTGAGTGTTGTTCAAACACAGAAATTGCATCGAGATTGATTACAACAGTCACCATGCTCACTTTCCTCCGTGGGAGTAATGTCCCAAACAGTTTACGCTTTTATCGTTCCCTGGAAGATCAGTATAGTTTCCGATGCACATCTGGGGGCATCCTGTAATCTGTGGACTATCAGAGTGTTGATGAAACACAGAAATTGCATCGGGATTGAATACAACAGTCACCATGCACACTTTCCACCTTGGGAGTAATGTCTCAAACAGTCTACGCTTTGATCGTTCCCTGCAAGAGCAGTAGTAGTCTCGGAAGCACATCTGGAGGCATTCTGTAATCTGTGACCTTTAAAGTGTTGATGAAACTCAGAAATTGCCTCGGGATTGAATATAAAAGTCACCATGCCCACTTTCCTCCATGGGAGTAATGTCTCAAACAGTCTACGCTTTGATCTTTTCCTGGAAGACCAGTAGTAGTTTCCGATTCACATCTGGTGTCATTCTGTAATGTGTGGAAAATCAGAGTGTTGATGAAACAAAGAAAGTGCATCGGGATTGAATACAACAGTTACCATGCGCACTTTCCTCCATTGGAGTAATGTCTCAAACAGTTTACGCTTTGATCGTTCCCTGGAAGCCCAGTAGTAGTTTCCGATGCTCATCTGGGGGCATTCTGTAAAGTTTGGACTATCAGAGTGTTGATGAAACACAGAAATTGCATCAGGATTGAATACAACAATCCCCATGTGCACTTTTCTCCATGGGAGTAATGTCTCAAACAGTCTACGCTTTTATCGTTCCCTGGAAGACCAGTATAGTTTCCGATGCACATATGGGCATTCTGTAATCTGTGTACTAACAGAGTGTTGATGAAACACAGAAATTGCATCGGGATTGAATACAACAGTCACATTGCACACTTTCCTCCATGGGAGTAATGTCCCAAACACTTTACGCTTTTATCGTTCCCTGGAAGACCAGTATAGTTTTCGATGCACATCTGGGGGCATTCTGTAATCTGTGGACTATCAGAGTGTTGATGAAACACAGAAATTGCATCGGGATTGAATACAACAGTCACCATGCGCACTTTCCTCCATGGGAGTGTTGTCTCAAACAGTTTACGCTTTGGTAGTTCCCTGGAAGACCAGTAGTAGTTTACGATGCACATCAGGTGTCATTCTGTAAACTGTGGACTATCAGAGTGTTGATGAAACACAGAAATTGCATCGGGATGGAATACAACAGTCACCATGCGCACTTTCCTCCATGGGAGTAATGTCTCAATCAGTCTACTTAAGACCACTAGTAGTTTCCGATGCACATCTGGAGGCATTCAGTAATCTGTGGACCTTCAAAGTGTTGATGAAACATAGAAAGTGCATCGGGATTGAATACAACAGGCCCCATGCGCACTTTCCTCCATTGGAGTAATGTCTCAAACAGTCTACGCTTTGATCGTTCCCTGCAAGACACGTAGAAGTTTCCGATGCACATCTGGAGGCATTCTGTAATCTGTGGACTTTCAAAGAGTTGATGAGACACAGAAATTGCATCGGGATTCGATACAACTGTCACCATGCGCACTTTCCTCCATGGGAGTAATGTCTCTAACAGTCTACGCTTGGATCGTTCCCTGCAAGACCACTAGTAGTGTCCGATGTACATCTGGAGGCATTCTGTAATCTGTGGACTTTCAAAGTGTTGAAGATACACAGAAATTGCATCGGGATTGAATACAACAGTCACCATGCGCACTTTCCTCCATGGGAGTAATGTTCCAAACTGTTTACGCTTTTATCGCTCCCTGGTAGACCAGTATAGTTTCCGATGCACTTCTGGGGGCATTCTGCAATCTGTGGACTATCAGAGTGTTGATCAAACACAGAAATTGCATCGGGATTGAATACAACAGTCACTATGCGCACTTTCCTCCTTGGGAGTAATGTCTCAAACAGTGTACGCTTTGATCGTTCCCTGCAAGACCAGTAGTAGTTTCCGATGCACATCTGGAGGCATTCTGTAATCTGTGGACCTTTTAAGTGTTGATGAAACTCAGAAATTGAATCGGGATTGAATATAAAAGTCACCATGCGCACTTTCCTCCATGGGAGTAATGTCCCAAACAGTTTACGCTTTTATCGTTCCCTGGAAAACCAGTATAGTTTTCGATGCACATCTGGGGGCATTCTGTAATCTGTGAACTATCAGAGTGTTGATGAAACACAGATATTGCCTCGGGATTGAATACAACAGTCACCATGTGCACTTTCCTCCATGGGAGTAATGTCTCAAACAGTTTGGGCTTTGATCGTTCCCTGGAAGACCAGTAGTTGTTTCCGATGAACATCTGGGGGCATTCTGTAATCTGTGGACTATCAGAGTGTTGATGAAACACAGAAATTGCATCGGGATTGAATACAACAGTCACCATGCGCACTTTCCTCCATGGGAGTAATGTCTCAAACAGTTTACGCTTTTATCGTTCCCTGGGAGACCAGTGTAGTTTCCGATGCACATCTGGGGTCATTCTGTAATCTGTGGACCTTCAAAGTGTTGATAAGACACAGAAATTGCATCGGGATTCAATATAACAGTCACCATGCGCACTTTCCTCCATGGGAGTAATGTCTCTAACAGTCTACGCTTGGATCGTTCCCTGCAAGACCACTAATAGTGTCCGATGCACATCTGGAGGCATTCTGCAATCTGTGGACCTTCAAAGTGTTGATGAAACACAGAAATTGCCTCGGGATTGAATACAACAGTCATCATGCGCATTTTCCTCCATGGGAGTAATGTCTCAAACAGTCTACGCTTTGATCGTTCCCTTTAAGACCAGTAGTAGTTTCCGATGCACATCTGGAGGCATTCTGCAATCTGTAAACTATCTGAGTGTTGTTCAAACACTGAAATTGCATCGAGATTGATTACAACAGTCACCATGCTCACTTTCCTCCATGGGAGTAATGACCCAAACAGTTTACGCTTTTATCGTTCCCTGGAAGATCAGTATAGTTTCCGATGCACATCTGGGGGCATCCTGTAATCTGTGGACTATCAGAGTGATGATGAAACACAGAAATTGCATCGGGATTGAATACAACAGTCACCATGCACACTTTCCACCTTGGGAGTAATGTCTCAAACAGTCTACGCTTTGATCGTTCCCTGCAAGAGCAGTAGTAGTCTCGGAAGCACATCTGGAGGCATTCTGTAATCTGTGACCTTTAAAGTGTTGATGAAACTCAGAAATTGCCTCGGGATTGAATATAAAAGTCACCATGCCCACTTTCCTTTATTGGAGTAATGTCTCAAACAGTCTACGCTTTGATCTTTTCCTGGAAGGCCAGTAGTAGTTTCTGATGCACATCTGTAGGCATTCTGTAATCTGTGGACCTTCAAAGTGTTAATGAAACACGGAAATTGCATCGGGAGTGAATACAACAGGCACCATGCGCACTTTCCTCCATGGGAGTAATGTCCCAAGCAGTTTACGCTTTTATCGTTCCCTGGGAGGCCAGTGTAGTTTCCGATGCACATCTGGGGTCATTCTGTAATCTGTGGACTATCAGAGTGTTGATGAAACACAGAAATTGCATCGGGATTGAATACAACAGTCACCATGCGCACTTTCCGCCATGGGAGTAATGTCACAAAGAGTCTACGCTTTGATCATTCCCTGGAAGACCAGTAGTAGTTTCCGATGCACATCTGGTGTCATTCTGTAATCTGTGGACTATCAGAGTGTTAATGAAACACAGATATTGCATAGGGATTGAATACAACAGTCTCAATGTGCACTTTCCTCCATGCTAGTAATGTCTCAAACAGTATACGCTTTGATCGTTCCCTGGAAGACCAGTAGTTGTTTCCGATGAACATCTGTGTTCATTCTGTAATCAGTGGACTATCAGAGTGTTGATGAAACACAGAAATAGCATCGGGATTGAATACAACAGGTACCATGTGTACTTTCCTACGTGGGAGTAATGTCTCAAACAGTTTACGCTTTGATCGTTCCCTGGAATACCAGTAGTTGTTTCCGATGAACATCTGGGGGCATTCTGCAATGTGTGGTCTATCAGAGTGTTGATGAAACACAGAAATTGCATCGGGATTGAATACAACTGTCACCATGCGCACTTTCCTCCATGGGAGTAATGTCCCAAACACTTTACGCTTTTATCGTTCCCTGGAAGACCAGTATAGTTTTCGATGCACATCTGGGGGCATTCTGTAATCTGTGGACTATCAGAGTGTTGATGAAACACAGAAATTGCATCAGGATTGAATACAACAATCCCCATGTGCACTTTTCTCCATGGGAGTAATGTCTCAAACAGTCTACGCTTTTATCGTTCCCTGGAAGACCAGTATAGTTTCCGATGCACATATGGGCATTCTGTAATCTGTGTACTAACAGAGTGTTGATGAAACACAGGAATTGCATCGGGATTGAATACAACAGTCACCATGCACACTTTCCTCCATGGGAGTAATGTCCCAAACACTTTACGCTTTTATCGTTCCCTGGAAGACCAGTATAGTTTTCGATGCACATCTGGGGGCATTCTGTAATCTGTGGACTATCAGAGTGTTGATGAAACACAGAAATTGCATCGGGATTGAATACAACAGTCACCATGCGCACTTTCCTCCATGGGAGTGTTGTCTCAAACAGTTTACGCTTTGGTAGTTCCCTGGAAGACCAGTAGTAGTTTACGATGCACATCAGGTGTCATTCTGTAAACTGTGGACTATCAGAGTGTTGATGAAACACAGAAATTGCATCGGGATGGAATACAACAGTCACCATGCGCACTTTCCTCCATGGGAGTAATGTCTCAATCAGTCTACTTAAGACCACTAGTAGTTTCCGATGCACATCTGGAGGCATTCAGTAATCTGTGGACCTTCAAAGTGTTGATGAAACATAGAAAGTGCATCGGGATTGAATACAACAGGCCCCATGCGCACTTTCCTCCATTGGAGTAATGTCTCAAACAGTCTACGCTTTGATCGTTCCCTGCAAGACACGTAGAAGTTTCCGATGCACATCTGGAGGCATTCTGTAATCTGTGGACTTTCAAAGAGTTGATGAGACACAGAAATTGCATCGGGATTCGATACAACTGTCACCATGCGCACTTTCCTCCATGGGAGTAATGTCTCTAACAGTCTACGCTTGGATCGTTCCCTGCAAGACCACTAGTAGTGTCCGATGTACATCTGGAGGCATTCTGTAATCTGTGGACTTTCAAAGTGTTGAAGATACACAGAAATTGCATCGGGATTGAATACAACAGTCACCATGCGCACTTTCCTCCATGGGAGTAATGTTCCAAACTGTTTACGCTTTTATCGCTCCCTGGTAGACCAGTATAGTTTCCGATGCACTTCTGGGGGCATTCTGCAATCTGTGGACTATCAGAGTGTTGATCAAACACAGAAATTGCATCGGGATTGAATACAACAGTCACTATGCGCACTTTCCTCCTTGGGAGTAATGTCTCAAACAGTGTACGCTTTGATCGTTCCCTGCAAGACCAGTAGTAGTTTCCGATGCACATCTGGAGGCATTCTGTAATCTGTGGACCTTTTAAGTGTTGATGAAACTCAGAAATTGAATCGGGATTGAATATAAAAGTCACCATGCGCACTTTCCTCCATGGGAGTAATGTCCCAAACAGTTTACGCTTTTATCGTTCCCTGGAAAACCAGTATAGTTTTCGATGCACATCTGGGGGCATTCTGTAATCTGTGAACTATCAGAGTGTTGATGAAACACAGATATTGCCTCGGGATTGAATACAACAGTCACCATGTGCACTTTCCTCCATGGGAGTAATGTCTCAAACAGTTTGGGCTTTGATCGTTCCCTGGAAGACCAGTAGTTGTTTCCGATGAACATCTGGGGGCATTCTGTAATCTGTGGACTATCAGAGTGTTGATGAAACACAGAAATTGCATCGGGATTGAATACAACAGTCACCATGCGCACTTTCCTCCATGGGAGTAATGTCTCAAACAGTTTACGCTTTGATAGTTTCCTGGAAGACCAGTAGTAGTTTCTGATGCTCATCTGGAGGCATTCTGTAATCTGTGGACCTTCAAAGTGTTGATGAAACACGGAAATTGTATCGGGAGTGAATACAACAGTCACCATGCGCACTTTCCTCCATGGGAGTAATGTCCCAAGCAGTTTACGCTTTTATCGTTCCCTGGGAGACCAGTGTAGTTTCGGATGCACATCTGGGGTCATTCTGTAATCTGTGGACTATCAGAGTGTTGATGAAACACAGAAATTGCATCGGGATTGAATACAACAGACCCCATACGCACTTTCCTCCATGGGAGGAATGACTCAAACGGTCTACGCTTTGATCGTTCCCTACAAGACCAGTAGTAGTTTCCGATGCACATCTGGAGGCATTCTGTAATCTGTGGACCTTCAAAGTGTTGATAAGACACAGAAATTGCATCGGGATTCAATATAACAGTCACCATGCGCACTTTCCTCCATGGGAGTAATGTCTCTAACAGTCTACGCTTGGATCGTTCCCTGCAAGACCACTAATAGTGTCCGATGCACATCTGGAGGCATTCTGCAATCTGTGGACCTTCAAAGTGTTGATGAAACACAGAATTTGCCTCGGGATTGAATACAACAGTCATCATGCGCATTTTCCTCCATGGGAGTAATGTCTCAAACAGTCTACGCTTTGATCGTTCCCTTTAAGACCAGTAGTAGTTTCCGATGCACATCTGGAGGCATTCTGCAATCTGTAAACTATCTGAGTGTTGTTCAAACACTGAAATTGCATCGAGATTGATTACAACAGTCACCATGCTCACTTTCCTCCATGGGAGTAATGTCCCAAACAGTTTACGCTTTTATCGTTCCCTGGAAGATCAGTATAGTTTCCGATGCACATCTGGGGGCATCCTGTAATCTGTGGACTATCAGAGTGATGATGAAACACAGAAATTGCATCGGGATTGAATACAACAGTCACCATGCACACTTTCCACCTTGGGAGTAATGTCTCAAACAGTCTACGCTTTGATCGTTCCCTGCAAGAGCAGTAGTAGTCTCGGAAGCACATCTGGAGGCATTCTGTAATCTGTGACCTTTAAAGTGTTGATGAAACTCAGAAATTGCCTCGGGATTGAATATAAAAGTCACCATGCCCACTTTCCTCCATGGGAGTAATGTCTCAAACAGTCTACGCTTTGATCTTTTTCTGGAAGGCCAGTAGTAGTTTCTGATGCACATCTGTAGGCATTCTGTAATCTGTGGACCTTCAAAGTGTTAATGAAACACGGAAATTGCATCGGGAGTGAATACAACAGGCACCATGCGCACTTTCCTCCATGGGAGTAATGTCCCAAGCAGTTTACGCTTTTATCGTTCCCTGGGAGGCCAGTGTAGTTTCCGATGCACATCTGGGGTCATTCTGTAATCTGTGGACTATCAGAGTGTTGATGAAACACAGAAATTGCATCGGGATTGAATACAACAGTCACCATGCGCACTTTCCGCCATGGGAGTAATGTCACAAAGAGTCTACGCTTTGATCATTCCCTGGAAGACCAGTAGTAGTTTCCGATGCACATCTGGTGTCATTCTGTAATCTGTGGACTATCAGAGTGTTAATGAAACACAGATATTGCATAGGGATTGAATACAACAGTCTCAATGTGCACTTTCCTCCATGGGAGTAATGTCTCAAACAGTATACGCTTTGATCGTTCCCTGGAAGACCAGTAGTTGTTTCCGATGAACATCTGTGTTCATTCTGTAATCAGTGGACTATCAGAGTGTTGATGAAACACAGAAATAGCATCGGGATTGAATACAACAGGTACCATGTGTACTTTCCTACGTGGGAGTAATGTCTCAAACAGTTTACGCTTTGATCGTTCCCTGGAATACCAGTAGTTGTTTCCGATGAACATCTGGGGGCATTCTGCAATGTGTGGTCTATCAGAGTGTTGATGAAACACAGAAATTGCATCGGGATTGAATACAACTGTCACCATGCGCACTTTCCTCCATGGGAGTAACGTCTCAAACAGTTTGCGCTTTGATCGTTCCCTGGAGGACCAGTAGTTGTTTCCGATGAACATCTGGGGGCATTCTGTAATGTGTGGTCTATCAGAGTGTTGATGATACACAGAAATAGCATCGGGATTGAATACAGCAGTCACCATGAGCACTTTCCTCCATTTGAGTAATGTCTCATACAGTTTACGCTTTGATCGTTCCCTGGAAGACCAGTAGTAGTTTCCGATTCACATCTGGTGTCATTCTGTAATGTGTGGAAAATCAGAGTGTTGATGAAACAAAGAAAGTGCATCGGGATTGAATACAACAGTTACCATGCGCACTTTCCTCCATTGGAGTAATGTCTCAAACAGTTTACGCTTTGATCGTTCCCTGGAAGCCCAGTAGTAGTTTCCGATGCTCATCTGGGGGCATTCTGTAAAGTTTGGACTATCAGAGTGTTGATGAAACACAGAAATTGCATCAGGATTGAATACAACAATCCCCTTGTGCACTTTTCTCCATGGGAGTAATGTCTCAAACAGTCTACGCTTTGATCGTTCCCTGGAAGACAAGTAGTAGTTTCGGACTCACACCTGGTGTCATTCTGTAAACTGTGGACTATCAGAGTGTTGATGAAACACAGAAATTGCATCGGGATTGAATACAACAGTCACCATTCACACTTTCCTCCATGGGAGTAATGTCTCAAACAGTCTACGCTTTGATCGTTCAATGCAAGACCAGTAGTAGTTTCCGATGCACATCTGGATGCATTCTGTAATCTGTTTACCTTCAAAGTGTTGATGAAACACAGAAATTGCCTCGGGATTGAATTTAACAGTCATCATGCGCATTTTCCTCCATGGGAGCAATGTCTCAATCAGTCTACGCTTTGATCGTTCTCTGGAAGACAAGTAGTAGTTTCCGATGCACATCTGGAGGCATTCTGTAATCTGTAAACTATCAGAGTGTTGTTCAAACACAGAAATTGCATCGGGATTGAATACAACAGTCACCATGCGCACTTTCTTCCATGGGAGTAATGTCCCAAACAGTTTACGATTTGATCGTTCCCTGGAAGACCAGTAGTAGTTTCCGATGCACATCTGGGGGCATTCTGTAATGTGTGGACTATCAGAGTGTTGATGGAACACAGAAATTGCATCGGGATTGAATACAACAGACCCCATGCGCACTTTCCTCCATTGGAGTAATGTCTCAAACAGTCTACGCTTTGATCGTATCCTGCGAGACAAGTAGAAGTTTCCGATGCACATCTGGATGCATGCTGTAATCTGTGGACTATCAAAGTGTTGATGAAACACAGAAATTGCCTCGGGATTGAATACAACAGTCATCATGCACATTTTCCTCCATGGGAGTCATGTCTCAAACAGTCTACGCTTTGATCGTTCCCTTTAAGACCAGTAGTAGTTTCCGATGCACATCTGGAGGCATTCTGGAATCTGTAAACTATCAGAGTGTTGTTCAAACACAGAAATTGCATCGGGATTGAATACCACAGTCACTATGCGCACTTTCCTCCTTGGGAGTAATGTCTCAAACTGTTTACGCTGCGATCGTTCCCTGCAAGACCAGTAGTAGTTTCCGATGCACATCTGGAGGCATTCTGTAATCTGTGGACCTTTTAATTGTTGATGAAACTCAGAAATTGAATCGGGATTGAATATAAAGGTCACCATGCGCACTTTCCTCCATGGGAGTAATGTCCCAAACAGTTTACGCTTTTATCGTTCCCTGGAAGACCAGTATAGTTTTCGATGCACATCTGGGGGCATTCCGTAATCTGTGAACTATCAGAGTGTTGATGAAACACATATATTCCCTCGGGATTGAATACAACAGTCACCATGTGCACTTTCCTCCATGGGAGTAATGTCATAAACAGTTTACGCTTTGATCGTTCCCTGTAAGACCAGTAGTTGTTTCCGATGAACATCTGGGGGCATTCTGGAATGTGTGGTCTATCAGGGTGTTAATGGAACACAGTAATTGCACCGGGATCGAATACAACAGTCACCATGCGCACTTTCCTCCATGGGAGTGATGTCTCATACAGTTTTCGCTTTGCACGTTCCCTGGAAGACCAGTAGTAGTTTCCGATGCACATCTGGTGTCATTCTGTAATCTGTGGACTATCAGAGTGTTGATGAAACACAGAAATTGCATCGGGATTGAATACAACATTCACCATGTGCTCTATCCTCCATGAGAGTAATGTCTCAAACAGTCTACGCTTTTATCGTTCCCTGGAAGACCAGTATAGTTTCCGATGCACATATGGGCATTCTGTAATCTGTGTACTAACAGAGTGTTGATGAAACACAGAAATTGCATCGGGATTGAATACAACAGTCACCATGCGCACTTTCCTCCATAGGAGTAATATCTCAAACAGTCTACGATTTGATCGTTCCCTGCAAGACCAGTAGTAGTTACCGATGCATATCTGGAGCCATTCTGTAATCTGTGGACCTTTAATGTGTTGATGAAACACAGAAATTGCCTCGGGAATGAATACAACAGTCACCATGCGCACTTTCCTACATGGGAGTAATGTCCCAAACACTTTACGCTTTTATCGTTCCCTGGAAGACCAGTATAGTTTTCGATGCACATCTGGGGGCATTCTGTAATCTGTGGACTATCAGAGTGTTGATGAAACACAGAAATTGCATCGGGATTGAATACAACAGTCACCATGCGCACTTTCCTCCATGGGAGTATTGTCTCAAACAGTTTACGCTTTGGTAGTTCCCTGGAAGACCAGTAGTAGTTTACGATGCACATCAGGTGTCATTCTGTAAACTGTGGACTATCAGAGTGTTGATGAAACACAGAAATTGCATCGGGATGGAATACAACAGTCACCATGCGCACTTTCCTCCATGGGAGTAATGTCTCAATCAGTCTACTTAAGACCACTAGTAGTTTCCGATGCACATCTGGAGGCATTCAGTAATCTGTGGACCTTCAAAGTGTTGATGAAACATAGAAAGTGCATCGGGATTGAATACAACAGGCCCCATGCGCACTTTCCTCCATTGGAGTAATGTCTCAAACAGTCTACGCTTTGATCGTTCCCTGCAAGACACGTAGAAGTTTCCGATGCACATCTGGAGGCATTCTGTAATCTGTGGACTTTCAAAGAGTTGATGAGACACAGAAATTGCATCGGGATTCAATACAACTGTCACCATGCGCACTTTCCTCCATGGGAGTAATGTCTCTAACAGTCTACGCTTGGATCGTTCCCTGCAAGACCACTAGTAGTGTCCGATGTACATCTGGAGGCATTCTGTAATCTGTGGACTTTCAAAGTGTTGAAGATACACAGAAATTGCATCGGGATTGAATACAACAGTCACCATGCGCACTTTCCTCCATGGGAGTAATGTTCCAAACTGTTTACGCTTTTATCGCTCCCTGGTAGACCAGTATAGTTTCCGATGCACTTCTGGGGGCATTCTGCAATCTGTGGACTATCAGAGTGTTGATCAAACACAGAAATTGCATCGGGATTGAATACAACAGTCACTATGTTCACTTTCCTCCTTGGGAGTAATGTCTCAAACAGTGTACGCTTTGATCGTTCCCTGCAAGACCAGTAGTAGTTTCCGATGCACATCTGGAGGCATTCTGTAATCTGTGGACCTTTTAAGTGTTGATGAAACTCAGAAATTGAATCGGGATTGAATATAAAAGTCACCATGCGCACTTTCCTCCATGGGAGTAATGTCCCAAACAGTTTACGCTTTTATCGTTAACTGGAAAACCAGTATAGTTTTCGATGCACATCTGGGGGCATTCTGTAATCTGTGAACTATCAGAGTGTTGATGAAACACAGATATTGCCTCGGGATTGAATACAACAGTCACCATGTGCACTTTCCTCCATGGGAGTAATGTCTCAAACAGTTTGGGCTTTGATCGATCCCTGGAAGACCAGTAGTTGTTTCCGATGAACATCTGGGGGCATTCTGTAATCTGTGGACTGTCAGAGTGTTGATGAAACACAGAAATTGCATCGGGATTGAATACAACAGTCACCATGCGCACTTTCCTCCATGGGAGTAATGTCTCAAACAGTTTACGCTTTGATAGTTTCCTGGAAGACCAGTAGTAGTTTCTGATGCTCATCTGGAGGCATTCTGTAATCTGTGGACCTTCAAAGTGTTGATGAAACACGGAAATTGTATCGGGAGTGAATACAACAGTCACCATGCGCACTTTCCTCCATGGGAGTAATGTCTCAAACAGTTTACGCTTTTATCGTTCCCTGGAAGACCAGTGTAGTTTCCGATGCACATCTGGGAACATTCTGTAATCTGTGGACTATCAGAGTGTTGATGAAAAACAGAAATTGCATCTAGATAGAATACAACAGTCACCATGCGCACTTTCCTAAATGGGAGTAATGTCTCAAAGAGTCTACGCTTTGATCATTCTCTGGAAGACCAGTAGTAGTTTCCGATGCACATCTGGTGTCATTCTGTAATGTGTCGACTATCAGAGTGTTGATGAAACACAGAAATTGCATCGGGATTGAATACAACAGTCACCATGTGCACTTTCCTCCATGGGAGTAATGTCTCAAACAGTTTACGCTTTGATCGTTCCCTGGAAGACCAGTAATAGTTTCTGATGCTCATCTGGAGGCATTATGTAATCTGTGGACCTTCAAAGTGTTGATGAAACACGGAAATTGCATCGGGAGTGAATACAACAGTCACCATGCGCACCTTCCTCCATGGGAGTAATGTCTCAATCAGTCTACTTAAGACCACTAGTAGTTTCCGATGCACATCTGGAGGCATTCAGTAATCTGTGGACCTTCAAAGTGTTGATGAAAAATAGAAAGTGCCTCTGGTTTGAATACAACAGTCATCATGCGCATTTTCCTCCATGGGAGTAATGTCTCAAACAGTCTACGCTTTGTTCGTTCGCTTTAAGACCAGTAGTAGTTTCAGACGCACATCTGGAGGCATTCTGTAATCTGTGAACTATCAGAATGTTGTTCAAACACAGAAATTGCATCGGGATTGAATACAACGGTCACCATGAGAACTTTCCTCCATGGGAGTAATATCTCAAACAGTTTACGCTTTGATCGTTCCCTGGAAGACCAGTAGTAGTTTCTGATGCACTTCTGGAGGCATTCTGTAATCTGTGGACGTTCAAAGTGTTGATGAAACACAGAAATTGCATCGGGACTGAATACAACAGTCACCATGCGCACTTTCCTCCATGGGAGTAATGTCTCAAACAGTTTACGCTTTTATCGTTCCCTGGAAGACCAGTGTAGTTTCCGATGCACATCTGGGGACACTCTGTATTCTGTGGACTATCAGAGTGTTGATGAAACACAGAAATTGCATCGGGATTGAATACAACAGTCACCATGCGCACTTTCCTTCATGGGAGTAATGTCTCAAACAGTCTACGCTTTGATCGTTCCCTGCAAGACCAGTAGTAGTTTCTGATGCACATCCTGAGGCATTCTGTAATCTGTGGACCTTCAAAGTGTTGATGAAACACAGAAATAGCATCGGGAGTGAATACAACAGTCACCATGCGCACTCTCCTACATGGGAGTAATGTCTCAACAGTTTACGCTTTTATCGTTCCCTGGAAGACCAGTGTAGTTTCCGATGCACATCTGGGGACATTCTGAAATCTCTGGACTATCACAGTGTTGATGAAACACAGAAATTGCATCGGGATTGAATACAACAGTCACCATGCGCACTTTCCTCCATGGGAGTAATGTCTCAAACAGTCTACGCTTTAATCGTTCCCTGCAAGACCAGTAGTAGTTTCCGATGCACATCTGGAGGCATTCTGGAATCTGTAAACTATCAGAGTGTTGATCAAACACAGAAATTGCATCGTGATTGAATACAACAGTCACCATGCGCTCTTTCCTCCATGGGAGTGATGTCTCAAACAGTTTACGCTTTGATCGTTCGCTGCAAGACCAGTAGTAGTTTCCAATGCACATCTGGAAGCATTCTGTAATCTGCGGACCTTCAAAGTGTTGATGAACCACAGAAATTGCCTCGGGATTGAATACAACAGTCACCATGCGCACTTTCCTCCATGGGAGAAATGTCTCAAATAGTCTACGGTTTGATCGTTTCCAGGAAGACCAGTAGTAGTTTCCGATGCAAATCTGGAGGCATTCTGGAATCTGTAAACTATCAGAGTGTTGATCAAACACAGTATTTGCAACGGGATTTAATACAACAGTCACCATGCGCACTTCCCTCCATGGGAGTAATGTCTCTAACAGTTTACGCTTTGATCGTTCCCTGCAAGACCAGTTGTAGTTTCAAATGCACATCTAGAGGCATTCCGTAATCTGCTGACCTTCAAAGTGTTGATGAAACGCAGATATTGCCTCGGGATTGAATACAACAGTCACCATGCGCCATTTCCTCCATGGGAGTAATGTCTCAAACAGTCTACGGTTTGATCATTTCCTGGAAGACCAGTAGTAGTTTCCGATGCACATCTGGAGGCATTCTGTAATCTTAGGACCTTCGAAGTGTTGATGAAACACAGAAATTGCAACCGGATTGAATACAACAGTCACGATGCGCACTTTCCTCCATGGGGATAATGTCTCTAACAGTCTACGCTTTGATCGTTCCCAGCAAGACCAGTAGTAGTTTCCGATGCACAAATGGTGGAATTCTGTAATCTGTGGACCTTCAAAGTGTTGATGAAACACAGGAATTGCCGCGGGATTGAATACAACAGTCACCATGCGCACTTTCTTCCTTGGGAGTAATGTCTCAAACATTCTACGCTTTGATCGTTCCCTGCAAGACCAGTAGTAGTTTCCGATGCACATCTGGAGGCATTCTGTAATCTGTGGACCTTTAAGGTGTTTATGAAACACAAAAATTGCCTCTAGTTTGAATACAACAGTCACCATGCTCACTTTCCTCCATGGGAGTAATGTCTCAAACAGTTTACGCTTTTATCGTTCCCTGGAAGACCAGTATAGTTTCCGATGCACATATGGGTGCATTCTGTAATCTGTGGACTATCAGAGTGTTGATGAAACTCAGAAATTGCATCGGGATTGAATACAACAGTCACCATGCGCACTTTCCTCCATGGGAGTAATGTCTCAAACAGTCTACGCTTTGATCGTTCCCTGCAAGACCAGTAGTAGTTTCCGATGCACATCTGGAGGCATTCTGTAATCTGTGGACCTTTAAAGTGTTGATGAAATACAGAAATTGCCTCGGGATTGAATACAACAGTCACCATGTGCACTTTCCTCCATGGGAGTAATGTCTCAAACAGTCTACGCTTTGATTGTTTCCTGGAAGACCAGTACTAGTTTCCGATGCACATCTGGAGGCATTCTGTAATCTGTGGACCTTGAAAGTTTTGATGAATCACAGAAATTGCATCGGGAGTGAATACAACACTCACTATGCGCACTTTCATACATGGGATTAATGTCTCAAACAGTCTACGCTTTGACCGCTCCCTTTAAGGCCAGTAGTAGTTTCCGATGCACATCTGGAGGCATTCTGGAATCTGTAAACTATCAGAGTGTTGATCAAACACAGAAATTGCATCGGGATTGAATACAACAGTCACCATGCGCACTTTCCTCCATGGGAGTGATGTCTCAAACAGTTTACGCTTTGATCGTTCGCTGCAAGACCAGTAGTAGTTTCCAACGCACATCTGGAAGCATTCTGTAATCTGCGGACCTTCAAAGTGTTGATGAAACACAGAAGTTGCATCGGGATTGAATACAACAGTGACCATGCTCACTTTCCTCCATGGGAATAATGTATCTAACAGTCTACGCTTTGGTCGTTCCCCGCAAGACCAGTAGTAGTTTCCGATGCACATCTGGAGGCATTCTGGAATCTGCTGACCTTCAAAGTGTTGATGAAACACAGATATTGCCTCGGGATTGAATACAACAGTCACCGTGCGCACTTTCCTCCATGGGAGTAATGTCTCAAGCAGTCTACGGTTTCATCGTTTCCTAGAAGACCAGTAGTAGTTTCCGATGCACATCTGGAGGCATTCTGTAATCTTGGGACCTTCAAAGTGTTGATGATACACAGAAATTGCATCGGGATTGAATACAACAGTCACCATGCGCACTTTCCTCCATGGGAATAATGTCTCAAACAGTCTACGGTTTGATCGTTTCCTGGAAGACCAGTAGTAGTTTCCGATGCACATCTGGAGGCATTCTGTAATATTTGGACCTTCAAAGTGTTGATGAAACACAGAAATTGCATCGGGATTGAATACAACAGTCACCATGCGCACTTACCTCCATGGGAATAATGTCTCTAACAGTCTACGCTTTGATCGTTCCCCGCAAGACCAGTAGTAGTTTCCGATGCACATCTGGAGGCATTCTGGAATCTGCAAACTATCAGAGTGTTGATCAAACACAGAATTTGCATCGGGATTTAATACAACAGTCACCATGCGCACTTCCCTCCATGGGAGTAATGTCTCTAACAGTTTACGCTTTGATCGTTCCCTGCAAGACCAGTAGTAGTTTCCAATGCACATCTGGAGGCATTCCGTAATCTGCTGACCTTCAAAGTGTTGATGAAACACAGATATTGCCTCGGGATTGAATACAACAGTCACCGTGCGCACTTTCCTCCATGGAAGTAATGTCTCAAACAGTCTTCGCTTTGATCGTTTCCTGAAAGACCAGTACAGTTTCCGATGCACATCTGGAGGCATTCTGCAAACTGTGGACCTTCAAAGTGTTGACGAAACATAGAAATTGCCTCCTGATTGAATACAACAGTCGTCATGCGCATTTTCCTACATGGGAGTAATGTCTCAAGCAGTCTACGGTTTGATCGTTTCCTAGAAGACCAGTAGTAGTTTCCGATGCACATCTGGAGGCATTCCGTAATCTTTGGACCTTCAAAGTGTTGATGAAACACAGGAATTGCCGCCGGATTGAATACAACAGTCACCATGCGCACTTACCTCCATGGGAGTAATGTCTCAAACAGTCTACGCTTTGATCGTTTCCTGGAAGACCAGTATAGTTTCCGATGCACATCAGGGCGCACACTGTAATCTGTGGACTATCAGAGTGTTGATGAAACACAGAAATTGCATCGCGATCGAATACAACAGTCACCATGCGCACTTTGCTCCATGGGAGTAATGTCTCAAACAGTCTACTTAAGACCACTAGTAGTTTCAGATGCAAATGTGGAGGCATTCTGTAATCTGTAAACTATCAGAGTGTTGTTCAAACACAGAAATTCCATCGGGATTGAATACAACAGTCACCATGAGAACTTTCCTCCATGGGAGTAATGTCTCAAACAGTTTACACTTTGATTGTTCCCTGGAAACACCAGTAGTAGATTCCGATGCACATCTGGGTGCATTCTGTAATGTGTGGACTATCAGAGTGTTGACGAAACACAGAAAGTGCATCGGGATTGAATACAACAGTCACCTTGCGCACTTTCCTCCATGGGAGTAATGTCTCAAAGAGTTTACGCTTTTATCGTTCCCTGGAAGACCAGTATAGGTTACGATGCACATCTGGTGTCATTCTGTAATCTGTGGACTATCAGAGTGTAGATGAAACATAGAAATTGCATCAGGATTGAATACAACAATCCCCTTGCGCACTTTTCTCCATGAGAGTAATGTCTCAAACAGTCTACGCTTTGATCGTTCCCTGGAAGACAAGTAGTAGTTTCGGACTCACACCTGGTGTCATTCTGTAATGTGTGGACTATCAGAGTGTTGATGAAACACAGAAATTGCATCGGGATTGAATACAACAGTCACCATTCACACTTTCCTCCATGGGAGTAATGTCTCAAACAGTCTACGCTTTGATCGTTCAATGCAAGACCATTAGTAGTTTCCGATGCACATCTGGAGGCATTCTGTAATCTGTTTACCTTCAAACTGTTGATGAAACACAGAAATTGCGTCGGGATTGAATTTAACAGTCATCATGCGCATTTTCCTCCATGGGAGCAATGTCACAATCAGTCTACGCTTTCATCGTTCCCTGGAAGACAAGTAGTAGTTTCCGATGCACATCTGGAGGCATTATGTAATCTGTAAACTATCAGAGTGTTGTTCAAACACAGATATTGCATCGGGATTGAATACAACAGTCACCATGCGCACTTTCCTCCATGGGAGTAATGTCCCAAACTGTTTACGCTTTTATCGTTCCCTGGTAGACCAGTATAGTTTCCGATGCTCATCTGGGGGCATTCTGCAATCTGTGGACTATCAGAGTGTTGATCAAACACAGAAATTGCATCGGGATTGAATACAACAGTCACTATGCGCACTTTCCTCCTTGGGAGTAATGTCTCAAACAGTGTACGCTTTGATCGTTCCCTGCAAGACCAGTAGTAGTTTCCGATGCACATCTGGAGGCATTCTGTAATCTGTGAACTATCAGAGTGTTGATGAAACACAGATATTGCCTCGGGATTGAATACAACAGTCACCATGTGCACTTTCCTCCATGGGAGTAATGTCTCAAACAGTTTAGGCTTTGATCGTTCCCTGGAAGACCAGTAGTTGTTTCCGATGAACATCTGGGGGCATTCTGTAATCTGTGGACTATCAGAGTGTTGATGAAACACAGAAATTGCATCGGGATTGAATACAACAGTCACCATGTGCACTTTCCTCCATGGGAGTAATGTCATAAACAGTTTACGCTTTGATCGTTCCCTGTAAGACCAGTAGTTGTTTCCGATGAACGTCTGGGGGCATTCTGGAATGTGTGGTCTATCAGGGTGTTGATGAAACACAGTAATTGCACCGGGATTGAATACAACAGTCACCATGCGCACTTTCCTCCATGGGAATAATGTCTCTAACAGTCTACGCTTTGATCGTTCCCCGCAAGACCAGTAGTAGTTTCCGATGCACATCTGGAGGCATTCTGGAATCTGTAAACTTTCAGAGTGTTGATCAAACACAGAATTTGCATCGGGATTTAATACAACAGTCACCATGCGCACTTCCCTCCATGGGAGTAATGTCTCTAACAGTTTACGCTTTGATCGTTCCCTGCAAGACCAGTAGTAGTTTCCAATGCACATCTGGAGGCATTCCGTAATCTGCTGACCTTCAAAGTGTTGATGAAACACAGATATTGCCTCGGGATTGAATACAACAATCACCATGCGCACTTTCCTCCATGGGATTAATGTCTCAAACAGTCTACGGTTTGATCATTTAATGTAAGACCAGTAGTAGTTTCCGATGCCCATCTGGAGGCATTCTGTAATCTGTAAACTATCAGAGTGTTGTTCAAACACAGAAATTGCATCGGGATTGAATACAACAGTCACCATGAGCACTTTCCTCCATGGGAGTAATGTCTCTAACAGTCTACGCTTTGATCGTTCCCAGCAAGACCAGTAGTAGTTTCCGATGCACAAATGGAGGAATTCTGTAATCTGTGGACCTTCAAAGTGTTGATGAAACACAGGAATTGCCGCGGGATTGAATACAACAGTCACCGTGCGCACGTTCCTCCATGGGTGTAATGTCTCAAACAGTCTTCGCTTTGATTGTTTCCTGGAAGACCAGTACAGTTTCCGATGCACATCTGGAGGCATACTGTAATCTGTGGGCCTACAAAGTGTTGACGTAACATAGAAATTACCTCCTGATTGAGTACAACAGTCGTCATGCGCATTTTCCTACATGGGAGTAATGTCTCAAGCAGTATACGGTTTGATCGTTTCCAGGAAGACCAGTATAGTTTCCGATGCACATCAACGCGCACACTGTAATCTGTGGACTATCAGAGTGTTGATGAAACACAGAAATTGCATCGCGATCGAATACAACAGTCACCATGCGCACTTTCCTCCATGGGAGTAATGTCTCAAACAGTCTACTTAGGACCACTAGTAGTTTCCGATGCAAATCTGGAGGCATTCTGTAATCTGTAAACTATCAGAGTGTTGTTCAAACACAGAAATTGCATCGGGATTGAATACAACAGTCACCATGAGCACTTTCCTCCGTGGGAGTAATGTCTCAAACAGTTTACACTTTGATCGTTCCCTGGAATCACCAGTAGTAGTATACGATGCACATCTGGGTGCATTCTGTAATGTGTGGTCTATCAGAGTGTTGACGAAACACAGAAAGTGCATCGGGATTGAATACAACAGTCACCATGACCACTTTCCTCCATGGGAGTAATGTCCCAAACAGTTTACGATTTGATCGTTCCCTGGAAGACCAGTATAGTTTACGATGCATATCTGGTGTCATTCTGTAATCTGTGGACTATCAGAGTGTTGATGAAACACAGAAATTGGATCGGGATTGAATACAACAGTCACCATTCTCACTTTCCTCCATGGGAGTAATGTCTCAAACAGTCTACGCTTTGATCGTTCAATGCAAGACCATTAGTAGTTTCCGATGCACATCTGGAGGCATTCTGTAATCTGTTTACCTTCAAAGTGTTGATGAAACACAGAAATTGTATCGGGATTGAATTTAACAGTCATCATGCGCATTTTCCTCCATGGGAGCAATGTCTCAATCAGTCTACGCTTTCATCGTTCCCTGGAAGACAAGTAGTAGTTTCCGATGCACATCTGGAGGCATTCTGTAATCTGTAAACTATCAGAGTGTTGTTCAAACACAGAAATTGCATCGGGATTGATTACAACAGTCACCATGCGCACTTTCCTCCATGGGAGTAATGTCCCAAACAGTTTACGATTTGATCGTTCCCTGGAAGACCAGTAGTAGTTTCCGATGCACATCTGGGGGCATTCTGTAATGTGTGGACTATCAGAGTGTTGATGAAACATAGAAATTGCATCGGGATTGAATACAACAGACCAAATGCGCACTTTCCTCCATTGGAGTAATGTCTCAAACAGTCTACGCTTTGATCGTTCATTGCAAGACAAGTAGAAGTTTCCGATGCACATCTGGAGGCATTCTGTAATCTGTGGACCTTCAAAGTATTGATGAGACACAGAAATTGCATCGGGATTCAATACAACTGTCACATTGCGCACTTTCCTCCATGGGAGTAATGTCTCAAACAGTTTACGTTTGGATCGTTCCCTGCAAGACCACTAGTAGTGTCCGATGTACATCTGGAGGCATTCTGTAATCTGTGGACTTTCAAAGTGTTGATGAAACACAGAAATTGCCTCGGGATTGAATAGAACGGTCATCATGCGCATTTTCCTCCATGGGAGTCATGTCTCAAACAGTCTACGGTTTGATCATTTCCTGGAAGACCAGTAGTAGTTTCCGATGCACATCTGGAGGCATTCTGCAATCTGTGGACTATCAGAGTGTTGATCAAACACAGAAATTGCATCGGGAATGAATACAACAGTCACTATGCGCACTCTCCTCCTTGGGAGTAATGTCTCAAACAGTGTACGCTTTGATCGTTCCCTGCAAGACCAGTAGTAGTTTCCGATGCACATCTGGAGGCATTCTGTAATCTGTGGACCTTTTAAGTGTTGATGAAACTCAGATATTGAATCGGGATTGAATATAAACGTCACCATGCGCACTTTCCTCCATGGGAGTAATGTCCCAAACAGTTTACGCTTTTATCGTTCCCTGGAAGACCAGTATAGTTTTCGATGCACATCTGGGGGCATTCTGTAATCTGTGAACTATCAGAGTGTTGATGAAACACAGATATTGCCTCGGGAGTGAATACAACAGTCACCATGTGCACTTTCCTCCATGGGAGTAATGTCTCAAACAGTTTAGGCTTTGATCGTTCCCTGGAAGACCAGTAGTTGTTTCCGATGTACATCTGGGGGCATTCTGTAATCTGTGGACTATCAGAGTGTTGATGAAACACAGAAATTGCATCGGGATTGAATACAACAGTCACCATGTGCACTTTCCTCCATGGGAGTAATGTCATAAACAGCTTACGCTTTTATCGTTCCCTGTAAGACCAGTAGTTGTTTCCGATGAACATCTGGGGGCATTCTGTAATCTGTGGACTATCAGAGTGTTGATGAAACACAGATATTGCCTCGGGATTGAATACAACAGTCACCATGCGCACTTTCCTCCATGGGTGTAATGTCTCAAACAGCCTACGGTTTGATCATTTCCTGGAAGACCAGTAGTAGTTTCCGATGCACATCTGGAGGCATTCTGTTATCTGTAAACTATCAGAGTGTTGTTCAAACACAGAAATTGCATCGGGATTGAATACAACAGTCACCATGAGCACATTCCTCCATGGGAGTAATGTCTCTAACAGTCTACGCTTTGATCGTTCCCAGCAAGACCAGTAGTAGTTTCCGATGCACAAATGGAGGAATTCTGTAATCTGTGGACCTTCAAAGTGTTGATGAAACACAGGAATTGCCGCGCAATTGAATACAACAGTCACCGTGCGCACTTTCCTCCATGGGAGTAATGTCTCAAACAGTCTTCGCTTTGATCGCTTCCTTGAAGACCAGTACAGTTTCCGATGCACATCTGGAGGCATTCTGTAATCTGTGGACCTTCAAAGTGTTGACGAAACATAGAAATTGCCTCCTGATTGAATACAACAGTCGTCATGCGCATTTTCCTACATGGGAGTAATGTCTCAAGCAGTCTACGGTTTCATCGTTTCCTAGAAGACCAGTAGTAGTTTCCGATGCACATCTGGAGGCATTCTGTAATCTTGGGACCTTCAAAGTGTTGATGATACACAGAAATTGCATCGGGATTGAATACAACAGTCACCATGCGCACTTTCCTCCATGGGAATAATGTCTCAAACAGTCTACGGTTTGATCGTTTCCTGGAAGACCAGTAGTAGTTTCCGATGCACATCTGGAGGCATTCTGTAATATTTGGACCTTCAAAGTGTTGATGAAACACAGAAATTGCATCGGGATTGAATACAACAGTCACCATGCGCACTTACCTCCATGGGAATAATGTCTCTAACAGTCTACGATTTGATCGTTCCCCGCAAGACCAGTAGTAGTTTCCGATGCACATCTGGAGGCATTCTGGAATCTGTAAACTATCAGAGTGTTGATCAAACACAGAATTTGCATCGGGATTTAATACAACAGTCACCATGCGCACTTCCCTCCATGGGAGTAATGTCTCTAACAGTTTACGCTTTGATCGTTCCCTGCAAGACCAGTAGTAGTTTCCAATGCACATCTGGAGGCATTCCGTAATCTGCTGACCTTCAAAGTGTTGATGAAACACAGATATTGCCTCGGGATTGAATACAACAGTCACCGTGCGCACTTTCCTCCATGGAAGTAATGTCTCAAACAGTCTTCGCTTTGATCGTTTCCTGGAAGACCAGTACAGTTTCCGATGCACATCTGGAGGCATTCTGTAAACTGTGGACCTTCAAAGTGTTGACGAAACATAGAAATTGCCTCCTGATTGAATACAACAGTCGTCATGCGCATTTTCCTACATGGGAGTAATGTCTCAAGCAGTCTACGGTTTGATCGTTTCCTAGAAGACCAGTAGTAGTTTCCGATGCACATCTGGAGGCATTCTGTAATCTTTGGACCTTCAAAGTGTTGATGAAACACAGGAATTGCCGCCGGATTGAATACAACAGTCACCATGCGCACTTACCTCCATGGGAGTAATGTCTCAAACAGTCTACGCTTTGATCGTTTCCTGGAAGACCAGTATAGTTTCCGATGCACATCAGGGCGCACACTGTAATCTGTGGACTATCAGAGTGTTGATGAAACACAGAAATTGCATCGCGATCGAATACAACAGTCACCATGCGCACTTTCCTCCATGGGAGTAATGTCTCAAACAGTCTACTTAAGACCACTAGTAGTTTCAGATGCAAATCTGGAGGCATTCTGTAATCTGTAAACTATCAGAGTGTTGTTCAAACACAGAAATTGCATCGGGATTGAATACAACAGTCACCATGAGAACTTTCCTCCATGGGAGTAATGTCTCAAACAGTTTACACTTTGACCGTTCCCTGGAAACACCAGTAGTAGATTCCGATGCACATCTGGGTGCATTCTGTAATGTGTGGACTATCAGAGTGTTGACGAAACACAGAAAGTGCATCGGGATTGAATACAACAGTCACCATGCGCACTTTCCTCCATGGGAGTAATGTCTCAAAGAGTTTACGCTTTTATCGTTCCCTGGAAGACCAGTATAGGTTACGATGCACATCTGGTGTCATTCTGTAATCTGTGGACTATCAGAGTGTAGATGAAACATAGAAATTGCATCAGGATTGAATACAACAATCCCCTTGCGCACTTTTCTCCATGAGAGTAATGTCTCAAACAGTCTACGCTTTGATCGTTCCCTGGAAGACAAGTAGTAGTTTCGGACTCACACCTGGTGTCATTCTGTAATGTGTGGACTATCAGAGTGTTGATGAAACACAGAAATTGCATCGGGATTGAATACAACAGTCACCATTCACACTTTCCTCCATGGGAGTAATGTCTCAAACAGTCTACGCTTTGATCGTTCAATGCAAGACCATTAGTAGTTTCCGATGCACATCTGGAGGCATTCTGTAATCTGTTTACCTTCAAACTGTTGATGAAACACAGAAATTGCGTCGGGATTGAATTTAACAGTCATCATGCGCATTTTCCTCCATGGGAGCAATGTCAAAATCAGTCTACGCTTTCATCGTTCCCTGGAAGACAAGTAGTAGTTTCCGATGCACATCTGGAGGCATTATGTAATCTGTAAACTATCAGAGTGTTGTTCAAACACAGATATTGCATCGGGATTGAATACAACAGTCACCATGCGCACTTTCCTCCATGGGAGTAATGTCCCAAACTGTTTACGCTTTTATCGTTCCCTGGTAGACCAGTATAGTTTCCGATGCTCATCTGGGGGCATTCTGCAATCTGTGGACTATCAGAGTGTTGATCAAACACAGAAATTGCATCGGGATTGAATACAACAGTCACTATGCGCACTTTCCTCCTTGGGAGTATTGGCTCAAACAGTGTACGCTTTGATCCTTCCCTGCAAGACCAGTAGTAGTTTCCGATGCACATCTGGAGGCATTCTGTAATCTGTGAACTATCAGAGTGTTGATGAAACACAGATATTGCCTCGGGATTGAATACAACAGTCACCATGTGCACTTTCCTCCATGGGAGTAATGTCTCAAACAGTTTAGGCTTTGATCGTTCCCTGGAAGACCAGTAGTTGTTTCCGATGAACATCTGTTGGCATTCTGTAATCTGTGGACTATCAGAGTGTTGATGAAACACAGAAATTGCATCGGGATTGAATACAACGGTCACCATGTGCACTTTCCTCCATGGGAGTAATGTCATAAACAGTTTACGCTTTGATCGTTCCCTGTAAGACCAGTAGTTGTTTCCGATGAACATCTGGGGGCATTCTGGAATGTGTGGTCTATCAGGGTGTTGATGAAACACAGTAATTGCACCGGGATTGAATACAACAGTCACCATGCGCACTTTCCTCCATGGGAATAATGTCTCTAACAGTCTACGCTTTGATCGTTCCCCGCAAGACCAGTAGTAGTTTCCGATGCACATCTGGAGGCATTCTGGAATCTGTAAACTATCAGAGTGTTGATCAAACACAGAATTTGCATCGGGATTTAATACAACAGTCACCATGCGCACTTCCCTCCATGGGAGTAATGTCTCTAACAGTTTACGCTTTGATCGTTCCCTGCAAGACCAGTAGTAGTTTCCAATGCACATCTGGAGGCATTCCGTAATCTGCTGACCTTCAAAGTGTTGATGAAACACAGATATTGCCTCGGGATTGAATACAACAGTCACCGTGCGCACTTTCCTCCATGGAAGTAATGTCTCAAACAGTCTTCGCTTTGATCGTTTCCTGGAAGACCAGTACAGTTTCCGATGCACATCTGGAGGCATTCTGTAAACTGTGGACCTTCAAAGTGTTGACGAAACATAGAAATTGCCTCCTGATTGAATACAACAGTCGTCATGCGCATTTTCCTACATGGGAGTAATGTCTCAAGCAGTCTACGGTTTGATCGTTTCCTAGAAGACCAGTAGTAGTTTCCGATGCACATCTGGAGGCATTCTGTAATCTTTGGACCTTCAAAGTGTTGATGAAACACAGGAATTGCCGCCGGATTGAATACAACAGTCACCATGCGCACTTACCTCCATGGGAGTAATGTCTCAAACAGTCTACGCTTTGATCGTTTCCTGGAAGACCAGTATAGTTTCCGATGCACATCAGGGCGCACACTGTAATCTGTGGACTATCAGAGTGTTGATGAAACACAGAAATTGCATCGCGATCGAATACAACAGTCACCATGCGCACTTTCCTCCATGGGAGTAATGTCTCAAACAGTCTACTTAAGACCACTAGTAGTTTCAGATGCAAATCTGGAGGCATTCTGTAATCTGTAAACTATCAGAGTGTTGTTCAAACACAGAAATTGCCACGGGATTGAATACAACAGTCACCATGAGAACTTTCCTCCATGGGAGTAATGTCTCAAACAGTTTACACTTTGACCGTTCCCTGGAAACACCAGTAGTAGATTCCGATGCACATCTGGGTGCATTCTGTAATGTGTGGACTATCAGAGTGTTGACGAAACACAGAAAGTGCATCGGGATTGAATACAACAGTCACCATGCGCACTTTCCTCCATGGGAGTAATGTCTCAAAGAGTTTACGCTTTTATCGTTCCCTGGAAGACCAGTATAGGTTACGATGCACATCTGGTGTCATTCTGTAATCTGTGGACTATCAGAGTGTAGATGAAACATAGAAATTGCATCAGGATTGAATACAACAATCCCCTTGCGCACTTTTCTCCATGAGAGTAATGTCTCAAACAGTCTACGCTTTGATCGTTCCCTGGAAGACAAGTAGTAGTTTCGGACTCACACCTGGTGTCATTCTGTAATGTGTGGACTATCAGAGTGTTGATGAAACACAGAAATTGCATCGGGATTGAATACAACAGTCACCATTCACACATTCCTCCATGGGAGTAATGTCTCAAACAGTCTACGCTTCGATCGTTCAATGCAAGACCATTAGTAGTTTCCGATGCACATCTGGAGGCATTCTGTAATCTGTTTACCTTCAAACTGTTGATGAAACACAGAAATTGCGTCGGGATTGAATTTAACAGTCATCATGCGCATTTTCCTCCATGGGAGCAATGTCAAAATCAGTCTACGCTTTCATCGTTCCCTGGAAGACAAGTAGTAGTTTCCGATGCACATCTGGAGGCATTATGTAATCTGTAAACTATCAGAGTGTTGTTCAAACACAGATATTGCATCGGGATTGAATACAACAGTCACCATGCGCACTTTCCTCCATGGGAGTAATGTCCCAAACTGTTTACGCTTTTATCGTTCCCTGGTAGACCAGTATAGTTTCCGATGCTCATCTGGGGGCATTCTGCAATCTGTGGACTATCAGAGTGTTGATCAAACACAGAAATTGCATCGGGATTGAATACAACAGTCACTATGCGCACTTTCCTCCTTGGGAGTATTGGCTCAAACAGTGTACGCTTTGATCCTTCCCTGCAAGACCAGTAGTAGTTTCCGATGCACATCTGGAGGCATTCTGTAATCTGTGAACTATCAGAGTGTTGATGAAACACAGATATTGCCTCGGGATTGAATACAACAGTCACCATGTGCACTTTCCTCCATGGGAGTAATGTCTCAAACAGTTTAGGCTTTGATCGTTCCCTGGAAGACCAGTAGTTGTTTCCGATGAACATCTGTTGGCATTCTGTAATCTGTGGACTATCAGAGTGTTGATGAAACACAGAAATTGCATCGGGATTGAATACAACGGTCACCATGTGCACTTTCCTCCATGGGAGTAATGTCATAAACAGTTTACGCTTTGATCGTTCCCTGTAAGACCAGTAGTTGTTTCCGATGAACATCTGGGGGCATTCTGGAATGTGTGGTCTATCAGGGTGTTGATGAAACACAGTAATTGCACCGGGATTGAATACAACAGTCACCATGCGCACTTTCCTCCATGGGAATAATGTCTCTAACAGTCTACGCTTTGATCGTTCCCCGCAAGACCAGTAGTAGTTTCCGATGCACATCTGGAGGCATTCTGGAATCTGTAAACTATCAGAGTGTTGATCAAACACAGAATTTGCATCGGGATTTAATACAACAGTCACCATGCGCACTTCCCTCCATGGGAGTAATGTCTCTAACAGTTTACGCTTTGATCGTTCCCTGCAAGACCAGTAGTAGTTTCCAATGCACATCTGGAGGCATTCCGTAATCTGCTGACCTTCAAAGTGTTGATGAAACACAGATATTGCCTCGGGATTGAATACAACAATCACCATGCGCACTTTCCTCCATGGGATTAATGTCTCAAACAGTCTACGGTTTGATCATTTAATGTAAGACCAGTAGTAGTTTCCGATGCACATCTGGAGGCATTCTGTAATCTGTAAACTATCAGAGTGTTGTTCAAACACAGAAATTGCATCGGGATTGAATACAACAGTCACCATGAGCACTTTCCTCCATGGGAGTAATGTCTCTAACAGTCTACGCTTTGATCGTTCCCAGCAAGACCAGTAGTAGTTTCCGATGCACAAATGGAGGAATTCTGTAATCTGTGGACCTTCAAAGTGTTGATGAAACACAGGAATTGCCGCGGGATTGAATACAACAGTCACCGTGCGCACGTTCCTCCATGGGTGTAATGTCTCAAACAGTCTTCGCTTTGATTGTTTCCTGGAAGACCAGTACAGTTTCCGATGCACATCTGGAGGCATACTGTAATCTGTGGGCCTTCTAAGTGTTGACGTAACATAGAAATTACCTCCTGATTGAGTACAACAGTCGTCATGCGCATTTTCCTACATGGGAGTAATGTCTCAAGCAGTATACGGTTTGATCGTTTCCAGGAAGACCAGTATAGTTTCCGATGCACATCAACGCGCACACTGTAATCTGTGGACTATCAGAGTGTTGATGAAACACAGAAATTGCATCGCGATCGAATACAACAGACCAAATGCGCACTTTCCTCCATTGGAGTAATGTCTCAAACAGTCTACGCTTTGATCGTTCATTGCAAGACAAGTAGAAGTTTCCGATGCACATCTGGAGGCATTCTGTAATCTGTGGACCTTCAAAGTATTGATGAGACACAGAAATTGCATCGGGATTCAATACAACTGTCACATTGCGCACTTTCCTCCATGGGAGTAATGTCTCAAACAGTTTACGCTTGGATCGTTCCCTGCAAGACCACTAGTAGTGTCCGATGTACATCTGGAGGCATTCTGTAATCTGTGGACTTTCAAAGTGTTGATGAAACACAGAAATTGCCTCGGGATTGAATAGAACGGTCATCATGCGCATTTTCCTCCATGGGAGTCATGTCTCAAACAGTCTACGCTTTGATCGTTCCCTTTAAGACCAGTAGTAGTTTCCGATGCCCATCTGGAGGCATTCTGGAATCTGTAAACTATCAGAGTGTTGTTCAAACACAGAAATTGCATCGGGATTGAATACAACAGTCACCATGCGCACTTTCCTCCATGGGAGTAATGTCCCAAACTGTTTACGCTTTTATCGTTCCCTCGTAGACCAGTATAGTTTCCGATGCACATCTGGGGGCATTCTGCAATCTGTGGACTATCAGAGTGTTGATCAAACACAGAAATTGCATCGGGAATGAATACAACAGTCACTATGCGCACTTTCCTCCTTGGGAGTAATGTCTCAAACAGTGTACGCTTTGATCGTTCCCTGCAAGACCAGTAGTAGTTTCCGATGCACATCTGGAGGCATTCTGTAATCTGTGGACCTTTTAAGTGTTGATGAAACTCAGATATTGAATCGGGATTGAATATAAACGTCACCATGCGCACTTTCCTCCATGGGAGTAATGTCCCAAACAGTTTACGCTTTTATCGTTCCCTGGAAGACCAGTATAGTTTTCGATGCACATCTGGGGGCATTCTGTAATCTGTGAACTATCAGAGTGTTGATGAAACACAGATATTGCCTCGGGAGTGAATACAACAGTCACCATGTGCACTTTCCTCCATGGGAGTAATGTCTCAAACAGTTTAGGCTTTGATCGTTCCCTGGAAGACCAGTAGTTGTTTCCGATGAACATCTGGGGGCATTCTGTAATCTGTGGACTATCAGAGTGTTGATGAAACACAGAAATTGCATCGGGATTGAATACAACAGTCACCATGTGCACTTTCCTCCATGGGAGTAATGTCATAAACAGCTTACGCTTTTATCGTTCCCTGTAAGACCAGTAGTTGTTTCCGATGAACATCTGGGGGCATTCTGGAATGTGTGGTCTATCAGGGTGTTGATGAAACACAGTAATTGCACCGGGATTGAATACAACAGTCACCATGCGCACTTTCCTCCATGGGAGTAATATCTCATACAGTTTTCGCTTTGATCGTTCCCTGGAAGACCAGTAGTAGTTTCCGATGCACATCTGGTGTCATTCTGTAATCTGTGGACTATCAGAGTGTTGATGAGACACAGAAATTGCATCGGGATTGAATACAACATTCACCATGTGCTCTATCTTCCATGAGAGTAATGTCTCAAACAGTCTACGCTTTTATCGTTCCCTGGAAGACCAGTATAGTTTCCGATGCGCATATGGGCATTCTGTAATCTGTGTACTAACAGAGTGTTAATGAAACACAGATATTGCATCGGTATTGAATACAACAGTCACCATGCGCACTTTCCTCCATGGGAGTAATGTCTCAAAGAGTTTACGCTTTTATCGTTCCCTGGAAGACCAGTATAGGTTACGATGCACATCTGGTGTCATTCTGTAATCTGTGGACTATCAGAGTGTAGATGAAACATAGAAATTGCATCAGGATTGAATACAACAATCCCCTTGCGCACTTTTCTCCATGAGAGTAATGTCTCAAACAGTCTACGCTTTGATCGTTCCCTGGAAGACAAGTAGTAGTTTCGGACTCACACCTGGTGTCATTCTGTAATGTGTGGACTATCAGAGTGTTGATGAAACACAGAAATTGCATCGGGATTGAATACAACAGTCACCATTCACACATTCCTCCATGGGAGTAATGTCTCAAACAGTCTACGCTTCGATCGTTCAATGCAAGACCATTAGTAGTTTCCGATGCACATCTGGAGGCATTCTGTAATCTGTTTACCTTCAAACTGTTGATGAAACACAGAAATTGCGTCGGGATTGAATTTAACAGTCATCATGCGCATTTTCCTCCATGGGAGCAATGTCAAAATCAGTCTACGCTTTCATCGTTCCCTGGAAGACAAGTAGTAGTTTCCGATGCACATCTGGAGGCATTATGTAATCTGTAAACTATCAGAGTGTTGTTCAAACACAGATATTGCATCGGGATTGAATACAACAGTCACCATGCGCACTTTCCTCCATGGGAGTAATGTCCCAAACTGTTTACGCTTTTATCGTTCCCTGGTAGACCAGTATAGTTTCCGATGCTCATCTGGGGGCATTCTGCAATCTGTGGACTATCAGAGTGTTGATCAAACACAGAAATTGCATCGGGATTGAATACAACAGTCACTATGCGCACTTTCCTCCTTGGGAGTATTGGCTCAAACAGTGTACGCTTTGATCCTTCCCTGCAAGACCAGTAGTAGTTTCCGATGCACATCTGGAGGCATTCTGTAATCTGTGAACTATCAGAGTGTTGATGAAACACAGATATTGCCTCGGGATTGAATACAACAGTCACCATGTGCACTTTCCTCCATGGGAGTAATGTCTCAAACAGTTTAGGCTTTGATCGTTCCCTGGAAGACCAGTAGTTGTTTCCGATGAACATCTGTTGGCATTCTGTAATCTGTGGACTATCAGAGTGTTGATGAAACACAGAAATTGCATCGGGATTGAATACAACGGTCACCATGTGCACTTTCCTCCATGGGAGTAATGTCATAAACAGTTTACGCTTTGATCGTTCCCTGTAAGACCAGTAGTTGTTTCCGATGAACATCTGGGGGCATTCTGGAATGTGTGGTCTATCAGGGTGTTGATGAAACACAGTAATTGCACCGGGATTGAATACAACAGTCACCATGCGCACTTTCCTCCATGGGAATAATGTCTCTAACAGTCTACGCTTTGATCGTTCCCCGCAAGACCAGTAGTAGTTTCCGATGCACATCTGGAGGCATTCTGGAATCTGTAAACTATCAGAGTGTTGATCAAACACAGAATTTGCATCGGGATTTAATACAACAGTCACCATGCGCACTTCCCTCCATGGGAGTAATGTCTCTAACAGTTTACGCTTTGATCGTTCCCTGCAAGACCAGTAGTAGTTTCCAATGCACATCTGGAGGCATTCCGTAATCTGCTGACCTTCAAAGTGTTGATGAAACACAGATATTGCCTCGGGATTGAATACAACAATCACCATGCGCACTTTCCTCCATGGGATTAATGTCTCAAACAGTCTACGGTTTGATCATTTAATGTAAGACCAGTAGTAGTTTCCGATGCACATCTGGAGGCATTCTGTAATCTGTAAACTATCAGAGTGTTGTTCAAACACAGAAATTGCATCGGGATTGAATACAACAGTCACCATGAGCACTTTCCTCCATGGGAGTAATGTCTCTAACAGTCTACGCTTTGATCGTTCCCAGCAAGACCAGTAGTAGTTTCCGATGCACAAATGGAGGAATTCTGTAATCTGTGGACCTTCAAAGTGTTGATGAAACACAGGAATTGCCGCGGGATTGAATACAACAGTCACCGTGCGCACGTTCCTCCATGGGTGTAATGTCTCAAACAGTCTTCGCTTTGATTGTTTCCTGGAAGACCAGTACAGTTTCCGATGCACATCTGGAGGCATACTGTAATCTGTGGGCCTTCTAAGTGTTGACGTAACATAGAAATTACCTCCTGATTGAGTACAACAGTCGTCATGCGCATTTTCCTACATGGGAGTAATGTCTCAAGCAGTATACGGTTTGATCGTTTCCAGGAAGACCAGTATAGTTTCCGATGCACATCAACGCGCACACTGTAATCTGTGGACTATCAGAGTGTTGATGAAACACAGAAATTGCATCGCGATCGAATACAACAGACCAAATGCGCACTTTCCTCCATTGGAGTAATGTCTCAAACAGTCTACGCTTTGATCGTTCATTGCAAGACAAGTAGAAGTTTCCGATGCACATCTGGAGGCATTCTGTAATCTGTGGACCTTCAAAGTATTGATGAGACACAGAAATTGCATCGGGATTCAATACAACTGTCACATTGCGCACTTTCCTCCATGGGAGTAATGTCTCAAACAGTTTACGCTTGGATCGTTCCCTGCAAGACCACTAGTAGTGTCCGATGTACATCTGGAGGCATTCTGTAATCTGTGGACTTTCAAAGTGTTGATGAAACACAGAAATTGCCTCGGGATTGAATAGAACGGTCATCATGCGCATTTTCCTCCATGGGAGTCATGTCTCAAACAGTCTACGCTTTGATCGTTCCCTTTAAGACCAGTAGTAGTTTCCGATGCCCATCTGGAGGCATTCTGGAATCTGTAAACTATCAGAGTGTTGTTCAAACACAGAAATTGCATCGGGATTGAATACAACAGTCACCATGCGCACTTTCCTCCATGGGAGTAATGTCCCAAACTGTTTACGCTTTTATCGTTCCCTCGTAGACCAGTATAGTTTCCGATGCACATCTGGGGGCATTCTGCAATCTGTGGACTATCAGAGTGTTGATCAAACACAGAAATTGCATCGGGAATGAATACAACAGTCACTATGCGCACTTTCCTCCTTGGGAGTAATGTCTCAAACAGTGTACGCTTTGATCGTTCCCTGCAAGACCAGTAGTAGTTTCCGATGCACATCTGGAGGCATTCTGTAATCTGTGGACCTTTTAAGTGTTGATGAAACTCAGATATTGAATCGGGATTGAATATAAACGTCACCATGCGCACTTTCCTCCATGGGAGTAATGTCCCAAACAGTTTACGCTTTTATCGTTCCCTGGAAGACCAGTATAGTTTTCGATGCACATCTGGGGGCATTCTGTAATCTGTGAACTATCAGAGTGTTGATGAAACACAGATATTGCCTCGGGAGTGAATACAACAGTCACCATGTGCACTTTCCTCCATGGGAGTAATGTCTCAAACAGTTTAGGCTTTGATCGTTCCCTGGAAGACCAGTAGTTGTTTCCGATGAACATCTGGGGGCATTCTGTAATCTGTGGACTATCAGAGTGTTGATGAAACACAGAAATTGCATCGGGATTGAATACAACAGTCACCATGTGCACTTTCCTCCATGGGAGTAATGTCATAAACAGCTTACGCTTTTATCGTTCCCTGTAAGACCAGTAGTTGTTTCCGATGAACATCTGGGGGCATTCTGGAATGTGTGGTCTATCAGGGTGTTGATGAAACACAGTAATTGCACCGGGATTGAATACAACAGTCACCATGCGCACTTTCCTCCATGGGAGTAATATCTCATACAGTTTTCGCTTTGATCGTTCCCTGGAAGACCAGTAGTAGTTTCCGATGCACATCTGGTGTCATTCTGTAATCTGTGGACTATCAGAGTGTTGATGAGACACAGAAATTGCATCGGGATTGAATACAACATTCACCATGTGCTCTATCTTCCATGAGAGTAATGTCTCAAACAGTCTACGCTTTTATCGTTCCCTGGAAGACCAGTATAGTTTCCGATGCGCATATGGGCATTCTGTAATCTGTGTACTAACAGAGTGTTAATGAAACACAGATATTGCATCGGTATTGAATACAACAGTCACCATGCGCACTTTCCTCCATGGGAGTAATGTCCCAAACAGTTTACGCTTTTATCGTTCCCTGGAAGACCAGTATAGTTTTCGATGAACATCTGGGGGCATTCTGTAATCTGTGGACTATCAGAGTGTTGATGAAACACAGAAAGTGCATCGGGATTGAATACAACAGTCACCATGACCACTTTCCTCCATGGGAGTAATGTCTCAAACAGTTTACGCTTTTATCGTTCCCTGGAAGACCAGTATAGTTTACGATGCACATCTGGTGTCATTCTGTAATCTGTGGACTATCAGAGTGTTGATGAAACACAGAAATTGGATCGGGATTGAATACAACAGTCACCATTCTCACTTTCCTCCATGGGAGTAATGTCTCAAACAGTCTACGCTTTGATCGTTCAATGCAAGACCATTAGTAGTTTCCGATGCACATCTGGAGGCATTCTGTAATCTGTTTACCTTCAAAGTGTTGATGAAACACAGAAATTGTATCGGGATTGAATTTAGCAGTCATCATGCGCATTTTCCTCCATGGGAGCAATGTCTCAATCAGTCTACGCTTTCATCGTTCCCTGGAAGACAAGTAGTAGATTCCGATGCACATCTGGAGGCATTCTGTAATCTGTAAACTATCAGAGTGTTGTTCAAACACAGAAATTGCATCGGGACTGATTACAACAGTCACCATGCGCACTTTCCTCCATGGGAGTAATGTCCCAAACAGTTTACGATTTGATCGTTCCCTGGAAGACCAGTAGTAGTTTCCGATGCACATCTGGGGGCATTCTGTAATGTGTGGACTATCAGAGTGTTGATGAAACATAGAAATTGCATCGGGATTGAATACAACAGACCAAATGCGCACTTTCCTCCATTGGAGTAATGTCTCAAACAGTATACGCTTTGATCGTTCATTGCAAGACAAGTAGAAGTTTCCGATGCACATCTGGAGGCATTCTGTAATCTGTGGACCTTCAAAGTATTGATGAGACACAATAATTGCATCGGGATTCAATACAACTGTCACATTGCGCACTTTCCTCCATGGGAGTAATGTCTCAAACAGTTTACGCTTGGATCGTTCCCTGCAAGACAAGTAGTAGTTTCCGATGCACATCTGGAGGCATTCTGTAATCTGTAAACTATCAGAGTGTTGATGAAACACAGATATTGCCTCGGGAGTGAATACAACAGTCACCATGTGCACTTTCCTCCATGGGAGTAATGTCTCAAACAGTTTAGGCTTTGATCGTTCCCTGGAAGACCAGTAGTTGTTTCCGATGAACATCTGGGGGCATTCTGTAATCTGTGGACTATCAGAGTGTTGATGAAACACAGAAATTGCATCGGGATTGAATACAACAGTCACCATGTGCACTTTCCTCCATGGGAGTAATGTCATAAACAGCTTACGCTTTTATCGTTCCCTGTAAGACAAGTAGTAGTTTCCGATGCACATCTGGAGGCATTCTGTAATCTGTAAACTATCAGAGTGTTGATGAAACACAGATATTGCCTCGGGAGTGAATACAACAGTCACCATGTGCACTTTCCTCCATGGGAGTAATGTCTCAAACAGTTTAGGCTTTGATCGTTCCCTGGAAGACCAGTAGTTGTTTCCGATGAACATCTGGGGGCATTCTGTAATCTGTGGACTATCAGAGTGTTGATGAAACACAGAAATTGCATCGGGATTGAATACAACAGTCACCATGTGCACTTTCCTCCATGGGAGTAATGTCATAAACAGCTTACGCTTTTATCGTTCCCTGTAAGACCAGTAGTTGTTTCCGATGAACATCTGGGGGCATTCTGGAATGTGTGGTCTATCAGGGTGTTGATGAAACACAGTAATTGCATCGGGATTGAATACAACAGTCACCATGCGCACTTTCCTCCATGGGAGTAATATCTCATACAGTTTTCGCTTTGATCGTTCCCTGGAAGACCAGTAGTAGTTTCCGATGCACATCTGGTGTCATTCTGTAATCTGTGGACTATCAGAGTGTTGATGAGACACAGAAATTGCATCGGGATTGAATACAACATTCACCATGTGCTCTATCTTCCATGAGAGTAATGTCTCAAACAGTCTACGCTTTTATCGTTCCCTGGAAGACCAGTATAGTTTCCGATGCGCATCTGGAGGCATTCTGTAATCTGTAAACTATCAGAGTGTTGTTCAAACACAGAAATTGCATCGGGATTGATTACAACAGTCACCATGCGCACTTTCCTCCATGGGAGTAATGTCCCAAACAGTGTACGCTTTGATCGTTCCCTGCAAGACAAGTAGTAGTTTCCGATGCACATCTGGAGGCATTCTGTAATCTGTAAACTATCAGAGTGTTGATGAAACACAGATATTGCCTCGGGAGTGAATACAACAGTCACCATGTGCACTTTCCTCCATGGGAGTAATGTCTCAAACAGTTTAGGCTTTGATCGTTCCCTGGAAGACCAGTAGTTGTTTCCGATGAACATCTTGGGGCATTCTGTAATCTGTGGACTATCAGAGTGTTGATGAAACACAGAAATTGCATCGGGATTGAATACAACAGTCACCATGTGCACTTTCCTCCATGGGAGTAATGTCATAAACAGCTTACGCTTTTATCGTTCCCTGTAAGACCAGTAGTTGTTTCCGATGAACATCTGGGGGCATTCTGGAATGTGTGGTCTATCAGGGTGTTGATGAAACACAGTAATTGCACCGGGATTGAATACAACAGTCACCATGCGCACTTTCCTCCATGGGAGTAATATCTCATACAGTTTTCGCTTTGATCGTTCCCTGGAAGACCAGTAGTAGTTTCCGATGCACATCTGGTGTCATTCTGTAATCTGTGGACTATCAGAGTGTTTATGAGACACAGAAATTGCATCGGGATTGAATACAACATTCACCATGTGCTCTATCTTCCATGAGAGTAATGTCTCAAACAGTCTACGCTTTTATCGTTCCCTGGAAGACCAGTATAGTTTCCGATGCGCATATGGGCATTCTGTAATCTGTGTACCAACAGAGTGTTAATGAAACACAGATATTGCATCGGTATTGAATACAACAGTCACCATGCGCACTTTCCTCCATAGGAGTAATATCTCAAACAGTCTACGCTTTGATCGTTCCCTGCAAGACCAGTAGTAGTTACCGATGCACATCTGGAGCCATTCTGTAATCTGTGGACCTTTAATGTGTTGATGAAACACAGAAATTGCCTCGGGATTGAATACAACAGTCACCATGCGCACTTTCCTCCATGGGAGTAATGTCCCAAACAGTTTACGCTTTTATCGTTCCCTGGAAGACCAGTATAGTTTTCGATGAACATCTGGGGGCATTCTGTAATCTGTGGACTATCAGAGTGTTGATGAAACACAGAAATTGCATCGGGATTGAATACAACAGTCACCATGCCCACTTTCCTCCATGGGAGTAATGTCCCAAACAGTTTACGCTTTTATCGTTCCCTGGAAGACCAGTATAGTTTTGGATGCACATCTGGGGGCATTCTGTAATCTGTGGACTATCAGAGTGTTGATGAAACACAGAAATTGCATCGGGATTGAATACAACAGTCACCATGCGCACTTTCCTCCTTGGGAGTAATGTGTCAAACAGTCTACGCTTTGATCGTTCCCTGCAAGACCAGTAGTAGTTTCCGATGCACATCTGGAGGCATTCTGTAATCTGTGGACCTTTGAAGTGTTGATGAAACTCAGAAATTGCCTCGGGATTGAATATAAAAGTCACCATGCGCACTTTCCTCCATGGGAGTAATGTCTCTAACAGTCTACGATTTGATTGTTTCCTGGAAGACCAGTAGTAGTTTCTAATGCACAACTGGAGGCATTCTGTAATCTGTGGACCTTCAAAGTGTTGATGAAACACGGAAATTGCATCGGGAGTGAATACAACAGTCACCATGCGTACTTTCCTCCACGGGAGTAATGTCTCAAACAGTTTACGCTTTTATCGTTCCCTGGAAGACCAGTGTAGTTTCCGATACACATCTGGGGACATTCTGCAATCTGTGGACTATCAGAGTGTTGATGAGACACAGAAATTGCCTCGGGATTGAATACAACGGTCATCATGCGCATTTTCCTCCATGGGAGTCATGTCTCAAACAGTCTACGCTTTGATCGTTCCCTTTAAGACCGGTAGTAGTTTCCGATGCCCATCTGGAGGCATTCTGGAATCTGTAAACTATCAGAGTGTTGTTCAAACAGAGAAATTGCATCGGGATTGAATACAACAGTCACCATGCGCACTTTCCTCCATGGGAGTAATGTCCCAAACTGTTTACGCGTTTATCGTTCCCTGGTAGACCAGTATAGTTTCCGATGCACATCTGTGGGCATTCTGCAATCTGTGGACTATCAGAGTGTTGATCAAACACAGAAATTGCATCGGGATTGAATACAACAGTCACTATGCGCACTTTCCTCCTTGGGAGTAATGTCTCAAACAGTGTACGCTTTGATCGTTCATTGCAAGACCAGTAGTATTTTCCGATGCACATCTGGAGGCATTCTGTAATCTGTGGACCTTTTAAGTGTTGATGAAACTCAGAAATTGAATCGGGATTGAATATAAACGTCACCATGCCCACTTTCCTCCATGGGAGTAATGTCCCAAACAGTTTACGCTTTTATCGTTCCCTGGAAGACCAGTATAGTTTTCGATGCACATCTGGGGGCATTCTGTAATCTGTGAACTACCAGAGTGTTGATGAAACACAGATATTGCCTCGGGAGTGAATACAACAGTCACCATGTGCACTTTCCTCCATGGGAGTAATGTCTCAAACAGTTTAGGCTTTGATCGTTCCCTGGAAGACCAGTAGTTGTTTCCGATGAACATCTGGGGGCATTCTGTAATCTGTGGACTATCAGAGTGTTGATGAAACACAGAAATTGCATCGGGATTGAATACAACAGTCACCATGTGCACTTTCCTCCATGGGAGTAATGTCATAAACAGTTTACGCTTTTATCGTTCCCTGTAAGACCAGTAGTTGTTTCCGATGAACATCTGGGGGCATTCTGGAATGTGTGGTCTATCAGGGTGTTGATGAAACACAGTAATTGCACCGGGATTGAATACAACAGTCACCATGCGCACTTTCCTCCATGGGAATAATGTCTCTAACAGTCTACGCTTTGATCGTTCCCCGCAAGACCAGTAGTAGTTTCCGATGCACATCTGGAGGCATTCTGGAATCTGTAAACTATCAGAGTGTTGATCAAACACAGAATTTGCATCGGGATTTAATACAACAGTCACCATGCGCACTTCCCTCCATGGGAGTAATGTCTCTAACAGTTTACGCTTTGAACGTTCCCTGCAAGACCAGTAGTAGTTTCCAATGCACATCTGGAGGCATTCCGTAATCTGCTGACCTTCAATGTGTTGATGAAACACAGATATTGCCTCGGGATTGAATACAACAGTCACCATGCGCACTTTCCTCCATGGGAGTAATGTCTCAATCAGTCTACGGTTTGATCATTTAATGGAAGACCAGTAGTAGTTTCCGATGCACATCTGGAGAATTCTGTAATCTGTGGACCTTCAAAGTGTTGATGAAACGCAGGAATTGCCGCGGGATTGAATACAACAGTCACCGTGCGCACTTTCCTCCATGGGAGTAATGTCTCAAACAGTCTACGCTTTGATCGTTCCCTGCAAGACCAGTAGTAGTTTACGATGCACATCTGGAAGCATTCTGTAATCTGTGGACCATTAAAGTGTTGAAGAAACACAGAAATTGTCTCGGGATTGAATACAACAGTCACCATGCTCACTTTCCTCCAAGGGAGTAATGTCTCAAACCGTCTACGATTTGATCGTATCCTGAAGACCAGTGGTAGTTTCCGATGCACATCTGGTGTCATTATGTAATCTGTGGACTATCAGAGTGTTGATGCAACACAGAAATTGCATCGGGATTGAATACAACAGTCACCATGCGCACTTTACTCCATGGGTTTAATGTCTCAAACAGTTTACGCTTTTATCGTTCCCTGGAAGACCAGTGTAGTTTCCGATGCACATCAGGGCGCACACTGTAATCTGTGGACTATCAGAGTGTTGATGAAACACAGAAATTGCATCGGGATTGAATACAACAGTCACCATTCACACTTTCCTCCATGGGAGTAATGTCTCAAACAGTCTACGCTTTGATCGTTCAATGCAAGACCATTAGTAGTTTCCGATGCACATCTGGAGGCATTCTGTAATCTGTTTACCTTCAAAGTGTTGATGAAACACAGAAATTGCCTCGGGATTGAATGTAACAGTCATCATGCGCTTTTTCCTCCATGGGAGCAATGTCTCAATCAGTCTACGCTTTCATCGTTCCCTGGAAGACAAGTAGTAGTTTCCGATGCACATCTGGAGGCATTCTGTAATCTGTAAACTATCAGAGTGTTGTTCAAACACAGAAATTGCATCGGGATTGAATACAACAGTCACCATGCGCACTTTCCTCCATGGGAGTAATGTCCCAAACAGTTTACGATTTGATCGTTCCCTGGAAGACCAGTAGTAGTTTCCGATGCACATCTGGTGTCATTCTGTAATCTGTGGACTATCAGAGTGTTGATGAAACACAGAAATTGCATCAGGATTGAATTCAACAATCCCCTTGTGCACTTTTCTCCATGAGAGTAATGTCTCAAACAGTCTACGCTTTGATCGTTCATTGCAAGACAAGTAGAAGTTTCCGATGCACATCTGGAGGCATTCTGTAATCAGTGGACCTTCAAAGTGTTGATGAGACACAGAAATTGCATCGGGATTCAATACAACTGTCACCATGCGCACTTTCCTCGATGGGAGTAATGTCTCAAACAGTTTACGCTTGGATCGTTCCCTGCAAGACCACTAGTAGTGTCCGATGTACATCTGGAGACATTCTGCAATCTGTGGACTTTCAAAGTGTTGATGAAACACAGAAATTGCCTCGGGATTGAATACAACTGTCATCATGCGCATTTTCCTCCATGGGAGTCATGTCTCAAACAGTCTACGCTTTGATCGTTCCCTTTAAGACCAGTAGTAGTTTCCGATGCCCATCTGGAGGCATTCTGGAATCTGTAAACCATCAGAGTGTTGCTCAAACACAGAAATTGCATCGGGATTGAATACAACAGTCACCATGCGCACTTTCCTCCATGGGAGTAATGTCCCAAACTGTTTACGCTTTTATCGTTCCCTGGTAGACCAGTATAGTTTTCGATGCACATCTGGGGGCATTCTGTAATCTGTGAACTATCAGAGTGTTGATGAAACACAGATATTGCCTAGGGAGTGAATACAACAGTCACCATGTGCACTTTCCTCCATGGGAGTAATGTCTCAAACAGTTTAGGCCTTGATCGTTCCCTGGAAGACCAGTAGTAGTTTCCGATGAACATCTGGGGGCATTCTGTAATCTGTGGACTATCAGAGTGTTGATGAATTACAGAAATTGCATCGGGATTGAATACAACAGTCACCATGTGCACTTTCCTCCATGGGAGTAATGTCATAAACAGTTTACGCTTTTATCGTTCCCTGTAAGACCAGTAGTTGTTTCCGATGAACATCTGGGGGCATTCTGGATTGTGTGGTCTATCAGGGTGTTGATGAAACACAGTAATTGCACCGGGCTTGAATACAACAGTCACCATGCGCACTTTCCTCCATGGGAGTAATATCTCATACAGTTTTCGCTTTGATCGTTCCCTGGAAGACCAGTAGTAGTTTCCGATGCACATCTGGTGTCATTCTGTAATCTGTGGACTATCAGAGTGTTGATGAAACACAGAAATTGCATCGGGATTGAATACAACATTCACCATGTGCCCTATCCTCCATGAGAGTAATGTCTCAAACAGTCTACGCTTTTATCGTTCCCTGGAAGACCAGTATAGTTTCCGATGCACAGATGGGCATTCTGTAATCTGTGTACTAACAGAGTGTTAATGAAACACAGAAATTGCATCGATATTGAATACAACAGTCACCATGCGCACTTTCCTCCATAGGAGTAATATCTCAAACAGTCTACGCTTTGATCGTTCCCTGCAAGACCAGTAGTAGTTACCGATGCACATCTGGAGCCATTCTGTAATCTGTGGACCTTTAATGTGTTGGTGAAACACAGAAATTGCCTCGGGATTGAATACAACAGTCACCATGCGCACTTTCCTCCATGGGAGTAATGTCCCAAACAGTTTACGCTTTTATCGTTCCCTGGAAGACCAGTATAGTTTTCGATGCACATCTGTGGGCATTCTGTAATCTGTGGACTATCAGAGTGTTGATGAAACTCAGAAATTGCATCGGGATTGAATACAACAGTCACCATGCCCACTTTCCTCCATGGGAGTAATGTCCCAAACAGTTTACGCTTTTATCGTTCCCTGGAAGACCAGTATAGTTTTGGATGCACATCTGGGGGCATTCTGTAATCTGTGGACTATCAGAGTGTTGATGAAACACAGAAATTGCATCGGGATTGTATACAACAGTCACCATGCGCACTTTCCTCCTTGGGAGTAATGTCTCAAACAGTCTACGCTTTGATCGTTCCCTTTAAGACCAGTAGTAGTTTCCGATGCCCATCTGGAGGCATTCTGGAATCTGTAAACTATCAGAGTGTTGTTCAAACACAGAAATTGCATCGGGATTGAATACAACAGTCACCATGCGCACTTTCCTCCATAGGAGTAATGTCCCAAACTGTTTACGCTTTTATCGTTCCCTGGTAGACCAGTATAGTTTCCGATGCACATCTGGGGGCATTCTGCAATCTGTGGACTATCAGAGTGTTGATGAAACACAGAAATTGCATCGGGATTGAATACAACAGTCACTATGCGCACTTTCCTCCTTGGGAGTAATGTCTCAAACAGTTTAGGCTTTGATCGTTCCCTGGAAGTCCAGTAGTTGTTTCCGATGAACATCTGGGGGCATTCTGTAATCTGTGGACTATCAGAGTGTTGATGAAACACAGAAATTGCATCGGGATTGAATACAACAGTCACCATGTGCACTTTCCTCCATGGGAGTAAAGTCATAAACAGTTTACGTTTTATCGTTCCCTGTAAGACCAGTAGTTGTTTCCGATGAACATGTGGGGGCATTCTGGAATGTGTGGTCTATCAGGGTGTTGATGAAACACAGTAATTGCACCGGGATTGAATACAACAGTCACCATGCGCACTTTCCTCCATGGAAGTAATATCTCTTACAGTTTTCGATTTGATCGTTCCCTGGAAGACCAGTAGTAGTTTCCGATGCACAAATGGAGGAATTCTGTAATCTGTGGACCTTCAAGGTGTTGATGAAACACAGGAATTGCCGCGGGATTGAATACAACAGTCACCATGTTCACTTTCCTCCATGGGAGAAATGTCTCAAACAGTCTACGCTTTGATCGTTCCCTGCAAGACCAGTAGTAGTTTACGATGCACATCTGGAAGCATTCTGTAATCTGTGGACCATTAAAGTGTTGAAGAAACACAGAAATTGTCTCGGGATTGAATACAACAGTCACCATTCTCACTTTCCTCCAAGGGAGTAATGTCTCAAACCGTCTACGATTTGATCGTATCCTGAAGACCAGTGGTAGTTTCCGATGCACATCTGGTGTCATTCTGTAATCTGTGGACTATCAGAGTGTTGATGCAACACAGAAATTGCATCGGGATTGAATACAACAGTCACCATGCGCACTTTACTCCATGGGTTTAATGTCTCAAACAGTTTACGCTTTTATCGTTCCCTGGAAGACCAGTGTAGTTTCCGATGCACATCAGGGCGCACACTGTAATCTGTGGACTATCAGAGTGTTGATGAGACACAGATATTGCATCAGGATTGAATACAACAGTCACCATTCACACTTTCCTCCATGGGAGTAATGTCTCAAACAGTCTACGCTTTGATCGTTCAATGCAAGACCATTAGTAGTTTCCGATGCACATCTGGAGGCATTCTGTAATCTGTTTACCTTCAAAGTGTTGATGAAACACAGAAATTGCCTCGGGATTGAATTTAACAGTCATCATGCGCTTTTTCCTCCATGGGAGCAATGTCTCAATCAGTCTACGCTTTCATCGTTCCCTGGAAGACAAGTAGTAGTTTCCGATGCACATCTGGAGGCATTCTGTAATCTGTAAACTATCAGAGTGTTGTTCAAACACAGAAATTGCATCGGGATTGAATACAACAGTCACCATGCGCACTTTCCTCCATGGAAGTAATGTCCCAAACAGTTTACGATTTGATCGTTCCCTGGAAGACCAGTAGTAGTTTCCGATGCACATCTGGTGACATTCTGTAATCTGTGGACTATCAGAGTGTTGATGAAACACAGAAATTGCATCAGGATTGAATACAACAATCCCCTTGTGCACTTTTCTCCATGAGAGTTATGTCTCAAACAGTCTACGCTTTGATCGTTCATTGCAAGACAAGTAGAAGTTTCCGATGCACATCTGGAGGCATTCTGTAATCAGTGGACCTTCAAAGTGTTGATGAGACACAGAAATTGCATCGGGATTCAATACAACTGTCACCATGCGCACTTTCCTCCATGGGAGTAATGTCTTAAACAGTTTACGCTTGGATTGTTCCCTGCAAGACCACTAGTAGTGTCCGATGTACATCTGGAGACATTCTGTAATCTGTGGACTTTCAAAGTGTTGATGAAACACAGAAATTGCCTCGGGATTGAATACAACGGTCATCATGCGCATTTTCCTCCATGGGAGTCATGTCTCAAACAGTCTACGCTTTGATCGTTCCCTTTAAGACCAGTAGTAGTTTCCGATGCCCATCTGGAGGCATTCTGGAATCTGTAAACTATCAGAGTGTTGTTCAAACACAGAAATTGCATCGGGATTGAATACAACACTCACCATGCGCTCTTTCCTCCATGGGAGTAATGTCCCAAACTGTTTACGCTTTTATCGTTCCCTGGTAGACCAGTATAGTTTTCGATGCACATCTGGGGGCATTCTGTAATCTGTGGACCTTTTAAGTGTGATGAAACTCAGAAATTGAATCGGGATTGAATATAAACGTCACCATGCACACTTTCCTCCATGGGAGTAATGTCCCAAAGAGTTTACGCTTTTATCGTTCCCTGGAAGACCAGTATAGTTTTCGATGCACATCTGGGGGCATTCTGTAATCTGTGAACTATCAGAGTGTTGATGAAACACAGATATTGCCTCGGGAGTGAATACAACAGTCACCATGTGCACTTTCCTCCATGGGAGTAATGTCTCAAACAGTTTAGGCTTTGATCGTTCCCTGGAAGACCAGTAGTTGTTTCCGATGAACATCTGGGGGCATTCTGTAATCTGTGGACTATCAGAGTGTTGATGAAACACAGAAATTGCATCGGGATTGAATACAACAGTCACCATGTGCACTTTCCTCCATGGGAGTAATGTCATAAACAGTTTACGCTTTTATCGTTCCCTGTAAGACCAGTAGTTGTTTCCGATGAACATGTGGGGGCATTCTGGAATGTGTGGTCTATCAGGGTGTTGATGAAACACAGTAATTGCACCGGGATTGAATACAACAGTCACCATGCGCACATTCCTCCATGGGAGTAATATCTCTTACAGTTTTCGCTTTGATCGTTCCCTGGAAGACCAGTAGTAGTTTCCGATGCACATCTGGTGTCATTCTGTAATCAGTGGACTATCAGAGTGTTGATGAAACACAGATATTGCATCGGGATTGAATACAACATTCACCATGTGCTCTATCCTCCATGAGAGTAATGTCTCAAACAGTCTACGCTTTTATCGTTCCCTGCAAGACCAGTAGTAGTTTCCAATGCACATCTGGAGGCATTCCGTAATCTGCTGACCTTCAATGTGTTGATGAAACACAGATATTGCCTCGGGATTGAATACAACAGTCACAATGCGCACTTTCCTCCATGGGAGTAATGTCTCAAACAGTCTACGGTTTGATCATTTAATGGAAGACCAGTAGTAGTTTCCGATGCACATCTGGAGGCATTCTGTAATCTGTAAACTATCAGAGAGTTGTTCAAACACAGATATTGCATCGGGATTGAATACAACAGTCACCATGAGCACTTTCCTCCATGGGAGTAATGTCTCTAACAGTCTACGCTTTGATCGTTCCCAGCAAGACCAGTAGTAGTTTCCGATGCACAAATGGAGGAATTCTGTAATCTGTGGACCTTCAAGGTGTTGATGAAACACAGGAATTGCCGCGGGATTGAATACAACAGTCACCGTGCGCACTTTCATCCATGGGAGTAATGTCTCAAACAGTCTTCGCTTTGATCGTTTCCTGGAAGACCAGTACAGTTTCCGATGCTCATCTGGAGGCATTCTGTAATCTGTGGACCTTCAAAGTGTTGACGAAACATAGAATTTGCCTCCTGATTGAATACAACAGTCGTCATGCGCATTTTCCTACATGGGAGTAACGTCTCAAGCAGTCTACGGTTTGATCGTTTCCTAGATGACCAGTAGTAGTTTCCGATGCTCATCTGGAGAATTCTGTAATCTTTGGACCTTCAAAGTGTTGATGAAACACAGAAATTGCATCGGGATTGAATACAACAGTCACCATGCGCACTTTCCTCCAAGGGAGTGATGTCTCAAACAGTTTACGCTTTGATCGTTCCCTGGAAGACCAGTATAGTTTCCGATGCACATATGGGGTCTTTCTGTAATCTGTGGACTATCAGTGTGTTGATGAAACACAGAAATTGCATCGGGATTGAATACAACAGTCACCATGTCCACTTTCCTCCAGGGGAGTAATGTCTCAAACAGTCTACGCTTTGATCGTTCCCTGCAAGACCAGTAGTAGTTTACGATGCACATCTGGAAGCATTCTGTAATCTGTGGACCATTAAAGTGTTGAAGAAACACAGAAATTGTCTCGGGATTGAATACAACAGTCACCATGCTCACTTTCCTCCAAGGGAGTAATGTCTCAAACCGTCTACGATTTGATCGTATCCTGAAGACCAGTGGTAGTTTCCGATGCACATCTGGTGTCATTCTGTAATCTGTGGACTATCAGAGTGTTGATGCAACACAGAAATTGCATCGGGATTGAATACAACAGTCACCATGCGCACTTTACTCCATGGGTTTAATGTCTCAAACAGTTTACGCTTTTATCGTTCCCTGGAAGACCAGTGTAGTTTCCGATGCACATCAGGGCGCACACTGTAATCTGTGGACTATCAGAGTGTTGATGAGACACAGAAATTGCATCGGGATTGAATACAACAGTCACCATTCACACTTTCCTCCATGGGAGTAATGTCTCAAACAGTCTACGCTTTGATCGTTCAATGCAAGACCATTAGTAGTTTCCGATGCACATCTGGAGGCATTCTGTAATCTGTTTACCTTCAAAGTGTTGATGAAACACAGAAATTGCCTCGGGATTGAATTTAACAGTCATCATGCGCTTTTTCCTCCATGGGAGCAATGTCTCAATCAGTCTACGCTTTCATCGTTCCCTGGAAGACAAGTAGTAGTTTCCGATGCACATCTGGAGGCATTCTGTAATCTGTAAACTATCAGAGTGTTGTTCAAACACAGAAATTGCATCGGGATTGAATACAACAGTCACCATGCGCACTTTCCTCCATGGGAGTAATGTCCCAAACAGTTTACGATTTGATCGTTCCCTGGAAGACCAGTAGTAGTTTCCGATGCACATCTGGTGACATTCTGTAATCTGTGGACTATCAGAGTGTTGATGAAACACAGAAATTGCATCAGGATTGAATACAACAATCCCCTTGTGCACTTTTCTCCATGAGAGTTATGTCTCAAACAGTCTACGCTTTGATCGTTCATTGCAAGACAAGTAGAAGTTTCCGATGCACATCTGGAGGCATTCTGTAATCAGTGGACCTTCAAAGTGTTGATGAGACACAGAAATTGCATCGGGATTCAATACAACTGTCACCATGCGCACTTTCCTCCATGGGAGTAATGTCTTAAACAGTTTACGCTTGGATTGTTCCCTGCAAGACCACTAGTAGTGTCCGATGTACATCTGGAGACATTCTGTAATCTGTGGACTTTCAAAGTGTTGATGAAACACAGAAATTGCCTCGGGATTGAATACAACGGTCATCATGCGCATTTTCCTCCATGGGAGTCATGTCTCAAACAGTCTACGCTTTGATCGTTCCCTTTAAGACCAGTAGTAGTTTCCGATGCCCATCTGGAGGCATTCTGGAATCTGTAAACTATCAGAGTGTTGTTCAAACACAGAAATTGCATCGGGATTGAATACAACACTCACCATGCGCACTTTCCTCCATGGGAGTAATGTCCCAAACTGTTTACGCTTTTATCGTTCCCTGGTAGACCAGTATAGTTTCCGATGCACATCTGGGGGCATTCTGCAATCTGTGGACTATCAGAGTGTTGATCAAACACAGAAATTGCATCGGGATTGAACACAACAGTCACTATGCGCACTTTCCTCCTTGGGAGTAATGTCTCAAACAGTGTACGCTTTGATCGTTCCCTGCAAGACCAGTAGTAGTTTCCGATGCACATCTGGAGGCATTCTGTAATCTGTGGACCTTTTAAGTGTTGATGAAACTCAGAAATTGAATCGGGATTGAATATAAACGTCACCATGCGCACTTTCCTCCATGGGAGTAATGTCCCAAACAGTTTACGCTTTTATCGTTCCCTGGAAGACCAGTATAGTTTTCGATGCACATCTGGGGGCATTCTGTAATCTGTGAACTATCAGAGTGTTGATGAAACACAGATATTGCCTCGGGAGTGAATACAACAGTCACCATGTGCACTTTCCTCCATGGGAGTAATGTCTCAAACAGTTTAGGCTTTGATCGTTCCCTGGAAGACCAGTAGTTGTTTCCGATGAACATCTGGGGGCATTCTGTAATCTGTGGACTATCAGAGTGTTGATGAAACACAGAAATTGCATCGGGATTGAATACAACAGTCACCATGTGCACTTTCCTCCATGGGAGTAATGTCATAAACCGTTTACGCTTTTATCGTTCCCTGTAAGACCAGTAGTTGTTTCCGATGAACATCTGGGGGCATTCTGGATTGTGTGGTCTATCAGGGTGTTGATGAAACACAGTAATTGCACTGGGATTGAATACAACAGTCACCATGCGCACTTTCCTCCATGGGAGTAATATCTCATACAGTTTTCGCTTTGATCGTTCCCTGGAAGACCAGTAGTAGTTTCCGATGCACATCTGGTGTCATTCTGTAATCTGTGGACTATCAGAGTGTTGATGAAACACAGAAATTGCATCGGGATTGAATACAACATTCACCATGTGCTCTATCCTCCATGAGAGTAATGTCTCAAACAGTCTACGCTTTTATCGTTCCCTGGAAGACCAGTATAGTTTCCGATGCACGTATGGGCATTCTGTAATCTGTGTACTAACAGAGTGTTAATGAAACACAGAAATTGCATCGGGATTGAATACAACAGTCACCATGCGCACTTTCCTCCATAGGAGTAATATCTCAAACAGTCTACGCTTTGATCGTTCCCTGCAAGACCAGTAGTAGTTACCGATGCACATCTGGAGCCATTCTGTAATCTGTGGACCTTTAATGTGTTGATGAAACACAGAAATTGCCTCGGGATTGAATACAACAGTCACCATGCGCACTTTCCTCCATGGGAGTAATGACCCAAACAGTTTACGCTTTTATCGTTCCCTGGAAGACCAGTATAGTTTTCGATGCACATCTGGGGGCATTCTGTAATCTGTGGACTATCAGAGTGTTGATGAAACTCAGAAATTGCATCGGGATTGAATACAACAGTCACCATGCCCACTTTCCTCCATGGTAGTAATGTCCCAAACAGTTTACGCTTTTATCGTTCCCTGGAAGACCAGTATAGTTTTGGATGCACATCTGGGGGCATTCTGTAATCTGTGGACTATCAGAGTGTTGATGAAACACAGAAATTGCATCGGGATTGTATACAACAGTCACCATGCGCACTTTCCTCCTTGGGAGTAATGTCTCAAACAGTCTACGCTTTGATCGTTCCCTGCAAGACCAGTAGTAGTTTCCGATGCACATCTGGAGGCATTCTGTAATCTGTGGACCTTTGAAGTGTTGATGAAACTCAGAAATTGCCTCGGGATTGAATATAAAAGTCACCATGCGCACTTTCCTTCATGGGAGTAATGTCTCAAACAGTCTACGATTTGATCGTTTCCTGGAAGACCAGTAGTAGTTTCTAATGCACATCTGGAGGCATTCTGTAATCTGTGGACCTTCAAAGTGTTGATAAAACACGGAAATTGCATCGGGAGTGAATACAACAGTCACCATGCGTACTTTCCTCCACAGGAGTAATGTCTCAAACAGTTTACGCTTTTATCGTTCCCTGGAAGACCAGTGTAGTTTCCGATGCACATCTGGGGACATTCTGCAATCTGTGGACTATCAGAGTGTTGATGAGACACAGAAATTGCATCGGGATTCAATACAACTGTCACCATGCGCACTTTCCTCCATGGGAGTAATGTCTCAAACAGTTTACGCTTGGATCGTTCCCTGCAAGACCACTAGTAGTGTCCGATGTACATCTGGAGGTATTCTGTAATCTGTGGACTTTCAAAGTGTTGATGAAACACAGAAATTGCCTCGGGATTGAATACAACGGTCATCAAGCGCATTTTCCTCCATGGGAGTCATGTCTCAAACAGTCTATGCTTTGATTGTTCCCTTTAAGACCAGTAGTAGTTTCCGATGGCCATCTGGAGGCATTCTGGAATCTGTAAACTATCAGAGTGTTGTTCAAACACAGAAATTGCATCGGGATTGAATACAACAGTCACCATGCGCACTTTCCTCCATGGGAGTAATGTCCCAAACTGTTTACGCTTTTATCGTTCCCTGGTAGACCAGTATAGTTTCCGATGCACATCTGGGGGCATTCTGCAATCTGTGGACTATCAGAGTGTTGATCAAACACAGAAATTGCATCGGGATTGAATACAACAGTCACTATGCGCACTTTCCTCCATGGGAGTAATGTCTCAAACAGTTTAGGCTTTGATCGTTCCCTGGAAGACCAGTAGTTGTTTCCGATGAACATCTGGGGGCATTCTGTAATCTGTGGACTATCAGAGTGTTGATGAAACACAGAAATTGCATCGGGATTGAATACAACAGTCACCATGTGCACTTTCCTCCATGGGAGTAATGTCATAAACAGTTTACGCTTTTATCGTTCCCTGTAAGACCAGTAGTTGTTTCCGATGAACATGTGGGGGCATTCTGGAATGTGTGGTCTATCAGGGTGTTGATGAAACACAGTAATTGCACCGGGATTGAATACAACAGTCACCATGCGCACTTTCCTCCATGGGAGTAATATCTCTTACAGTTTTCGCTTTGATCGTTCCCTGGAAGACCAGTAGTAGTTTCCGATGCACATCTGGTGTCATTCTGTAATCAGTGGACTATCAGAGTGTTGATGAAACACAGATATTGCATCGGGATTGAATACAACATTCACCATGTGCTCTATCCTCCATGAGAGTAATGTCTCAAACAGTCTACGCTTTTATCGTTCCCTGCAAGACCAGTAGTAGTTTCCAATGCACATCTGGAGGCATTCCGTAATCTGCTGACCTTCAATGTGTTGATGAAACACAGATATTGCCTCGGGATTGAATACAACAGTCACCATGCGCACTTTCCTCCATGGGAGTAATGACTCAAACAGTCTACGGTTTGATCATTTAATGGAAGACCAGTAGTAGTTTCCGATGCACATCTGGAGGCATTCTGTAATCTGTAAACTATCAGAGAGTTGTTCAAACACAGATATTGCATCGGGATTGAATACAACAGTCACCATGAGCACTTTCCTCCATGGGAGTAATGTCTCTAACAGTCTACGCTTTGATCGTTCCCAGCAAGACCAGTAGTAGTTTCCGATGCACAAATGGAGGAATTCTGTAATCTGTGGACCTTCAAGGTGTTGATGAAACACAGGAATTGCCGCGGGATTGAATACAACAGTCACCGTGCGCACTTTCATCCATGGGAGTAATGTCTCAAACAGTCTTCGCTTTGATCGTTTCCTGGAAGACCAGTACAGTTTCCGATGCACATCTGGAGGCATTCTGTAATCTGTGGACCTTCAAAGTGTTGACGAAACATAGAATTTGCCTCCTGATTGAATACAACAGTCGTCATGCGCATTTTCCTACATGGGAGTAACGTCTCAAGCAGTCTACGGTTTGATCGTTTCCTAGATGACCAGTAGTAGTTTCCGATGCACATCTGGAGAATTCTGTAATCTTTGGACCTTCAGGTGTTGATGAAACACAGAAATTGCATCGGGATTGAATACAACAGTCACCATGCGCACTTTCCTCCAAGGGAGTGATGTCTCAAACAGTTTACGCTTTGATCGTTCCCTGGAAGACCAGTATAGTTTCCGATGCACATATGGGGTCTTTCTGTAATCTGTGGACTATCAGTGTGTTGATGAAACACAGAAATTGCATCGGGATTGAATACAACAGTCACCATGTTCACTTTCCTCCATGGGAGTAATGTCTCAAACAGTCTACGCTTTGATCGTTCCCTGCAAGACCAGTAGTAGTTTACGATGCACATCTGGAAGCATTCTGTAATCTGTGGACCATTAAAGTGTTGAAGAAACACAGAAATTGTCTCGGGATTGAATACAACAGTCACCATGCTCACTTTCCTCCAAGGGAGTAATGTCTCAAACCGTCTACGATTTGATCGTATCCTGAAGACCAGTGGTAGTTTCCGATGCACATCTGGTGTCATTCTGTAATCTGTGGACTATCAGAGTGTTGATGCAACACAGAAATTGCATCGGGATTGAATACAACAGTCACCATGCGCACTTTACTCCATGGGTTTACTGTCTCAAACAGTTTACGCTTTTATCGTTCCCTGGAAGACCAGTGTAGTTTCCGATGCACATCAGGGCGCACACTGTAATCTGTGGACTATCAGAGTGTTGATGAGACACAGAAATTGCATCGGGATTGAATACAACAGTCACCATTCACACTTTCCTCCATGGGAGTAATGTCTCAAACAGTCTACGCTTTGATCGTTCAATGCAAGACCATTAGTAGTTTCCGATGCACATCTGGAGGCATTCTGTAATCTGTTTACCTTCAAAGTGTTGATGAAACACAGAAATTGCCTCGGGATTGAATTTAACAGTCATCATGCGCTTTTTCCTCCATGGGAGCAATGTCTCAATCAGTCTACGCTTTCATCGTTCCCTGGAAGACAAGTAGTAGTTTCCGATGCACATCTGGAGGCATTCTGTAATCTGTAAACTATCAGAGTGTTGTTCAAACACAGAAATTGCATCGGGATTGAATACAACAGTCACCATGCGCACTTTCCTCCATGGGAGTAATGTCCCAAACAGTTTACGATTTGATCGTTCCCTGGAAGACCAGTAGTAGTTTCCGATGCACATCTGGTGACATTCTGTAATCTGTGGACTATCAGAGTGTTGATGAAACACAGATATTGCATCAGGATTGAATACAACAATCCCCTTGTGCACTTTTCTCCATGAGAGTTATGTCTAAAACAGTCTACGCTTTGATCGTTCATTGCAAGACAAGTAGAAGTTTCCGATGCACATCTGGAGGCATTCTGTAATCAGTGGACCTTCAAAGTGTTGATGAGACACAGAAATTGCATCGGGATTCAATACAACTGTCACCATGCGCACTTTCCTCCATGGGAGTAATGTCTTAAACAGTTTACGCTTGGATTGTTCCCTGCAAGACCACTAGTAGTGTCCGATGTACATCTGGAGACATTCTGTAATCTGTGGACTTTCAAAGTGTTGATGAAACACAGAAAATGCGTCGGGATTGAATACAACGGTCATCATGCGCATTTTCCTCCATGGGAGTCATGTCTCAAACAGTCTACGCTTTGATCGTTCCCTTTAAGACCAGTAGTAGTTTCCGATGCCCATCTGGAGGCATTCTGGAATCTGTAAACTATCAGAGTGTTGTTCAAACACAGAAATTGCATCGGGATTGAATACAACACTCACCATGCGCACTTTCCTCCATGGGAGTAATGTCCCAAACTGTTTACGCTTTTATCGTTCCCTGGTAGACCAGTATAGTTTCCGATGCACATCTGGGGGCATTCTGCAATCTGTGGACTATCAGAGTGTTGATCAAACACAGAAATTGCATCGGGATTGAACACAACAGTCACTATGCGCACTTTCCTCCTTGGGAGTAATGTCTCAAACAGTGTACGCTTTGATCGTTCCCTGCAAGACCAGTAGTAGTTTCCGATGCACATCTGGAGGCATTCTGTTATCTGTGGACCTTCTAAGTGTTGATGAAACTCAGAAATTGAATCGGGATTGAATATAAACGTCACCATGCGCACTTTCCTCCATGGGAGTAATGTCATAAACAGTTTATGCTTTTATCGTTCCCTGTAAGACCAGTAGTTGTTTCCGATGAACATCTGGGGGCATTCTGGATTGTGTGGTCTATCAGGGTGTTGATGAAACACAGTAATTGCACTGGGATTGAATACAACAGTCACCATGCGCACTTTCCTCCATGGGAGTAATATCTCATACAGTTTTCGCTTTGATCGTTCCCTGGAAGACCAGTAGTAGTTTCCGATGCACATCTGGTGTCATTCTGTAATCTGTGGACTATCAGAGTGTTGATGAAACACAGAAATTGCATCGGGATTGAATACAACATTCACCATGTGCTCTATCCTCCATGAGAGTAATGTCTCAAACAGTCTACGCTTTTATCGTTCCCTGGAAGACCAGTATAGTTTCCGATGCACGTATGGGCATTCTGTAATCTGTGTACTAACAGAGTGTTAATGAAACACAGAAATTGCATCGGGATTGAATACAACAGTCACCATGCGCACTTTCCTCCATAGGAGTAATATCTCAAACAGTCTACGCTTTGATCGTTCCCTGCAAGACCAGTAGTAGTTACCGATGCACATCTGGAGCCATTCTGTAATCTGTGGACCTTTAATGTGTTGATGAAACACAGAAATTGCCTCGGGATTGAATACAACAGTCACCATGCGCACTTTCCTCCATGGGAGTAATGACCCAAACAGTTTACGCTTTTATCGTTCCCTGGAAGACCAGTATAGTTTTCGATGCACATCTGGGGGCATTCTGTAATCTGTGGACTATCAGAGTGTTGATGAAACTCAGAAATTGCATCGGGATTGAATACAACAGTCACCATGCCCACTTTCCTCCATGGGAGTAATGTCCATAACAGTTTACGCTTTTATCGTTCCCTGGAAGACCAGTATAGTTTTGGATGCACATCTGGGGGCATTCTGTAATCTGTGGACTCTCAGAGTGTTGATGAAACACAGAAATTGCATCGGGATTGTATACAACAGTCACCATGCGCACTTTCCTCCTTGGGAGTAATGTCTCAAACAGTCTACGCTTTGATCGTTCCCTGCAAGACCAGTAGTAGTTTCCGATGCACATCTGGAGGCATTCTGTAATCTGTGGACCTTTGAAGTGTTGATGAAACTCAGAAATTGCCTCGGGATTGAATATAAAAGTCACCATGCGCACTTTCCTTCATGGGAGTAATGTCTCAAACAGTCTACGATTCGATCGTTTCCTGGAAGACCAGTAGTAGTTTCTAATGCACATCTGGAGGCATTCTGTAATCTGTGGACCTTCAAAGTGTTGATAAAACACGGAAATTGCATCGGGAGTGAATACAACAGTCACCATGCGTACTTTCCTCCACAGGAGTAATGTCTCAAACAGTTTACGCTTTTATCGTTCCCTGGAAGACCAGTGTAGTTTCCGATGCACATCTGGGGACATTCTGCAATCTGTGGACTATCAGAGTGTTGATGAGACACAGAAATTGCATCGGGATTCAATACAACTGTCACCATGCGCACTGTCCTCCATGGGAGTAATGTCTCAAACAGTTTACGCTTGGATCGTTCCCTGCAAGACCACTAGTAGTGTCCGATGTACATCTGGAGGCATTCTGTAATCTGTGGACTTTCAAAGTGTTGATGAAACACAGAAATTGCCTCGGGATTGAATACAACGGTCATCAAGCGCATTTTTCTCCATGGGAGTCATGTCTCAAACAGTCTATGCTTTGATTGTTCCCTTTAAGACCAGTAGTAGTTTCCGATGGCCATCTGGAGGCATTCTGGAATCTGTAAACTATCAGAGTGTTGTTCAAACACAGAAATTGCATCGGGATTGAATACAACAGTCACCATGCGCACTTTCCTCCATGGGAGTAATGTCCCAAACTGTTTACGCTTTTATCGTTCCCTGGTAGACCAGTATAGTTTCCGATGCACATCTGGGGGCATTCTGCAATCTGTGGACTATCAGAGTGTTGATCAAACACAGAAATTGCATCGGGATTGAATACAACAGTCACTATGCGCACTTTCCTCCTTGGGAGTAATGTCTCAAACAGTGTACGCTTTGATCGTTCCCTGCAACCCAGTAGTAGTTTCCGATGCACATCTGGAGGCATTCTGTAATCTATGGACCTTTTAAGTGTTGATGAAACACAGAAATTGAATCGGGATTGAATATAAACGTCACCATGCACACTTTCCTCCATGGGAGTAATGTCCCAAACAGTTTACGCTTTTATAGTTCCCTGGAAGACCAGTATAGTTTTCGATGCACATCTGGGGGCATTCTGTAATCTGTGAACTATCAGAGTGTTGATGAAACACAGATATTGCCTCGGGAGTGAATACAATAGTCACCATGTGCACTTTCCTCCATGGGAGTAATGTCTCAAACAGTTTAGGCTTTGATCGTTCCCTGGAAGACCAGTAGTTGTTTCCGATGAACATCTGGGGGCATTCTGTAATCTGTGGACTATCAGAGTGTTGATGAAACACAGAAATTGCATCGGGATTGAATACAACAGTCACCATGTGCACTTTCCTAGATGGGAGTAATGTCATAAACAGTTTACGCTTTTATCGTTCCCTGTAAGACCAGTAGTTGTTTCCGATGAACATGTGGGGGCATTCTGGAATGTGTGGTCTATCAGGGTGTTGATGAAACACAGTAATTGCACCGGGATTGATTACAACAGTCACCATGCGCACTTTCCTCCATGGGAGTAATATCTCATACAGTTTTCGCTTTGATCGTTCCCTGGAAGACCAGTAGTAGTTTCCGATGCACATCTGGTGTCATTCTGTAATCTGTGGACTATCAGAGTGTTGATGAAACACAGAAATTGCATCGGGATTGAATACAACATTGGCCATGTGCTCTATCCTCCATGAGAGTAATGTCTCAAACAGTCTACGCTTTTATCGTTCCCTGGAAGACCAGTATAGTTTCCGATGCACATATGGGCATTCTGTAATCTGTGTACTAACAGAGTGTTAATGAAACACAGAAATTGCATCGGTATTGAATACAACAGTCACCATGCGCACTTTCCTCCATAGGAGTAATATCTCAAACAGTCTACGTTTTGATCGTTCCCTGCAAGACCAGTAAAAGTTACCGATGCACATCTGGAGCCATTCTGTAATCTGTGGACCTTTAATGTGTTGATGAAACACAGAAATTGCCTCGGGATTGAATACAACAGTCACCATGCGCACTTTCCTCCATGGGAGTAATGACCCAAACAGTTTACGCTTTTATCGTTCCCTGGAAGACCAGTATAGTTTTCGATGCACATCTGGGGGCATTCTGTAATCTGTGGACTATCAGAGTGTTGATGAAACTCAGAAATTGCATCGGGATTGAATACAACAGTCACCATGCCCACTTTCCTCCATGGGAGTAATGTCCATAACAGTTTACGCTTTTATCGTTCCCTGGAAGACCAGTATAGTTTTGGATGCACATCTGGGGGCATTCTGTTATCTGTGGACTATCAGAGTGTTGATGAAACACAGAAATTGCATCGGGATTGTATACAACAGTCACCATGCCCACTTTCCTCCTTGGGAGTAATGTCTCAAACAGTCTACGCTTTGATCGTTCCCTGCAAGACCAGTAGTAGTTTCCGATGCACATCTGGAGGCATTCTGTAATCTGTGGACCTTTGAAGTGTTGATGAAACTCAGAAATTGCCTCGGGATTGAATATAAAATTCACCATGCGCACTTTCCTTCATGGGAGTAATGTCTCAAACAGTCTACGATTTGATCGTTTCCTGGAAGACCAGTAGTAGTTTCTAATGCACATCTGGAGGCATTCTGTAATCTGTGGACCTTCAAAGTGTTGATAAAACACGGAAATTGCATCGGGAGTGAATACAACAGTCACCATGCGTACTTTCCTCCACAGGAGTAATGTCTCAAACAGTTTACGCTTTTATCGTTCCCTGGAAGACCAGTGTAGTTTCCGATGCACATCTGGGGACATTCTGCAATCTGTGGACTATCAGAGTGTTGATGAGACACAGAAATTGCATCGGGATTCAATACAACTGTCACCATGCGCACTTTCCTCCATGGGAGTAATGTCTCAAACAGTTTACGCTTGGATCGTTCCCTGCAAGACCACTAGTAGTGTCCGATGTACATCTGGAGGCATTCTGTAATCTGTGGACTTTCAAAGTGTTGATGAAACACAGAAATTGCCTCGGGATTGAATACAACGGTCATCAAGCGCATTTTCCTCCATGGGAGTCATGTCTCAAACAGTCTATGCTTTTATTGTTCCCTTTAAGACCAGTAGTAGTTTCCGATGGCCATCTGGAGGCATTCTGGTATCTGTAAACTATCAGAGTGTTGTTCAAACACAGAAATTGCATCGGGACTGAATACAACAGTCACCATGCGCACTTTCCTCCATGGGAGTAATGTCCCAAACTGTTTACGCTTTTATCGTTCCCTGGTAGACCAGTATAGTTTCCGATGCACATCTGGGGGCATTCTGCAATCTGTGGACTATCAGAGTGTTGATCAAACACAGAAATTGCATCGGGATTGAATACAACAGTCACTATGCGCACTTTCCTCCTTGGGAGTAATGTCTCAAACAGTGTACGCTTTGATCGTTCCCTGCAACCCAGTAGTAGTTTCCGATGCACATCTGGAGGCATTCTGTAATCTATGGACCTTTTAAGTGTTGATGAAACACAGAAATTGAATCGGGATTGAATATAAACGTCACCATGCACACTTTCCTCCATGGGAGTAATGTCCCAAACAGTTTACGCTTTTATCGTTCCCTGGAAGACCAGTATAGTTTTCGATGCACATCTGGGGGCATTCTGTAATCTGTGAACTATCAGAGTGTTGATGAAACACAGATATTGCCTCGGGAGTGAATACAATAGTCACCATGTGCACTTTCCTCCATGGGAGTAATGTCTCAAACAGTTTAGGCTTTGATCGTTCCCTGGAAGACCAGTAGTTGTTTCCGATGAACATCTGGGGGCATTCTGTAATCTGTGGACTATCAGAGTGTTGATGAAACACAGAAATTGCATCGGGATTGAATACAACAGTCACCATGTGCACTTTCCTCCATGGGAGTAATGTCATAAACAGTTTACGCTTTTATCGTTCCCTGTAAGACCAGTAGTTGTTTCCGATGAACATGTGGGGGCATTCTGGAATGTGTGGTCTATCAGGGTGTTGATGAAACACAGTAATTGCACCGGGATTGAATACAACAGTCACCATGCGCACTTTCCTCCATGGGAGTAATATCTCATACAGTTTTCGCTTTGATCGTTCCCTGGAAGACCAGTAGTAGTTTCCGATGCACATCTGGTGTCATTCTGTAATCTGTGGACTATCAGAGTGTTGATGAAACACAGAAATTGCATCGGGATTGAATACAACATTGACCATGTGCTCTATCCTCCATGAGAGTAATGTCTCAAACAGTCTACGCTTTTATCGTTCCCTGGAAGACCAGTATAGTTTCCGATGCACATATGGGCATTCTGTAATCTGTGTACTAACAGAGTGTTAATGAAACACAGAAATTGCATCGGTATTGAATACAACAGTCACCATGCGCACTTTCCTCCATAGGAGTAATATCTCAAACAGTCTACGCTTTGATCGTTCCCTGCAAGACCAGTAGTAGTTACCGATGCACACCTGGAGCCATTCTGTAATCTGTGGACCTTTAATGTGTTGATGAAACACAGAAATTGCCTCTGGATTGAATACAACAGTCACCATGCGCACTTTCCTCCATGGGAGTAATGTCTCAAACAGTTTACGCTTTTATCGTTCCCTGGAAGACCAGTATAGTTTTCGATGCACATCTGGGGGCATTCTGTAATCTGTGGACTATCAGAGTGTTGATGAAACACAGAAATTGCATCGGGATTGAATACAACAGTCACCATGCGCACTTTCCTCCTTGGGAGTAATGTCTCAAACAGTCTACGCTTTGATCGTTCCCTGCAAGACCAGTAGTAGTTTCCGATGCACATCTGGAGGCATTCTGTAATCTGTGGACCTTTGAAATGTTGATGAAACTCAGAAATTGCCTCGGGATTGAATATAAAAGTCACCATGCTCACTTTCCACCATGGGTGTAATGTCTCAAACAGTCTACGATTTGATCGTTTCCTGGAAGACCAGTAGTAGTTTCTAATGCACATCTGGAGGCATTCTGTAATCTGTGGACCTTCAAAGTGTTGATGAAACACGGAAATTGCATCGGGAGTGAATACAACAGTCACCATGCGTACTTTCCTCCACGGGAGTAATGTCTCAAACAGTTTACGCTTTTATCGTTCCCTGGAAGACCAGTGTAGTTTCCGATGCACATCTGGGGACATTCTGCAATCTGTGGACTATCAGAGTGTTGATGAAAAACAGAAATTGCATCGGGATAGAATACAACAGTCACCATGCGCACTTTCCTACATGGGAGTAATGTCTTAAAGAGTCTACGCTTTGATCATTCTCTGGAAGACCAGTAGTAGTTTCCGATGCACATCTGGTGTCATTCTGTAATCTGTGGACTAGTACAGTGTTGATGAAACGCAGAAATTGCATCAGGATTGAATACAACAGTCACCATGCGCACTTTCCTCCATGGGAGTAATGTCTCAAACAGTTTACGCTTTGATAGTTCCCTGGAAGACCAGTAGTAGTTTCCGATGCACATCTGGTGTCATTCGGAAAATGTGGACTATCAGAGTGTTGATGAAACACAGAAATTGCATCGGGATTGAATACAACAGTCACCATGCGCACTTTAATCCATGGGAGTAATGTCTCAATCAGTTTACTTAAGACCACTAGTAGTTTCCGATGCACATCTGGCGGCATTCTGTAATCTGTGGACCTTTGAAGTGTTGATGAAACTCAGAAATTGCCTCTGGATTGAATACAACATTCATCATGCGCATTTTCCTCCATGGGAGTAATGTCTAAAACAGTCTACGCTTTGTTCGTTCCCTTTAAGACCAGTAGTAGTTTCAGACGCACATGGAGGCATTCTGTAATCTGTAAACTATCAGAGTGTTGTTCAAACACAGAAATTGCATCGGGATTGAATACAACGGTCACCATGAGAACTTTCCTCCATGGGAGTAATATCTCAAGCAGTTTACGCTTTGATCGTTCCCTGCAAGACCAGTAGTAGTTTCTGATGCACATCCTGAGGCATTCTGTAATCTGTGGACCTTCAAAGTGTTGATGAAACACAGAAATAGCATCGGGAGTGAATACAACAGTCACCATGCGCACTCTCCTACATGGGAGTAATGTTTCAAACAGTTTACGCTTTTATCGTTCCCTGGAAGACCAGTGTAGTTTCCGATGCACATCTGAGACATTCTGTAATCTCTGGCCTATCACAGTGTTGATGTAACACAGAAATTGCATCGGGATTGAATACAACAGTCACCATGCGCACTTTCCTCCATGGGAGTAATGTCTCAAACAGTCTACGCTTTAATCGTTCCCTGCAAGACCAGTAGTAGTTTCCGATGCACATCTGGAGGCATTCTGGAATCTGTAAACTATCAGAGTGTTGATCAAACACAGAAATTGCATCGGGATTGAATACAACAGTCACCATGCGCACTTTCCTCCATGGGAGTGATGTCTCAAACAGTTTACGCTTTGATCGTTCGCTGCAAGACCAGTAGTAGTTTCCAATGCACATCTGGAAGCATTCTGTAATCTGCGGACCTTCAATGTGTTGATGAAACACAGAAATTGCATCGGGATTGAATACAACAGTCACCATGCGCACTTTCCGCCATGGGAATAATGTCTCTAACAGTCTACGCTTTGATCGTTCCCCGCAAGACCAGTAGTAGTTTCCGATGCACATCTGGAGGCATTCTGGAATCTGCAAACTATCAGAGTGTTGATCAAACACAGAAATTGCATCGGGATTTAATACAACAATCACCATGCGCACTTCCCTCCATGGGAGTAATGTCTCTAACAGTTTACGCTTTGATCGTTCCCTGCAAGACCAGGAGTAGTTTCCAATGCACATCTGGAGGCATTCCGTAATCTGCTGACCTTCAGAGTGTTGATGAAACACAGTAATTGCATCGGGATTGAATACAACAATCAACATGCGCACTTTCCTCCATGGGAGTAATGTCTCAAACAGTCTACGCTTTGATCGTTTCCTGGAGGACCAGTGGTAGTTTTCGATGCACATCTGGAGGCATTCTGTAATCTGTGGACCTTCTAAGTGTTGATGAAACACAGAAATTTCATCAGGATTGAGTACAACAGTCACTATGCGCACTTTCCTCCATGGGAGTAATGTCTCAAACAGTTTACGCTTTGATCTTTCCCTGGAAGACCAGTAGTACTTTCCGATGCACATCTGTGGTCATTCTGTAATGTGTGGACTATCAGAGTGTTGATGAAACACAGTAATTGCATCGGGATTGAATACAACAATCAACATGCGCACTTTCCTCCATGGGAGTAATGTCTCAAACAGTCTACGCTTTGATCGTTTCCTGGAAGACCAGTATAGTTTCCGATGCACATCTGGGGGCACACTGTAATCTGTGGACTATCATAGTGTTGATGAAACACAGAAATTGCATCGCGATCGAATACAACAGTCACCATGTGCACTTTCCTCCATGGGAGTAATGTCATAAACAGTTTACGCTTTTATCGTTCCCTGTAAGACCAGTAGTTGTTTCCGATGAACATGTGGGGGCATTCTGGAATGTGTGGTCTATCAGGGTGTTGATGAAACACAGTAATTGCACCGGGATTGAATACAACAGTCACCATGCGCACTTTCCTCCATGGGAGTAATATCTCATACAGTTTTCGCTTTGATCGTTCCCTGGAAGACCAGTAGTAGTTTCCGATGCACATCTGGTGTCATTCTGTAATCTGTGGACTATCAGAGTGTTGATGAAACACAGAAATTGCATCGGGATTGAATACAACATTGACCATGTGCTCTATCCTCCATGAGAGTAATGTCTCAAACAGTCTACGCTTTTATCGTTCCCTGGAAGACCAGTATAGTTTCCGATGCACATATGGGCATTCTGTAATCTGTGTACTAACAGAGTGTTAATGAAACACAGAAATTGCATCGGTATTGAATACAACAGTCACCATGCGCACTTTCCTCCATAGGAGTAATATCTCAAACAGTCTACGCTTTGATCGTTCCCTGCAAGACCAGTAGTAGTTACCGATGCACACCTGGAGCCATTCTGTAATCTGTGGACCTTTAATGTGTTGATGAAACACAGAAATTGCCTCTGGATTGAATACAACAGTCACCATGCGCACTTTCCTCCATGGGAGTAATGTCTCAAACAGTTTACGCTTTTATCGTTCCCTGGAAGACCAGTATAGTTTTCGATGCACATCTGGGGGCATTCTGTAATCTGTGGACTATCAGAGTGTTGATGAAACACAGAAATTGCATCGGGATTGAATACAACATTCACCATGCGCACTTTCCTCCATGGGAGTAATGTCCCAAACAGTTTACGCTTTTATCGTTCCCTGGAAGACCAGTATAGTTTTCGATGCACATCTGGGGGCATTCTGTAATCTGTGGACTATCAGAGTGTTGATGAAACACAGAAATTGCATCGGGATTGAATACAACAGTCACCATGCGCACTTTCCTCCTTGGGAGTAATGTCTCAAACAGTCTACGCTTTGATCATTCCCTGCAAGACCAGTAGTAGTTTCCGATGCACATCTGGAGGCATTCTGTAATCTGTGGACCTTTGAAATGTTGATGAAACTCAGAAATTGCCTCGGGATTGAATATAAAAGTCACCATGCTCACTTTCCTCCATGGGTGTAATGTCTCAAACAGTCTACGATTTGATCGTTTCCTGGAAGACCAGTAGTAGTTTCTAATGCACATCTGGAGGCATTCTGTAATCTGTGGACCTTCAAAGTGTTGATGAAACACGGAAATTGCATCGGGAGTGAATACAACAGTCACCATGCGTACTTTCCTCCACGGAGTAATGTCTCAAACAGTTTACGCTTTTATCGTTCCCTGGAAGACCAGTGTAGTTTCCGATGCACATCTGGGGACATTCTGCAATCTGTGGACTATCAGAGTGTTGATGAAAAACAGAAATTGCATCGGGATAGAATACAACAGTCACCATGCGCACTTTCCTACATGGGAGTAATGTCTTAAAGAGTCTACGCTTTGATCATTCTCTGGAAGACCAGTAGTAGTTTCCGATGCACATCTGGTGTCATTCTGTAATCTGTGGACTAGCACAGTGTTGATGAAACGCAGAAATTGCATCGGGATTGAATACAACAGTCACCATGAGCACTTTCCTCCATGGGAGTAATGTCTCAAACAGTTTACGCTTTGATCGTTCCCTGGAAGACCAGTAGTTGTTTCTGATGAACATCTGGGTGCATTCTGTAATGTGTGGTCTATCAGAGTGTTGACGAAACACAGAAATTGCATCGGGATTGAATACAACAGTCACCATGCGCACTTTCCTCCATGGGAGTAATGTCTCAAACAGTTTACGCTTTGATAGTTCCCTGGAAGACCAGTAGTAGTTTCCGATGCACATCTGGTGTCATTCGGAAAATGTGGACTATCAGAGTGTTGATGAAACACAGAAATTGCATCGGGATTGAATACAACAGTCACCATGCGCACTTTAATCCATGGGAGTAATGTCTCAATCAGTTTACTTAAGACCACTAGTAGTTTCCGATGCACATCTGGAGGCATTCAGTAATCTGTGGACCTTCAAAGTGTTGATGAAACACAGAAATAGCATCGCGAGTGAATACAACAGTCACCATGCGCACTCTCCTACATGGGATTAATGTCTCAAACAGTCTACGCTTTGATCGTTCCCTGCAAGACCAGTAGTAGTTTCCGATGCACATCTGGCGGCATTCTGTAATCTGTGGACCTTTGAAGTGTTGATGAAACTCAGAAATTGCCTCTGGATTGAATACAACATTCATCATGCGCATTTTCCTCCATGGGAGTAATGTCTAAAACAGTCTACGCTTTGTTCGTTCCCTTTAAGACCAGTAGTAGTTTCAGACGCACATGGAGGCATTCTGTAATCTGTAAACTATCAGAGTGTTGTTCAAACACAGAAATTGCATCGGGATTGAATACAACGGACACCATGAGAACTTTCCTCCATGGGAGTAATATCTCAAGCAGTTTACGCTTTGATCGTTCCCTGCAAGACCAGTAGTAGTTTCTGATGCACATCCTGAGGCATTCTGTAATCTGTGGACCTTCAAAGTGTTGATGAAACACAGAAATAGCATCGGGAGTGAATACAACAGTCACCATGCGCACTCTCCTACATGGGAGTAATGTTTCAAACAGTTTACGCTTTTATCGTTCCCTGGAAGACCAGTGTAGTTTCCGATGCACATCTGAGACATTCTGTAATCTCTGGCCTATCACAGTGTTGATGTAACACAGAAATTGCATCGGGATTGAATACAACAGTCACCATCCGCACTTTCCTCCATGGGAGTAATGTCTCAAACAGTCTACGCTTTAATCGTTCCCTGCAAGACCAGTAGTAGTTTCCGATGCACATCTGGAGGCATTCTGGAATCTGTAAACTATCAGAGTGTTGATCAAACACAGAAATTGCATCGGGATTGAATACAACAGTCACCATGCGCACTTTCCTCCATGGGAGTGATGTCTCAAACAGTTTACGCTTTGATCGTTCGCTGCAAGACCAGTAGTAGTTTCCAATGCACATCTGGAAGCATTCTGTAATCTGCGGACCTTCAATGTGTTGATGAAACACAGAAATTGCATCGGGATTGAATACAACAGTCACCATGCGCACTTTCCGCCATGGGAATAATGTCTCTAACAGTCTACGCTTTGATCGTTCCCCGCAAGACCAGTAGTAGTTTCCGATGCACATCTGGAGGCATTCTGGAATCTGCAAACTATCAGAGTGTTGATCAAACACAGAAATTGCATCGGGATTTAATACAACAATCACCATGCACACTTCCCTCCATGGGAGTAATGTCTCTAACAGTTTACGCTTTGATCGTTCCCTGCAAGACCAGGAGTAGTTTCCAATGCACATCTGGAGGCATTCCGTAATCTGCTGACCTTCAGAGTGTTGATGAAACACAGTAATTGCATCGGGATTGAATACAACAATCAACATGCGCACTTTCCTCCATGGGAGTAATGTCTCAAACAGTCTACGCTTTGATCGTTTCCTGGAGGACCAGTGGTAGTTTTCGATGCACATCTGGAGGCATTCTGTAATCTGTGGACCTTCTAAGTGTTGATGAAACACAGAAATTTCATCAGGATTGAGTACAACAGTCACTATGCGCACTTTCCTCCATGGGAGTAATGTCTCAAACAGTTTACGTTTTGATCTTTCCCTGGAAGACCAGTAGTAGTTTCCGATGCACATCTGTGGTCATTCTGTAATGTGTGGACTATCAGAGTGTTGATGAAACACAGTAATTGCATCGGGATTGAATACAACAATCAACATGCGCACTTTCCTCCATGGGAGTAATGTCTCAAACAGTCTACGCTTTGATCGTTTCCTGGAAGACCAGTATAGTTTCCGATGCACATCTGGGGGCACACTGTAATCTGTGGACTATCATAGTGTTGATGAAACACAGAAATTGCATCGCGATCGAATACAACAGTCACCATGCGCACTTTCCTCCATGGGAGTAATGTCTCAAACAGTCTACTTAAGACCACTAGTAGTTTCCGATGCACATCTGGAGGCATTCTGTAATCTGTAAACTATCAGAGTGTTGTTCAAACACAGAAATTGCATCGGGATTGAATACAACAGTCACCATGAGCACTTTCCTCCATGGGAGTAATGTCTCAAACAGTTTACACTTTGATCGTTCCCTGGAAACACCAGTAGTAGATTCCGATGCACATCTGGGTGCATTCTGTAATGTGTGGACTATCAGAGTGTTGGCGAAACACAGAAAGTGCATCGGGATTGAATACAACAGTCACCATGCGCACTTTCCTCCATGGGAGTAATGTCTCAAACAGTTTACGCTTTTATCGTTCCCTGGAAGACCAGTATAGTTTACAATGCACATCTGGTGTCATTCTGTAATCTGTGGACTATCAGAGTGTTGATGTAACACAGAAATTGCATTGGGATTGAATACAACAGTCACCATGTGCACTTTCCTCCATGGGAGTAATGTCTCAAACAGTCTACGCTTTGATCGTTTCCTGGAAGACCAGTAGTAGTTTCCGATGCACATCTGGAGACATTCTGTAATCTGTGGACCTTCAAAGTGTTGATGAAACACAGAAATTGCATCGGGAGTGAATACAACAGTCACTATGCGCACTTTCATACATGGGATTTATGTCTCAAACAGTCTACGCTTTGACCGCTCCCTTTAAGGCCAGTAGTAGTTTCCGATGCACATCTGGAGGCATTCTGGAATCTGTAAACTATCAGAGTGTTGATCAAACACAGAAATTGCATCGGGATTAAATACAACAGTCACCATGCGCACTTTCCTCCATGGGAGTGATGTCTCAAACAGTTTACGCTTTGATCGTTCGCTGCAAGACCAGTAGTAGTTTCCAATGCACATCTGGAAGCATTCTGTAATCTGCGGACCTTCAAAGTGTTGATGAAACATAGAAATTGCCTCGGGATTGAATTCAACAGTCACCATGCGCACTTTCCTCCATGGGAGTAATGTCTCAAACAGTCTACGGTTTGATCGTTTCCTGGAAGACCAGTAGTAGTTTCCGATGCACATCTGGAGGCATTCTGTAATCTTTGGACCTTCAAAGTGTTGATGAAACACAGAAATTGCATCGGGATTGAATACAACAGTCACCATGCGCACTTTCCTCCATGGGAATAATGTCTCTAACAGTCTACGCTTTGATCGTTCCCCGCAAGACCAGTAATAGTTTCGGATGCACATCTGGAGGCATACTGGAATCTGTAAACTATCAGAGTGTTGATCAAACACAGAATTTGCATCGGGATTTAATACAACAGTCACCATGCGCACTTCCATCCATGGGAGTAATGTCTCTAACAGTTTACGCTTTGATCGTTCCCTGCAAGACCAGTAGTAGTTTCCAATGCACATCTGGAGGCATTCCGTAATCTGCTGACCTTCAAAGTGTTGATGAAACACAGATATTGCCTCGAGATTGAATACGACAGTCAGCATGCGTACTTCACTCCATGGGAGTAATGTCTCAAACAGTCTACGGTTTGATCATTTCCTGGAAGACCAGTAGTAGTTTCCGATGCACATCTGGAGGCATTCTGTAATCTTAGGACCTTCGAAGTATTGATGAAACACAGAAATTGCATCCGGATTAAATACAACAGTCACGATGCGCACTTTCCTCCATGGGAATAAAATCTCTAACAGTCTACGCTTTGATCGTTCCCAGCAAGACCAGTAGTAGTTTCCGATGCACAAATGGAGGAATTCTGTAATCTGTGGACCTTCAAAGTGTTGATGAAACACAGAAATTGCCGCGTGATTGAATACAACAGTCACCGTGCGCACTTTCCTCCATGGGAATAATGTCTCAAACAGTCTTCGCTTTGATCGTTTCCTGGAAGACCAGTACAGTTTCCGATGCACATCTGGAGGCATTCTGTAATCTGTGGACCTTTAAGGTGTTTATGAAACACAAAAATTGCCTCGTGATTGAATACAACAGTCACCATGCGCACTTTCCTCCATGGGAGTAATGTCTCAAAAAGTCTGCGGTTTGAACATTTCCTGGAAGACCAGTAGTAGTTGCCGATGCACATCTGGAGGCATTCTGTAATCTTTGGACCTTCGAAGTGTTGATGAAACACAGAAATTGCATCGGGATTGAATACAACAGTCACCATGTGCACTTTCCTCCATGGGAGTAATGTCATAAACAGTTTACGCTTTTATCGTTCCCTGTAAGACCAGTAGTTGTTTCCGATGAACATGTGGGGGCATTCTGGAATGTGTGGTCTATCAGGGTGTTGATGAAACACAGTAATTGCACCGGGATTGAATACAACAGTCACCATGCGCACTTTCCTCCATGGGAGTAATATCTCATACAGTTTTCGCTTTGATCGTTCCCTGGAAGACCAGTAGTAGTTTCCGATGCACATCTGGTGTCATTCTGTAATCTGTGGACTATCAGAGTGTTGATGAAACACAGAAATTGCATCGGGATTGAATACAACATTGACCATGTGCTCTATCCTCCATGAGAGTAATGTCTCAAACAGTCTACGCTTTTATCGTTCCCTGGAAGACCAGTATAGTTTCCGATGCACATATGGGCATTCTGTAATCTGTGTACTAACAGAGTGTTAATGAAACACAGAAATTGCATCGGTATTGAATACAACAGTCACCATGCGCACTTTCCTCCATAGGAGTAATATCTCAAACAGTCTACGCTTTGATCGTTCCCTGCAAGACCAGTAGTAGTTACCGATGCACACCTGGAGCAATTCTGTAATCTGTGGACCTTTAATGTGTTGATGAAACACAGAAATTGCCTCTGGATTGAATACAACAGTCACCATGCGCACTTTCCTCCATGGGAGTAATGTCTCAAACAATTTACGCTTTTATCGTTCCCTGGAAGACCAGTATAGTTTTCGATGCACATCTTGGGGCATTCTGTAATCTGTGGACTATCAGAGTGTTGATGAAACACAGAAATTGCATCGGGATTGAATACAACAGTCACCATGCGCACTTTCCTCCTTGGGAGTAATGTCTCAAACAGTCTACGCTTTGATCGTTCCCTGCAAGACCAGTAGTAGTTTCCGATGCACATCTGGAGGCATTCTGTAATCTGTGGACCTTTGAAATGTTGATGAAACTCAGAAATTGCCTCGGGATTGAATATAAAAGTCACCATGCTCACTTTCCACCATGGGTGTAATGTCTCAAACAGTCTACGATTTGATCGTTTCCTGGAAGACCAGTAGTAGTTTCTAATGCACATCTGGAGGCATTCTGTAATCTGTGGACCTTCAAAGTGTTGATGAAACACGGAAATTGCATCGGGAGTGAATACAACAGTCACCATGCGTACTTTCCTCCACGGGAGTAATGTCTCAAACAGTTTACGCTTTTATCGTTCCCTGGAAGACCAGTGTAGTTTCCGATGCACATCTGGGGACATTCTGCAATCTGTGGACTATCAGAGTGTTGATGAAAAACAGAAATTGCATCGGGATAGAATACAACAGTCACCATGCGCACTTTCCTACATGGGAGTAATGTCTTAAAGAGTCTACGCTTTGATCATTCTCTGGAAGACCAGTAGTAGTTTCCGATGCACATCTGGTGTCATTCTGTAATCTGTGGACTAGTACAGTGTTGATGAAACGCAGAAATTGCATCGGGATTGAATACAACAGTCACCATGAGCACTTTCCTCCATGGGAGTAATGTCTCAAACAGTTTACGCTTTGATCGTTCCCTGGAAGACCAGTAGTTGTTTCTGATGAACATCTGGGTGCATTCTGTAATGTGTGGTCTATCAGAGTGTTGACGAAACACAGAAATTGCATCAGGATTGAATACAACAGTCACCATGCGCACTTTCCTCCATGGGAGTAATGTCTCAAACAGTTTACGCTTTGATAGTTCCCTGGAAGACCAGTAGTAGTTTCCGATGCACATCTGGTGTCATTCGGAAAATGTGGACTATCAGAGTGTTGATGAAACACAGAAATTGCATCGGGATTGAATACAACAGTCACCATGCGCACTTTAATCCATGGGAGTAATGTCTCAATCAGTTTACTTAAGACCACTAGTAGTTTCCGATGCACATCTGGCGGCATTCTGTAATCTGTGGACCTTTGAAGTGTTGATGAAACTCAGAAATTGCCTCTGGATTGAATACAACATTCATCATGCGCATTTTCCTCCATGGGAGTAATGTCTAAAACAGTCTACGCTTTGTTCGTTCCCTTTAAGACCAGTAGTAGTTTCAGACGCACATGGAGGCATTCTGTAATCTGTAAACTATCAGAGTGTTGTTCAAACACAGAAATTGCATCGGGATTGAATACAACGGTCACCATGAGAACTTTCCTCCATGGGAGTAATATCTCAAGCAGTTTACGCTTTGATCGTTCCCTGCAAGACCAGTAGTAGTTTCTGATGCACATCCTGAGGCATTCTGTAATCTGTGGACCTTCAAAGTGTTGATGAAACACAGAAATAGCATCGGGAGTGAATACAACAGTCACCATGCGCACTCTCCTACATGGGAGTAATGTTTCAAACAGTTTACGCTTTTATCGTTCCCTGGAAGACCAGTGTAGTTTCCGATGCACATCTGAGACATTCTGTAATCTCTGGCCTATCACAGTGTTGATGTAACACAGAAATTGCATCGGGATTGAATACAACAGTCACCATGCGCACTTTCCTCCATGGGAGTAATGTCTCAAACAGTCTACGCTTTAATCGTTCCCTGCAAGACCAGTAGTAGTTTCCGATGCACATCTGGAGGCATTCTGGAATCTGTAAACTATCAGAGTGTTGATCAAACACAGAAATTGCATCGGGATTGAATACAACAGTCACCATGCGCACTTTCCTCCATGGGAGTGATGTCTCAAACAGTTTACGCTTTGATCGTTCGCTGCAAGACCAGTAGTAGTTTCCAATGCACATCTGGAAGCATTCTGTAATCTGCGGACCTTCAATGTGTTGATGAAACACAGAAATTGCATCGGGATTGAATACAACAGTCACCATGCGCACTTTCCGCCATGGGAATAATGTCTCTAACAGTCTACGCTTTGATCGTTCCCCGCAAGACCAGTAGTAGTTTCCGATGCACATCTGGAGGCATTCTGGAATCTGCAAACTATCAGAGTGTTGATCAAACACAGAAATTGCATCGGGATTTAATACAACAATCACCATGCGCACTTCCCTCCATGGGAGTAATGTCTCTAACAGTTTACGCTTTGATCGTTCCCTGCAAGACCAGGAGTAGTTTCCAATGCACATCTGGAGGCATTCCGTAATCTGCTGACCTTCAGAGTGTTGATGAAACACAGTAATTGCATCGGGATTGAATACAACAATCAACATGCGCACTTTCCTCCATGGGAGTAATGTCTCAAACAGTCTACGCTTTGATCGTTTCCTGGAGGACCAGTGGTAGTTTTCGATGCACATCTGGAGGCATTCTGTAATCTGTGGACCTTCTAAGTGTTGATGAAACACAGAAATTTCATCAGGATTGAGTACAACAGTCACTATGCGCACTTTCCTCCATGGGAGTAATGTCTCAAACAGTTTACGCTTTGATCTTTCCCTGGAAGACCAGTAGTAGTTTCCGATGCACATCTGTGGTCATTCTGTAATGTGTGGACTATCAGAGTGTTGATGAAACACAGTAATTGCATCGGGATTGAATACAACAATCAACATGCGCACTTTCCTCCATGGGAGTAATGTCTCAAACAGTCTACGCTTTGATCGTTTCCTGGAAGACCAGTATAGTTTCCGATGCACATCTGGGGGCACACTGTAATCTGTGGACTATCATAGTGTTGATGAAACACAGAAATTGCATCGCGATCGAATACAACAGTCACCATGTGCACTTTCCTCCATGGGAGTAATGTCATAAACAGTTTACGCTTTTATCGTTCCCTGTAAGACCAGTAGTTGTTTCCGATGAACATGTGGGGGCATTCTGGAATGTGTGGTCTATCAGGGTGTTGATGAAACACAGTAATTGCACCGGGATTGAATACAACAGTCACCATGCGCACTTTCCTCCATGGGAGTAATATCTCATACAGTTTTCGCTTTGATCGTTCCCTGGAAGACCAGTAGTAGTTTCCGATGCACATCTGGTGTCATTCTGTAATCTGTGGACTATCAGAGTGTTGATGAAACACAGAAATTGCATCGGGATTGAATACAACATTGACCATGTGCTCTATCCTCCATGAGAGTAATGTCTCAAACAGTCTACGCTTTTATCGTTCCCTGGAAGACCAGTATAGTTTCCGATGCACATATGGGCATTCTGTAATCTGTGTACTAACAGAGTGTTAATGAAACACAGAAATTGCATCGGTATTGAATACAACAGTCACCATGCGCACTTTCCTCCATAGGAGTAATATCTCAAACAGTCTACGCTTTGATCGTTCCCTGCAAGACCAGTAGTAGTTACCGATGCACACCTGGAGCCATTCTGTAATCTGTGGACCTTTAATGTGTTGATGAAACACAGAAATTGCCTCTGGATTGAATACAACAGTCACCATGCGCACTTTCCTCCATGGGAGTAATGTCTCAAACAGTTTACGCTTTTATCGTTCCCTGGAAGACCAGTATAGTTTTCGATGCACATCTGGGGGCATTCTGTAATCTGTGGACTATCAGAGTGTTGATGAAACACAGAAATTGCATCGGGATTGAATACAACATTCACCATGCGCACTTTCCTCCATGGGAGTAATGTCCCAAACAGTTTACGCTTTTATCGTTCCCTGGAAGACCAGTATAGTTTTCGATGCACATCTGGGGGCATTCTGTAATCTGTGGACTATCAGAGTGTTGATGAAACACAGAAATTGCATCGGGATTGAATACAACAGTCACCATGCGCACTTTCCTCCTTGGGAGTAATGTCTCAAACAGTCTACGCTTTGATCATTCCCTGCAAGACCAGTAGTAGTTTCCGATGCACATCTGGAGGCATTCTGTAATCTGTGGACCTTTGAAATGTTGATGAAACTCAGAAATTGCCTCGGGATTGAATATAAAAGTCACCATGCTCACTTTCCTCCATGGGTGTAATGTCTCAAACAGTCTACGATTTGATCGTTTCCTGGAAGACCAGTAGTAGTTTCTAATGCACATCTGGAGGCATTCTGTAATCTGTGGACCTTCAAAGTGTTGATGAAACACGGAAATTGCATCGGGAGTGAATATAACAGTCACCATGCGTACTTTCCTCCACGGAGTAATGTCTCAAACAGTTTACGCTTTTATCGTTCCCTGGAAGACCAGTGTAGTTTCCGATGCACATCTGGGGACATTCTGCAATCTGTGGACTATCAGAGTGTTGATGAAAAACAGAAATTGCATCGGGATAGAATACATCAGTCACCATGCGCACTTTCCTACATGGGAGTAATGTCTTAAAGAGTCTACGCTTTGATCATTCTCTGGAAGACCAGTAGTAGTTTCCGATGCACATCTGGTGTCATTCTGTAATCTGTGGACTAGCACAGTGTTGATGAAACGCAGAAATTGCATCGGGATTGAATACAACAGTCACCATGAGCACTTTCCTCCATGGGAGTAATGTCTCAAACAGTTTACGCTTTGATCGTTCCCTGGAAGACCAGTAGTTGTTTCTGATGAACATCTGGGTGCATTCTGTAATGTGTGGTCTATCAGAGTGTTGACGAAACACAGAAATTGCATCGGGATTGAATACAACAGTCACCATGCGCACTTTCCTCCATGGGAGTAATGTCTCAAACAGTTTACGCTTTGATAGTTCCCTGGAAGACCAGTAGTAGTTTCCGATGCACATCTGGTGTCATACGGAAAATGTGTACTATCAGAGTGTTGATGAAACACAGAAATTGCATCGGGATTGAATACAACAGTCACCATGCGCACTTTAATCCATGGGAGTAATGTCTCAATCAGTTTACTTAAGACCACTAGTAGTTTCCGATGCACATCTGGAGGCATTCAGTAATCTGTGGACCTTCAAAGTGTTGATGAAACACAGAAATAGCATCGCGAGTGAATACAACAGTCACCATGCGCACTCTCCTACATGGGATTAATGTCTCAAACAGTCTACGCTTTGATCGTTCCCTGCAAGACCAGTAGTAGTTTCCGATGCACATCTGGCGGCATTCTGTAATCTGTGGACCTTTGAAGTGTTGATGAAACTCAGAAATTGCCTCTGGATTGAATACAACATTCATCATGCGCATTTTCCTCCATGGGAGTAATGTCTAAAACAGTCTACGCTTTGTTCGTTCCCTTTAAGACCAGTAGTAGTTTCAGACGCACATGGAGGCATTCTGTAATCTGTAAACTATCAGAGTGTTGTTCAAACACAGAAATTGCATCGGGATTGAATACAACGGTCACCATGAGAACTTTCCTCCATGGGAGTAATATCTCAAGCAGTTTACGCTTTGATCGTTCCCTGCAAGACCAGTAGTAGTTTCTGATGCACATCCTGAGGCATTCTGTAATCTGTGGACCTTCAAAGTGTTGATGAAACACAGAAATAGCATCGGGAGTGAATACAACAGTCACCATGCGCACTCTCCTACATGGGAGTAATGTTTCAAACAGTTTACGCTTTTATCGTTCCCTGGAAGACCAGTGTAGTTTCCGATGCACATCTGAGACATTCTGTAATCTCTGGCCTATCACAGTGTTGATGTAACACAGAAATTGCATCGGGATTGAATACAACAGTCACCATCCGCACTTTCCTCCATGGGAGTAATGTCTCAAACAGTCTACGCTTTAATCGTTCCCTGCAAGACCAGTAGTAGTTTCCGATGCACATCTGGAGGCATTCTGGAATCTGTAAACTATCAGAGTGTTGATCAAACACAGAAATTGCATCGGGATTGAATACAACAGTCACCATGCGCACTTTCCTCCATGGGAGTGATGTCTCAAACAGTTTACGCTTTGATCGTTCGCTGCAAGACCAGTAGTAGTTTCCAATGCACATCTGGAAGCATTCTGTAATCTGCGGACCTTCAATGTGTTGATGAAACACAGAAATTGCATCGGGATTGAATACAACAGTCACCATGCGCACTTTCCGCCATGGGAATAATGTCTCTAACAGTCTACGCTTTGATCGTTCCCCGCAAGACCAGTAGTAGTTTCCGATGCACATCTGGAGGCATTCTGGAATCTGCAAACTATCAGAGTGTTGATCAAACACAGAAATTGCATCGGGATTTAATACAACAGTCACCATGCGCACTTTCCGCCATGGGAATAATGTCTCTAACAGTCTACGCTTTGATCGTTCCCCGCAAGACCAGTAGTAGTTTCCGATGCACATCTGGAGGCATTCTGGAATCTGCAAACTATCAGAGTGTTGATCAAACACAGAAATTGCATCGGGATTTAATACAACAATCACCATGCACACTTCCCTCCATGGGAGTAATGTCTCTAACAGTTTACGCTTTGATCGTTCCCTGCAAGACCAGGAGTAGTTTCCAATGCACATCTGGAGGCATTCCGTAATCTGCTGACCTTCAGAGTGTTGATGAAACACAGTAATTGCATCGGGATTGAATACAACAATCAACATGCGCACTTTCCTCCATGGGAGTAATGTCTCAAACAGTTTACGCTTTGATCTTTCCCTGGAAGACCAGTAGTAGTTTCCGATGCACATCTGTGGTCATTCTGTAATGTGTGGACTATCAGAGTGTTGATGAAACACAGTAATTGCATCGGGATTGAATACAACAATCAACATGCGCACTTTCCTCCATGGGAGTAATGTCTCAAACAGTCTACGCTTTGATCGTTTCCTGGAAGACCAGTATAGTTTCCGATGCACATCTGGGGGCACACTGTAATCTGTGGACTATCATAGTGTTGATGAAACACAGAAATTGCATCGCGATCGAATACAACAGTCACCATGCGCACTTTCCTCCATGGGAGTAATGTCTCAAACAGTCTACTTAAGACCACTAGTAGTTTCCGATGCACATCTGGAGGCATTCTGTAATCTGTAAACTATCAGAGTGTTGTTCAAACACAGAAATTGCATCGGGATTGAATACAACAGTCACCATGAGCACTTTCCTCCATGGGAGTAATGTCTCAAACAGTTTACACTTTGATCGTTCCCTGGAAACACCAGTAGTAGATTCCGATGCACATCTGGGTGCATTCTGTAATGTGTGGACTATCAGAGTGTTGGCGAAACACAGAAAGTGCATCGGGATTGAATACAACAGTCACCATGCGCACTTTCCTCCATGGGAGTAATGTCTCAAACAGTTTACGCTTTTATCGTTCCCTGGAAGACCAGTATAGTTTACGATGCACATCTGGTGTCATTCTGTAATCTGTGGACTATCAGAGTGTTGATGTAACACAGAAATTGCATTGGGATTGAATACAACAGTCACCATGTGCACTTTCCTCCATGGGAGTAATGTCTCAAACAGTCTACGCTTTGATCGTTTCCTGGAAGACCAGTAGTAGTTTCCGATGCACATCTGGAGACATTCTGTAATCTGAGGACCTTCAAAGTGTTGATGAAACACAGAAATTGCATCGGGAGTGAATACAACAGTCACTATGCGCACTTTCATACATGGGATTTATGTCTCAAACAGTCTACGCTTTGACCGCTCCCTTTAAGGCCAGTAGTAGTTTCCGATGCACATCTGGAGGCATTCTGGAATCTGTAAACTATCAGAGTGTTGATCAAACACAGAAATTGCATCGGGATTAAATACAACAGTCACCATGCGCACTTTCCTCCATGGGAGTGATGTCTCAAACAGTTTACGCTTTGATCGTTCGCTGCAAGACCAGTAGTAGTTTCCAATGCACATCTGGAAGCATTCTGTAATCTGCGGACCTTCAAAGTGTTGATGAAACATAGAAATTGCCTCGGGATTGAATTCAACAGTCACCATGCGCACTTTCCTCCATGGGAGTAATGTCTCAAACAGTCTACGGTTTGATCGTTTCCTGGAAGACCAGTAGTAGTTTCCGATGCACATCTGGAGGCATTCTGTAATCTTTGGACCTTCAAAGTGTTGATGAAACACAGAAATTGCATCGGGATTGAATACAACAGTCACCATGCGCACTTTCCTCCATGGGAATAATGTCTCTAACAGTCTACGCTTTGATCGTTCCCCGCAAGACCAGTAATAGTTTCGGATGCACATCTGGAGGCATACTGGAATCTGTAAACTATCAGAGTGTTGATCAAACACAGAATTTGCATCGGGATTTAATACAACAGTCACCATGCGCACTTCCATCCATGGGAGTAATGTCTCTAACAGTTTACGCTTTGATCGTTCCCTGCAAGACCAGTAGTAGTTTCCAATGCACATCTGGAGGCATTCCGTAATCTGCTGACCTTCAAAGTGTTGATGAAACACAGATATTGCCTCGAGATTGAATACAACATTCAGCATGCGTACTTCACTCCATGGGAGTAATGTCTCAAACAGTCTACGGTTTGATCATTTCCTGGAAGACCAGTAGTAGTTTCCGATGCACATCTGGAGGCATTCTGTAATCTTAGGACCTTCGAAGTATTGATGAAACACAGAAATTGCATCCGGATTAAATACAACAGTCACGATGCGCACTTTCCTCCATGGGAATAAAATCTCTAACAGTCTACGCTTTGATCGTTCCCAGCAAGACCAGTAGTAGTTTCCGATGCACAAATGGAGGAATTCTGTAATCTGTGGACCTTCAAAGTGTTGATGAAACACAGGAATTGCCGCGGGATTGAATACAACAGTCACCGTGCGCACTTTCCTCCATGGGAATAATGTCTCAAACAGTCTTCGCTTTGATCGTTTCCTGGAAGACCAGTACAGTTTCCGATGCACATCTGGAGGCATTCTGTAATCTGTGGACCTTTAAGGTGTTTATGAAACACAAAAATTGCCTCGTGATTGAATACAACAGTCACCATGCGCACTTTCCTCCATGGGAGTAATGTCTCAAAAAGTCTGCGGTTTGAACATTTCCTGGAAGACCAGTAGTAGTTGCCGATGCACATCTGGAGGCATTCTGTAATCTTTGGACCTTCGAAGTGTTGATGAAACACAGAAATTGCATCCGGATTGAATACAACAGTCACGATGCGCACTTTCCTCCATGGGAATAATGTCTCTAACAGTCTACGCTTTGATCGTTCCCAGCAAGACCAGTAGTAGTTTCCGATGCAAAATGGAGGAATTCTGTAATCTGTGGACTATCGGAATGTTGATGAGACACAGGAATTGCCGCGGGATTGAATACAACAGTCACCATGCGCACTTTCCTCCATGGGAGTAATGTCTCAAACAGTGTACGATTTGATCATTCCCTGCAAGACCAGTAGTAGTTTCCGATGCACATCTGGAGGCATTCTGTAATCTGTGGACCTTTAAAGTGTTGATGAAACACAGAAATTGCATCGGGATTGAATACAACAGTCACCATGTGCACTTTCCTCCATTGGAGTAATGTCTCAAACAGTCTACGCTTTGATCGTTTCCTGGAAGACCAGTAGTAGTTTCCGATGCACATCTGGAGGCATTCTGTAATCTGTTGACCTTCAAAGTGTTGATGAAACACAAAAATTGCATCGGGAGTGAATACAACAGTCACTATGCGCACTTTCATACATGGGATTAATGTCTCAAACAGTCTACGCTTTGATCGCTCCCTTTAAGACCAGTATTAGTTTCCGATGCACATCTGGAGGCATTCTGTAATCTGTAAACTATCAGAGTGTTGTTAAATCACAGAAATTGCATCGGGATTGAATACAACAGTCACCATGCGCACTTTGCTCCATGGGAGTAATGTCTCAAACGGTCTACGCTTTCATCGTTCCCTGCAAGACAAGTAGTAGTTTCCGATGCACATCTGGAGGCATTCTGTAATCTGTGGACCTTCAAGGTGTTGATGAAACACATAAATTGCCGCGGGATTGAATACAACAGTCACCATGCGCACTTTCCTCCATGGGAGTAATGTCTCAAACCGTCTACGTTTTGATCGTTCCCTGGAAGACATGTAGTAGTTTCCGATGCACATCGGTGTCATTCTGTAATCTGTGGACCTTCAAAGTGTTGATGAAACACAGAAATTGACTCGGGATTGAATACAACAGTCATCATGCGCATTTTCCTCCATGGGAGTAATGTCTCAATCAGTCTACGCTTTGATCGTGCCCTGGAAGACCAGTAGTAGTTTCCGATGCATATCTGGAGGCATTCTGTAATCTGCTGACCTTTAAAGTGTTGATGAAACACAGATATTGCGTCGGGATTGAATACAACAGTCACCATGCGCACTTTCCTCCATGGGAGTAATGTCTCAAACAGTCTACGGTTTGATCATTTCCTGGAAGACCAGTAGTAGTTTCCGATGCACATCTGGGGGCACTCTGTAATCTGTGGACTATCAGAGTGTTGATGAAACACAGAAATTGCATCGGGATCGAATTCAACAGTCAACATGCGCAATTTCCTCCGTGGGAGTAATGTCTCAAACAGTCTACGGTTTGATCATTTCCTGGAAGACCAGTAGTAGTTTCCGATGCACATCTGGAGGCATTCTGTAATCTGTGGACCTTCAAAGTGTTGACGAAACATAGAAATTGCCTCCTGATTGAATACAACAGTCATCATGCTCATTTTCCTCCATGGGTGTAATGTCACAAACAGTCTATGCTTTGATCGCCCCCTTTAAGACCAGTAGTAGTTTCCGATGCACATCTGGAGGCATTCTGTAATCTGTAAACTATCAGAGTGTTGTTAAATCACAGAAATTTAATCGGGATTGAATACGACAATCACCATGCGCACTTTCCTCCATGGGAGTAATGTCTCAAACAGTTTACGTTTTGATCGTTCCCTGGAAGACCAGTAGTAGTTTCCGATGCACATCTGGGGGCATTCTGTAATGTGTGGACTATCAGAGTGGTGATGAAACACAGACATTGCATCAGGATTAAATTCAACAGTCACCATGTGCACTTTCCTCCATGGGGGTAATGTCTCAAACGGTCTCCGCTTTCATCGTTCACTGCAAGACAAGTAGTAGTTTCCGATGCACATCTGGAGGCATTCTGTAATCTGTGGACCTTCAAAGTGTTGATGAAACACAGAAATTGCCGCGGGATTGAATACAACAGTCACCATGCGCACTTTCCTCCATGGGAGTAATGTCTCAAACCGTCTACGTTTTGATCGTTCCCTGGAAGACATGTAGTAGATTCAATGCACATCTGGTGTCATTCTGTAATCTGTGGACCTTGAAAGTGTTGATGAAACACAGAAATTGAATCGGGATTGAATACAACAGTCACCATGCGCACTTTCCTCCATGGGAGTAATGTCTCAAAGAGTCTACGCTTTGATCGTTCCCTGGAAGACAAGTAGTAGTTTCCGACTCACATCTGGTGTCATTCTGTAATCTGTGGACTATCAGAGTGTTGATGAAACACAGAAATTACATCGGGATTGAATACAACAGTCACCATTCGCACTTTCCTCCATGGGAGTAGTGTCTCAAACAGACTACGATTTGATCGTTCAATCCAAGACCAGTAGTAGTTTCCGATGCACATCTGGAGGCATTCTGCAAACTGTTTACCTTCAAAGTGATGATGAAACACAGAAATTGCCTCGGGATTGAACACAACAGTCACCATGCGCACTTTCCTCCATGGGAGTAATGTCTCAAACAGTTTACGTTTTGATCGTTCCCTGGAAGACCAGTAGTAGTTTCCGATGCACATCTGGGGGCATTCTGTAATGTGTGGACTATCAGAGTGGTGATGAAACACAGACATTGCATCCGGATTGAATACAACAGTCACGATGCGCACTTTCCTCCATGGGAATAATGTCTCTAACAGTCTACGCTTTGATCGTTCCCAGCAAGACCAGTAGTAGTTTCCGATGCAAAATGGAGGAATTCTGTAATCTGTGGACTATCGGAATGTTGATGAGACACAGGAATTGCCGCGGGATTGAATACAACAGTCACCATGCGCACTTTCCTCCATGGGAGTAATGTCTCAAACAGTCTACGATTTGATCATTCCCTGCAAGACCAGTAGTAGTTTCCGATGCACATCTGGAGGCATTCTGTAATCTGTGGACCTTTAAAGTGTTGATGAAACACAGAAATTGCATCGGGATTGAATACAACAGTCACCATGTGCACTTTCCTCCATTGGAGTAATGTCTCAAACAGTCTACGCTTTGATCGTTTCCTGGAAGACCAGTAGTAGTTTCCGATGCACATCTGGAGGCATTCTGTAATCTGTTGACCTTCAAAGTGTTGATGAAACACAAAAATTGCATCGGGAGTGAATACAACAGTCACTATGCGCACTTTCATACATGGGATTAATGTCTCAAACAGTCTACGCTTTGATCGCTCCCTTTAAGACCAGTATTAGTTTCCGATGCACATCTGGAGGCATTCTGTAATCTGTAAACTATCAGAGTGTTGTTAAATCACAGAAATTGCATCGGGATTGAATACAACAGTCACCATGCGCACTTTGCTCCATGGGAGTAATGTCTCAAACGGTCTACGCTTTCATCGTTCCCTGCAAGACAAGTAGTAGTTTCCGATGCACATCTGGAGGCATTCTGTAATCTGTGGACCTTCAAGGTGTTGATGAAACACATAAATTGCCGCGGGATTGAATACAACAGTCACCATGCGCACTTTCCTCCATGGGAGTAATGTCTCAAACCGTCTACGTTTTGATCGTTCCCTGGAAGACATGTAGTAGTTTCCGATGCACATCGGTGTCATTCTGTAATCTGTGGACCTTCAAAGTGTTGATGAAACACAGAAATTGACTCGGGATTGAATACAACAGTCATCATGCGCATTTTCCTCCATGGGAGTAATGTCTCAAGCAGTCTACGCTTTGATCGTGCCCTGGAAGACCAGTAGTAGTTTCCGATGCATATCTGGAGGCATTCTGTAATCTGCTGACCTTCAAAGTGTTGATGAAACACAGATATTGCGTCGGGATTGAATACAACAGTCACCATGCGCACTTTCCTCCATGGGAGTAATGTCTCAAACAGTCTACGGTTTGATCATTTCCTGGAAGACCAGTAGTAGTTTCCGATGCACATCTGGGGGCACTCTGTAATCTGTGGACTATCAGAGTGTTGATGAAACACAGAAATTGCATCGGGATCGAATTCAACAGTCAACATGCGCAATTTCCTCCGTGGGAGTAATGTCTCAAACAGTCTACGGTTTGATCATTTCCTGGAAGACCAGTAGTAGTTTCCGATGCACATCTGGAGGCATTCTGTAATCTGTGGACCTTCAAAGTGTTGACGAAACATAGAAATTGCCTCCTGATTGAATACAACAGTCATCATGCTCATTTTCCTCCATGGGTGTAATGTCACAAACAGTCTATGCTTTGATCGCTCCCTTTAAGACCAGTAGTAGTTTCCGATGCACATCTGGAGGCATTCTGTAATCTGTAAACTATCAGAGTGTTGTTAAATCACAGAAATTTAATCGGGATTGAATACGACAATCACCATGCGCACTTTCCTCCATGGGAGTAATGTCTCAAACAGTTTACGTTTTGATCGTTCCCTGGAAGACCAGTAGTAGTTTCCGATGCACATCTGGGGGCATTCTGTAATGTGTGGACTATCAGAGTGGTGATGAAACACAGACATTGCATCAGGATTGAATTCAACAGTCACCATGTGCACTTTCCTCCATGGGGGTAATGTCTCAAACGGTCTACGCTTTCATCGTTCCCTGCAAGACAAGTAGTAGTTTCCGATGCACATCTGGAGGCATTCTGTAATCTGTGGACCTTCAAAGTGTTGATGAAACACAGAAATTGCCGCGGGATTGAATACAACAGTCACCATGCGCACTTTCCTCCATGGGAGTAATGTCTCAAACCGTCTACGTTTTGATCGTTCCCTGGAAGACATGTAGTAGATTCCGATGCACATCTGGTGTCATTCTGTAATCTGTGGACCTTGAAAGTGTTGATGAAACACAGAAATTGAATCGGGATTGAATACAACAGTCACCATGCGCACTTTCCTCCATGGGAGTAATGTCTCAAAGAGTCTACGCTTTGATCGTTCCCTGGAAGACAAGTAGTAGTTTCCGACTCACATCTGGTGTCATTCTGTAATCTGTGGACTATCAGAGTGTTGATGAAACACAGAAATTACATCGGGATTGAATACAACAGTCACCATTCGCACTTTCCTCCATGGGAGTAGTGTCTCAAACAGACTACGATTTGATCGTTCAATCCAAGACCAGTAGTAATTTACGATGCACATCTGGAGGCATTCTGCAAACTGTTTACCTTCAAAGTGATAATGAAACACAGAAATTGCCTCGGGATTGAATACAACAGTCACCATGCGCACTTTCCTCCATGGGAGTAATGTCTTAAAAAGTTTACGCTTTGATCGTTCCCTGGTAAACCAGTAATAGTTTCCGATGCACATCTGGGGGCATTCTGTAATGTGTGGACTATTAGAGTGTTGACGAAACACAGAAATTGCATTGGGATAGAATACAACAGACCCCATGCGCACTTTCCTCCATAGGAGTAACGTCTCAAACAGTCTACGCTTTGATCGTTCTCTGCAAGACCAGTAGTAGTTTCCGATGCACATCTGGATGCATTCTGTAATCTGTAGACCTTCAAAGTGTTGATGAAACACAGAGATTGCATCGGGATTGAATACAACAGTTATCATGCGCATTTTCATCCACGGGAGTAATGTCTCAAACAGTCTACGCTTTGATCGTTCCCTTTAAGACCAGTAGTAGTTTCCGATGCACATCGGGAGGTATTCTGGAATCTGTAGACTATCAGAGTGTTCTTCAAAAACAGAAATTGCATCGGGATTGAATACAAAAGTCACCATGCGCACTTTCCTCCATGAGAGTAATGTCTCAAACAGTTTACGCTTTGATCGTTCCCTGGAAGGCCAGTAGTAGTTTCCGATGCACATCTGGAGGCATTCTGTAATCTTTGGACCTTCAAAGTGTTGATGAAACACAGAAATTGCATCGGGATTGAATACAACAGTCACCATGCGCACTTTCCTCCATGGGAATAATGTCTCTAACAGTCTACGCTTTGATCGTTCCCCGCAAGACCAGTAATAGTTTCGGATGCACATCTGGAGGCATTCTGGAATCTGTAAACTATCAGAGTGTTGATCAAACTCAGAATTTGCATCGGGATTTAATACAACAGTCACCATGCGCACTTCCCTCCATGGGAGTAATGTCTCTAACAGTTTACGCTTTGATCGTTCCCTGCAAGACCAGTAGTAGTTTCCAATGCACATCTGGAGGCATTCCGTAATCTGCTGACCTTCAAAGTGTTGATGAAACACAGATATTGCCTCGAGATTGAATACAACAGTCAGCATGCGTACTTCACTCCATGGGAGTAATGTCTCAAACTGTCTACGGTTTGATCATTTCCTGGAAGACTAGTAGTAGTTTCCGATGCACATCTGGAGGCATTCTGTAATCTTAGGACCTTCGAAGTATTGATGAAACACAGAAATTGCATCCGGATTAAATACAACAGTCACGATGCGCACTTTCCTCCATGGGAATAAAATCTCTAACAGTCTACGCTTTGATCGTTCCCAGCAAGACCAGTAGTAGTTTCCGATGCACAAATGGAGGAATTCTGTAATCTGTGGACCTTTAAAGTGTTGATGAAACACAGGAATTGCCGCGGGATTGAATACAACAGTCACCGTGCGCACTTTCCTCCATGGGAATAATGTCTCAAACAGTCTTCGCTTTGATCGTTTCCTGGAAGACCAGTACAGTTTCCGATGCACATCTGGAGGCATTCTGTAATCTGTGGACCTTTAAGGTGTTTATGAAACACAAAAATTGCCTCGTGATTGAATACAACAGTCACCATGCTCACTTTCCTCCATGGGAGTAATGTCTCAAACAGTTTACGCTTTTATCGTTCCCTGGAAGACCAGTGTAGTTTCCGATGCACATCAGGGGACATTCTGTAATCTGTGGACTATCAGAATGTTGATGAAACATAGATATTGCATCGGGATTGAATACAACAGTCACCATACTCACTTTCCTCCATGGGAGTAATGTCTCATACAGTCTACGCTTTGACCGTTCAATGCAAGACCAATAGTAGTTTCCGATGCACATCTGGAGGCATTCTGTAATCTGTGGACCTTTAAAGTGTTGATGAAACACAGAAATTGCATCGGGAGTGAATACAACAGTCACTATGCGCACTTTCATACATGGGATTAATGTCTCAAACAGTCTACGCTTTGACCGCTCCCTTTAAGGCCAGTAGTAGTTTCCGATGCACATCTGGAGGCATTCTGGAATCTGTAAACTATCAGACTGTTGATCAAACACAGAAATTGCATCGGGATTGAATACAACAGTCACCATGCTCACTTTCCTCCAAGGGAGTAATGTCTCAAACCGTCTACGATTTGATCGTATCCTGAAGACCAGTTGTAGTTTCCGATGCACATCTGGTGTCATTCTGTAATCTGTGGACTATCAGAGTGTTGATGCAACACAGAAATTGCATCGGGATTGAATACAACAGTCACCATGCGCACTTTACTCCATGGGTTTAATGTCTCAAACAGTTTACGCTTTTATCGTTCCCTGGAAGACCAGTGTAGTTTCCGATGCACATCAGGGGACATTCTGTAATCTGTGGACTATCAGAATGTTGATGAAACATAGATATTGCATCGGGATTGAATACAACAGTCACCATACTCACTTTCCTCCATGGGAGTAATGTCTCATACAGTCTACGCTTTGACCGTTCAATGCAAGACCAATAGTAGTTTCCGATGCACATCTGGAGGCATTCTGTAATTTGTTTACCTTCAAAGTGTTGATGAAACACAGAAATTGACTCGGGATTGAATACAACAGTCATTATGCACATTTTCCTCCATTCAATCAGTCTACGCTTTGATCGTGCCCTGGAAGACCAGTAGTAGTTTCCGATGCACATCTGGAGGCATTCTGTAATCTGTAAACTATCAGAGTGTTGTTCAAACACAGAAATTGCATCGGGACTGAATACAACAGTCACCATGCGCACATTCCTCCATGGGAGTAATGTCTCAAACAGTTTACGCTTTGATCGTTCCCTGCAAGACCAGTAGTAGTTTCCAATGCACATCTGGAGGCATTCTGTAATCTACTGACCTTCAAAGTGTTGATGAAACACAGATATTGCCTCGGGATTGAATACAACAGTCACCATGCGCACTTTCCTCCATGGGAGTAATGTCTCAAAAAGTCTACGGTTTGAACATTTCCTGGAAGTCCAGTAGTAGTTGCCGATGCACATCTGGAGGCATTCTGTAATCTTTGGACCTTCGAAGTGTTGATGAAACACAGAAATTGCATCCGGATTGAATACAACAGTCATGATGCGCGGTTTCCTCCATGGGAATAATGTCTCTAACAGTCTACGCTTTGATCGTTCCCAGCAAGACCAGTAGTAGTTTCCGATGCAAAATGGAGGAATTCTGTAATCTGTGGACTATCGGAATGTTGATGAGACACAGGAATTGCCGCGGGATTGAATACAACAGTCACCATGCGCACTTTCCTCCATGGGAGTAATGTCTCAAACAGTCTACGATTTGATCGTTCCCTGCAAGACCAGTAGTAGTTTCCGATGCACATCTGGAGGCATTCTGTAATCTGTGGACCTTTAAAGTGTTGATGAAACACAGAAATTGCATCGGGATTGAATACAACAGTCACCATGTGCACTTTCCTCCAATGGAGTAATGTCTCAAACAGTCTACGCTTTGATCGTTTCCTGGAAGACCAGTAGTAGTTTCCGATGCACATCTGGAGGCATTCTGTAATCTGTTGACCTTCAAAGGGTTGATGAAACACAAAAATTGCATCGGGAGTAAATACAACAGTCACTATGCGCACTTTCATACATGGGATTAATGTCTCAAACAGTCTACGCTTTGATCGCTCCCTTTAAGACCAGTATTAGTTTCCGATGCACATCTGGAGGCATTCTGTAATCTGTGGACCTTCAAGGTGTTGATGAAACACATAAATTGCCGCGGGATTGAATACAACAGTCACCATGCGCACTTTCCTTCATGGGAGTAATGTCTCAAACCGTCTACGTTTTGATCGTTCCCTGGAAGACATGTAGTAGTTTCCGATGCACATCGGTGTCATTCTGTAATCTGTGGACCTTCAAAGTGTTGATGAAACACAGAAATTGACTCGGGATTGAATACAACAGTCATCATGCGCATTTTCCTCCATGGGAGTAATGTCTCAATCAGTCTACGCTTTGATCGTGCCCTGGAAGACCAGTAGTAGTTTCCTATGCACATCTGGAGGCATTCTGTAATCTGCTGACCTTCAAAGTGTTGATGAAACACAGATATTGCGTCGGGATTGAATACAACAGTCACCATGCGCACTTTCCTCCATGGGAGTAATGTCTCAAACAGTCTACGGTTTGATCATTTCCTGGAAGACCAGTAGTAGTTTCCGATGCACATCTGGGGGCACTCTGTAATCTGTGGACTATCAGAGTGTTGATGAAACACAGAAATTGCATCGGGATCGAATTCAACAGTCACCATGCGCAATTTCCTCCGTGGGAGTAATGTCTCAAACAGTCTACGGTCTGATCATTTCCTGGAAGACCAGTAGTAGTTTCCGATGCACATCTGGAGGCATTCTGTAATCTGTGGACCTTCAAAGTGTTGACGAAAAATAGAAATTGCCTCCTAATTGAATACAACAGTCATCATGCTCATTTTCCTCCATGGGTGTAATGTCACAAACAGTCTATGCTTTGATCGCTCCCTTTAAGACCAGTAGTAGTTTCCGATGCACATCTGGAGGCATTCTGTAATCTGTAAAAGATCAGAGTGTTGTTAAATCACAGAAATTTAATCGGGATTGAATACGACAGTCACCATGCGCACTTTCCTCCATGGGAGTAATGTCTCAAACAGTTTACGTTTTGATCGTTCCCTGGAAGACCAGTAGTAGTTTCCGATGCACATCTGGGGGCATTCTGTAATGTATGGACTATCAGAGTGTTGATGAAACACAGACATTGCATCAGGATTGAATTCAACAGTCACCATGTGCACTTTCCTCCATGGGGGTAATGTCTCAAACGGTCTACGCTTTCATCGTTCCCTGCAAGACAAGTAGTAGTTTCCGATGCACATCTCGAGGCATTCTGTAATCTGTGGACCTTCAAAGTGTTGATGAAACACAGAAATTGCCGCGGGATTGAATACAACAGTCACCATGCGCACTTTCCTCCATGGGAGTAATGTCTCAAACCGTCTTCGTTTTGATCGTTCCCTGGAAGACATGTAGTAGATTCCGATGCACATCTGGTGTCATTCTGTAATCTGTGGACCTTGAAAGTCTTGATGAAACAAAGAAATTGAATCGGGATTGAATACAACAGTCACCATGCGCACTTTCCTCCATGGGAGTAATGTCTCAAAGAGTCTACGCTTTGATCGTTCCCTGGAAGACAAGTAGTAGTTTCCGACTCACATCTGGTGTCATTCTGTAATCTGTGGACTATCAGAGTGTTGATGAAACACAGAAATTACATCGGGATTGAATACAACAGTCACCATTCGCACTTTCCTCCATGGGAGTAGTGTCTCAAACAGTCTACGATTTGATCGTTCAATCCAATACCAGTAGTAGTTTCCGTTGCACATCTGGAGGCATCTGCAAACTGTTTACCTTCAAAGTGTTGATGAAACACAGAAATTGCCTCGGGATTGAATACAACAGTCACCATGCGCACTTTCCTCCATGGGAGTAATGTCTCAAACAGTCTACGCTTTGATCGTTCTCTGCAAGACCAGTAGTAGTTTCCGATGCACATCTGGATGCATTCTGTAATCTGTCGACCTTCAAAGTGTTGATGAAACACAGAGATTGCATCGGGATTGAATACAACAGTCATCATGCGCATTTTCATCCACGGGAGTAATGTCTCAAACAGTCTACGCTTTGATCGTTCCCTTTAAGACCAGTAGTAGTTTCCGATGCACATCGGGAGGTATTCTGGAATCTGTAGACTATCAGAGTGTTCTTCAAAAACAGAAATTGCATCGGGATTGAATACAAAAGTCACCATGCGCACTTTCCTCCATGAGAGTAATGTCTCAAACAGTTTACGCTTTGATCGTTCCCTGGAAGGCCAGTAGTAGTTTCCGATGCACATCTGGGTGCATTCTGTAATGTGTGGACTATCAGAGTGTTGATGAAACACAGAAAGTGCATCGGGATTGAATACAACAGTCGCCATGCGCACTTTCCTCCATGGGAGTAATGTCTCAAACAGTTTACGCTTTGATCGTTCCCTGGAAGACCAGTATAGTTTCCGATGCACATATGGGGGCTTTCTGTAATCTGTGGACTATCAGAGCGTTGATGAAACACAGAATTTGCATCGGGATTGAATACAACAGTCACCATGTTCCCTTTCCTCCATGGGAGTAGTGTCTCAAACAGTCTACGCCTTGATCGTTCCCTGCAAGACCAGTAGTAGTTTCAGATGCACATCCGGTGGCATTCTGTAATTTGTGGACCATTAAAGTGTTGAAGAAACACATAAATTGTCTCGGGATTGAATACAACAGTCACCATGCGCACTTTCCTCCAAGGGAGTAATGTCTCAAACCGTCTACGATTTGATCGTTTCCTGGAAGACCATTGGTAGTTTGCGATGCACATCTGGAGGCATTCTGTAATCTGTTGACCTTCAAAGTGTTGATGAAACACAGAAATTGCATCGGGAGTGAATACAAGAGTCACTATGCGCACTTTCATACATGGGATTAATGTCTCAAACTGTCTATGCTTTGATTAGTCCCTTTAAGACCAGTAGTAGTTTCCGATGCACATCTAGAGGCATTCTGTAATCTGTAAACTATCAGAGTGTTGTTAAATCACAGAAATTGCATCGGGATTGAATACAACAGTCACCATGCGCACTTTCCTCCATGGGAGTAATGTCTCAAACAGTTTACGTTTTGATCGTTCCCTGGAAGACCAGTAGTAGTTTCCGATGCACATCTGGGGGCATTCAGTAATGTGTGGACTATCAGAGTGTTGATGAAACACAGACATTGCATCAGGATTGAATTCAACAGTCACCATGTGCACTTTCCTCCATGGGAGTAATGTCTCAAACGGCCTACGCTTTCATCGTTCCCTGCAAGACAAGTAGTAGTTTCCGATGTACATCTGGAGGCATTCTGTAATCTGTGGACCTTCAGAGTGTTGATGAAACACAGAAATTGCCGCGGGATTGAATACAACAGTCACCATGCGCACTTTCCTCCATGGGAGTAATGTCTCAAACCGTCTACGTTTTGATCGTTCCCTGGAAGACATGTAGTATTTTCCGATGCACATCTGGTGTCATTCTGTAATCTGTGGACCTTCAAAGTGTTGATGAAACACAGAAATTGAATCGGGATTGAATACAACAGTCACCATGCGCAGTTTCCTCCATGGGAGTAATGTCTCAAACAGTCTACGCTTTGATCGTTCCATTGAAGACAAGTAGTAGTTTCCGACTCACATCTGGTGTCATTCTGTAACCTGTGGACTATCAGAGTGTTGATGAAACTCAGAAATTGCATCGGGATTGAATACAACAGTCACCATTCGCACTTTCCTCCATGGGAGTAATGTCTCAAACAGTCTACGATTTGATCGTTCAATCCAAGACCAGTAGTAGTTTCCGATGCACATCTGGAGGCATTCTGCAAACTGTTTACCTTCAAAGTGTTGATGAAACACAGAAATTGCCTCGGGATTGAACACAACAGTCACCATGCGCACTTTCCTCCATGGGAGTAATGTCTTAAACAGTTTACGCTTTGATCGTACCCTGGAAAACCAGTAATAGTTTCCGATGCACATCTGGGGGCATTCTGTAATGTTTGGACTATCAGAGTGTTGACGAAACACAGAAATTGCATCGGGATAGAATACAACAGACCCCATGCGCACTTTCCTCCATGGGAGTAACGTCTCAAACAGTCTACGCTTTGATCGTTCCCTGCATGACCAGTAGTAGTTTCCGATGCACATCTGGATGCATTCTGTAATCTGTAGAACCTCGAAGTGTTGATGAAACACAGAGACTGCATCGGGATTGAATACAACAGTCATCATGCTCATTTTCATCCATGGGAGTAATGTCTCAAACAGTCTACGCTTTGATCGTTCCCTTTAATACCAGTAGTAGTTTCCGATGCACATCTGGAGGTATTCTGGAATCTGTAGACTATCGGAGTGTTCTTCAAAAACAGAAATTGTATCGGGATTGAATACAAAAGTCACCATGCGCACTTTCCTCCATAAGAGTAATCTCTCAAACAGTTTATTCTTTGATCGTTCCCTGGAAGGCCAGTAGTATTTTCCGATGCACATCTGGGTGCATTCTGTAATGTGTGGACTATCAGAGTGTTGATAAAACACAGAAAGTGCATCGGGATTGAATACAACAGTCACCATGCGCACTTTCCTCCATGGGAGTAATGTCTCATACAGTCTACGCTTTGACAGTTCAATGCAAGACCAATAGTAGTTTCCGATGCACATCTGGAGGCATTCTGTAATCTGTTTACCTTCAAAGTGTTGATGAAACACAGAAATTGCCTCGGGATTGAATACAACAGTCATCATGCGCATTTTCCTCCATATGAGTAATGTCTCAATCAGTCCACACTTTGATCGTGCCCTGGAAGACCAGTAGTCGTTTCCGATGCACATCTGGAGGCATTCTGTAATCTGTAAACTATCAGAGTGTCGTTCAAACACAGAAATTGGATCGGGATTGAATACAAGAGTCACCATGCGCACTTTCCTCCATGGGAGTAATGTCTCAAACAGTCTACGATTTGATCGTTCCCTGGAAGACCAGTAGTAGTTTCTGATGCACATCTGGAGGCATTCTGTAATCTGTGGACCTTCAAAGTGTTGATGAAACACGGAAATTGCATCGGGAGTGAATACATCATTCACCATTCGCACTTTCCTCAATGGGAGTAATGTCTCAAACAGTTTACGCTTTTATCGTTCCCTGGAAGACCAGTGTATTTTCCGATCCACATCTGGGGACATTCTGTAATCTGTGGACTATCAGAGTGTTGATGAAACACAGAAATTGCATTGGGATTGAAATCAACAGTCACCATGCGCACTTTATTTCATGGGAGTAATGTCTCAAAGAGTCTACGCTTTGACATTCTCTTTAAGACCAGTAGTAGTTTCCGATGCACATCTGGAGGCATTCTGATATCTGTAAACTATTAGAGTGTTGTTCAAACACAGAAAATGCATCGGGATTGAATACAACAGTCACCATGCCCACTTTTACTCAATGGGAGTAATGTCTGAAAGAGTCTACGCTTTGATCGTTCCCTGCAAGACCAGTAGTAGTTTCCGATGCACATCTGGAAGCATTCTGGAAACTGTAAACTATCAGAGTGTTGTTCAAACACAGAAATTGCCTCGGGATTAAATACAATAGTCACCATGCGCACTTTCCTCCATGGGAGTAATGTCTCTAACAGTCTACGTTTTGATCGTTCATTGCAAGACCAGTACTAGTTTCCGATGCACATCTGGAGGCATTCTGTAATCTGTGGACCTTTAAAGTGTTGATGAACACAGAAATTGCCTCGGGATTGAATACAACATTCACCATGCGCACTTTCCTCCATGGGAGTAATGTCTCATACAGTCTACGCTTTGATCGTTCCCTGGAAGACCAGTGTATTTTCCGATGCACGTCTGGGGACATTCTGCAATCTGTGGACTATCAGAGTGTTGATGAAACACAGAAATTGAACTGGGATTGAAATCAACAGTCACCATGCGCACTTTCCTCCATGGGAGTAATGTCTGAAAGAGTCTACGCTTTGATCTTTCCCTGGAAGACCAGTAGTAGTTTCCGATGCACATCTGGTGTCATTCTGTAATCTGTGGACTATCAGAGTGTTGATGAACACAGAAATTGCATCGGGATTGAATACAACAGTCACCAAGTGCACTTTCCTTCATGGGAGTAATGTCCCAAACAGTTTACACTTTGATCAATCCCTGGAAGACCAGTAGTTGTTTCCGATGAACATCTGGGGCAATCAGTAATCTGTGGACTATCAGAGTGTTGATGAAACACAGAAATTGCATTGTGATTGAAACCAACAGTCACCATGCGCACTTTCCTCCATGGGAGTAATGTCTCAAACAGTTTACGCTTTGATCGTTCCCTGGAAAACCAGTAGTACTTTCCGATGCACATCAGGGGGCATTCTGTAATGTGTGGACTATCAGAGTGTTGACGAAACACAGAAATTGCATCGGGATTGAATACAACAGACCCCATGCGCACTTTCCTCCATGGGAGTAACGTCTCAAACAGTCTACGCTTTGATCGTTCCCTGCAAGACCAGTAGTAGTTTCCGATGCACATCTGGAGGCATTCTGTAATCTGTGGACCTTCAAAGTGTTGATGAAACACAGAAATTGCCGCGGGATTGAATACAACAATCACCATGCGCACTTTCCTCCATGGGAGTAGTGTCCTAAACAGTCTACGTTTTGATCGTTCCCTGGAAGACCAGTAGTAGTTTCCGATGCACATCTGGAGGCATTCTGTAATCTGCTGACCTTCAAAGTGTTGATGAAACACAGATATTGCGTCGGGATCGAATTCAACAGTCACCATGCGCACTTTCCTCCATGGGAGTAATGTCTCAAACAGTTTACGTTTTGATCGTTCCCTGGAAGACCAGTGGTAGTTTCCGATGCACATCTGGGGGCATTCTGTAATGTATGGACTATCAGAGTGTTGATGAAACACAGACATTGCATCAGGATTGAATTCAACAGTCACCATGTGCACTTTCCTCCATGGGGGTAATGTCTCAAACGGTCTACGCTTTCATCGTTCCCTGCAAGACAAGTAGTAGTTTCCGATGCACATCTCGAGGCATTCTGTAATCTGTGGACCTTCAAAGTGTTGATGAAACACAGAAATTGCCTCGGGATTGAATACAACAGTCACCATGCGCACTTTCCTCCATGGGAGTAATGTCTCAAACCGTCTACGTTTTGATCGTTCCCTGGAAGACATGTAATAGATTCCGATGCACATCTGGTGTCATTCTGTAATCTGTGGACCTTGAAAGTGTTGATGAAACACAGAAATTGAATCGGGATTGAATACAACAGTCACCATGCGCACTTTCCTCCATGGGAGTAATGTCTCAAAGAGTCTACGCTTTGATCGTTCCCTGGAAGACAAGTAGTAGTTTCCGACTCACATCTGGTGTCATTCTGTAATCTGTGGACTATCAGAGTGTTGATGAAACACAGAAATTACATCGGGATTGAATACAACAGTCACCATTCGCACTTTCCTCCATGGGAGTAGTGTCTCAAACAGTCTACGATTTGATCGTTCAATCCAATACCAGTAGTAGTTTCCGATGCACATCTGGAGGCATTCTGCAAACTGTTTACCTTCAAAGTGTTGATGAAACACAGAAATTGCCTCGGGATTGAATACAACAGTCACCATGCGCACTTTCCTCCATGGGAGTAATGTCTCAAACAGTCTACGCTTTGATCGTTCTCTGCAAGACCAGTAGTAGTTTCCGATGCACATCTGGATGCATTCTGTAATCTGTAGACCTTCAAAGTGTTGATGAAAAACAGAGATTGCATCGGGATTGAATACAACAGTCATCATGCGCATTTTCATCCACGGGAGTAATGTCTCAAACAGTCTACGCTTTGATCGTTCCCTTTAAGACCAGTAGTAGTTTCCGATGCACATCGGGAAGTATTCTGGAATCTGTAGACTATCAGAGTGTTCTTCAAAAACAGAAATTGCATCGGGATTGAATACAAAAGTCACCATGCGCACTTTCCTCCATGAGAGTAATGTCTCAAACAGTTTACGCTTTGATCGTTCCCTGGAAGGCCAGTAGTAGTTTCCGATGCACATCTGGGTGCATTCTGTAATGTGTGGACTATCAGAGTGTTGATGAAACACAGAAAGTGCATCGGGATTGAATACAACAGTCACCATGCGCACTTTCCTCCATGGGAGTAATGTCTCAAACAGTTTACGCTTTGATCGTTCCCTGGAAGACCAGTATAGTTTCCGATGCACATATGGGGGCTTTCTGTAATCTGTGGACTATCAGAGCGTTGATGAAACACAGAAATTGCATCGGGATTGAATACAACAGTCACCATGTTCCCTTTCCTCCATGGGAGTAGTGTCTCAAACAGTCTACGCCTTGATCGTTCCCTGCAAGACCAGTAGTAGTTTCAGATGCACATCCGGTGGCATTCTGTAATTTGTGGACCATTAAAGTGTTGAAGAAACACATAAATTGTCTCGGGATTGAATACAACAGTCACCATGCGCACTTTCCTCCAAGGGAATAATGTCTCAAACCGTCTACGATTTGATCGTTTCCTGGAAGACCATTGGTAGTTTGCGATGCACATCTGGAGGCATTCTGTAATCTGTTGACCTTCAAAGTGTTGATGAAACACAGAAATTGCATCGGGAGTGAATACAAGAGTCACTATGCGCACTTTCATACATGGGATTAATGTCTCAAACAGTCTATGCTTTGATCAGTCCCTTTAAGACCAGTAGTAGTTTCCGATGCACATCTAGAGGCATTCTGTAATCTGTAAACTATCAGAGTGTTGTTAAATCACAGAAATTGCATCGGGATTGAATACAACAGTCACCATGCGCACTTTCCTCCATGGGAGTAATGTCTCAAACAGTTTACGTTTTGATCGTTCCCTGGAAGACCAGTAGTAGTTTCCGATGCACATCTGGGGGCATTCAGTAATGTGTGGACTATCAGAGTGTTGATGAAACACAGACATTGCATCAGGATTGAATTCAACAGTCACCATGTGCACTTTCCTCCATGGGAGTAATGTCTCAAACGGCCTACGCTTTCATCGTTCCCTGCAAGACAAGTAGGAGTTTCCGATGTACATCTGGAGGCATTCTGTAATCTGTGGACCTTCAGAGTGTTGATGAAACACAGAAATTGCCGCGGGATTGAATACAACAGTCACCATGCGCACTTTCCTCCATGGGAGTAATGTCTCAAACCGTCTACGTTTTGATCGTTCCCTGGAAGACATGTAGTAGTTTCCGACTCACATCTGGTGTCATTCTGTAACCTGTGGACTATCAGAGTGTTGATGAAACTCAGAAATTGCATCGGGATTGAATACAACAGTCACCATTCGCACTTTCCTCCATGGGAGTAACGTCTCAAACAGTCTACGCTTTGATCGTTCCCTGCATGACCAGTAGTAGTTTCCGATGCACATCTGGATGCATTCTGTAATCTGTAGAACCTCGAAGTGTTGATGAAACACAGAGATTGCATCGGGATTGAATACAACAGTCATCATGCTCATTTTCATCCATGGGAGTAATGTCTCAAACAGTCTACGCTTTGATCGTTCCCTTTAAGACCAGTAGTAGTTTCCGATGCACATCTGGAGGTATTCTGGAATCTGTAGACTATCGGAGTGTTCTTCAAAAACAGAAATTGTATCGGGATTGAATACAAAAGTCACCATGCGCACTTTCCTCCATAAGAGTAATCTCTCAAACAGTTTATACTTTCATCGTTCCCTGGAAGGCCAGTAGTATTTTCCGATGCACATCTGGGTGCATTCTGTAATGTGTGGACTATCAGAGTGTTGATAAAACACAGAAAGTGCATCGGGATTGAATACAACAGTCACCATGCGCACTTTCCTCCATGGGAGTAATGTCTCATACAGTCTACGCTTTGACAGTTCAATGCAAGACCAATAGTAGTTTCCGATGCACATCTGGAGGCATTCTGTAATCTGTTTACCTTCAAAGTGTTGATGAAACACAGAAATTGCCTCGGGATTGAATACAACAGTCATCATGCGCATTTTCCTCCATATGAGTAATGTCTCAATCAGTCTACACTTTGATCGTGCCCTGGAAGACCAGTAGTCGTTTCCGATGCACATCTGGAGGCATTCTGTAATCTGTAAACTATCAGAGTGTCGTTCAAACACAGAAATTGGATCGGGATTGAATACAACAGTCACCATGCGCACTTTCCTCCATGGGAGTAATGTCTCAAACAGTCTACGATTTGATCGTTCCCTGGAAGACCAGTAGTAGTTTCTGATGCACATCTGGAGGCATTCTGTAATCTGTGGACCTTCAAAGTGTTGATGAAACACGGAAATTGCATCGGGAGTGAATACAACAGTCACCATTCGCACTTTCCTCAATGGGAGTAATGTCTCAAACAGTTTACGCTTTTATCGTTCCCTGGAAGACCAGTGTATTTTCCGATGCACATCTGGGGACATTCTGTAATCTGTGGACTATCAGAGTGTTGATGAAACACAGAAATTGCATTGGGATTGAAATCAACAGTCACCATGCGCACTTTCCTCCATGGGAGGAATGTCTGAAAGAGTCTACGCTTTGATCGTTCCCTGGAAGACCAGTAGTAGTTTCTGATGCACATCTGGTATCATTCTGTAATCTGTGGACTATCAGAGTGTTGATGATACACAGAAATTGCATCGGGATTGAATACAACAGTCTGCAAGTGCACTTTCCTCCATGGGAGTAATGTCCCAAACAGTTTACGCTTCGATCGTTCCCTGGAAGACCAGTAGTTGTTTCCGATGAACATCTGGGGGCATTCAGTAATCTGTGGACTATCAGAGTGTTGATAAATCACAGAAATTGCATTGAGATTGTAATCAACAGTCACCATGCGCACTTTATTTCATGGGAGTAATGTCTCAAACAGTCTACGCTTTGACATTCTCTTTAAGACCAGTAGTAGTTTCCGATGTACATCTGGAGGCATTCTGATATCTGTAAACTATTAGAGTGTTGTTCAAACACAGAAAATGCATCGGGATTGAATACAACAGTCACCATGCGAACTTTCCTCCATGGAAGTAATGCCTCAAACAGTCTACGCTTTGATTGTTCCCTGGAGGAAAAGTAGTAGTTTCCGATGCACATCTATGTGCATTCTGTAATGTGTGGACTATCAGAGTGTTGATGAAACACAGAAAGTGCATCGGGAATGAATACAACAGTCACCATGCGCACTTTCCTCCATGGGAGTAATGTCTCAAACAGTTTACATTTTTATCGTTCCCTGGAGGACCAGTATAGTTTCCGATGCACATATGGGGGCATTCTGTAATCTGTGGACTATCAGAGTGTTGATGAATCACAGAAATAGCATCGGGATTGAATACAACAGTCACCATGCCCACTTTTACTCAATGGGAGTAATGTCTGAAAGAGTCTACGCTTTGATCGTTCCCTGCAAGACCAGTAGTAGTTTCCGATGCACATCTGGAAGCATTCTGGAAACTGTAAACTATCAGAGTGTTGCTCAAACACAGAAAATGCCTCGGGATTAAATACAATAGTCACCATGCGCACTTTCCTCCATGGGAGTAATGTCTCTAACAGTCTACGCTTTGATCGTTCATTGCAAGACCAGTACTAGTTTCCGATGCACATCTGGAGGCATTCTGTAATCTGTGGACCTTTAAAGTGTTGATGAACACAGAAATTGCCTCGGGATTGAATACAACATTCACCATGCGCACTTTCCTCCATGGGAGTAATGTCTCATACAGTCTACGCTTTGATCGTTCCCTGGAAGACCAGTGTATTTTCCGATGCACGTCTGGGGACATTCTGCAATCTGTGGACTATCAGAGTGTTGATGAAACACAGAAATTGAACTGGGATTGAAATCAACAGTCACCATGCGCACTTTCCTCCATGGGAGTAATGTCTGAAAGAGTCTACGATTTGATCGTTCCCTGGAAGACCAGTAGTAGTTTCCGATGCACATCTGGTGTCATTCTGTAATCTGTGGACTATCAGAGTGTTGATGAAACACAGAAATTGCATCGGGATTGAATACAACAGTCACCAAGTGCACTTTCCTTCATGGGAGTAATGTCCCAAACAGTTTACACTTTGATCAATCCCTGGAAGACCAGTAGTTGTTTCCGATGAACATCTGGGGCATTCAGTAATCTGTGGACTATCAGAGTGTTGATGAAACACAGAAATTGCATTGTGATTGAAACCAACAGTCACCATGCGCACTTTCCTCCATGGGAGTAATGTCTCAAACAGTTTACGCTTTGATCGTTCCCTGGAAAACCAGTAGTACTTTCCGATGCACATCTGGGGGCATTCTGTAATGTGTGGACTATCAGAGTGTTGACGAAACACAGGAATTGCATCGGGATTGAATACAACAGACCCCATGCGCACTTTCCTCCATGGGAGTAACGTCTCAAACAGTCTACGCTTTGATCGTTCCCTGCAAGACCAGTAGTAGTTTCCGATGCACATCTGGAGGCATTCTGTAATCTGTGGACCTTCAAAGTGTTGATGAAACACAGAAATTGCCGCGGGATTGAATACAACAATCACCATGCGCACTTTCCTCCATGGGAGTAGTGTCCTAAACAGTCTACGTTTTGATCGTTCCCTGGAAGACCAGTAGTAGTTTCCGATGCACATCTGGAGGCATTCTGTAATCTGTAGATCTTCAAAGTGTTGATGAAACACAGAAATTGAATCGGGATTAATTACAACAATCACCATGCGCACTTTCCTCCATGGGAGTAATGTCTCAAACAGTCTACGTTTTGATCGTTCCCTGGAAGACATGTAGTAGTTTCCGATGCACAACTGGTGTCATTCTGTAATCTGTGGACCTTCAAAGTGTTGATGAAACACAGAAATTGAATGGGGATTAATTACAACAATCACCATGCGCACTTTCCTCCATGGGAGTAATGTCTCAAACAGTCTACGTTTTGATCGTTCCCTGGAAGACATGTAGTAGTTTCCGATGCACATCTGGAATCATTCTAGAATCTGTAAACTATCAGAGTGTTGTTCAAACACAGAAATTGCATCGGGATTGAATACAACAGACCCCATGCGCACTTTCCTCCATGGGAGTGACATCTCAAACAGTCTACGCTTTGATCGTTCCCTGCAAGACCAGTAGTAGTTTCCGATGCACATCTGGAGGCATTCCGTAATCTGTAGATCTTCAAAGTGTTGATGAAACACAGAAATTGCATCAGGATTGAATACAACAGTCATCATGCGCATTTTCATCCATGGGAGTAATGTCTCAAATAGTCTACGCTTTGATCGTTCCCTTTAAGACCAGTAGTAGTTTCCGATGCACATCTGGAGGTATTCTGGAATCTGTAGACTGTCAGAGTGTTCTTCAAAAACAGAAATTGCATCGGGATTGAATACAACAGTCACCATGCGCACTTTCCTCCATGAGAGTAATGTTTCAAACAGTTTACGCATTGATCGTTCCCTGGAAGACCAGTATAGTTTCCGATGCACATATGGTAGCTTTCTGTAATCTGTGGACCATCAGAGTGCTGATGAAACACAGAAATTGCATCAGGATTGAATACAACAGTCACCATGCGCACTTTCCTCTATGGGAGTAATGTCTCAAACAGTTTACGCTTTGATCGTTCCCTGGAAGACCAGTATAGTTTCCGATGCACATATGGGGGCTTTCTGTAATCTGTGGACTATCAGAGTGTTGATGAAACACAGAAATTGCATCGGGATTGAATACAACAGTCACCATGCGCACTTTCCTCCATGGGAGTAATGTCTCATACAGTCTACGCTTTGACAGTTCAATGAAAGACCAATAGTAGTTTCCGATGCACATCTGGAGGCATTCTGTAATCTGTTTACCTTCAAAGTGTTGATGAAACACAGAAATTCACTCGGGATTGAATACAACAGTCATCATGCGCATTTTCCTCCATGGGAGTAATGTCTCAAACAGTCTACGCTTTGATCGTTTCCTGGAAGACCAGTGGTAGTTTCTGATGCACATCTGGAGGCATTCTGTAATCTGTGGACCTTCAAAGTGTTGATGAAAAACGGAAGTTGCATCGGGAGTGAATACAAATGTCACCTTGAGCACTTTCCTCAATGGGAGTAATGTCTCAAACAGTTTACGCTTTTATCGTTCCCTGGAAACCAGTATATTTTCCGATGCACATCTGGGGACATTCTGTAATCTGTGGACTATCAGAGTGTTGATGAAACACAGAAATTGCATTGGGATTGAAATCAACAGTCACCATGCGCACTTTCCTCCATGGAAGTAATGTCTGAAAGAGTCTACGCTTTGATCGTTCCCTGGAAGACCAGTAGTAGTTTCCGATGCACGTCTGGTGTCATTCTGTAATCTGTGGTCTATCAGAGTGTTGATGAAACACAGAAATTGCATCGGGATTGAATACAACAGTCACCAAGTGCACTTTCCTCCATGGGAGTAATGTCCCAAACAGTTTACGCTTCGATCGTTCCCTGGACGACCAGTAGTTGTTTTCGATGAACATCTGGGGGCATTCAGTAATCTGTGGACTATCAGAGTGTTGATGAAACACAGAAATTGCATTGAGATTGAAATCAACAGTCACCATGCGCACATTCCGAAATGGGAGTAATGTCTCAAACAGTCTACGCTTTGATCGTTTCCTGGAAGACCAGTAGTAGTTTCTGATGCACATCTGGAGGCATTCTGTAATCTGTGGACCTTCAAAGTGTTGATGAAAAACGGAAGTTGCATCGGGAGAGAATACAACAGTCACCATGCGCACTTTCCTCAATGGGAGTATTGTCTCAAACAGTCTACGCTTTGATCGTTCCCTGCAAGACCAGTAGTAGTTTCCGAAGCACATCTGGAGGAATTCTGTAATCTGTGGACCTTCAAAGTGTTGATGAAACACAGGAATTGCCGCGGGATTGAATGCAACTGTCACCATGCTCACTTTCCTCCATGGGAGTAATGTCTCAAACAGTCTACGCTTTGATCGTTTCCTGGAAGACCAGTATAGTTTCCGATACACATCTGGAGGCATTCTTTAATCTGTAAATTGTCAGAGTGTTGTTCAAACACAGAAATTGCATCGGGATTGAATACAACAGTCACCATGCGCACTTTCCTGCATGGGAGTAATGTCTCAAACAGTTTACGATTTGATTGTTCCCTGGAAGACCAGTAGTATTTTTCGATGCACATCTGGGGGCATTCTGTAGTGTGTGGACTACCAGAGTGTTGATGAAACACAGAAATTGCATCGGGATTGAATACAACAGACCCCATGCGCACTTTCCTCCATGGGAGTAATGTCTCAAACAGTCTACGCTTTGATCGTTCCCTGCAATACCAGTAGTAGTGTCCGATGCTCATCTGGAGGCATTCTGTAATCTGTGGACCTTCAAAGTGTTGATGAAACACAGAAATTGCATCGGGATTCAATACAACAGTCACCATGCGCACTTTCCTCCATGCGAGTAATGTCTCTAACAGTCTACGCTTGGATCGTTCCCTGGAAGACCACTAGTAGTTTCCGATGCACATCTGGAGCCATTCTGTAATCTGTAAACTATCAGAGTGTTGTTCAAACACAGAAATTGCATCGGGATTGAATACAACAGTCACCATGCGTACTTTCCTCCATGGGAGTAATGCCTCAAACAGTTTACGCTTTGATTGTTCCCTGCAGGAAAAGTAGTAGTTTCCGATGCAGATCTGGGTGCATTCTGTAATGTGTGGACTATCAGAGTGTTGATGAAACACAGAAATTGCATCGGGATTGAATACAACAGTCACCATGTTCACTTTCCTACATGGGAGTAATGGCTCAAGCAGTTTACATTTTTATCGTTCCCTGGAGGACCAGTATAGTTTCCGATGCACATATGGGGGCATTGTGTAATCTGTGCACTATCAGAGTGTTGATGTAACACAGAAATAGCATCGGGATTGAATACAACAGTCACCATGCGCACATTCCTCAATGGGAGTAATGTCTCAAACAGTCTACGCTTTGATCTTTCCCTGCAAGACCAGTAGTAGTTTCCGATGCACATCTGGAGGCATTCTGGAATCTGTAAACTATCAGAGTGTTGTTCAAACACAGATATAGCATCGGGATTGAATACAACAGTCACCATGCACACTTTCCTCCATGGGAGTAATGTCTGAAAGGGTCTACGCTTTGATCGCTCCCTGGAAGACCAGTAGTAGTTTCCGATGCACATCTGGTGTCATTCTGTAATCTGTGGTCTATCAGAGTGTTGATGAAACACAGAAATTGCATCGGGATTGAATACAACAGTCACCAAGTGCACTTTCCTCCATGGGAGTAATGTCCCAAACAGTTTACGCTTCGATCGTTCCCTGGAAGACCAGTAGTTGTTTCCGATGAACATCTGGGGGCATTCAGTAATCTGTGGACTATCAGAGTGTTGATGAAAAACGGAAGTTGCATCGGGAGTGAATACAAATGTCACCATGCGCACTTTCCTCAATGGGAGTAATGTCTCAAACAGTTTACGCTTTTATCGTTCCCTGGAAGACCAGTGTATTTTCCGATGCACATCTGGGGACATTCTGTAATCTGTGGACTATCAGAGTGTTGATGAAACACAGAAATTGCATTGGGATTGAAATCAACAGTTACCATGCGCACTTTTCTCCATGGGAGTTATGTCTGAAAGGGTCTACGCTTTGATCGTTCCCTGGAAGACCAGTAGTAGTTTCCGATGCACATCTGGTGTCATTCTGTAATCTGTGGTCTATCAGAGTGTTGATGAAACACAGAAATTGCATCGGGATTGAATACAACAGTCACCAAGTGCACTTTCCTCCATGGGAGTAATGTCCCAAACAGTTTACGCTTCGATCGTTCCCTGGAAGACCAGTAGTTGTTTCCGATGAACATCTGGGGGCATTCAGTAATCTGTGGACTATCAGAGTGTTGATGAAACACAGAAATTGCATTGAGATTGAAATCAACAGTCACCATGCGCACTCTCCTCCATGGGAGTAATGGCTCAAACAGTCTACGCTTTGATCGTTCCCTGCAATACCAGTAGTAGTGTCCGATGCTCAACTGGAGGCATTCTGTAATCTGTGGACCTTCAAAGTGTTGATGAAACACAGAAATTGCTTCGGGATTCAATACAACAGTCACCATGCGCACTTTACTCCATGCGAGTAACGTCTCTAACAGTGTACGCCTGGATCGTTCCCTGGAAGACCACTAGTAGTTTCCGATGCACATCTGGAGCCATTCTGTAATCTGTAAACTATCAGAGTGTTGTTCAAACACAGAAATTGCATCGGGATTGAATACAACAGTCCCCATGCGCACTTTCCTCCATGGGAGTAATGCCTCAAACAGTTTACGCTTTGATCGTTCCCTGGAAGACCAGTAAAAGTTTCCGATGCACATCTGGGTGCATTCTGTAATGTGTGGACTATCAGAGTGTTGATGAAACCAAGAATGTGCATCGGGAATGAATACAACAGTCACCATGCGCACTTTCCTCCATGGAAAGTAATGTCCCAAGCAGTTTACATTTTTATCGTTCCCTGGAGGACCAGTATAGTTTCCGATGCACAAATGGGGGCATTGTGTAATCTGTGCACTATCAGAGTGTTGATGTAACACAGAAATAGCATCGGGATTGAATACAACAGTCACCATGCGCACATTCCTCAATGGGAGTAATGTCTCAAAGAGTCTACGCTTTGATCGTTCCCTACAAGACCAGTAGTAGTTTCCGATGCACATCTGGAGGCATTCTGGAATCTGTAAACTATCAGAGTGTTGTTCAATCACAGAAATTGCTTCGTGATTGAATACAATAGTCACCATGCGCACTTTCCGCCATGGGAGTAATGTCTCAAACAGTCTACGTCTTGATCGTTCCCTGGAAGACCAGTAGTATTTTTCAATGCACATCTGGGGGCATTCTGTATTGTGTGGACAATCAGAGTGTTGATGAAACACAGAAATTGCATCGGGATTGAATACAACGGATCCCACGCGCACTTTCCTCCATGGGAGTAATATCTCAAAAAGTCTACGCTTTGATCTTTCCCTGCAATACCAGTAGTAGTTTCCGATGCACATCTGGCGTCATTCTGTAATCTGTGGACTATCAGAGTGTTGATCAAATACAGAAATTGCATCAGGATTGAATACAACGGTCACCATGCGCACTTTCCTCCATGGGAGTAATGTCTCAAACAGTCTACGCTTTGATCGTTTCCTGGAAGACCAGTATATTTTCCGATATACATCTGGAGGCATTCTGTAATCTGTAAAGTATCAGAGTGTTGTTCAAACACAGAAATTGCATCGCGATTGAATACAACAGTCACCATGTGCACTTTCCTCCATGGGAGTAATGTCTCAAACCGTTTACGATTTGATCGTTCCCTGGAAGACCAGTAGTATTTTTCGATGCACATCTGGGGCATTCTGTAATGTGTGAATTATCAGAGTGTTGATGAAACACAGAAATTGCAGCGGGATTGAATACAACATACCCCATGCGCACTTTCCTCCATGGGAGTAATGTCTCAAACAGTCTACGCTTTGATCGTTCCCTGCAATACCAGTAGTAGTTTCCGATGCACATCTGGAGGCATTCTGTAATCTGTGGACCTTCAAAGTGTTGATGAAACACAGAAATTGCATCGGGATTCAATACAACAGTCACCATGCGCACTTTCCTCCATGCGAGTAATGTCTCTAACAGTCTACGCTTGGATCGTTCCAGGGAAGACCACTAGTAGTTTCCGATGCACATCTGGAGCCATTCTGTAATCTCTGGAACTTCAAAGTGTTGATGAAACACAGATATTGCCTCGGGATTGAATACAACATTCATTATGCGCATTTTCCTCCATGGGAGTAATGTCCCAAACAGTTTACGCTTTTATCGTTCCCTGAAAGACCAGTATAGTTTCCGATGCACATCTGGGGGTATTCCGTAATCTGTGGACTATCAGAGTGTTGATGAAACACAGAAATTGCATCAGGATTGAATACAACAGTCACCATGCGCACTTTCCTCCTTGGGAGTAATGTCTGAGACAGTCTACGCTTTCATCGTTCCCTGCAAGACCATTAGTAGTTTCTGATGCACATCTAGAGGCATTGTGTAATCTGTGGACTTTCAAAGTGTTGATGAAACACGGAAATTGCATCGGGAGTGAATACAACAGTCACCATGCGCACTTTCCTCAATGGGAGTAATGTCTCAAACAGTTTACGCTTTTATCGTTCCCTGGAAGACCAGTGTATTTTCCGATGCACATCTAGGGACATTCTGTAATCTGTGGACTATCAGAGTGTTGATGAAACACAGAAATTGCATTGGGATTGAAAGCAACAGTCACCATGCGCACTTTCCTCCATGGGAGTAATGTCTCAAAGAGTCTACGCTTTGATCGTTCCCTGGAAGACCAGTAGTAGTTTCCGATGCACATCTGGTGTCATTCTGTAATCTGTGGACTATCAGAGTGTTGATGAAACACAGAAATTGCATCGGGATTGAATACAAAAGTCACCAAGTGCACTTTCCTCCATTGGAGTAAAGTCTCAAACAGTTTACGCTTTGATCGTTCCCTGGAAGACCAGTAGATGATTCCGATGAACATCTGGGGGCATTCAGTAATCTGTGGACTACAGAGTGTTGATGAAACACAGATATTGCATCGGGATTGAATACAACAGTCACCATGTGCACTTTCCTCCATGGGAGTAATGCCTCAAACAGTTTACGCTTAGATCGTTCCCTGGAAGACCAGTAGTTGTTTCCGATGAATATCTGGGGGCATTCTGTAATGTGTGGTCTATCAGAGTGTTGATGAAACACAGAAATTGCATCGGAATTGAATACAACAGTCACCATGTGCACTTTCCTCCATGGGAGTAATGTCTCAAACAGTCTACGCTTTGACGTTCCCTTTAAGACCAGTAGTAGTTTCCGATGCACATCTGGAGGCATTCTGGAATCTGTAAATTATCAGAGTGTTGTTCAAACACAGAAATTGCCTCGGGATTGAATATAACAGTCACCATGCGCACTTTCCTCCATGGGATTAATGTCTCTAACAGTCTACGCTTTGATCGATCCCTGCAAGACCAGTAGTAGTTTCCGATGCACATCTGGAGGATTTCTGTAATCTGTGGACATTCAAAGTGTTGATGAAACACAGGAATTGCCGCGGGATTGAATACAACAGTCACCATGCGCACTTTCCTCCTTGGGAGTAATTTCTCAAACAGTTTACGCTTTGATCGTTTCCTGGAAGACCAGTATACAGTCCGATAAACATCTGGGGGTATTCTGTAATCTGTGGACTATCAGAGTGTTGATGAAACACAGAACTTGCATCGGGATTGAATACAACAGTCACCATGTGCACCTACCTCCATGGGAGTAATGTGTCAAACAGTCTACTTAAGACCACTAGTATTTTCCGATGCACATTTGGAGGCATTCTGTAATCTGTGGACCTTCAAAATGTTGATGACACATAGAAATTGCCTCTGGATTGAATACAACAGTCATCATGCGCATTTTCCTCCATGCGAGTAATGTCTCAAACAGTCTACGCTTTGATCGTTCCCTTTAAGACCAGTTGTAGTTCCCGACACACATCTGAAGGCATACTGTAATCTGTGGACTATCAGAGCGTTGATGAAACACAGAAATTGCATCGGGATTGAATACAACAGTCACCATGAGCACTCTCCTCCTTGGGAGTAATGTCTCAAACAGTCTACGCTTTGATCGTTTCCTGCAAGACCAGTAGTAGTTTCCGATGAACATCTGGAGGCATTCTGTAATCTGTGGACCTTTAAAGTGTTGATGAAACAAAGATATTGCCTCGGGATTGAATATAACAGTCACCATGCACACTTTCTTCCATGGGAGTAATGTCTCAAACACTCTACGCTTTGATCGTTTCCTGGAAGACCAGTAGTAGTTTCTGATGCATCTGGAGGCATTCTGTAATCTGTGGACCTACAAAGTGTTGATGAAACACAGGACATGCCACGGGATTGAATACAACAGTCACCATGCGCACTTTCCTCCATGGGAGTAATGTCTCAAACAGTTTACGCTTTTATCGTTCCCTGGAAGACCAGTGTAGTTTCCGATGCACATCTGGGAGCATTCTGTAATGTGTGGTCTAGCGGAGAGTTGATGAAACACAGATATAGCATCGGGATTGAATGCAACAGTCACCATGCGCACTATCCTCCATGGGAGTAATGTCTCAAACAGTTTACGCTTTGTTCGTTCCCAGGAAGACCAGTAGTACTTTCCGATGCACATCTGGTGTCATTCTATAATCTGTGGACTATCAGAGTGTTGATGAAACACAGAAATTGCATCGGGATTGAATACAACATTCATCATGCGCATTTTCCTCCATGGGAGTAATGTCCCAAACAGTTTACGCTTTTATCGTTCCCTGAAAGACCAGTATAGTTTCCGATGCACATCTGGGGGTATTCTGTAATCTGTGGACTATCAGAGTGTTGATGAAACACAGAAATTGCATCAGGATTGAATACAACAGTCACCATGCGCACTTTCCTCCTTGGGAGTAATGTCTGAGACAGTCTACGCTTTCATCGTTCCCTGCAAGACCATTAGTAGCTTCTGATGCACATCTTTAGGCATTGTGTAATCTGTGGAATTTCAATGTGTTGATGAAACACGGAAATTGCGTCGGGAGTGAATACAACAGTCACCATGCGCACTTTCCTCAATGGGAGTAATTTCTCAAACCTGTTTACGCTTTTATCGTTCCCTGGAAGACCAGTGTATTTTCCGATGCACATCTGGGGACATTCAGTAATCTGTGGACTATCAGAGTGTTGATGAAACACAGAAATTGCATCGGGATTGAATACAACAGTCACCATGTGCACTTTCCTCCATGGGAGTAATGCCTCAAACAGTTTACGCTTAGATCGTTCCCTGGAAGACCAGTAGTTGTTTCCGATGAATATCTGGGGGCATTCTGTAATGTGTGGTCTATCAGAGTGTTGATGAAACACAGAAATTGCATCGGAATTGAATACAACAGTCACCATGTGCACTTTCCTCCATGGGAGTAATGTCTCAAACAGTCTACGCTTTGACGTTCCCTTTAAGACCAGTAGTAGTTTCCGATGCACATCTGGAGGCATTCTGGAATCTGTAAACTATCAGAGTGTTGTTCAAACACAGAAATTGCCTCGGGATTAAATACAACAGTCACCATGCGCACTTTCCTCCATGGAAGTAATGTCTCTAACAGTCTACGATTTCATCGTTCCCTGCAAGACCAGTAGTAGGTTCCGATGCACATCTGGTGGCATTCTGTAATGTGTGGACCTTTAAAGTGTTGATGAAACACAGAAATTTCATCGGGAATGAATACAAAAGTTACCATGCGCACAAAATCCTCCATAAAAGTAATGTGTAAACAGTCTCTGCTTTGATCGTTCCCTGGAAGACCAGTAGTAGTTTCCGATGCACATCTGGAGGCATTCTGTAAACTGTGGACTATCAGAGTGATGATGAAACACAGAACTTGCATCGGGTTTGAATACAACAGTCACCATGCGCACTTTCCTCCACGGGAGTAATGTCTCAAAGAGTTTATGTTTTGATCGTTCCCTGGAAGTCCAGTAGTAGTTTCCGATTAACATCTGTAGGCATTCTGTAATCTGTGGACTATCAGAGTGTTGATGAAACACAGAAATTGCATCGGGATTGACTACAACAGTCACCATGCGCACTTTCCTTCATGGGAGTAATGTCTCAAAGAGTCTACGCTTTGATCGTTCCCTGGAAGACCAGTAGTAGTTTCCGATGCACTTCTGGAGGCATTCTGTAATCTGTGGAGTATCAGAGTGTTGATGAAACACAGAAATTGCATCGGAATTGAATACAACAGTCACCATGCGCACTTTCCTCCATAGGAGTAATTCTCAAAGAGTCTACGATTTGATCGTTCCCTTTAAGACAAGTAGTAGTTTCCGATACACATGTGGTGGCATTGTGTAATCTGTGGACTATCAGAGCGTTGATGAAACAGAAATTGCATCGGGATTGAATACAACAGTCACATTCGCGCACTTTCTTAAACTGGAGTATGTCTCAAACAGTATACGCTTTGATCGTTCCCTGGAAGACCACTACTAGTTTCGATGCACATCTGGTGGCATTCTGTAATCTGTGGACTATCAGAGTGTTGATGAAACACAGAAATTGCATCGGGATTGAATACAACAGTCACCATGCTCACTTTCCTCCACGGGAGTAATGTCTCAAACAGTCTACGCTTTGAGCGTTCCCTGGAAGACCAGTAGTAGTTTCCGATGCACATCTGGAGGCTTTCTGTAATCTGTGGACTATCAGAATGTTGATGAAACACAAAAATTGCGTCGGGACTGAATACAACAGTTACCATGCACGCTTTCTTCCATGGGAGTAATGTCTCAAAGAGTTTACGCTTTGATCATTCCCAGGAAGACCAGTAGTAGTTTCCGATGCACATCTGGATGCATTCTGTAATCTGTGGACTATCAGAGTGTTGATGAAACACAGAAATTGCATCGGGATTGAATACAACAGTCACCATGCGCACATTCCTCCATAAAAGTAATATCTCAAACAGTCTACGATTTGATGGTTCCCTGGAAGACCAGTTGTAGTTTCCGATGCACATCTGGAGGCATTCTGTAAACTGTGGACTATCAGAGTGTTGATGAAACACAAAAATTGCATCGGGATTGAATACAACAGTCACCATGCGCACTTTCCTACATGGAAGTAATGTCTCAAACAGTCGACGCTTTGATCGTTCCCTGGAAGGCCAGTAGTAGTTTCCGATGCACATCTGGAAGCATTCTGTAATCTGTGGAGTATCAGAGTGTTGATGAAACACTGAAATTGCATCGGGATTGAATACAACAGTCACCATGCGCACTTTCCTCCATGGGAGTAATGCCTCAAACAGTCTAATCTTTGATCGTTCCCTGGAAGACCAGTAGTAGTTTCCGATGCACGTCTGGTGGCATTCTGTAATCTGTGGACTATCGAAGTGTTGATGAAACACAGAAATTGCATCGGGATTAAATACAACAGGCACCATGCGCACTTTCCTCGATGGGAGTAATTCTCAAACAGTCTACGCTTTGATCGTTCCCTGGAAGACCAGTAGTAGTTACCTTTGCACATCTGGTGGAAGTTGTAATCTGTGGACTATCAGAGTGTTGATGAACCGATTGCGCTTGCCAGGACTCCGTAAAGATTTTGCAAATATGCTTAGCCTGACATTTGAAAGGGAAGGTGTTGGCTAAGGTCGCCTGTGTGAGCCGATTTCTTTTATACTGTAGCTGGTTTTGCTGCCTTTATGTAAAATTATTCTCTACACCTGGACTGAAGTTTACGTGGACCTTTAGAGCGAACAAGAAAAACAAAAGACCAAGAACCGAGACAAAACAAAAGTTGGGATAGAAAAAAAAAAGAGTCGGTAGAGTATGAGACTCTTAGTCTCAGGGTCGTGGGTTCGAGCCCCACGCTGGGCGGAACGGAATTTTGTTCCGCTGCAGATGTAAATTACCGTTTTTCTGATTAACGTGATGTAATGGAAATAGCATCTTTAAACTTTGGCTACGTCTCTGTCAGTCGCAAGGAAACTTTATTTGAAGGTGAAGGTGATTTTGTAGACATGTGTGGAAGACATGTTCTGAAATGCAAGTGTTGTTGTTTGGAGAGGACATCGGTTACGTGTCAGATGTGTAGCCAAGCAGTAATGGGTCGCCATAGCTGCAAATATTAGTCGGTAATATGAAGTGTTGTCAGCTGAAGTCTGATGATCCAGACGACTGTAAGGACGAAGTATGCAAATGTACCGCTAGGCCGCGCCTCTTTAGCTCAGTGGTAGAGCACTGGTCTACTAAACCAAGGGTCGTGAGTTCCATCCTCAAAGAAGGAAGTCGAATTTTGGAAATCAGTTGCGCGTCGTGGCCGTATAGCAAACAGTATCTATGATGACGAACAATTAGCGACATGCCTTTTATTCAGAATTACTCTCAGATGTGATTAAGGCGAATGGTGCAGATAAAGCCTTTGCCAAAGCGGTGCAGCATAAAGTGGGACGAGGCAGTCTGAATTACATTTTATACACTCCTGGAAATTGAAATAAGAACACCGTGATTTCATTGTCCCAGGAAGGGGAAACTTTATTGACACATTCCAAGGGTCAGATACATCACATGATCACACTGACAGAACAACAGGCACATAGACACAGGCAACAGAGTATGCACATTGTCGGCACTAGTACAGTGTATATCCACCTTTCGCAGCAATGCAGGCTGCTATTCTCCCATGGAGACGATCGTAGAGATGCTGGATGTAGTCCTGTGGAACGGCTTTCCGTGCCATTTCCACCTGGCGCCTCAGTTGGACCAGCGTTTGTGCTGGACGTGCAGACCGCGTGAATCGACGCTACATCCAGTCCCAAACATGCTCAATGGGGGACAGATCCGGAGATCTTGCTGGCCAGGGTAGTTGACTTACACCTTCTAGAGCACGTTGGGTGGCACGGGGTACATGCGGACGTGCATTGTCCTGTTGGAACATCAAGTTCCCTTGCCGGTCTAGGAATGGTTGAACGATGGGTTCGATGAAGGTTTGGATGTACCGTGCACTGTTCAGTGTCCCCTCGACGATCACCAGAGGTGTACGGCCAGTGTCGGAGATCGCTCCCCACACCATGATGCCGGGTGTTGGCCCTGTGTGCCTCGGTCGTATGCAGTCCTGATTGTGGCGCTCACCTGCACGGCGCCAAACACGCATACGACCATCATTTTCACCGAGGCAGAAGCGACTCTCATCGCTGAAGACGACACGTCTCCATTCGTCCCTCCATTCACGCCTGACGCGACTCCACTGTCGGCGGTTTGCATGATTTTGGGGCGTGAGTGGAAGACAGCCTAACGGTGTGCGGGACCGTAGCCCAGCTTCATGGAGACGGTTGCGAATGGTCCTCGCCGATACCCCAGGAGCAACATTGTCCCTAATTTGCTGGGAAGTGGCGGTGCGGTCCCCTACGGCCTTGCATAGGATCCTAAGGTCTTGGCGTGCATCCGTGCGTCGCTGCGGTCCGGTCACAGGTCGACGGGCACGTGCACCTTCTGCCGACCACTGGCGACAACATCGATGTACTGTGGAGACCTCACGCCCCACGTGTTGAGCAATTCGGCGGAACGTCCACCCGCCCTCCCGCATGCCCACTATACGCCCTCGCTCAAAGTCCGTCAACTGCACATACGGTTCACGTCCACGCTGTCGCGGCATGCTACCAGTGTTAAAGACTCCGATGGAGCTCCGTATGCCACGGCAAACCGGCTGACACTGACGGCGGCGGTGCACAAATGCTGCGCAGCTAGCGCCATTCGACGGCCAACACCGCGGTTACTGGTGTGTCCGCTGTGCCATGCGTGTGATCATTGCTTGTACAGCCCTCTCGCAGTGTCCGGAGCAAGTATGGTGGGTCTGACACACCGGTGTCAATATGTTCTTTTTTCCATTTCCAGGACTGTAGAGGTATTTCTCACATATGTCAGAGCCTCTCGTCGTCGACGTCGTCGCCGCCGCTTCTGCAGAAGTAGCAAATGGCCATCGTGGCAAATGCGGCGAGGGACGCCCTGCCTTCGATTCCGTATGCACAATGTGTGTGGTCTTGTTTCCCAGTCTATATTTGGTCGGTCACGTAAGAGGTTGAATGTAACGAATGGGTGGGAAAGAGCAAGGGGCAGCGGCTGTGTAGAACGAAAACACAAATCATCATGGGTGTGAACCTTTGGAGATGAGTCATATACAAGTTGCACTTGGTCGTCAGTGACCGTGTGGCCTAATGGATATGGCGTCGTACTTCGGATCTGAAGATTACGGGTTCGAATGCTGTCACGCTCGTTTTTTATCAGTTCTGAAAAAGAAACATACCGTTTTAATGTAGCAATTGAGCAGTATAGCAAACAGTATCAGTGATGACGAACAATTAGCGACATGCCTTTTATTAAGAATTACTCTCAGATGTGATTAAGGCGAATGGCGCAAATAAAGGCTTTGCCAAAGCAGTACAGCATAAGGTGGGACGAGGCACTCTAAACTACATTTTATAGATGTATTTCTCACATATGTCAGAGCCTCTCGTCGTCGTCGTCGTCGTCGTCGTCGCCGCCGCTTCTGCAGAAGTAGCAAATGGCCATCGTAGCAAATGCGGCGAGGGCCGCCCTGCCTTCGATTCCGTATGCAAAAAGTGTGTGGTCTTGTTTCCCATTCTATATTTGGTCGGTCACGTAAGAGGTTGAATGTAACGAATGGGTGGGAAAGAGCAAGGGGCAGCTGCTGTGTAGAACGAAAACACAAATCATCAGGGGTGTGAGCGTTTCGAGATGAGTCATATACAAGTTGCACTTGGTCGTCAGTAACCGTGTGGCCTAATGGATATGGCGTCGGACTTCGGATCTGAACATTACAGGTTCGAATGTTGTCACGCTCGTGTTTTATCAGTTCTGAAAAAGAAACATACCGTTTTAATGTAGCAATTGAGCAGTACGAAACGGTCTGAATGTTGCTGTTGACCATTTTCTGCTTGGAGATGCTCTTGAGCTTGAAACACACACAACAAGACCGGAGTTAACTAGCGAAATGGTCGGCAGAGTGCTGTCACCGCGAGTTTTCACTGGCACTTGCACATCTAAAACAACGTCGGAAAGTAACTCGTTAGCCTTTTGAGTCACATCAAGTATGAGTGTTAATTTCGACGGCACTAGCTCTGCAGGTTGTCATGCAATTCCTTTACCTCTCAGAAATGATTATGAAATAAAAGTGAAGAACGTGACGAGTTTGGCGTTAGGAAAACATTAGCCAGCATGGAGAGATTCTGTATGGGACCACCCAACCCAAACGAGTACTGTGTGACGTGCTACCCAGCAAGTATTCACCGAAGCAGACTGGCTAGCTCAGTCGGTCGAGCATGAGACTCTTAATCTCAGGGTCGTGGGTTCGAGTCCCACGCTGGCCGGAACCGAATCTTGTTCCGCTGCAGATGTAAATTACCGTTTTTCTGATTAACGTGATGTAATGGAAATAGCAACTTTAAACTTTGCCTACGTCTCTATCAGTCGCAAGGAAACTGTATTTGAAAGTGAAGGTGATTTTGTAGACATGTGTGAAAGACATGTTCTGAAATGCAAGTGTTGTTGTTTGGAGAGCACATCGGTTACGTGTCAGATGTGTAGCCAAGCAGTAGTGCATCGCCATAGCTGCAAATATTAGTCGGTAATATTAAGTGTTGTCAGCTGAAGTCTGATGTTCCAGACGACCGTAAGGACGAAGTACGCAAAAGTACCGGTAGGCCGCGCCTCTTTACCTCAGTGGTAGAGCACTGGTATAGTTAACCAAGGGTCGTGAGTTCCATCCTCAAAGGAAGAAGTCGAATTTTGGAAATCAGTTGCGCGTCGTGGCCGTATAGCAAACAGTATCTGTGATGACGAACAATTAGCGACATGCCTTTTATTAAGAATTACTCTCAGATGTGATTAAGGCGAATGGCGCAGATAAAGCCTTTGCCAAAGCGGTACATCATAAGGTGGGACGAGTCAGTCTGAATTACATTTTATAGATGTATTTCTCACATATGTCAGAGCCTCTCGTCGTCGTCGTCGTCGCCGCTTCTGCAGAAGTAGGATATGGCCATCGTAGCAAATGAGGCGAGGGACACCCTGCCTTCGATTCCGAATGCTCAAAGTGTGTGGTCTTGTTTCCCAGTCTATACTTGGTCGTCACGTAAGAGGTTGAATGTAACGAATGGGTGGGAAAGAGCAAGGGGCAGCGGCTGTGTAGAACGAAAACACAAATCATCAGGGGTGTGAGCGTTTCGAGATGAGTCATATACAAGTTGCACTTGGTCGTCAGTGACCGTGTGGCCTAATGGATCCGGGAGTTGGCCTTTGGCTGTGGAGCGGTGCGGTACGTCCCGGCCGCTCCGTGTCGCGTTTCCGGATGTGTTGTTGTTTACCGCGCCGGCGCGCTAGTGTTTCGTATTGCCGTCACGTTCCTGACACACGATGGCTCTTTCGTATCGGAAAGCCACGATCAAGCTGCAGTTCGACACTACGTACTCTAGACCCAAGGCCCACGAAGTAGAGCGTTTTTTACGCGATGTGGTACATGTTGATCCTAACGAGCTGATCGGTATCCACTTATCTATTGTCTCCAGCGTCGTATATCTTCAGTTCACTGACGACGAAGCATGTGACAAACTTCTCAGACGCTGGACGGCAGATTATCGGTTCTGCCACTCAGACGGGAACGTGGGTGTGGTGACGCTTGAACGTGCTGGATTGGGAATCCAAAATGTGCGCGTGTTTGAGCTCCCTTTTGAAGTTCCAGCGGATTTGGTCACCCTTGCTCTTCGACCCTATGGAACAGTTCTCGGCCACACGGCCGAAAAATGGAAGACCTTCCACACCTACCCTGTCCTTAACGGGGTGCGACAAGTCCGTATCGACCTGCATCGCCATATTCCTTCGTATCTCACGATCGCTGGTTACAGGGCAATAATTATTTACGACGGTCAGCCGAGAACCTGCTCCGGTTGTGGCCAAACGGGACACATGTGTACCGAATGCCTGCAACGCCGTCTTGTGCAGACACCCTCGACCGACAAGATTCGTCCGTCGACACCGACCTCTCTGCCGATTACGTATGTTGCGGCGGCGAGACGGGAGACGCCAGCTGTATATGACGACCCCACTGTATTGGTGCGAGCTTTGGAGTACCCTGCAGTAGCTTCCACGGAGCCCCAAGCGTCTTTCAGTGCTGATGCTACTGATGTCCTTTCGTCGGACCCCGGCGCACCGTCACAACGGCTCGCCGACGGTGAGATGGAAGTTGAAGCACAGGATGCAGCGTCCTCCCCTTGCCCTACGTCGGAAACAGAGGCGCGGCAGCGTAAGCAGAAATCACCCAAGCGTCATAAGAAGCTGCGCAAGACAACCGACGACGTAGAACACCCCGAGGCGACACCGCTGGATGACGAGGTGCCTCAACCGCTCCACCGCGCCAACACAGGCGACCCTACCGTCTCACACGGTTCGACGTCTTCTCCCACTACCGCTGGGTCTGGACCACATGGGGATACGGGAGATCACCGCAGCTCCGACACCGGGGATGCACCCTTGCCTCCGTCTGCCTCTCGAGATCCAGTGGTGTCAACGTCCCTGGGCGACTGGGCGCAGGAGATGGAGTTTCAGGATGCGTTTCAGGACCAAGACGATGCACCGATGCCGATGGCAGCGTCTACGCGGCCGGCGACAGACGCCTAGGGCGGCATGAGCACCTCTCGTCGCTGCCTAGCACTTCGCAAGACCGGCGCTCCACGTCACGACTACTGCCCTCCTGTCATACCATGGTCACCTCCCGAGACTTGATGGACCAGGCATACCGCCTCGCCACGATCCACGTCAATGGCATTACATCTGATGTCAAGACCCGTATGCTGAAGGATACGTTACGCGCTGCGGATCTGGACGTTGTTTTCCTTCAAGAAGTCCGATCAGGACTCTGTCTCGATGCCTACGGTTATGACGCCTACACTATGCCTGCAGATGAGGGCGGCGGAGGTACGGCGATTCTACTGCGGGAACGGATAATGGCCACTGATGTCTCCTATTTACCGTCGGCCCGGGGGGTCGCACTCACGATTGGTACAGTACGTCTGGTGAACTTATATGCTCCTTCAGGCACCGGCAAAAGGAGAGAACGGCGCACCTTTTTCGCCAAAGATATAGCCCAGCTCTTCCAGGGCAATACCGACCACTTGGTAGTAGGCGGCGATTTTAATTGTGTGCTCCGCCCATCCGACCAGGAGCCACACTATACCACCTGCCCGGCACTCCAGGCACTTGTACAGGACTTCGCCTTGTTGGACACCTGGATCGTCAAACACGGCGACCGTCGAGCACACACCTACTTTACTAGTCACTCCGCGAGCCGTTTGGATCGAGTCTACGTCACCCGCGGCCTACGATCGGTCGTTGTCGACGCTGAGATGTGGCCGGCAGCGTTCACGGATCACCTCGCATATGTGTGTACTCTCACCCTTCCCCACCAGCGCGTCCGCCGAAGTAGGGGTCCGTGGCGCCTCAATGTGGCCCTTCTTGATGAGATAAATTGCAGACGCGCAGTCGAGTCCACATGGAGCAATTGCCACCGGCGTTTACCCGCCTACCGTTCTGTACTTCAATGGTGGTTACGGTGTGCAAAACCCGCACTGTGCCGAACATTAGTCAGCTATGGACGCGACCGAGCGCGCTGGTATACTGCGACTACTGATTTTTACTATACTGTGCTCCGCGAACCGGCTGTACAACCGCCGTAGCCAGAGCGACAATCAGCAGTACAACGCGTCAAGGCACAATTGCTTCGTATCAATGCCGTACGTCTTGCGGGTGTGCGGGTGCGAGCGAGGACGACTGATGATGTTCGTGGTGAACGACCTTCCCTCCACCATATCATTCAAGAACGCCGAAGACGCAAGAGGCAGCTCGTTACCGAGGTTGAGACGGAGGATGGGCGACGCGTTGACGCACAAATGGATATCGTCCGAGCGTTCACACAGTCATATAAACTTCTTTACGAGAGGGAGTCCCACATGAATGTAGGGGTCAGGGAAGTCCTATCTGACCTACCAGTCTCTCGGAACCTACAAGATGATGCTACGCTCTTGTCGGCGGTGACTTTGGAAGAACTGCGAGAGGCTCTGTTGCGTGGCTCTCCCAACAAAACGCCTGGCCCTCACGGCCTCCCTCTTGAATTTTACAAGCGGTTCTTTGATCTCATGGGCCCAATGTGGGTCAGGATGTACAGTGAACTCCTGGACGCCGATTTTCAGGTACCATCTGACTTTACTGAGGGTCTCTTCATCCCTGTGCCCAAACCCGGCGGAGGCCGTCGCCCTCTTGATTTCCGCCCGTTGACAATGCTAAACACTGACTATAAGCTGTTGACACGCATGCTCCGTGAGAGGCTCAAACCTACGGTAATGGCGGCCATTCACACTGATCAAACCTGCCTCGGGGGCGACACTAATGTGTTTACGACTTTAAGCACCTATAGAGACGTGGTGGCGCTCATGCAAACTTGCCGCCTCCAAGGCGCTCTTGTTGCACTGGACTTCGACCATGCTTTCAACCGCGTTAACCATGGTTTCCTGCGTGCTGTTATGGAACACATCGGTGTCCCGCGTCTGACGACGTCTGTTGTGCTTCGATTGATCCATGGGGCTGTCACGAGGATTATGATCAACGGCTGTCGGTCCGCCCCCGTCCGTGTCAACAGGTCCGTCCGGCAGCGTTGTCCTCTTTCTGCCATGCTCTTCGCCGTTGCCCTCGAACCAGCTCTTCACAGACTACGGCGACGCTTAGAAGGACTTACCCTCCGTTCCGTAACCTTTCGATGTGGTGCATACGCCGACGATGTGATGTTCTTAGCACGGTCTGGTGACGAAATACACACGGCGTTTTCCTGGCTCCACCAGTATGGGGCGGTGGCAGGCAGTGTGCTCAACCTTCGGAAATCACGCTACATGGAGGTAGGACGAGGAATGCCTGCAGGTCTGGCCGTACCTCTGACAAAGGTCCCGATGCTCAAGTGTTTAGGGATATCACTCCATCGACAAATACAACGCACGGCGGCCTTTACGTATCGTATGATCTTACGGCGACTCCGTTTAGAGGCTCGTCTCAATAAATTCACATCATTGAACATTTTGCAACGCGCCTAATACGTCAATGTGTACATGGCTTCTCACCTTAACCATTACGCCCATGTACTGCCGATAACGGACACGATGGCTTCCAGGATACAGGCAGTGTTTGGACACGTGGTGAACGATGGTGCTGTTTTCAAGATCCGTTTTGTTACGCTTACTTTACCCTTCGACAAAGGCGGTGTTGGACTCACTCACGTCAAGCACAGAGCGCTGGCACTGTATCCCTGTTCCATGAGGCGACTCTGCCTTTCACCAACAGCCAGTCTCCCTGGCCTACTGATTGAAGAAGTGGCCCCACGTACGCTGTACCCACCGGTACCAGTATGACATTTATCGCCCTCGCTGTCACATATTAGAACGTTTTTCGTAGAGCATAGCTATGTGTTGCGGGTTATATCGGAGACACGGAATCCGACAGCGAAGACTTATTATAGTGCTCTCCAACACTGGACTCCGGATAACGACATTGAACGGCGCCACCCTACGGTCGACTGGCCATGGGTATGGCGAGCCATCCACGCGCCGTTCCTGTCTACTTTCGTGCGGTCGACGCGGTATGTGGTCATTAACGAGATACTTCCAACCAGACAACGGCTGCATGCCATTCACCTAATTGACGACCCTGTGTGCCCCCGTTGCACGACGTTAGACACGGACGAACATAGACTGAAATGTGGCCCCGCGCGTGAGTGCTGGAAACTGATCCGCCAGATCCTGGCTTTCCTGCTCCGCCGCCCCTACTTTTCGATTTTACCCCAAGAACTCTTTCATCCCGACGCTGTCTATTTCCCTATGACCCGGATGAATGCGGTTAATTGGGTATGAGGAATGACGATACACTACATATACCGCGATGGAGACAAAGACGTCCTCGATTTATGGTACTATATGATCGACGAGTTTCTGGTCTTAACGAACAGACAGGATTACCGGAAACTTTTTGGGAACTATTTGGGTTCGTCATTCATGGACCCACCACCCAGCTGGGGTGTGCCGGGTGTGAGAAGACATTAACTTGTAGATGTGATCTTTCCACGATTCCCCTATGGTAACAGAAACAGTCTCTGACTGTGTGCAGCGGCCCCGGGCGCTCCAACGATTGGTGGCTGGTGATGTCCAATGTAATGACGACCGCCCGTTCCTGGCCGCCCGCCTAGCAATGTGACCGCGGCGAGCAAGATGGCCCTTTTTAGTTCACTTTATTGGCAACTTTTTGCGCATGGCTGCCTTGTTTTTTTTATGCATTCTCAAAAAAAAAAGGCGCGCAGTCCGGAGCCGTGCGACTGTAGAAAAAAAAAAGTAGCTGAGTGGTCAGAGTGACGAATTGCCCTCCTACGGACCCGGGTTCGATTCCCGGCTAGGTCTGAGATTTTCTACAAAAAAAAAAAAAATAAAAAAAATGGATAAGGCGTCGGACTTCGGATCTGAAGATTACAGGTTCGAATGTTGTCACGCTCATGTTTTATCAGTTCTGAAAAAGAAACATATCGTTATAATGTAGCAATTGAGCAGTACGAAACCGTCTGAATGTTGCTGTTGACCATTTTCTGCTTGGAGATGCTCTTGAGATTGAAACACACACTACAAGACCGGTGTTAACTAGCGAAATGGTCGGCAGAGTGCCGTCACCGCGAGTTTTCACTGGCACTTGCACATCTAAAACAACGTCGGAAAGTAACTCGTTCGCCTCTTGAGTCACATCAAGTATAAGTGTTAATTTTGACGCCACTAGCACTGCACGTTTTCATGCAATTCCTTTACCTCTCAGAAATGATTATGAAATAAAAGTGAAGGGCGTGACGAGTGTGGCGTTAGGAAAACATTAGGCAGCATGGAGAGATTCTGTATGGGACCACCCAACCCAAACGAGTACTGTGTGACGTGCTACCCAGCAAGTATTCCCCGAAGCAGTCCGGCTAGCTCAGTCGGTAGAGCATGAGACTCTTAATCTCAGGGTCGTGGGTTCGAGCCCCACGCTGGGCGGAACGGAACTTTGTTCTGCTCCAGATGTAAATTAGCGTTTTTCTGATTAACGTGATGTAATGGAAATAGCAACTTTAAACTTTGCCTACGTCTCTGTCAGGCGCAAGGAATCTGTATTTGAAGGTGAAGGTGATTTTGTAGACATGTGTGAAAGACATGTTCTGAAATGCAAGTGTTGTTGTTTGGAGAGCACATCGGTTACGTGTCAGATGTGTAGCCAAGCAGTAATGGGTCGCCATAGCTGCAAATATTAGTCGGTAATATGAAGTCTTGTCAGCTGAAGTCTGATGATCCAGACGACCGTAAGGATGAAGTACGCAAAAGTACCGCTAGGCCGCGCCTCTTTAGCTCAGTGGTAGAGCACTGATCTAGTGAACCAAGGGTCGTGAGTTCCATCCTCAAAGGAGGAAGTCGAATTTTGGAAATCAGTTGCGCGTCGTGGCCGTATAGCTAACAGTATCTGTGATGACGAACAATTAGCGACATGCCTTTTATTAAGAATTACTCTCAGATGTGATTGAGGCGAATGGCGCAGATAAAGCCTTTGCCAAAGCGGTACAGCATAAGGTGGGACGAGGCAGTCTGAATTACATTTTATAGATGTATTTCTCACATATGTCAGAGCCTCTCGCGGTCGTCGTCGTCGTCGTCGTCGTCGTCGTCGTCGCCGTCGTTGTCGTCGCCGCCGCCGCCGCTTCTGCAGAAGTAGCAAATGGCCATTATAGCAAATGCGTCGAGGGACGCCCTGCCTTCGATTCCGAATGCACAAAGTGTGTGGTCTTGTTTCCCAGTCTATATTTGGTCGGTCACGTAAGAGGTTGAATGTAACGAATGGGTGGGAAAGAGCAAGGGGCAGCGTCTGTGTAGAACGAAAACACAAATCATGAGGGTGTGAGCGTTTCGAGATGAGTCATATACAAGTTGCACTTGGTCGTCAGTGTCCGTGTGGCCTAATGGATCAGTTCCGCTTGAGACGCGACAGCGTTCGGACGTGCCTTCACTTCCGTGCCGTCGTAGCGCCGCAAGCCGTGTTTACATCGTTTCTTGTGACTGTGATTGTGTTTTTTTCTCGTGTTATTTTCCGTTTTTGTGTACTCTTATTCTTTTTTTTCTCTTACTAGCGGTTTCGGCCGCTTATCGTTACAGTTATGGCTAAATCGGTTCCCCGTAAGAATACATTATGTTTTGAGTTTGACAAGGCATCGCGTCGTGTGCAACCAAGCTCTCTGGAAATTCATGATTTAATTGACGATGTAATTGGGATAAGTTCTGACCAGGTTCACACAGCGTACTATGATATGGCGGATTACTGTTTCTTTGTCAAGTTTCTCACTCCGTTACAACTGGAGAAGATATTGCAGAAAACTGGAGGAAAGGCGGAATTCCATCATCGCGACCAATCGGTGAGTACCGTGTTAATCACCAATGCCGATGTAGAATATAAACAGGTTCGAGTATTCAATTTGCCACCAGAAGTTGAGCATTACCTATTGAAAGATGTTCTTGCCAAATACGGTGATATTCGGCAAATCAGAATGGAAAAATGGTCTAGCCAACACAAATTGCAATGCTACAGTAGGGTTCGTTCTGTTGATATGAGCATTAAAGTTAATATTCCCTCGAATATCGTGGTCTGTGGCTATAAGGCACATGTCGTTTATAGTGGGCAAGTAGAAACTTGTTATATTTGTAACGAGAGCGGGCATCTACGCAGTGATTGTCCTCGGCGTATTTTCGTCCTTAAAAACACCTTACAAAAACGCCAGAGGTTGACACTAGCTGATATTATGACCCAACGTCAGAATTTGGAGGAGACACCTTTGCCACCCGGTACATCAGAGGCCGTTGAACCTGATCTTAGCAACGAGTCCTTCCCGCCATTAGCGCAGAAGAGCGAGAAGCTTCCACTTGCTGTCAGCACAACGTTATCAGTCGGTAACAAACGACGCCGTACCTGTGACGATAGTGGAACTGATGAAGAGTTGTCGGTCAACGACCCGATCTCGGTCCCGGACGCAATCACTCCCTCCCAAGAAAACGTTGCCGTGGACAGCATAGATGAGGGCTCCGACGCCGCTGCTTCCACTGCGGCGTCGGTAAACAACAGTGCCGGCCAGTGTTTACAGCTGACTGTTGTGACGCCGCCGGCCGGCCCGCCACAACACGACTTGGACGCACAACAAGAGGACGACCGTCCGATGTCGGCTCTACAGACACACGACGAAGCAGTTGGTCTGGAGCCTGTTGTCAACACCAACCTGCCCCTTCATGAACTCAACCAACCTGGGACGCCGGACGGCTGTTTACCAACAGACAGTGTGGATACAAACAAACACACATTGCCTTCCGCCGCCGCGTCTTCGCACGAGTTAGCTCCAGTGGAGGAAGCCGGCACTCCGGCTACCGATTTCAGTCATGATCCGCCCACCCCGCCTTCTGCCATGGAACTCCCGGCTAGTGGACGACGGAAAACTAAACCCAAACCAAATGTCTCCGCGGCCCGAAGGAAGACTCCGATTAGAGGTGCCGCGGAATCAGGACGCGAACCTGGCACTGTCACTTCGCAGTCTGACAGTGCGATGGACTGGGCCGCTAATGCAATGCAGCTTTCTCCCTCCTCCGATGGGCACGACCCAGGCATATAAATTTCTTTCTCTTAATATTAACAAGTTCACGACAGCTTTGAAGACAGGGTGGTAGCGACAGTTTATCAACGGGTCTGCAGCCGATGTTGTACTTCTACAGGAAGTGTCTATATTAAGTCTCACCGTTCCTGCTTTTCATGAGATAGCAAATGTAACGAAAGACACGGGCACAGGTGCAGCCATTTAGTGAAAAAGCGGCGGACTTCAGGCTGACTTTTCTTCCCCTCAAATACATTGTGCACATTGGGCGAAGTGTACATCTCGAATTTTGTGTACCCCCTCCACTTTGCCATCCCTACATGACAATTAACCTTCTCAGATGATTCAAGCTTATAAAATATTAACTATTAACGTTAACAGGATAACGTCAGATTTGATAAAAGTAGTGTTAAAACAATTTATCTATGAATCAGAGGCCGATGTTGTGTTGTTGCAAGAAGTGTTATTCACTGATTCCACCGTACCCGGTTTTCAAATATTTTATAATGTCCTACCGGACGTAAACACAGGAACCGCAATTTTAACTCGTGAAGGTTTACCGGTGATGTTGTTGGACAAACTGGTTACAGGAAGAGGCCTTAGTTGTAAAATATTTGATGTCACCGTTGTCAATGTTTATGCACCGTCCGGTAACACCAACAAAGCGGCGAGAGCTAATTTTTTCAAGGATGACTTTATCTACTTGCTGAGGAAAAATCCTGCGTCTGTAATAATTGGTGGTGACTTCAATTGTGTAGTTAACAGGAAAGATCAGGTGCCGCACTTTAATTACAGCAAGGAGCTGCATGACTTAATTAGAAACATGAAGTACAAAGATGCATGGGAAATCAAATTCCCTACGCTAGTCAAGTTCACGCATTTCACTTCGACATCATGCAGTCGGATCGATAGGCAGTATGTGTCGGAGAATCTAATTCATAACGTGTTGCATGTGGAAGTAATCCCGACATACTGCTCGGATCACTGTGGGTTTTCTATGACTATCAATTTAGCAAGACAACCTACTAAATTTTACCGCAGTCAGTGGATGCTCAACATTGCCCATCTCAAAGATGACGAACTGGAAGACTGGATCAAAGCCACATGGACGGCATGTTTGAAATCAGTGCATAAATACGGATCTAAAATCGAATGGTGGGTCAAGTTTGCCAAACCTAAACTTCGGCAATCCTTAAAATTATACAGTTTTCAAAAAAACTAGAGATACCAAAAAGACAATCGAATTTTATTATACGGTATTGCGAGAACTACATGACAAATATAATGTAGCTGCTACTCACCTAGAGCAAATTCGAAAAATAAAAGCGAAGCTTCTAAGCATCACACGCCGGCAGTTGGAGGGATTAAAACTTAAATCAAAGGCGAAGTCTCTACTACAATAAGAAACTACTTCAATGTTTCACCTGATCAAACACCAACTTCATAGGCGACGCAGTTTTATTGAACACCTCAAACTCGAAGACGGGACTGTAATTACCGACCAACATGACATGGTGCGCGCCATACATCAGCATTTCTCTCACCTCTACTCTAAAGACCAGACTGCCGAGACTGCAACGTCCTGAAACTTTACACTTATTAACGGAACGGATCACTACAGATGAAAATAACTGTCTGCTTGCTGCCTTTGCAGAGGACGAAATATTACATCTCGTAAAGACGTCACCTTCCAACAAATCGGCGGGTCCAGATGGATTACCAAAAGAATTTTATTACAAGTTTTGGCATATTATTGGGTCAACATTCACGGATATAATAAACGAAACCATAAAAGGAGGAGAATTACCAACTGAACTTAAGGAAGGAAAACTAGTCTTGATTCCGAAAAGTAAAGGACAAAAGAACATTGATCAGTTTCGCCCCTTAATGTTGATGAACTATGATTACAAGACCATTGCACGAGCACTTAAGGAGAGACTCACACCACTTCTCAGAACAGTAATAAAAGGCCATCAAGCCTGTTTCCCGGGCCGGACGATCATGTCGGTCATCTCCGAATACAGAGACCTCATTTCTATCGTGGCAGTCACTGACATCAGGTGTGCAATATACTTCGTCGATTTCTGCAAGGCATTTGACCATGTCAGCCACCGATACGTGGACCTCATATTTAAACATCTGGCTTTTGACGATCGAGCAGTTAGAGTAATCCATCAGATGATGACCGGAATAACTGCCAAGGCTTACGTCAACGGACAGCCGACGAAAACTATTTATATAGAGAGGGGAGTTCCACAAGGGAGCCCGTTATCAGTGCTTTTGTATGTTCTTGTACTTGAACCTTTGCTACGGCAACTCAGCGACAAATTAAGTGGTGTCACAATCTCCGGAGTCACGTTTACAGCAAAAGCATATGCCGATGACGTGGGCGTCGTCCTTCGAAACGGAGGAGAAATTACAATTCTGGAAGAGACGATACGTCAATATAGTCGCGCCTCTGGTGCAAAAGTGAACACCCATAAGAGTAAAATCTTAAACCTAAGAGGGTTTGACAGGGTACGCAGCCAATGGGCGTCACTAGTTGATTCCCACAAAACACTAGGCATTACTATGAACAATTGTCCAATGAAGATGGCTGCAGTAAATTGGCGGGACACGGCGAACAAAATACAGGGTGCGTTAAGGGAACTTCGTTGGCGATCCGCGAATTTATTGCAAAATGTTCAATTAAATAACACCTACGTGTTTTCTAAAGCCTGTTTTGTAGCACAAATATTCCCAGCACCGACGTTACAGGTGAAAAAGGTAATGCGTCTTGCAAATAGCTACCTGTGGAAAGGCAACATATTTACAGTTAGACTGGACAGTGTGACCAAAGCAAGACTGATGGGCGGGTTAGGGCTAACTAATTTGGTTACAAAGGCAACTGCACTTTACATCAAAAGAACCCTGTTTCTGATTAATAAGGACAGAAATAACATCACCTCCCGACTATTCACAATTGTCCAGCCAGGTTCCCTGCAACCCCCGGTGAATGTGGGCAAACTAAACAACACACTAAGGCATATCAAGAAATTTTATATTGAGGTCGGCTACTTAAAGCCACGTATTATGTACAAGTCAAGTATAACTACAAAGGAGATTCTAAATACATCGCACCAATCGGACACACAAAATGCCATAGAAATCAAATATCCGAACGTCATATGGCGTACTGTATGGAAAAAACTTAGTCTCAAAATCCATTCAACAAACGTGGCTTCCACTTGGTACAAGGTAGTCAGCGACACTGTACCAACCAATGCAAAACTTTATCAGATAGGACTGTGTGCTACAAATCACTGCACTAAGTGTGGATTCGTGGACACACTTCACCACAGATTCACGTGCAGAGGACAATTTCACAATTGGACATGGATAAGACAGAAGATTGCACTCCTCACCAGAAGTGATGGCCGCCATTATACACCACAAATGCTATTACAGCCTGAAGTGACATTTTTTACAGAAAGCAAAAATAACGCTGTCATGTGGCTCATGGGTCACTACACACATTACGCAATAAGAAGGAATGGATCAGACAATGCACTTGATTTCATCGTCTATATGGAATCCGCTTATTGGGAATCAAAAAAATACAGTGACCATAAAAAACACTACGGCAACATGTTGAATATAGTCTTCTAGAGGACAGGCATAGGATAAAAACGAACAACACGATAGAAACTATAAGGAAGTAACAAGCAAACAGTGGACTGAGTGAACTATTTTATTAATCTCTGAGAAGTGACTACGGCTTCTACACGGTATTATGTACGAAAAAAAAACACAACAGAAAAATGTACAAACAAATTACAACATTCAAGAACCAAAAAGAGCAAATAATAAAATAAGACAAAAAACTAAAAAAACATAAAATAAAATAAGGGCAAAACCACAACGTTCTAAGTAAAAACTTTGTTCCATGATATAAATAAACTCAGAGGAGACAGACAAAAAGTATGTGTCCTCCCATGTCATGATAGGGAAGGGGTTCTGTGTCGTGACGCACTTGCAGTGCCCCGAAGAGGCCCCACTGCTGTTGCTGCGCGTCCGGGATCCTCCCTTCATTGCAATCTACTTATTGAAAAGAGAAGTAAAAAAAAGGGGTTAAGGAAAAAAAAGTGGTTGAAGACAAAAAAAAAGTTTGGATGAACGTTAAACAAAAATAAAAAAAAAGTGGTTAAGAAAAAAAAATGGATAAGGCGTCGGTATTCGGATCTGAAGATTACAGGTTCGAATGCTGTCACGCTCGTGTTTTATCAGTACTGAAAAAGAAACATACCGTTTTAATGTAGCAATTGAGCAGTACGGAACCGTCTGAATGTTGCTGTTGACCATTTTCTGCTTGGAGATGATCTTGAACTTGAAACACACACAACAAGGCCGGTGTTAACTAGCGAAATGGTCGCAGAGTGCCGTCACCGCGAGTTTTCACTGGCACTTGCACATCTAAAACAACGTCGGAAAGTAACTCGTTCGCCTTTTGAGTCACATCAAGTATGAGTGATAATTTTGATGCCACAAGCTCCGCAGGTTGTCATGCAATTCCTTTACCTCTCAGAAATGATTATGAAATAAAAGTGAAGTACGTAACGAGTGTGACGTTAGGAAAACATTAGGCAGCATGGAGAGATTCTATATGGGTCACCCAACCCAAACGATTACTGTGTGACGTGCTACCAGGCAGGTATTCACCGAAGCAGCCTGGCTAGCTCAGTCGGTAGAGCATGAGACTCTTAATCTCAGGGTCGTGGGTTCGAGCCCCACGCTGGGCGGAACGGAATTTTGTTTCGCTGCAGATATAAATTACCGTTTTTCTCATTAACGTGATGTAATGGAAATAGCAACTTTAAACTTTGCCTACGTCTCTGTCAGTCGCAAGGAAACTGTATTTGAAGGTGAAGGTGATTTTGTAGACATGTGTGAAAGACATGTTCTGAAATGCAAGTGTTGTTGTTTGGAGAGGACATCGGTTACGTGTCAGATGTGTGGCCAAGCAGTAATGGGTCGCCATAGCTGCAAATATTAGTCGGTAATATGAAGTGTTGTCAGCTGAAGTCTGATGATCCAGACGACCGTAAGGACGAAGTACGCAAAAGTACCGCTAGGCCGCGCTTCTTTAGCTCAGTGGTAGAGCACTTGTCTAGTAAACCAAGGGTCGTGAGCTCCGCCCTCAAAGGAGAAAGTCGAATTTTGGAAATCAGTTGCGCGTCGTGGCCGTATAGCAAACAGTATCTGTGATGACGAACAATAAGCATCGTGCCTTTTATTAAGAATTACTCTCAGATGTGATTAAGGCGAATGGCGCAGATAAAGCCTTTGCCAAAGTGGTACATCATGAGGTGGGACGAGGCACTCTGAATTACATTTTATAGATGTATTTCTCACATATGTCAGAGCCTCTCGCTATCGTCGTCGTCGTCGTCGTCGTCGTCGTCGTCGTCGGCGGCGGCGGCGCTTCTGCAGAAGTAGCAAATGGCCATCGTAGCAAATGCGGCGAGGGACGCCCTGCCTTCGATTCCGTATGCACAAAGTGTGTGGTCTTGATTCCCAGTCTATATTTGGTCGGTCACGTAAGAGGTTGAATGTAACGAATGGGTGGGAAAGAGCAAGGGGCAGCGGCTGTGTAGAACGAAAACACAAATCATCAGGGGTGTGAGCGTTTCGAGATAAGTCATATACAAGTTGCACTTGGTCGTCAGTGACCGTGTGACCTAATGGGTAAGGCGTCGGACTTCGGATCTGAAGGTTACAGGTTCGAATGCTTTCACGCTCGTGTTTTATCAGTTCTTAAAAAGAAACATACCGTTTTAATGTAGCAATTGAGCAGTTCGAAACCGTCTGAATGTTGCTGTTGACCATTTTCCTCTTGGAGATGCTCTTGAGCTTGAAACACACAAAACAAAACCGGTGATAACTAGCGAAATGGTCGGCAGAGAGCCGTCACCGCGAGTTTTCACTGGCACTTGCACATCTAAAACAACGTCGGAAAGTAACTCGTTCGCCTTTTGAGTCACATCAAGTATGAGTGTTAATTTTGACGCCACTAGCTCTGCAGGTTGTGATGCAATTCCTTTACCTCTCAAAAATGGTTATGAAATAAAAGTGAAGTACGTGACGAGTGTGACGTTAGGAAAACATTAGGCAGCATGGAGAGATTCTGTATTGGACCACCCAACATAAACGAGTACTGTGTGACGTGCTACCCGGCAAGTATTCACCGAAGCAGCCCGGCTAGATCAGTCGGTAGAGCATGAGAATCTTAATCTCAGGGTCGTGGGTTCGGGCCCCACGCTGGGCGGAACGGAATTTTGTTCCGCTGCAGATGTAAATTACCGTTTTTCTGATTAACGTGATGTAATGGAAATAGCAACTTTAAACTTTGCCTACGTCTCTGTCAGTCGCAAGGAAACTGTATTTGAAGGTGAAGGTGATTTTGTAGACATGTGTGAAAGACATGTTCTGAAATGCAAGTGTTGTTGTTTGGAGAGGACATCGGTTACGTGTCAGATGTGTGGCCAAGCAGTAATGAGTCGCCATAGCTGCAAATATTAGTCGGTAATATGAAGTGTTGTCAGCTGAAGTCTGATGATCCAGACGACCGTAAGGACGAAGTACGCAAAAGTACCGCTAGGCCGCGCCTCTTTAGCTCAGTCACATTCAGCCAGCGGCTGCTCTGGAGGTCGGACGTGCCGTGCTGTGTGCTGTGCTGCGTTAGCTCCGCGTGGTAAGTCTCTGCTCTTGCTGCAATGCCTCGCTGTCTATAGTATTTGTGTAGACATGAAAAAGAATTAAGATATGTCGCAACCGCAACGAAAAGATACTTTGAAATTCACGTTTGATCGCAACTTTGTCCGACCGAGGTCATTTGATGTTGAACAGTGGTTAGAGGAAGATGTTAAACTAGGACTTGATGATATTATCGGCATACATTTCTCGATTATGAACAGTGTGGTTTTCGTGAAACTTGCCAGTCCAGAATTGTGTGAAAGGATAGTTCGATCTTGTGGTGGCATTCTGAAATTTAAACATGCTGACGGAAATGTTGGGGAGGTTACCGTTGCCCATGCTGGTCTAGGTATTCGGACCGTGCGAGTCTTTGAACTTCCCTTTGAAATTACAAGTGACCAGATAAATGCAGTTATTGCTCCATACGGGAAAATTTTGAGTAATATTGCCGAACGGTGGTCTGCTGCACACAAATTCCCTGTTTTGAATGGTGTGCGCCAATTAAAAGTCGAATTGCAGAAGCACATTCCGTCGTTTATAAACGTCTGCGGATATAGAGCGGTTGTGATGTATGATGAGCAACCGAAAACGTGTGCTGTCTGCAATTTACCAGGCCACGTTCGTGCAGAATGTGTTCAAAGGCGAGTGGCGCAACTGCCTGCCGGCGATGCCGTCAGGCCCCTGCTATGTCAACGCTGCCCGTGACATATGTCGCCGTAGCGCGCGGTTTTGCAAGTGCCACTGCGCCCCCCGAAGTTACTACGAATACCGACCCACAAGCGACCGACCAACCGACCGACTCAGATGTAGCATCTGTAGACACTCAACCCTCCTGCGAAGACTTATCTGCTCCTGCCCTTGTCGCCGTGGAATCGCCCAATGAGGCAATGGATACGGACGCGACCTCAGTCGCTTCGGGTAGTGCTTCTCTGCATCCTGGAGCTTCTTTAGGAGGTATCAAAAGCGTATCAGGTGCACAGAAAACGGACTCGCAACCAGCCGTTTCTAGTGGTGCTCTTCCGAATCCTGCAGCTGCCTTAGGCACTGACCACATACCGTCAAGTGCAATGAAATCAGACCTGGCGTCAGTCACTTCGAGTAGTGCTACTTTGCAACCTGAGGCTTCTTCAGGTACCGTCCAAAGTCCACCACGAGACGTATCTCCCAAGAAATCTAAAAAACGGAGGATCGCGCGTCAAGGTGCAGAGCAGACTGCACCACAACTGCGTGAACAGGCGAAGCAAATAGGGGCAAAATACGTCAATCTGTATCTGAGAACTTGCAGTGCAATCAGCAGTCATCTAACGAAGACCCTGTGTCCTTGGATAGTACCTCAGTTTCTGCCAGTTTGCCCTCCGCTGACGTAGCAATTACCCGAACCGAAGATAAAAATCACCAGCAAACACCTGAATATAGTGCACCACTTAATGACGAACCGATGACAGGGCTGTCGAATCCGTGGGCAGACGATGTCGACGACACTACAAAGGAGGACGCAATTGTGGACACCACAGGAACCGTTACAGTCACCACGATGGCCACACCACGAGATGACGTCGTCTTGAATGTCATCGCCGCGACGGATACTGTCCCAGACACGGAGAAGCCGACTGATCCCTTCCCAAGTCATGAATATTTCTAGTCTGAACGGTTTTACTGACTTGTGTCCACATGTCTCTTGGGTCAGATTTCTTAATGTTTTTTCGAAATGATATGTTGCCAGAGTTTTTCCTAATTACACTCCCGTCTTGGCTAACGTAGTTCCGTTGCATGCCTATAAGATCGCTACGCTGAACATCAATAAAATTTGTAGCAGATTTAATTTACAAAATTTAAAAGATTTCCTGTATGCAGCTGATGTGGACATTTTGTTTTTACAAGAAGTAACAAACATCAAACTTGACTTCATACAGGGGTATAATGCTATAGTCAATCCTGGAATTGGATGTGATTTGGGTACCGCATTTCTTTTCAAAGAGGGCGTCGTCATTACAGACGTAAAAAACTGCCTAACGGCAGAGGCATTGCCGGCACGCTTTATAACACCAGGATTATTAATGTCTATGCCCCATCTGGTTCTACCAATCGGTGCCAACGAGCACAGTTTTTTAAGGAGGGAATTGTTCCTTTGTTTGGTGTACACTGCACCCATACCATCCTTGGAGGCGACTTTAACAGTGTCATACATGCCAAAGACCAAACTCCGAACTACAACAAATCGCCGGACCTGGAACGTATCGTCACCGAGCTCCGTTTAACTGATTCGTGGGAGCAAAAGAACGGCGCGGCACCCGGCTTCACCCACCTCACTAATCATTCAGCGAGCCGTTTGGATCGAATATATGTCTCGCCCAATCTGAAACACTGCATCCTGCAGTCTGAAGTTTGGCCAACCGTTTTTTCGGACCACGCTGCATATATATGCACATTAAATTTGGAACGACAAGGAACCTGTCGATATAAAGGGCCATGGAAACTTAATGTTTCACACTTAAAAGATCCTGCCTGTCGAGAAGCCTTTCTCACCACTTGGAGAGCCTGCGAGACCAAACTCATCTCTTACCACTCGACTTTGGATTGGTGGCTCAAATGCGCCAAACCTCAGATCCGGAGATGTTTCATCAACTACTCCCGGGAGAAGAGATTTTGGCGGAAAAGAAGGATAGAATTTTACTTTCATTGTCTCCGAGAACTCTACCTGCAAGGTGCTACAGCTATTGGGAACCATGGGAGAATTAAAAAAATCCAGGCAAAAATACTGTCATTAAGGCGACAACAACTTGAAGGCTACCAAATAAGGTCAAGAGCAGAGACTGTGGCGCAAAAATAAGCCACTTCGGTATATCATGTGATTCGTGAAACAAAACGAGGATTCCACAAAATACTGACGGAGCTTAAAACTGATAATGGAACCACCTTGACAATGCACAACGACATAAAAGCAGAAATACTAACCCATTTCGACAACTTGTTTTCACATAAAGAGGTAGACGAAAAAGCACAGGACGATTTACTGACCCACCTGCAGGGACGCGTTGGTAACGCGTACGCGGAAGCTCTAATAGCGGAGGCGACCGAAGACGATGTACACTATGCTGTCTATCAAAGTGCAAACAGTAAATCCCCTGGAGCTGACGGCATACCAGCAGAATTTTATCAAGTCTTCTGGGAACATATAAAACATAGAATTACATGCATCTGTAATGAACTTCTGAACCTCAATAAGGAGATACCGAAAGATTTTCGCGAAGGTATGATAGTGTTAATCGCAAAAAAATCGCCTGGCAAGAAAATTGGAAATTTGAGACCAATCACTCTGCTGAACAGTGACTATAAAATTTTTTCGCGGCTCTTAGCCCACAGACTTAAAAATGTAATGGCCAGCGTCACCGGCCCATATCAGTCTAGCGTGGGCAAGGGTAGGAAAATTCAGCAGACGCTGTCCGACTACCGCGACATAATTTCAATAGCAGAAGTATGTCGACTAAAATGTGCCATCGTGTCGTTAGATTTCGATAAAGCCTTCGACAGGATCAGCCACTCCTACCTCCTGAAAACGATAGGCGCAATGGGTTTTCCGCCGAGATTCGTTGACCTCATACGACGTTTGGTAACGAATAACTCCTCCAGAATCATCATAAATGGACAGCCTAGCCGGCCAGTCGAGATCGCATGTTCCGTCAGGCAAGGTTGTCCGTTGTCCATGGCACTTTTTGCCATGGCCATCGAACCTTTGCTCGCTACCTTGACTCAGCGGTTACAAGGATTGCAAATACGAGGAAACAAAATAATATGTAAAGCTTATGCGGACGATGTTGGGTTTCTCGTTATGAATGTAGCGGAAGTCGAGACGGCAATGCACATAATAGAAAAATACGAACGAGCGTCAGCCGCGAGGTTAAACAAAACCAAGTCCGGCATATTCAATATCGGACGTGGCATTGGCATGCGCACACACGGTCAGTTACGTGAGCTAACAGCCTTGAAGTGTCTCGGCATTGATTTCCGAAAAAATATACGTCAAACTATTGCGGCCAACTATAGACAAGTACTAACTACCATACGAGCTAGTGTACGGACACATAGTATTCGACAATTAAATGAAATTCAGAGAGTGTCTTTAGCGAACGTCTCTATTACTTCCAAAGTCAATTATGTCGCCCAGATACTGCCAATACCCGCCGGCATCGCCAAACAAATTATGTCAGCAATAGGCTATTTTGTGAGCCGTGGCCACATATTTAAAATCCAGTATGACACTCTGACGCTCGCCACTAATAATGGCGGCTTAAACTTAACGAATGTTACTAAAAAGTCGCAGGCTCTGTACATCTCCAATACGTTTCAACAATGGAGACAATCCGGCAGCTGTATCGCCGCGCACTTGCTATCTGAAATAGCTCCAGATGACCTCTCTCCACCCATTAATGTGCAGCACATACCGAGCGGACTTTACCTTTTACGATGGTTTTTAATAGAATATAGCTACCTACATTCAAGAATTCCGGAAAAAGACATGACAAACGTAAAAGAAATGTATGGCAAATTGATGGGAGAAAAGAAGAACAACAAAATAGAACAAAACTATCCATGTTCTAACTGGAAAGTGATATGGGCAAATATTCATAACCGTAACTTAGCTACTCATCTGAAAGCAACATGGTACTTTGTTGTAAATAGGAAAGTTGCAACAAACTCGAAACTTCATACGATCCACTTAGCGGATTCGCCTTTGTGTGCAACGTGTAGTTTAACTGATAACGAAGAATCGTTTCGTGTGTGACAAGGTTAAAGATATCTGGCTGAATGTCCGACGAAAGCTGGCACTCATCCTTCGAACGTCACCTAACGCTATAACGCCTGCGGACTTTTTGACACCGGATGATGTACCCTTTCCTAACACGAAACGCAACGCAGTCAATTGGCTGAAAGCGGCAACGGTACATTACCTCTTCACGAAGGAAGAGAAAAGCCAAGAGGATTTTTGGATCTATCTGCTAACTGAGCATCACATGTTACTGAAGACTAGTAAATATAAAGAAACATACGCAAATTTTTTAATCAAGACCTTGATGTAAAAGAATTAACAAGAAATATCTGCGGACACAGAAGACAAACGTAAGAGAGTGTTCACCACTACTAACATACTTTACAATCGTGGAAAAAAATAAAATAAAATAAAATAAAATAAATTATTTTCGTTTTTACCGGAATTGCCGTTCTTTGAGTTCAACGTTTATTAATTTATTTTTCAAGAAGCCATTATAAATAGTTGCTTCTCACCGAATATGGTTTGTTTTTTAAGCATTTTCAGAGAGAAGAGGCAGTTTCAGAATGCCCTCTGACGTTTCTTTGTCAAGGAAGCCTATTTGCTTTAAGTGTGACAACAAAAAACAGCGATGAAGAAGGAAACAAACTGAACATAACTTACGTTTCTACCTACTGAAGACTTCATTCTTTTTTCACATTATCAATAAGCCCAAAGAAGGGGTACATTAGTTTCTCCACGATAAAGGGATTAACTTTGTCTCATCAGTTTATGGTTATGTACATGGCGTGAGAAGCCGGCGCCGATGAAGGCGAATTATGGAGAGCGCAAGGATAGGCTAAAAGGGGTGATGGGAGGCCCAAAAAAAAAAAGTCGGTAGAGCATGAGACTCTTAATCTCAGGCTTGTGGGTTCGAGACCCACGCTGGGCGGAACGGAATTTTGTTCCGCTGCAGATGTAAATTACTGTTTTTCTGATTAACGTGATGTAATGGAAATAGCAACTTTAAACTTTGTCTACGTCTCTATCAGTCGCAAGGAAACTGTATTTGAAGGTGAAGGTGAATTTGTAGACATGTGTGAAATACATGTTCTGAAATGCAAGGGTTGTTGTTTGGAGAGCACATCGTTTACGTGTCAGATGTGTAGCCAAGCAGTAATGGGTCGCCATAGGTGCAAATATTAGTCGGTAATATGAAGTGTTGTCAGCTGAAGTCTGATGGTCCAGACGACCGTAAGGACGAAGTACGCAAAAGTACCGCTAGGCCGCGCCTCCTTAGCTCAGTGGTAGAGCACTGGACTAGTAAACCAAGGTTCGTGAGTTCCATTCTCAAAGGAGGAAGTCGAATTTTGGAAATCAGTTGCGCGTCGTGGCCGTATAGCAAACAGTATCTGTGATGACGAACAATTAGCGACATGCCTTTTATTAAGAATTACTCTCAGATGTGTTAATTTTGACGCCACTAGCTCTGCAGGTTGTCATGCAATTCCTTTACCTCTCAGAAATGATTATGAAATAAAAGTGTAGAACGTGACGTGTGTGACGTTAGGAAAACATTAGGCAGCATGGAGAGATTCTGTATGGGACCACCCAACCCAAACGAGTACTGTGTGACGTGCTACCCGGCAAGTATTCACCGAAGCAGCATGCCTAGCTCAGTCGGTAGAGCATGAGACTCTTAATCTCAGAGTCGTGGGTTCGAGACCTACGGTGGGCGGAACGGAATTTTGTTCCGCTGCAGATGTAAATTACCGTTTCTCTGATTAACGTGATGTAATGGAAATAGCAACTTTAAACTTTGCCTATGTCTCTGTCAGTCGCAAGGAAACTGTATTTGAAGGTGAAGGTGATTTTGTAGACATGTGTGAAAGACATGTTCTGAAAAGCAAGTGTTGTTGTTTGGAGAGCACATCGGTTACGTGTCAGATGTGTTACCGAGCAGTAATGGGTCGCCATAAATGCAAATATTAGCCGGTAATATGAAGTGTTGTCAGCTGAAGTCTGATGATCCAGACGACCGTAAGGACGAAGTACGCAAAAGTACCGCTAGGCCGCGCCTCTTTAGCTCAGGGTCGTGAATTCCATCCTCAAAGGAGGAAGTCGAATTTTGGAAATCAGTTGCGCGTGGTGGCGGTATAGCAAACAGTATCTGTGATGACCAACAATTAGCGACATGCCTTTTATTAAGAATTACCCTCAGATGTGATTAAGGCGAATGGCGCAGATAAAGCCTTTGCCAAAGTGGTACAGCATAAGGTGGGACGAGGCAGTCTGAATTACATTTTATAGATGTATTTCTCACATATGTCAGAGCCTCTCGCGGTCGTCGCCGCCGACGCCGCTTCTGCAGAAGTAGCAAATGGCCATCATAGTAAATGCGGCGAGGGACGCCCAGCCTTCCATTCCGTATGCACAAAGTGTGTGGTCTTGTTTCCCAGTCTATATTTGGTCGGTCACGTAAGAGGTTGAATGTAAAGAATGGGTGGGAATGAGTAAGGGGCAGCGGCTGTGTAGAACGAAAACACAAATCATCAGGGGTGTGAGTGTTTCGAGATGAGTCATATACAATTTGGCGGTCAGTGACCGTGTGGCCTAATGGTCAGTTCCGCTTCAGACGCCGTGCAGTGTGGACGTTCCTACTCTTCCGCTCCGCCGTAGCGTTACGTATAGTGGGATATCGTTTGTTTACGTGTAGAGTTGTACCTTCTGTAAGTTTTTCTCCGTCGTTGTTTCGTTCCTTGTGTTACTTTCTGTGTGTATTTCAGTGTTTTTTGTGTAGCGGTTTAGACCGCGTAGTTTTTGAAAACTTCGTCTCAGGTTATTCCTCGTCAGGCTACAGTTAGTTTTGCTTTCGACAAGTCCACCCGCCATGTGCAACCTAGTTCCCTTGAGATTCATGATTGGTTAGTAGATACCTTTGGCATTAATTCGGATCAGGTGCACACTGCATATTTTGATACTGAACTCTATGTTTTCTTTGTTAAATTTATTAACCCCCTTCAGGTTGATAAAATTATTTCCAAATTTGGTCATCAGGTTCTCTTTCGGCATCGGGATGATTCTGTCAGTACCGTACTGCTTTCAAATGCTTCCATTACGTACACCAGTGTTCGTGTTTACAACCTTCCGCCGGAGGTGGATAATGTGTATCTTAAGGAGGGTTTACTCAGGTATGGTGATGTTAAGAGTATTCGCCTTGAACGCTGGTCCAGCCAACATCGCCTGCAGTGTTACAGTGGCATTCGTTCCGTCGAAATGCACGTGAAGCAGAATATTCCCTCGCACCTGCAGATCGGTGGATATCGTGTCCATGTAACATATAGTGGTCAGGTTGGCACCTGTTTTTTGTGTAATGAGAGTGGCCACGTGCGTACCAACTGTCCGCGGAGGGTTTTTGTGTTAAAAAATTCTCTCCAACAGCGTCGCAAGTTAACGGTCGCTGACCTCGTTGCAGGTGGTTCTGCTCTTGGTGTCGAACAGTCCAGTGGTAGTAGCGCCCAGCCGCAGGTTGTGCACGCCCCTCACACAGAATTTCCTCTTTTACGTGCCAAATCTGATGTTGTTCCGTCGGTTCCTCAGGTGGGTGTGCCGCTTTTGAATAATAAACGGCGTCGCGCACAAGATGGAAATAGTACGGATGAGGATGTCCCCGAGATGCCCCAATCCGAGGGACCGACATCCTCCGAGCCACAGAGTAGTGTAGATGCTTCCTGTTCCCCAGAAGTAGCTGTAACGGTAGCGGCTGCTGACGCCCCTCCGGGTCCGACACGGCTTCTCTCGAGTCGGCTCGTCGGTCGGGCCTGTTGGCGCCGCCTTCCGAACCGACTTCGTTGTCACAACAATTTGAGTCGCAACAACTTCCTGCTTCGCTGCCCCACACCTCTGCCAGCGGAGCTGCTCCGCTTCCTTCCAACTTAGCAGTTTCTGAGCTTCCTGCTCACGTTTCGCCTCCGTGTAGTCCATGTTTGCCGGAAGCTAATACTGGTGTAGACCAGCCCGTTTCGTCGGATGTTTCCCCCGCGACCCCGGACCCTGACTGTGGACCGGCGCGGGTGTTGTCAGATACAGAACTTGACCCTCCTACGTCATCGGCGGCTGCCGCTTCCTTGCCCGTCAGCCGACGCAAATTGCGCGTTCAGCCGAACGTCAATGCGGTTCGTAAAAAACCGAAACGTAAGGGATCCGCGGAAGGGGGTAGCAGTCCCCCTCCCTCGGATGCCTCTGTCTCCCCTGCTATGGACTGTGATGTTGATGCGTCGGTGTAGGTGATTTCTTCTCTCGATTTTCTCTCCATGGTTCAAGCATACACCTTTCTTACCTTAAATGTTAACCGTATTGAGTCCGACGTTCGCATTGCCTCTTTGCGGCAGTTTCTTTACGACTCCTGTGCGGACGTAGTATTTTTGCAGGAAGTATTGTTTTCTGATCTCTCTCTACCTGGATTTCAAACTGTTTTTAATGTCGCACCGGAAAATTCAACAGGAACTGCCCTTTTCTTTCGAGAAGGTATTCCTATTACTGACATTGAATTCCTTGACTCTGGCCGTGGGACTGGTAGTCGTCTTTTTGATCTCTGCATAGTTGTTTTGTATGCCCCCTCTGGTTCGGGTCGCACTGTGGCTCGATCGCGCTTTTATAAGGAAGAGCTTATTTATCTTTTGCGCAAGAGTCCTCGGAGTATCCTGCTCGGAGGCGATTTTAATTGTGTTTTACGCCCTGAAGACCAGTCCCCCAGTTTTAATTATTGCCGAGGTTTACATGACTTGGTTCGTACGATGCACCTGCGTGATGTTTGGGAACACAAATATCCAACCCTGGTGAAATTTACGTATTTTACCGCGTCCTCATGCAGTAGACTCGACAGATTCTACTTCTCTGATTTTTTATGTGATAACATTCTTTCTGTCGATGTTATTCCTACTAGTTTTTGTGACCATTGTGCTTTTACTGCCACTGTAAATCTTAGTCACCAACCAGCAAAACTTTATCGTTCCCAGTGGATGTTAAATGTTTCCCACCTTGCCGACAGTGCCATTGATCAAGTTGCAAGTGCCGTGTGGGAGCGATGTCTTCGCTCTGTCCCGCGTTACCACTACTTGCTCGTTTGGTGGACTGCGTTTGCCAAGCCCAAGATTCGTCAGACTTTGATATTTTACTGTGCCGCAAGGGCGCGTGATTTTAAGAACACGTATGAATTTTACTACTCTGTCCTGCGTGAACTGTATGACGCGGCGGGTCCTTCTCCTCTGCGGATCCATGATGTTCGTCGTATTAAAGCCAAGCTCTTGACCCTCAAACGACGACAGTTGGATGGTCTGCGAGTAAAGCCGAAACCTCACTCTCTTGTTGAAGGTGAACTGACTTCTTTGTACCACCTGCTGCGGCATCAGACTCGACGTCGTCGCTCCTTCATCTCTTCTCTTATGGTGGATGATGGACGACAGCTTATTGCACAGGAGGATATGACTCGTGCTCTTCATCAGTATTACGCTAGTCTCTATTCTGCCGATGATTCTGGTGCGTCACTTTCTGATGATGTCCTTGAGGATCTTCCTGCGACGATCACGCCTGACGCGAACGGCGACTTTCTCCGGGAGTTGCAGGTAGATGATGTTTTTGACTTTATTGCTCACTCTCCGTCCGGTAAATCGCTGGGTCCAGACGGCCTGCCTAAAGAATTTTATCTCCGTTTTTGGCCCCTTTTGGGTGGCATTTTTACACAGCTTTTTAATGAGATTGTCAGGGGGATGGATGTGCCTGCCGATTTTAAAGTAGGGAAAATTGTTTTAATTCCGAAGTCCACTGGTCGTTTATCTACTGCCAATCTTCGTCCGCTCACATTGCTGAACTATGATTACAAGACAGCTGCTAGAGCACTCAATAGTCGATTGTCTTCACTGCTTCGGGGTGTGATTGATGCACATCAATGTTGTTTTCCTGGTAGATCTATTCTGACCCCAGTAGCCGAATATCGGGATGTTGTCTCGGTTGCGGCGGTTACAATCGTTCATTGTGCCTTTGCTTTCCTCGATTTTTATAAGGCTTTTGATCACGTCAGTCATGTGTTTTTAGATCATGTTTTAGATACAATAGGTTTTAACGCTTCATCACGTGGTGTTCTTGGTAATTTGTATAGGGGAATAACTGCTCGGGTGTCAGTCAATGGGCAGCTGACGCCGCCCTTTGCTATCCGCCGAGGGGTACCTCAGGGTAGTCCGCTCTCTATGTCGCTATTCATATTGTCCCTGGAACCGCTGCTTCGGACTCTTGCTTTCAAGCTTCAGGGTATGACCCTCTCTGGTGGGAAGCTCACTGTTAAGGCGTACGCGGACGATGTCGTTGTTCTCCTCTGTCAACGTGATGATATCACATTGTTGAAAGGGGCAGTCGATGCATACTGTTGTGTCTCAGGAGCGCGTCTTAATCAGGGTAAGTGTAAGTTCCTTGATATTCGAGGGTTTCGCCATGCTGATGTTCCTTGGGCCACTTTTGTCGATCGCCATACGTCATTGGGGATTACCATTGATCGGTGTCCTATCAAAATGGCAGCTCTTAATTGGAAATCTGTCACCGAGAAGATACAGGGGGCTCTGATGGTCCATGAGCAGCGCTCTGCTACCATTTTGCAAAAAATCAAAATTTTAGACACATACATGTTATGTAAAGCCTATTATGTTGCTAAGCTGTTCCCCCTTCCCATTATGGTGGCGAAACGGTTGCGCCAATTGTCTAGCAGGTTTATGTGGAAGGGTCATCTATTCAAGTTGCGTTACGAGGTTATGACGAAACCGCGTATCTCCGGAGGCTTGGGCCTCACTGACACTACTCGCAAGGCATCTGCCTTGTACATTCGCCGTACGACTCTAATTGTTACGCAACAAGTGACTTCAATTACATCCAGACTTTTTACTGTTGTGCGTCCGAAGAGCCTTGCTCCACCTGTCGACGTCGGTCGCCTCAATTTTAAGTTGAAACACGTCCGGGAATTTTATATTGCGGTTAGTTACCTCGGTGACGTCTTCTTGCGACGACCGGTGCCAACGACCAAGAGCTGGATTGCCCGTTGGGAGGGGCTGGCTGGTCCCAATCCAATCGAACTGGCGTCTCCATCAGTGTCATGGAAGAACGTCTGGAAGAAAGTCTGCCGATAAACACCATGGTTGTGGCGTCCACGTGGTGTAGGGTAGTTAATGGTTTGGTCCCCACCAACGTACGACTGCACCGTATTGGTCTTTCTGACACGGACAACTGCACTCGGTGTGGTCTCCTGGACACACTTGAGCATCGATTCACCTGCAGTGGGCACCTTGCTAATTGGATTTGGCTCAGGAAACAACTGGCTTTTGTCACTAGGACTGCCGAAACCGCTTATAACATTGACATCATCGTACGGTCCGATTCTTCCTTTTATCCGCGAAAGAAGCTCAATACCGTTATGTGGTTGCTTGGACACTTCGTACATTTTGTTATTATTTGTCATGAAGAGGATGAACACCCAACGTTTCGACAGTACATTCTTACTGCTTACTGGAACCGATTGCGCATGCCAGGACTCCGTGAAGATTTTGTAAATATGCTTAGCCTGACATTTGAAAGGGAGGGTGTTGGCTAAGGTCGCCTTTGTTAGCCGATTTCCTATATACTGTTTCTGGATTTGCCACCTTTCTGTAAACTACTTTTCTAAACCTGGACTGAAGTTTTCGTGGATATTTAGGACGAACAAGAAAAACAAACGTGAGACCAAGAACCGAGACAGTAGGGGAAAGTACGACGCCGTAGTACAGGTGCCATTCGGAAACAGGACGGTGGAGTCATCGTGGCCAGGCCTCGGGTTTCGACCCCTGCCCGATTTGTTTCCGCAGGCCTGAATCTGAGTGTCACCCCTAAATTTTAAACAATGGCATATCAAGTAATACAAAAAAAAAAAGAAAGGAAAAATAAAATGAAACAACATGCAAAACAGGGAAGGCAAAAAAAAAAAAAATGGATAAGGCGTCGGACTTCGGATCTGAGGATTACGGGTTCGAATGCTGTCACGCTCGTGTTTTATCAGTTCTGAAAAAGAAACATACCGTTTTAATGTAGCATTTGAGCAGTACGAAACCGTCTGAATGTTGCTGTTGACCATTTTCTGCTTGGAGATGCTCTTGAGCTTGAAACACACACTACAAGACCGGTGTTAACTAGCGAAATGGTCGGCAGAGTGCCGTCACCCCGAGTTTCCACTGGCACTTGCACATCTAAAACAACGTCGGAAAGTAACTCGTTCGCCTTTTGAGTCACATCAAGTATGAGTGTTAATTTTGACGCCACTAGCTCTGCAGGTTGTCATGCAATTCCTTTACCTCTCAGAAATGATTATGAAATAAAAGTGAAGTACGTGACGAGTGTGACGTTAGGAAAACATTAGGCAGCATGGAGAGATTCTGTATGGGACCACCCAACCCAAACGAGTACTGTGTGACGTGCTACCCGGCAAGTATTCACTGAAGCAGCCGGGCTAGCTCAGTCGGTAGAGCATGAGACTCTTAATCTCAGGGTCGTGGGTTCGAGCCCCACGCTGGGCGGAACGGAATTTTGTTCCGCTGCAGATGTAAATTACCGTTTTTCTGATTAACGTGATGTAATGGAAATAGCAACTTCAAACTTTGCCTACGTCTCTGTCAGTCGCAAAGAAACTGTATTTGAAGGTGAAGGTGATTTTGTAGACATGTGTGAAAGACATGTTCTGAAATGCAAGTGTTGTTGTTTGGAGAGCACATCGGTTATGTGTCAGATGTGTGGCCAAGCAGTAATGGGTCGCCATAGCTGCAAATATTAGTCGGTAATATGGAGTGTTGTCAGCTGAAGTCTGATGATCCAGACGACCGTAAGGACGAAGTACGCAAAAGTACCGCTAGGCCGCGCCTTTTTAGCGCAGTGGTAGAGCACTGGACTAGTAAACCAAGGGTCGTGAGTTCCATCCTCAAAAGAGGAGGCCGTATTTCGGAAATCAATTACGCGTCGTGGCCGTATAGCAAACAGTATCTGTGATGACGAACAATTAGCGACATGCCTTTTACTAAGGATTACTCTCAGATGTGATTAAGGCGAATGGCACAGGTAAAGCCTTTGCCAAAGCGGTACAGCATAAGGTGGGACGAGGCAGTCTGAATTACATTTTATAGATGTATTTCTCACATATGTCAGAGCCTCTCGCGGTCGTCGTCGTCGTCGTCGTCGTCGTCGTCGTCGCCGCCGCTTCTGCAGAAGTAGCAAATGGCCATCGTGGCAAATGCGGCGAGGCACGCCCTGCCTTCGATTCCGTATGCACAAAGTGTGTGGTCTTGTTTCCCAGTCTATCTTTGGTCGGTCACGTAAGAGGTTGAATGTAACGAATAGGTGGGAAAGAGCAAGGGCAGCGGATGTGTAGAACGAAAACACAAATTATCAGGGGGTGTGAGCGTTTCGAGATGAGTCATATACAAGTTGCACTTGGTCGTCAGTGACTGTGTGGCCTAATAGATAAGGCGTCGGGCTTCGGATCTGAATATTACGGGTTCGAATGCTGTCACGCTCGTGTTTTATCAGTTCTGAAAAAGAAACATACCGTTTTAATGTAGCATTTGAGCAGTACGAAACCGTCTGAATGTTGCTGTTGACCATTTTCTGCTTGGAGATGCTCTTGAACTTGAAACACACACTACAAGACCGGTGTTAACTAGCGAAATGGTCGGCAGAGTGCCGTCACCCCGAGTTTCCACTGGCACTTGCACATCTAAAACAACGTCGGAAAGTAACTCGTTCGCCTTTTGAGTCACATCAAGTATGAGTGTTAATTTTGACGCCACTAGCTCTGCAGGTTGTCATGCAATTCCTTTACCTCTCAGAAATGATTATGAAATAAAAGTGAAGTACGTGACGAGTGTGACGTTAGGAAAACATTAGGCAGCATGGAGAGATTCTGTATGGGACCACCCAACCCAAACGAGTACTGTGTGACGTGCTACCCGGCAAGTATTCACTGAAGCAGCCGGGCTAGCTCAGTCGGTAGAGCATGAGACTCTTAATCTCAGGGTCGTGGGTTCGAGCCCCACGCTGGGCGGAACGGAATTTTGTTCCGCTGCAGATGTAAATTACCGTTTTTCTGATTAACGTGATGTAATGGAAATAGCAACTTCAAACTTTGCCTACGTCTCTGTCAGTCGCTAAGAAACTGTATTTGAAGGTGAAGGTGATTTTGTAGACATGTGTGAAAGACATGTTCTGAAATGCAAGTGTTGTTGTTTGGAGAGCACATCGGTTATGTGTCAGATGTGTGGCCAAGCAGTAATGGGTCGCCATAGCTGCAAATATTAGTCGGTAATATGAAGTGTTGTCAGCTGAAGTCTGATGATCCAGACGACCGTAAGGACGAAGTACGCAAAAGCACCGCTAGGCCGCGCCTCTTTAGCGCAGTGGTAGAGCACTGGACTAGTAAACCAAGGGTCGTGAGTTCCATCCTCAAAAGAGGAGGCCGTATTTTGGAAATCAATTACGCGTCGTGGCCGTATAGCAAACAGTATCTGTGATGACGAACAATTAGCGACATGCCTTTTACTAAGGATTACTCTCAGATGTGATTAAGGCGAATGGCGCAGATAAAGCCTTTGCCAAAGCGGTACAGCATAAGGTGGGACGAGGCAGTCTGAATTACATTTTATAGATGTATTTCTCACATATGTCAGAGCCTCTCGCGGTCGTCGTCGTCGTCGTCGTCGTCGTCGTCGCCGCTTCTGCAGAAGTAGCAAATGGCCATCGTGGCAAATGCGGCGAGGCACGCCCTGCCTTCGATTCCGTATGCACAAAGTGTGAGGTCTTGTTTCCCAGTCTATCTTTGGTCGGTCACGTAAGAGGTTGAATGTAATGAATGGGTGGGAAAGAGCAAGGGCTGCGGATGTGTAGAACGAAAACACAAATTATCAGGGGTGTGAGCGTTTCGAGATGAGTCATATACAAGTTGCACTTGGTCGTCAGTGACTGTGTGGCCTAATGGATAAGGCGTCGGGCTTCGGATCTGAAGATTACGGGTTCGAATGCTGTCACGCTCGTGTTTTATCAGTTCTGAAAAAGAAACATACCGTTTTAATGTAGCATTTGAGCAGTACGAAACCGTCTGAATGTTGCTGTTGACCACTTTCTGCTTGGAGATGCTCTTGAGCTTGAAACACACACTACAAGACCGGTGTTAACTAGCGAAATGGTCGGCAGAGTGCCGTCACCCCGAGTTTCCACTGGCACTTGGACATCTAAAACAACGTCGGAAAGTAACTCGTTCGCCTTTTGAGTCACATCAAGTATGAGTGTTAATTTTGACGCCACCAGCTTTGCAGGTTGTCATGCAATTCCTTTACCTCTCAGAAATGATTGTGAAATAAAAGTGAAGTACGTGACGAGTGTGACGGTAGGAAAACATTAGGCAGCATGGAGAGATTCTGTATGGGACCACCCAACCCAAACGAGTACTGTGTGACGTGCTACCCGGCAAGTATTCACTGAAGCAGCCGGGCTAGCTCATTCGGTAGAGCATGAGACTCTTAATCTCAGGGTCGTGGGTTCGAGCCCCACGCTGGGCGGAACGGAATTTTCTTCCGCTGCAGATGTAAATTACCGTTTTTCTGATTAACGTGATGTAATGGAAATAGCAACTTCAAACTTTGCCTACGTCTCTGTCAGTCGCAAAGAAACTGTATTTGAAGGTGAAGGTGATTTTGTAGACATGTGTGAAAGACATGTTCTGAAATGCAAGTGTTGTTGTTTGGAGAGCACATCGGTTATGTGTCAGATGTGTGGCCAAGCAGTAATGGGTCGCCATAGCTGCAAATATTAGGCGGTAATATGAAGTGTTGTCAGCTGAAGTCTGATGATCCAGACGACCGTAAGGACGAAGTACGCAAAAGTACCGCTAGGCCGCGCCTCTTTAGCGCAGTGGTAGAGCACTGGACTAGTAAACCAAGGGTCGTGAGTTCCATCCTCAAAAGAGGAGGCCGTATTTTGGAAATCAATTACGCGTCGTGGCCGTATAGCAAACAGTATCTGTGATGACGAACAATTCGCGACATGCCTTTTACTTAGGATTACTCTCAGATGTGATTAAGGCGAATGGCGCAGATAAAGCCTTTGCCAAAGCGGTACAGCATAAGGTGGGACGAGGCAGTCTGAATTACATTTTATAGATGTATTTCTCACATATGTCAGAGCCTCTCGCGGTCGTCATCGCCGTCGTCGTCGTCGTCGTCGTCGTCGTCGTCGTCGCCGCCGCCGCTTCTGCAGAAGTAGCAAATGGCCATCGTGGCAAATGCGGCGAGGCGCGCCCTGCCTTCGATTCCGTATGCACAAAGTGTGTGGTCTTGTTTCCCAGTCTATCTTTGGTCGGTCACGTAAGAGGTTGAATGTAACGAATGGGTGGGAAAGAGCAAGGGCAGCGGATGTGTAGAACGAAAACACAAATTATCAGGGGTGTGAGCGTTTCGAGATGAGTCATATACAAGTTGCACTTGGTCGTCAGTGACTGTGTGGCCTAATGGCACAGTTGCGAGTCAGCCGCCGAGCGGGACGGACGTGTGGCGGAGCTGGACGTCTGGCTGTAGTAAACACAGGCTGAGTCGCTGCGTTTGACGTTAGTGGTGCTGCTAAGCCGCTATTCGTGTTGCACTTGTATTCATGAAGTTCTAGAATGAATAGGTCGAATTATTTGAGGAAATACACAATCAAGTTTACTTTCGATCGAAATTTCGTTCGACCTAAAGCATTTGAAATTAAAGCATGGTTTATCGAAAAAGTATTGATTAACGGTGATGATGTTGTCGGAGTTTATCTCTCGTTTGTGACAAATGCTGTGTATCTGAAGATGAAAAGTCCAGAATTATGTAGTTCCATTGTGGATCGTTGCGGAGGTAGCGTGAAGTTTAATCATTCTGATGGGAATGTGAGTGACGTTGCTGTTAGTCATGCTGGGTACGGGATTCGTACGATCAGAGTGTTTGAGCTCCCTTTTGAAATTCCGCCCGAAGAACTTAATGTTGCCCTTCGGCCTTATGGCAGAATTATTTCCAATGTGGCAGAAAGGTGGTCTGAAGCTCATATGTTTCCTGTCTTGAACGGCGTAAGGCAAATTAAGATTGAATTACAGAAGCATGTCCCCTCTTATCTTAATATTTGTGGGTATCGTGCTTTGATTATCTATGATGGGCAACCGCGGACTTGCGCTTTATGCAATTCCACGGAACATATTCGTGCAGAATGTTCACGGAGGCGTGTCCCGCAGTTACCGCGTGACGAGATGCCGAGGTCCGGCCCTGTTGTTGGTATGAAGTTGTCATACGCTGCCGCTGCTGACTTCCGCAGCCGAGGCGAGTCGGTGCCACCTGTGCGCGGGGAGCCTGCTGCCTCGCGGGCGGTTGTCGATGATACTCCGGCTTCAAGCTCTAGATTTGCGGATGGTCTGCCGATCAGCTCCGCGCCCCTCGAATCTATGCCGACGCCAACTTTTTCCAACTCTCCCACTGTGGTTGCTCGTTCTTCCGCGGACTCGGCCGAAGATCCCCAAATACCCGCAACGGAGGTTTCCTTGCGTCGTCAGGATTCCCACCAACGTGAGGATATTGCCACTAGCTTCCGAGGAGTGGACGCTTCAGGCATCCACTCTGCGGGAACTATGAACGAAGATAGCAATCTGGACATTGGTTACACGTTGGCGCCCACAGAAGACACTTGCGTCAAGGAAACCACAACGAGCGATAGTGTAGAATTGGAGACTGGGTTGCTACCAGTGGGAGCCATGGATAAAGATGCGCCTCCTTCTGCCGTTGTGGAATGCGATACGCGGACTTTTGTCCGAAAAAAGGAACAGGCGACGTCAGACGTATCATCCGGTACTTCTCCTGACAGGTCGCAAACTTCATCTCCTGCTAGATCGCCGAAGAGATCTTCGAAGAAAGGCAAGAAGAGGAGATTGGCACACAAAGCAGCAGAGAGTTTAGCTCCTGCATTGCGGGAAAAGTTAAAACATTTAAGGGATAATGAACGACTACGAGAACAATGCCCAGTAGCAAGAGTTAACGAGTGTACTGAAGCGGAGATGAGTCGTGCCGATGCAGATGATCTTCAACAACAACCTCGCGCACCGCTTGGCGTCGCAGGTTTGCAGACCGGCACTACTATGGATTTAGACCGAACTGTCTCAGGAAAAGGACTTGATTGGGCCGATGCCCAAGAAGATCGCACCGACCACGGAATGGAGATGGACCTGACACATGCTAGTGGCATTTAATTTTTTTTTTTTAATGTCTATTTTTCTTTCTGACAGACAGAATGGAATGGTACAGACGTGACTCTGCATGGGGTATACTTCATTAGCCAATTTCTTTTACCTGCACCTATGCCAACGGAACTGACATATAATGTGACCACGATCAATATAAATCGGATTCGCAGTGAAACGAAAGTCGCTTCTTTAAAAGATTTCCTTTACCAGTCGGATACTGATATAGCCCTCCTACAGGAATTTAATGTCCACAACTTTTATGTCCCAGGTTTTCAAGAGATTTTAAATATTGCACCGGAAGCCACATGTGGGACTGCGATCCTTGTCAAAGATGGTATTGATGTGAAGGATATCTGTCTGTTAGAAAATGGGAGGGGCATCAGTTGTAAAATTTTTACTACTACTGTTTTAAATGTATATGTCCCCTCTGGTAACAACGCTAGAGATGATAGGGCTAATTTTTTTAAGAACGATATGGTCTATTTACTTAAGGGGAATCCGGCGGAAGCTTTAATCGGTGGTGACTTTAATTGTGTACTTCACAAAAAGGATCAGCGACCAAATTTTAACTTCTCCAGGGAACTGGCGGCTTTGGTGACAAACATGAAGTGGACAGACGTGTGGGAAAGCAAATACCCCACGTTAGTCAAATTTACGTACATCAGTAGTCGCTCGCAAAGCAGAATAGACAGAATATACGTCACAGCAAACCTGGAAAATAAAATCAGTAGTATCGAAGTAATTCCCACTACCTTTTCGGACCATCTCGCAGTGAAATGCAGCATTCGGTTTCAGAAGCAAGGAACGTATTGGGGTCGCCCCTTATGGAAGCTAAATACCCATATGTTGTTTGAGGGTGCCCTATCAAGAACAGTAGCGGAGGTATGGCAGGCTGCTCTACGTATGCGCCATAAATACAGCTCTCGCCTTGCGTGGTGGACCTCATGTGCTAAAAAGAAATTGAGATCATCCCTAATAGCTTACGGGAGGGAGCGAGCGATGTGGTCTCGCAATACCGTTGAATTTTACTATACATGCTTAAGGGAACTATCAGCTCAGCAGATGACTGATGAGGTTTTCATTGAAATAAAGAAGATCAAGGCTCACCTCATAAGTCTCAAGCGACAACAGCTGGAGGGTTTAAAAATTAAATCTCGTGTCCCGACAACAGTGGAGGACGAAAACGCATCGCTGTACCACTTACTCGAACATGAAAGAAATAGAAGACGAGCGTTTATTGCTTGTCTTAGAGTGGGCGATAACCGGGTGCTGACGGAACACTCTGACATTTTAAATGCAGTTTATGGATTTTATCGTACGTTATATACTGATACCCGGTATAATCTAGACTGTGCGAACGATTTGCTACGAACTACAGGTATCGACAACGTTATCAATGACGAGGACAATGTGTCCCTTACCACTGCGATCACATGTGAGGAGGTGTTTGATATACTTAAATATTCGCCTACCCGTAAGTCCCCAGGGCCTGATGGCTTGCCTGTAGAGTTTTATTGTAAATTTTGGCCTCTCATCGGTAATCAATTCACAGAAGTGATAAATGAAGTGTTGCAAGGTGTTACTGTTCCACACGAGTTCAAAGAAAGCGTAACTGTGCTAATACCAAAGGGAAGGAACGCGACAGTTAAAGATCTCAATCAATTGAGACCAATATGTTTGATGAACTCGGATTATAAAATAATTGCACGTGTACTGAAGGAAAGACTGAGACCTCTAATGGAGAAGATCGTAGGTGACCACCAAACCTGTCTCTCGGGGCGGAATATTTTTAAAACTGTTTGTGAATATAGGGATGTCTCTGCAATTTTTGCAACGTCATCCTCACCAGGAGGCCTTGCCTTTATCGACTTCTCAAAGGCTTTTGACATGGTCAACCACTTATTTTTGTTCAGAACGTTGACCTATGTGGGTTTTAGTCAACATTTTGTGCAAGTTTTAATTAACATTGTTGAAGGCATCCAAACACAAGTGTCTGTAAATGGGCATTTCACTCCACCCATTGAAATTCGCAACGGCGTCCCGCAGGGAAGTCCTTTGTCAATGCTCCTGTATGTTGTTGCACTGGAGCCTTTACTAAGGAGACTCGATGTCGATCTTGAGGGCATCACGATATCTGGCGTTAACAACGTCACCAATGCATATGCTGATGACGTTGGAGTGGTTATTCGTAGTAACGAAGATTTAGAGAAATTAACTACGAATATTCAGATCTTTTGTGAAGCTACAGGCGCTAGGGTTAACGAGGTGAAGAGTTCGTTTTTAAATCTTAAAGGTCTTCAAGATGTCCGTTTGGAATGGGCACGCTCCATCGATCGTCACACCGCTCTGGGTGTCACCTTTTACCGATGTCCGCTTCAGACCATGACCTACAATTGGAAGAAAGTACTGGATACAATCAGAGGAGCCACAATACTCAATCAGACCAGACATCTGAACATTAAACAACGAATCAGAATAATTAATTGGTCCATTTTATCAAAAGCTATATATATAGGTCAAATATTGCCAGTTTCGAAACCCATTGCCAAACGTATAATGAATATCATTTGCCGATTTATTTGGACAGGGAATATTTTTAGAGTAGAAGTCGGTACAGTTACGTTACCTTCCGCTGAAGGTGGCCTAGGTTTAACAGATATATGGCGGAAGACTACGGCGTTATATATAAAGAGGACCCTACAAATTATAGAAAAACATCCACATAGTATTACAGCCAGGCTGTATCGACTCCTACAGCCAGAAAATTTACGTCCACCCATAAATATAGGCGGAATTAATTATAAATTGAAATATATTCGCCAGTTCTTTTTAGAGATTAGCTACATGGACAGTATTGTCACGAATCCACAATCAAGGAATTGCAGGAAATTAATGGAACTCTTAACAACGAAAGAACATGTCAGCAAAATGGAGTGCAGATATCCCGACAAAGACTGGAAAAGAATTTGGAAAAATATTAGTAATCGTGAACTGTCTTCCGACATTCAGGCAACCTGGTACCGAGTTGTTAATAACGTAGTTTCTACTAACGAAAAGTTGCACTCCATTGGTCTTAGTGACACGATTGTGTGCACCCGATGTGACGCAGTTGACACATTGATCCACCGCTTTCACTGTGGCGGATACGCCGAAATATGGAGGGGACTCCAACGGCGGGTAGCCTTTATAACCAGAACTGTTAGTACTGAGATCAATGTTGAAAAATTACTCTTCCCCGATGGTGTTTTCTTCCCTGTCCAGAAAACCAATGCTGTGTTGTGGTTGTTTGGCAATTATGTACATTACGTTATATCTGAACACGGCAATGACCGTGTTTTAGAATACGAATTATACGAACGAGCAATATATTATCAGATATGTACGCGCAGGGACCACAAAAAAACTTTTGGTAACATGTTACACATTCTGTTTCAGAGACAAGGGATTGGATAAACATCTTAATAGCCCTCGTCTACGAAAAATGTAGTCAAAGGCCAAAGTAGGGGATCGCTGTTGAGGGTGACGTACATGGGGACTTCGTGTGCCCCAGGGCCGCTACGGTAGCCGTGAAGGCCTCGGACAGAACCTTGAAACGGCACTGCGGCTTCACACTTACTGCTGGATGAACCCCATATCTCCAGCAACTACTTTCATCTATGATGATTTTCCAGGATCTCGGTAATATCGGAAGGTGGTTTCGTTGCACACAATGCAGTGGAAGCTTCTTGCACGTGTTCCTCAGTTACAATCTTTCTATTTTTGTTTAATTTTTTCAGTACGAAGCAAGAGTGACAATTTATTAATTCCCAAGAAGCCTTAATTTTTCAATTTTCAGTTCTACGGAGGAGAAGCCTCACATGGCGAAGAAGCCAAACATCATTTCATTTCCCTAACTGTCACAGTAAATTTGAAAAAAAAATCAGTCGATATAGCATAGAAGTTCGCCGAAGAAGGCATAAAAGGAGAGCGAATGGATGGGCTGTGTGGGGAGAAGGGAGGCCCAAAAAAAAAAAAAAAAAAATGGATAAGGCGTCGGGCTTCGGAACTGAAGATTACAGGTTCGAGTGCTGTCGCGCTGGTGTTTTATCAGTTCTGAAAAAGAAACATACCGTTTTAATGTAGCATTTGAGCAGTACAAAACCGTCTGAATGTTCCTGTTGACCATATTCTGCTTGGAGATGCTCTTGAGCTTGAAACACACACTACAATACCGGTGTTAACTAGCGAAATGGTCGGCAGAGTGCAGTCACCCCGAGTTTCCACTGGCACTTGCACATCTAAAACAACGTCGGAAAGTAACTCGTTCGCCTTTTGAGTCACATCAAGTATGAGTGTTAATTTTGACGCCACTAGCTCTGCAGGTTGTCATGCAATTCCTTTACCTCTCAGAAATGATTATGAAATAAAAGTGATGTACGTGACGAGTGTGACGTTAGGAAAACATTAGGCAGCATAAAGAGATTCTGTATGGGACCACCCAACCCAAACGAGTACTGTGTGACGTGCTACCCGGCAAGTATTCACCAAAGTGGCCGGGCTAGCTGAAACGGTAGGGCATGAGACTCTTAATCTCAGGGTCGTGGGTTCTACCCCCACGCTGGGCAGAACGGAATTTTGTTCCGCTGCAGATGTAAATTACCGTTTTTCTGATTAACGTGATGTAATGGAAATAGCAACTTTAAACTTTGCCTACGTCTCTGTCAGTCGCAAAGAAACTGTATTTGAAGGTGAAGGTGATTTTGTAGACATGTGTGAAAGACATGTTCTGAAATGCAAGTGTTGTTGTTTGGAGAGCACATCGGTTATGTGTCAGATGCGTGGCCAAGCAGTAATGGGTCGCCATAGCTGCAAATATTAGTCGGTAATATGGAGTGTTGTCAGCTGTAGTCTGATGATCCAGACGATAGTAAGGACGAAGTACGCAAAAGTAACGCTAGACCGCGCCTCTTTAGCTCAGTGCTAGAGCACTGGACTAGTAAACCAAGGGTCGTGAGTTCCATCCCCAAAGGAGGAGGCCGTATTTTGGAAATCAATTGCGCGTCGTGGCCGTATAGCAAACAGTATCTGTGATGACGAACAATTAGCGACATGCATTTTATTAATAATTACTCTCAGATGTGATTAAGGCGAATGGCGCAGATAAAGCCTTTGCCAAAGCGGTACAGCATAAGGTGGGACGAGGCAGTCTGAATTACATTTTATAGATGTATTTCTCACATATGTCAGAGCCTCTCGCCGTCGTCATCGTCGTCGTCGTCGTCGTCGTCGCTGCCGCCGCTTCTGCAGAAGTAGCAAATGGACATCGTGGCAAATGCGGCGAGGCACGCCCTGCCTTCGATTCCGTATGCACAAAGTGTGTGGTCTTGTTTCCCAGTCTATCTTTGGTCGGTCACGTAAGAGGTTGAATGTAACGAATGGGTGGGAAAGAGCAAGGGCAGCGGCTGTGTAGAACGAAAACACAAATTATCAGGGGTGTGAGCGTTTCGAGATGAGTCATATACAAGTTGCACTTGGTCGTCAGTGACTGTGTGGCCTAATGGATAAGGCGTCGGACGTCGGATCTGAAGATTACAGGTTCGAATGCTGTCACGCTGGTGTTTTATCAGTTCTGAAAAAGAAACATACCGTTTTAATGTAGCATTTGAGCAGTACGGAACCGTCTGAATGTTGCTGTTGACCATTTTCTGCTTGGAGATGCTCTTGAGCTTGAAACACACACTACAATACCGGCGTTAACTAGCGAAATGGTCGGCAGAGTGCAGTCACCCCGAGTTTCCACTGGCACTTGCACATCTAAAACAACGTCGGAAAGTAACTCGTTCGCCTTTTGAGTCACATCAAGTATAAGTGTTAATTTTGACGCCACTAGCTCTGCAGGTTGTCATGCAATTCCTTTACCTCTCAGAAATGATTATGAAATAAAAGTGAAGTACGTGACGAGTGTGACGTTAGGAAAACATTAGGCAGCATGGAGACATTCTGTATGGGACCACCCAACCCAAACGAGTACTGTGTGACGTGCTGCCCGGCAAGTATTCACCCAAGCAGCCCGGCTAGCTCAGTCGGTAGAGCATGAGACTCTTAATCTCAGGGTTGTGGATTCGAGCCCCACGCTGGGCGGAACGGAATTTTGTTCCGCTGCAGATGTAAATTACCGTTTTTCTGATTAACGTGGTGTAATGGAAATAGCAACTTTAAACTTTGCCTACGTCTCTGTCAGTCGCTAAGAAACTGTATTTGAAGGTGAAGGTGATTTAATAGACATGTGTGAAAGACATGTTCTGAAATGCAAGTGTTGTTGTTTGGAGAGGACATCGGTTACGTGTCAGATGTGTAGCCAAGCAGTAATGGGTCGCCATAGCTGCAAATATTAGTCAGTAATATGAAGTGTTGTCAGCTGAAGTCTGATGATCCAGACGACCGTAAGGACGAAGTACGCAAAAGTAACGCTAGGACGCGCCCCTTTAGCTCAGTGGTAGAGCACTGGACTAGTAAATCAAGGGTCGTGAGTTCCATCCTCAAAGGAAGAAGTCGAATTTTGGAAATCAGTTGCGCGTCGTGGCCGTATAGCAAACAGTATCTGTGATGACGAACAATTAGCGACATGCCTTTTATTAAGAATTACTCTCAGATGTGATTAAGGCGAATGGCGCAGATAAAGCCTTTGCCAAAGCGGTACAGCATAAGGTGGGACGAGGCAGTCTGAATTACATTTTATAGATGTATTTCTCACATATGTCAGAGCCTCTCGCGGTCGTCGTCGTCGTCGTCGCCGCCGCCGCTTCTGCAGTAGTAGCAAATGGCCATCGTGGCAAATGCGGCGAGGCACGCCCTGCCTTCGATTCCGTATGCACAAAGTGTGTGGTCTTGTTTCCCAGTCTATATTTGGTCGGTCACGTAAGAGGTTGAATGTAACGAATGGGTGGGAAAGAGCAAGGGCAGCGGCTGAGTAGAACGAAAACACAAATTATCAGGGGTGTGAGCGTTTCGAGATGAGTCATATACAAGTTGCACTTGGTCGTCAGTGACTGTGTGGCCTAATGGATAAGGCGTCGGACTTCGGATCTGAAGATTACAGGTAGGAATGCTGTCACGCTCGTGTTTTATCATTTCTGAATAAGAAACATACCGTTTTAATGTAGCATTTGAGCAGTACGAAACCGTCTGAATGTTGCTGTTGACCATTTTCTGCTTGGAGATGCTCTTGAGCTTGAAACACACACTACAAGACCGGTGTTAACTAGCGAAATGGTCGGCAGAGTGCCGTCACCGCGAGTTTCCACTAGCACTTGCACATCTAAAACAACGTCGGAAAGTAACTCGTTCGCCTTTTGAGTCACATCAAGTATGAGTGTTAATTTTGACGCCACTAGCTCTGGAGGTTGTCATGCAATTCCTTTACCTCTCAGAAATGATTATGAAATAAAAGTGAAGTACGTGACGAGTGTGACGTTAGGAAAACATTAGGCAGCATGGAGAGATTCTGTATGGGACCACCCAACCCAAACGAGTACTGTGTGACGTGCTGCCCGGCAAGTATTCACCCAAGCAGCCCGGCTAGCTCAGTCGGTAGAGCATGAGACTCTTAATCTCAGGGTTGTGGATTCGAGCCCCACGCTGGGCGGAACGGAATTTTGTTCCGCTGCAGATGTAAATTACCGTTTTTCTGATTAACGTGGTGTAATGGAAATAGCAACTTTAAACTTTGCCTACGTCTCTGTCAGTCGCTAAGAAACTGTATTTGAAGGTGAAGGTGATTTTGTAGACATGTGTGAAAGACATGTTCTGAAATGCAAGTGTTGTTGTTTGGAGAGGACATCGGTTACGTGTCAGATGTGTAGCCAAGCAGTAATGGGTCGCCATAGCTGCAAATATTAGTCAGTAATATGAAGTGTTGTCAGCTGAAGTCTGATGATCCAGACGACCGTAAGGACGAAGTACGCAAAAGTAACGCTAGGACGCGCCCCTTTAGCTCAGTGGTAGAGCACTGGACTAGTAAATCAAGGGTCGTGAGTTCCATCCTCAAAGGAAGAAGTCGAATTTTGGAAATCAGTTGCGCGTCGTGGCCGTATAGCAAACAGTATCTGTGATGACGAACAATTAGCGACATGCCTTTTATTAAGAATTACTCTCAGATGTGATTAAGGCGAATGGCGCAGATAAAGCCTTTGCGAAAGCGGTACAGCATAAGGTGGGACGAGGCAGTCTGAATTACATTTTATAGATGTATTTCTCACATATGTCAGAGCCTCACGCGGTCGTCGTCGTCGTCGTCGTCGTTGTCGCCGGCGCCGCTTCTGCAGAAGTAGCAAATGGCCATCGTGGCAAATGCGGCGAGGCACGCCCTGCCTTCGATTCCGTATGCACAAAGTGTGTGGTCTTGTTTCCCAGTCTATATTTGGTCGGTCACGTAAGAGGTAGAATGTAACGAATGGGTGGGAAAGAGCAAGGGCAGCGGCTGTGTAGAACGAAAACACAAATTATCAGGGGTGTGAGCGTTTCGAGATGAGTCATATACAAGTTGCACTTGGTCGTCAGTGACTGTGTGGCCTAATGGAACAGTCAGCCAGCGGCTGCGCTGGAGGTCGGACGTGCCGTGCTGTGTGCTGTGCTGCGTTAGCTCCGCGTGGTAAGTCTCTGCTCTTGCTGCAACGCGTCGCTGTCTATAGTATTTGTGTAGACATGAAAAAGAATTAAGAGATGTCGCAACCGCAACGAAAAGATACTTTGAAATTTACGTTTGATCGCAACTTTGTCCGACCGAGGTCATTTGATGTTGAACAGTGGTTAGAGGATGATGTTAAAATAGGACTTGATGATATTATCGGCATACATTTCTCGATTATGAACAGTGTGGTTTTCGTGAAACTTGCCAGTCCAGAATTGTGTGAAAGGATAGTTCGATCTTGTGGTGGCATTCTGAAATTTAAACATGCTGACGGAAATGTTGGGGAGGTTACCGTTGCCCATGCTGGTCTAGGTATTCGGACCGTGCGAGTCTTTGAACTTCCCTTTGAAATTACAAGTGACCAGATAAATGCTGTTATTGCTCCATACGGGAAAGTTTTGAGTAATATTGCCGAACGGTGGTCTGCTGCACACAAATTCCCTGTTTTGAATGGTGTGCGCCAATTAAAAGTCGAATTGCAGAAGCACATTCCGTCGTTTATAAACGTCTGCGGATATAGAGCTGTTGTGATGTATGATGACCAACCGAAAACGTGTGCTGTCTGCAATTTACCAGGCCACGTTCGTGCAGAATGTGTTCAAAGGCGAGTGGCGCAACTGCCTGCTGGCGATGCCGTCAGGCCCCCTGCTATGTCAACGTTGCCCGTGACATATGTCGCCGTAGCGCGCGGTTTTGCAAGTGCCACTGCGCCCCCCGAAGTTACTACGAATACCGACCCACAAGCGACCGACCAACCGACCGACTCAGGTGTAGCATCTGTAGACACTCAACCCTCCTGCGAAGACATATCTGCTCCTGCCCTTGTCGCCGTGGAATCGCCCAATGAGGCAATGGATACGGACGCGACCTCAGTCGCTTCGGGTAGTGCTCCTCTGCATCCTGGAGCTTCTTTAGGAGGTATCAAAAGCGTATCAGGTGCACAGAAAACGGACTCGCAACCAGCCGTTTCTAGTGGTGCTCTTCCGAATCCTGCAGCTGCCTTAGGCACTGACCACAGCCCGTCAAGTGCAATGAAATCAGACCTGGCGTCAGTCACTTCGAGTAGTGCTACTTTGCAACCTGAGGCTTCTTCAGGTACCGTCCAAAGTCCACCACGAGACGCATCTCCCAAGAAATCTAAAAAACGGAGGATCGCGCGTCAAGGTGCAGAGCAGACTGCACCACAACTGCGTGAACAGGCGAAGCAAATAGGGGGCAAAATACGTCAATCTGCATCTGAGAACTTGCAGTGCAATCAGCAGTCATCTAACGAAGACCCTGTGTCCTTGGATAGTACCTCCGGTTCTGCCAGTTTGCCCTCCGATGACGTAGCAATTACCCGAACCGAAGATAAAAATCACCAGCAAACACCTGAATATAGTGCACCACTTAATGACGAACCGATGACAGGGCTGTCGAATCCGTGGGCAGACGATGTCGACGACACTACAAAGGAGGACGAAATTATGGACACCACAGGAACCGTTACAGTCACCACGATGGCCACACCACGCGATGACGTCGTCTTGAATGTCATCGCCGCGACGGATACTGTCCCAGACACGGAGAAGCCGACTGATCCCTTCCCAAGTCATGAATATTTCTAGTCTGAACGGTTTTACTGACTTGTGTCCACATGTCTCTCGGGTCAGATTTCTTAATGTTTTTTCGAAATTATATGTTGCCAGAGTTTTTCCTAATTACACTCCCGTCTTGGCTAACGTAGTTCCGTTGCAGGCCTATAAGATCGCTACGCTGAACATCAATAAAATTTGTAGCCCATTTAATTTACAAAATTTAAAAGATTTCCTGTGTGCAGCTGATGTGGACATTTTGTTTTTACAAGAAGTAACAAACATCGAACTTGACTTCATACAGGGGTATAATGCTATAGTCAATCCTGGAATTGGATGTGATTTGGGTACCGCATTTCTTTTCAAAGAGGGCGTCGTCATTACAGACGTAACAAAACTGCCTAACGGCAGAGGCATTGCCGGCACGCTTTATAACACCAGGATTATTAATGTCTATGCCCCATCTGGTTCTACCAATCGGTGCCAACGAGCACAGTTTTTTAAGGAGGGAATTGTTCCTTTGTTTGGTGTACACTGCACCCATACCATCCTTGGAGGCGACTTTAACAGTGTCATACATGCCAAAGACCAAACTCCGAACTACAACAAATCGCCGGACCTGGAACGTATCGTCACCGAGCTCCGTTTAACTGATTCGTGGGAGCAAAAGCACGGCGCGGCACCCGGCTTTACCCACCTCACTAATCATTCAGCGAGCCGGTTGGATCGAATATATGTCTCGCCCAATCTGAAACACCGCATCCTGCAGTCTGAAGTTTGTCCAACCGTTTTTTCGGACCACGCTGCATATATATGCACATTAAATTTGGAACGACAAGGAACCTGTCGATATAAAGGGCCATGGAAACTTAATGTTTCACACTTAAAAGATCCTGCCTGTCGAGAAGCCTTTCTCACCACTTGGAGAGCCTGCGAGACCAAACTCAGCTCTTACCACTCGACCTTGGATTGGTGGCTCAAATGCGCCAAACCTCAGATCCGGAGATGTTTCATCAACTACTCCCGGGAGAAGAGCTTTTGGCGGAAAAGAACGATAGAATTTTACTTTCATTGTCTCCGAGAACTCTACCTGCAAGGTGCTACAGCTATTGGGAACCATGGCAGAATTAAAAAATTCCAGGCAAAAATACTGACATTAAGGCGACAACAGCTTGAAGGATACCAAATAAGGCCAAGAGCAGAGACTGTGGCGCAAAAAGAAGCCACTTCGATATATCATGTGATTCGTGAAACTAAACGAGGATTCCGCAAAATACTGACGGAGCTTAAAACTGATAATGGAACCACCTTGACAATGCATAACGACATAAAAGCAGAAATACTAACCCATTTCGACAACTTGTTTTCACATGAAGAGGTAGACGAAAAAGCACAGGACGATTTACTGACCCACCTGCAAGGACGCGTTGGTAACGCGTACGCGGAAGCTCTAATAGCGGAGGCGACCGAAGACGATGTACACTATGCTGTCTATCAAAGTGCAAAAAATAAATCCCCTGGAACTGACGGCATACCAGCAGAATTTTATCAAGTCTTCTGGGAACATATAAAACATAGAATTACATGCATCTGTAATGAACTTCTGAACCTCAATAAGGAGATACCGAAAGATTTTCGTGAAGGTATGATAGTGTTAATCGCAAAAAAATCGGCTGGCAAGAAAATTGGAAATTTGAGACCAATCACTCTGTTGAACAGTGACTATAAAATTTTTTCGCGGCTCTTAGCCCACAGACTTAAAAATGTAATGGCAAGCGTCACCGGCCCATATCAGTCTAGCGTGGGCAAAGATAGGAAAATTCAGCAGACGCTGTCCGACTACCGCGACATAATTTCAATAGCAGAAGTATGTCGGCTAAAATGTGCCATCGTGTCGTTAGATTTCGATAAAGCCTTCGACAGGATCAGCCACACCTACCTCCTGAAAACGATGGGCGCAATGGGTTTTCCGCCGAGATTCGTCGACCTCATACGACGTTTGGTAACGAATAACTCCTCCAGAATCATCATAAATGGACAGCCTAGCCGGCCAGTCGAGATCGCATGTTCCGTCAGGCAAGGTTGTCCGTTGTCCATGGCACTTTTTGCCATGGCCATCGAACCTTTGCTCGCTACCTTGACTCAGCGGTTACAAGGATTGCAAATACGAGGAAACAAAATAATATGTAAAGCTTATGCGGACGATGTTGGGTTTCTCGTTATGAATGTAGCGGAAGTCGAGACGGCAATGCACATAATAGAAAAATACGAACGAGCGTCAGCCGCGAGGTTAAACAAAACCAAGTCCGGCATATTCAATATCGGATGTGGCATTGGCATGCGCACACACGGTCAGTTACGTGAGCTAACAGCCTTGAAGTGTCTCGGCATTGATTTCCGAAAAAATATACGTCAAACTATTGCGGCCAACTATAGACAAGTACTAACTACCATACGAGCTAGTGTACGGACACATAGTATTCGACAATTAAATGAAATTCAGAGAGTGTCTTTAGCGAACGTCTCTATTACTTCCAAAGTCAATTATGTCGCCCAGATACTGCCAATACCCGCCGGCATCGCCAAACAAATTATGTCAGCAATAGGCTATTTTGTGAGCTGTGGCCACATATTTAAAATCCAGTATGACACTCTGACGCTCGCCACTAATAATGGCGGCTTAAACTTAACGAATGTTACTAAAAAGTCGCAGGCTCTGTACATCTCCAATACATTTCAACAATGGAGACAATCCGGCAGCTATATCGCCGCGCACTTGCTATCTGAAATAGCTCCAGATGACCTCTCTCCACCCATTAATGTGCAGCACATACCGAGCGGACTTTACCATTTACGATGGTTTTTAATAGAATATAGCTACCTACGTTCAAGAATTCCGGAAAAAGACATGACAAACGTAAAAGAAATATATGGCAAATTGATGGGAGAAAAGAAGAACAACAAAATAGAACAAAACTATCCATGTTCTAATTGGAAAGTGATGTGGGCAAATATTCATAACCGTAACTTAGCTACTCATCTGAAAGCAACATGGTACTTTGTTGTAAATAGGAAAGTTGCAACAAACTCGAAACTTCATTCGATCCACTTAGCGGATTCGCCTTTGTGTGCAACGTGTAGTTTAATTGATAACGAAGAACATCGTTTCGTGTGCGACAAGGTTAAAGATATCTGGCTGAATGTCCGACGAAAGCTGGCACTCATCCTTCGAACGTCACCTAACGCTATAACGCCTGCGGACTTTTTGACACCGGATGATGTACCCTTTCCTAACACGAAACGCAACGCAGTCAATTGGCTGAAAGCGGCAACGGTCCATTACCTCTTCACGAAGGAAGAGAAAAGCCAAGAGGATTTTTGGATTTATCTGCTAACTGAGCATCTCATGTTACTGAAGACTAGTAGATATAAAGAAACATAAGCAAATTTTTTAATCAAGACCTTGATGTAAAAGAATTAACAAGAAATATCTGCGGACACAGAAGACAAACGTAAGAGAGTGTTCACCACTACTAACTTACAATCGTGGAAAAAAAAAAAAAAATAGTTTTTACCGGAATTGCCGTTCTTTGAGTTCAACCTTTATTAATTTATTTTTCAAGAAGCCATTATAAATAGTTGCTTCTCACCGAATATGGTTTGTTTTTTAAGCATTTTCAGAGAGAAGAGGCAGTTTCGAAATGCCCTCTGACGTTTCTTTGTCAAGGAAGACTATTTGCTTTAAGTGTGACAACAAAAAACAGCGATGAAGAAGGAAACAAACTGAACATAACTTCTGTTTCTACCTACTGAAGACTTCATTCTTTTTTCACATTATCAATAAGCCCAAAGAAGGGGTACATTAGTTTCTCCACGATAAAGGGATTAACTTCGTCTCATCAGTTTATGGTAATGTACATGGCGTGAGAAGCCGACGCCGATGAAGGCGAATTATGGAGAGCGCAAGGATGGGCTAAAAGGGGTGATGGGAGGCCCACAAAAATAAAAAAAAAAAAAAATGGATAAGGCGTCGGACTTCGGATCTGAAGATTACAGGTTCGAATGCTGTCACGTTCGTGTTTTATCAGTTCTGAAAAAGAAACAAACCGTTTTAATGTAGCATTTGAGCAGTACGAAACCGTCTGAATGTTGCTGTTGACCATTTTCTGCTTGAAAATGCTCTTGAGCTTGAAACACACACTACAAGACCGGTGTTAACTAGCGAAATGGTCGGCAGAGTGCCGTCACCGCGAGTTTCCACTGGCACTTGCACATCTAAAACAACGTCGGAAAGTAACTCGTTCGCCTTTTGAGTCACATCAAGTATGAGTGTTAATTTTGACGCCACTAGCTCTGCAGGTTGTCATGCAATTCCTTTACCTCTCAGAAATGATTATGAAATAAAAGTGAAGTACGTGACGAGTGTGACGTTAGGAAAACATTAGGCAGCATGGAGAGATTCTGTATGGGACCACCCAACCCAAACGAGTACTGTGCGACGTGCTGCCCCGCACGTATTCAACGAAGCAACCCGACTAGCTCAGTCGGTAGAGCATGAGACTCTTAATCTCAGGGTCGTGGGTTCGAGCACCACGCTGGGCGGAAGGGAATTTTGTTCCGCTGCAGATGTAAATTACCGTTTTTCTGATTAACGTGATGTAATGGAAATAGCAACTTTAAACTTTGCCTACGTCTCTGTCAGTCGCAAGGAAACTGTATTTGAAGGTCTAGGTGAATTTGTAGACGTGTGTGAAAGACATGTTCTGAAATGCAAGTGTTGTTGTTTGGAGAGGACATCGGTTACGTGTCAGATGTGTAGCCAAGCAGTAATGGGTCGCCATAGCTGCAAATATTAGTTGGTAATATGAAGCGTTGTCAGCTGAAGTCTGATGATCCAGACGACCGTAAGGACGAAGTACGCAAAAGTAGCGCTAGGACGCGCCCCTTTAGCTCAGTGGTAGAGCACTGGACTAGTAAATCAAGGGTCGTGAGTTCCATCCTCAAAGGAAGAAGTCGAATTTTGGAAATCAGTTGCGCGTCGTGGCCGTATAGCAAACAGTACCTGTGATGACGAACAATTAGCGACGTGCCTTTTATTAAGAATTACTCTCAGATGTGATTAAGGCGAATGGCGCAGATAAAGCCTTTGCGAAAGCGGTACAGCATAAGGTGGGACGAGGCAGTCTGAATTACATTTTATAGATGTATTTCTCACATATGTCAGAGCCTCTCGCGGTCGTCGTCGTCGTCGTCGTCGCCGCCGCCGCTTCTGCAGAAGTAGCAAATGGCCATCGTGGCAAATGCGGCGAGGCACGCCCTGCCTTCGATTCCGTATGCACAAAGTGTGTGGTCTTGTTTCCCAGTCTATATTTGGTCGGTCACGTAAGAGGTTGAATGTAACGAATGGGTGGGAAAGAGCAAGGGCAGGGGCTGAGTAGGACGAAAACACAAATTATCAGGGGTGTGAGCGTTTCGAGATGAGTCATATACAAGTTGCACTTGGTCGTCAGTGACTGTGTGGCCTAATGGATAAGGCGTCCTACTTCGGATCTGAAGATTACAGGTTCGACTGCTGTCACGCTCGTGTTTTATCATTTCTGAATAAGAAACATACCGTTTTAATGTAGCATTTGAGCAGTACGAAACCGTCTGAATGTTGCTGTTGACCATTTTCTGCTTGGAGATGCTCTTGAGCTTGAAACACATACTACAAGACCGGTGTTAACTAGCGAAATGGTCGGCAGAGTGCTGTCACCGCGAGTTTCCACTGGCACTTGCACATCTAAAACAACGTCGGAAAGTAACTCGTTCGCCTTTTGAGTCACATCAAGTATGAGTGTTAATTTTGACGCCACTAGCTCTGCAGGTTGTCATGCAATTCCTTTACCTCTCAGAAATGATTATGAAATAAAAGTGAAGTACGTGACGAGTGTGACGTTAGGAAAACATTAGGCAGCATGGAGAGATTCTGTATGGGACCACCCAACCCAAACGGGTACTGAGTAACGTGCTGCCCGGCATGTATTCACCCCAGCAGCCTGGCTAGCCCAGTCGGTAGAGCATGAGACTCTTAATCTCAGGGTCGTGGGTTCGAGCCCCACGCTGGGCGGAACTGAATTTTGTTCCGCTGCAGATGTAAATTACCGTTTTTCTGATTAACGTGATGTAATGGAAATAGCAACTTTAAACTTTGCCTACGTCTCTGTCAGTCGCAAGGAAACTGTATTTGAAGGTGAATGTGATTTTGTAGACATGTGTGAAAGACATGTTCTGAAATGCAAGTGTTGTTGTTTCGAGAGGACATCGGTTACGTGTCAGATGTGTAGCCAAGCAGTAATGGGTCGCCATAGCTGCAAATATTAGTTGGTAATATGAAGCGTTGTCAGCTGAAGTCTGATGATCCAGACGACCGTAAGGACGAAGTACGCAAAAGTACCGCTAGGACGCGCCCCTTTAGCTCAGTGGTAGAGCACTGGACTAGTAAATCAAGGGTCGTGAGTTCCATCCTCAAAGGAAGAAGTCGAATTTTGGAAATCAGTTGCGCGTCGTGGCCGTATAGCAAACAGTATCTGTGATGACGAACAATTAGCGACATGCCTTTTATTAAGAATTACTCTCAGATATGATTAAGGCGAATGGCGCAGATAAAGTCTTTGGCAAAGCGGTACAGCATAAGGTGGGACGAGGCAGTCTGAATTACATTTTATAGATGTATTTCTCACATATGTCAGAGCCTCTCGCGGTCGTCGTCGTCGTCGCCGCCGCCGCTTCTGCAGAAGTAGCAAATGGCCATCGTGGCAAATGCGGCGAGGCACGCCCTGCCTTCGATTCCGTATGCACAAAGTGTGTGGTCTTGTTTCCCAGTCTATATTTGGTCGGTCACGTAAGAGGTTGAATGTAACGAATGGGTGGGAAAGAGCAAGGGCAGCGGCTGTGTAGAACGAAAACACAAATTATCAGGGGTGTGAGCGTTTCGAGATGAGTCATATACAAGGTGCACTTGGTCGTCAGTGACTGTGTGGCCTAATGGATAAGGCGTCGGACTTCAGATCTTAAGATAACAGGTTCGAATGCTGTCACGCTCGTGTTTTATCAGTTCTGAATAAGAAACATACCGTTTTAATGTAGCATTTGAGCAGTACAAAACCGTCTGAATGTTGCTGTTGACCATTTTCTGCTTGGAGATGCTCTTGAGCTTGAAACACACACTACAAGACCGGTGTTAACTAGCGAAATGGTCGGCAGAGTGCCATCACCGCGAGTTTCCACTGGCACTTGCACATCTAAAACAACGTCGGAAAGTAACTCGTTCGCCTTTTGAGTCACATCAAGTATGAGTGTTAATTTTGACGCCACTAGCTCTGCAGGTTGTCATGCAATTCCTTTACCTCTCAGAAATGATTATGAAATAAAAGTGAAGTACGTGACGAGTGTGACGTTAGGAAAACATTAGGCAGCATGGAGAGATTCTGTATGGGACCACCCAACCCAAACGAGTACTGTGTGACGTGCTGCCCGGCAAGTATTCACCGAAGCACCCCGGCTAGCTCAGTCGGTAGAGCATGAGACTCTTAATCTCAGGGTCGTGGGTTCGAGCCCCACGCTGGGCGAAACGGAATTTTGTTCCGCTGCAGATGTAAATTACCGTTTTTCTGATTAACGTGATGTAATGGAAATAGCAACTTTAAACTTTGCCTACGTCTCTGTCAGTCGCAAGGAAACTGTATTTGAAGGTGAAGGTGATTTTGTAGACATGTGTGAAAGACATGTTCTGAAATGCAAGTGTTGTTGTTTGGAGAGGACATCGGTTACGTGTCAGATGTGTAGCCAAGCAGTAATGGGTCGCCATAGCTGCAAATATTAGTCAGTAATAAGAAGTGTTGTCAGCTGAAGTCTGATGATTAAGACGACCGTAAGGACGAAGTACGCAAAAGTACCGCTAGGCCGCGCCCCTTTAGCTCAGTGGTAGAGCACTGGACTAGTAAATCAAGGGTCGTGAGTTCCATCCTCAAAGGAAGAAGTCGAATTTTGGAAATCAGTTGCGCGTCGTGGCCGTATAGCAAACAGTATCTGTGATAACGAACAATTAGCGACATGCCTTTTATTAAGAATTACTCTCAGATGTGATTAAGGCGAATGGCGCAGATAAAGCCTTTGCCAAAGCGGTACAGCATAAGGTGGGACGAGGCAGTCTGAATTACATTTTATAGATGTATTTCTCACATATGTCAGAGCCTCTCGCGGTCGTCGTCGTCGTCGTCGTCGCCGCCGCCGCTTCTGCAGAAGTAGCAAATGGCCATCGTGGCAAATGCGGCGAGGCACGCCCTGCCTTCGATTCCGTATGCACAAAGTGTGTGGTCTTGTTTCCCAGTCTATATTTGGTCGGTCACGTAAGAGGTTGAATGTAACGAATGGGTGGGAAAGAGCAAGATCAGCGGCTGTGTAGAACGAAAACACAAATTATCAGGGGTGTGAGCGTTTCGAGATGAGTCATATACAAGGTGCACTTGGTCGTCAGTGACTGTGTGGCCTAATGGATAAAGCGTCGGACTTCGGATCTGAAGATTACAGGTTCGAATGCTGTCACGCTCGTGTTTTATCAGTTCTGAAAAAGAAACATACCGTTTTAATGTAGCATTTGAGCAGTACAAAACCGTGTGAATGATGCTGTTGACCATTTTCTGCTTGGAGATGCTCTTGAGCTTGAAACACACACTACAAGACCGGTGTTAACTAGCGAAATGGTCGGCAGAGTGCCATCACCGCGAGTTACCACTGGCACTTGCACATCTAAAACAACGTCGGAAAGTAACTCGTTCGCCTTTTGAGTCACATCAAGTATGAGTGTTAATTTTGACGCCACTAGCTCTGCAGGTTGTCATGCAATTCCTTTACCTCTCAGAAATGATTATGAGATAAAAGTGAAGTACGTGACGAGTGTGACGTTAGGAAAACATTAGGCAGCATGGAGAGATTCTGTATGGGACCACCCAACCCAAACGAGTACTGTGTGACGTGCTGCCCGGCAAGTATTCACCGAAGCAGCCCGGCTAGCTCAGTCGGTAGAGCATGAGACTCTTAATCTCAGGGTCGTGGGTTCGAGCCACACGCTGGGCGGAACGGAATTTTGTTCCGCTGCAGATGTAAATTACCGTTTTTCTGATTAACGTGATGTAATGGAAATAGCAACTTTAAACTTTGCCTACGTCTCTGTCAGTCGCAAGGAAACTGTATTTGAAGGTGAAGGTGATTTTGTAGACATGTGTGAAAGACATGTTCTGAAATGCAAGTGTTGTTGTTTGGAGAGGACATCGGTTACGTGTCAGATGTGTAGCCAAGCAGTAATGGGTCGCCATAGCTGCAAATATTAGTCAGTAATATGAAGTGTTGTCAGCTGAAGTCTGATGATCAAGACGACCGTAAGGACGAAGTACGCAAAAGTAACGCTAGGACGCGCCCCTTTAGCTCAGTGGTAGAGCACTGGACTAGTAAACCAAGGGTCGTGAGTTCCATCCTCAAAGGAAGAAGTCGAATTTTGGAAATCAGTTGCGCGTCGTGGCCGAATAGCAAACAGTATCTGTGATGACGAACAATTAGCGACATGCCTTTTATTAAGAATTACTCTCAGATGTTATTAAGGCGAATGGCGCAGATAAAGCCTTTGTCAAAGCGGTACAGCATAAGGTGGGACGAGGCAGTCTGAATTACATTTTATAGATGTATTTCTAACATATGTCACAGCCTCTCGCGGTCGTCGTCGTCGTCTCCGCCGCCGCCGCTTCTGCAGAAGTAGCAAATGGCCATCGTGGCAAATGCGGCGAGGCACGCCCTGCCTTCGATTCCGTATGCACAAAGTGTGTGGTCTTGTTTCCCAGTCTATATTTGGTCGGTCACGTAAGAGGTTGAATGTAACGAATGGGTAGGAAAGAGCAAGGGCAGCGGCTGTGTAGAACGAAAACACAATTTATCAGGGGTGTGAGCGTTGCGAGATGAGTCATATACAAGTTGCATCTGGTCGTCAGTGACTGTGTGGCCTAATGGATAAGGCGTCGGACTTCGGATCTGAAGATTACAGGTTCGAATGCTGTCACGCTCGTGTTTTATCATTTCTGAATAAGAAACATACCGTTTTAATGTAGCATTTGAGCAGTACGAAACCGTCTGAATGTTGCTGATGACCATTTTCTGCTTGGAGATGTTCTTGAGCTTGAAACACACACTACAAGACCGGTGTTAACTAGCGAAATGGTCGGCAGAGTGCCGTCACCGCGAGTTTCCACTGGCCCTTGCACATCTAAAACAACGTCGGAAAGTAACTCGTTCGCCTTTTGAGTCACATCAAGTATGAGTGTTAATTTTGACGCCACTAGCTCTGCAGGTTGTCATGCAATTCCTTTACCTCTCAGAAATGATTATGAAATAAAAGTGAAGTACGTGACGAGTGTGACGTTAGGAAAACATTAGGCAGCATGGAGAGATTCTGTATAGGACCACCTAACCCAAACGAGTACTGTGTGACGTGCTGCCCGGCAAGTATTCACCGAAGCAGCCCGGCTAGCACAGTCGGTAGAACATGAGACTCTTAATCTCAGGGTCGTGGGTTCGAGCCCCACGCTGGGCGGAACGGAATTTTGTTCCGCTGCAGATGTAAATTACCGTTTTTCTGATTAACGTGATGTAATGGAAATAGCAACTTTAAACTTTGCCTACGTCTCTGTCAGTCGCAAGGAAACTGTATTTGAAGGTGAAGGTGATTTTGTAGACATGTGTGAAAGACATGTTCTGAAATGCAAGTGTTGTTGTTTGGAGAGGACATCGGTTACGTGTCAGATGTGTAGCCAAGCAGTAATGGGTCGCCATAGCTGCAAATATTAGTCAGTAATATGAAGTGTTGTCAGCTGAAGTCTGATGATCCAGACGACCGTAAGGACGAAGTACGCAAAAGTAGCGCTAGGACGCGCCCCTTTAGCTCAGTGGTAAAGCACTGGACTAGTAAACCAAGGGTCGTGTGTTCCATCCTGAAAGGAAGAAGTCGAATTTTGGAAACCAGTTGCGCGTCGTGGCCGTATAGCAAACTATCTGTGATGACGAACAATTAGCGACATGCTTTTTATTAAGAATTACTCTCAGATGTGATTAAGGCGAATGGCGCAGATAAAGCCTTTGCGAAAGCGGTACAGCATAAGGTGGGACGAGGCAGTCTGAACTACATTTTATAGATGTATTCCTCACATATGTCAGAGCCTCTCGCGGTCGTCGTCGTCGTCGTCGTCGTCGCCGCCGCCGCTTCTGCAGAAGTAGCAAATGGCCATCGTGGCAAATGCGGCGAGGCACGCCCTGCCCTCGATTCCGTATGCACAAAGTGTGTGGTCTTGTTTCCCAGTCTATATTTGGTCGGTCACGTAAGAGGTTGAATGTAACGAATGGGTGGGAAAGAGCAAGATCAGCGGCTGTGTAGAACGAAAACACAAATTATCAGCGTTGTGAGCGTTTCGAGATGAGTCATATACAAGGTGCACTTGGTCGTCAGTGACTGTGTGGCCTAATGGATAAGGCGTCGGACTTCGGATCTGAAGATTACAGGTTCGAATGCTGTCACGCTCGTGTTTTATCATTTCTGAATAAGAAACATACCGTTTTAATGTAGCATTTGAGCAGTACGAAACCGTCTGAATGTTGCTGTTGACCATTTTCTGCTTGGAGATGCTCTTGAGCTTGAAACACACACTACAAGACCGGTGTTAACTAGCGAAATGGTCGGCAGAGTGCCGTCACCGCGAGTTTCCACTGGCACTTGCACATCTAAAACAACGTCGGAAAGTAACTCGTTCGCCTTTTGAGTCACATCAAGTATGAGTGTTAATTTTGACGCCACTAGCTCTGCAGGTTGTTATGCAATTCCTTTACCTCTCAGAAATGATTATGAAATAAAAGTGAAGTACGTGACGAGTGTGACGTTAGGAAAACATTAGGCAGCATGGAGAGATTCTGTATGGGACCACCCAACCCAAACGAGTACTGTGTGACGTGCTGCCCGGCAAGTATTCACCGAAGCAGCCCGGCTAGCTCAGTCGGTAGAGCATGAGACTCTTAATCTCAGGGTCGTGGGTTCGAGCCCCACGCTGGGCGGAACGGAAATTTGTTCCGCTGCAGATGTAAATTACCGTTTTTCTGATTAACGTGATGTAATGGAAATAGCAACTTTAAACTTTGCCTACGTCTCTGTCGCAAGGAAACTGTATTCGAAGGTGAAGGTGATTTTGTAGACATGTGTGAAAGACATGTTCTGAAATGCAAGTGTTGTTGTTTTTAGAGGACATCGGTTACGTGTCAGATGTGTAGCCAAGCAGTAATGGGTCGCCATAGCTGCAAATATTAGTCAGTAATATGAAGTGTTGTCAGCAGAAGTCTGATGATCAAGACGACCGTAAGGACGAAGTACACAAAAGTAACGCTAGGACGCGCCCCTTTAGCTCAGTGGTAGAGCACTGGACTAGTAAACCAAGGGTCGTGAGTTCCATCCTCAAAGGAAGAAGTCGAATTTTGGAAATAAGTTGCGCGTCGTGGCCGTATAGCAAACCGTATCTGTGATGACGAACAATTAGCGACATGCCTTTTATTAAGAATTTCTCTCAGATGTGATAAGGCGAATGGCGCAGATAAAGCCTTTGCCAAAGCGGTACAGCATAAGGTGGGACGAGGCAGTCTGAATTACATTTTATAGATGTATTTCTCACATATGTCAGAGCCTCTCGCGGTCGTCGTCGTCGTCGTCGTCGTCGTCGTCGTCGCCGCCGCCGCTTCTGCAGAAGTAGCAAATGGCCATCGTGGCAAATGCGGCGAGGCACGCCCTGCCTTCGATTCCGTATGCACAAAGTGTGTGGTCTTGTTTCCCAGTCTATATTTGGTCGGTCACGTAAGAGGTTGAATGTAACGAATGGGTGGGAAAGAGCAAGGGCAGCGGCTGTGTAGAACGAAAACACAAATTATCAGGGGTGTGAGCGTTTCGAGATGAGTCATATACAAGTTGCACTTGGTCGTCAGTGACTGTGTGGCCTAATGGATAAGGCGTCGGACTTCGGATCTGAAGATTACAGGTTCGAATGCTATCACGCTCGTGTTTTATCATTTCTGAATAAGAAACATACCGTTTTAATGTAGCATTTGAGCAGTACGAAACCGTCTGAATGTTGCTGTTGACCATTTTCTGCTTGGAGATGCTCTTGAGCTTGAAACACACACTACAAGACCGGTGTTAACTAGCGAAATGGTTGGCAGAGTGCCGTCACCGCAAGTTTCCACTGGCACTTGCACATCTAAAACAACGTCGGAATGTAACTCGTTCGCCTTTTGAGTCACATCAAGTATGAGTGTTAATTTTGACGCCACTAGCTCTGCAGGTTGTCATGCAATTCCTTTACCTCTCAGAAATGATTATGAAATAAAAGTGAAGTACGTGACGAGTGTGACGTTAGGAAAACATTAGGCAGCATGGAGAGATTCTGTATGGGACCACCCAACCCAAACGAGTACTGTGTGACGTGCTGCCCGGCAAGTATTCACTGAAGCAGCCCGGCTAGCTCAGTCGGTAGAGCATGAGACTCTTAATCTCAGGGTCGTGGGTTCGACACCCACGCTGGGCGGAACGGAATTTTGTTCCGCTGCAGATGTAAATTACCGTTTTTCTGATGAACGTGATGTAATGGAAATAGCAACTTTAAACTTTGCCTACGTCTCTGTCAGTCGCAAGGAAACTGTATTTGAAGGTGAAGGTGATTTTGTAGACATGTGTGAAAGACATGTTCTGAAATGCAAGTGTTGTTGTTTGGAGAGGACATCGGTTACGTGTCAGATGTGTAGCCAAGCAGTAATGGGTCGCCATAGCTGCAAATATTAGTTGGTAATATGAAGTGTTGTCAGCTGCAGTCTGATGATCCAGACGACCGTAAGGATGAAGTACGTAAAAGTACTGCTCGGACGCGCCCCTTTAGCTCAGTGGTAGAGCGCTGGACTAGTAAATCAAGGGTCGTGAGTTCCATCCTCAAAGGAAGAAGTCGAATTTTGGAAATCAGTTGCGCGTCGTGGCCGTATAGCAAACAGTATCTGTGATGACGAACAATTAGCGACATGCCTTTTATTAAGAATTACTCTCAGATGTGATTAAGGCGAATGGCGCAGATAAAGCCTTTGCCAAAGCGGTACAGCATAAGGTGGGACGAGGCAGTCTGAATTACATTTTATAGATGTATTTCTCACAGCTGAGCAACGTAATATACTTTACATAAAACATAAGTGTCTAATACACGCTTTTTTTGCAGTAGCGGTATCGAACGCCATGAGTGTTCTAATAAAACACCTTGCAGCTTGGAAATGGCCACTTGCCAATTTTTTGCAGCCATCCGAAGAGGACAACGTTCAAGATAGATACCTAAATGAGTATAGTGTTCAACAGCTGTAACCCACGTAGCAACCACACGTTCAAAGCCCCGCAAATTCAGGAGCTTGCTTTTACGGGGATTGATACGAGAACCTGAGGCCGCAGAAAATTTATCGAGTTTCATTTTCAACTGCGTCACTTCTGCGGTGGAACGAAGCAAAACAACCAAATCATCAGCATAAGCCGTTGCCGTCTGGTTAACCCCAGAGATCGTAAGACCACAAAGTGTCGAGTTGAGACGTGTGAGGAGTGGTTGAAGGGAGAGAGCATAAAGGGTCATGGATAAAGGACTACCTTGCGGGAAGCCACGTTGATTATCAATGACCTTTGTTAGGTGGCCATTAATGTCAATCTTAGCAGAAATGCCAGTCGTCATATTCTTAAGTACCAGCAGCGCCTGTTCATTAAAACCGAGCCGGTGCAGCAGAAGCTCTAAAAACGAATGGGACACACGATCAAAGGCCTTACTAAAATCAACAAATAAAAGCGCACAGGAAATATTGGTGACAGCGACAATCGACACGACATCACGATACCCCGCCAGAGACGTCAATATGGAGCGCCCTGTAAAGCAGCTTTGACAAGGAGGTATCACAGGTGTAAGCAAGAGGGATAGACGTGCATTAACAGCCCTAGCGGCCGTCTTATAGTCAAAATTTAAAAGGGTTAAAGGACGAAAGTCACTAGCTGTTTTCAAACCAGCAGATTTTGGTATCAGGACAACCGTACCTCTCTTGAAATTGGCTGGAATTGTGCCACCATTCAAGATTTCATTCACAATATCCGTAAAAACAGGCCCTATAATTGGCCAAAACTAACAAAAAACTCCTTAGGTAGGCCATCAGGACCAGGAGATTTGTGAGATGCTGAACAAGCAATGAAAGCTGAAATTTCGTCTGCAGTAAAAGGAGCTAAAAATTTCGCATTATGGTCCTCTGTTAAAACTGGTGGGATAGCAGTTAAAATCTCGTCAACATCAATCGGATCAGAATCAGCCGCAGTATATAACGTCTCATAGTAGCAGGTAAGTTCATGGGTTATTTGATTCTGTAAGGTAAGCCGGCGACCATCAGCTGCCATAAGGCCGTCAATCAATACACGTCGACGGTTCTTGTAGTGACGAAACAGATGGTACATAGAAGTCATTTCATGTGCTAACGTGGACGGTGGTTTAGATTTAATCTTCAATCCTTCCATCTGAAGCCGCTTAATACTAAGAAGCTTGGCCTTAATTTTCCGAATCTCAGAAAGGTGGGCACATGTCATTGTAGAATTATCATAAAGTTCGCGAAGCACCGAATAGTAATACTCAAAAGTCAGTTTCAGATCTCGCGCTCTATTATAACTGTAGGACATTAAAGTGCGACGTAGTTTTGGCTTCACACAGTGGATCCACCAATGAAGCTTAGACGGATAGTATCGCAGAGAACGTAAACAAATGTCCCACGCCGTCTGTATTAGAGGTTCGATGTCAGGGTCATCGAGCAAGGAGACATTTAATTTCCACAGCGGCCTATAAAGTTTAAGAGGTTGACGCTCCAAATTAATTATAACAGCTAGGGCACAATGATCCGTAAAACTGGCTGGAATAACATCTACATCTAAAACAGAAACACTAAGGGGATCAGAAATATACAATCGGTCAAGTCGACTACTTGAGGTGGCAGTAAAAAATGTAAATTTAACTAAAGTGGGGTGTTTAACCTCCCACGCATCGCGTAGTCGTAATTGACGTACAAGAGAACGTAGCTCGAAACAATAATTAAAATGAGGGGATTGGTCTTTAGCTTGTAACACACAATTAAAATCGCCCCCCAATATCAAGGTCGCCGGATTTTTTCGTAGAAGGTAAATCAGATCCTCTTTATAAAAACGAGACCTTTCCTGCCGCTTGCTAGAACCAGAGGGGGCGTAAATGTTAACCAAGGTCGTGTCAAATAACCGACAACCAATGCCCCGTCCCGAGTCTAAAAGCTCAATTTCGGTAACGGGGATACCGTCACGAATTAGGAAAGCAGTACCTGCAGAAAACTCAGGTGCAAAATTTATAATAGTACGAAAACCAGGAACAAACAGGTGTGCAACGGAGACTTCCTGCAGGAAAACAATATCAGCTGCAGAGTCATAAATAAACTGCTGCAGAGACGCTAACTTCAGAGCAGATTGAATGCCATTTATATTTAAGGTAATAAACGTGTACGCCTGCAACATCAACCAAAAAATGAGAAATGAACCCAAATTACACCACACTAGAAGCAACTACATCCATATCATCAACATCAGACATGTCAGAGGGTGATTGTCCAGAATCAACGGAATCAGAGTCGTCTTTCGCATGCTTATGTTTCTTCCGCACCGCGTGGAGATTGGAGGGCACTTTCTCCCGACGACGTATCTGATGCACACCAGATTCAAGAGCAGGCGGAGTGGGGGGTCGAGATCAGGCACGTCAACCAAAGCGTCCGAAGGATTAGCAGGGCGAGAGGAGTCAGAAGGAGGAGCCATCAAGGGAAAACTGCATCAGGAACATCGGCACCGGTTTCAGAATGTGTAGGTATTGGAAGTGTAGGAGGTGGTAAGATAGGTTTGGAGTCTGCTAATGCGGAGCGCGCAGTTCTAGGAGCGGTTTTCCGACAAACAGCCGTCTCCACCGAAGTGTCGTCAACATGTTGTGATGCCTGTGGCGGTGGGGATGTCAACAACACCTCGACCGAATGTTGTGGCTCTTGCGCCGACGGCCTGGCAGCAAGTTCGACGTCATCAGGCAAAGCAGGAGGCACAGCGGGAACAGAATCCGAAACAGGCATGGGAGATTCTGGAATTCTCTCATCAGATTCGCAAACCGGCTGCGAAACAGCAGCTTCGTCATCAGTGCTACCGGTATCACTAGCACGACGGCGTTTGTTGTTGGTAACAGACGGAATCGGTATAGGAGCAGCCGATACGTCTGGGCGAGTGGGTAGCGGACGAAAACCTGCAGGGAGGGTGACACCTGTTGTGAAGAAGCTACTGCAGGAGGCAGATAGGAAACAGTGGAGGAAGCTGCTGGCACAAGATCGGCAACCGTTAATTTGCGGCGCTGTGCTAGGCCATTTTTAAGCACAAATACCCGCTTAGGGCAATTAGCTCGAACATGACCATGTTCATTACATAGGAAACATGTACCAAGCTGTCCCTCATATGTAAGATGTACACGATAACCGCATACAACCAGATGGGACGGTATATTAGACTTAATATGCATTTCAACTGATCTGACACCATTATAACATTGCAGCTTATGTTGTGCAGACCAACGTTCATTTCGAATTGACCGAACAGTACCATAACCAAGCAAAGCTTCCTTAAGATAGCTGTTGTCAACTTCAGGAGGTGAATAGTAAACCCGAACTGTGGTATACGTAATTTCAGCATTTGAGACAGTAACACTGCTAACAGAACCATCCCTATGACGGAACGACACTTGCTCACCATGTTTAAGTAATAACTTATCCAGCAAAACCCGGTTCAACAATTTCACAAAAAAGCAGAGTAATTCTGTATCAAAATACGCCGTATGTACCTGGTCCGATGTAATGCCAATCGTGTCCACAATCCATTCGTGAATTTCCAACGATGTCGGTTGGACATTCCTGGTAGCCTTGTTAAACTGAAAACTGAGAGTACACTTCCGCGGAAACAACCGGGAAGCCATACCACTTAATTAATGCTGCAAAAGCCGCAATACAACGCAAGACACAAAACAAACACTCAGGCAAAGAAACAACGAAAAACAGAAGACAAAGAAACCTCACACACAGAAGGTAAATATTCACAACCTAATTGTTCGTCATCACAGATACTGTTTGCTATACGGCCACGACGCGCAACTGATTTCCAAAAATTCGACTTCTTCCTTTGAGGATGTAACTCACGACCCTTGGTTTACTAGTTCAGTGCTCTACCACTGAGCTAAAGAAGCGCGGCCTAGCGGTACTTTTGCGTACTTCGTCCTTACGGTCGTCTGGATCATCAGACTTCAGCTGACAACACTTCATATTACCGACTAATATTTGCAGCTATGGCGACCCATTACTGCTTGGCTACACATCTGACACATAACCGATGTCCTCTCCAAACAACAACACCTGAATTTCAGAACATGTCTTTCACACATGTCTACAAAATCTCCTTCACTTTTAAATACAGTTTCCTTGCGACTGACAGAGACGTAGGCAAAGTTTAAAGTTGCTATTTCCATTACACCACGTTAATCAGAAAAACAGTAATTTACATCTGCAGCGGAACAAAATTCCGTTCCGCCCAGCGTGGGGCTCGAACCCACGACCCTGAGATTAAGAGTCTCACGCTCTACCGACTGAGCTACCCGGGCTGCTTTGGTGAATACCTGCCGAGCAGCACGTCACACAGTACTCGTTTGGGTTGGGTGGTTCCATATAGAATCTCTCCATGCTGCCTAATGTTTTCCTAACGTCACACTCGTCACGTACTTCACTTTTATTTCATAATCATTTCTGAGAGGTAAAGGAATTGCATGACGACCTGCAGAGCTAGTGGCGTCAAATTTAACACTCATACTTGATGTGACTCAAAAGGCGAACGAGTTACTTTCCGACGTTGTTTTAGATGTGCAAGTGCCAGTGGAAACTCGCGGTGACGGCACTCTGCCGACCATTTCGCTAGTTAACACCGGTCTTGTAGTGTTTGTTTCAAGCTCAAGAGCATCTCCAAGCAGAAAATGGTCAACAGCAACATTCAGACGGTTTCGTACTGCTCAAATGCTACATTAAAACGGTATGTTTCTTTTTCAGAACTGATAAAACACGAGCGTGACAGCATTCGAACCTGCAATCTTCAGATCCGAAGTCCGACGCCTTATCCATTAGGCCACACAGTCACTGACGACCAAGTGCAAATTTTATATGACTCATCTCGAAACGCTCACACCCCTGATAATTTGTGTTTTCGTTCTACACAGCCGCTGCCCTTGCTCTTTCCCACCCATTCGTTACATTCAACCTCTTACGTGACCGACCAAATATAGACTGGGAAACAAGACCACACACTTTGTGCATACGGAATCGAAGGCAGGGCGTGCCTCGCCGCATTTGCCACGATGGCCATTTGCTACTTCTGCAGAAGCGGCGGCGGCAACGACGACGACGACGACCGCGAGAGTCTCTGACATATGTGAGAAATACATCTATAAAATGTAATTCAGACTGCCTCGTCCCACCTTATGCTGTACCGCTTTGGCAAAGGCTTTATCTGCGCTATTCGCCTTAATCACATCTGAGAGTAATTCTTAATAAAAGGCATGTCGCTAATTGTTCGTCATCACAGATACTGTTAGCTATACGGCCACGACGCGCAACTGATTTCCAAAATTCGACTTCTTCCTTTGAGGACGGAACTCACGACCATTGGTTTGCTAGTCCAGTGTTCTACCACTGAGCTAAATGGGCGCGGCCTTGCGGTACTTTTGTGTACTTCGTCCTTACGGTCCTCTGGATCATCAGACATCAGCTGACAACGCTTCATATTACCGACTAATATTTGCAGCTATGGGACCCATTACTGCTTGGCTACACATCTGACACGTAACCGAGGTCCTCTCCAAACAACAACACTTGCATTTCAGAACATGTCTTTCACACATGTCTACAAAATCACCTTCACCTTCAAATACAGTTTCCTTGCGACTGACAGAGACGTAGGCAAAGTTTAAAGTTGCTATTTCCATTACATCACGTTAATCAGAAAAACGGTAATTTACATCTGCAGCAGAACAAAATTCCGTTCCGCCCAGCGTGGGGCTCGAACCCATGACCCTGAGATCAACAGTCTGATGCTCTACCGACTGAGCTAGCCGGGCTCCTTCAGTGAATACTTGCCGGGCAGCACGTCACACAGTACTCGTTTGGGTTGGGTGGTCCCATACAGAATCTCTCCATGCTGCCTAATGTTTTCCTAACGTTACACTCGTCACGTACTTCACTTTTATTTCATAATCATTTCTGAGAGGTAAAGGAATTGCATGACAACCTGCAGAGCTAGTGGCGTCAAAATTAACACTCATACTTGATGTGACTCAAAAGGCGAACGAGTTACTTTCCGACGTTGTTTTAGATGTGCAAGTGCCAGTGGAAACTCGCGGTGACGGCACTCTGCCGACCATTTCGCTAGTTAACACCGGTCTTGTAGTGTGTGTTTCAAGCTCAAGAGCATCTCCAAGCAGAAAATGGTCAACACCAACATTCAGACGGTTTCGTACTGCTCAAATGCTACATTAAAACGGTATGTTTCTTTTTCAGAACTGATAAAACACGAGCGTGACAGCATTCGAACCTGTAATCTTCAGATCCGAAGTCCAACGCCTTATCCATTGGGCCACGCAGTCACTGACGACCAAGTGCAACTTGTATATGACTCATCTCGAAACGCTCACACCCCTGATAATTTGTGTTTTCGTTCTAAATAGCCGCTGCCCTTGCTCTTTCCCACCCATTCGTTACATTCAACCTCTTACGTGACCGACCAAATATAGACTGCGAAACAAGACCACACACTTTGTGCATACGGAATCGAAGGCAGGGCGTGCCTCGCCGCATTTGCCACGATGGCCATTTGCTACTTCTGCAGAAGCGGCGGCGGCGACGACGACGACGACGACGACGACGACCGCGAGAGGCTCTGACATATGTGAGAAATACATCTATAAAATGTAATTCAGACTGCCTCGTCCCACCTTATGCTGTACCGCTTTGGCAAAGGCTTTATCTGCGCTATTCGCCTTAATCAGATCTGAGAGTAATTCTTAATAAAAGGCATGTCGCTAATTGTTCGTCATCACGGATACTGTTAGCTATACGGCCACGACGGGCAACTGATTTCCAAAATTCGACTTCTTCCTTTGAGGATGGAACTCACGACCATTGGTTTGCTAGTCCAGTGTTCTACCACTGAGCTAAATGGGCGCGGCCTAGCGGTACTTTTGTGTACTTCGTCCTTACGGTCCTCTGGATCATCAGAAATCAGCTGACAACGCTTCATATTACCGACTAATATTTGCAGCTATGGCGACCCATTACTGCTTGGCTACACATCTGACACGTAACCGATGTCCTCTCCAAACAACAACACTTGCATTTCAGAACATGTCTTTCACACATGTCTACAAAATCACCTTCACCTTCAAATACAGTTTCCTTGCGACTGACAGAGACGTAGGCAAAGTTTAAAAGTTGCTATTTCCATTACATCACGTTAATCAGAAAAACGGTAATTTACATCTGCAGCGGAACAAAATTCCGTTTCGCCCAGCGTGGGGCTCGAACCCACGACACTGAGATTAAGAGTCTCACGCTCCAGCGACTGAGCTAGCCACCCTGCTTCGGTGAATGCTTGCCAGGTAGCATGTCACACAGTACTCGTTTATGTTGGGTGGTCCCATACAGAATCTCTCCATGCTGCCTAATGTTTTCCTAACGCCACACTCGTCACGTACTTCACTTTTATTTCATAATCATTTCTGAGAGGTAAAGGTATTGCATGACAACCTGCAGAGCTAGTGCCGTCAAAATTAACACTCATACTTGATGTGACTCAAAAGGCGAATGAGTTACTTTCCGACGTTGTTTTAGATGTGCAAGTGCCAGTGGAAACTCGTGGTGACGGCACTCTGCCGACAATTTCGATAGTTAACACCGGTCTTGTTGTGTGTGTTTCAAGCTCAAGAGCATCTCCAAGCAGAAAATGGTCAACAGCAACATTCAGACGGTTTCGTACTGCTCAATTGCTACATTAAAACGGTATGTTTCTTTTTCAGAACTGATAAAACACGTGCATTACAACATTCGAACCTTTAATCTTCAGATCCGAAGTCCGACGCCTTATCCATTAGGCCACACAGTCAGTGACGACCAAGTGCAACTTGTATATGACTCATCTCGAAACGCTCACACCCCTGACGATTTGTGTTTTCGTTCTACACAGGCGCTGCCCCTTTCTCTTTCCCACCCATTCGTTACATTCAACCTCTTACGTGACCGACCAAATATAGACTGGGAAACAAGACCACACACTTTGTGCGTTCGGAATCGAAGGCAGGGCGTCCCTCGCCGCATTTGCTACGATGGCCATACCCTACTTCTGCAGAAGCGGCGACGACGACGACGACGACGACGGCGAGAGGCTCTGACATATGTGAGAAATACATCTATAAAATGTAATTCAGACTGCCTCGTCGCACCTTATGCTGTACCGCTTTGCAAAGGCTTTATCTGCGCCATTCGCCTTAATCACATCTGAGAGTAATTCTTAATAAAAAGCATGTCGCTAATTGCTCGTCATCATAGATACTGTTTCCTATACGGCCATTTCGCGCAACTGATTTCCAAAATTCGACTTCCTCCTTTGAGGATGGAACTCATGACCCTTGGTTTACTAGATCAGTGCTCTACCACTTTTTTTTTTTGTGCGTGTGTTGTATTCCATGTTCAGAGAGTTGTCCTGGGCCTTCACGGCTACCGTAGCGGCGAGAGGGCCCACGAAGTCCCCACCGTACTTCACCCCAGGCAGCAATCCCCTACTTCTGGTCTGCAACACTCTTTCTGTTGTTTGTTGTTCTTTTTAGTGCTTTCGTTGTATTGTTGGTTTGTTTATCAACGTTTATAATCGTTTATTTTTTATTATAACTTACTTATTTACCTTTGTTTTTTTTTTAATAGAAAATGAAACAAGGAACTCTGGTCCTCTAGAAAAACAGAAGAAAATAAAATAGTCCTTGTCGTATCACTGTTCAGTATACGTCACTGTGACATTTGAAGAAGAAAAGAAAAAAAAACAAAGCAAAGTAGAATGAAGGAAAGAAAAAAAAATACTTCTTTCATCGAAGAACGACTTCTAAAAAATTCGCATATCGTTTCCTGTAATGTCTCGTCTGTGAAAGTATGTGAAACTGTAATGCCAGGTAAAGACAGAACGCCGCCTCACTCTTGGGTCCTTGCGTCTGTAAATAATGAACATAATGACCCTTCAACCAATTGACAGAGTTCCGTTTGGTGTTTGGGTACGGCACTGAATCCGGATACAGGAAATCTTCAGGTTTAATACAAAGCTGGGAAGTCCTCATAATCGTAGCCAGTTTTCGGCGAATGCATGCCCAAACTGCTTGGACAGTGGTGCACAGAAAACGATGTTCATCAGTATCAGGCAAGTTGCACGTAAGGCACAAAGGTGAGTCAGCCAAATGTAGAACATGAAGTCGTGAATTGGTACTTATTTTACGGTTCACGACCCTGTACCAAGAGGCTTTCACTGACGTTGGTAAATCACGGCTATGTATGTTTTTCCATATCACTGGCCAGCGATGATTGGGGTATTTGTGTTCGATGTTGTTCCTGTTCTTGGTTGCCAGTAGTTTATTGTAAACTAACTTCACCACGGAAAGCTCATTTTCTGGGAGAGTTGACCGTACGTAACTGAACTCAATGAAAAAGCTCTTAAAGTGAGTCAGCGCAGGCGGATTATGTTGAACAGAGACGGGAGGCTGCAGGCAGGCCGGTGCTATTTCAGTTAACAAGTGAGCCGTTAGACTGTTCGGTAACGACCTCCACCGTTTGTAGGTGGTGCATACGTACAAAGCTCGTGACTTGGAACGAACATCTGTTAAATTTAAGCTTCCATCCGTCGTGGAGAGAGTGAGCGTATCGTACTTGACTTTAAAAATGTGTCCACGTGTGACAAAATGGCCTAGAGCGGACATCATATGCTTCGCTGTCTCCTGTGGCATGGGCAGTACTTGTGCAACGTAGTTAATCTTTGAGGTGAGGTAGACATTAGCGAAGGTGACTTTCTGCAGTTCATCAAGGCTCCTTAGGTAGTGGGTCTGCATGCAAGCACGCATACTTGCCAGGAGATTCCTATAGTTCACCGAAATTGTGTGCTGTATGTTGCTCCTGTACTCAATACCAAGGCATTTCATTTTAGAAAGTAGTTGCAACTGACCGTGATGGTGCAGCGAGATGCCGCGTCCTATGTTCATAATGCCAGATTTCCTGGCATTCAACTTCGCACCCGCAACAAGTTCGTAGTTTTTGACGATCTGAAGGGCTTCCTCGACTTCACCTTCGTCCATGACCAAAAATCCGACGTCATCCGCATATGCAGTACAAACAATCTTAAAGCCGTGGATGGTTAATCCTTGTAGACGCTGTGTCAAGGTGACAAGCAAAGGCTCAATGGCAATGGCAAACAAGGCCATTGACATAGGGCATCCCTGGTGCACTGAATTAGTAATATTAATCGATGCGCTCAGCTGGCCATTCACCATGAGTCGAGTTACTCCTTTACGAAGGAGCTCATGTATAAGATTGATAAAACGTAGTGGAAATCCCATGGCATGCATCGTCTGGATGAGAAACTGATGGTTTACTCTGTCGAATGCCTTTGAAAAGTCAAGGGAAACTAGCGCACACCGTATCTTGCACGCATCTGCAATGGCTATGACGTCCCTGTATTGAGACAAATTTTGGAAGATCGTCCTACCGACTCCTACACTGGTCTGGTACTGACCAATGACAGTATTCATCAACATTTTCAATCTATTAGAAATAATACGTACTAAAATTTTGTAGTAACTGTTCAGTAAAGTAAGCGGCCGAAAATCATCAACAGAACTGCACATAGGGCGTTTAGGGATTAAAACTATGATGCCTTCCACGAGAGCCTGAGGAACATTAAAATCAGGCCGTAAAATTTCATTAAACATACTCAACAACTTGGGCTTTAATTTGTCGCGGAAAGTAAGATAAAATTCGGCAGTGAGACCGTCGGGTCCCGGCGATTTATTTTTCGGACTTCGTAATAGCGCAGAATCAAATTCGTCTTCATCAATTTCTCGCATGAGAGTTTCGACTTCAGCAGCACCCAAAGTCCTTTGCAAGTTATTGAGTAATTCATCGTGAGTTCCATCGTCGGTATGTGTCGTTGCCAGCAGATCTGCCAGGTGATTGTGAAGTGCGGTCCGTATGTCTTGTTGCCGCGTGAGCGCAACGCCTTCATTCAACTGAAGACGAGTTATTAATCTCCGCCCCCCCCTTTTATTTTCACGAATGACGTGAAACATGGATGTCATTTCGTCGTCTATCACATTCTGGGGCCTGGACCTTATTTGAAAGCCTTCTGCCTGCTGCCGCTGAAGTTTTAATAATTTTGCCTTAATTTTTTTAATCTGCATAAAATTTTCAGGGACAGTCTCATCGGACTGGTAGAGCTCCCTGAGACAAGTAAAATAAAACTCAGATGTTTGCCGTTGCCACCAGGATTTGTCCCGAGCGTAGCGTTTAAACATTTTTGATAAAGTTGGTTTGGCATGTGTTATCCACCATTCAGTAACGGAGGCATACTGTGCAACCCGTCGTTCACATGCCTCCCATGTTTCGTTAAAGACACGGTGACAGTCAACATCGTTAAGGAGAGCATTGTTAAGTTTCCAGAAACCTCTGCCGCGAAATGTGCCTTGTTTGACCATGTTAACAGTACAAATATATGCGGCATGATCGGAAAAAATTGTGGGCCAAACTTCGGAATGGAGGACTTGAGTCTTCATACACGCCGATACATAGATTCTGTCTAGCCGGCTTGCAGAGTGGTTCGTGACATGGGTGAACCCAGGTGCCGCTCCGTGCGTATGCTCCCATGTGTCAATGAGGTTCATTTCTTGGACGATATGTTCTAGTTCTCCAGATTTGTTAAAATTAGGCGTCTGGTCTTTTGGACTTAAGACACAATTGAAGTCACCCGCAAAAATTATACGATCGTAGGTTCCCCTAAAAAGTGGGACTATGGCGCTTGTGAAGAACTCAGCCCTAGCACGCCTATTGCTACTGCCGGACGGGGCGTAAACATTGATTATGCGTGTCCGATGGAAAGTGACAGCGATCCCTCTATGATCAGGCAGTTTTTCTGCGTCGGTCGCTACAATCCCTCCTTTTAACAGAATCGCTGTCCCTAAATCTATGATCAGGCAGTTTTTCTGCGTCGGTCGCTACAATCCCTTCTTTTAACAGAATCGCTGTCCCTAAATTCGCACCGCTCCCGGAATTGGAGAGAGTAGTATAACCAGTTATTCGGTCAAGTTCAATCGCAGCGACTTCTTGAAGTAACAGAATATCGATATCCGCTGCGTATACAAAATCTTGTAAATTACGGAGCCGCCAGTACGACTGTATCTTATTGATGTTTAACGTGGCAATTTTATAGGCTTGGGGCTTGTTCGTGGGAGAAGGCACATACTATTAATTAAACAGTCTTAGAAGGATGCCTAACGAAATTGAGGCCAAGCGCGTCAGTCGAAGTTCCCGTAGTTCCCGGTACGGCTGGTGTATGCTGCTCTGTGGGGGGTGCCGAAGATTCCGTCTCAATGGTCCGCATGACAGCCGCATCATTGCTCGCATCCAAGACTTCCATTTCCTGTGCCCAATTCCCAGTGAGAGTGGCCTCTGACAAAAGCGATCCTGCGTTTCCTTGAGCGTGGGCATCCGGCAAAACGACTCTACTCGAGGTATCACTATCTTCCACCCGTCGTGGATTCACAGGGGGAGACACTACAGGATCAATGTCCATTCGACCAGACGCGGGGAGACAAACTTCAGAGGGTTCAGAAGTGTTCTGACTCATTTGGCTGCTTATTCGTTTCGCTTTTTCGCGGAGCTGTGGGGCGAGCTGATTGGCTCCTTGATGTGCAAGTCTCCGCTTCTTTTTGGAAGGCTTCCTGTTAGGGTTCGCGGTATCATCAACATCCGAAGTGGACCGTTGACTCTGGGGTTGATCCACCGGGAACACAGCGTCTGCTTCATCCTCAGTACCAGTGGCATCAACCACTGGGGAGCCATCCGTCGTTACCTCCATCTCTGAGTGTGGTAGCGGCGGTGCCGGGTCAGCACTCGGTTCTTTGACGTTATCGGAAAAACATCATTCAAACGAGGGGCATCTACAGGCGGGGTCGCGGGTGGAAGACCAGAAGCCGCGGCAACGTATGTCAGTGGCAGTGCCGTCGTCACAGGGGGGCTAGCGGCTTCACCGACAGGTATCTGCGTCACGCGTCTTTGTATACATTCAGAGCGCACGTGGCCGGGCGCACCACAGCCGGCACACGTTTTTGGCTGCCCATCATATATGACAATTCCGCGATGTCCACCTACGTAAATATATGAAGGTATGTGCTTCTGTAGATCGATCTTAACCTGCCTGACGCCGTTAAGCACCGGAAATTTGTGGGCTTTGGAGCAACGCTCCGCAAAATTGTTAATGACCCTCCTGTAAGGTGTTAATGCAGAATTTATTTGCGCGGCTGATATTTCAAACGGGAGTTCGAAAATACGTGCCGTTCGGATGCCCAGTCCAGCATGCGTAATGCTGACGTCACTGACGGTACCATCTCTATGTTTAAACTTCAGTACACCTCCACTGGACTCCACAATTCTATCACACATTTCAGAAGACGTTAATTTCACATAAGCAACATTAGTCACGATAGACAAATTTATCCCTACAAAGTCATCATAAGTAATCTTAGCTGTTTCCTCTAACCATGCTTCAACTTCAAACGAATTTGGTTTCGAAAAGTTCCTATCAAAGGTAAACTTCAAGGTATCTTTCCTGTTAGTCGGATTCATAATTCCATATCAGATCCTACAGAACGGAACGAATACTAATAAGCAGACGCTGTAAGCACGCGACTCACCGCCTGACGTAAACACTTCCTGCCACAGCGCGCTGGCCCTGACGGTCCGCTCACCACCGCTGCCGCAGGCAGACTGACAACTGAGCTAAAGAGTCGCGGCCTAGTGGTACTTACGCGTACTTCGTCCTTACGGTCGTCTGGATCATCAGACATCAGCTGACAACACTTCAGATTACCGACTAATATTTGCAGCTATGGCGACCCATTACTGCTTGGCTACACATCTGACACGTAACCGATGTGCTCTCCAAACAACAACACTTGCATTTCAGAACATGTCTTTCACACATGTCTACAAAATCACCTTCACCTTCAAATACAGTTTCCTTGCGACTGATAGAGACGTAGGCAAAGTATAAAGTTGCTATTTCCATTACATCACGTTAATCAGAAAAACGGTAATTTACATCTGCAGCGGAACAAAATTCCGTTCCGCCCAGCGTGGGGCTAGAACCCACTACTGTGAGATTAAGAGTTTCATGCTCTACTGACTGAGCTAGCTGGGCTGCTTCGGTAAGTACTTCCCGGGTAGCACGTCACACAGTATGTGTTTGGGTTGGGTGGTCCCATACAGAATCTCTCCATGCTGCCTAATGTTTTCCTAACGCCACACTCGTCACGTACTTCACTTTTATTTCATAATCGTTTCTGAGAGGTAAAGGAATTGCATGACAACCTGCAGAGCTAGTGGCGTCAAAATTAAGACTCATAATTGATGTGACTCAAAAGGCGAACGAGTTACTCTCCGACGTTGTTATAGATGTGCAAGTGCCAGTGAAAACTCGCGGAGACGGCACTCTGCCGACCATTTCGCTAGTTATCACCGGTCTTGTTGTGTGTGTTTCAAGCTCAAGAGCATCTCCAAGCAGAAAATGGTCAACAGCAACATTCAGACGGTTTTGTACTGCTCAATTGCTACATTAAAACGATATGTTTCTTTTTCAGAACTGATAAAACACGAGCGTGACAGCATTCGAACCAGTAATCTTCAGATCCGAAGTCCGACGCCTTATCCATTTGGCCACACATAGTCACTGACGACCAAGTGCAAACTTTGTTATGACTCATCTCGAAACGCTCACACCCCTGATGATATGTGTTTTCCTTCTACACCTCCGCTGTCCTTGCTATTTCCCACCCATTCGTTACATTCAACCTCTTACGTGACCAACCAAATATAGACTGGGAAACAAGACCACACACTTTGTGCATACGGAACCGAAGGCAGGGCGTCCCTCGCCGCATTTGCTATGGTTGCAATTTGCTACTTCTGCAGAAGCGGCGGCGGCGACGACGACGACGACGACGACGACGACGACGAGGACCGCGAGAGACTCTGACATATGTGAGAAATACATCTATAAAATGTAATTCAGAATGCCTCGTCCCACCTTATGCTGTACCGCTTTGGCAAAGGCTTTATCTGCTCCATCCGCCTTAATCACATCTGAGAGTAATTCTTAATAAAAGGCATGTCGCTAATTGTTTTGAGGATGGAACTCACGACCCTTTGTTTACTATACCAGTGCTCTACCACTTTTTTTTTTTTTTTTTTTTTTTTTTTTCTTTATTATCAGATTGACTTGGTATATTTCACGAGAATTCAGACAACCATAGTCAAATCATCATTTAATATTAGCTGCAAAAAGAAAATCAACAAATTAGGTGAAACACAAATAAAACATTTCTTCTGAAGGGGAAGACCAACCCGTTACCCCACCCGTATGAATTTTGGGTGTATATATATATACATGCAAAAGAGAGAGAGAAAAAAAAAATTACGAAAAAATACAACAAGGGAGGGGACTCGAGCTCAGGGAAGAAACAGGAATCACAGGGGAACTTAACCAACCCCTTGACGGTTAAACACAAGAAAAAGCATATTCGCAAAAAGCGTTCGGTATTGTGGTAACCGCTGCCATTTCCAATGCGCAGTTGACAAATAATGGTGAAAAACGCGGGGATCTGGGTCATTACCGCCTTCAATGACGTAATGGACATAGTAACCCAAGAGCCAAACAATCGTGTTCGTTTTCGTCTGAGGAAAATAAGAGATGTCCGGATGTAAGAAGATGTCGTCTGGGAATGCGGTTTCAGGCCCTCTAGTAAGAAAAGCTAATTGACGGCGGACCCAGAGCCAATGATCCCGTCCGCAAGCAACTAGCCTGTGAAGTAAGGTGTCAGTTTGATGACATTCCTCACACTGATCAGTCGGACGAAGGCCAATACGAAAAAGACGATCACCAGTAGGTATCAGACGGTAAATGACCTTATACCACGTTGAAACAATCTCCATCGGCAAAATGGGAAGACTAAGATGAGACCAGACCGTTTTCCATGACGTTGACGGGGAAGCAAGTTCAACAGAAGAAGGGAAACATGCTGTACCCCAACGGATTTGTAGCATGTTGGTAGTTATATGCGTCATAGAAAGTATATCAGCACCCAGAATACCGACAAGTACAAAGTATTCACGAATGTGCCGCAATTTAGGATTAATCCGTCCAACATCAACAGGAGGGGTCAGACTGGCCGGCCGGAGGCGGGAAAGTAAACGAGAGGTGACTGAATGCGGAGCCCGAGTACAGGTTAAAACATTGCGGCGGGCAAATAAGATGGACGTCTTCACTTTGATATCTGAAAGACCCAATCCTCCAAGCTTTCGAGGCCTGGCCACAACTTCATACCGGACACGGAAGACATGGCGGCGCCACAGAAATCGACTAGACAGCTGTTTCAGCCTGCGGGCCATCATCGCGGGAAGCGGGAAGACCTGCGCAACGTAGTATATTTTACTGAAGACATAGGTCTCTAAAACCCGTGCCTTGTGAAGGAGGCTAAGGGAACGGCGGTCATGTTCAAGGATCACCCCGTGAACACGACTCGTAACGTCACGCCAATTTAGTGCCGCCATTTTGATCGGATTACGATCCACTATGATCCCCAAGGTCTTATGGCGATCGACAACCGTCGCCCAAGGAATGACGACATGATCAAAGCCTCTCAACGGCAGGAACGTGCATTTGCGATCATTAATGCGAGCACCAGCAAGACCACAAAATGAATCCAAGGTATCCTTAAGCCGCGGTATATCCTCGGCATGTCGTACTAAAACCATGACGTCATCGGCGTATGCACGGACTGCAAAAATTTCCCCCAATATATTCCAGCCACGTAAGTGCATGGTGAGATGGCGAAGTAAGGGCTCTAAGGATAGAACAAAAAGTGACATGGATAAGGGGCTTCCCTGGGGTAACCCCCGTCTGATCGATATCCGGGGGGTAGGGTGACCGTTCACAATCACCGAGACACTGATACCGGTAAAAAGATTAGTTAAGACTTGTCGAGCATCATTATTAAAGCCGACAGCGGTGAGCACTCTCGATAAAAAATCATGGCTGACGCGATCGAACGCTTTTTGGAAATCAAGAAAAAGCAAAGCCCCTGGGATTTTAGCGCCAGCCGCCACCGAGATTACATCGCGACATTCGAGAACGGAAGTCAGTATCGTGCGTCCAGGCACACAGCTTTGGTGGGCGGCAATAATGGTATCCAGCAGCTTAGAGAGACGGATATTAATTGCTCGAGCGACAAGTTTATAATCAAAGTTAAGGAGAGTAATAGGACGGAGGGAATCAATTGCAGGTCGACCTGTGGATTTCGGGAGGAGGACCATTCTGCCTTCCTGAAAAGGAGCAGGAAGTGAGACTCCCCGCATCACTTCATTTACCATTGACGTTAAGGTGTCACCAATGAGCGGCCAAAATTGAACATAGAACTCCTTAGGAATACCATCTAATCCAGGCGACTTGCGGGACTGCGATCCTGCAACAACATCATATATGTCATCCTTCTGAAAGGGACGCAGAAAGGCGTCGTTTAATTGAGGAGTGACGACGCGAGGCAGCAAGGAGGTAAAGTCGTCAAGAGAGGTTTCCGCCGGGACATGAGTATCGTACAGATCAGTAAAATAGGTGTAAACGAAGTCAGAAATGTCACGGTGAGAGGTGAACACGCGGCCGTCAGCGGTTGTGAGGGAGGCAAGGCACCCACGTTTCCGGCGCGACCGTAAACGGACTAGATGGTAGAGTGACGTCAGTTCCTCTTGTAGAAGGGAATGTGGTTGAGACCTCGTCCGCAGGCCCTCCATTTGAATGCGTTTGAGCTGCAGCAATTTGGCTTTGATGCGCTGTATATCAGTAACCCGGAGGGGAGCATGCGTAGCACTATCGTACAGTTGACGTAAGACAGAATAGTAAAATTCTTGCGTTCGTCGATCTTCTGCCACCTTCGCAGCCCCAAAACGCATGAGAGCCCTACGGATGTGAGGTTTTGCATACAGTGTCCACCATGCCACGATAGACGGGTACCGGTCCATAGTACGAGAACAACGAGTCCAAATGTCCTCCAGGACGATACCAAGGGAGGTATCTTGCAAATACGCGATATTGAGCATCCAAGGAGGACGAAACAATTTTACCGGTTGTCGCTCGTAATTAAACGTAACGGCTACAGCGCAATGATCAGTAAAAGAGGCTGGTATCACATCAACAGCCAGAAGTTGCCCACACAAGGAATCGGAAAGGTAAAAGCGATCGAGGCGACTGCTAGACGTGGGAGTAAAGTAGGTATGTCGCACAAGTGTAGGATAGCGAGAAACCCACACGTCACGCAGGTGCAAGGAGCGCACAAGGTCGTCGAGTTCTTTACTGAAATTAAAATTAGGAGACTGATCTACCGGCCGTAGAACACAATTGAAGTCCCCACCTAAAATTATCTTTGTCGGGGATTTACGAAGCAGGTAAATGACTTCTTCTTTATAGAAACTCGAGCGTGCGGTAGTACAACCCGAACCAGAAGGGGCATAAAGAAGGAGTAAACTGAGATCATAAAACGTGCACCCGATCCCCCTTCCACTGTCAAGTACTTCGAAATTCATCAACGGAATGCCTTCTCTATAAAATAAGGCAGTGCCCGTAGAAAGTTCGGAAGCGACATTAAAAAACGTCGAGAACCCAGGAATGGAAAACTGGTCGAATAGGACTTCCTGTAAAAAAACAACATCTGCCCCAGACTGATAGATAAACTGTCGCAAAGCGGCGAGCCGAAGCTCAGAACATATTCTGTTAATATTCAGAGTAAGAAATGTATATGCTTGCATGGAACTTCAACCTAGAAAGAAAAACAAAGATCGGTAGAGAGCCGTCAGCTGACGGAGCAGCATACAAGTAATCATACCAGAAACAAGCGCTGAACCACAGAGAGAAAAACTACGAAACAGAACCCTCATCTTCCCACTGCTTTTTCTTCGGCCGTGACGCGGCTCTCCGTGGCTGTTTACGGATTCGACTGCGGCTCCGCGGTGCCGACGCTGCAGCGTTCGGCTGCGTAGGAGCATCATGTAGACATTCCGTGTCAGATTGCGAGAGAGAGGCCTCTACATCCCACTCGTCCGCAGACATGGGTTCACGGTGGGACAGTTGGTGAATAACAACGGGATCCACTGGCTCTGGAGAATCAATCAGTTGTTTGATGGGAGGAGGCTGTGACCCAGAGGGGGCGACAGGAATTCCAGAAGGGGGATGCGAAACAGAGTCAATAGGAGAAGTGTCAGAGAGCACCGGAGAAGACACGTGGCAACCAGAAGCAGGTTCCGTCACGGGCGTCTCCGAAGAGGCTGCCGCGGTAGCAGGAAAAACGTCAGATAAGGTGTCAGGGAGCTTCTGCAAAGGCGTGATAGCACCTGTGGCTTCCTCATCCACGATTTCCGACTGAGAAAGAGAGTCCTTTACCGGAGGCCCATCGGAAGGGCGAGCCAATAAGGAAGATTCATCAGCCGCATCATCCTGTGTTCGCCGACGCTTGTTGTGAGAAATCAGCGCGGGAACATCGGAATTATGGGCAGCAACATCCCTACTCAAGGACAACGGGGGAAAATCACGGCCGTTGTCGGGCAACGGATCACTGCGTCCCTCAGTAACAGTGAGCGATTCAGTCCGAGATCCTTGCGGGAGAAGATCAGCTAAAGTCAATTTTTTACGCTGTTCGTATGTAGGTTTTAATACCACCACACGCCGCGGACAATTAGTACGGAAATGACCAGTTTCATTACAATAATAACATGTTCCTTCCTGGCCACTGTACGTGATATGGACCCTATAACCACATACCTGTAGGTGAGAAGGAATAGGTTTTTTGACCACCATTTCCACCGACCGAATACCACTATATACCTGTAAGCGGTGCTGAGCAGACCAGCGTTCCTTTCGAATATGGCGTACGTCCCCATAAGGAAGCAAAACGGACTTCAGAAAAGAGTCGTCAACCTCGGGCGGAAGGTTAAATACCCGAACATTCGTATATACCACTTCTGCATTTGCCAAGAGAACCATACTAGTGGAACCATCACGGTGCGTAAAGGGTACCTGAGAACCATGACGAGAAAGTAGCCTATCAACCTGGAGCGGGTCAAGAAACTTAACAAAAAACACATATAATTCGCTGTCGAAATATGCGGTATGCACCTGATCAGTAGTGACCTTAACTGTATCGACTAACCAGTCATGTATCTCCAAAGAACCGGGCTGGACGTGACGCGTGGATTTGTCAAAGGTAAAACTGACTGTACCTGTACGCGGAACTTTCGTGGGAACCATGGTGGACATCACGGCGAGAGACGACGCCGCGACAGGAAGGGCCGCACGAACACCAAACACCAGCCGACAACCAGCGATGCGACGCGCACGGAGACCAACACGGCACTAAACTGACAGGAGGAAAACACGCTGCGCTACGGTAGAGGCGGAACTAAGAGCACGACCTAGTCGCCCGACGCGCGAAGCGAGAGTACCACTGAGCTAAAGAGGCGCGGCCTAGCGTTACTTTTGCGTACTTCGTCCTTACGGTCGTCTGGATCATCAGACTTCAGCTGACAACACTTCATATTACCGACTAATATTTGCAGCTATGGCGACCCATTACTGCTTGGCCACACATCTGACATATAACCGATGTTCTCTCCAAACAACAACACTTGCATTTCAGAACATGTCTTTCACACATGTCTACAAAATCACCTTCACCTTCAAATACAGTTTATTTGCGACTGTCAGAGACGTAAGCAAAGTTTAAAGTTGCTATTTCCATTACATCACGTTAATAAGAAATTCCGTTCCGCCCAGCGTGGGGCTAGAACACACGACTGTGAGATTAAGAGTTTCATGCTCTACTGACTGAGCTAGCTGGGCTGCTTCGGTAAGTACTTCCCGGGTAGCACGTCACACAGTATGCGTTTGGGTTGGGTGGTCCCATACAGAATCTCTCCATGCTGCCTAATGTTTTCCTAACGCCACACTCGTCACGTACTTCACTTTTATTTCATAATCGTTTCTGAGAGGTAAAGGAATTGCATGACAACCTGCAGAGCTAGTGGCGTCAAAATTAACACTCATACTTGATGTGACTCAAAAGGCGAACGAGTTATTTCCCGACGTTGTTTTAGATGTGCAAGTGCCAGTGAAAACTCGCGGTGACGGCATTCTGCCGACCATTTCGCTAGTTAACACCGGTCTTGTTGTGTGTGTTTCAAGCTCAAGAGCATCTCCAAGCAGAAAATGGTCATCAGCAACATTCAGACGGTTTCGTGCTGCTCAAATGCTACATTAAAACGGTATGTTTCTTTTTCAGAACTGATAAAACGCGAGGGTGACAGTATTCGAACCTGTAATCTTCAGATCCGAAGTCCGACGCGGTCACTGACGACCGAGTGCATCTTGTATATGACTCATCTCGAAACGCTCACACCCCTGACGATTTGTGTTTTCGTTCTACACTGCCGCTGCCCCTTTCTCTTTCCCACCCATTCGTTACATTCAACCTCTTACGTGCCCAACCAAATATAGACTGGGAAACAAGACCACACACTTTGTGCATACGGAATCGAAGGCAGGGCGTCCGTTGCCGCATTTGCTACGATGGCCATTTGCTACCTCTGCAGAAGCGGCGGCGACGACGACGACGACGACGACGACGACGACGACGACGACGACGACGACGACGACGACGACCGCGAGAGGCTCTGACATATGTGAGAAATACATCTATAAATTGTAATTCAGACCGCCTCGTCCCACCTTATGCTGTACCGCTTAGGCAAGGGCTTTATCTGCGCCATTCGCCTTAATCACATCTGAGAGTAATTCTTAATAAAAGGCATGTCGCTAATTGTTCGTCATCACAGATACTGTTTGCTATACGGCCACGACGCGCAACTGATTTCCAAAATTGGATTTCCTCCTTTGAGCATGGAGCTCACGACCGTTGGTTTACTAGTCCAGTGCTCTACCACTGAGCTAAATGGGCGCGGCCTAGCGGTACTTTTGCGTACTTCGTCCTTACGGTCGTCTGGATCATCAGACTTCAACTGACATCACTTCATATTACTGACTAATATTTGCAGCTATGTCGACCCATTACTGCTTGGCTACACATCTGACACGTAACCCATGTCCTCTCCAAACAACAACACTTGCATTTCAGAACATGTCTTTCACACATGTCTACAAAATCACCTTCTTGTTTTAGATGTGCAAGTGCCAGTGAAAACTCTCCGTGTCGGCACTCTGCCGAACATTTCGCTAGTTAACACCGGTCTTGTTGTGTGTGTTTCAAGCTCAAGAGCATCTCAAAGCAGAAAATGGTCAACAGCAACATTCAGACGGTTTCGTACTGCTCAATTGCTACATTAAAACGGTATGTTTCTTTTTCAGAAGTGATAAAACACGAGCGTGACAGCATTCGAACCAGTAATCTTCAGATCCGAATTCCGACGCCTTATGATACTTATATGTGAACACGGGACTTATGAAGCGTTGTCTATCTAAAGAGTTATTCTGCCTTTCTGCCAAGATTGTACCTAAGAACTAGCGAGAATGTCTTCCCTGTCATGAAGTTAGCTCAGTATTCCCCTATACCGGTTCCATTAATGATTCAGGCGCAGGAGCGATCAATAGAAATTGAAACCTAACCAACTCCCCGCTTTTCGAAAACAATAGTAAGCATATTCGCAAAGTCCCTCTTAAGGTGTGGGAAAGACTTTTGCGTCCAGTACTCATGAAGCATGTAACCAGTAAACGAAATAAAATCGGTAATACCATGATCATCAAACACTGCAAAAATGTAACGGCCAAGAAGCCACATAACGGTGTTGTTCTTGGTCCGGGGATAAAAAACCGTGTCCGGCCAGCAGAGAATATCAGTCTTAAATGCCGATTCTGAGCTCCTGGTGAGTAAAGTCAATTGTCGGCGCAGCCAGTGCCACATGCGATGACGGTCAGCGCATGTAAATCGGTGTTGTGGTGTATCAACACAACCACACGTTTGACAAAGCGGAGAGACACATAAACCTATACGATGAAGGCGTTCGTTCGTAGGAATCAGCTGATTAACTACCTTATACCATAGGGACGCAACAGCTGTTGAATGAACGGGTAAGCTAATATTCGTCCATATGTTACGCCAATTAAAACTGGTATAATGCAAAACAATCGGGTTGGAAGAAGACGACCGGTGCCATCTGTGAAGCAGGGTTAGCGTAGTTATAACAGGACGACGTTGTAAGTGGAGGTCTAGGTAACTAATCTCAATGTAGAAGTCCCGAACATGCCGTAGCTTCGCATTTAGAGGCCCAACGTTAACGGGCGGTGACAAGCTCGCAGGACGAACGACATGGAATAATTGCGAAGTAACAGTCGGGGACTCAGATAATAAAAGATGGAGGGTTCGCTTAACATAAAGGGCAGCAGGCTTGAGACGGACATCGGTGAACGACAAGCCGCCCTCAAGACGCGGCTTCGTAAGAACATCACAACGTAATTTAAAAATATGCCCCCGCCAAATATATCTGTTAATAAGCTGGACCATTTTTGCACCCTGCATTCGGGGAAGCGGAAACAGCTGAGCAACGTAATATACTTTACATAAAACATAAGTGTCTAATACACGCTTTTTTTGCAGTAGCGGTATCGAACGCCATGAGTGTTATAATAAAACACCTTGCAGCTTGGAAATGGCCACTTGCCAATTTTTTGCAGCCATCCGAAGAGGACAACGTTCAAGATAGATACCTAAATGAGTATAGTGTTCAACAGCTGTAACCCACGTAGCAACCACACGTTCAAAGCCCCGCAAATTCAGGAGCTTGCTTTTACGGGGATTGATACGAGAACCTGAGGCCGCAGAAAATTTATCGAGTTCCATTTTCAACTGCGGCACTTCTGCGGTGGAACGAAGCAAAACAACCAAATCATCAACATAAGCCGTTGCCGTCTGGTTAACCCCAGAGATCGTAAGACCACGAAGTGTCGAGTTGAGACGTGTGAGGAGTGGTTGAAGGGAGAGAGCATAAAGGGTCATGGATAAAGGACTACCTTGCGGGAAGCCGCGTTGAATATCAATGACCTTTGTTAGCTGGCCATTAATGTAAATCTTAGCAGAAATGCCAGTCGTCATATTCTTAAGTACCAGCAGCGCCTGTTCATTAAAACCGAGCCGGTGCAGCAGAAGCTCTAAAAACGAATGGGACACACGATCAAAGGCCTTACTAAAATCAACAAATAAAAGCGCACAGGAAATATTGGTGACAGCGACAATCGACACGACATCACGATACCCCGCCAGAGACGTCAATATGGAGCGCCCTGGAAAGCAGCTTTGACAAGGAGGTATCACTGGTGTAAGCAAGAGGGATAGACGTGCATTAACAGCCCTAGCGGCCGTCTTATAGTCAAAATTTAAAAGGGTTAAAGGACGAAAGTCACTAGCTGTCTTCAAACCAGCAGATTTTGGTATCAGGACAACCGTACCTCTCTTGAAATTGGCTGGAATTGTGCCACCATTCAAGATTTCATTCACAATATCCGTAAAAACAGGCCCTATAATAGGCCAAAACTAACAAAAAACTCCTTAGGTAGGCCATCAGGACCAGGAGAATTGTGAGATGCTGAACAAGCAATGAAAGCTGAAATTTCGTCTGCAGTAAAAGGAGCTAAAAATTTCGCATTATGGTCCTCTGTTAAAACTGGTGGGATAGCAGTTAAAATCTCGTCAACATCAATCGGATCAGAATCAGCCGCAGTATATAACGTCTCATAGTAGCAGGTAAGTTCATGGGTTATTTGATTCTGTAAGGTAAGCCGGCGACCATCAGCTGCCATAAGGCCGTCAATCAATACACGTCGACGGTTCTTGTGGTGACGAAACAGATGGTACATAGAAGTCATTTCATGTGCTAACGTGGACGGTGGTTTAGATTTAATCTTCAATCCTTCCATCTGAAGCCCCTTAATACTAAGAAGCTTGGCCTTAATTTTCCGAATCTCAGAAAGGTGGGCACATGTCATTGTAGAATTATCATAAAGTTCGCGAAGCACCGAATAGTAATACTCAAAAGTCAGTTTCAGATCTCGCGCTCTATTATAACTGTAGGACATTAAAGTGCGACGTAGTTTTGGCTTCACACAGTGGATCCACCAATGAAGCTTAGACGGATAGTATCGCAGAGAACGTAAACAAATGTCCCACGCCGTCTGTATTAGAGGTTCGATGTCAGGGTCATCGAGCAAGGAGACATTTAATTTCCACAGCGGCCTATAAAGTTTAAGAGGTTGACGCTCCAAATTAATTATAACAGCAAGGGCACAATGATCCGTAAAACTTGCTGGAATAACATCTATATCTAAAACAGAAACACTAAGGGGATCAGAAATATACAATCGGTCAAGTCGACTACTTGAGGTGGCAGTAAAAAAATGTAAATTTAACTAAAGTGGGGTGTTTAACCTCCCACGCATCGCGTAGTCGTAATTGACGTACAAGAGAACGTAGCTCGAAACAATAATTAAAATGAGGGGATTGGTCTTTAGCTTGTAACACACAATTAAAATCGCCCCCCAATATCAAGGTCGCCGGATTTTTTCGTAGAAGGTAAATCAGATCCTCTTTATAAAAACGAGACCTTTCCTGCCGCTTGCTAGAACCAGAGGGGGCGTAAATGTTAACCAAGGTCGTGTCAAATAACCGACAACCAATGCCCCGTCCCGAGTCTAAAAGCTCAATTTCGGTAACGGGGATACCGTCACGAATTAGGAAAGCAGTACCTGCAGAAAACTCAGGTGCAAAATTTATAATAGTACGAAAACCAGGAACAAACAGGTGTGCAACGGAGACTTCCTGCAGGAAAACAATATCAGCTGCAGAGTCATAAATAAACTGCTGCAGAGACGCTAACTTCAGAGCAGATTGAATGCCATTTATATTTAAGGTAATAAACGTGTACGCCTGCAACATCAACCAAAAAATGAGAAATGAACCCAAATTACACCACACTAGAAGCAACTACATCCATAACATCAACATCAGACATGTCAGAGAGTGATTGTCCAGAATCAACGGAATCAGAGTCGTCTTTCGCATGCTTATGTTTCTTCCGCACCGCGTGGAGATTGGAGGGCACTTTCACCCGACGACGTATCTGATGCACACCAGATTCAAGAGCAGGCGGAGTGGGGGGTTCGAGATCAGGCACGTCAACCAAAGCGTCCGAAGGATTAGCAGGGCGAGAGGAGTCAGAAGGAGGAGCCATCAAGGGAAAACTGCATCAGGAACATCGGCACCGGTTTCAGAATGTGTAGGTATTGGAAGTGTAGGAGGTGGTAAGATAGGTTTGGAGTCTGCTAATGCGGAGCGCGCAGTTCTAGGAGCGGTTTTCCGACAAACAGCCGTCTCCACCGAAGTGTCGTCAACATGTTGTGATGCCTGTGGCGGTGGGGATGTCAACAACACCTCGACCGAATGTTGTGGCTCTTGCGCCGACGGCCTGGCAGCAAGTTTGACGTCATCAGGCAAAGCAGGAGGCACAGCGGGAACAGAATCCGAAACAGGCATGGGAGATTCTGGAATTCTCTCATCAGATTCGCAAACCGGCTGCGAAACAGCATCTTCGTCATCAGTGCTACCGGTATCACTAGCACGACGGCGTTTGTTGTTGGTAACAGACGGAATCGGTATAGGAGCAGCCGATACGTCTGGGCGAGTGGGTAGCGGAGGAAAACCTGCATCAGGGGAGGGTGACACCTGTTGTGAAGAAGCTACTGCAGGAGGCAGATAGGAAACAGTAGAGGAAGCTGCTGGCACAAGATCGGCAACCGTTAATTTGCGGCGCTGTGCTAGGCCATTTTTAAGCACAAATACCCGCTTAGGGCAATTAGCTCGAACATGACCATGTTCATTACATAGGAAACATGTACCAAGCTGTCCCTCATATGTAAGATGTACACGATAACCGCATACAACCAGATGGGACGGTATATTAGACTTAATATGCATTTCAACTGATCTGACACCATTATAACATTGCAGCTTATGTTGTGCAGACCAACGTTCATTTCGAATTGACCGAACAGTACCATAACCAAGCAAAGCTTCCTGAAGATAGCTGTTGTCAACTTCAGGAGGTGAATTATAAACCCGAACTTTGGTATACGTAATTTCAGCATTTGAGACAGTAACACTGCTAACAGAACCATCCCTATGACGGAACGACACTTGCTCACCATGTTTAAGAAATATCTTATCCAGCAAAACCGGGTTCAACAATTTCACAAAAAAGCAGTGTAATTCTGTATCAAAATACGCCGTATGTACCTGGTCCGATGTAATGCCAATCGTGTCCACAATCCATTCGTGAATTTCCAACGATGTCGGTTGGACATTCCTGGTAGCCTTGTTAAACTGAAAACTGAGAGTACACTTCCGCGGAAACAACCGGGAAGCCATAACACTTAATTAATGCTGCAAAAGCCGCAATACAACGCAAGACACAAAACAAACACTCAGGCAAAGAAACAACGAAAAACAGAAGACAAAGAAACCTCACACACAGAAGGTAAATATTAACAACCCGAGGGTAACGGAGGATCGAAAACACAGCACGTCCGATCGCTGTCGCGTCTCAAGCGGACCGCTTTGGCAAAGGCTTTATCTGCGCCATTCGCCTTAATCACATCAGAGAGTAATTCTTAATAAAAGGCATGTCGCTAATTGTTCGTCATCAAAGATACTGTTTGCTATACGGCCACGACGCGCAAATGATTTCCAAAATTAGACTTCTTCCTTTGAGGATGGACCTCACGACCCTCGGTTTACTAGTCCAGTGCTCTACCACTGAGCTAAAGGGGCGCGGCCTAGCGGTACTTTTGCGTACTTCGTCCTTACGGTCGTCTGGATCATCAGACTTCAGCTGACAACACTTCATATTACCGACTAATATTTGCAGCTATGGCGACCCATTACTGCTTGGCTACACATCTGACACGTAACCGATGTCCTCTCCAAACAACAACACTTGCATTTCAGAACATGTCTTTCACACATGTCTACAAAATCACCTTCACATTCAAATACAGTTTCCTTGCGACTGACAGAGACGTAGGCAAAGTTTAAAGTTGCTATTTCCATTACATCACGTTAATCAGAAAAACAGTAATTTACATCTGCAGCGGAACAAAATTCCGTTCCGCCCAGCGTGGGGCTCGAACCCACGACCGTGAGATTAAGAGTCTCATGCTCTACCAACTTAGCTAGCCGGGCTGCTTCGGTGAATACTTGCCGGGCAGCACGTCACACAGTACTCGTTTGGGTTGGGTGGTTCCATACAGAATCTCTCCAAGTTTTCCTAACGTCACACTCGTCACGTACTTCACTTTTATTTCATAATCATTTCTGAGAGGTAAAGGAATTGCATGACATCCAGCAGAGCTAGTGGCGTCAAAATTAACACTCATACTTGATGTGACTCAAAAGGCGAACGAGTTACTTTCCGACGTTGTTTTAGATGTGCAAGTGCCAGTGGAAACTCGCGGTGACGGCACTCTGCCGACCATTTCGCTAGTTAACACCGGTCTTGTAGTGTGTGTTTCAAGCTATAGAGCATCTCCAAACAGAAAATGGTCAACAGCAACATTCAGACGGTTTCGTACTGCTCAAATGCTACATTAAAACGGTATGTTTCTTTTTCAGAACTGATAAAACACGAGCGTGACAGCATTCGAATCTGTAATCTTCAGATCCGAAGTCCGACGCCTTAACCATTAGGCCACACAGTCACTGACGACCAAGTGCAACTTGTATATGACTCATCTCGAAACGCTCACACCCCTGATAATTTGTGTTTTCGTTCTACACAGCCGCTGCCCTTGCTCTTTCCCACCCATTCGTTACATTCAACCTCTTACGTGACCGACCAAATATAGACTGGGAAAAGAGACCACACACTTTGTGCATACGGAATCGAAGGCAGGGCGTGCCTCGCCACATTTGCCACGGTGGCCATTTGCTACTTCTGCAGAAGCGGCGGCGGCGACGACGACGACGACGACGACCTCGAGAGGCTCTGACATATGTGAGAAATACATCTATAAAATGTAATTCAGACTGCCTCGTCCCACCTTATGCTGTACCGCTTTGGCAAAGGCTTTATCTGCGCCATTCGCCTTAATCACATCTGAGAGTAATTCTAAATAAAAGGCATGTCGCTAATTGTTCGTCATCAAAGATACTGTTTGCTATACGGCCACGACGCGCAAATTATTTCCAAAATTCGACTTCTTCCTTTGAGGATGGACCTCACGACCCTGGGTTTACTAGTCCATTGCTCTACCACTGAGCTAAAGGGGCGAGGCCTAGCAGTACTTTTGCGTACTTCGTCCTTACGGTCGTCTGGATCATCAGACTTCAGCTGACAACACTTCATATTACCGACTAATATTTGCAGCTATGGCGACCCATTACTGCTTGGCTACACATCTGACACGTAACCGATGTCCTCTCCAAACAACAACACTTGCATTTCAGAACATGTTTTTCACACATGTCTACAAAATCACCTTCACCTTCAAATACAGTTTCCTTGCGACTGACAGAGACGTAGGCAAAGTTTAAAGTTGCTATTTCCATTACATTATGTTAATCAGAAAAACCGTAATTTACATCTGCAGCGGAACAAAATTCCGTTTCGCCCAGCGTGGGGCTCGAACCCACGACCCTGAGATTAAGAGTCTCATGCTCTACCGACTGAGCTAGCCAGGCTGCTTCGGTGAATACTTGCCGGGTAGCACGTCACACAGTACTCGTTTGGGTTGGGTGGTCCCATACAGAATCTCTCCATGCTGCCTAATGTTTTCCTAACGTCACACTCGTCACGTACTTCACTTTCATTTCATAATCATTTCTGAGAGGTAAAGGAATTGCATGACAACCTGCAGAGCTAGTGGCGTCAAAATTAACACTCATACTTGATGTGACTCAAAAGGCGAACGAGTTACTTTCCGACGTTGTTTTAGTTGTGCAAGTGCCAGTGGAAACTCGCGGTGACGGCACTCTGCCGACCATTTCGCTAGTTAACACCGGTCTTGTAGTGTGTGTTTCAAGCTCAAGAGCATCTCCAAGCAGAAAATGGTCAACAGCAACATTCAGACGGTTTCGTACTGCTCAAATGCTACATTAAAACGGTATGTTTCTTTTTCAGAACTGATAAAACACGAGCGTGACAGCATTCGAACCCGTAATCTTCAGATCCGAAGTCCGACGCCTTATCCATTAGGCCACACAGTCACTGACAACCAAGTGCAACTTGTATATGACTCATCTCGAAACGCTCACACCCCTGATAATTTGTGTTTTCGTTCTACACAGCCGCTGCCCTTGCTCTTTCCCACCCATTCGTTACATTCAACCTCTTACGTGACCGACCAAATATAGACTGGGAAACAAGACCACACACTTTGTGCATACGGAATCGAAGGCAGGGCGTGCCTCGCCGCATTTGGCACGATGGCCATTTGCTACTTCTGCAGAAGCGGCGGCGGCGACGACGACGACGACGACGACGACCGCGAGAGGCTCTGACATATGTGAGAAATACATCTATAAAATGTAATTCAGACTGCCTCGTCCCACCTTATGCTGTACCGCTTTGGCAAAGGCTTTATCTGCGCCATTCGCCTTAATCACATCTGAGAGTAATTCTTAATAAAAGGCATGCCGCTAATTGTTCGTCATCACAGATACTGTATGCTATACGGCCACGACGCGCAACTGATTTCCAAAATTCGACTTCTTCCTTTGAGGATGGAACTCACGAACCCTGGTTTACTAGTCCAGTGCTCTACCACTGAGCAAAAGGAGCGCGGCATAGCGGTACTTTTGCGTACTTCGTCCTTACGGTCGTGTGGATCATCAGACTTCAGCTGTCAACACTTCATATTACCGACTAATATTTGCAGCTATGGCGACCCATTTCTGCTTGGCTACACATCTGACATGTAACCGATGTCCTCTCCAAACAACAACACTTGCATTTCAGAACATGTCTTTCACACATGTCTACAAAATCACCTTCACCTTCAAATACAGTTTCCTTGCGACTGACAGAGACGTAGGCAAAGTTTAAAGTTGCTATTTCCATTACATCACGTTAATCAGAAAAACGGTAATTTACATCTGCAGCGGAACAAAATTTCGTTCCGCCCAGCGTGGGGCCGAACCCACGACCCTGAGATTAAGAGTCTCATGCTCTACCGACTGAGCTAGCAGGGCTGCTTCGGTGAATACTTGCCGGGCAGCACGTCACACAGTACTCGTTTGGGTTGGGTGGTCCCATACAGAATCTCTCCATGCTGCCTAATGTTTTCCTAACGTCACACTCGTCACGTACTTCACTTTTATTTCATAATCATTTCTGAGAGGTAAAGGAATTGCATGACAACCTGCAGAGCTAGTGGCGTCAAAATTAACACTCATACTTGATGTGACTCAAAAGGCGAACGAGTTACTTTCCGACGTTGTTTTAGATGTGCAAGTGCCAGTGGAAACTCGCGGTGACGGCACTCTGCCGACCATTTCGCTAGTTAACACCGGTCTTGTAGTGTGTGTTTCAAGCTCAAGAGCATCTCCAAGCAGAAAATGGTCAACAGCAACATTCAGACGGTTTCGTACTGCTCAAATGCTACATTAAAACGGTATGTTCCTTTTTCAGAACTGATAAAACACGAGCGTGACAGCATTCGAACCTGTAATCTTCAGATCCGAAGTCCGACGCCTTATCCATTAGGCCACTCAGTCACTGACAACCAAGTGCAACTTGTATATGACTCATCTCGAAACGCTCACACCCCCGATAATTTGTGTTTTCGTTCTACACAGCCGCTGCCCTTGCTCTTTCCCACCCATTCGTTACATTCAACCTCTTACGTGACCGACCAAATATAGACTGGGAAACAAGACCACACACTTTGTGCATACGGAATCGAAGGCAGGGCGTGCCTCGCCGCATTTGCCACGATGGCCATTTGCTACTTCTGCAGAAGCGGCGGCGGCGACGACGACGACGACCGCGAGAGGCTCTCACACATCTATAAAATGTAATTCAGACTGCCTTGTCCCACCTTATGCTGTACCGCTTTGGCAAAGGCTTTATCTGCGCCATTCGCCTTAATCACATCTGAGAGTGATTCTTAATAAATGGCATGTCGCTAATTGTTCGTCATCACAGATACTGTTAGCTATACGGCCACGACGCGCAACTGATTTCCAAAATTCGTCTTCCTCCTCTGAGTGTGAGAACTCACGACCTCTGTTTTACTAGACCAGTGCTCTACCACATTTTTTTTTTTTAGTTTTAGCTTTTTATTTCTTTTAGGACCCCTGGTCTAGTACACCAGTGCTCTACCACTTTTTGTTTTTTTTGTTAACATCTTTTTCTTGTTGTTTCATATTATTTTTCCTTTCTTTTTTTTTGTATTACTTGATATGCCATTGTTTAAAATTTAGGGGTGACAATACTACGGCGTCGTACTTTCCCCTACATCTCGGTTCTTGGTCTCACGTTTGTTTTTCTTGTTCGTCCTAAAAATCCACGAAAACTTCAGTCCAGGTTTAGAAAAGTAGTTTACAGAAAGGTGGCAAATCCAGAAACAGTATATAGGAAATCGGCTAACACAGGCGACCTTAGCCAACACCCTCCCTTTCAAATGTCAGGCTAAGCATATTTGCAAAATCTTCACGGAGTCCTGGCATGCGCAATCGGTTCCAGTAAGCAGTAAGAATGTACTGTCGAAACGTTAGGTGTTCATCCTCTTCATGACAACTAATAACAAAATGTACGAAGTGTCCAAGCAACCACATAACGGTATTGAGCTTCGTTCGCGGATAAAAGGAAGAATCGGGCCGTACGATGACGTCAATGGTATAAGCGGTTTCGGCAGTCCTAGTGACAAAAGCCAGTTGTTTCCTGAGCCAAATCCAATTAGCAAGGTGCCCACTGCAGGTGGATCGATGCTCAAGTGTGTCCAGGAGACCACACCGAGTGCAGTTGTCCGTGTCAGAAAGACCAATACGGTGCAGTCGTACGTTGGTGGGGACCAAACCATTAACTACCCTACACCACGTGGACGCCACAGCCATAGTGTGGATCGGCAGACTAACATTCTTCCAGAGGCTCTTCCAGGACACTGATGGAGACGCCAGTTCGATTGGATTGGGACCGGCCAGCCCCTCCCAACGGGCAATCAAGCTCTTGGTCGTTGGCACCGGTCGTCGCAAGAAGACGTCACCGAGGTAACTAACCGCAATATAAAATTCCCGGACGTGTTTCAACTTAAAATTGAGGCGACCGACGGCGACAGGTGGAGCAAGGCTCTTCGGACGCACAACAGTGAAAAGTCTGGATGTAATTGAAGTCACTTCTTGCGTAACAATTAGAGTCGTACGGCGGACGTACAAGGCAGATGCCTTGCGAGTAATGTCAGTGAGGCCCAAGCCTCCGGAGATACGCGGTTTCGTCATAACCTCGTAACGCAACTTGAATAGATGACCCTTCCATATAAACCTGCTAGACAATTGGCGCAACCGTTTCGCCACCATAATGGGAAGGGGGAACAGTTGAGCAACATAATAGGCTTTACATAACACGTATGTGTCTAAAATTCTGATTTTTTGCAAAATGGTAGCAGAGCGCTGCTCATGGACCATCAGAGCCCCCTGTATCTTCTCGGTGACAGATTTCCAATTAAGAGCTGCCATTTTTATAGGACACCGATCAATGGTAATCCCCAATGACGTATGGCGATCGACAAAAGTGGCCCAAGGAACATCAGCATCGCGAAACCCTCGAATATCAAGGAACTTACACTTACCCTGATTAAGACGCGCTCCAGAGACACAACAGTATGCATCGACTGCCCCTTTCAACAATGTGATATCATCACGTTGACGGAGGAGAACAACGACATCGTCCGCGTACGCCTTAACAGTGAGCTTCCCACCAGAGAGGGTCATACCCTGAAGCTTGAAAGCAAGAGTCCGAAGCAGCGGTTCCAGGGACAATATGAATAGCGACATAGAGAGCGGACTACCCTGAGGTACTCCTCGGCGGATAGCAAAGGGCGGCGTCAGCTGCCCATTGACTGACACCCGAGCAGTTATTCCCCTATACAAATTACCAAGAACACCACGTGATGAAGCGTTAAAACCTATTGTATCTAAAACATGATCTAAAAACACATGACTGACGTGATCAAAAGCCTTATAAAAGTCGAGGAAAACAAAGGCTCAATGAACGTTTGTAACCGCCGCAACCGAGACAACATCCCGATATTCGGCTACTGGGGTCAGAATAGATCTACCAGGAAAACAACATTGATGTGCATCAATCACACCCCGAAGCAGTGAAGACAATCGACTATTGAGTGCTCTAGCAGCTGTCTTGTAATCAAAGTTCAGCAATGTGAGCGGACGAAGATGGGCAGTAGATAAACGACCAGTGGACTTCGGAATTAAAACAATTTTACCTACTTTAAAATCGGCAGGCACATCCATCCCCCTGACAATCTCATATAAAATCTGCGTAAAAGTGCCACCCAAAAGAGGCCAAAAACGGAGATAAAATTCTTTTGGCAGGCCGTCTGGACCCGGCGATTTACCGGACGGAGAGTGAGCAATAAAATCAAAAACATCATCTACCTGCAACTCCCGGAGAAAGTCGCCGTTCGCGTCAGGCGTGATCGTCGCAGGAAGATCCTCAAGGACATCATCAGAAAGTGACGCACCAGAATCATCGGCAGAATAGAGACTAGCGTAATACTGATGAAGAGCACGAGTCATATCCTCCTGTGCAATAAGCTGTCGTCCATCATCCACCATAAGAGAAGAGATGAAGGAGCGATGACGTCGAGTCTGATGCCGCAGCAGGTGGTACAAAGAAGTCAGTTCACCTTCAACAAGAGAGTGAGGTTTCGACTTTACTCGCAGACCATCCAACTGTCGTCGTTTGAGGGTTAAGAGCTTGGCTTTAATACGACGAACATCATGGATCCGCAGAGGAGAAGGACCCACCGCGTCATACAGTTCACGCAGGACAGAGTAGTAAAATTCATACGTGTTCTTAAAATCACGCGCCCTTGCGGCACAGTAAAAAATCAAAGTCTGACGAATCTTGGGCTTGGCAAACGCAGTCCACCAAACGAGCAAGGAGGGGTAACGCGGGACGGAGCGAAGACATCGCTCCCACACGGCACTTACAACTTCATCAATGGCACTGTCGGCAAGGTGGGAAACATTTAACATCCACTGGGAACGATAAAGTTTTGCTGGTTGGTGACTAAGATTTACAGTTGCAGTAAAAGCACAATGGTCAGAAAAACTAGTAGGAATAACACCGACAGAAAGAATGTTATCACATAAAAAATCAGAGAAGTAGAATCTGTCGAGTCTACTGCATGAGGACGCGGTAAAATACGTAAATTTCACCAGGGTTGGATATTTGTGTTCCCAAACATCACGCAGGTGCATCGTACGAACCAAGTCATGTAAATCTCGGCAATAATTAAAATTGGGGGACTGGTCTTCAGGGCGTAAAACACAATTAAAATCGCCTCCGAGCAGGAGACTCCGAGGACTCTTGCGCAAAAGATAAATAAGCTCTTCCTTATAAAAGCGCGATCGAGCCACAGTGCGACCCGAACCAGAGGGGGCATATAAAACAACTAGGTGGAGATCAAAAAGACGACAACCAATCCCACGGCCAGAGTCAAGGAATTCAATGTCAGTAATAGGAATACCTTCTGGAAAGAAAAGAGCAGTTCCTGTTGAATTCTCCGGTGCGACATTAAAAACAGTTTGAAATCCAGGTAGAGAGAGATCAGAAAACAATACTTCCTGCAAAAATACTACGTCCGCACAGGAGTCGTAAAGAAACTGCCGCAAAGAGGCAATGCGAACGTCGGACTGAATACGGTTAACATTTAAGGTAAGAAAGGTGTATGCTTGAACCATGGAGAGAAAAGCGAGGGAAGAAATCACCTACACCGACGCATCAACATCACAGTCCATAGCAGGGGAGACGGAGGCATCCGAGGGAGGGGGACTGCTACCCCCTTCCGCGGATCCCTTACGTTTCGGTTTTTTACGAACCGCATTGACGTTCGGCTGAACGCGCAACTTGCGTCGGCTTACGGGCAAGGAAGCGGCAGCCGCCGATGACGTAGGAGGGTCAAGTTCTGTATCTGACAACACCCGCGCCGGTCCACAGTCAGGGTCCGGGGTCGCGGGGGAAACATCCGACGAAACGGACTGGTCTACACCAGTATTAGCTTCCGGCAAACATGGACTACACGGAGGCGAAACGTGAGCAGGAAGCTCAGAAACTGCTAAGTTGGAAGGAAGCGGAGCAGCTCCGCTGGCAGAGGTGTGGGGCAGCGAAGCAGGAAGTTGTTGCCGCTCAACTTGTTGTGACAACGAAGTCGGTTCGGAAGGCGGCGCCAACAGGTCCGACCGACGAGCCGACTCGAGAGAAGCCGCGTCGGAAGCCGGAGGGGCGTCAGCAGCCGCTACCGGAACAGCTACTTCTGGGGAAATGGGAGCATCTACACTACTCTGTGGCTCGGAGGATGTCGGTCTCTCGGATTGGGGCATCTCGGGGAGATCCTCATCCGTACTATTTCCATCTTGTGCGCGACGCCGTTTATTATTCAAAAGCGGCACACCCACCTGAGGAACCGACGGAACAACATCAGATTTGGCACGTAAAGGAGGAAATTCTGTGTGAGGGGCGTGCACAACCTGCGGCTGGGCGCTACTACCACTGGACTGTTCGACACCAAGAGCAGAACCACCTGCAACGAGGTCAGCGACCGTTAACTTGCGACGCTGTTCGAGAGAATTTATTAACACAAAAACCCTCCGCGGACAGTTGGTACGCACGTGGCCACTCTCATTACACAAAAAACAGGTGCCAACCTGACCACTATATGTTACATGGACACGATATCCACCGATCTGCAGGTGCGAGGGAATATTCTGCTTCACGTGCATTTCGACGGAACGAATGCCACTGTAACACTGCAGACGATGTTGGCTGGACCAGCGTTCAAGGCGAATACTCTTAACATCACCATACTTGAGTAAACCTTCCTTAAGATACACATTATCCACCTCCGGCGGAAGGTTGTAAACACGAACACTGGTGTACGTAATGGAAGCATTTGAAAGCAGTACGGTACTGACAGAATCATCCCGATGCCGAAAGAGAACCTGATGACCAAATTTGGAAATAATTTTATCAACCTGAAGGGGGTCCATAAATTTAACAAAGAAAACATAGAGTTCTGTATCAAAATAAGCAGTGTGCACCTGATCCGAATTAATGCCAAATGTATCTACTAACCAATCATGAATCTCAAGGGAACTAGGTTGCACATGGCGGGTGGACTTGTCGAAAGCAAAACTAACTGTAGCCTGACGAGGAATAACCTGAGACGACATTTTCAAAAACTACGCGGTCTAAACCGCTACACAAAAAACACTGAAATACACACAGAAAATAACACAAGGAACGAAACAACGACGGAGAAAAACTTACAGAAGGTACAACACAACACGTAAACAAACGATATCCCACTATACGTAACACTACGGCGGAGCGGAAGACTAGGCACGTCCACACTGCACGGCGTCTGAAGCGGAACTGTCACTGAGCTAAAGAGGAGAGGCCTAGCGGTACTCTTGCGTACTTCGTCCTTACGGTCGTCTGGATCATAGGACTTGAGCTGACAACACTTCATATTACCGACTAATATTTGCAGCTATGGCGACCCATTACTGCTTGGCTACACATCTGACACGTAACCGATGTCCTCTCCAAACAACAACACTTGCATTTCAGAACATGTCTTTCACACATGTCTACAAAATCACCTTCACCTTCAAATACAGCGTCCTTGCGACTGACAGAGACGTAGGCAAAGTTTAAAGTTGCTATTTCCATTACATCACGTTAATCAGAAAAACGGTAATTTACATCTGCAGCGGAACAAAATTCCGTTCTGCCCAACGTGGGGCTCGAACCCACGACCCTGAGATTAAGAGACTCATACTCTACCGACTGAGCTAACCGGGCTGCTTCGGTGAATACTTACCGGGCAGCACGTCACACAGTACTCGTTTGGGTTGGGTGGTCCCATACAGAATCTCTCCATGCTGCCTAATGTTTTCCTAACGTCACACTCGTCACGTACTTCACTTTTATTTCATAATCATTTCTGAGAGGTAAAGGAATTGCATGACAACCTGCAGAGCTAGTGGCGTCAAAATTAACACTCATACTTGATGTGACTCAAAAGGCGAACGAGTTACTTTCCGACGTTGTTTTAGATGTGCAAGTGCCAGTGGAAACTCGCGGTGACGGCACTCTGCCGACCATTTCGCTAGTTAACACCGGTCTTGTAGTGTGTGTTTCAAGCTCAAGAGCATCTCCAAGCAGAAAATGGTCAACAGCAACATTCAGACGGTTTCGTACTGCTCAAATGCTACATTAAAACGGTATGTTTCTTTTTTAGAACTGATAAAACACGAGCGTGACAGCATTCGAACCTGTAATCTTCAGATCCGAAGTCCGACGCCTTATCCATTAGGCCACACAGTCACTGACGACCAAGTGCAACTTGTATATGACTCATCTCGAAACGCTCACACCACTGATAATTTGTGTTTTCGTTCTACACAGCCGCTGCCCTTGTTCTTTCCCACCCATTCGTTACATTCAACCTCTTATGTGACCGACCAAATATAGACTGGGAAACAAGACCACACACTTTGTGCATACGGAATCGAAGGCAGGGCGTGCCTCGCCGCATTTGCCACGATGGCCATTTGCTACTTCTGCAGAAGCGGCGGCGGCGACGAGGACGACCGCGTGAGGCTCTGACATATATTTGAGAAATACATCTATAAAATGTAATTCAGACTGCCTCGTCCCACCTTATGCTGTACCGCTTTGGCAAAGGCTTTATCTGCGCCATTCGCCTTAATCACATCTGAGAGTAATTCTTAATAAAAGGCATGTCGCTAATTGTTAGTCATCACAGATACTGTTAGCTATACGGCCACGACGCGCAACTGATTTCCAAAATTCGACTTTTTCCTTTGAGGATGGAACTCACGACCCTTGGTTTACTAGTCTAGTGCTCTACCACAGAGCTAAATGGGCACGGCCTAGCGGTACTTTTGCGTACTTCGTCCTTACGGTCGTCTGGATCATCAGACTTCAGCTGACAACACTTCATATTACCGACTAATATTTGCAGCTATGGCGACCCATTACTGCTTGGCTACACATCTGACACGTAACCGATGTCCTCTCCAAACAACAACACTTGCATTTCAGAACATGTCTTTCACACATGTCTACAAAATCACCTTCACCTTCAAATACAGTTTCCTTGCGACTGACAGAGACGTAGGCAAAGTTTAAAGTTGCTATTTCCATTACATCACGTTAATCATAAAAACGGTAATTTACATCTGCAGCGGAACAAAATTCCGTTCCGCCCAGCGTGGGGGTCGAACCCATGACCCTGAGATTAAGAGTCTCATGCTCTACCGACAGAGCTAGCCGGGCTGCTTCGGTGAATACTTGCCGGGCAGCACGTCACACAGTACTCGTTTGGGTTGGGTGGTCCCATACAGAATCTCTCCATGCTGCCTAATGTTTTCCTAACGTCACACTCGTCACGTACTTCACTTTTATTTCATAATCATTTCTGAGAGGTAAAGGAATTGCATGACAACCTGCAGAGCTAGTGGCGTCAAAATTAACACTCATACTTGATGTGACTCAAAAGGCGAACGAGTTACTTTCCGACGTTGTTTTAGATGTGCAAGTGCCAGTGGAAACTCGCGGTGACGGCACTCTGCCGACCATTTCGCTAGTTAACACAGGTCTTGTAGTGTGTGTTTCAAGCTCAAGAGCATCTCCAAGCAGAAAATGGTCAACAGCAACATTCAGACGGTTTCGTACTGCTCAAATGCTACATTAAAACGGTATGTTTCTTTTTCAGAACTGATAAAACACGAGCGTGACAGCATTCGAACCTGTAATCTTCAGATCCGAAGTCCGACGCCTTATCCATTAGGCCACACAGTCACTGACGACCAAGTGCAACTTGTATATGACTCATCTCGAAACGCTCACACCCCTGATAATTTGTGTTTTCGTTCTACACAGCCGCTGCCCTTGCTCTTTCCCACCCATTCGTTACATTCAACCTCTTACGTGACCGACCAAATATAGACTGGGAAACAAGACCACACACTTTGTGCATACGGATTCGAAGGCAGGGCGTGCCTCGCCGCATTTGCCACGATGGCCATTTGCTACTTCTGCAGAAGCGGCGGCGGCGACGACGACGACGACGACGACGACGACGACGACGACCGCGAGAAGCTCTGACATATGTGAGAAATACATCTTTAAAATGTAATTCAGACTGCCTCGTCCCACCTTATGCTGTACCGCTTTGGCAAAGGCTTTATCTGCGCCATTCGCCTTAATCACATCTGAGAGTAATTCTTAACAAAAGGCATGTCGCTAATTGTTCGTCATCACAGATACTGTTAGCTATACGGCCACGACGCGCAACTGATTTCCAAAATTCGACTTCTTCCTTTGAGGATGGAACTCACGACCCTTGGTTTACTAGTCCAGTGCGCTACCACTGAGCTAAATGGGCGCGGCCTAGCGGTACTTTTGCGTACTTCGTCCTTACGGTCGTCTGGATCATCAGACTTCAGCTGACAACACTTCATATTACCGACTAATATTTGCAGCTATGGCGACCCATTACTGCTTGGCTACACATCTGACACGTAACCGATGTCCTCTCCAAACAACAACACTTGCATTTCAGAACATGTCTTTCTCACATGTCTACAAAATCACCTTCACCTTCAAATACAGTTTCCTTGCGACTGACAGAGACGTAGGCAAATTTTAAAGTTGCTATTTCCATTACATCACGTTAATCAGAAAAACAATAATTTACATCTGCAGCGGAACAAAATTCTGTTCCACCCAGTGTGGGGCTCGAACCCACGACCCTGAGATTAAGAGTCTCATGCTCTACCGACTGAGCTAGCCGGGCTGCTTCGGTGAATGCTTGCCGGGAAGCACGTCACACAGTACTCGTTTGGGTTGGGTGGTCCCATACAGAATCTCTCCATGCTGCCTAATGTTTTCCTAACGTCACACTCGTCACGTACTTCACTTTTATTTCATAATCATTTCTGAGAGGTAAAGGAATTGCATGACAACCTGCAGAGCTAGTGGCGTCAAAATTAACACTCGTACTTGATGTGACTCAAAAGGCGAACGAGTTACTTTCCGACGTTGTTTTAGATGTGCAAGTGCCAGTGGAAACTCGCGGTGTCGGCACTCTGCCGACCATTTCGCTAGTTAACACAGGTCTTGTAGTGTGTGTTTCAAGCTCAAGAGCATCTCCAAGCAGAAAATGGTCAACAGCAACATTCAGACGGTTTCGTACTGCTCAAATGCTACATTAAAACGGTATGTTTCTTTTTCAGAACTGATAAAACACGAGCGTGACAGCATTCGAACCTGTAATCTTCAGATCCGAAGACCGACGCCTTATCCATTAGGCCACACAGTCACTGACGACCAAGTGCAACTTGTATATGACTCATCTCGAAACGCTCACACCCCTGATAATTTGTGTTTTCGTTCTACACATCCGCTGCCCTTGCTCTTTCCCACCCATTCGTTACATTCAACCTCTTACGTGACCGACCAAATATAGACTGGGAAACAAGACCACACACTTTGTGCATACGGATTCGAAGGCAGGGCGTGCCTCGCCGCATTTGCCACGATGGCCATTTGCTACTTCTGCAGAAGCGGCGGCGGCGACGACGACGACGACGACGACGACGACGACGACGACCGCGAGAAGCTCTGACATATGTGAGAAATATATCTTTAAAATGTAATTCAGACTGCCTCGTCCCACCTTATGCTGTACCGCTTTGGCAAAGGCTATATCTGCGCCATTCGCCTTAATCACATCTGAGAGTAATTCTTAATAAAAGGCATGACGCTAATTGTTCGTCATCACAGATACTGTTAGCTATACGGCCACGACGCGCAACTGATTTCCAAAATTCGACTTCTTCCTTTGAGGATGGAACTCACGACCCTTGGTTTACTAGTCCAGTGCGCTACCACTGAGCTAAATGGGCGCGGCCTAGCGGTACTTTTGCGTACTTCGTCCTTACGGTCGTCTGGATCATCAGACTTCAGCTGACTACACTTCATATTACCGACTAATATTTGCAGCTATGGCGACCCATTACTGCTTGGCTACACATCTGACACGTAACCGATGTCCTCTCCAAACAACAACACTTGCATTTCAGAACATGTCTTTCTCACATGTCTACAAAATCACCTTCACCTTCAAATACAGTTTCCTTGCGACTGACAGAGACGTAGGCAAATTTTAAAGTTGCTATTTCCATTACATCACGTTAATCAGAAAAACAATAATTTACATCTGCAGCGGAACAAAATTCTGTTCCACCCAGTGTGGGGCTCGAACCCACGACCCTGAGATTAAGAGTCTCATGCTCTACCGACTGAGCTAGCCGGGCTGCTTCGGTGAATGCTTGCCGGGAAGCACGTCACACAGTACTCGTTTGGGTTGGGTGGTCCCATACAGAATCTCTCCATGCTGCCTAATGTTTTCCTAACGTCACACTCGTCACGTACTTCACTTTTATTTCATAATCATTTCTGAGAGGTAAAGGAATTGCATGACAACCTGCAGAGCTAGTGGCGTCAAAATTAACACTCGTACTTGATGTGACTCAAAAGGCGAACGAGTTACTTTCCGACGTTGTTTTAGATGTGCAAGTGCCAGTGGAAACTCGCGGTGTCGGCACTCTGCCGACCATTTCGCTAGTTAACACAGGTCTTGTAGTGTGTGTTTCAAGCTCAAGAGCATCTCCAAGCAGAAAATGGTCAACAGCAACATTCAGACGGTTTCGTACTGCTCAAATGCTACATTAAAACGGTATGTTTCTTTTTCAGAACTGATAAAACACGAGCGTGACAGCATTCGAACCTGTAATCTTCAGATCCGAAGACCGACGCCTTATCCATTAGGCCACACAGTCACTGACGACCAAGTGCAACTTGTATATGACTCATCTCGAAACGCTCACACCCCTGATAATTTGTGTTTTCGTTCTACACATCCGCTGCCCTTGCTCTTTCACACCCATTCGTTACATTCAACCTCTTACGTGACCGACCAAATATAGACTGGGAAACAAGACCACACACTTTGTGCATACGGATTCGAAGGCAGGGCGTGCCTCGCCGCATTTGCCACGATGGCCATTTGCTACTTCTGCAGAAGCGGCGGCGGCGGCGACGACGACGACGACGACGACGACGACGACGACCGCGAGAAGCTCTGACATATGTGAGAAATATATCTTTAAAATGTAATTCAGACTGCCTCGTCCCACCTTATGCTGTACCGCTTTGGCAAAGGCTATATCTGCGCCATTCGCCTTAATCACATCTGAGAGTAATTCTTAATAAAAGGCATGTCGCTAATTGTTCGTCATCACAGATACTGTTTGCTATACGGCCACGACGCGCAACTGATTTCCAAAATTCGAATTTTTCCTTTGAGGATGGAACTCATGACCCTTGGTTTACTAGTCCAGTGCTATACCACTGAGCTAAAGAGGCGCGGCCTAGCGGCACTTTCGCGTACTTCGTCCTTACGGTCGTCTGGATCATCAGACTTCAGCTGACAACACTTCATATTACCGACTAATATTTGCAGCTATGGCGACCCATTACTGCTTGGCTACACATCTGACACGTAACCGATGTCCTCTCCAAACAACAACACTTGCATTTCAGAACATGTCTTTCACACATGTCTACAAAATCACCTTCACATTCAAATACAGTTTCCTTGCGACTGACAGAGACGTAGGCAAAGTTTAAAGTTGCTATTTCCATTACATCACGTTAATCAGAAAAACAGTAATTTACATCTGCAGCGGAACAAAATTCCGTTCCGCCCAGCGTGGGGCTCGAACCCACGACCGTGAGATTAAGAGTCTCATGCTCTACCAACTTAGCTAGCCGGGCTGCTTCGGTGAATACTTGCCGGGCAGCACGTCACACAGTACTCGTTTGGGTTGGGTGGTTCCATACAGAATCTCTCCAAGTTTTCCTAACGTCACACTCGTCACGTACTTCACTTTTATTTCATAATCATTTCTGAGAGGTAAAGGAATTGCATGACATCCAGCAGAGCTAGTGGCGTCAAAATTAACACTCATACTTGATGTGACTCAAAAGGCGAACGAGTTACTTTCCGACGTTGTTTTAGATGTGCAAGTGCCAGTGGAAACTCGCGGTGACGGCACTCTGCCGACCATTTCGCTAGTTAACACCGGTCTTGTAGTGTGTGTTTCAAGCTATAGAGCATCTCCAAACAGAAAATGGTCAACAGCAACATTCAGACGGTTTCGTACTGCTCAAATGCTACATTAAAACGGTATGTTTCTTTTTCAGAACTGATAAAACACGAGCGTGACAGCATTCGAATCTGTAATCTTCAGATCCGAAGTCCGACGCCTTAACCATTAGGCCACACAGTCACTGACGACCAAGTGCAACTTGTATATGACTCATCTCGAAACGCTCACACCCCTGATAATTTGTGTTTTCGTTCTACACAGCCGCTGCCCTTGCTCTTTCCCACCCATTCGTTACATTCAACCTCTTACGTGACCGACCAAATATAGACTGGGAAAAGAGACCACACACTTTGTGCATACGGAATCGAAGGCAGGGCGTGCCTCGCCACATTTGCCACGGTGGCCATTTGCTACTTCTGCAGAAGCGGCGGCGGCGACGACGACGACGACGACGACCTCGAGAGGCTCTGACATATGTGAGAAATACATCTATAAAATGTAATTCAGACTGCCTCGTCCCACCTTATGCTGTACCGCTTTGGCAAAGGCTTTATCTGCGCCATTCGCCTTAATCACATCTGAGAGTAATTCTAAATAAAAGGCATGTCGCTAATTGTTCGTCATCAAAGATACTGTTTGCTATACGGCCACGACGCGCAAATTATTTCCAAAATTCGACTTCTTCCTTTGAGGATGGACCTCACGACCCTGGGTTTACTAGTCCATTGCTCTACCACTGAGCTAAAGGGGCGCGGCCTAGCAGTACTTTTGCGTACTTCGTCCTTACGGTCGTCTGGATCATCAGACTTCAGCTGACAACACTTCATATTACCGACTAATATTTGCAGCTATGGCGACCCATTACTGCTTGGCTACACATCTGACACGTAACCGATGTCCTCTCCAAACAACAACACTTGCATTTCAGAACATGTCTTTCACACATGTCTACAAAATCACCTTCACCTTCAAATACAGTTTCCTTGCGACTGACAGAGACGTAGGCAAAGTTTAAAGTTGCTATTTCCATTACATTATGTTAATCAGAAAAACCGTAATTTACATCTGCAGCGGAACAAAATTCCGTTTCGCCCAGCGTGGGGCTCGAACCCACGACCCTGAGATTAAGAGTCTCATGCTCTACCGACTGAGCTAGCCAGGCTGCTTCGGTGAATACTTGCCGGGTAGCACGTCACACAGTACTCGTTTGGGTTGGGTGGTCCCATACAGAATCTCTCCATGCTGCCTAATGTTTTCCTAACGTCACACTCGTCACGTACTTCACTTTCATTTCATAATCATTTCTGAGAGGTAAAGGAATTGCATGACAACCTGCAGAGCTAGTGGCGTCAAAATTAACACTCATACTTGATGTGACTCAAAAGGCGAACGAGTTACTTTCCGACGTTGTTTTAGTTGTGCAAGTGCCAGTGGAAACTCGCGGTGACGGCACTCTGCCGACCATTTCGCTAGTTAACACCGGTCTTGTAGTGTGTGTTTCAAGCTCAAGAGCATCTCCAAGCAGAAAATGGTCAACAGCAACATTCAGACGGTTTCGTACTGCTCAAATGCTACATTAAAACGGTATGTTTCTTTTTCAGAACTGATAAAACACGAGCGTGACAGCATTCGAACCTGTAATCTTCAGATCCGAAGACCGACGCCTTATCCATTAGGCCACACAGTCACTGACGACCAAGTGCAACTTGTATATGACTCATCTCGAAACGCTCACACCCCTGATAATTTGTGTTTTCGTTCTACACATCCGCTGCCCTTGCTCTTTCACACCCATTCGTTACATTCAACCTCTTACGTGACCGACCAAATATAGACTGGGAAACAAGACCACACACTTTGTGCATACGGATTCGAAGGCAGGGCGTGCCTCGCCGCATTTGCCACGATGGCCATTTGCTACTTCTGCAGAAGCGGCGGCGGCGGCGACGACGACGACGACGACGACGACGACGACGACCGCGAGAAGCTCTGACATATGTGAGAAATATATCTTTAAAATGTAATTCAGACTGCCTCGTCCCACCTTATGCTGTACCGCTTTGGCAAAGGCTATATCTGCGCCATTCGCCTTAATCACATCTGAGAGTAATTCTTAATAAAAGGCATGTCGCTAATTGTTCGTCATCACAGATACTGTTTGCTATACGGCCACGACGCGCAACTGATTTCCAAAATTCGAATTTTTCCTTTGAGGATGGAACTCATGACCCTTGGTTTACTAGTCCAGTGCTATACCACTGAGCTAAAGAGGCGCGGCCTAGCGGCACTTTCGCGTACTTCGTCCTTACGGTCGTCTGGATCATCAGACTTCAGCTGACAACACTTCATATTACCGACTAATATTTGCAGCTATGGCGACCCATTACTGCTTGGCTACACATCTGACACGTAACCGATGTCCTCTCCAAACAACAACACTTGCATTTCAGAACATGTCTTTCACACATGTCTACAAAATCACCTTCACATTCAAATACAGTTTCCTTGCGACTGACAGAGACGTAGGCAAAGTTTAAAGTTGCTATTTCCATTACATCACGTTAATCAGAAAAACAGTAATTTACATCTGCAGCGGAACAAAATTCCGTTCCGCCCAGCGTGGGGCTCGAACCCACGACCGTGAGATTAAGAGTCTCATGCTCTACCAACTTAGCTAGCCGGGCTGCTTCGGTGAATACTTGCCGGGCAGCACGTCACACAGTACTCGTTTGGGTTGGGTGGTTCCATACAGAATCTCTCCAAGTTTTCCTAACGTCACACTCGTCACGTACTTCACTTTTATTTCATAATCATTTCTGAGAGGTAAAGGAATTGCATGACATCCAGCAGAGCTAGTGGCGTCAAAATTAACACTCATACTTGATGTGACTCAAAAGGCGAACGAGTTACTTTCCGACGTTGTTTTAGATGTGCAAGTGCCAGTGGAAACTCGCGGTGACGGCACTCTGCCGACCATTTCGCTAGTTAACACCGGTCTTGTAGTGTGTGTTTCAAGCTATAGAGCATCTCCAAACAGAAAATGGTCAACAGCAACATTCAGACGGTTTCGTACTGCTCAAATGCTACATTAAAACGGTATGTTTCTTTTTCAGAACTGATAAAACACGAGCGTGACAGCATTCGAATCTGTAATCTTCAGATCCGAAGTCCGACGCCTTAACCATTAGGCCACACAGTCACTGACGACCAAGTGCAACTTGTATATGACTCATCTCGAAACGCTCACACCCCTGATAATTTGTGTTTTCGTTCTACACAGCCGCTGCCCTTGCTCTTTCCCACCCATTCGTTACATTCAACCTCTTACGTGACCGACCAAATATAGACTGGGAAAAGAGACCACACACTTTGTGCATACGGAATCGAAGGCAGGGCGTGCCTCGCCACATTTGCCACGGTGGCCATTTGCTACTTCTGCAGAAGCGGCGGCGGCGACGACGACGACGACGACGACCTCGAGAGGCTCTGACATATGTGAGAAATACATCTATAAAATGTAATTCAGACTGCCTCGTCCCACCTTATGCTGTACCGCTTTGGCAAAGGCTTTATCTGCGCCATTCGCCTTAATCACATCTGAGAGTAATTCTAAATAAAAGGCATGTCGCTAATTGTTCGTCATCAAAGATACTGTTTGCTATACGGCCACGACGCGCAAATTATTTCCAAAATTCGACTTCTTCCTTTGAGGATGGACCTCACGACCCTGGGTTTACTAGTCCATTGCTCTACCACTGAGCTAAAGGGGCGCGGCCTAGCAGTACTTTTGCGTACTTCGTCCTTACGGTCGTCTGGATCATCAGACTTCAGCTGACAACACTTCATATTACCGACTAATATTTGCAGCTATGGCGACCCATTACTGCTTGGCTACACATCTGACACGTAACCGATGTCCTCTCCAAACAACAACACTTGCATTTCAGAACATGTCTTTCACACATGTCTACAAAATCACCTTCACCTTCAAATACAGTTTCCTTGCGACTGACAGAGACGTAGGCAAAGTTTAAAGTTGCTATTTCCATTACATTATGTTAATCAGAAAAACCGTAATTTACATCTGCAGCGGAACAAAATTCCGTTTCGCCCAGCGTGGGGCTCGAACCCACGACCCTGAGATTAAGAGTCTCATGCTCTACCGACTGAGCTAGCCAGGCTGCTTCGGTGAATACTTGCCGGGTAGCACGTCACACAGTACTCGTTTGGGTTGGGTGGTCCCATACAGAATCTCTCCATGCTGCCTAATGTTTTCCTAACGTCACACTCGTCACGTACTTCACTTTCATTTCATAATCATTTCTGAGAGGTAAAGGAATTGCATGACAACCTGCAGAGCTAGTGGCGTCAAAATTAACACTCATACTTGATGTGACTCAAAAGGCGAACGAGTTACTTTCCGACGTTGTTTTAGTTGTGCAAGTGCCAGTGGAAACTCGCGGTGACGGCACTCTGCCGACCATTTCGCTAGTTAACACCGGTCTTGTAGTGTGTGTTTCAAGCTCAAGAGCATCTCCAAGCAGAAAATGGTCAACAGCAACATTCAGACGGTTTCGTACTGCTCAAATGCTACATTAAAACGGTATGTTTCTTTTTCAGAACTGATAAAACACGAGCGTGACAGCATTCGAACCTGTAATCTTCAGATCCGAAGTCCGACGCCTTATCCATTAGGCCACACAGTCACTGACAACCAAGTGCAACTTGTATATGACTCATCTCGAAACGCTCACACCCCTGATAATTTGTGTTTTCGTTCTACACAGCCGCTGCCCTTGCTCTTTCCCACCCATTCGTTACATTCAACCTCTTACGTGACCGACCAAATATAGACTGGGAAACAAGACCACACACTTTGTGCATACGGAATCGAAGGCAGGGCGTGCCTCGCCGCATTTGGCACGATGGCCATTTGCTACTTCTGCAGAAGCGGCGGCGGCGACGACGACGACGACGACGACGACCGCGAGAGGCTCTGACATATGTGAGAAATACATCTATAAAATGTAATTCAGACTGCCTCGTCCCACCTTATGCTGTACCGCTTTGGCAAAGGCTTTATCTGCGCCATTCGCCTTAATCACATCTGAGAGTAATTCTTAATAAAAGGCATGCCGCTAATTGTTCGTCATCACAGATACTGTATGCTATACGGCCACGACGCGCAACTGATTTCCAAAATTCGACTTCTTCCTTTGAGGATGGAACTCACGAACCCTGGTTTACTAGTCCAGTGCTCTACCACTGAGCAAAAGGAGCGCGGCATAGCGGTACTTTTGCGTACTTCGTCCTTACGGTCGTGTGGATCATCAGACTTCAGCTGACAACACTTCATATTACCGACTAATATTTGCAGCTATGGCGACCCATTTCTGCTTGGCTACACATCTGACATGTAACCGATGTCCTCTCCAAACAACAACACTTGCATTTCAGAACATGTCTTTCACACATGTCTACAAAATCACCTTCACCTTCAAATACAGTTTCCTTGCGACTGACAGAGACGTAGGCAAAGTTTAAAGTTGCTATTTCCATTACATCACGTTAATCAGAAAAACGGTAATTTACATCTGCAGCGGAACAAAATTTCGTTCCGCCCAGCGTGGGGCCGAACCCACGACCCTGAGATTAAGAGTCTCATGCTCTACCGACTGAGCTAGCAGGGCTGCTTCGGTGAATACTTGCCGGGCAGCACGTCACACAGTACTCGTTTGGGTTGGGTGGTCCCATACAGAATCTCTCCATGCTGCCTAATGTTTTCCTAACGTCACACTCGTCACGTACTTCACTTTTATTTCATAATCATTTCTGAGAGGTAAAGGAATTGCATGACAACCTGCAGAGCTAGTGGCGTCAAAATTAACACTCATACTTGATGTGACTCAAAAGGCGAACGAGTTACTTTCCGACGTTGTTTTAGATGTGCAAGTGCCAGTGGAAACTCGCGGTGACGGCACTCTGCCGACCATTTCGCTAGTTAACACCGGTCTTGTAGTGTGTGTTTCAAGCTCAAGAGCATCTCCAAGCAGAAAATGGTCAACAGCAACATTCAGACGGTTTCGTACTGCTCAAATGCTACATTAAAACGGTATGTTCCTTTTTCAGAACTGATAAAACACGAGCGTGACAGCATTCGAACCTGTAATCTTCAGATCCGAAGTCCGACGCCTTATCCATTAGGCCACTCAGTCACTGACAACCAAGTGCAACTTGTATATGACTCATCTCGAAACGCTCACACCCCTGATAATTTGTGTTTTCGTTCTACACAGCCGCTGCCCTTGCTCTTTCCCACCCATTCGTTACATTCAACCTCTTACGTGACCGACCAAATATAGACTGGGAAACAAGACCACACACTTTGTGCATACGGAATCGAAGGCAGGGCGTGCCTCGCCGCATTTGCCACGATGGCCATTTGCTACTTCTGCAGAAGCGGCGGCGGCGACGACGACGACGACCGCGAGAGGCTCTCACATATGTGAGAAACACATCTATAAAATGTAATTCAGACTGCCTTGTCCCACCTTATGCTGTACCGCTTTGGCAAAGGCTTTATCTGCGCCATTCGCCTTAATCACATCTGAGAGTGATTCTTAATAAATGGCATGTCGCTAATTGTTCGTCATCACAGATACTGTTAGCTATACGGCCACGACGCGCAACTGATTTCCAGAATTCGTCTTCCTCCTCTGAGTGTGAGAACTCACGACCTCTGTTTTACTAGACCAGTGCTCTACCACATTTTTTTTTTTTAGTTTTAGCTTTTTATTTCTTTTAGGACCCCTGGTCTAGTACACCAGTGCTCTACCACTTTTTGTTTTTTTTGTTAACATCTTTTTCTTGTTGTTTCATATTATTTTTCCTTTCTTTTTTTTTGTATTACTTGAGATGCCGTTGTTTAAAATTTAGGGGTGACAATACTACGGCGTCGTACTTTCCCCTACATGTCGGTTCTTGGTCTCACGTTTGTTTTTCTTGTTCGTCCTAAAAATCCACGAAAACTTCAGTCCAGGTTTAGAAAAGTAGTTTACAGAAAGGTGGCAAATCCAGAAACAGTATATAGGAAATCGGCTAACACAGGCGACCTTAGCCAACACCCTCCCTTTCAAATGTCAGGCTAAGCATATTTGCAAAATCTTCACGGAGTCCTGGCATGCGCAATCGGTTCCAGTAAGCAGTAAGAATGTACTGTCGAAACGTTAGGTGTTCATCCTCTTCATGACAACTAATAACAAAATGTACGAAGTGTCCAAGCAACCACATAACGGTATTGAGCTTCGTTCGCGGATAAAAGGAAGAATCGGGCCGTACGATGACGTCAATGGTATAAGCGGTTTCGGCAGTCCTAGTGACAAAAGCCAGTTGTTTCCTGAGCCAAATCCAATTAGCAAGGTGCCCACTGCAGGTGAATCGATGCTCAAGTGTGTCCAGGAGACCACACCGAGTGCAGTTGTCCGTGTCAGAAAGACCAATACGGTGCAGTCGTACGTTGGTGGGGACCAAACCATTAACTACCCTACACCACGTGGACGCCACAGCCATAGTGTGGATCGGCAGACTAACATTCTTCCAGAGGCTCTTCCAGGACACTGATGGAGACGCCAGTTCGATTGGATTGGGACCGGCCAGCCCCTCCCAACGGGCAATCAAGCTCTTGGTCGTTGGCACCGGTCGTCGCAAGAAGACGTCACCGAGGTAACTAACCGCAATATAAAATTCCCGGACGTGTTTCAACTTAAAATTGAGGCGACCGACGGCGACAGGTGGAGCAAGGCTCTTCGGACGCACAACAGTGAAAAGTCTGGATGTAATTGAAGTCACTTCTTGCGTAACAATTAGAGTCGTACGGCGGACGTACAAGGCAGATGCCTTGCGAGTAATGTCAGTGAGGCCCAAGCCTCCGGAGATACGCGGTTTCGTCATAACCTCGTAACGCAACTTGAATAGATGACCCTTCCATATAAACCTGCTAGACAATTGGCGCAACCGTTTCGCCACCATAATGGGAAGGGGGAACAGTTGAGCAACATAATAGGCTTTACATAACACGTATGTGTCTAAAATTCTGATTTTTTGCAAAATGGTAGCAGAGCGCTGCTCATGGACCATCAGAGCCCCCTGTATCTTCTCGGTGACAGATTTCCAATTAAGAGCTGCCATTTTTATAGGACACCGATCAATGGTAATCCCCAATGACGTATGGCGATCGACAAAAGTGGCCCAAGGAACATCAGCATCGCGAAACCCTCGAATATCAAGGAACTTACACTTACCCTGATTAAGACGCGCTCCAGAGACACAACAGTATGCATCGACTGCCCCTTTCAACAATGTGATATCATCACGTTGACGGAGGAGAACAACGACATCGTCCGCGTACGCCTTAACAGTGAGCTTCCCACCAGAGAGGGTCATACCCTGAAGCTTGAAAGCAAGAGTCCGAAGCAGCGGTTCCAGGGACAATATGAATAGCGACATAGAGAGCGGACTACCCTGAGGTACTCCTCGGCGGATAGCAAAGGGCGGCGTCAGCTGCCCATTGACTGACACCCGAGCAGTTATTCCCCTATACAAATTACCAAGAACACCACGTGATGAAGCGTTAAAACCTATTGTATCTAAAACATGATCTAAAAACACATGACTGACGTGATCAAAAGCCTTATAAAAGTCGAGGAAAACAAAGGCTCAATGAACGTTTGTAACCGCCGCAACCGAGACAACATCCCGATATTCGGCTACTGGGGTCAGAATAGATCTACCAGGAAAACAACATTGATGTGCATCAATCACACCCCGAAGCAGTGAAGACAATCGACTATTGAGTGCTCTAGCAGCTGTCTTGTAATCAAAGTTCAGCAATGTGAGCGGACGAAGATGGGCAGTAGATAAACGACCAGTGGACTTCGGAATTAAAACAATTTTACCTACTTTAAAATCGGCAGGCACATCCATCCCCCTGACAATCTCATATAAGATCTGCGTAAAAGTGCCACCCAAAAGAGGCCAAAAACGGAGATAAAATTCTTTTGGCAGGCCGTCTGGACCCGGCGATTTACCGGACGGAGAGTGAGCAATAAAATCAAAAACATCATCTACCTGCAACTCCCGGAGAAAGTCGCCGTTCGCGTCAGGCGTGATCGTCGCAGGAAGATCCTCAAGGACATCATCAGAAAGTGACGCACCAGAATCATCGGCAGAATAGAGACTAGCGTAATACTGATGAAGAGCACGAGTCATATCCTCCTGTGCAATAAGCTGTCGTCCATCATCCACCATAAGAGAAGAGATGAAGGAGCGATGACGTCGAGTCTGATGCCGCAGCAGGTGGTACAAAGAAGTCAGTTCACCTTCAACAAGAGAGTGAGGTTTCGACTTTACTCGCAGACCATCCAACTGTCGTCGTTTGAGGGTTAAGAGCTTGGCTTTAATACGACGAACATCATGGATCCGCAGAGGAGAAGGACCCACCGCGTCATACAGTTCACGCAGGACAGAGTAGTAAAATTCATACGTGTTCTTAAAATCACGCGCCCTTGCGGCACAGTAAAAAATCAAAGTCTGACGAATCTTGGGCTTGGCAAACGCAGTCCACCAAACGAGCAAGGAGGGGTAACGCGGGACGGAGCGAAGACATCGCTCCCACACGGCACTTACAACTTCATCAATGGCACTGTCGGCAAGGTGGGAAACATTTAACATCCACTGGGAACGATAAAGTTTTGCTGGTTGGTGACTAAGATTTACAGTTGCAGTAAAAGCACAATGGTCAGAAAAACTAGTAGGAATAACACCGACAGAAAGAATGTTATCACATAAAAAATCAGAGAAGTAGAATCTGTCGAGTCTACTGCATGAGGACGCGGTAAAATACGTAAATTTCACCAGGGTTGGATATTTGTGTTCCCAAACATCACGCAGGTGCATCGTACGAACCAAGTCATGTAAATCTCGGCAATAATTAAAATTGGGGGACTGGTCTTCAGGGCGTAAAACACAATTAAAATCGCCTCCGAGCAGGAGACTCCGAGGACTCTTGCGCAAAAGATAAATAAGCTCTTCCTTATAAAAGCGCGATCGAGCCACAGTGCGACCCGAACCAGAGGGGGCATATAAAACAACTAGGTGGAGATCAAAAAGACGACAACCAATCCCACGGCCAGAGTCAAGGAATTCAATGTCAGTAATAGGAATACCTTCTGGAAAGAAAAGAGCAGTTCCTGTTGAATTCTCCGGTGCGACATTAAAAACAGTTTGAAATCCAGGTAGAGAGAGATCAGAAAACAATACTTCCTGCAAAAATACTACGTCCGCACAGGAGTCGTAAAGAAACTGCCGCAAAGAGGCAATGCGAACGTCGGACTGAATACGGTTAACATTTAAGGTAAGAAAGGTGTATGCTTGAACCATGGAGAGAAAAGCGAGGGAAGAAATCACCTACACCGACGCATCAACATCACAGTCCATAGCAGGGGAGACGGAGGCATCCGAGGGAGGGGGACTGCTACCCCCTTCCGCGGATCCCTTACGTTTCGGTTTTTTACGAACCGCATTGACGTTCGGCTGAACGCGCAACTTGCGTCGGCTTACGGGCAAGGAAGCGGCAGCCGCCGATGACGTAGGAGGGTCAAGTTCTGTATCTGACAACACCCGCGCCGGTCCACAGTCAGGGTCCGGGGTCGCGGGGGAAACATCCGACGAAACGGACTGGTCTACACCAGTATTAGCTTCCGGCAAACATGGACTACACGGAGGCGAAACGTGAGCAGGAAGCTCAGAAACTGCTAAGTTGGAAGGAAGCGGAGCAGCTCCGCTGGCAGAGGTGTGGGGCAGCGAAGCAGGAAGTTGTTGCCGCTCAACTTGTTGTGACAACGAAGTCGGTTCGGAAGGCGGCACCAACAGGTCCGACCGACGAGCCGACTCGAGAGAAGCCGCGTCGGAAGCCGGAGGGGCGTCAGCAGCCGCTACCGGAACAGCTACTTCTGGGGAAATGGGAGCATCTACACTACTCTGTGGCTCGGAGGATGTCGGTCTCTCGGATTGGGGCATCTCGGGGAGATCCTCATCCGTACTATTTCCATCTTGTGCGCGACGCCGTTTATTATTCAAAAGCGGCACACCCACCTGAGGAACCGACGGAACAACATCAGATTTGGCACGTAAAGGAGGAAATTCTGTGTGAGGGGCGTGCACAACCTGCGGCTGGGCGCTACTACCACTGGACTGTTCGACACCAAGAGCAGAACCACCTGCAACGAGGTCAGCGACCGTTAACTTGCGACGCTGTTCGAGAGAATTTATTAACACAAAAACCCTCCGCGGACAGTTGGTACGCACGTGGCCACTCTCATTACACAAAAAACAGGTGCCAACCTGACCACTATATGTTACATGGACACGATATCCACCGATCTGCAGGTGCGAGGGAATATTCTGCTTCACGTGCATTTCGACGGAACGAATGCCACTGTAACACTGCAGACGATGTTGGCTGGACCAGCGTTCAAGGCGAATACTCTTAACATCACCATACTTGAGTAAACCTTCCTTAAGATACACATTATCCACCTCCGGCGGAAGGTTGTAAACACGAACACTGGTGTACGTAATGGAAGCATTTGAAAGCAGTACGGTACTGACAGAATCATCCCGATGCCGAAAGAGAACCTGATGACCAAATTTGGAAATAATTTTATCAACCTGAAGGGGGTCCATAAATTTAACAAAGAAAACATAGAGTTCTGTATCAAAATAAGCAGTGTGCACCTGATCCGAATTAATGCCAAATGTATCTACTAACCAATCATGAATCTCAAGGGAACTAGGTTGCACATGGCGGGTGGACTTGTCGAAAGCAAAACTAACTGTAGCCTGACGAGGAATAACCTGAGACGACATTTTCAAAAACTACGCGGTCTAAACCGCTACACAAAAAACACTGAAATACACACAGAAAATAACACAAGGAACGAAACAACGACGGAGAAAAACTTACAGAAGGTACAACACAACACGTAAACAAACGATATCCCACTATACGTAACACTACGGCGGAGCGGAAGACTAGGCACGTCCACACTGCACGGCGTCTGAAGCGGAACTGTCACTGAGCTAAAGAGGAGAGGCCTAGCGGTACTCTTGCGTACTTCGTCCTTACGGTCGTCTGGATCATAGGACTTGAGCTGACAACACTTCATATTACCGACTAATATTTGCAGCTATGGCGACCCATTACTGCTTGGCTACACATCTGACACGTAACCGATGTCCTCTCCAAACAACAACACTTGCATTTCAGAACATGTCTTTCACACATGTCTACAAAATCACCTTCACCTTCAAATACAGCGTCCTTGCGACTGACAGAGACGTAGGCAAAGTTTAAAGTTGCTATTTCCATTACATCACGTTAATCAGAAAAACGGTAATTTACATCTGCAGCGGAACAAAATTCCGTTCTGCCCAACGTGGGGCTCGAACCCACGACCCTGAGATTAAGAGACTCATACTCTACCGACTGAGCTAACCGGGCTGCTTCGGTGAATACTTACCGGGCAGCACGTCACACAGTACTCGTTTGGGTTGGGTGGTCCCATACAGAATCTCTCCATGCTGCCTAATGTTTTCCTAACGTCACACTCGTCACGTACTTCACTTTTATTTCATAATCATTTCTGAGAGGTAAAGGAATTGCATGACAACCTGCAGAGCTAGTGGCGTCAAAATTAACACTCATACTTGATGTGACTCAAAAGGCGAACGAGTTACTTTCCGACGTTGTTTTAGATGTGCAAGTGCCAGTGGAAACTCGCGGTGACGGCACTCTGCCGACCATTTCGCTAGTTAACACCGGTCTTGTAGTGTGTGTTTCAAGCTCAAGAGCATCTCCAAGCAGAAAATGGTCAACAGCAACATTCAGACGGTTTCGTACTGCTCAAATGCTACATTAAAACGGTATGTTTCTTTTTTAGAACTGATAAAACACGAGCGTGACAGCATTCGAACCTGTAATCTTCAGATCCGAAGTCCGACGCCTTATCCATTAGGCCACACAGTCACTGACGACCAAGTGCAACTTGTATATGACTCATCTCGAAACGCTCACACCACTGATAATTTGTGTTTTCGTTCTACACAGCCGCTGCCCTTGTTCTTTCCCACCCATTCGTTACATTCAACCTCTTATGTGACCGACCAAATATAGACTGGGAAACAAGACCACACACTTTGTGCATACGGAATCGAAGGCAGGGCGTGCCTCGCCGCATTTGCCACGATGGCCATTTGCTACTTCTGCAGAAGCGGCGGCGGCGACGAGGACGACCGCGTGAGGCTCTGACATATATTTGAGAAATACATCTATAAAATGTAATTCAGACTGCCTCGTCCCACCTTATGCTGTACCGCTTTGGCAAAGGCTTTATCTGCGCCATTCGCCTTAATCACATCTGAGAGTAATTCTTAATAAAAGGCATGTCGCTAATTGTTAGTCATCACAGATACTGTTAGCTATACGGCCACGACGCGCAACTGATTTCCAAAATTCGACTTTCTCCTTTGAGGATGGAACTCACGACCCTTGGTTTACTAGTCTAGTGCTCTACCACAGAGCTAAATGGGCACGGCCTAGCGGTACTTTTGCGTACTTCGTCCTTACGGTCGTCTGGATCATCAGACTTCAGCTGACAACACTTCATATTACCGACTAATATTTGCAGCTATGGCGACCCATTACTGCTTGGCTACACATCTGACACGTAACCGATGTCCTCTCCAAACAACAACACTTGCATTTCAGAACATGTCTTTCACACATGTCTACAAAATCACCTTCACCTTCAAATACAGTTTCCTTGCGACTGACAGAGACGTAGGCAAAGTTTAAAGTTGCTATTTCCATTACATCACGTTACTCATAAAAACGGTAATTTACATCTGCAGCGGAACAAAATTCCGTTCCGCCCAGCGTGGGGGTCGAACCCATGACCCTGAGATTAAGAGTCTCATGCTCTACCGACAGAGCTAGCCGGGCTGCTTCGGTGAATACTTGCCGGGCAGCACGTCACACAGTACTCGTTTGGGTTGGGTGGTCCCATACAGAATCTCTCCATGCTGCCTAATGTTTTCCTAACGTCACACTCGTCACGTACTTCACTTTTATTTCATAATCATTTCTGAGAGGTAAAGGAATTGCATGACAACCTGCAGAGCTAGTGGCGTCAAAATTAACACTCATACTTGATGTGACTCAAAAGGCGAACGAGTTACTTTCCGACGTTGTTTTAGATGTGCAAGTGCCAGTGGAAACTCGCGGTGACGGCACTCTGCCGACCATTTCGCTAGTTAACACAGGTCTTGTAGTGTGTGTTTCAAGCTCAAGAGCATCTCCAAGCAGAAAATGGTCAACAGCAACATTCAGACGGTTTCGTACTGCTCAAATGCTACATTAAAACGGTATGTTTCTTTTTCAGAACTGATAAAACACGAGCGTGACAGCATTCGAACCTGTAATCTTCAGATCCGAAGTCCGACGCCTTATCCATTAGGCCACACAGTCACTGACGACCAAGTGCAACTTGTATATGACTCATCTCGAAACGCTCACACCCCTGATAATTTGTGTTTTCGTTCTACACAGCCGCTGCCCTTGCTCTTTCCCACCCATTCGTTACATTCAACCTCTTACGTGACCGACCAAATATAGACTGGGAAACAAGACCACACACTTTGTGCATACGGATTCGAAGGCAGGGCGTGCCTCGCCGCATTTGCCACGATGGCCATTTGCTACTTCTGCAGAAGCGGCGGCGGCGACGACGACGACGACGACGACGACGACGACGACGACGACGACCGCGAGAAGCTCTGACATATGTGAGAAATACATCTTTAAAATGTAATTCAGACTGCCTCGTCCCACCTTATGCTGTACCGCTTTGGCAAAGGCTTTATCTGCGCCATTCGCCTTAATCACATCTGAGAGTAATTCTTAACAAAAGGCATGTCGCTAATTGTTCGTCATCACAGATACTGTTAGCTATACGGCCACGACGCGCAACTGATTTCCAAAATTCGACTTCTTCTTTTGAGGATGGAACTCACGACCCTTGGTTTACTAGTCCAGTGCGCTACCACTGAGCTAAATGGGCGCGGCCTAGCGGTACTTTTGCGTACTTCGTCCTTACGGTCGTCTGGATCATCAGACTTCAGCTGACAACACTTCATATTACCGACTAATATTTGCAGCTATGGCGACCCATTACTGCTTGGCTACACATCTGACACGTAACCGATGTCCTCTCCAAACAACAACACTTGCATTTCAGAACATGTCTTTCTCACATGTCTACAAAATCACCTTCACCTTCAAATACAGTTTCCTTGCGACTGACAGAGACGTAGGCAAATTTTAAAGTTGCTATTTCCATTACATCACGTTAATCAGAAAAACAATAATTTACATCTGCAGCGGAACAAAATTCTGTTCCACCCAGTGTGGGGCTCGAACCCACGACCCTGAGATTAAGAGTCTCATGCTCTACCGACTGAGCTAGCCGGGCTGCTTCGGTGAATGCTTGCCGGGAAGCACGTCACACAGTACTCGTTTGGGTTGGGTGGTCCCATACAGAATCTCTCCATGCTGCCTAATGTTTTCCTAACGTCACACTCGTCACGTACTTCACTTTTATTTCATAATCATTTCTGAGAGGTAAAGGAATTGCATGACAACCTGCAGAGCTAGTGGCGTCAAAATTAACACTCGTACTTGATGTGACTCAAAAGGCGAACGAGTTACTTTCCGACGTTGTTTTAGATGTGCAAGTGCCAGTGGAAACTCGCGGTGTCGGCACTCTGCCGACCATTTCGCTAGTTAACACAGGTCTTGTAGTGTGTGTTTCAAGCTCAAGAGCATCTCCAAGCAGAAAATGGTCAACAGCAACATTCAGACGGTTTCGTACTGCTCAAATGCTACATTAAAACGGTATGTTTCTTTTTCAGAACTGATAAAACACGAGCGTGACAGCATTCGAACCTGTAATCTTCAGATCCGAAGACCGACGCCTTATCCATTAGGCCACACAGTCACTGACGACCAAGTGCAACTTGTATATGACTCATCTCGAAACGCTCACACCCCTGATAATTTGTGTTTTCGTTCTACACATCCGCTGCCCTTGCTCTTTCCCACCCATTCGTTACATTCAACCTCTTACGTGACCGACCAAATATAGACTGGGAAACAAGACCACACACTTTGTGCATACGGATTCGAAGGCAGGGCGTGCCTCGCCGCATTTGCCACGATGGCCATTTGCTACTTCTGCAGAAGCGGCGGCGGCGACGACGACGACGACGACGACGACGACGACCGCGAGAAGCTCTGACATATGTGAGAAATACATCTTTAAAATGTAATTCAGACTGCCTCGTCCCACCTTATGCTGTACCGCTTTGGCAAAGGCTTTATCTGCGCCATTCGCCTTAATCACATCTGAGAGTAATTCTTAACAAAAGGCATGTCGCTAATTGTTCGTCATCACAGATACTGTTAGCTATACGGCCACGACGCGCAACTGATTTCCAAAATTCGACTTCTTCCTTTGAGGATGGAACTCACGACCCTTGGTTTACTAGTCCAGTGCGCTACCACTGAGCTAAATGGGCGCGGCCTAGCGGTACTTTTGCGTACTTCGTCCTTACGGTCGTCTGGATCATCAGACTTCAGCTGACAACACTTCATATTACCGACTAATATTTGCAGCTATGGCGACCCATTACTGCTTGGCTACACATCTGACACGTAACCGATGTCCTCTCCAAACAACAACACTTGCATTTCAGAACATGTCTTTCTCACATGTCTACAAAATCACCTTCACCTTCAAATACAGTTTCCTTGCGACTGACAGAGACGTAGGCAAATTTTAAAGTTGCTATTTCCATTACATCACGTTAATCAGAAAAACAATAATTTACATCTGCAGCGGAACAAAATTCTGTTCCACCCAGTGTGGGGCTCGAACCCACGACCCTGAGATTAAGAGTCTCATGCTCTACCGACTGAGCTAGCCGGGCTGCTTCGGTGAATGCTTGCCGGGAAGCACGTCACACAGTACTCGTTTGGGTTGGGTGGTCCCATACAGAATCTCTCCATGCTGCCTAATGTTTTCCTAACGTCACACTCGTCACGTACTTCACTTTTATTTCATAATCATTTCTGAGAGGTAAAGGAATTGCATGACAACCTGCAGAGCTAGTGGCGTCAAAATTAACACTCGTACTTGATGTGACTCAAAAGGCGAACGAGTTACTTTCCGACGTTGTTTTAGATGTGCAAGTGCCAGTGGAAACTCGCGGTGTCGGCACTCTGCCGACCATTTCGCTAGTTAACACAGGTCTTGTAGTGTGTGTTTCAAGCTCAAGAGCATCTCCAAGCAGAAAATGGTCAACAGCAACATTCAGACGGTTTCGTACTGCTCAAATGCTACATTAAAACGGTATGTTTCTTTTTCAGAACTGATAAAACACGAGCGTGACAGCATTCGAACCTGTAATCTTCAGATCCGAAGACCGACGCCTTATCCATTAGGCCACACAGTCACTGACGACCAAGTGCAACTTGTATATGACTCATCTCGAAACGCTCACACCCCTGATAATTTGTGTTTTCGTTCTACACATCCGCTGCCCTTGCTCTTTCCCACCCATTCGTTACATTCAACCTCTTACGTGACCGACCAAATATAGACTGGGAAACAAGACCACACACTTTGTGCATACGGATTCGAAGGCAGGGCGTGCCTCGCCGCATTTGCCACGATGGCCATTTGCTACTTCTGCAGAAGCGGCGGCGGCGACGACGACGACGACGACGACGACGACGACGACGACCGCGAGAAGCTCTGACATATGTGAGAAATATATCTTTAAAATGTAATTCAGACTGCCTCGTCCCACCTTATGCTGTACCGCTTTGGCAAAGGCTATATCTGCGCAATTCGCCTTAATCACATCTGAGAGTAATTCTTAATAAAAGGCATGTCGCTAATTGTTCGTCATCACAGATACTGTTAGCTATACGGCCACGACGCGCAACTGATTTCCAAAATTCGACTTCTTCCTTTGAGGATGGAACTCACGACCCTTGGTTTACTAGTCCAGTGCGCTACCACTGAGCTAAATGGGCGCGGCCTAGCGGTACTTTTGCGTACTTCGTCCTTACGGTCGTCTGGATCATCAGACTTCAGCTGACAACACTTCATATTACCGACTAATATTTGCAGCTATGGCGACCCATTACTGCTTGGCTACACATCTGACACGTAACCGATGTCCTCTCCAAACAACAACACTTGCATTTCAGAACATGTCTTTCTCACATGTCTACAAAATCACCTTCACCTTCAAATACAGTTTCCTTGCGACTGACAGAGACGTAGGCAAATTTTAAAGTTGCTATTTCCATTACATCACGTTAATCAGAAAAACAATAATTTACATCTGCAGCGGAACAAAATTCTGTTCCACCCAGTGTGGGGCTCGAACCCACGACCCTGAGATTAAGAGTCTCATGCTCTACCGACTGAGCTAGCCGGGCTGCTTCGGTGAATGCTTGCCGGGAAGCACGTCACACAGTACTCGTTTGGGTTGGGTGGTCCCATACAGAATCTCTCCATGCTGCCTAATGTTTTCCTAACGTCACACTCGTCACGTACTTCACTTTTATTTCATAATCATTTCTGAGAGGTAAAGGAATTGCATGACAACCTGCAGAGCTAGTGGCGTCAAAATTAACACTCGTACTTGATGTGACTCAAAAGGCGAACGAGTTACTTTCCGACGTTGTTTTAGATGTGCAAGTGCCAGTGGAAACTCGCGGTGTCGGCACTCTGCCGACCATTTCGCTAGTTAACACAGGTCTTGTAGTGTGTGTTTCAAGCTCAAGAGCATCTCCAAGCAGAAAATGGTCAACAGCAACATTCAGACGGTTTCGTACTGCTCAAATGCTACATTAAAACGGTATGTTTCTTTTTCAGAACTGATAAAACACGAGCGTGACAGCATTCGAACCTGTAATCTTCAGATCCGAAGACCGACGCCTTATCCATTAGGCCACACAGTCACTGACGACCAAGTGCAACTTGTATATGACTCATCTCGAAACGCTCACACCCCTGATAATTTGTGTTTTCGTTCTACACATCCGCTGCCCTTGCTCTTTCCCACCCATTCGTTACATTCAACCTCTTACGTGACCGACCAAATATAGACTGGGAAACAAGACCACACACTTTGTGCATACGGATTCGAAGGCAGGGCGTGCCTCGCCGCATTTGCCACGATGGCCATTTGCTACTTCTGCAGAAGCGGCGGCGGCGACGACGACGACGACGACGACGACGACGACGACGACGACGACCGCGTGAAGCTCTGACATATGTGAGAAATATATCTTTAAAATGTAATTCAGACTGCCTCGTCCCACCTTATGCTGTACCGCTTTGGCAAAGGCTATATCTGCGCCATTCGCCTTAATCACATCTGAGAGTAATTCTTAATAAAAGGCATGTCGCTAATTGTTCGTCATCACAGATACTGTTTGCTATACGGCCACGACGCGCAACTGATTTCCAAAATTCGAATTTTTCCTTTGAGGATGGAACTCATGACCCTTGGTTTACTAGTCCAGTGCTATACCACTGAGCTAAAGAGGCGCGGCCTAGCGGCACTTTCGCGTACTTCGTCCTTAGGGTCGTCTGGATCATCAGACTTCAGCTGACAACACTTCATATTACCGACTAATATTTGCAGCTATGGCGACCCATTACTGCTTGGCTACACATCTGACACGTAACCGATGTCCTCTCCAAACAACAACATTTGCATTTCAGAACATGTCTTTCACACATGTCTACAAAATCACCTTCACCTTCAAATACAGTTTCCTTGCGACTGACAGAGACGTAGGCAAAGTTTAAAGTTGCTATTTCCATTACATCACGTTAATCATAAAAACGGTAATTTACATCTGCAGCGGAACAAAATTCCGTTCCGCCCAGCGTGGGGGTCGAACCCATGACCCTGAGATTAAGAGTCTCATGCTCTACCGACGGAGCTAGCCGGGCTGCTTCGGTGAATACTTGCCGGGCAGCACGTCACACAGTACTCGTTTGGGTTGGGTGGTCCCATACAGAATCTCTCCACGCTGCCTAATGTTTTCCTAACGTCACACTCGTCACGTACTTCACTTTTATTTCATAATCATTTCTGAGAGGTAAAGGAATTGCATGACAACCTGCAGAGCTAGTGGCGTCAAAATTAACACTCATACTTTATGTGACTCAAAAGGCGAACGAGTTACTTTCCGACGTTGTTTTAGATGTGCAAGTGCCAGTGGAAACTCGGGGTGACGGCACTCTGCCGACCATTTCGCTAGTTAACACAGGTCTTGTAGTGTGTGTTTCAAGCTCAAGAGCATCTCCAAGCAGAAAATGGTCAACAGCAACATTCAGACGGTTTCGTACTGCTCAAATGCTACATTAAAACGGTATGTTTCTTTTTCAGAACTGATAAAACACGAGCGTGACAGCATTCGAACCTGTAATCTTCAGATCCGAAGTCCGACGCCTTATCCATTAGGCCACACAGTCACTGACGACCAAGTGCAACTTGTATATGACTCATCTCGAAACGCTCACACCCCTGATAATTTGTGTTTTCGTTCTACACAGCCGCTGCCCTTGCTCTTTCCCACCCATTCGTTACATTCAACCTCTTACGTGACCGACCAAATATAGACTGGGAAACAAGACCACACACTTTGTGCATACGGATTCGAAGGCAGGGCGTGCCTCGCCGCATTTGCCACGATGGCCATTTGCTACTTCTGCAGAAGCGGCGGCGGCGGCGACGACGACGACGACGACGACGACGACGACGACGACGACGACGACGACGACCGCGAGAAGCTCTGACATATGTGAGAAATACATCTTTAAAATGTAATTCAGACTGCCTCGTCCCACCTTATGCTGTACCGCTTTGGCAAAGACTTTATCTGCGCCATTCGCCTTAATCACATCTGAGAGTAATTCTTAATAAAAGGCATGTCGCTAATTGTTCGTCATCACAGATACTGTTAGCTATACGGCCACGACGCGCAACTGATTTCCAAAATTCGACTTTTTCTTTTGAGGATGGAACTCACGACCCTTGGTTTACTAGTCCAGTGCTATACCACTGAGCTAAAGAGGCGCGGCCTAGCGGCACTTTCGCGTACTTCGTCCTTACGGTCGTCTGGTTCATCAGACTTCAGCTGACAACACTTCATATTACCGACTAATATTTGCAGGTATGGCGACCCATTACTGCTTGGCTACACATCTGACACGTAACCGATGTCCTCTCCAAACAACAACACTTGCATTTCAGAACATGTCTTTCACACATGTCTACAAAATCACCTTCACCTTCAAATACAGTTTCCTTGCGACTGACAGAGACGTAGGCAAAGTTTAAAGTTGCTATTTCCATTACATCACGTTAATCAGAAAAACGGTAATTTACATCTGCAGCGGAACAAAATTCCGTTCCGCCCAGCGTGGGGGTCGAACCCATGACCCTGAGATTAAGAGTCTCATGCTCTACCGACGGAGCTAGCCGGGCTGCTTCAGTGAATACTTGCCGGGCAGCACGTCACACAGTACTCGTTTGGGTTGGGTGGTCCCATACAGAATCTCTCCATGCTGCCTAATGTTTTCCTAACGTCACACTCGTCACGTACTTCACTTTTATTTCATAATCATTTCTGAGAGGTAAAGGAATTGCATGACAACCTGCAGAGCTAGTGGCGTCAAAATTAACACTCATACTTGATGTGACTCAAAAGGCGAACGAGTTACTTTCCGACGTTGTTTTAGATGTGCAAGTGCCAGTGGAAACTCGCGGTGACGGCACTCTGCCGACCATTTCGCTAGTTAACACAGGTCTTGTAGTGTGTGTTTCAAGCTCAAGAGCATCTCCAAGCAGAAAATGGTCAACAGCAACATTCAGACGGTTTCGTACTGCTCAAATGCTACATTAAAACGGTATGTTTCTTTTTCAGAACTGATAAAACACGAGCGTGACAGCATTCGAACCTGTAATCTTCAGATCCGAAGTCCGACGCCTTATCCATTAGGCCACACAGTCACTGACGACCAAGTGCAACTTGTATATGACTCATCTCGAAACGCTCACACCCCTGATAATTTGTGTTTTCGTTCTACACAGCCGCTGCCCTTGCTCTTTCCCACCCATTCGTTACATTCAACCTCTTACGTGACCGACCAAATATAGACTGGGAAACAAGACCACACACTTTGTGCATACGGATTCGAAGGCAGGGCGTGCCTCGCCGCATTTGCCACGATGGCCATTTGCTACTTCTGCAGAAGCGGCGGCGGCGACGACGACGACGACGACGACGACGACGACGACCGCGAGAAGCTCTGACATATGTGAGAAATACATCTTTAAAATGTAATTCAGACTGCCTCGTCCCACCTTATGCTGTACCGCTTTGGCAAAGGCTTTATCTGCGCCATTCGCCTTAATCACATCTGAGAGTAATTCTTAACAAAAGGCATGTCGCTAATTGTTCGTCATCACAGATACTGTTAGCTATACGGCCACGACGCGCAACTGATTTCCAAAATTCGACTTCTTCCTTTGAGGATGGAACTCACGACCCTTGGTTTACTAGTCCAGTGCGCTACCACTGAGCTAAATGGGCGCGGCCTAGCGGTACTTTTGCGTACTTCGTCCTTACGGTCGTCTGGATCATCAGACTTCAGCTGACAACACTTCATATTACCGACTAATATTTGCAGCTATGGCGACCCATTACTGCTTGGCTACACATCTGACACGTAACCGATGTCCTCTCCAAACAACAACACTTGCATTTCAGAACATGTCTTTCTCACATGTCTACAAAATCACCTTCACCTTCAAATACAGTTTCCTTGCGACTGACAGAGACGTAGGCAAATTTTAAAGTTGCTATTTCCATTACATCACGTTAATCAGAAAAACAATAATTTACATCTGCAGCGGAACAAAATTCTGTTCCACCCAGTGTGGGGCTCGAACCCACGACCCTGAGATTAAGAGTCTCATGCTCTACCGACTGAGCTAGCCGGGCTGCTTCGGTGAATGCTTGCCGGGAAGCACGTCACACAGTACTCGTTTGGGTTGGGTGGTCCCATACAGAATCTCTCCATGCTGCCTAATGTTTTCCTAACGTCACACTCGTCACGTACTTCACTTTTATTTCATAATCATTTCTGAGAGGTAAAGGAATTGCATGACAACCTGCAGAGCTAGTGGCGTCAAAATTAACACTCGTACTTGATGTGACTCAAAAGGCGAACGAGTTACTTTCCGACGTTGTTTTAGATGTGCAAGTGCCAGTGGAAACTCGCGGTGTCGGCACTCTGCCGACCATTTCGCTAGTTAACACAGGTCTTGTAGTGTGTGTTTCAAGCTCAAGAGCATCTCCAAGCAGAAAATGGTCAACAGCAACATTCAGACGGTTTCGTACTGCTCAAATGCTACATTAAAACGGTATGTTTCTTTTTCAGAACTGATAAAACACGAGCGTGACAGCATTCGAACCTGTAATCTTCAGATCCGAAGACCGACGCCTTATCCATTAGGCCACACAGTCACTGACGACCAAGTGCAACTTGTATATGACTCATCTCGAAACGCTCACACCCCTGATAATTTGTGTTTTCGTTCTACACATCCGCTGCCCTTGCCCTTTCCCACCCATTCGTTACATTCAACCTCTTACGTGACCGACCAAATATAGACTGGGAAACAAGACCACACACTTTGTGCATACGGATTCGAAGGCAGGGCGTGCCTCGCCGCATTTGCCACGATGGCCATTTGCTACTTCTGCAGAAGCGGCGGCGGCGACGACGACGACGACGACGACGACGACGACGACGACCGCGAGAAGCTCTGACATATGTGAGAAATATATCTTTAAAATGTAATTCAGACTGCCTCGTCCCACCTTATGCTGTACCGCTTTGGCAAAGGCTATATCTGCGCCATTCGCCTTAATCACATCTGAGAGTAATTCTTAATAAAAGGCATGTCGCTAATTGTTCGTCATCACAGATACTGTTAGCTATACGGCCACGACGCGCAACTGATTTCCAAAATTCGACTTCTTCCTTTGAGGATGGAACTCACGACCCTTGGTTTACTAGTCCAGTGCGCTACCACTGAGCTAAATGGGCGCGGCCTAGCGGTACTTTTGCGTACTTCGTCCTTACGGTCGTCTGGATCATCAGACTTCAGCTGACAACACTTCATATTACCGACTAATATTTGCAGCTATGGCGACCCATTACTGCTTGGCTACACATCTGACACGTAACCGATGTCCTCTCCAAACAACAACACTTGCATTTCAGAACATGTCTTTCTCACATGTCTACAAAATCACCTTCACCTTCAAATACAGTTTCCTTGCGACTGACAGAGACGTAGGCAAATTTTAAAGTTGCTATTTCCATTACATCACGTTAATCAGAAAAACAATAATTTACATCTGCAGCGGAACAAAATTCTGTTCCACCCACTGTGGGGCTCAAACCCACGACCCTGAGATTAAGAGTCTCATGCTCTACCGACTGAGCTAGCCGGGCTGCTTCGGTGAATGCTTGCCGGGAAGCACGTCACACAGTACTCGTTTGGGTTGGGTGGTCCCATACAGAATCTCTCCATGCTGCCTAATGTTTTCCTAACGTCACACTCGTCACGTACTTCACTTTTATTTCATAATCATTTCTGAGAGGTAAAGGAATTGCATGACAACCTGCAGAGCTAGTGGCGTCAAAATTAACACTCGTACTTGATGTGACTCAAAAGGCGAACGAGTTACTTTCCGACGTTGTTTTAGATGTGCAAGTGCCAGTGGAAACTCGCGGTGTCGGCACTCTGCCGACCATTTCGCTAGTTAACACAGGTCTTGTAGTGTGTGTTTCAAGCTCAAGAGCATCTCCAAGCAGAAAATGGTCAACAGCAACATTCAGACGGTTTCGTACTGCTCAAATGCTACATTAAAACGGTATGTTTCTTTTTCAGAACTGATAAAACACGAGCGTGACAGCATTCGAACCTGTAATCTTCAGATCCGAAGACCGACGCCTTATCCATTAGGCCACACAGTCACTGACGACCAAGTGCAACTTGTATATGACTCATCTCGAAACGCTCACACCCCTGATAATTTGTGTTTTCGTTCTACACATCCGCTGCCCTTGCTCTTTCCCACCCATTCGTTACATTCAACCTCTTACGTGACCGACCAAATATAGACTGGGAAACAAGACCACACACTTTGTGCATACGGATTCGAAGGCAGGGCGTGCCTCGCCGCATTTGCCACGATGGCCATTTGCTACTTCTGCAGAAGCGGCGGCGGCGACGACGACGACGACGACGACGACGACGACGACGACCGCGAGAAGCTCTGACATATGTGAGAAATACATCTTTAAAATGTAATTCAGACTGCCTCGTCCCACCTTATGCTGTACCGCTTTGGCAAAGACTTTATCTGCGCCATTCGCCTTAATCACATCTGAGAGTAATTCTTAATAAAAGGCATGTCGCTAATTGTTCGTCATCACAGATACTGTTAGCTATACGGCCACGACGCGCAACTGATTTCCAAAATTCGACTTTTTCTTTTGAGGATGGAACTCACGACCCTTGGTTTACTAGTCCACTGCTATACCACTGAGCTAAAGAGGCGCGGCCTAGCGGCACTTTCGCGTACTTCGTCCTTACGGTCGTCTGGTTCATCAGACTTCAGCTGACAACACTTCATATTACCGACTAATATTTGCAGCTATGGCGACCCATTACTGCTTGGCTACACATCTGACACGTAACCGATGTCCTCTCCAAACAACAACACTTGCATTTCAGAACATGTCTTTCACACATGTCTACAAAATCACCTTCACCTTCAAATACAGTTTCCTTGCGACTGACAGAGACGTAGGCAAAGTTTAAAGTTGCTATTTCCATTACATCACGTTAATCAGAAAAACGGTAATTTACATCTGCAGCGGAACAAAATTCCGTTCCGCCCAGCGTGGGGGTCGAACCCATGACCCTGAGATTAAGAGTCTCATGCTCTACCGACGGAGCTAGCCGGGCTGCTTCAGTGAATACTTGCCGGGCAGCACGTCACACAGTACTCGTTTGGGTTGGGTGGTCCCATACAGAATCTCTCCATGCTGCCTAATGTTTTCCTAACGTCACACTCGTCACGTACTTCACTTTTATTTCATAATCATTTCTGAGAGGTAAAGGAATTGCATGACAACCTGCAGAGCTAGTGGCGTCAAAATTAACACTCATACTTGATGTGACTCAAAAGGCGAACGAGTTACTTTCCGACGTTGTTTTAGATGTGCAAGTGCCAGTGGAAACTCGCGGTGACGGCACTCTGCCGACCATTTCGCTAGTTAACACAGGTCTTGTAGTGTGTGTTTCAAGCTCAAGAGCATCTCCAAGCAGAAAATGGTCAACAGCAACATTCAGACGGTTTCGTACTGCTCAAATGCTACATTAAAACGGTATGTTTCTTTTTCAGAACTGATAAAACACGAGCGTGACAGCATTCGAACCTGTAATCTTCAGATCCGAAGTCCGACGCCTTATCCATTAGGCCACACAGTCACTGACGACCAAGTGCAACTTGTATATGACTCATCTCGAAACGCTCACACCCCTGATAATTTGTGTTTTCGTTCTACACAGCCGCTGCCCTTGCTCTTTCCCACCCATTCGTTACATTCAACCTCTTACGTGACCGACCAAATATAGACTGGGAAACAAGACCACACACTTTGTGCATACGGATTCGAAGGCAGGGCGTGCCTCGCCGCATTTGCCACGATGGCCATTTGCTACTTCTGCAGAAGCGGCGGCGGCGACGACGACGACGACGACGACGACGACGACGACGACGACGACCGCGAGAAGCTCTGACATATGTGAGAAATACATCTTTAAAATGTAATTCAGACTGCCTCGTCCCACCTTATGCTGTACCGCTTTGGCAAAGGCTTTATCTGCGCCATTCGCCTTAATCATATCTGAGAGTAATTCTTAATAAAGGGCATGTCGCTAATTGTTCGTCATCACAGATACTGTTTGCTATACGGCCACGACGCGCAACTGATTTCCAAAATTCGAATTTTTCCTTTGTGGATGGAACTCACGACCCTTGGTTTACTAGTCCAGTGCTATACCACTGAGCTAAAGAGGCGCGGCCTAGCGGCACTTTCGCGTACTTCGTCCTTACAGTCGTCTGGATCATCAGACTTCAGCTGACAACACTTCATATTACCGACTAATATTTGCAGCTATGGCGACCCATTACTGCTTGGCTACACATCTGACACGTAACCGATGTCCTCTCCAAACAACAACACTTGCATTTCAGAACATGTCTTTCACACATGTCTACAAAATCACCTTCACCTTCAAATACAGTTTCCTTGCGACTGACAGAGACGTAGGCAAAGTTTAAAGTTGCTATTTCCATTACATCACGTTAATCAGAAAAACGGTAATTTACATCTGCAGCGGAACAAAATTCCGTTCTTCCCAGCGTGGGGGTCGAACCCATGACCCTGAGATTAAGAGTCTCATGCTCTACCGTCGGAGCTAGCCGGGCTGCTTCGGTGAATACTTGCCGGGCAGCACGTCACACAGTACTCGTTTGGGTTGGGTGGTCCCATACAGAATCTCTTCATGCTGCCTAATGTTTTCCTAACGTCACACTCGTCACGTACTTCACTTTTATTTCATAATCATTTCTGAGAGGTAAAGGAATTGCATGACAACCTGCAGAGCTAGTGGCGTCAAAATTAACACTCATACTTGATGTGACTCAAAAGGCGAACGAGTTACTTTCCGACGTTGTTTTAGATGTGCAAGTGCCAGTGGAAACTCGCGGTGACGGCACTCTGCCGACCATTTCGCTAGTTAACACAGGTCTTGTAGTGTGTGTTTCAAGCTCAAGAGCATCTCCAAGCAGAAAATGGTCAACAGCAACATTCAGACGGTTTCGTACTGCTCAAATGCTACATTAAAACGGTATGTTTCTTTTTCAGAACTGATAAAACACGAGCGTGACAGCATTCGAACCTGTAATCTTCAGATCCGAAGTCCGACGCCTTATCCATTAGGCCACACAGTCACTGACGACCAAGTGCAACTTGTATATGACTCATCTCGAAACGCTCACACCCCTGATAATTTGTGTTTTCGTTCTACACAGCCGCTGCCCTTGCTCTTTCCCACCCATTCGTTACATTCAACCTCTTACGTGACCGACCAAATATAGACTGGGAAACAAGACCACACACTTTGTGCATACGGATTCGAAGGCAGGGCGTGCCTCGCCGCATTTGCCACGATGGCCATTTGCTACTTCTGCAGAGGCGGCGGCGGCGACGAGGACGACCGCTTGAGGCTATGACATATATGAGAAATACATCTATAAAATGTAATTCAGACTGCCTCGTCCCACCTTATGCTGTACCTCTTTGGCAAAGGCTTTATCTGCGCCATTCGCCTTAATCACATCTGAGAGTAATTCTTAATAAAAGGCATGTCGCTAATTGTTCGTCATCACAGATACTGTTAGCTATACGGCCATGACGCGCAACTGATTTCCAAAATTCGACTTCTTCCTTTGAGGATGGAACCCACGACCCTTGGTTTACTAGCCTAGTGCTCTACCACTGAGCTAAATGGGCACGGCCTAGCGGTACTTTTGCGTACTTCGTCCTTACGGTCGTCTGGATCATCAGACTTCAGCTGACAACACTTCATATTACCGACTAATATTTGCAGCTATGGCGACCCATTACTGCTTGGCTACACATCTGACACGTAACCGATGTCCTCTCCAAACAACAACACTTGCATTTCAGAACATGTCTTTCACACATGTCTACAAAATCACCTTCACCTTCAAATACAGTTTCCTTGCGACTGACAGTGACGTAGGCAAAGTTTAAAGTTGCTATTTCCATTACATCACGTTAATCAGAAAAACGGTAATTTACATCTGCAGCGGAACAAAATTCCGTTCCGCCCAGCGTGGGGGTCGAACCCATAACCCTCAGATTAAGAGTCTCATGCTCTACCGACGGAGCTAGCCGGGCTGCTTCGGTGAATACTTGCCGGGCAGCACGTCACACAGTACTCGTTTGGGTTGGGTGGTCCCATACAGAATCTCTCCATGCTGCCTAATGTTTTCCTAACGTCACACTCGTCACGTACTTCACTTTTATTTCATAATCATTTCTGAGAGGTAAAGGAATTGCATGACAACCTGCAGAGCTAGTGGCGTCAAAATTAACACTCATACTTGATGTGACTCAAAAGGCGAACGAGTTACTTTCCGACGTTGTTTTAGATGTGCAAGTGCCAGTGGAAACTCGCAGTGACGGCACTCTGCCGACCATTTCGCTAGTTAACACAGGTCTTGTAGTGTGTGTTTCAAGCTCAAGAGCATCTCCAAGCAGAAAATGGTCAACAGCAACATTCAGACGGTTTCGTACTGCTCAAATGCTACATTAAAACGGTATGTTTCTTTTTCAGAACTGATAAAACACGAGCGTGACAGCATTCGAACCTGTAATCTTCAGATCCGAAGTCCGACGCCTTATCCATTAGGCCACACAGTCACTGACGACCAAGTGCAACTTGTATATGACTCATCTCGAAACGCTCACACCCCTGATAATTTGTGTTTTCGTTCTACACAGCCGCTGCCCTTGCTCTTTCCCACCCATTCGTTACATTCAACCTCTTACGTGACCGACCAAATATAGACTGGGAAACAAGACCACACACATTGTGCATACGGATTCGAAGGCAGGGCGTGCCTCGCCGCATTTGCCACGATGGCCATTTGCTACTTCTGCAGAAGCGGCGGCGGCGACGACGACGACGACGACGACGACGACGACGACCGCGAGAAGCTCTGACATATGTGAAAAATACATCTTTAAAATGTAATTCAGACTGCCTCGTCCCACCTTATGCTGTACCGCTTTGGCAAAGGCTTTATCTGCGCCATTCGCCTTAATCACATCTGAGAGTAATTCTTAATAAAAGGCATGTCGCTAATTGTTCGTCAACACATATACTGTTTGCTATACGGCCACGACGCGCAACTGATTTCCAAAATTCGACTTTTTCCTTTGAGGATGGAACTCACGACCCTTGGTTTACTAGTCCAGTGCTATACCACCGAGCTAAAGAGGCGCGGCCTAGCGGCACTTTCGCGTGCTTCGTCCTTACGGTCGTCTGGATCATCAGACTTCAGCTGACAACACTTCATATTACCGACTAATATTTGCAGCTATGGCGACCCATTACTGCTTGGCTACACATCTGACACGTAACCGATGTCCTCTCCAAACAACAACACTTGCATTTCAGAACATGTCTTTCACACATGTCTACAAAATCACCTTCACATTCAAATACAGTTTCCTTGCGACTGACAGAGACGTAGGCAAAGTTTAAAGTTGCTATTTCCATTACATCACGTTAATCAGAAAAACAGTAATTTACATCTGCAGTGGAACAAAATTCCGTTCCGCCCAGCGTGGGGCTCGAACCCACGACCCTGAGATTAAGAGTCTCATGCTCTACCAACTGAGCTATCCGGGCTTCTTGGGAGAATGCTTGCCGGTCAGCACGTCACACAGTACTCGTTTGGGTTGGGTGGTTCCATACAGAATCTCTCCATGCTGCCTAAAGTTTTCCTAACGTCACACTCGTCACGTACTTCACTTTTATTTCATAATCATTTCTGAGAGTTAAAGTAATTGCATGACATCCAGCAGAGCTAGTGGCGTCAAAATTAACACTCATACTTGATGTGACTCAAAAGGCGAACGAGTTACTTTCCGACGTTGTTTTAGATGTGCAAGTGCCAGTGGAAACTCGCGGTGACGGCACTCTTCCGACCATTTCGCTAGTTAACACCGGTCTTGTAGTGTGTGTTTCAAGCTCAAGAGCATCTCCAAGCAGAAAATGGTCAACAGCAACATTCAGACGGTTTCGTACTGCTCAATTGCTACATTAAAACGATATGTTTCTTTTTCAGAACTGATAAAACACGAGCGTGATAGCATTCGAACCTGTAATCTTCAGATCCGAATTCCGACGCCTTATGATACTTATATGTGAACACGGGACTTATGAAGCGTTGTCTATCTAAAGAGTTATTTTGCCTTCCTGCCAAGATTGTACCTAATAACTAGCGAGAATGTCTTCCCTGTCATGAAGTTAGCTCAGTATGCCCCTATACCGGTTCCATTAATGATTCAGGCGCAGGAGCGATCAATAGAAATTGAAACTTAACCAACTCCCTGCTTTTCGAAAACAATAGTAAGCATATTCGCAAAGTCCCTCTTAAGGTGTGGGAAAGACTTTTGCGTCCAGTACTCATGAAGCATGTAACCAGTAAACGAAATAAAATCGGTAATACCATGATCATCAAACACTGCAAAAATGTAACGGCCAAGAAGCCACATAACGGTGTTGTTCTTGGTCCGGGGATAAAAAACCGTGTCCGGCCAGCAGAGAATATCAGTCTTAAATGCCGATTCTGAGCTCCTGGTGAGTAAAGCCAATTGTCGGCGCAGCCAGTGCCACATGCGATGACGGTCAGCGCAGGTAAATCGGTGTTGGGGTGTAGCAACACAACGACACATTTGACAAAGCGGAGAGACACATAAACCTATACGATGAAGGCGTTCGTTCGTAGGAATCAGCTGATTAACTACCTTATACCATAGGGACGCAACAGCTGTTGAATGAACGGGTAAGCTAATATTCGTCCATATGTTACGCCAATTAAAACTGGTATAATGCAAAACAATCGGGTTGGAAGAAGAAGACCGGTGCCATTTGTCAAGCAGGGTTAGCGTAGTAAAAACAGGTCGACGTTGTAAGTGGAGGTCTAGGTAACTAATCTCAATGTGGAAGTCCCGAACATGCCGTAGCTTCGCATTTAGAGGCCCAACGTTAATGGGCGGTGACAAGCTCGCAGGACGAACGACATGGAATAATTGCGAAGTAACAGTCGGGGACTCAGATAATAAAAGATGGAGGGTTCGCTTAACATTAAGGGCAGCAGCCTTGAGACGGACATCGGTGAACGACAAGCCGCCCTCAAGACGCGGCTTCGTAAGAACATCACAACGTAATTTAAAAATATGCCCCCGCCAAATATATCTGTTAATAAGCTGGACCATTTTTGCACCCTGCATTCGGGGAAGCGGAAACAGCTGAGCAACGTAATATACTTTACATAAAACATAAGTGTCTAATACACGCTTTTTTTGCAGTAGCGGTATCGAACGCCATGAGTGTTCTAATAAAACACCTTGCAGCTTGGAAATGGCCACTTGCCAATTTTTTGCAGCCATCCGAAGAGGACAACGTTCAAGATAGATACCTAAATGAGTATAGTGTTCAACAGCTGTAACCCACGTAGCAACCACACGTTCAAAGCCCCGCAAATTCAGGAGCTTGCTTTTACGGGGATTGATACGAGAACCTGAGGCCGCAGAAAATTTATCGAGTTCCATTTTCAACTGCGGCACTTCTGCGGTGGAACGAAGCAAAACAACCAAATCATCAACATAAGCCGTTGCCGTCTGGTTAACCCCAGAGATCGTAAGACCACGAAGTGTCGAGTTGAGACGTGTGAGGAGTGGTTGAAGGGAGAGAGCATAAAGGGTCATGGATAAAGGACTACCTTGCGGGAAGCCACGTTGAATATCAATGACCTTTGTTAGCTGGCCATTAATGTCAATCTTAGCAGAAATGCCAGTCGTCATATTCTTAAGTACCAGCAGCGCCTGTTCATTAAAACCGAGCCGGTGCAGCAGAAGCTCTAAAAACGAATGGGACACACGATCAAAGGCCTTACTAAAATCAACAAATAAAAGCGCACAGGAAATATTGGTGACAGCGACAATCGACACGACATCACGATACCCCGCCAGAGACGTCAATGGAGCGCCCTGGAAAGCAGCTTTGACAAGGAGGTATCACAGGTGTAAGCAAGAGGGATAGACGTGCATTAACAGCCCTAGCGGCCGTCTTATAGTCAAAATTTAAAAGGGTTAAAGGACGAAAGTCACTAGCTGTCTTCAAACCAGCAGATTTTGGTATCAGGACAACCGTACCTCTCTTGAAATTGGCTGGAATTGTGCCACCATTCAAGATTTCATTCACAATATCCGTAAAAACAGGCCCTATAATAGGCCAAAACTAACAAAAAACTCCTTAGGTAGGCCATCAGGACCAGGAGATTTGTGAGATGCTGAACAAGCAATGAAAGCTGAAATTTCGTCTGCAGTAAAAGGAGCTAAAAATTTCGCATTATGGTCCTCTGTTAAAACTGGTGGGATAGCAGTTAAAATCTCGTCAACATCAATCGGATCAGAATCAGCCGCAGTATATAACGTCTCATAGTAGCAGGTAAGTTCATGGGTTATTTGATTCTGTAAGGTAAGCCGGCGCCCATCAGCTGCCATCAGGCCGTCAATCAATACACGTCGACGGTTCTTGTGGTGACGAAACAGATGGTACATAGAAGTCATTTCATGTGCTAACGTGGACGGTGGTTTAGATTTAATCTTCAATCCTTCCATCTGAAGCCGCTTAATACTAAGAAGCTTGGCCTTAATTTTCCGAATCTCAGAAAGGTGGGCACATGTCATTGTAGAATTATCTTAAAGTTCGCGAAGCACCGAATAGTAATACTCAAAAGTCAGTTTCAGATCTCGCGCTCTATTATAACTGTAGGACATTAAAGTGCGACGTAGTTTTGGCTTCACACAGTGGATCCACCAATGAAGCTTAGACGGATAGTATCGCAGAGAACGTAAACAAATGTCCCACGCCGTCTGTATTAGAGGTTCGATGTCAGGGTCATCGAGCAAGGAGACATTTAATTTCCACAGCGGCCTATAAAGTTTAAGAGGTTGACGCTCCAAATTAATTATAACAGCAAGGGCACAATGATCCGTAAAACTGGCTGGAATAACATCTCATCTAAAACAGAAACACTAAGGGGATCAGAAATATACAATCGGTCAAGTCGACTACTTGAGGTGGCAGTAAAAAATGTAAATTTAACTAAAGTGGGGTGTTTAACCTCCCACGCATCGCGTAGTCGTAATTGACGTACAAGAGAATGTAGCTCGAAACAATAATTAAAATGAGGGGATTGGTCTTTAGCTTGTAACACACAATTAAAATCGCCCCCCAATATCAAGGTCGCAGGATTTTTTCGTAGAAGGTAAATCAGATCCTCTTTATAAAAACGAGACCTTTCCTGCCGCTTGCTAGAACCAGAGGGGGCGTAAATGTTAACCAAGGTCGTGTCAAATAACAGACAACCAATGCCCCGTCCCGAGTCTAAAAGCTCAATTTCGGTAACGGGGATACCGTCACGAATTAGGAAAGCAGTACCTGCAGAAAACTCAGGTGCAAAATTTATAATAGTACGAAAACCAGGAACAAACAGGTGTGCAACGGAGACTTCCTGCAGGAAAACAATATCAGCTGCAGAGTCATAAATAAACTGCTGCAGAGACGCTAACTTCAGAGCAGATTGAATGCCATTTATATTTAAGGTAATAAACGTGTACGCCTGCAACATCAACCAAAAAATGAGAAATGAACCCAAATTACACCACACTAGAAGCAACTACATCCATATCATCAACATCAGACATTTCAGAGGGTGATTGTCCAGAATCAACGGAATCAGAGTCGTCTTTCGCATGCTTATGTTTCTTCCGCACCGCGTGGAGATTGGAGGGCACTTTCACCCGACGACGTATCTGATGCACACCAGATTCAAGAGCAGGCGGAGTGGGGGGTCGAGATCAGGCACGTCAACCAAAGCGTCCGAAGGATTAGCAGGGCGAGAGGAGTCAGAAGGAGGAGCCATCAAGGGAAAACTGCATCAGGAACATCGGCACCGGTTTCAGAATGTGTAGGTATTGGAAGTGTAGGAGGTGGTAAGATAGGTTTGGAGTCTGCTAATGCGGAGCGCGCAGTTCTAGGAGCGGTTTTCCGACAAATAGCCGACTCCACCGAAGTGTCGTCAACATGTTGTGATGCCTGTGGCAACAACACCTCGACCGAATGTTGTGGCTCTTGCGCCGACGGCCTGGCAGCAAGTTCGACGTCATCAGGCAAAGCAGGAGGCACAGCGGGAACAGAATCCGAAACAGGCATGGGAGATTCTGGAATTCTCTCATCAGATTCGCAAACCGGCTGCGAAACAGCAGCTTCGTCATCAGTGCTACCGGTATCACTAGCACGACGGCGTTTGTTGTTGGTAACAGACGGAATCGGTATAGGAGCAGCCGATACGTCTGGGCGAGTGGGTAGCGGAGGAAAACCTGCATCAGGGGAGGGTGACACCTGTTGTGAAGAAGCTACTGCAGGAGGCAGATAGGAAACAGTGGAGGAAGCTTCTTGCACAAGATCGGCAACCGTTAATTTGCGGCGCTGTGCTAGGCCATTTTTAAGCACAAATACCCGCTTAGGGCAATTAGCTCGAACATGACCATGTTCATTACATAGGAAACATGTACCAAGCTGTCCCTCATATGTAAGATGTACACGATAACCGCATACAACCTGATGGGACGGTATATTAGACTTAATATGCATTTCAACTGATCTGACACCATTATAACATTGCAGCTTATGTTGTGCAGACCAACGTTCATTTCGAATTGACCGAACAGTACCATAACCAAGCAAAGCTTCCTTAAGATAGCTGTTGTCAACTTCAGGGGGTAAATTATAAACCCGAACTGTGGTATACGTAATTTCAGCATTTGAGACAGTAACACTGCTAACAGAACCATCCCTATGACGGAACGACACTTGCTCACCATGTTTAAGTAATATCTTATCCAGCAAAACCCGGTTCAACAATTTCACAAAAAAGCAGTGTAATTCTGTATCAAAATACGCCGTATGTACCTGGTCCGATGTAATGCCAATCGTGTCCACAATCCATTCGTGAATTTCCAACGATGTCGGTTGGACATTCCTGGTAGCCTTGTTAAACTGAAAACTGAGAGTACACTTCCGCGGAAACAACCGGGAAGCCATAACACTTAATTAATGCTGCAAAAGCCGCAATACAACGCAAGACACAAAACAAACACTCAGGCAAAGAAACAACGAAAAACAGAAGACAAAGAAACCTCACACACAGAAGGTAAATATTCACAACCCGAGGGTAACGGCGGATCGAATACACAGCACGTCCGATCGCTGTCGCGTCTCAAACGGTACCTATCCATTAGGCCACACGGTCACTGACGACCAGGTGCAACTGGTATATGACTCATCTCGAAACGCCCACACCCCTAATGATTTGTGTTTTCGTTCTACACAGCCGCTGCCCCTTGCTATTTCCCACCCATTCCTTGCATTCAACCTCTTACGTGACCGACCAAATATAGACTGGGAAACAAGACCACACACTTTGTGCATACGGAATCGAAGGCAGGGCGTCCCACGCCGCATTTGCCACGATGGCCATTTGCTACTTCTGCAGAAGCGACGACGACGACGACGACGACGACGACGACGACGACGACGACGACGACGACCGCGAGAGGCTCTGACATATGTGAGAAATACATCTATAAAATGTAATTCAGACTGCCTCGTCCCACCTTATGCTGTACCGCTTTGGCAAAGGCTTTATCTGCGCCATTCGCCTTATCACATATGAGAGTAATTCTTAATAAAAGGCATGTCGCTAATTGTTCGTCATCACAGATACTGTTTGCTATACGGCCACGACGCGCAACTGATTTCCAAAATTCCAGTTCTTCCGTTGAGGATGGAAATCACGACCCTTGGTTTAGTAGTCCAGCGCTCTGCCACTGAGCTAAATGGGCGCGGCCTTGCGGTACTTTTGCGTACTTCGTCCTTACGGTCGTCTGGATCATCAGACTTCAGCTGACAACACTTCATATTACCGACTAATATTTGCAGCTATGGCGACCCATTACTGCTTGGCTACACATCTGACACGTAACCGATGTCCTCTCCAGACAACAACACTTGCATTTCAGAACATGTCTTTCACACATGTCTACAAAATCACATTCACCTTCAAATACAGTTTCCTTTCGACTGACAGAGACGTATGCAAAGTTTAAAGTTGCTATTTCCATTACATCACGTTAATCAGAAAAACGGTAATTTACATCTGCAGCGGAACAAAATTCCGTTCCGCCCAGCGTGTGGCTCGAACCCACGACCCTTACATTAAGATTCTCATGCTCTACCGACTGAGCTAGCCGGGCTGCTTCGGTGAATACTTGCCGTGCAGCACGTCACACAGTACTCGTTTGGGTTGGGTGGTCCCATACAGAATCTCTCCATGCTGCCTAATGTTTTCCTAACGTCACACTCGTCACGTACTTCACTTTTATTTCATAATCATTTCTGAGAGGTAAAGGAATTGCATGACAACCTGCAGAGCTAGTGGCGTCAAAATTAACACTCACACTTGATGTGACTCAAAAGGCGAACGAGTTACTTTCCGACGTTGTTTTAGATGTGCAAGTGCCAGTGGAAACTCGTGGTGACGGCACTCTGCCGACCATTTCGCTAGTTAACACCGGTCTTGTGGTGTGTGTTTCAAGCTCAAGAGCATCTCCAAGCAGAAAATGGTCAACAGCAACATTCAGACGGTTTCGTACTGCTCAAATGCTACATTAAAACGGTATGTTTCTTTTTCAGAACTGATAAAACACGAGCGTGACAGTATTCGAACCTGTAATCTTCAGATCCGCAGTCCGACGCCTTATCCATTAGGCCACACAGTCACTGACGACCAAGTGTAACTAGTATATGACTCATCTCGAAACGCTCACACCCCTGATAATTTGTGTTTTCGTTCTACACAGCCGCTGCCCTTGCTCTTTCCCACCCATTCGTTACATTCAACCTCTTACGTGACCGACCAAATATAGACTGGGAAACAAGACCACACACTTTGTGCATACGGAATCGAAGGCAGGGCGTGCCTCGCCGCATTTGCCACGATGGCCATTTGCTACTTCTGCAGAAGCGGCGGCGGCGGCGACGACGACGACGACAGCGAGAGGCTCTGACATATGTGAGAAATACATCTATAAAATGTAATCCAGACTGCCTCGTCCCACCTTATGCTGTACCGCATTGGCAAAGTCTTTATCTGCGCCATTCGCCTTAATCACATCTGAGAGTAATTCTTAATATGAGGCATATCGCTAATTGTTCGTCATCACAGATACTGTTTGCTATACGGCCACGACGCGCAACTAATTTCCAAAATTCGACTTCTTCCTTTGAAGATGGAACTCACGACCCTTGGTTTAGTAGTCCAGTGCTCTACCACTGAGCTAAAGAGGCGCGGCCTAGCGGTACTTTTGCGTACTTCGTTCTTACGGTCGTCTGGATCATCAGACTTCAGTTGACAACACTTCATATTACCGACTAATATTTGCAGCTATGGCGACCCATTACTGCTTGGCTACACATCTGACACGTAACCGATGTCCTCTCCAAACAACAACACTTGCATTTCAGAACATGTCTTTCACACATGTCTACAAAATCACATTCACCTTCAAATACAGTTTCCTTGCGAATGACAGAGACGTAGGCAGAGTTTAAAGTTGCTATTTCCATTACATCACGTTAATCAGAAAAACGGTAATTTACATCTGCAGCGGAACAAAATACCGTTCCGCCCAGCGTGGGGCTTAAACCCACGACCCTTACATTAAGAGTCTCATGCTCTACCGACTGAGCTAGCCGGGCTGCTTCGGTGAATACTTGCCGGGCAGCACGTCACACAGTACTCGTTTGGGTTGGGTGGTCCCATACAGAATCTCTCCATGCTGCCTAATGTTTTCCTAACGTCACACTCGTCACGTACTTCACTTTTATTTCATAATCATTTCTGAGAGGTAAAGGAATTGCATGACAACCTGCAGAGCTAGTGGCGTCAAAATTAACACTAATACTTGATGTGACTCAAAAGGCGAACGAGTTACTTTCCGACGTTGTTTTAGATGTGCAAGTGCCAGTGGAAACTCGCGGTGACGGCACTCTGCCGACCATTTCGCTAGTTAACACCGGTCTTGTGGTGTGTGTTTCAAGCTCAAGAGCATCTCCAAGCAGAAAATGGTCAACAGCAACATTCAGACGGTTTCGTACTGCTCAAATGCTACATTAAAACGGTATGTTTCTTTTTCAGAACTGATAAAACACGAGCGTGACAGCATTCGAACCTGTAATCTTCAGATCCGCAGTCCGACGCCTTATCCATTAGGCCACACAGTCACTGACGACTAAGTGTAACTAGTATATGACTCATCTCGAAACGCTCACACCCCTGATAATTTGTGTTTTCGTTCTACACAGCCGCTGCCCTTGCTCTTTCCCACCCATTCGTTACATTCAACCTCTTACGTGACCGCCCAAATATAGACTGGGAAACAAGACCACACACTTTGTGCATACGGAATCGAAGGCAGGGCGTGCCTCGCCGCATTTGCCACGATGGCCATTTGCTACTTCTGCAGAAGCGGCGGCGGCGGCGGCGATGACGACGACGACGACGACGACGACGACGACGACGACGACGACCGCGAGAGGCTCTGACATATGTGAGAAATACATCTATAAAATGTAATTCAGACTGCCTCGTCCCACCTTATGCTGTACCGCTTTGGCAAAGGCTTTATCTGCGCCATTTGCCTTAATCACATCTGAGAGTAATTCTTAATAAAAGGCATGTAGCTAACTGTTCGTCATCACAGATACTGTTTGCCATACGGCCACGACGCGCAACTGATTTCCAAAATTGGACTTCTTCCTTTGAGGATGAAACTCACGACCCTTGGTTTACTAGTCCAGTGCTCTACCACTGAGCTACAGGGGCGCGGCCTAGCGGTGCTTTTGCGAACTTCGTCCTTACGGTCGTCTGGATCATCAGACTTCAGCTGACAACACTTCATATTACCGACTAATATTTGCAGCTATGGCGACCCATTACTGCTTGGCTACACATCTGACACGTAACCGATGTCCTCTCCAAACAACAACACTTGCATTTCAGAACATGTCTTTCACACATGTCTACAAAATCACCTTCACCTTCAACTACAGTTTCCTTGCAACTGACAGAGACGTAGGCAAAGTTTAAAGTTGCTATTTCCATTACATCACGTTAATCAGAAAAACGGTAATTTACATCTGCAGCGGAACAAAATTCCGTTCCGCCCAGCGTGCGGCTCGAACCCACGACCCTGAGATTAAGAGTCTCATGCTCTACCAACTGAGTTAGCTGGGCTGCTTGGGTGATTACTTGCCGGGCAGCACGTCAGACAGTACTCGTTTGGATTGGGTGGTCCCATACAGAATCCTCCATGCTGCCTAATGTTTTCCTAACGTCACACTCGTCACGTACTTCACTTTTATTTCATAATCATTTCTGAGAGGTAAAGGAATTGCATGACAACCTGCAGAGCTAGTGGCGTCAAAATTAACACTCATACTTGATTTGACTCAAAAGGCGAACGAGTTAGTTTCCGACGTTGTTTTAGATGTGCAAGTGCCAGTGGAAACTCGCGGTGACGGCACTCTTCCGACCATTTCGCTAGTTAACACCGGTCTTGTAGTGTGTGTTTCAAGCTCAAGAGCATCTCCAAGCAGAAAATGGTCAACAGCAACGTTCAGACGGTTTCGTACTGCTCAAATGCTACATTAAAACGGTATGTTTCTTTTTTCGGAACTGATAAAACACGAGCGTGACAGCATTCGAACCTGTAATCTTCAGATCCGAAGTCCAACGCCTTATCCATTATGCCACACAGTCACTGACGACCAAGTGCAACTAGTATATGACTCATCTCGAAACGCTCACACCCCTGATAATTTGTGTTTTCGTTCTACACAGCCGCTGCCCTTGCTCTTTCCCACCCATTCGTTACATTCAACCTCTTACGTGACCGACCAAATATAGACTGGGAAACAAGACCACACACTTTGTGCATACGGAATCGAAGGCAGGGCGTGACTCGCCGCATTTGCCACGATGGCCATTTGCTACTTCTGCAGAAGCGGCGGCGGCGGCGACGACGACGACGACGACAGCGAGAGGCTCTGACATATGTGAGAAATACATCTATAAAATGTAATTCAGACTGCCTCGTCCCGCCTTATGCTGTACCGCTTTGGCAAAGGCTTTATCTGCGCCATTCGCCTTAATCACATCTGAGAGTAATTCTTAATAAAAGGCATGTCGCTAATTGTTCGTCATCACAGATACTGTTTGCTATACGGCCACGACGCGCAACTGATTTCCAAAATGCCAGTTCTTCCGTTGAGGATGGAAATCACGACCCTTGGTTTACTAGTCCAGCGCTCTGCCACTGAGCTAAATGGGCGCGGCCTTGCGGTACTTTTGCGTACTTCGTCGTTACGGTCGTCTGGATCATCAGACTTCAGCTGACAACACTTCATATTACCGACTAATATTTGCAGCTATGGCGACCCATTACTGCTTGGCTACACATCTGACACGTAACCGATGTCCTCTCCAAACAACAACACTTGCATTTCAAGTCATGTCTTTCACACATGTCTACAAAATCACATTCACCTTCAAATACAGTTTCCTTGCGACTGACAGAGACGTAGGCAAAGTTTAAAGTTGCTATTTCCATTACATCACGTTAATCAGAAAAACAGTAATTTACATCTGCAGCGGAACAAAATTCCGTTCCGCCCAGCGTGGGGCTCGAACCCACGACCATTACATGAAGAGTCTCATGCTCTACCGACTGAGCTAGCCGGGCTGCTTCGGTGAATACTTGCCGGGCAGCACGTCACACAGTACTCGTTTGGGTTGGGTGGTCCCATACAGAATCTCTCCATGCTGCCTAACGTTTTCCTAACGTCACACTCGTCACGTACTTCACTTTTATTTCATAATCATTTCTGAGAGGTAAAGGAATTGCATGACAACCTGCAGAGCTAGTGGCGTCAAAATTAACACTCATACTTGATGTGACTCAAAAGGCGAACGAGTTACTTTCCGACGTTGTTTTAGATGTGCAAGTGCCAGTGGAAACTCGCGGTGACGGCACTCTGCCGACCATTTCGCTAGTTAACACCGGTCTTGTAGTGTGTGTTTCAAGCTCAAGAGCATCTCCAAGCAGAAAATGGTCAACAGCAACATTCAGACGGTTTCGTACTGCTCAAATGCTACATTAAAACGGTATGTTTCTTTTTCAGAACTGATAAAACACGAGCGTGACAGCATTCGAACCTGTAATCTTCAGATCCGCAGTCCGCCGCCTTATCCATTAGGCCACACAGTCACTGACGACCAAGTGTAACTAGTATATGACTCATCTCTAAACGCTCACACCCCTGATAATTTGTGTTTTCGTTCTACACAGCCGCTGCCCTTGCTCTTTCCCACCCATTCGTTACATTCAACCTCTTACGTGACCGACCAAATATAGACTGAGAAACAAGACCACACACTTTGTGCATACGGAATCGAAGGCAGGGCGTGCCTCGCCGCATTTGCCACGATGGCCATTTGCTACTTCTGCAGAAGCGGCGGCGGCGACGACGACGACGACAGCGAGAGGCTCTGACATATGTGAGAAATACATCTATAAAATGTAATCCAGACTGCCTCGTCCCACCTTATACTGTACCGCATTGGCAAAGGCTTTATCTGCGCCATTCGCCTTAATCACATCTGAGAGTAATTCTTAATATGAGGCATATCGCTAATTGTTCGTCATCACAGATACTGTTTGCTATACGGCCACGACGCGCAACTGATTTCCAAAATTCGACTTCTTCCTTTGAGGATGGAACTCACGACCCTTGGTTTACTAGTCCAGTGCTCTACCACTGAGCTAAAGAGGCGCGGCCTAGCGGTACTTTTGAGGACTTCGTCCTTACGGTCGTCTGGATCATCAGACTTCAGCTGACAACACTTCATATTACCGACTAATATTTGCAGCTATGGCGACCCATTACTGCTTGGCTACACATCTGACACGTAACCGATGTCGTCTCCAAACAACAACACTTGCATTTCAGAACATGTCTTTCACACATGTCTACAAAATCACCTTCACCTTCAAATACAGTTTCCTTGTGACTGACAGAGACGTAGGCAAAGTTTAAAGTTGCTATTTCCATTACATCACGTTAATCAGAAAAACGGTAATTTACATCTGCAGCGGAAGAAAATTCCGTTCCTCCCAGCGTGGGGGTCGAACCCACGACGCTGAGATTAAGGGTCTCATGCTCTACCGACTGAGCTAGCCGGGCTGTTCGGAGAATACTTGCCGGGCAGCACGTCACACAGTACTCGTTTGGGTTGGGTGGTCCCATACAGAATCACTCCATGCTGCCTAATGTTTTCCTAACGTCACACTCGTCACGTACTTCACTTTTATTTCATAATCATTTCTGAGTGGTAAAGGAATTGCATGACAACCTGCAGAGCTAGTGGCGTCAAAATTAACACTCATACTTGATGTGACTGAAAAGGCGAACGAGTTACTTTCTGACGTTGTTTTAGATGTGCAAGTGCCAGTGGAAACTCGCGGTGACGGCACTCTGCGGACAATTTCGCTAGTGAACACCGGTCTTGTAGTGTGTGTTTCAAGCTCAAGAGCATCTCCAAGCAGAAAATGGTCAACAGCAACATTCAGACGGTTTCGTACTGCTCAAATGCTACATTAAAACGGTATGTTTCTTTTTCAGAACTGATAAAACACGAGCGTGACAGCATTCGAACCTGTAATCTTCAGATCCGAAGTCCGACGCCTTATCCATTAGACCACACAGTCACTGACGACCAAGTGCTACTTGTATATGACTCATCTCGTAACGCTCACACCCCTGATAATTTGTGTTTTCGTTCTACACAGCCGCTGCCCTTGCTCTTTCCCACCCATTCGTTACATTCAACCTCTTACGTGACCGACGAAATATAGACGGGGAAACAAGACCACACACTTTGTGCATACGGAATCGAAGGCAGGGCGTGGCTCGCCGCATTTGCCACGATGGCCATTTGCTACTTCTGCAGAAGCGGCGGCGGCGACGACGACGACGACGACGACCGCGAGAGGCTCTGACATATGTGAGAAATACATCTATAAAATGTAATTCAGACTGCCTCGTCCCACCTTATGCTGTACCGCTTTGGCAAAGGCTTTATCTGCGCCATTCGCCTTAATCACATCTGAGAGTAATTCTTAATAAAAGGCATGTCGCTAATTGTTCGTCGTCACAGATACTGTTTGCTATACGGCCACGACGCGAAACTGATTTCCAAAATTCGACTTCTTCCTTTGAGGATGGAACTCACGACCCTTGGTTTACTAGTCCAGCGCTCTACTACTCAGCTAAAGCGGCGCGGCCTTGCGTTGCTTTTGCGTACTTCGTCCTTACGGTCGTCTGGATCATAAGACTTCAGCTGACAACACTTCATATTACCGACTAATATTTGCAGCTATGGCGACCCATTACTGCTTGGCTACACATCTGACACGTAACCGATGTCCTCTCCAAACAACAACACTTGCATTTCAGAACATGTCTTTCACACATGTCTACAAAATCACCTTCACCTTCAAATACAGTTTCCTTGCGACTGACAGAGACGTAGGCAAAGTTTAAAGTTGCTATTTCCATTACATCACGTTAATCAGAAAAACGGTAATTTACATCTGCAGCGGAACAAAATTCCGTTCCGCCCAGCGTGGGGCTCGAACCCACGACAATTACATTAAGAGTCTCATGCTCTACCGACTGAGCTAGCCGGGCTGCTTCGCTGAATACTTGCCGGGCAGCACGTCACACAGTACTCGTTTGGGTTGGGTGGTCCCATACAGAATCTCTCCATGCTGCCTAATGTTTTCCTAACGTCACACTCGTCACGTACTTCACTTTTATTTCATAATCATTTCTGAGAGGTAAAGGAATTGCATGACAACCTGCAGAGCTAGTGGCGTCAAAATTAACACTCATACTTGATGTGACTCAAAAGGCGAACGAGTTACTTTCCGACGTTGTTTTAGATGTGCAAGTGCCAGTGGAAACTCGCGGTGACGGCACTCTGCCGACCATATCGCTAGTTAACACCGGTCTTGTAGTGTGTGTTTCAAGCTCAAGAGCATCTCCAAGCAGAAAATGGTCAACAGCAACATTCAGACGGTTTCGTACTGCTCAAATGCTACATTAAAACGGTATGTTTCTTTTTCAGAACTGATAAAACACGAGCGCGACAGCATTCGAACCTGTAATCTTCAGATCCGCAGTCCGACGCATTATCCATTAGGCCACACAGTCACTGACGACCAAGTGTAACTAGTATATGACTCATCTCGAAACGCTCACACCCCTGATAATTTGTGTTTTCGTTCTACACTGCCTCTGCCCTTGCTCTTTCCCACCCATTCGTTACATTCAACCTCTTACGTGACCGACCAAATATAGACTGGGAAACAAGACCACACACTTTGTGCATACGGAATCGAAGGCAGGGCGTGCCTCGCCGCATTTGCCACGATGGCCATTTGCTACTTCTGCAGAAGCGGCGGCGGCGACGACCGCGAGAGGCTCTGACATATGTGAGAAATACATCTATAAAATGTAATTCAGACTGCCTCGTTCCACCTTATGCTGTACCGCTTTGGCAAAGGCTTTATCTGCGCCATTCGCCTTAATCACATCTGAGAGTAATTCTTAATATGAGGCATGTCGCTAATTGTTCGTCATCACAGATGCTGTTTGCTATACGGCCACGACGCGCAACTGATTGCCAAAATTCGACTTCTTCCTTTGAGGATGGAACTCACGTCCCTTGGTTTAATAGTCCAGTGCTCTACCACTGAGCTAAAGAGGCGCGGCCTAGCGGTACTTTTAAGGACTTCGTACTTACGGTCGTCTGGATCGTCAGACTTCAGCTGACAACACTTCATATTACCGACTAATATTTGCAGCTATGGCGACCCATTACTGCTTGGCTACACATCTGACACGTAACCGATGTCCTCTCCAAACAACAACACTTGCATTTCAAAACATGTCTTTCACACATGTCTACAAAATCACCTTCACCTTCAAATACAGTTTCCTTGCGACTGCCAGAGACGTAGGCAAAGTTTAAAGTTGCTATTTCCATTACATCACGTTAATAACAAAAACGGTAATTTACATCTGCAACGGAACATAATTCCGTTCCGACCAGCGTGGGGCTCGAACCCATGACCCTAAGATTAAGAGGCTCATGCCCTACCGACTGAGCTAGCCGGGCTGCTTGGGTGAACACTTGCCGGGCAGCACGTCACACAGTACTCGTTTGGGTTGGGTGGTGCCGTACAGAATCTCTCCATGCTGCCTAATGTTTTCCTAACGTCACACTCTTCACGTACTTCACTTTTATTTCATAATCATTTCTGAGAGGTAAAGGAATTGCATGACAACCTGCAGAGCTAGTGGCGTCAAAATTAACACTCATACTTGATGTGACTCAAAAGGCGGACGAGTTACTTTCCGACGTTGTTTTAGATGTGCAAGTGCCAGTGGAAACTCGCGGTGACGGCACTCTGCCGACCATTTCGCTGGTTAACACCGGTCTTGTAGTGTGTGTTTCAAGCTCAAGAGCATCTTCAAGCAGAAAATGGTCAACAGCAACATTCAGACAGTTTCGTACTGCTCAAATGCTACATTAAAACGGTATGTTTCTTTATCAGAACTGATAAAACACGAGTGTGACAGCATTGGAACCTGTAATCTTCAGATCCGAAGTCCGACGCCTTATTCATTAGGCCACACAGTCTCTGACGACCAAGTGCAGCTTGTATATGACTCATCTCGAAACGCTCACACCCCTGATAATTTGTGTTTTCGTTCTACACAGCCGCCGCCCTTGCTCTTTCCCACCCATTCGTTACATTCAACCTCTTACGTGACCGACCAAATATAGACTGGGAAACAGGACCACACACTTTGTGCATACGGAAACGAAGGCAGGGCGTGCCTCGCCGCATTTGCCACGATGGCCATTTGCTACTCCTGCAGAAACGGCGGCGGCGGCGGCGACGACGACGACGACGACGACGACGACGACGACGACGACGACGACCGCGAGAGGCTCAGACACATGTGAGAAATACATCTATAACATGTAATTCAGACTGCCTCGTCCCACCTTATGCTGTACCGCTTTGGCAAAGGCTTTAACTGCGCCATTCGCCTTAATCACATCTGAGAGTAATTCTTAATAAAAGGCATGTCGCTAATTGTTCGTCATCACAGGTACTGTTAGCTATACGGCCACGACGCGCAACTGATTTCCAAAATTCGACTTCTTCCTTTGAGGATGGAACTCACGACCCTCGGTTTACTAGTCCAGTGCTCTACCACTGAGCTAAATGGGCGCGGCCTAGCGGTACTTTTGCGTACTACGTCCTTACGGTCGTCTGGATCATCAGACTTCAGCTGACAACACTTCATATTACCGACTAATATTTGCAGCTATGGCGACCCATTACTGCTTGGCTACACATCTGACACGTAACCGATGTCCTCTCCAAACAACAACACTTGCATTTCAGAACATGTGTTTCACACATGTCTACAAAATCACCTTCACCTTCAAATACAGTTTCCTTGCGACTGACAGAGACATAGGCAAAGTTTAAAGTTGCTATTTCCATTACATCACGTTAATCAGAAAAAACGGTAATTTACATCTGCAGCGGATCAAAATTCCGTTCCGCCCAGCGTGGGGCTCGCACCCACGACCTTGACATTAAGAGTCTCATCCTCTACCGACTGAGCTAGTTGGGCTGCTTTGGTGAATACTTGCCGGGCAGCACGTCACACAGTACTCGTTTGGGTTGGGTGGTCCCATACAGAATCTCTCCATGCTGCCTAATGTTTTCCTAACGTCACACTCGTCACGTACTTCACTTTTATTTCATAATCATTTCTGAGAGGTAAAGGAATTGCATGACAACCTGCAGAGCTAGTGGCGTCAAAATTAACACTCATACTTGATGTGACTCAAAAGGCGAACGAGTTACTTTCCGACGTTGTTTTAGATGTGCAAGTGCCAGTGGAAACTCGCGGTGACGGCACTCTGCCGACCATTTCGCTAGTTAACACCGGTCTTGTAGTGTGTGTTTCAAGCTCAAGAGCATCTCCAAGCAGAAAATGGTCAACAGCAACATTCAGACGGTTTCGTACTGCTCAAATGCTACATTAAAACGGTATGTTTCTTTTTCAGAACTGATAAGACACGAGTGTGACAGCATTCGAAACTGTAATCTTCAGATCCGAAGTCCGACGCCTTATCCATTAGGCCACACAGTCACTGACGACCAAGTGCAACTTGTATATGAATCATCTCGAAACGCTCACACCCCTGATAATTTGTGTTTTCGTTCTACACAGCCGCAGCCCTTGCTCTTTCCCACCCATTCGTTACATTCTACCTCTTACGTGACCGACCAAATATAGACTGGGAAACAAGACCACACACTTTGTGCATACGGAATCGAAGGCAGGGCGTGCCTCGCCGCATTTGCCACGATGGCCATTTGCTACTTCGGCAGAAGCGGCGGCGGCGACGACGACGACGACGACGACGACGACGACGACCGCGAGAAGCTCTGACATATGTGAGAAATACTTCTTTAAAATGTAATTCAGACTGCCTCGTCCCACCTTATGCTGTACCGCTTTGGCAAAGGCTTTATCTGCGCCATTCGCCTTAATCACATCTGAGAGTAATTCTTAATAAAAGGCATGTCGCTAATTGTTCGTCATCACAGATACTGTTTGCTATACGGCCACGACGTGCAACTGATTTCCAAAATTCGACTTCTTCCTTTGAGGATGGAACTCACGACCCTTGGTTTACTAGTCCAGTGCTCTACCACTGAGCTAAAGGGGCGCGGCCTAGCGGTACTTTTGCGTACTTCGTCCTTACGGTCGTCTGGATCATCAGACTTCAGCTGACAACACTTCATCTTACCGACTAATATTTGCAGCTATGGCGACCCATTACTGCTTGGCTACACATCTGACACGTAACCGATGTCCTCTCCAAACAACAACACATGCATTTCAGAACATGTCCTTCACACATGTCTACAAAATCACCTTCACCTTCAAATACAGTTTCCTTGCGACTGACAGAGACGTAGGCAAATTTTAAAGTTGCTATTTCCATTACATGACGTTAATAACAAAAACGGTAATTTACATCTGCAGCGGAACAAAATTCCGTTCCGCCCAGCGTGGGGCTCGAACCCACAACCCTGAGATTAAGAGTCTCATGCTCTACCGACTGAGCTAGCCGGGCTGCTTCAGTGAATACTTGCCAGGCAGCACGTCACACAGTACTCGTTTGGGTATGGTGGTCCCATACAGAATCTCTCCATGCTGCCTAATGTTTTCCTAACGTCACACTCGTCACGTACTTCACTTTTATTTCATAATCATTTCTGAGAGGTAAAGGAATTGCATGACAACCTGCAGAGCTAGTGGCGTCAAAATTAACACTCATACTTGATGTGACTCAAAAGGCGAACGAGTTACTTTCCGACGTTGTTTTAGATGTGCAAGTGCCAGTGGAAACTCGCGGTGACGGCACTCTGCCGACCATTTCGCTAGTTAACACCGGTCTTGTAGTGTGTGTTTCAAGCTCAAGAGCATCTCCAAGCAGAAAATGGTCAACAGCAACATTCAGACGGTTTCGTACTGCTCAAATGCTACATTAAAACGGTATGTTTCTTTTTCAGAACTGATAAAACACGAGCGTGACAGCATTCGAACCTGTAATTTTCAGATCCGAAGTCCGACGCCTTATCCATTAGGCCACACAGTCACTGACGACCAAGTGCAACTTGTATATGACTCATCTCGAAACGCTCACAACCCTGATAATTTGTGTTTTCGTTCTACACAGCCGCTGCCCTTGCTCTTTCCCACCCATACGTTACATTCAACCTCTTACGTGACCGGCCAAATATAGACTGGGAAACAAGACCACACACTTTGTGCATACGGAATCGAAGGCAGGGCGTGCCTCGCAGCATTTGCAACGATGGCCATTTGCTACTTCTGCAGAAGCGGCGGCGGCGACGACGACGACGACCACGAGAGGCTATGACATATGTGAGAAATACATCTATAAAATGTAAAGCAGACTGCCTCGTCCCACCTTATGCTGTACCGCTTTGGCAAAGGCTTTATCTGCGCCATTCGCCTTAATCACATCTGAGAGTAATTCTTAATAAAAGGCATGTCGCTAATTGTTCGTCATCACAGATACTGTTTGCTATACGGCCACGACGTGCAACTGATTTCCAAAATTCGACTTCTTCCTTTGAGGATGGAACTCACGACCCTTGGTTTACTAGTCCAGTGCTCTACCACTGAGCTCAAGGGGCGCGGACTAGCGATACTTTTGCGTACTTCGTCCTTACGGTCGTCTGGCTCATCAGACTTCAGCTGACAACACTTCATATTACCGACTAATATTTGCAGCTATGGCGACCCATTACTGCTTGGCTACACATCTGACACGTAACCGATGTCCTCTCCAAACAACAACACTTGCATTTCAGAACATGACTTTCACACATGTCTACGAAATCACCTTCACCTTCAAATACAGTTTCCTTGCGACTGACAGAGACGTAGGCAAAGTTTAAAGTTGCTATTTCCATTACATCACGTTAATCAGAAAAACGGTAATTTACATCTGAAGCGGAACAAAATTCCGTTCCGACCAGCGTGGGGCTCGAACCCACGCCCCTGAGATTAAGAGTCTCATGCTCTACCGACTGAGCTAGCCAGGCAGGTTCGGTGAATACTTGCCGGGCAGCACGTCACACAGTACTCGTTTGGGTTGGGTGGTCCCATACAGAATCTCTCCATGCTGCCTAATGTTTTCCTAACGTCACACTCGTCACGTACTTCACTTTTATTTCATAATCATTTCTGAGAGGTAAAGGAATTGCATGACAACCTGCAGAGCTAGTGGCGTCAAAATTAACACTCATACTTGATGTGACTCAAAAGGCGAACGAGTTACTTTCCGACGTTGTTTTAGATGTGCAAGTGCCAGTGGAAACGCGCGGTGACGGCACTCTGCCGACCATTTCGCTAGTTAACACCGGTCTTGTAGTGTGTGTTTCAAGCTGAAGAGCATCTCCAAGCAGAAAATGGTCAACAGCAACATTAAGACGGTTTCGTACTGCTCAAATGCTACATTAAAACGGTATGTTTCTTTTTCAGAACTGATAAAACACGAGCGTGACAGCATTCGAACCTGTAATCTTCAGATCCGAAGTCTGACGCCTTATCCATTATGCCACACAGTCACTGACGACCAAGTGCAACTTGTATATGACTCATCTCGAAACGCTCACACCCCTGATAATTTGTGTTTTCGTTCTACACAGCCGCTGCCCTTGCTCTTTCCCACCCATTCGTTACATTCAACCTCTTACGTGACCGACCAAATATAGACTGGGAATCAAGACCACACACTTTGTGCATACGGAATCGAAGGCAGGGCGTGCCTCGCCGCATTTGCCACGATGGCCATTTGCTACTTCTGCAGAAGCGGCGTCGGCGACGACGACGACGACGACCACGAGAGGCTCTGACATATGTGAGAAATACATCTATAAAATGTAAAGCAGACTGCCTCGTCCCAGATTATGCTGTATCGCTTTGGCAAAGGCTTTATCTGCGCCATTCGCCTTAATCACATCTGAGAGTAATTCGTAATATAAGGCATGTCGCTAATTGTTCGTCATCACAGATACTGTTTGCTATACGGCCACGACGTGCAACTGATTTCCAAAATTGGACTTCTTCCTATGAGGATGGAACTCACGAGCCTTGGTTTACTAGTACAGTGTTCTACCACTGAGCTCAAGGGGCGCGGCCTAGCGGTACTTTTGCGTACTTTGTCCTTACGGTCGTCTGGCTCATCAGACTTCAGCTGACAACACTTCATATTACCAACTAATATTTGCAGCTATGGCGACCCATTACTGCTTGGCTACACATCTGACACGTAACCGATGTCCTCTCCAAACAACAACACTTGCATTTCAGAACATGTCTTTCACACATGTCTACAAAATCACCTTCACCTTCAAATACAGTTTCCTTGCGACTGACAGAGACGTAGGCAAAGTTTAAAGTTGCTATTTCCATTACATCACGTTAATCAGAAAAACGGTAATTTACATCTGCAGCGGAACAAAATTCCGTTCCGCCCAGAGTGGGGCTCCAACCCACGACCCTGAGATTAAGAGTCTCATGCTCTGCCGACTGAGCTAGCCGGGCTGCTTCGGTGAATACTTGCCGGCCAGCACGTCACACAGTACTCGTTTTTGTTGGGTGGTCCCATACAGAATCTCTCCATGCTGCCTAATGTTTTCCTAACGTCACACTCGTCACGTACTTCACTTTTATTTCATAATCATTTCTGAGAGGTAAAGGAATTGCATGACAACCTGCAGTGCTAGTGGCGTCAAAATTAACACTCATACATGATGTGACTCAAAAGGCGAACGAGTTACTTTCCGACGTTGTTTTAGATGTGCAAGTGCCAGTGGAAACACGCGGTGACGGGACTCTGCCGACCATTTCGCTAGTTAACACCGGTCTTGTAGTGTGTGTTTCAAGCTCAAGAGCATCTCCAAGCAGAAAATGGTCAACAGCAACATTCAGACGGTTTCGTACAGCTCAAATGCTACATTAAAACGGTATGATTCTTTTTCTGAACTGATAAAACACGAGCGTGACAGCATTCGAACCTGTAATCTTCAGGTCCGAAGTCCGACGCCTTATCCATTAGGCCACACAGTCACTGACGACCAAGTGCAACTTGTATATGACTCATCTCGAAACGCTCACACCCCTGATAATTTGTGTTTTCGTTCTACACAGCCGCTGCCCTTGCTCTTTCCCACCCATTCGTTACATTCAACCTCTTACGTGACCGGCCAAATATAGACTGGGAAACAAGACCACACACTTTGTGCATACGGAATCGAAGGCAGGGCGTGCCTCGCCGCATTTGCCACGATGGCCATTTGCTACATCTGCAGAAGCGGCGGCGGCGGCGACGACGACGACGACGACGACGACGACGATGACGACGACGACGACGACGACGACGACGACTACGAGAGGCTCTGACATATGTGAGAAATACATCTATAAAATGTAATTCAGACTGCCTCGTCCCACCTTATGCTGTACCGCTTTGGCAAAGGCTTTATCTGCGCCATTCGTCTTAATCACATCTGAGAGTAATTCTTAATAAAAGGCATGTCGCTAATTGTTCGTCATCACAGATACTGTTTGCTATACTGCCACGACGCGCAACTGATTTCCAAAATTCGACCTTTTCCTTTGAGGATGGAACTCAAGACCCTTGGTTTACTAGTCCAGTGCTCTACCACTGAGCTGAAGGGGCGCGGCCTAGCGGTACTTTTGCGTACTTCGTCCTTACGGTCGTCTGGATCATCAGACTTCAGCTGACAACACTTCATATTACCGACTAATATTTGCAGCTATGGCGACCCATTACTGCTTGGCCACACATCTGACACATAACCGATGTGCTCTCCAAACAACAACACTTGCATTTCAGAACATGTCTTTCACACATGTCTACAAAATCACCTTCACCTTCAAATACAGTTTCCTTGCGACTGACAGAGACGTAGGCAAAGTTTAAAGTTGCTATTTCCATTACATCACGTTAATCAGAAAAACGATAATTTACATCTGCAGCGGAACAAAATTCCGGTCCGCCCAGCGTGGGGCTCGAACCCACGACCCTGAGATTAAGAGTCTCATGCTCTACAGACTGAGCTACCCCGCTGCTTCGGTTATTACTTGCCGGGTAGCACGTCACACAGTACTCGTTTGGGTTGGGTCGTCCCATACAGAATCTCTCCATGCTGCCTAATGTTTTCCCAACGTCACACTCGTCACGTACTTCACTTTTATTTCATAATCATTTCTGAGAGGTAAAGGAATTGCATGACAACCTGCAGAGCTAGTGGCGTCAAAATTAACACTCATACTTGATGTGACTCAAAAGGCGAACGAGTTACTTTCCGACGTTGTTTTAGATGTGCAAGTGCCAGTGGAAACTCGCGGTGACGGCACTCTGCCGACCATTTCGCTAGTTAACACCGGTCTTGTAGTGTGTGTTTCAAGCTGAAGAGCATCTCCAAGCAGAAAATGGTCAACAGCAACATTCAGACGGTTTCGTACTGCTCAAATGCTACATTAAAACGGTATGTATCTTTTTCAGAACTGATAAAACACGAGCGTGACAGCATTCGAACCTGTAATCTTCAGATCCGAAGTCCGACGCCTTATCCATTAGGCCACACAGTCACTGACGACCAAGTGCAACTTGTATATGACTCATCTCAAAACGCTCACACCCCTGATAATTTGTGTTTTCGTTCTACACAGCCGCTGCCCTTGCTCTTTCCCACCCATTCGTTACATTCAACCTCTTACGTGACCGACCAAATATAGACTGGGAAACAAGACCACACACTTTGTGCATACGGAATCGAAGGCAGGGCGTGCCTCGCCGCATTTGCCACGATGGCCATTTGCTACTTCTGCAGAAGCGGTGGCGGCGACGACGACGACGACCGCGAGAGGCTCTGACATATGTGAGAAATACATCTATAAAATGTAATTCAGACTGCCTCGTCCCACCTTATGCTGTACCGCTTTGGCAAAGGCTTTATCTGCGCCATTCGCCTTAATCACATCTGGGAGTAATTCTTAATAAAAGGCATGTCGCTAATTGCTCGTCATCACAGATACTGTTTGCTATACGGCCACGACGCGCAACTGATTTCCAAAATTCGACCTTTTCCTTTGAGGATGGAACTCACGACCCTTGGTTTACTAGTCCAGTGCTCTTTCACTGAGCTCAAGGGGCGCGGCCTAGCGGTACTTTTGCGTACTTCGTCCTTACGGTCGTCTGGATCATCAGACTTCAGCTGACAACACTTCATATTACCGACTAATATTTGCAGCTATATCGACCCATTACTGCTTGGCTACACATCTGACACGTAACCGATGTCCTCTCCAAACAACAACACTTGCATTTCAGAACATGTCTTTCACACATGTCTACAAAATCACCTTCACCTTCAAATACAGTTTCCTTGCGACTGACAGAGACGTAGGCAAAGTTTAAAGTTGCTATTTCCATTACATCACGTTAATCAGAAAAACGGTAATTTACATCTGCAGCGGAACAAAATTCCGTTCCACCCAGCGTGGGGCACGAACCCACGACCCTGAGATTAAGAGTCTCATGCTCTACCGACGGAGCTAGCTGGGCTGCTTCGGTGAATACTTGCCGGGCAGCACGTCACATAGTACTCGTTTGGGTTGGGTGGTCCCATACAGAATCTCTCCATGCTGCCTAATGTTTTCCTAACGTCACACTCGTCACGTACTTCACTTTTATTTCATAATCATTTCTGGGAGGTAAAGGAATTGCATGACAACCTGCAGAGCTAGTGGCGTCAAAATTAACACTCATACTTGATGTGACTCAAAAGGCGAACGAGTTACTTTCCGACGTTGTTTTAGATGTGCAAGTGCCAGTGGAAACTCGCGGTGACGGGACTCTGCCGACCATTTCGCTAGTTAACACCGGTCTTGTAGTGTGTGTTTCAAGCTCAAGAGCATCTCCAAGCAGAAAATGGTCAACAGCAACATTCAGACGGTTTCGTACTGCTCAAATGCTACATTAAAACGGTACGTTTCTTTTTCAGAACTGATAAAACACGAGCGTGACAGCATTCGAACCTGTAATCTTCAGATCCGAAGCCCGACGCCTTATCCATTAGGCCACACAGTCACTGACGACTAAGTGCAACTTGTATATGACTCATCTCGAAACGCTCACACCCCTGATAATTTGTGTTTTCGTTCTACACAGCCGCTGCCCTTGCTCTTTCCCACCCATTCGTTACTTTCAACCTCTTACGTGATGACCAAATATAGACTGGGAAACAAGACCACACACTTTGTGCATACGGAATCGAAGGCAGGGCGTGCCTCGCCGCATTTGCCACGATGGCCATTTGCCACTTCTGCAGAAGCGGCGGCGGCGACGGCGACGACGACGACGACGACGACGACGACGACGACGACGACGACGACGACCGCGAGAGGCTCTGACATATGTGAGAAACACATCTATAAAATGTAATTCAGACTGCCTCGTCCCACCTTATGCTGTACCGCTTTGGCAAAGGCTTTATGTGCGCCATTCGCCTTAATCACATCTGAGAGTAATTCTTAATAAAAGGCATGTCGCTAATTGCTCGTCATCACAGATACTGTTTGCTATACGGCCACGACGCGCAACTGATTTCCAAAATACGACCTTTTCCTTTGAGGATGGAACTCACGACCCTTGGTTTACTAGTCCAGTGCTCTTTCACTGAGCTCAAGGGGCGCGGCCTAGCGGTACTTTTGCGTACTTCGTCCTTACGGTCGTCTGGATCATCAGACTTCAGCTGACAACACTTCATATTACCGACTAATATTTGCAGCTATGGCGACCCATTACTGCTTGGCTACACATCTGACACGTAACCGATGTCCTCTCCAAACAACAACACTTGCATTTCAGAACATGTCTTTCACACATGTCTACAAAATCACCTTCACCTTCAAATACAGTTTCCTTGCGACTGACAGAGATGTAGGCAAAGTTTAAAGTTGCTATTTCCATTACAACACGTTAATCAGAAAAACGGTAATTTACATCTGCAGCGGAACAAAATTCCGTTCCGCCCAGCGTGGGGCTCGAACCCACGACCCTGAGATTAAGAGTCTCATGCTCTACCGACTGAGCTAGCCGGGCTGCTTCGGTGAATACTTGCCGGCCAGCACGTCACACAGTACTCGTTTGGGTTGGGTGGTCCCATACAGACTCTCTCCATGCTGCCTAATGTTTTCCTAACGTCACACTCGTCACGTACTTCACTTTTATTTCATAATCATTTCTGAGAGGTAAAGGAATTGCATGACAACCTGCAGAGCTAGTGGCGTCAAAATTAACACTCATACTTGATGTGACTCAAAAGGCGAACGAGTTACTTTCCGACGTTGTTTTAGATGTGCAAGTGCCAGTGGAAACTCGCGGTGACGGCACTCTGCCGACCATTTCGCTAGTTAACACCGGTCTTGTAGTGTGTGTTTCAAGCTCAAGAGCATCTCCAAGCAGAAAATGGTCAACAGCAACATTCAGACGGTTTCGTACTGCTCAAATGCTACATTAAAACGGTATGTTTCTTTTTCAGAACTGATAAAACACGAGCGTGACAGCATTCGAACCTGTAATCTTCAGATCCGAAGTCCGACGCCTTATCCATTAGGCCACACAGTCACTGACGACCGAGTGCAACTTGTATATGACTCATCTCGAAACGCCCACACCCCTGATAATTTGTGTTTTCGTTCTACACAGCCGCTGCCCTTGCTCTTTCCCACCCATTCGTTACATTCAACCTCTTACGTGACCGACCAAATATAGACTGGGAAACAAGACCACACACATTGTGCATACGGAATCGAAGGCAGGGCGTGCCTCGCCGCATTTGCCATGATGGCCATTTGCTACTTCTGCAGAAGCGGTGGCGGCGACGACGACGACGACCGCGTGAGGCTCTGACATATGTGAGAAATACATCTATAAGATGTAATTCAGACTGCCTCGTCCCACCTTATGCTGTACCGCTTTGGCAAAGGCTTCATCTGCGCCATTCGCCTTAATCACATCTGAGAGTAATTCTTAATAAATGGCATGTCGCTAATTGTTCGTCATCACAGATACTGTTTGCTATACGGCCACGAAGCGCAACTGATTTCCAAAATTCGACTTCTTCCTTTGAGGATGGAACTCACTACCCTTGGTTTATTAGTCCAGTGCTCTACCACTGAGCTAAAGAGGCGCGAAATAGCGGTACTTCTGCGTACTTCGTCCTTACGGTCGTCTGGATCATCAGACTTCAGCTGACAACACTTCATATTACCGACTAATATTTGCAGCTATGGCGACCCATTACTGCTTGGCTACACATCTGACACGTAACCGATGTCCTCTCCAAACAACAACACTTGCATTTCAGAACATGTGTTTCACACATGTCTACAAAATCACCTTCACCTTCAAATACAGTTTCCTTGCGACTGACAGAGACGTAGGCAAAGTTTAAAGTTGCTATGTCCATTACATCACGTTAATCAGAAAAACGGTAATTTACATCTGCAGCGGAACAAAATTCCGTTCCGCCCAACGTGGGGCTCGAACCCACGACCCTGAGATTAAGACTCTCATGCTCTACTGACTGAGCTAGCCGGGCTGCTTCGGTGAATGCTTGCCAGGCAGCACGTCACACAGTACTCGTTTGGGTTGGGTGGTCCCATACAGAATCTCTCCATGCTGCCTAATGTTTTCCTAATGTCACACTCGTCACGTACTTCACTTTTATTTCATAATCATTTCTGAGAGGTAAAGGAATTGCATGACAACCTTCAGAGCTAGTGGCGTCAAAATTAACACTCATACTTGATGTGACTCAAAAGGCGAACGAGTTACTTTCCGACGTTGTTTTAGATGTGCAAGTGCCAGTGGAAACTCGCGGTGACGGGACTCTGCCGACCATTTCATTAGTTAACACCGGTCTTGTAGTATGTGTTTCAAGCTCAAGAGCATCTCCAAGCAGAAAATGGTCAACAGCAACATTCAGACGGTTTCGTACTGCTCAAATGCTACATTAAAACGGTACGTTTCTTTTTCAGAACTGATAAAACACGAGCGTGACAGCATTCGAACCTGTAATCTTCAGATCCGAAGCCCGACGCCTTATCCATTAGGCCACACAGTCACTGACGACTAAGTGCAACTTGTATATGACTCATCTCGAAACGCTCTCACCCCTGATAATTTGTGTTTTCGTTCTACACAGCCGCTGCCCTTGCTCTTCCCCCCCCCCCCCCCCCCATTCGTTACTTTCAACCTCTTACGTGATGACCAAATATAGACTGGGAAACAAGACCACACACTTTGTGCATACGGAATCGAAGGCAGGGCGTGCCTCGCCGCATTTGCCACGATGGCCATTTGCTACTTCTGCAGAAGCGGCGGCGACGACGACGACGACGACGACGACGACCGCGAGAGGCTCTGACATATGTGAGAAATACATCTATAAAATGTAATTCAGACTGCCTCGTCCCACCTTATGCTGTACCGCTTTGGCAAAGGCTTTATCTGCGCCATTCGCCTTAATCACATCTGAGAGTAATTCTTAATAAAAGGCATGTCGCTAATTGTTCGTCATCACAGATACTGTTTGCCATACGGCCACGACGCGCAACTGATTTCCAAAATTCGACTTCTTCCTTTGAGGATGGAACTCACGAGCCTTGGTTTACTAGTCCAGTGCTCAACCACTGAGCTAAAGAGGCGCGGCGAGCGGTGCTTCTGCGTACTTCGTCCTTACGGTCGTCTGGATCATCAGACTTCAGCTGACAACACTTCATATTACCGACTAAAATTTTCAGCTATGGTGACCCATTACTGCTTGGCTACACATCTGACACGTAACCGATGTCCTCTCCAAACAACAACACTTGCATTTCAGAACATGTCTTTCACACATGTCTACAAAATCACCTTCACCTTCAAATACAGTTTCCTTGCGACTGACAGAGACGTAGGCAAAGTTTAAAGTTGCTATTTCCATTACATCACGTTACTCAGAAAAATGGTAATTTACATCTGCAGCGGAACATAATTCCGTTCCGCCCAGCGTGGATCACGAACCCACGACCCTGAGGTTAAGAGTCTCATGCTCTACAGACTGAGCTAGCCGGGCTGCTTCGGTGAATACTTGCCGGGCAGCACGTCTTATAGTACTCGTTTGGGTTGGGTGGTCCCATACAGAATCTCTCCATGCTGCCTAATGTTTTCCTAACGTCACACTCGTCACGTACTTCACTTTTATTTCATAATCATTTCTGAGAGGTAAAGGAATTGCATGACAACCTGCAGAGCTAGTGGCGTCAAAATTAACACTCATACTTGATGTGACTCAAAAGGCGAACGAGTTATTTTCCGACGTTGTTTTAGATGTGCAAGTGCCAGTGGAAACTCGCGGTGACGGCACTCTGCCGACCATTCCGCTAGTTAACACCGGTCTTGTAGTGCGTGTTTCAAGCTCAAGAGCATCTCCAAGTAGAAAATGGTCAACAGCAACATTCAGACGGTTTCGTACTGCTCAAATGCTACATTAAAACGGTATGTTTCTTTTTCAGAACTGATAAAACGCGAGCGTGACAGCATACGAACATGTAATCTTCAGATCCGAAGTCCGACGCCTTATCCATTAGGCCACACAGTCACTGATGAACAAGTGCAACTTGTATATGACTCATCTCGAAACGCTCACACCCGTGATAATTTGTGTTTTCGTTCTACACAGCCGCTGCCCTTGCTCTTTCCCACCCATTCGTTACATCCAACCTCTTACGTGACCGACCAAATATAGACTGGGAAACAAGACCACACACTTTGTGCATACGGAATCGAAGGCAGGGCGTGCCTCGCCGCATTTGCCACGATGGCCATTTGCTACTTCTGCAGAAGCGGTGGCGGCGACGACGACGACGACCGCGTGAGGCTCTGACATATGTGAGAAATACATCTATAAAATGTAATTCAGACTGCCTCGTCCCACCTTATGCTGTACCGCTTTGGCAAAGGCTTTATCTGCGCCATTCGCCTTAATCACATCTGAGAGTAATTCTTAATAAATGGCATGTCGCTAATTGTTCGTCATCACAGATACTGTTTGCTATACGGCCACGAAGCGCAACTGATTTCCAAAATTCGACTTCTTCCTTTGAGGATGGAACTCACTACCCTTGGTTTATTAGTCCAGTGCTCTACCACTGAGCTAAAGAGGCGCGAAATAGCGGTACTTCTGCGTACTTCGTCCTTACGGTCGTCTGGATCATCAGACTTCAGCTGACAACACTTCATATTACCGACTAATATTTGCAGCTATGGCGACCCATTACTGCTTGGCTACACATCTGACACGTAACCGATGTCCTCTCCAAACAACAACACTTGCATTTCAGAACATGTCTTTCACACATGTCTACAAAATCACCTTCACCTTCAAATACAGTTTCCTTGCGACTGACAGAGACGTAGGCAAAGTTTAAAGTTGCTATTTCCATTACATCACGTTAATCAGAAAAACGGTAATTTACATCTGCAGCGGAACAAAATTCCGTTCCACCCAGCGTGGGGCACGAACACACGACCCTGAGATTAAGAGTCTCATGCTCTACCGACGGAGCCAGCCGGGCTGCTTCGGTGAGTACTTGCCGGGCAGCACGTCACATAGTACTCGTTTGGGTTGGGTGGTCCCATACAGAATCTCTCCATGCTGCCTAATGTTTTCCTAACGTCACACTCGTCACGTACTTCACTTTTATTTCATAATCATTTCTGGGAGGTAAAGGAATTGCATGACAACCTGCAGAGCTAGTGGCGTCAAAATTAACACTCATACTTGATGTGACTCAAAAGGCGAACGAGTTACTTTCCGACGTTGTTTTAGATGTGCAAGTGCCAGTGGAAACTCGCGGTGACGGGACTCTGCCGACCATTTCATTAGTTAACACCGGTCTTGTAGTATGTGTTTCAAGCTCAAGAGCATCTCCAAGCAGAAAATGGTCAACAGCAACATTCAGACGGTTTCGTACTGCTCAAATGCTACATTAAAACGGTACGTTTCTTTTTCAGAACTGATAAAACACGAGCGTGACAGCATTCGAACCTGTAATCTTCAGATCCGAAGCCCGACGCCTTATCCATTAGGCCACACAGTCACTGACGACTAAGTGCAACTTGTATATGACTCATCTCGAAACGCTCTCACCCCTGATAATTTGTGTTTTCGTTCTACACAGCCGCTGCCCTTGCTCTTCCCCCCCCCCCCCCCCCATTCGTTACTTTCAACCTCTTACGTGATGACCAAATATAGACTGGGAAACAAGACCACACACTTTGTGCATACGGAATCGAAGGCAGGGCGTGCCTCGCCGCATTTGCCACGATGGCCATTTGCTACTTCTGCAGAAGCGGCGGCGACGACGACGACGACGACGACGACGACCGCGAGAGGCTCTGACATATGTGAGAAATACATCTATAAAATGTAATTCAGACTGCCTCGTCCCACCTTATGCTGTACCGCTTTGGCAAAGGCTTTATGTGCGCCATTCGCCTTAATCACATCTGAGAGAAATTCTTAATAAAAGGCATGTCGCTAATTGTTTGTCATCACAGATACTGTTTGCTATACGGCCACGACGCGCAACAGATTTCCAAAATTCGACTTCTTCCTCTGAGGATGGAACTCACGAACCCTGGTATACTAGTCCAGTGCTCTACTACTGAGCTAAAGAGGCGCGGCCTAGCGGTACTTCTGCGTACTTCGTCCTTACGGTCGTCTGGATCATCAGACTTCAGCTGACAACACTTCATATTACCGACTAATATTTGCATCTATGGCGACCCATTACTGCTTGGCTACACATCTGACACGTAACCGATGTCCTCTCCAAACAACAACACTTGCATTTCAGAACATGTCTTTCACACATGTCTACAAAATCACCTTCACCTTCAAATACAGTTTCCTTGCGACTGACAGAGACGTAGGCAAAGTTTAAAGTTGCTATTTCCATTACATCATGTTAATCAGAAAAACGGTAATTTACATCTGCAGCGGAACAAAATTCCGTTCCGCCCAGCGTGGGGCTCGAACCCACGACCCTGAGATTAAGAGTCTCATGCTCTACCGACTTAGCTAGCCGGGCAGCTTCGGTGAATACTTGCCGGCCAGCACGTCACACAGTAATCGTTTGGGTTGGGTGGTCCCATACAGAATCTCTCCATGCTGCCTAATGTTTTCCTAACGTCACACTCGTCACGTACTTCACTTTTATTTCATAATCATTTCTGAGAGGTAAAGGAATTGCATGACAACCTGCAGAGCTAGTGGCGTCAAAATTAACACCCATACTTGATGTGACTCAAAAGGCGAACGAGTTACTTTCCGACGTTGTTTTAGATGTGCAAGTGCCAGTGGAAACTCGCGGTGACGGCACTCTGCCGACCATTTCGCTAGTTAACACCGGTCTTGTAGTGTGTGTTTCAAGCTCAAGAGCATCTCCAAGCAGAAAATGGTCAACAGCAACATTCAGACGGTTTCGTACTGCTCAAATGCTACACTAAAACGGTATGTTTCTTTTTCAGAACTGATAAAACGCGAGCGTGACAGCATTCGAACATGTAATCTTCAGATCCGAAGTCCGACGCCTTATCCATTAGGCCACACAGTCACTGATGAACAAGTGCAACTTGTATATGACTCATCTCGAAACGCTCACACCCGTGATAATTTGTGTTTTCGTTCTACACAGCCGCTGCCCTTGCTCTTTCCCACCCATTCGTTACATCCAACCTCTTACGTGACCGACCAAATATAGACTGGGAAACAAGACCACACACTTTGTGCATACGGAATCGAAGGCAGGGCGTGCCTCGCCGCATTTGCCACGATGGCCATTTGCTACTTCTGCAGAAGCGGCGGCGGCGACGACGACGACGACGACGACGACGACGACGACGACAACGACGACGACGACGACGACGACCGCGAGAGGCTCTGACATATGTGAGAAATACATCTATAAAATGTAATTCAGACTGCCTCGTCCCACCTTATGCTGTACCGCTTTGGCAAAGGCTTTATGTGCGCCATTCGCCTTAATCACATCTGAGAGTAATTCTTAATAAAAGGCATGTCGCTAATTGTTCGTCATCACAGATACTGTTTGCTATACGGCCACGACGCGCAACTGATTTCCAAAATTCGACTTCTTCCTTTGAGGATGGAACTCACGAGCCTTGGTTTACTAGTCCAGTGCTCTACCACTGAGCTAAAGAGGCGCGGCCTACCGGTACTTCTGCGTACTTCGTCCTTACGGTCGTCTGGATCATCAGACTTCAGCTGACAACACTTCATATTACCGACTAATATTTGCAGCTATGGCGACCCATTACTGCTTGGCTACACATCTGACACGTAACCGATGTCCTCTCCAAACAACAACACTTGCATTTCAGAACATGTCTTTCACACATGTCTACAAAATCACCTTCACCTTCAAATACAGTTTCCTTGCGACTGACAGAGACGTAGGCAAAGTTTAAAGTTGCTATTTCCATTACATCACGTTAATCAGAAAAACGGTAATTTACATCTGCAGCGGAACAAAATTCCGTTCCGCAAAGCGTGGGGCTCGAACCCAGCACCCTGAGATTAAGAGTCTCATGCTCTACCGACTGAGCTAGCCGGGCAGCTTCGGTGAATACTTGCCGGCCAGCACGTCACACAGTACTCGTTTGGGTTGGGTGGTCCCATACAGAATCTCTCCATGCTGCCTAATGTTTTCCTAACGTCACACTCGTCACGTACTTCACTTTTATTTCATAATCATTTCTGAGAGGTAAAGGAATTGCATGACAACCTGCAGAGCTAGTGGCGGCAAAATTAACACTCATACTTGATGTGACTCAAAAGGCGAACGAGTTACTTTCCGACGTTGTTTTAGATGTGCAAGTGCCAGTGGAAACTCGCGGTGACGGCACTCTGCCGACCATTTCGCTAGTTAACACCGGTCTTGTAGTGTGTGTTTCAAGCTCAAGAGCATCTCCAAGCAGAAAATGGTCAACAGCAACATTCAGACGGTTTCGTACTGCTCAAATGCTACACTAAAACGGTATGTTTCTTTTTCAGAACTGATAAAACGCGAGCGTGACAGCATTCGAACATGTAATCTTCAGATCCGAAGTCCGACGCCTTATCCATTAGGCCACACAGTCACTGATGAACAAGTGCAACTTGTATATGACTCATCTCGAAACGCTCACACCCGTGATAATTTGTGTTTTCGTTCTACACAGCCGCTGCCCTTGCTCTTTCCCACCCATTCGTTACATCCAACCTCTTACGTGACCGACCAAATATAGACTGGGAAACAAGACCACACACTTTGTGCATACGGAATCGAAGGCAGGGCGTGCCTCGCCGTATTTGCCCCGATGGCCATTTCTACTTCTGCAGAAGCGGCGGCGGCGACTACGACGACGACGACCGCGAGAGGCTCTGACATATGTGAGAAATACATCTATAAAATGTAATTCAGACTGCCTCGTCCCACCTTATGCTGTACCGCTTTGGCAAAGGCTTTATCTGCGCCATTCGCCTTAATCACATCTGAGAGTAATTCATAATAAAAGGCATGTCGCTAATTGTTCGTCATCACAGATACTGTATGCTATACGGCCACGACGCGCAACTGATTTCCAAAATTCGACTTCTTCCTTTGAGGATGGAACTCACGAACCCTGGTATACTAGTCCAGTGCTCTACCACCGAGCTAAAGAGGCGCGGCCTAGCGGCACTTCTGTGTACTTCGTCCTTACGGTCGTCTGGATCATCAGACTTCAGCTGACAACACTTCATATTGCCGACTAATATTTGCATCTATGGCGACCCATTACTGCTTGGCTACACATCTGACACGTAACCGATGTCCTCTCCAAACAACAACACTTGCATTTCAGAACATGTCTTTCACACATGTCTACAAAATCACCTTCACCTTCAAATACAGTTTCCTTGCGACTGACAGAGACGTAGGCAAAGATTAAAGTTGCTATTTCCATTACATCACGTTAATCAGAAAAACGGTAATTTACATCTGCAGCGGAACAAAATTCCGTTCCGCCCAGCGTGGGGCACGAACCCACGACCCGGAGATTAAGAGTCTCATGCTCTACCGACGGAGATAGCGGGGCTGCTTCGGTGAATACTTGCCGGACAGCACGTCACATAGTACTCGTTTGGGTTGGGTGGTCCCATACAGAATCTCTCCATGCTGCCTAATGTTTTCCTAACGTCACACTCGTCACGTACTTCACTTTTATTTCATAATCATTTCTGAGAGGTAAAGGAATTGCATGACAACCTGCAGATCTAGTGGCGTCAAAATTAACACTCATACTTGATGTGACTCAAAAGGCGAACGAGTTACTTTCCGACGTTGTTTTAGATGTGCAAGTGCCAGTGGAAACTCGCGGTGACGGCACTCTGCCGACCATTTCGCTAGTTAACACCAGTCTTGTTGTGTGTGTTTCAAGCTCAAGAGCATCTCCAAGCAGACAATGGTCAACAGCAACATTAAGACGGTTTCGTACTGCTCAAATGCTACATTAAAACGGTATGTTTCTTTTTCAGAACTGATAAAACGCGAGTGTGACAGCATTCGAACCTGTAATCTTCAGATCCGAAGTCCGACGCCTTGTCCATTCGGCCACACAGTCACTGACAACCAATTGCAACTTGTATATGACTCATCTCGAAACGCTCACACCCCTGATAATTTGTGTTTTCGTTCTACACAGCCGCTGCCCTTGCTCTTTCCCACCCATTCGTTACATTCAACCTCTTACGTGACCGACCAAATATAGACTGGGAAACAAGACCACACACTTTGTGCATACGGAATCGAAGGCAGGGCGTGCCTCGCCGCATTTGCCACGATGGCCATTTGCTACTTCTGCAGAAGCGGCGTCGGCGACGACGACGACGACGACGACGACGACAACGACCGCGAGAGGCTCTGACATATGTGAGAAATACATCTATAAAATGTAATTCAGACTGCCTCGTCCAACCTTATGCTGTACCGCTTTGGCAAAGGCTTTATCTGCGCCATTCGCCTTAATCACATCTGAGAGTAATTCTTAATAAAAGGAATGTCGCTAATTGTTCGTCATCACAGATACTGTTTGCTATACGGCCACGACGCGCAACTGATTTCCAAAATTCGACTTCTTCCTTTGAGGATGGAACTCACGACCCTTGGTTTACTAGTCCAGTGCTCTACCATTGAGCTGAAGGGGCGCGGCCTAGCGGTATTTTTGCGTACTTCGTCCTTACGGTCGTCTGGATCATCAGACTTCAGCTGACAACACTTCATATTACTGACTAATATTTGCAGCTATGGCGACCCATTACTGCTTGGCTACACATCTGACACGTAACCGATGTCCTCTCCAAACAACAACACTTGCATTTCAGAACATGTCTTTCACACATGTCTACAAAATCACCTTCACCTTCAAATACAGTTTCCTTGCGACTGACAGAGACGTAGGCAAAGTTTAAAGTTGCTATTTCCATGTCATCACGTTAATCAGAAAAACGGTAATTTACATCTGCAGCGGAACAAAATTTCGTTCCGCCCAGCGTGGCGCTCGAACCCACGACCCTGAGATTAAGAGTCTCATGCCTTACCGACTGAGCTAGCCGGGCTGCTTTGGTGAATACTTGCCGGCCAGCACGTCACACAGTACTCGTTTGGGTTGGGTGATCCCATACAGAATCTCTCCATGCTGCCTAATGTTTTCCTAACGTCACACTCGTCACGTACTTCACTTTTATTTCATAATCATTTCTGAGAGGTAAAGGAATTGCATGACAACCTGCAGAGCTAGTGGCCTCAAAATTAACACTCATACTTGATGTGACTCAAAAGGCGAACGAGTTACTTTCCGACGTTGTTTTAGATGTGCAAGTGCCAGTTTAAACTCGCGGTGACGGCACTCTGCCGACCATTTCGCTAGTTAACACCGGTCTTGTAGTATGTGTTTCAAGCTCAAGAGCATCTCCAAGCAGAAAATGGTCAACTGCAACATTCAGACGGTTTCGTACTGCTCAAATGCTACATTAAAACGGTACGTTTCTTTTTCAGAACTGATAAAACACGAGCGTGACAGCATTCGAACCTGTAATATTCAGATCCGAAGCCCGACGCCTTATCCATTAGGCCACACAGTCACTGACGACTAAGGGCAACTTGTATATGACTCATCTCGAAACGCTCACACCCCTGATAATTTGTGTTTTCGTTCTACACAGCCGCTGCCCTTGCTCTTCCCCACCCATTCGTTACTTTCAACCTCTTACGTGATGACCAAATATAGACTGGGAAACAAGACCACACACTTTGTGCATACGGAATCGAAGGCAGGGCGTGCCTCGCCGCATTTGCCACGATGGCCATTTGCTACTTCTGCAGAAGCGGCGGCGACGACGACGACGACGACGACGACGACCGCGAGAGGCTCTGACATATGTGAGAAATACATCTATAAAATGTAATTCAGACTGCCTCGTCCCACCTTATGCTGTACCGCTTTGGCAAAGGCTTTATCTGCGCCATTCGCCTTAATCACATCTGAGAGTAATTCTTAATAAAAGGCATGTTGCTAATTGTTCGTCATCACAGATACTGTTTCCTATACGGCCACGACGCGCAACTGATTTCCAAAATTCGACTTCTTCCTTTGAGGATGGAACTCACGAGCCTTGGTTTACTAGTCCAGTGCTCAACCACTGAGCTAAAGAGGCGCGGCGAGCGGTGCTTCTGCGTACTTCGTCCTTACGGTCGTCTGGATCATCAGACTTCAGCTGACAACACTTCATATTACCGACTAATATTTGCAGCTATGGCGACCCATTACTGCTTGGCTACACATCTGACACGTAACCGATGTCCTCTCCAAACAACAACACTTGCATTTCAGAACATGTCTTTCACACATGTCTACAAAATCACCTTCACCTTCAAATACAGTTTCCTTGCGACTGACAGAGACGTAGGCAAAGTTTAAAGTTGCTATTTCCATTACATCACGTTACTCAGAAAAATGGTAATTTACATCTGCAGCGGAACATAATTCCGTTCCGCCCAGCGTGGGGCACGAACCCACGACCCTGAGGTTAAGAGTCTCATGCTCTACAGACTGAGCTAGCCGGGCTGCTTCGGTGAATACTTGCCGGGCAGCACATCATATAGTACTCGTTTGGGTTGGGTGGTCCCATACAGAATCTCTCCATGCTGCCTAATGTTTTCCTAACGTCACACTCGTCACGTACTTCACTTTTATTTCATAATCATTTCTGAGAGGTAAAGGAATTGCATGACAACCTGCAGAGCTAGTGGCGTCAAAATTAACACTCATACTTGATGTGACTCAAAAGGCGAACGAGTTACTTTCCGACGTTGTTTTAGATGTGCAAGTGCCAGTGGAGACTCGCGGTGACGGCACTCTGCCGACCATTTCGCTAGTTAACACCGGTCTTGTAGTGCGTGTTTCAAGCTCAAGAGCATCTCCAAGCAGAAAATGGTCAACAGCAACATTCAGACGGTTTCGTACTGCTCAAATGCTACATTAAAACGGTATGTTTCTTTTTCAGAACTGATAAAACGCGAGCGTGACAGCATACGAACATGTAATCTTCAGATCCGAAGTCCGACGCCTTATCCATTAGGCCACACAGTCGCTGATGAACAAGTGCAACTTGTATATGACTCATCTCGAAACGCTCACACCCGTGATAATTTGTGTTCTCGTTCTACACAGCCGCTGCCCTTGCTCTTTCCCACCCATTCGTTACATCCAACCTCTTACGTGACCGACGAAATATAGACTGGGAAACAAGACCACACACTTTGTGCATACGGAATCGAAGGCAGGGCGTGCCTCGCCGCATTTGCCACGATGGCCATTTGCTACTTCTGCAGAAGCGGCGGCGACGACGACGACGACGACGACGACGACGACGACGACCGCGAGAGGCTCTGACATATGTGAGAAATACATCTATAAAATGTAATTCAGACTGCCTCGTCCCACCTTATGCTGTACCGCTTTGGCAAAGGCTTTATGTGCGCCATTCGCCTTAATCACATCTGAGAGTAATTCTTAATAAAAGGCATGTCGCTAATTGTTCGTCATCACAGATACTGTTAGCTATACGGCCACGACGCGCAACTGATTTCCACAATTCGACTTCTTCCTTTGAGGATGGAACTCACGAGCCTTGGTTTACTAGTCCAGTGCTCTACCACTGAGCTAAAGAGGCGCGGCCTACCGGTACTTCTGCGTACTTCGTCCTTACGGTCGTCTGGATCATCAGACTTCAGCTGACAACACTTCATATTACCGACTAATATTTGCAGCTATGGCGACCCATTACTGCTTGGCTACACATCTGACACGTAACCGATGTCCTCTCCAAACAACAACACTTGCATTTCAGAACATGTCTTTCACACATGTCTACAAAATCACCTTCACCTTCAAATACAGTTTCCTTGCGACTGACAGAGACGTAGGCAAAGTTTAAAGTTGCTATTTCCATTACATCACGTTAATCAGAAAAACGGTAATTTACATCTGCAGCGGAACAAAATTCCGTTCCGCAAAGCGTGGGGCTCGAACCCACGACCCTGAGATTAAGAGTCTCATGCTCTACCGACTGAGCTAGCCGGGCAGCTTCGGTGAATACTTGCCGGCCAGCACGTCACACAGTACTCGTTTGGGTTGGGTGGTCCCATACAGAATCTCTCCATGCTGCCTAATGTTTTCCTAACGTCACACTCGTCACGTACTTCACTTTTATTTCATAACCATTTCTGAGAGGTAAAGGAATTGCATGACAACCTGCAGAGCTAGTGGCGGCAAAATTAACACTCATACTTGATGTGACTCAAAAGGCGAACGAGTTACTTTCCGACGTTGTTTTAGATGTGCAAGTGCCAGTGGAAACTCGAGGTGACGGCACTCTGCCGACCATTTCGCTAGTTAACACCGGTCTTGTAGTGTGTGTTTCAAGCTCAAGAGCATCTCCAAGCAGAAAATGGTCAACAGCAACATTCAGACGGTTTCGTACTGCTCAAATGCTACACTAAAACGGTATGTTTCTTTTTCAGAACTGATAAAACGCGAGCGTGACAGCATTCGAACATGTAATCTTCAGATCCGAAGTCCGACGCCTTATCCATTAGGCCACACAGTCACTGATGAACAAGTGCAACTTGTATATGACTCATCTCGAAACGCTCACACCCGTGATAATTTGTGTTTTCGTTCTACACAGCCGCTGCCCTTGCTCTTTCCCACCCATTCGTTACATCCAACCTCTTACGTGACCGACCAAATATAGACTGGGAAACAAGACCACACACTTTGTGCATACGGAATCGAAGGCAGGGCGTGCCTCGCCGCATTTGCCACGATGGCCATTTGCTACTTCTGCAGAAGCGGCGGCGACGACGACGACGACGACGACGACGACCGCGAGAGGCTCTGACATATGTGAGAAATACATCTATAAAATGTAATTCAGACTGCCTCGTCCCACCTTATGCTGTACCGCTTTGGCAAAGGCTTTATCTGCGCCATTCGCCTTAATCACATCTGAGAGTAATTCTTAATAAAAGGCATGTTGCTAATTGTTCGTCATCACAGATACTGTTTGCTATACGGCCACGACGCGCAACTGATTTCCAAAATTCGACTTCTTCCTTTGAGGATGGAACTCACGAGCCTTGGTTTACTAGTCCAGTGCTCAACCACTGAGCTAAAGAGGCGCGGCGAGCGGTGCTTCTGCGTACTTGGTCCTTACGGTCGTCTGGATCATCAGACTTCAGCTGACAACACTTCATATTACCGACTAATATTTGCAGCTATGGCGACCCATTACTGCTTGGCTACACATCTGACACGTAACCGATGTCCTCTCCAAACAACAACACTTGCATTTCAGAACATGTCTTTCACACATGTCTACAAAATCACCTTCACCTTCAAATACAGTTTCCTTGCGACTGACAGAGACGTAGGCAAAGTTTAAAGTTGCTATTTCCATTACATCACGTTACTCAGAAAAATGGTAATTTACATCTGCAGCGGAACATAATTCCGTTCCGCCCAGCGTGGGGCACGAACCCACGACCCTGAGGTTAAGAGTCTCATGCTCTACAGACTGAGCTAGCCGGGCTGCTTCGGTGAATACTTGCCGGGCAGCACATCATATAGTACTCGTTTGGGTTGGGTGGTCCCATACAGAATCTCTCCATGCTGCCTAATGTTTTCCTAACGTCACACTCGTCACGTACTTCACTTTTATTTCATAATCATTTCTGAGAGGTAAAGGAATTGCATGACAACCTGCAGAGCTAGTGGCGTCAAAATTAACACTCATACTTGATGTGACTCAAAAGGCGAACGAGTTACTTTCCGACGTTGTTTTAGATGTGCAAGTGCCAGTGGAAACTCGCGGTGACGGCACTCTGCCGACCATTTCGCTAGTTAACACCGGTCTTGTAGTGCGTGTTTCAAGCTCAAGAGCATCTCCAAGCAGAAAATGGTCAACAGCAACATTCAGACGGTTTCGTACTGCTCAAATGCTACATTAAAACGGTATGTTTCTTTTTCAGAACTGATAAAACGCGAGCGTGACAGCATACGAACATGTAATCTTCAGATCCGAAGTCCGACGCCTTATCCATTAGGCCACACAGTCGCTGATGAACAAGTGCAACTTGTATATGACTCATCTCGAAACGCTCACACCCGTGATAATTTGTGTTTTCGTTCTACACAGCCGCTGCCCTTGCTCTTTCCCACCCATTCGTTACATCCAACCTCTTACGTGACCGACGAAATATAGACTGGGAAACAAGACCACACACTTTGTGCATACGGAATCGAAGGCAGGGCGTGCCTCGCCGCATTTGCCACGATGGCCATTTGCTACTTCTGCAGAAGCGGCGGCGGCGGCGGCGACGACGACGACGACGACGACGACGACGACGACCGCGAGAGGCTCTGACATATGTGAGAAATACATCTATAAAATGTAATTCAGACTGCCTCGTCCCACCTTATGCTGTACCGCTTTGGCAAAGGCTTTATGTGCGCCATTCGCCTTAATCACATCTGAGAGTAATTCTTAATAAAAGGCATGTCGCTAATTGTTCGTCATCACAGATACTGTTTGCTATACGGCCACGACGCGCAACTGATTTCCAAAATTCGACTTCTTCCTTTGAGGATGGAACTCACGAGCCTTGGTTTACTAGTCCAGTGCTCTACCACTGAGCTAAAGAGGCGCGGCCTACCGGTACTTCTGCGTACTTCGTCCTTACGGTCGTCTGGATCATCAGACTTCAGCTGACAACACTTCATATTACCGACTAATATTTGCAGCTATGGCGACCCATTACTGCTTGGCTACACATCTGACACGTAACCGATGTCCTCTCCAAACAACAACACTTGCATTTCAGAACATGTCTTTCACACATGTCTACAAAATCACCTTCACCTTCAAATACAGTTTCCTTGCGACTGACAGAGACGTAGGCAAAGTTTAAAGTTGCTATTTCCATTACATCACGTTAATCAGAAAAACGGTAATTTACATCTGCAGCGGAACAAAATTCCGTTCCGCAAAGCGTGGGGCTCGAACCCACGACCCTGAGATTAAGAGTCTCATGCTCTACCGACTGAGCTAGCCGGGCAGCTTCGGTGAATACTTGCCGGCCAGCACGTCACACAGTACTCGTTTGGGTTGGGTGGTCCCATACAGAATCTCTCCATGCTGCCTAATGTTTTCCTAACGTCACACTCGTCACGTACTTCACTTTTATTTCATAACCATTTCTGAGAGGTAAAGGAATTGCATGACAACCTGCAGAGCTAGTGGCGGCAAAATTAACACTCATACTTGATGTGACTCAAAAGGCGAACGAGTTACTTTCCGACGTTGTTTTAGATGTGCAAGTGCCAGTGGAAACTCGCGGTGACGGCACTCTGCCGACCATTTCGCTAGTTAACACCGGTCTTGTAGTGTGTGTTTCAAGCTCAAGAGCATCTCCAAGCAGAAAATGGTCAACAGCAACATTCAGACGGTTTCGTACTGCTCAAATGCTACACTAAAACGGTATGTTTCTTTTTCAGAACTGATAAAACGCGAGCGTGACAGCATTCGAACATGTAATCTTCAGATCCGAAGTCCGACGCCTTATCCATTAGGCCACACAGTCACTGATGAACAAGTGCAACTTGTATATGACTCATCTCGAAACGCTCACACCCCTGATAATTTGTGTTTTCGTTCTACACAGCCGCTGCCCTTGCTCTTTCCCACCCATTCGTTACATCCAACCTCTTACGTGACCGACCAAATATAGACTGGGAAACAAGACCACACACTTTGTGCATACGGAATCGAAGGCAGGGCGTGCCTCGCCGCATTTGCCCCGATGGCCATTTGCTACTTCTGCAGAAGCGGCGGCGGCGACGACGACGACGACGACCGCGAGAGGCTCTGACATATGTGAGAAATACATCTATAAAATGTAATTCAGACTGCCTCGTCCAACCTTATGCTGTACCGCTTTGGCAAAGGCTTTATCTGCGCCATTCGCCTTAATCACATCTGAGAGTAATTCTTAATAAAAGGCATGTCGCTAATTGTTCGTCATCACAGATACTGTTTGCTATACGGCCACGACGCACAACTGATTTCCAAAATTCGACTTCTTCCTTTGAGGATGGAACTCACGACACTTGGTTTACTAGTCCAGTGCTCTACCACTGAGCTAAAGGGACGCGGCCTAGCGGTACTTTTGCGTACTTGGTCCTTACGGTCGTCTGGATCATCAGACTTCAGCTGACAACACTTCATATTACTGACTAATATTTGCAGCTATGGCGACCCATTACTGCTTGGCTACACATCTGACACGTAACCGATGTCCTCACCAAACAACAACACTTGCATTTCAGAACATGTCTTTCACACATGTCTACAAAATCACCTTCACCTTCAAATACAGTTTCCTTGCGACTGACAGAGACGTAGGCAAAGTTTAAAGTTGCTATTTCCACTACATCACGTTAATCAGAAAAACGGTAATTTACATCTGCAGCGGAACTAAATTCCGTTCCGCCCAGCGTGGGGCTCGAACCCACAACCCTGAGATTAAGAGTCTCATGCTCTACCGACTGAGCTAGCCGGGCTGCTTCGGTGAATACTTGCCGGCCAGCACGTCACACAGTACTCGTTTGGGTTGGGTGGTCCCATACAGAATCTCTCCATGCTGCCTAATGTTTTCCTAACGTCACACTCGTCACGTACTTCACTTTTATTTCATAATCATTTCTGAGAGGTAAAGGAATTGCATGACAACCTGCAGAGCTAGTGGCATCAAAATTAACACTCATACTTGATGTGACTCAAAAGGCGAACGAGTTACTTTCCGACGTTGTTTTAGATGTGCAAGTGCCAGTGGAGACTCGCAGGTGACGGCACTCTGCCGACCATTTCGCTAGTTAACACCGGTCTTGTAGTGTGTGTTTCAAGCTCAAGAGCATCTCCAAGCAGACAATGGTCAACAGCAACATTCAGACGGTTTCGTACTGCTCAAATGCTACATTAAAACGGTATGTTTCTTTTTCAGAACTGATAAAACGCGAGCGTGACAGCATTCGAACCTGTAATCTTCAGATCCGAAGTCCGACGCCTTATCCATTAGGCCACACAGTCACTTACGAACAAGTGCAACTTGTATATGACTCATCTCGAAACGCTCACACCCCTGATAATTTGTGTTTTCTTTCTACACAGCCGCTGCCCTTGCTCTTTCCCACCCATTCGTTACATTCAACTTCTTACGTGACCGCCCAAATATAGACTGGGAAACAAGACCACACACTTTGTGCATACGGAATCGAAGGCAGGGCGTGCCTCGCCGCATTTGCCACGATGGCCATTTGCTACTTCGGCAGAAGCGGCGGCGGCGACGACGACGACGACGACGACGACCGCGAGAGGCTCTGACATATGTGAGAAATACATCAATAAAATGTAATTCAGACTGCCTCGTCCCACCTTATGCTGTACCGCTTTGGCAAAGGCTTTATGTGCACCATTCGCCTTAATCAGATCAGAGAGTAATTCTTAATAAAAGGCATGTCGCTAATTGTTCGTCATCACAGATACTGTTTGCTATACGGCCACGACGCGCAACTGATTTCCAAAATTCGACTTCTTCCTTTGAGGATGGAACTCACGACCCTTGGTTTACTAGTCCAGTGCTCTACCACTGAGCTAAAGGGACGCGGCCTAGCGGTACTTTTGCGTACTTGGTCCTTACGGTCGTCTGGATCATCAGACTTCAGCTGACAACACTTCATATTACTGACTAATATTTGCAGCTATGGCGACCCATTACTGCTTGGCTACACATCTGACACGTAACCGATGTCCTCACCAAACAACAACACTTGCATTTCAGAACATGTCTTTCACACATGTCTACAAAATCACCTTCACCTTCAAATACAGTTTCCTTGCGACTGACAGACACGTAGGCAAAGTTTAAAGTTGCTATTTCCATGTCATCACGTTAATCAGAAAAACGGTAATTTACATCTGCAGCGGAACAAAATTTCGTTCCGCCCAGCGTGGGGCTCGAACCCACGACCCTGAGATTAAGAGTCTCATGCTCTACCGACTGAGCTAGCCGGGCTGCTTTGGTGAATACTTGCCGGCCAGCACGTCACACAGTACTCGTTTGGGTTGGGTGATCCCATACAGCATCTCTCCATGCTGCCTAATGTTTTCCTAACGTCACACTCGTCACGTACTTCACTTTTATTTCATAATCATTTCTAAGAGGTAAAGGAATTGCATGACAACCTGCAGAGCTAGTGGCGTCAAAATTAACACTCATACTTGATGTGACTCAAAAGGCGAACGAGTTACTTTCCGACGTTGTTTTAGATGTGCAAGTGCCAGTGGAAACTCGCGGTGACGGCACTCTGCCGACCATTTCGCTAGTTAACACCGGTCTTGTAGTGTGTGTTTCAAGCTCAAGAGCATCTCCAAGCAGAAAATGGTCAAAAGCAACATTCAGACGGTTTCGTACTGCTCAAATGCTACATTAAAACGGTATGTTTCTTTTTCAGAACTGATAAAACGCGAGTGTGACAGCATTCGAACCTGTAATCTTCAGATCCGAAGTCCGACGCCTTATCCATTAGGCCACACAGTCACTGACGACCAATTGCAACTTGTATATGACTCATCTCGAAACGCTCACACCCCTGATAATTTGTGTTTTCGTTCTACACAGCCGCTGCACTTGCTCTTTCCCACCCATTCGTTACATTCATCCTCTTACGTGACCGACCAAATATAGACTGGGAAACAAGACCACACACTTTGTGCATGTTGTTGTTGTTGTTGTTGTGGTCTTCAGTCCTGAGACTGGTTTGATGCAGCTCTCCATGCTACTCTATCCTGTGCAAGCTTCTTCATCTCCCAGTACCTACTGCAACCTACATCCTTCTGAATCTGCTTAGTGTACTCATCTCTCGGTCTCCCTCTACGATTTTTACCCTCCACACTGCCCTCCAATGCTAAATTGGTGATCCCTTGATGCCTCAAAACATGTCCTACCAACCGATCCCTTCTTCTAGTCAAGTTGTGCCACAAACTTCTCTTCTCCCCAATCCTGTTCAATACCTCCTCATTAGTTACGTGATCTATCCACCTTATCTTCAGTATTCTTCTGTAGCACCACATTTCGAAAGCTTCTATTCTCTTCTTGTCCAAACTAGTTATCGTCCATGTTTCACTTCCATACATGGCTACACTCCAAACAAATATTTTCAGAAATGACTTCCTGACACTTAAATCTATATTCGATGTTAACAAATTTCTCTTCTTCAGAAACGCTTTCCTTGCCATTGCCAGTCTACATTTTATATACTCTCCACTTCGACCATCATCAGTTATTTTACTTCCTAAATAGCAAAACTCCTTTACTACTTTAAATGTCTCATTTCCTAATCTAATTCCCTCCGCATCACCCGATTTAATTTGACTACATTCCATTATCCTCGTTTTGCTTTTGTTGATGTTCATCTTATATCCTCCTTTCAAGACACTGTCCATTCATTTCAACTGCTCTTCCAAGTCCTTTGCCGTCTCTGACAGAATTACAATGTCATCGGCGAACCTCAAAGTTTTTACTTCGTCTCCATGAATTTTAATACCTACTCCAAATTTTTCTTTTGTTTCCTTTACTGCTTGCTCAATATACAGATTGAATAACATCGGGGAGAGGCTACAACCCTGTCTCACTGCTTTCCCAACCACTGCTTCCCTTTCATGCCCCTCGACTCTTATAACTGCCATCTGGTTTCTGTACAAATTGTAAATAGCCTTTCGCTCCCTGTATTTTACCCCTGCCACCTTTAGAATTTGAAAAAGAGTATTCCAGTCAACATTGTCAAAAGCTTTCTCTAAGTCTACAAATGCTAGAAACGTAGGTTTGCCTTTTCTTAATCTTTCTTCTAAGATAAGTCGTAAGGTCAGTATTGCCTCACGTGTTCCAACATTTCGACGGAATCCAAACTGATCCTCCCCGAGGTCCGCATCTACCAGTTTTTCCATTCGTCTGTAAAGAATTCGCGTTAGTATTTTGCAGCTGTGACTTATTAAACTGATAGTTCGGTAATTTTCACATCTGTCAGCACCTGCTTTCTTTGGGATTGGAATTATTATATTCTTCTTGAAGTCTGAGGGTATTTGGCCTGTCTCATACATCTTGCTCACCAGCTGGTAGAGTTTTGTCATGACTGGCTCTCCCAAGGCCGTCAGTAGTTCTAATGGAATGTTGTCTACTCCGGGGGCCTTGTTCCGACTCAGGTCTTTCAGTGCTCTGTCAAACTCTTCACGCAATATCGTATCACCCATTTCGTCTTCATCTACATCCTCTTCCATTTCCATAATATTGTCCTCAAGTACATCACCCTTGTATAATCCTTCTATATACTCCTTCCACCTTTCTGCCTTCCCTTCTTTGCTTAGAACTGGGTTGCCATATGAGCTCTTGATATTCATACACGTGGTTCTCTTCTCTCCAAAGGTCTCTTTAATTTTCCTGTAGGCAGTATCTATCTTACCCCTAGTGAGATAAGCCTCTACATCCTTACATTTATCCTCTAGCCATCCCTGTTTAGCCATTTTGCACTTCCTCTCGATCTCATTTTTGAGACGTTTGTATTCCTTTTTGCCTGCTTCATTTACTGCATTTTTATAATTTCTCCTTTCATCAATTAAATTCAATATTTCTTCTGTTACCCAAGGATTTCTAGCAGCCCTCGTCTTTTTACCTACTTTATCCTCTGCTGCCTTCACTACTTCATCCCTCAGAGCTACCCATTCTTCTTCTACTGTATTTCTTTCCCCTATTCCTGTCAATTGTTCCCTTATGCTCTCCCTGAAACTCTGTAAAAACATCAGGTCTTTCAGTTTATCCAGGTCCCATCTCCTTAATTTCCCACATTTTTGCAGTTTCTTCAGTTTTAATCTATAGGTCATAACCAATAGATTGTGGTCAGAGTCCACATCTGCCCCTGGAAATGTCTTACAACTTAAAACCTGGTTCCTAAATCTCTGTCTTACCATTATATAATCTATCTGATACCTTTTAGTATCTCCAGGGTTCTTCCACGTATACAACCTTCTTTCATGATTCTTGAACCAAGTGTTACCTATGACTAAGTTGTGCTCTGTACAAAATTCTACTAGGCGGCTTCCTCTTTCATTTCTTAGCCCCAATCCATATTCACCTACTATGTTTCCTTCTCTCCCTTTTCCTACACTCGAATTCCAGTCACCCATTACTATTAAATTTTCGTCTCCCTTCACTATCTGAATAAATTCTTTTATTTCATCGTACATTTCTTCAATTTCTTCGTCATCTGCAGAGCTAGTTGGCATATAAACTTGTACTACTGTAGTAGGTGTGGGCTTCGTATCTATCTTGGCCACAATAATGCGTTCACTATGCTGTTTGTAGTAGCTTACCCGCATTCCTATTTCCCTATTCATTATTAAACCTACTCCTGCATTACCCCTATTTGATTTTGTGTTTATAACCCTGTAATCACCTGACCAGAAGTCTTGTTCCTCCTGCCACCGAACTTCACTAATTCCCACTATATCTAACTTTAACCTATCCATTTCCCTTTTTAAATTTTCTAACCTACCAGCCCGATTAAGGGATCTGACATTCCACGCATACGGAATCGAATGCAGGGCGTGCCTCGCCGCATTTGCCACGATGGCCATTTGCTACTTCTGCAGAAGCGGCGGCGGCGACGACGACGACGACGACGACGACGACGACGACCGCGAGAGGCTCTGACATATGTGAGAAATACATCTATAAAATGTAATTCAGACTATCTCGTCCCACCTTATGCTGTACCGCTTTGGAAAAGGCTTTATCTGCGCCATTCGCCTTAACCACATCTGAGAGTAATTCTTAATAAAAGGCATGTCGCTAATTGTTCGTCATCACAGATACTGCTTGCTATACGGCCACGACGCGCAACTGATTTCCAAAATTCGACTTCTTCCTTTGAGGATGGAACTCACGACCCTTGGTTTACTAGTCCAGTGCTCTACCACTGAGCTAAAGAGGCGCGGCCTAGCGAAACTTCTGCGTACTTCGTCCTTACGGTCGTCTGGATCATCAGACTTCAGCTGACAACACTTCATATTACCCACTAATATTTGCAGCTATGGCGACCCATTACTGCTTGGCTACACATCTGACACTTAACCGATGTCCTCTCCAAACAACAACACTTGCATTTCAGAACATGTCTTTCACACGTGTTTACAAAATCACCTTCACCTTCAAATACAGTTTCCTTGCGACAGACAGAGACTTAGGCAAAGTTTAAAGTTGCTATTTCCATTTCATCACGTTAATCAGAAAAACGGTAATTTACATCTGCAGCGGAACAAAATTTCGTTCCGCCCAGCGTGGGGCTCGAAACCACGACCCTAAGACTAAGAGTCTCATGCTCTACCAACTGAGCTAGCCGGGCAGCTTTGGTGAATACTTGCCGGCCAGCACGTCACACAGTACTCGTTTGGGTTGGGTGGTCCCATACAGAATCTCTCCATGCTGCCTAATGTTTTCCTAACGTCACACTCGCCACGTACTTCACTTTTATTTCATAATCATTTCTGAGAGGTAAAGGAATTGCATGACAACCTGCAGAGCTAGTGGCGTCAAAATTAAGACTCATACTTGATGTGACTCAAAAGGCGAACGAGTTACTTTCCGACGTTGTTTTAGATGTGCAAGTGCCAGTGGAAACTCCCGATGACTTCAATCTGCCGACCATTTCGCTAGTTAACACCGGTCTTGTAGTGTGTGTTTCAAGCTCAAGAGCATCTCCAAGCAGAAAATGGTCAACACCAACATTCAGACGGTTTCGTACTGCTCAAATGCTACATTAAAACGGTATGTTTCTTTTTCAGAACTGATAAAACGCGAGCGTGACAGCATTCGAACCTGTAATCTTCACATCCGAAGTCCGACGCCTTATCCATTAGGCCACACAGTCACTGACGACCAAGTGTAACTTGTATATGACTCATCTCGAAACGCTCACACAGCTGATAATTTGTGTTTTCGTTCTACACAGCCGCTGCCCTTGCTCTTTCCCACCCATTCGTTACATTCAACCTCTTACGTGACCGCCCAAATATAGACTGGGAAACAAGACCACACACTTTGTGCATACGGAATCGAATGCAGGGCGTGCCTCGCCGCATTTGCCACGATGGCCATTTGCTACTTCTGCAGAAGCGGCGGCGACGACGACGACGACGACGACGACGACGACCGCGAAAGGCTCTGACATATGTGAGAAATACATCTATAAAATGTAATTCAGACTGCCTAGTCCCTCCTTATGCTGTACCGCTTTGGCAAAGGCTTTATCTGCGCCATTCGCCTTAACCACATCTGAGAGTAATTCTTAATAAAAGGCATGTCGCTAATTGTTCGTCATCACAGATACTGCTTGCTATACGGCCTCGACGCGCAACTGATTTCCAAAATTTGACTTCTTCCTTTGAGGATGGAACTCACGACCCTTGGTTTACTAGTCCAGTGCTCTACCACTGAGCTAAAGAGGCGCGGCCTAGCGGAACTTCTGCGTACTTCGTCCTTACGGTCGTCTGGATCATCAGACTTCAGCTGACAACACTTCATATTACCGACTAATATTTGCAGCTATGGCGACCCATTACTACTTGGCTACACATCTGACACGTAACCGATGTCCTCACCAAACAACAACACTTGCATTTCAGAACATGTCTTTCACACATGTCTACAAAATCACCTTCACCTTCAAATACAGTTTCCTTGCGACTGACAGAGACGTAGGCAAAGTTTAAAGTTGCTATTTCCATTACATCACGTTAATCAGAAAAACGGTAATTTACATCTGCAGCGGAACAAAATTCCTTTCCGCCCAGCGTGGGGCTCCAACCCACGACCCTGAGATTAAGAGTCTCATGCTCTGCCGACTGAGCTAGCCGGGCTGCTTCGGTGAATACTTGCCGGCCAGCACGTCACACAGTCCTCGTTTGGGTTGGGTGGTCCCATACAGAATCTCTCCATGCTGCCTAATGTTTTCCTAACGTCACACTCGTCACGTACTTCACTTTTATTTCATAATCATTTCTGAGAGGTAAAGGAATTGAATGACAACCTGCGGAGCTAGTGGCGTCAAAATTAACCCTCATACTTGATGTGACTCAAAAGGCGAACGAGTTACTTTCCGACGTTGTTTTAGATGTGCAAGTGCCAGTGGAAACTCCCGGTGACTTCACTCTGCCGACCATTTCGCTAGTTAACACCGGTCTTGCAGTGTGTGTTTCAAGCTCAAGAGCATATCCAAGTAGAAAATGGTCAACAGCAACATTCAGACGGTTTCGTACTGCTCAAATGCTACATTAAAACGGTATGTTTCTTTTTCAGAACTGATAAAACGCGAGCGTGACAGCATTCGAACCTGTAATCTTCAGATCCGAAGTCCGACGCCTTATCCATTAGGCCACACAGTCACTGACGACCAAGTGTAACTTGTATATGACTCATCTCGAAACGCTCACACAGCTGATAATTTGTGTTTTCGTTCTACACAGCCGCTGCCCTTGCTCATTCCCACCCATTCGTTACATTCAACCTCTTACGTGACCGCCCAAATATAGACTGGGAAACAAGACCACACACTTTGTGCATACGGAATCGAATGCAGGGCGTGCCTCGCCGCATTTGCCACGATGGCCATTTGCTACTTCTGCAGAAGCGGCGTCGGCGACGACGACGACGACGACGACGACGACGACGACGACGACCGCGAGAGGCTCTGACATATGTGAGAAATACATCTATAAAATGTAATTCAGACCGCCTCGTCCCACCTTATGCTGTACCGCTTTGGCAAAGGCTTTATCTGCGCCATTCGCCTTAACCACATCTGAGAGTAATTCTTAATAAAAGGCATGTCGCTAATTGTTCGTCATCACAGATACTGCTTGCTATACGGCCACGACGCGCAACTGATTTCCAAAATTCGACTTCTTCCTTTGAGGATGGAACTCACTACCCTTGATTTACTAGTCCAGTGCTCTACCACTGAGCTAAAGAGGCGCGGCCTAGCGGTACTTCTGCGTACTTCGTCCTTACGGTCGTCTGGATCATCAGACTTCAGCTGACAACACTTCATATTACCGACTAATATTTGCAGCTATGGCGACCCATTACTGCTTGGCTACACATCTGACACGTAACCGATGTCCTCTCCAAACAACAACACTTGCATTTCAGAACATGTCTTTCACACATGTCTACAAAATCACCTTCACCTTCAAATACAGTTTCCTTGCGACTGACAGAGACGTAGGCAAAGTTTAAAGTTGCTATTTCCATTACATCACGTTAATCAGAAAAACGGTAAATTACATCTGCAGCGGAACAAAATTCCGTTCCGCCCAGCGTGGGGCTCCAACCCACGACCCTGAGATTAAGAGTCTCATGCTCTGCCGACTGAGCTAGCCGGGCTGCTTCGGTGAATACTTGCCGGCCAGCACGTCACACAGTACTCGTTTGGGTTGGGTGGTCCCATACAGAATCTCTCCATGCTGCCTAATATTTTCCTAACGTCACACTCGTCACGTACTTCACTTTTATTTCATAATCGTTTCTGAGAGGTAAAGGAATTGCATGACAACCTGCGGAGCTAGTGGCGTCAAAATTAACACTCATACTTGATGTGACTCAAAAGGCGAACGAGTTACTTTCCGACGTTGTTTTAGATGTGCAAGTGCCAGTGGAAACTCCCGATGACTTCACTCTGCCGACCATTTCGCTAGTTAACACCGGTCTTGTTGAGTGTGTTTCAAGCTCAAGAGCATCTCCAAGCAGAAAATGGTCAACAGCAACATTCAGACGGTTTCGTACTGCTCAATTGCTACATTAAAACGATATGTTTCTTTTTCAGTACTGATAAAACGCGAGCGTGACAGCATTCGAACCTGTAATCTTCAGATCCGAAGTCCGACGCCTTATCCATTAGGCCACACAGTCACTGACGACCAAGTGTAACTTGTATATGACTCATCTCGAAACGCTCACACAGCTGATAATTTGTGTTTTCGTTCTACACAGCCGCTGCCCTTGCTCTTTCCCACCCATTCGTTACATTCAACCTCTTACGTGACCGCCCAAATATAGACTGGGAAACAAGACCACACACTTTGTGCATACGGAATCGAATGCAGGGCGTGCCTCGCCGCATTTGCCACGATGGCCATTTGCTACTTCTGCAGAAGCGGCGACGACGACGACGACGACGACCGCGAGAGGCTCTGACATATGTGAGAAATACATCTATAAAATGTAATTCAGACTGCCTAGTCCCTCCTTATGCTGTACCGCTTTGGCAAAGGCTTTATCTGCGCCATTCGCCTTAACCACATCTGAGAGTAATTCTTAATAAAAGGCATGTCGCTAATTGTTCGTCATCACAGATACTGCTTGCTATACGGCCACGACGCGCAACTGATTTCCAAAATTTGACTTCTTCCTTTGAGGATGGAACTCACGACCCTTGGTTTACTAGTCCAGTGCTCTACCACTGAGCTAAAGAGGCGAGGCCTAGCGGAACTTCTGCGTACTTCGTCCTTACGGTCGTCTGGATCATCAGACTTCAGCTGACAACACTTCATATTACCGACTAATATTTGCAGCTATGGCGACCCATTACTGCTTGGCTACACATCTGACACGTAACCGATGTCCTCTCCAAACAACAACACTTGCATTTCAGAACATGTCTTTCACACATGTCTACAAAATCACCTTCACCTTCAAATACAGTTTCCTTGCGACTGACAGAGACGTAGGCAAAGTTTAAAGTTGCTATTTCCATTACATCACGTTAATCAGAAAAACGGTAATTTACATCTGCAGCGGAACAAAATTCCTTTCCGCCCAGCGTGGGGCTCCAACCCACGACCCTGAGATTAAGAGTCTCATGCTCTGCCGACTGAGCTAGCCGGGCTGCTTCGGTGAATACTTGCCGGCCAGCACGTCACACAGTCCTCGTTTGGGTTGGGTGGTCCCATACAGAATCTCTCCATGCTGCCTAATATTTTCCTAACGTCACACTCGTCACGTACTTCACTTTTATTTCATAATCATTTCTGAGAGGTAAAGGAATTGCATGACAACCTGCGGAGCTAGTGGCGTCAAAATTAACCCTCATACTTGATGTGACTCAAAAGGCGAACGAGTTACTTTCCGACGTTGTTTTAGATGTGCAAGTGCCAGTGGAAACTCCCGGTGACTTCACTCTGCCGACCATTTCGCTAGTTAACACCGGTCTTGTTGAGTGTGTTTCAAGCTCAAGAGCATCTCCAAGCAGAAAATGGTCAACAGCAACATTCAGACGGTTTCGTACTGCTCAATTGCTACATTAAAACGATATGTTTCTTTTTCAGTACTGATAAAACGCGAGCGTGACAGCATTCGAACCTGTAATCTTCAGATCCGAAGTCCGACGCCTTATCCATTAGGCCACACAGTCACTGACGACCAAGTGTAACTTGTATATGACTCATCTCGAAACGCTCACACAGCTGATAATTTGTGTTTTCGTTCTACACAGCCGCTGCCCTTGCTCATTCCCACCCATTCGTTACATTCAACCTCTTACGTGACCGCCCAAATATAGACTGGGAAACAAGACCACACACTTTGTGCATACGGAATCGAATGCAGGGCGTGCCTCGCCGCATTTGCCACGATGGCCATTTGCTACTTCTGCAGAAGCGGCGGCGGCGACGACGACGACGACGACGACGACGACGACGACGACCGCGAGAGGCTCTGACATATGTGAGAAATACATCTATAAAATGTAATTCAGACTGCCTCGTCCCACCTTATGCTGAACCGCTTTGGCAAAGGCTTTATCTGCGCCATTCGCCTTAATCACATCTGAGAGTAATTCTTAATAAAAGGCATGTCGCTAATTGTTCGTCATCAGAGACACTGTTTGCTATACGGCCACGACGCGCAACTGATTTCCAAAATTCGACTTCTTCCTTTGAGGATGGAACTCACGACCCTTGGTTTACTAGTCCAGTGCTATACCACTTAGCTAAATAGGCGCGGCCTAGCGGTACCTTTTGTACTTCGTCCTTACGGTCGTCTGGATCATCAGACTTCAGCTGACAACACTTCATATTACCGACTAATATTTGCAGCTATGGCGACCCATTACTGCTTGGCTACACATCTGACACGTAACCGATGTGCTCTCCAAACAACAACACTTGCATTTCAGAACATGTCTTTCACACATGTCTACAAAATCACCTTCACCTTCAAATACAGTTTCCTTGTGACAGACAGAGACTTAGGCAACGTTTAAAGTTGCTATTTCCATTACATGACGTTAATCAGAAAAACGGTAATTTACATCTGCAGCGGAACAAAATTCCGTTCCGCCCAGCGTGGGGCTCGAACCCACGACCCTGAGATTGAGAGTCTCATGCTCTACCGACTCTTTTTTTATTTTTTTTTGCTTTTTTATTTTTTTTCCTTGTTGTTTCATTTTATTTTTCCTTTCTTTTTTTTTTGTATTACTTGATATGCCATTGGTTAAAATTTAGGGGTGACACAGATTCAGGCCTGCGGAAACAAAGCGGGCAGGGGTCGAAACCCGAGGCCTGGCCACGATGACTCCACCGTCCTGTTTCCGAATGGCACCTGTACTACGGCGTCGTACTTTCCCCTACTGTCTCGGTTCTTGGTCTCACGTTTGTTTTTCTTGTTCGTCCTAAATATCCACGAAAACTTCAGTCCAGGTTTAGAAAAGTAGTTTACAGAAAGGTGGCAAATCCAGAAACAGTATATAGGAAATCGTCCAGCACAGGCGACCTTAGTCAACACCCTCCCTTTCAAATGTCAGGCTAAGCATATTTGCAAAATCTTCACGGAGTGCTGGCATGCGCAATCGGTTCCAGTAAGCAGTAAGAATGTACTGTCGAAACGTTAGGTGTTCATCCTCTTCATGACAACTAATAACAAAATGTACGAAGTGTCCAAGCAACCACATAACGGTATTGAGCTTCGTTCGCGGATAAAAGGAAGAATCGGGCCGTACGATGATGTCAATGGTACAAGCGGTTTCGGCAGTCCTATTGACAAAAGCCAGTTGTTTCCTGAGCCAAATCCAATTAGCAAGGTGCCCACTGCAGGTGAATCGATGCTCAAGTGTGTCCAGGAGACCACACCGAGTGCAGTTGTCCGTGTCAGAAAGACCAATACGGTGCAGTCGTACGTTGGTGGGGACCAAACCATTAACTACCCTACACCACGTGGACGCCACAGCCATAGTGTGGATCGGCAGACTAACATTCTTCCAGACGTTCTTCCAGGACACTGATGGAGACGCCAGTTCGATTGGATTGGGACCGGCCAGCCCCTCCCAACGGGCAATCAAGCTCTTGGTCGTTGGCACCGGTCGTCGCAAGAAGACGTCACCGAGGTAACTAACCGCAATATAAAATTCCCGGACGTGTTTCAACTTAAAATTGAGGCGACCGACGTCGACAGGTGGAGCAAGGCTCTTCGGACGCACAACAGTAAAAAGTCTGGATGTAATTGAAGTCACTTCTTGCGTAACAATTAGAGTCGTACGGCGGACGTACAAGGCAGATGCTTTGCGAGTAATGTCAGTGAGGCCCAAGCCTCCGGAGATACGCGGTTTCGTCATAACCTAGTAACGCAACTTGAATAGATGACACTTCCATATAAACCTGCTAGACAATTGGCGCAACCGTTTTGCCACCATAATGGGAAGGGGGAACAGCTGAGCAACATAATAGGCTTTACATAACACGTATGTGTCTAAAATTCTGATTTTTTGCAAAATGGTAGCAGAGCGCTGCTCATGGACCATCAGAGCCCCCTGTATCTTCTCGGTGACAGATTTCCAATTAAGAGCTGCCATTTTTATAGGACACCGATCAATGGTAATCCCCTATGACGTATGGCGATCGACAAAAGTGGCCCAAGGAACATCAGCATCGCGAAACCCTCGAATATCAAGGAACTTACACTTACCCTGATTAAGACGCGCTCCAGAGACACAACAGTATGCATCGACTGCCCCTTTCAACAATGTGATAGCATCACGTTGACGGAGGAGAACAACGACATCGTCCGTGTACGCCTTAACAGTGAGCTTCCCACCAGAGAGGGTCATACCCTGAAGCTTGAAAGCAAGAGTCCGAAGCAGCGGTTCCAGGGACAATATGAATAGCGACATAGAGAGCGGACTACCCTGAGGTACCCCTCGGCGGATAGCAAAGGGCGGCGTCAGCTGCCCATTGACTGACACCCGAGCAGTTATTCCCCTATACAAATTACCAAGAACACCACGTGATGAAGCGTTAAAACCTATTGTATCTAAAACATGATCTAAAAACACATGACTGACGTGATCAAAAGCCTTATAAAAATCGAGGAAAGCAAAGGCACAATGAACGTTTGTAACCGCCGCAACCGAGACAACATCCCGATATTCGGCTACTGGGGTCAGAATAGATCTACCAGGAAAACAACATTGATGTGCATCAATCACACCACGAAGCAGTGAAGACAATCGACTATTGAGTGCTCTAGCAGCTGTCTTGTAATCAAAGTTCAGCAATGTGAGCGGACGAAGATTGGCAGTAGATAAACGACCAGTGGACTTCGGAATTAAAACAATTTTCCCTACTTTAAAATCGGCAGGCACATCCATCCCCCTGACAATCTCATTTAAAATCTGCGTAAAAGTGCCACCCAAAAGAGGCCAAAAACGGAGATAAAATTCTTTTGGCAGGCAGTCTGGACCCGGCGATTTACCGGACGGAGAGTGAGCAATAAAATCAAAAACATAATCTACCTGCAACTCCCGGAGAAAGTCGCCGTTCGCGTCAGGCGTGATCGTCGCAGGAAGATCCTCAAGGACATCATCAGAAAGTGACACACCACAATCATCGGCAGGATAGAGACTAGCGTAATACTGATGAAGAGCACGAGTCATTTCCTCCTGTGCAATAAGCTGTCGTCCACCATCCACCATAAGAGAAGAGATGAAGGAGCAACGACGTCGAGTTTGATGCCGCAGCAGGTGGTACAAAGAAGTCAGTTCACCTTCAACAAGAGAGTGAGGTTTCGACTTTACTCGCAGACCATCCAACTGTCGTCGTTTGAGGGTCAAGAACTTGGCTTTAATACGACGAACATCATGGATCCGCAGAGGAGAAGGACCCGCCGCGTCATACAGTTCACGCAGGACAGAGTAGTAAAATTCATACGGGTTCTTAAAATCACGCGCCCTTGCGGCACAGTAAAAAATCAAAGTCTGACGAATCTTGGGCTTGGCAAACGCAGTCCACCAAACGAGCAAGGAGGGGTAACGCGGAACAGAGCGAAGACATCGCTCCCACACGGCACTTACAACTTCATCAATGGCACTGTCGGCAAGGTGGGAAACATTTAACATCCACTGGGAACGATAAAGTTTTGCTGGTTGGTGACTAAGATTTACAGTTGCAGTAAAATCACAATGGTCAGAAAAACTAGTAGGAATAACATCGACAGAAAGAATGTTATCACATAAAAAATCAGAGAAGTAGAATCTGTCGAGTCTACTGCATGAGGACGCGGTAAAATACGTAAATTTCACCAGGGTTGGATATTTGTGTTCCCAAACATCACGCAGGTGCATCCTACGAACCAAGTCATGTAAATCTCGGCAATAATTAAAATTGGGGGACTGGTCTTCAGGGCGTAAAACACAATTAAAATCGTCTCCGAGCAGGAGACTCCGAGGACTCTTGCGCAAAAGATAAATAAGCTCTTCCTTATAAAAGCGCGATCGAGCCACAGTGTGACCCGAACCAGAGGGGGCATACAAAGCAACTAGGTGGAGATCAAAAAGACGACAACCAATCCCACGGCCAGAGTCAAGGAATTCAATGTCAGTAATAGGAATACCTTCTCGAAAGAAAAGAGCAGTTCCTGTTGAATTCTCCGGTGCGACATTAAAAACAGTTTGAAATCCAGGTAGAGAGAGATCAGAAAACAATACTTCCAGCAAAAATACTACGTCCGCACAGGAGTCGTAAAGAAACTGCCGCAAAGAGGCAATGCGAACGTCGGACTCAATACTGTTAACATATAAGGTAAGAAAGGTGTATGCTTGAACCATGGAGAGAAAAGCGAGGGAAGAATCACCTACACCGACGCATCAACATCACAGTCCATAGCAGGGGAGACGGAGGCATCCGAGGGAGGGGGACATCTACCCCCTTCCGCGGATCCCTTACGTTTCGGTTTTTTACGAACAGCATTGACGTTCGGCTGAACGCGCAACTTGCGTCGGCTGACGGGCAAGGAAGCGGCAGCCGCCGATGACGTAGGAGGGTCAAGTTCTAAATCTGACAACACCCGCGCCGGTCCACAGTCAGGGTCCGGGGTCGCGGGGGAAACATCCGACGAAACGGGCTGGTCTACACCAGTATTAGCTTCCGGCAAACATGGAGTACACGGAGGCGAAACGTGAGCAGGAAGCTCAGAAACTGCTAAGTTGGAAAGAAGCGGAGCAGCTCCGCTGGCAGAGGTGTGGGGCAGCGAAGCAGGAAGTTGTTGCGACTCAACTTGTTGTGACAACGAAGTCGGTTCGGAAGGCGGCGCCAACAGGCGCGACCGACGAGCCGACTCGAGAGAAGCCGCGTCGGAAGCCGGAGGGGCGTCAGCAGCCGCTACCGTAACAGCTACTTCAGGGGAACAGGGAGCATCTACACTACTCTGTGGCTCGGAGGATGTCGGTCTCTCGGATTGGGGCATCTCGGGGAGATCCTCATCCGTAGTATTTCCATCTTGTGCGCGACGCCGTTTATTATTCAAAAGCGGCACACCCACCTGAGGAACCGACGGAACAACATCAGATTTGGCACGTAAAGGAGGAAATTCTGTGTGAGGGGCGTGCACAACCTGCGGCTGGGCGCTACTACCACTGGACTGTTCGACACCAAGAGCAGAACCACCTGCAACGAGGTCAGCGACCGTTAACTTGCGACGCTGTTCGAGAGAATTTTTTAACACAAAAACCCTCCGCGGACAGTTGGTACGCACGTGGCCACTCTCATTACACAAAAAACAGGTGCCAACCTGACCACTATATGTTACATGGACACGATATCCACCGATCTGCAGGTGCGAGGGAATATTCTGCTTCACGTGCATTTCGACGGAACGAATGCCACTGTAACACTGCAGGCGATGTTGGCTGGACCAGCGTTCAAGGCGAATACTCTTAACATCACCATACTTGAGTAAACCTTCCTTAAGATACACATTATCCACCTCCGGCGGAAGGTTGTAAACACGAACACTGGTGTAAGTAATGGAAGCATTTGAAAGCAGTACGGTACTGACAGAATCATCCCGATGCCGAAAGAGAACCTGATGACCAAATTTGGAAATAATTTTATCAACCTGAAGGGGGTCCATAAATTTAACAAAGAATACATAGAGTTCTGTATCAAAATATGCAGTGTGCACCTGATCCGAATTAATGCCAAAGGTATCTACTAACCAATCATGAATCTCAAGGGAACTAGGTTGCACATGGCGGGTGAACTTGTCGGAAGCAAAACTAACTGTAGCCTGACCAGGAATAACCTGAGAAGACATTTTCAAAAACTACGCGGTCTAAACCGCTACACAAAAAACACTGCAATACACACAGAAAGCAACACAAGGAACGAAACAACGACGGAGAAAAACTTACAGAAGGTACAACACTACACGTAAACAAACGATATCCCACTATACATAACGCTACGGCGGAGCGGAAGACTAGGCACGTACACACTGCACGGCGTCTGAAGCGGAACTTCCGACTGAGCTACCCGGGCTGCTTCGGTGAATACTTGACGGGTAGCACGTCACACAGTACTTGTTTGGGTTGGGTGGTCCCATATAGAATCTCTCCATGCTGCCTAATGTTTTCCTAACGTCACACTCGTCACGTACTTCACTTTTATTTCATAATCATTTCTGAGAGGTAAAGGAATTGCATGACAACCTGCAGAGGTAGTGGCGTCAAAAATAACACTCATACTTGATGTGACTCAAAAGGCGAACGAGTTACTTTCCGACGTTGTTTTAGATGTGCAAGTGCCAGTGGAAACTCGCGGTGACGGCACTCTGCCGACCATTTCACTAGTTAACACCGGTCTTGTAGTGTGTGTTTCAAGCTCAATAGCATCTCCAAGCAGAAAATGGTCAACAGCAACATTCAGACGCTTTCGTACTGCTCAAATGCTACATTAAAACGGTATGTTTCTTTTTCAGAACTGATAAAACACGAGCGTGACAGCATTCGAACCTGTAATCTTCAGATCCGCAGTCCGACGCCTTATCCATTAGGCCACACAGTCACTGACGACCGAGTGCAACTTGTATATGACTCATCTCGAAACGCCCACACCCCTGATAATTTGTGTTTTCGTTCTACACAGCCGCTGCCCTTGCTCTTTCCCACCCATTCGTTACATTCAACCTCTTACGTGACCGACCAAATATAGACTGGGAAACAAGACCACACACATTGTGCATACGGAAACGAAGGCAGGGCGTGCCTCGCCGCATTTGCCACGATGGCCATTTGCTACTTCTGCAGAAGCGGCGGCGGCGACGACAACGACGACGACGACGACCGCGAGAGGCTCTGACATATGTGAGAAATACATCTATAAAATGTAAAGCAGACTGCCTCGTCCCACCTTATGCTGTACCGCTTTGGCAAAGGCTTTATCTGCGCCATTCGCCTTAATCACATCTGAGAGTAATTCTTAATAAAAGGCATGTCGCTAATTGTTCGTCATCACAGATACTGTTTGCTATACGGCCACGACGCGCAACTGATTTCCAAAATTCGACTTCTTCCTTTGAGGATGGAACTCACGACCCTTGGTTTACTAGCCCAGTGCTCTACCACTGAGCTAAAGAGGCGCGGCCTAGCGGTAACTTTACGTACTTCGTCCTTACGGTCGTCTGGATCATCAGACTTCAGCTGACAACACTTCATATTACCGACTAATATTTGCAGCTATGGCGACCCATTATTGCTTGGCTACACATCTGACACGTAACCGATGTCCTCTCCAAACATCAACACTTGCATTTCAGAACATGTCTTTCACACATGTCTACAAAATCACCTTCACCTTCAAATACAGTTTCCCTGCGACTGACAGAGACGTAGGCAAAGTTTAAAGTTGCTATTTCCATTACATCACGTTAATCAGAAAAACGGTAATTTACATCTGCAGCGGAACAAAATTCAGTTCCGCCTAGCGTGGGGCTCGAACCCACGACCCTGAGATTAAGAGTCTCATGCTCTACCGACTGAGCTAGCTTGGCTGCTTGGGTGAATACTTGCCGGCCAGCACGTCACACAGTACTCGTTTGGGTTGGGTGGTCCCATACGGAATCTCTCCATGCTGCCTAATGTTTTCCTAACGTCACACTCGTCACGTACTTCACTTTTATTTCATAATCATTTCTGAGAGGTAAAGGAATTGCATGACAACCTGCAGAGCTAGTGGCGTCAAAATTAACACTCATACTTGATGTGACTCAAAAGGCGAACGAGTTACTTTCCGACGTTGTTTTAGATGTGCAAGTGCCAGTGGAAACTCGCGGTGACGGCACTCTGCCGATCATTTCGCTAGTTAACACCGGTCTTGTAGTGAGTGTTTCAAGCTCAAGAGCATCTCCAAGCAGAAAATGGTCAACAGCAACATTCAGACGGTTTCGTACTGTTCAAATGCTACATTAAAACGGTATGTTTCTTTTTCAGAACTGATAAAACACGAGCGTGACAGCATTCGAACCTGTAATCTTCAGATCCGAAGTCTGACACCTTATCCATTAGGCCACACAGTCACTGACGACCAAGTGCAACTTGTATATGACTCATCTCGAAACGCTCACACCCCTGATAATTTGTGTTTTCGTTCTACACAGCCGCTGCACTTGCTCTTTCCCACCCATTCGTTACATTCAACCTCTTACGTGACCGACCAAATGTAGACTGGGATACAAGACCACACACTTTGTGCATACGGAATCGAAAGCAGGGCGTGCCTCGCCGCACTTGCCACGATGGCCACTTGCTACATCTGCAGAAGCGGCGGCGGCGACGACGACGACGACGACGACGACGACGACCGCGAGAGGCTCTGACATATGTGAGAAATACATGTATAAAATGTAATTCAGACTGCCTCGTCCCACCTTATGCTGTACCGCTTTGGCAAAGGCTTTATCTGCGCCATTCGCCTTAATCACATCTGAGAGTAATTCTTAATAAAAGGCATGTCGCTAATTGTTCGTCATCACAGATACTGTTTGCTATACGGCCACGACGCGCAACTTATTTCCAAAATTCGACTTCTTCCTTTGAAGATGGAACTCACGACCCTTGGTTTACTAGTCCAGTGCTCTAACACTGAGCTGAAGGGACGCGGCCTAGCGGTACTTTTGCGTACTTGGTCCTTACGGTCGTCTGGATCATCAGACTTCAGCTGACAACACTTCATATTACCGACTAATATTTGCAGCTATGGCGACCCATTACTGCTTGGCTACACATCTGACACGTAACCGATGTCCTCTCCAAACAACAACACTTGCATTTCAGAACATGTCTTTCACACATGTCTACAAAATCACCTTCACCTTCAAATACAGTTTCCTTGCGACTGACAGAGACGTAGGCAAAGTTTAAAGTTGCTATTTCCATTACATCACGTTAATCAGAAACACGGTAATTTACATCTGCAGCGGAACAAAATTCCGTTCCGCCCAGCGTGGGGCTCGAACCCACGACCCTGAGATTAAGAGTCTCATGCTCTACCGACTGAGCTAGCCGGGCTGCATCGGTGAATACTTGCCGGGCAGCACGTCACACAGTACTCGTTTGGGTTGGGTGGTCCCATACAGAATCTCTCCATGCTGCCTAATATTTTCCTAACGTCACACTCGTCACGTACTTCACTTTTATTTCATAATCATTTCTGAGAGGTAAAGGAATTGCATGACAACCTGCAGAGCTAGTGGCGTCAAAATTAACACTCATACTTGATGTGACTCAAAAGGCGAACGAGTTACTTCCTGACGTTGTTTAAGATGTGCAAGTGCCAGTAGAAACTCGCGGGTGACGGCACTCTGCCGACCATTTCGCTAGTTAACACCGGTCTTGTAGTGTGTGTTTCAAGCTCAAGAGCATCTCCAAGCAGAAAATGGTCAACAGCAACATTCAGACGGTTTCGTACTGCTCAAATGCTACATTAAAACGGTATGTTTCTTTTTCAGAAGTGATAATACACGAGCGTGACAGCATTCGAACCTGTAATCTTCAGATCCGAAGTCCGACGCCTTATCCATTAGGCCACACAGTCACTGACGACCAAGTGCAACTTGTATATGACTCATCTCGAAACGCTCACACCCCTGATAATTTGTGTTTTCGTTCTACACAGCCGCTGCCCTTGCTCTTTCCCACCCATTCGTTACATTCAACCTCTTACGTGACCGACCAAATATAGACTGGGAAACAAGACCACACACTTTGTGCATACGGAATCGAAGGCAGGGCGTGCCTCGCCGCATTTGCCACGATGGCCATTTGCTACTTCTGCAGAAGCGGTGGCGGTGACGACAACGACCGCGTGAGGCTCTGACATATGTGAGAAATACATCTAAAAATGTAAATCAGACTGCCTCGTCCCACCTTTTGCTGTACCGCTTTGGCAAAGACTTTATCTGCGCCATTCGCCTTAATCACATCTGAGAGTAATTCTTAATAAAAGGCATGTCGCTAATTCTACGTCATCACAGATACTGTTAGCTATACGGCCACGACGCGCAACTGATTTCCAAAATTCGACTTTTTCTCTGAGAATGGAACTCACGACCCTTGGTTTACTAGTCCAGTGCTCTACCACTGAGCTAAATGGGCGCAGTCTAGTGGTACTTTTGCGTACTTCGTCCTTACGGTCGTCTGGATCATCAGACTTCAGCTGACAACACTTCATATTACCGACTAATATTTGCAGCTATGGCGACCCATTACTGCTTGGCTACACATCTGACACGTAACCGATGTCCTCTCCAAACAACAACACTTGCATTTCGGAACATGTCTTTCACACATGTCTACAAAATCACCTTCACCTTCAAATACAGTTTCCTTGCGACTGACAGAGACGTAGGCGAAGTTTAAAGTTGCTATTTCCATTACATCACGTTAATCAAAAAAACGGTAATTTACATCTGCAGCGGAACAAAATTCCGTTCCGCCAGGCGTGGGGCTCGAACCCACGACCCTAAGATTAAGAGTCTCATGCTCTACCGACTGAGCTAGCCGGGCTGCATCGGTGAATACTTGCCGGGCAGCACGTCACACAGTACTCGTTTGGGTTGGGTGGTCCCATACAGAATCTCTCCATGCTGCCTAATGTTTTCCTAACGTCACACTCGTCACGTACTTCACTTTTATTTCGTAATCATTTCTGAGAGGTAAAGGAATTGCATGACAACCTGCAGAGCTAGTGGCGTCAAAATTAACACTCATACTTGTTGTGACTCAAAAGGCGAACGAGTTACTTTCCGACGTTGTTTTAGATGTGCAAGTGCCATTGGAAACTCGCGGTGACGGCACTCTGCCGACCATTTCGGTAGTTAACACCGGTCTTGTAGTGTGTGCTTCAAGCTCTAGAGCATCTCCAAGCAGAAAATGGTCAACAGCAACATTCAGACGGTTTCGTACTGCTCAAATGCTACATTAAAACGGTATGTTTCTTTTTCAGAACTGATAAAACACGAGCGTGACAGCATTCGAACCTGTAATCTTCAGATCCGAAGTCCGACGCCTTATCCATTAGGCCACACAGTCACTGACGACCAAGTGCAACTTGTATATGACTCATCTCGAAACGCTCACACCCCTGATAATTTGTGTTTTCGTTCTACACAGATGCTGCCCTTGCTCTTTCCCACCCATTCGTTACATTCAACCTCTTACGTGACCGACCAAATATAGACTGGGAAACAATACCACACACCTCGTGCATACGGAATCGAAGGCAGGGCGTGCCTCGCCGCATTTGCCACGATGGCCATTTGCTACTTCTGCAGAAGCGGCGGCGACGACGACGACGACGACGACGACGACGACGACGACGACGACCGCGAGAGGCTCTGACATATGTGAGAAATACATCTATAAAATGTAATTCAGACTGCCTCGTCCCACCTTATGCTGTACCGCTTTGGCAAAGGCTTTATCTGCGCCATTTGCCTTAATCACATCTGAGAGTAATTCTTAATAAAAGGCATGTCGCTAATTGTTCGTCATCACAGATACTGTTAGCTATACGGCCACGACGCGCAACTGATTTCCAAAATTCGATTTCTTCCTTTGAGGATGGAACTCACGAGCCTTGGTTTACTAGTCCAGTGCTCTACCACTGAGCTAAAGAGGCGCGGCCTACCGGTACTTCTGCGTACTTCGTCCTTACGGTCGTCTGGATCATCAGACTTCAGCTGACAACACTTCATATTACCGACTAATATTTGCAGCTATGGCGACCCATTACTGCTTGGCTACACATCTGACACGTAACCGATGTCCTCTCCAAACAACAACACTTGCATTTCAGAACATGCCTTCACACATGTCTACAAAATCACCTTCACCTTCAAATACAGTTTCCTTGCGACTGACAGAGACGTAGGCAAATTTTAAAGTTGCTATTTCCATTACATCACGTTAATCAGAAAAACAATAATTTACATCTGCAGCGGAACAAAATTCTGTTCCACCCAGCGTGGGGCTCGAACCCACGACCCTGAGATTAAGAGTCTCATGCTCTACCGACTGAGCTAGCCGGGCTGCTTCGGTGAATGCTTGCCGCGCAGCACGTCACACAGTAGTCGTTTGGGTTGGGTGGTCCCATACAGAATCTCTCCATGCTGCCTAATGTTTTCCTAACGTCACACTCGTCACGTACTTCACTTTTATTTCATAATCATTTCTGAGAGGTAAAGGAATTGCATGACAACCTGCAGAGCTAGTGGCGTCAAAATTAACACTCATACTTGATGTGACTCAAAAGGCGAACGAGTTACTTTCCGACGTTGTTTTAGATGTGCAAGTGCCAGTGGAAACTCGCGGTGACGGCACTCTGCCGACCATTTCGCTAGTTAACACCGGTCTTGTAGTGTGTGTTTCAAGCTCAAGAGCATCTCCAAGCAGAAAATGGTCAACAGCAACATTCAGACGGTTTCGTACTGCTCAAATGCTACATTAAAACGGTATGTTTCTTTTTCAGAACTGATAAAACACGAGAGTGACGGCATTCGAACCTGTAATCTTCAGATCCGAAGTCCGACGCCTTATCCATTACGCCACACAGTCACTGACGACCAAGTACAACTTGTATATGACTCATCTCGAAACGCTCACACCCCCCATAATTTGTCTTTTCGTTCTACACAGCCGCTGCCCTTGCTCTTTCCCACCCATTCGTTACATTCAACCTCATACGTGACCGACCAAATATAGACTGGGAAACAAGACTACACACTTTGTGCATACGGAATCGAAGGCAGGGCGTGCCTCGCCGCATTTGCCACGATGGCCATTTGCTACTTCTGCAGAAGCGGTGGCGGTGACGACAACGACCGCGTGAGGCTCTGACATATGTGAGAAATACATCTATAAAATGTAATTCAGACTGCCTCGTCCCACCTTTTGCTGTACCGCTTTGGCAAAGGCTTTATCTGCGCCATTCGCCTTAATCACATCTGAGAGTAATTCTTAATAAAAGGCATGTCGCTAATTGTTCGTCATCACAGATACTGTTAGCTATACGGCCACGACGCGCAACTGATTTCCACAATTCGACTTCTTCCTTTGAGGATGGAACTCACGACCCTTGGTTTATTAGTCTAGTGCTCTACCACTGAGCTAAATGGGCGCGGCCTAGCGGTACTTTTGCGTACTTCGTCCTTACGGTCGTCTGGATCATCAGACTTCAGCTGACAACACTTCATATTACCGACTAATATTTGCAGCTATGGCGACCCATTACTGCTTGGCTACACATCTGACACGTAACCGATGTCCTCTCCAAACAACAACACTTGCATTTCAGAACATGTCTTTCACACATGTCTACAAAATCACCTTCACCTTCAAATACAGTTTCCTTGCGACTGACAGAGACGTAGGCAAAGTTTAAAGTTGCTATTTCCATTACATCACGTTAATAAAAAAAACGGTAATTTACATCTGCAGCGGAACAAAATTCCGTTCCGCCCAGCGTGGGGCTCGAACCCACGACCCTGAGATTAAGAGTCTCATGCTCTACCGACTGAGCTAGCCGGGCTGCTTCGGTGAATACTTGCCGGGCAGCACGTCACACAGTACTCGTTTGGGTTGGGTGGTTCCATACAGAATCTCTCCATGCTGCCTAATGTTTTCCTAACGTCACACTCGTCACGTACATCACTTTTATTTCATAATCATTTCTGAGAGGTAAAGGAATTGCATGACAACCTGCAGAGCTAGTGGCGTCAAAATTAACACTCATACTTGATGTGACTCAAAAGGCGAACGAGTTACTTTCCGACGTTGTTTTAGATGTGCAAGTGCCAGTGGAAACTCGCGGTGACGGCACTCTGCCGACCATTTCGCTAGTTAACACCGGTCTTGTAGTGTGTGTTTCAAGCTCAAGAGCATCTCCAAGCAGAAAATGGTCAACAGCAACATTCAGACGGTTTCGTACTGCTCAAATGCCACATTAAAACGGTATGTTTCTTTTTCAGAACCGATAAAACCCGAGCGTGACAGCATTCGAACCTGTAATCTTCACATACGAAGTCCGACGCCTTATCCATTAGGCCACACAGTCACTGACGACCAAGGGCAACTTGTATATGACTCATCTCGAAACGCTCACACCCCTGATAATTTGTGTTTTCGTTCTACACAGCCGCTGCCCTTGCTCTTTCCCACCCATTCGTTACATTCAACCTCTTACGTGACCGACCAAATATAGACTGGGAAACAAGACCACACACTTTGTGCATACGGAATCGAAGGCAGGGCGTGCCTCGCCGCATTTGCCACGATGGCCATTTGCTACTTCTGCAGAAGCGGTGGCGGTGACGACAACGACCGCGTGAGGCTCTGACATATGTGAGAAATACATCTATAAAATGTAATTCAGACTGCCTCGTCCCACCTTTTGCTTTACCGCTTTGGCAAAGGCTTTATCTGCGCCATTCGCCTTAATCACATCTGAGAGTAATTCTTAATAAAAGGCATGTCGCTAATTGTTCGTCATCACAGATACTGTTAGCTATACGGCCACGACGCGCAACTGATTTCCACAATTCGACTTTTTCCTTTGCGGATGGAACTCACTACCCTTCGTTTACTAGTCCAGTGCGCTACCACTGAGCTAAATGGGCGTGGCCTAGCGGTATTTTTGCGTACTTCGTCCTTTCGGTCGTCTGGATCATCAGACTTCAGCTGACAACACTTCATATTACCGACTAATATTTGCAGCTATGGCGACCCATTACTGCTTGGCTACACATCTGACACGTAACCGATGTCCTCTACAAACAACAACACTTGCATTTCAGAACATGCCTTCACACATGTCTACAAAATCACCTTCACCTTCAAATACAGTTTCCTTGCGACTGACAGAGACGTAGGCAAATTTTAAAGTTGCTATTTCCATTACATCACGTTAATCAGAAAAACAATAATTTACATCTGCAGCAGAACAAAATTCTGTTCCACCCAGCGTGGGGCTTGAACCCACGACCCTGAGATTAAGAGTCTCATGCTCTACCGACTGAGCTAGCCGGGCTGCTTTGGTGAATGCTTGCCGCGCAGCACGTCACACAGTACTCGTTTCGGTTGGGTGGTCCCATACAGAATCTCTCCATGCTGCCTAATGTTTTCCTAACGTCACACTCGTCACGTACTTCACTTTTATTTCATAATCATTTCTGAGAGGTAAAGGAATTGCATGACAACCTGCAGAGCTAGTGGCGTCAAAATTAACACTCATACTTGATGTGACTCAAAAGGCGAACGAGTTACTTTCCGACGTTGTTTTAGATGTGCAAGTGCCAGTGGAAACTCGCGGTGACGGCACTCTGCCGACCATTTCGCTAGTTAACACCGGTCTTGTAGTGTGTGTTTCAAGCTCAAGAGCATCTCCAAGCAGAAAATGGTCAACAGCAACATTCAGACGGTTTCGTACTGCTCAAATGCTACATTAAAACGGTATGTTTCTTTTTCAGAACTGATAAAACACGAGAGTGACGGCATTCGAACCTGTAATCTTCAGATCCGAAGTCCGACGCCTTATCCATTACGCCACACAGTCACTGACGACCAAGTACAACTTGTATATGACTCATCTCGAAACGCTCACACCCCCGATAATTTGTCTTTTCGTTCTACACAGCCGTTGCCCTTGCTCTTTCCCACCCATTCGTTACATTCAACCTCTTACGTGACCGACCAAATATAGACTGGGAAACAAGACCACACACTTTGTGCATACGGAATCGAAGGCAGGGCGTGCCTCGCCGCATTTGCCACGATGGCCATTTGCTACTTCTGCAGAAGCGGTGGCGGTGACGACAACGACCGCGTGAGGCTCTGACATATGTGAGAAATACATCTATAAAATGTAATTCAGACTGCCTCGTCCCACCTTTTGCTGTACCGCTTTGGCAAAGGCTTTATCTGCGCCATTCGCCTTAATCACATCTGAGAGTAATTCTTAATAAAAGGCATGTCGCTAATTGTTCGTCATCACAGATACTGTTAGCTATACGGCCACGACGCGCAACTGATTTCCACAATTCGACTTTTTCCTTTGCGGATGGAACTCACTACCCTTCGTTTATTAGTCTAGTGCTCTACCACTGAGCTAAATGGGCGCGGCCTAGCGGTACTTTTGCGTACTTCGTCCTTACGGTCGTCTGGATCATCAGACTTCAGCTGACAACACTTCATATTACCGACTAATATTTGCAGCTATGGCGACCCATTACTGCTTGGCTACACATCTGACACGTAACCGATGTCCTCTCCAAACAACAACACTTGCATTTCAGAACATGTCTTTCACACATGTCTACAAAATCACCTTCACCTTCAAATACAGTTTCCTTGCGACAGAGACGTAGGCAAAGTTTAAAGTTGCTATTTCCATTACATCACGTTAATCAAAAAAACGGTAATTTACATCTGCAGCGGAACAAAATTCTGTTCCGCCAGGCGTGGGGCTCGAACCCACGACCCTGAGATTAAGAGTCTCATGCTCTACCGACTGAGCTAGCCGGGCTGCATCGGTGAATACTTGCCGGGCAGCACGTCACACAGTACTCGTTTCGGTTGGGTGGTCCCATACAGAATCTCTCCATGCTGCCTAATGTTTTCCTAACGTCACACTCGTCACGTACTTCACTTTTATTTCATAATCATTTCTGAGAGGTAAAGGAATTGCATGACAACCTGCAGAGCTAGTGGCGTCAAAATTAACACTCATACTTGATGTGACTCAAAAGGCGAACGAGTTACTTTCCGACGTTGTTTTAGATGTGCAAGTGCCAGTGGAAACTCGCGGTGACGGCACTCTGCCGACCATTTCGCTAGTTAACACCGGTCTTGTAGTGTATGTTTCAAGCTCAAGAGCATCTCCAAGCAGAAAATGGTCAACAGCAACATTCAGACGGTTTCGTACTGCTCAAATGCTACATTAAAACGGTATGTTTCTTTTTCAGAACCGATAAAACACGAGCGTGACAGCATTCGAACCTGTAATCTTCACATACGAAGTCCGACGCCTTATCCATTAGGCCACACAGTCACTAACGACCAAGGGCAACTTGTATATGACTCATCTCGAAACGCGCACACCCCTGATAATTTGTGTTTTCGTTCTACACAGCCGCTGCCCTTGCTCTTTCCCACCCATTCGTTACATTCAACCTCTTACGTGACAGACCAAATATAGACTGGGAAACAAGACCACACACTTTGTGCATACGGAATCGAAGGCAGGGCGTGCCTCGCCGCATTTGCCACGATGGCCATTTGCTACTTCTGCAGAAGCGACGACGACGACGACGACGACGACGACGACGACGACGACCGCGAGAGGCTCTGACATATGTGAGAAATACATCTATAAAATGTAATTCAGACTGCCTCGTCCCACCTTATGCTGTACCGCTTTGGCAAAGGCTTTATCTGCGCCATTCGCCTTAACCACATCTGAGAGTAATTCTTAATAAAAGGCATGTCGCTAATTGTTCGTCATCACAGATACTGTTAGCTATACGGCCACGACGCGCAACTGATTTCCAAAATTCGACTTCTTCCTTTGAGGATGGAACTCACGACCCTTGGTTTACTAGTCCTGTGCGCTAACACTGAGCTAAATGGGCGCGGCCTAGCGGTACTTTTGCGTACTTGGTCCTTACGGTCGTCTGGATCATCAGACTTCAGCTGACAACACTTCATATTACCGACTAATATTTGCAGCTATGGCGACCCATTACTGCTTGGCTACACATCTGACACGTAACCGATGTCCTCTCCAAACAACAACACTTGCATTTCAGAACATGTCTTTCACACATGTCTACAAAATCACTTTCACCTTCAAATACAGTTTCCTTGCGACTGACAGAGACGTAGGCAAATTTTAAAGTTGCTATTTCCATTACATCACGTTAATCAGAAAAACAATAATTTACATCTGCAGCGGAACAAAATTCTGTTCCGCCCAGCGTGGGGCTCGAACCCACGACCCTGAGATTAAGAGTCTCATGCTCTACCGACTGAGCTAGCCGGGCTGCTTCGGTGAATGCTTGCCGGGCAGCACGTCACACAGTACTCGTTTGGGTTGGGTGGTCCCATACAGAATCTCTCCATGCTGCCTAATGTTTTCCTAACGTCACACTCGTCACGTACTTCACTTTTATTTCATAATCATTTCTGAGAGGTAAAGGAATTGCATGACCACCTGCAGAGCTAGTGGCGTCAAAATTAACACTCATACTTGATGTGACTCAAAAGGCGAACGAGTTACTTTCCGACGCTGTTTTAGATGTGCAAGTGCCAGTGGAAACTCGCGGTGACGGTACTCTGCCGAACATTTCGCTAGTTAACACCGGTCTTGTAGTGTGTGTTTCAAGCTCAAGAGCATCTCCAAGCAGAAAATGGTCAACAGCAACATTCAGACGGTTTCGTACTGCTCAAATGCTACATTAAAACGGTATGTTTCTTTTCCAGAACTGATAAAACACGAGCGTGACAGCATTCGAACCTGTAATCTTCACATCCGAAGTCCGACGCCTTATCCATTTTTTTTTTTTTTTTTTTTTTATTATCAGATTGACTTGGTATATTTCACGAGAATTCAGACAACCATAGCCAAATCATCATTTAATATTAGCTGCAAAAAGAAAATCAACAAATTAGTTGAAACACAAATAAAACATTACTTCTGAAGGGGAAGACCAACCCGTTATCCCACCCGTATGAATTTTGGGTGTATATATATATATATATACATGCAAAAGAGAAAAAAAAATTACTAAAAAATACAACCTGGGAGGGGACTCAAGCTCAGGGAAGAAACAGGAATCACAGGGGAACTTAACCAACACCTTGACGGTTAAACACAAGAAAAAGCATATTCGCAAAAAGCGTTCGGTATTGTGGTAACCGCTGCCATTTCCAATGCGCAGTTGACAAATAATGGTGAAAAACGCGGGGATCTGGGTCATTACCGCCTTCAATGACGTAGTGGACATTGTAACCCAAGAGCCAGACAATCGTGTTCGTTTTCGTCTGAGGAAAATAAGAGATGTCCGGATGTAAGAAGATGTCGTCTGGGAATGCGGTTTCAGGCCCTCTAGTAAGAAAAGCTAATTGACGGCGGACCCAGAGCCAATGATCCCGTCCACAAGCAACTAGCCTGTGAAGTAAGGTGTCAGTTTGATGACATTCCTCACACTGATCAGTCGGACGAAGGCCAATACGAAAAAGACGATCACTAGTAGGTATCAGACGGTAAATGACCTTATACCACGTTGAAACAATCTCCATCGGCAAAATGGGAAGACTAAGATGAGACCAGACCGTTTTCCATGACGTTGACGGGGAAGCAAGTTCAACAGAAGAAGGGAAACATGCTTTACCCCAACGGAGTTGTAGCATGTTGGTAGTAATATGCGTCATAGAAAGTATATCAGCACCCAGAATACCGACAAGTACAAAGTATTCACGAATGTGCCGCAATTTAGGATTAATCCGTCCAACATCAACAGGAGGGGTCAGACTGGCCGGCCGGAGGCGGGAAAGTAAACGAGAGGTGACTGAATGCGGAGCCAGCGTACAGGTTAAAACATTGCGGCGGGCAAATAAGATGGACGTCTTCACTTTGATATCTGAAAGACCCAATCCTCCAAGCTTCCGAGGCCTGGCCACAACTTCATACCGGACACGGAAGACATGGCGGCGCCACAGAAATCGACTAGACAGCTGTTTCAGCCTGCGGGCCACCATCGCGGGAAGCGGGAAGACCTGTGCAACGTAGTATATTTTGCTGAAGACATAGGTCTCTAAAACCCGTGCCTTGTGAAGGAGGCTAAAGGAACGGCGGTCATGTTCAAGGATCGCCCCGTGAACACGACTCGTAACCTCACGCCAATTTAGTGCCGCCATTTTGATCGGATTACGATCCACTATGATCCCCAAGGTCTTATGGCGATCGACTACCGTCGCCCAAGGAATGACGACATGATCAAAGCCTCTCAACGGCAGTAACGTGCATTTGCGATCATTAATGCGAGCACCAGCAAGACCACAAAATGAGTCCAAGGTATCCTTAAGCCGCGGTATGTCCTCGGCATGCCGTACTAAAACCATGACGTCATCGGCGTATGCACGGACTGCAAAAATTTCCCCCAATATATTCCAGCCACGTAATTGCATGGTGAGATGGCGAAGTAAGGGCTCTAAGGATAGAACAAAAAGTGACAAGGATAAGGGGCTTCCCTGGGGTAACCCCCGTCTGATCGATATCCGGGGGGTAGGGTGACCGTTCACAATCATCGAGACACTGATACCGGTAAAAAGATTAGTTAAGACTTGTCGAGCATCATTATTAAAGCCGACAGCGGTGAGCACTCTCGATAAAAAATCATGGCTGACGCGATCGAACGCTTTTTGGAAATCAAGAAAAAGCAAAGCCCCTGGGATATTAGCGGCAACCGCCACCGAGATGACATCGCGACATTCGAGAACGGAAGTCAGTATCGTGCGTCCAGGCACACAGCTTTGGTGGGCGGCAATAATGGTATCGAGCAGTTTAGAGAGACGGATATTAATTGCTCGAGCGACAAGTTTATAATCAAAGTTAAGGAGAGTAATAGGACGGAGGGAATCAATTGCAGGTCGACCTGTGGATTTCGGGAGGAGGACCATTCTGCCTTCCTGAAAAGGAGCAGGAAGTGAGACTCCCCGCATCACTTCATTTACCATTGACGTTAAGGTGTCACCAATGAGCGGCCAAAATTGAACATAGAACTCCTTAGGAATACCATCTAATCCAGGCGTTTTGCGGGACTGCGATCCTGCAACAACCTCATATATGTCATCATTCTGAAAGGGACGCAGAAAGGCGTCGTTTAATTGAGGAGTGACGACGCGAGGCAGCAAGGAGGTAAAGTCGTCAAGAGAGGTTTCCGCCGGGACATGAGTATCGTACAGATCAGTAAAATAGGTGTAAACGAAGTCAGAAATGTCACGGTGAGAGGTGAACACGCGGCCGTCAGCGGTTGTGAGGGAGGCAAGGCACCCACGTTTCCGGCGCGACCGTAAACGGACTAGATGGTAGAGTGACGTCAGTTCCTCTTGTAGAAGGGAACGTGGTTGAGACCTCGTCCGCAGGCCCTCCATTTGAATGCGTTTGAGCTGCAGCAATTTGGCTTTGATGCGCTGTATATCAGTAACCCGTAGGGGAGCAAGCGTAGCACTATCGTACAGTTGACGTAAGACAGAATAGTAAAATTCTTGCGTTCGTCGATCTTCTGCCACCTTCGCAGCCCCAAAACGCATGAGAGCCCTACGGATGTGTGGTTTTGCATACAGTGCCACCATGCCACGATAGACGGGTACCGGTCCATAGTACGAGAACAACGAGTCCAAATGTCCTCCAGGACGATACCAAGGGAGGTATCTTGCAAATACGCGATATTGAGCATCCAAGGAGGACGAAACAATTTTACCGGTTGTCGCTCGTAATTAAACGTAACGGCTACAGCGCAATGATCAGTAAAACAGGCTGGTATCACATCAACAGCCAGAAGTTGCCCACACAAGGAATCGGAAAGGTAAAAGCGATCGAGGCGACTGCTAGACGTGGGAGTAAAGTAGGTATGTCGCACAAGTGTAGGATAGCGAGAAACCCACACGTCACGCAGGTGCAAGGAGCGCACAAGGTCGTCGAGTTCTTTACTGAAATTAAAATTAGGAGACTGATCTACCGGCCGTAGAACACAATTGAAGTCCCCACCTAAAATTATCTTTGTCGGGGATTTACGAAGCAGGTACATGACTTCTTCTTTATAGAAACTCGAACGTGCGGTAGTACAACCCGAACCAGAAGGGGCATAAAGAAGGAGTAAACTGAGATCATAAAACGTGCACCCGATCCCCCTTCCACTGTCAAGTACTTCGAAATTCATCAACGGAATGGGGCTAGAACCCACGACCCTGAGATTAAGAGTCTCATTCTCTACCCACTGAACTAGCCGGGCTGCTTCAGTGAATACTTGCCGGGTAGCAAGTCACACAGTACTCGTTTGGGTTGGGTGGTCCCATACAGAGTCTCTCCATGCTGCCTAATGTTTTCCTAACGCCACACTCGTCACGCACTTCACTTTTATTTCATAATCGTTTCTTAGAGGTAAAGGAATTGCATGACAAAATTCAGAGCTAGTGGCGTCAAAATTAACACTCATACTTGTTGTGACTCAAAAGGCGACGAGTTACTTTCCGACGTTGTTTTAGATGTGCAAGTGCCAGTGAAAACTCGCGGCGACGGCACTCTGCCGACCATTTCGCTAGTTAACACCGGTCTTGTAGTGTGTGTTTCAACCTCAAGAGCATCTCCAAGCAGAAAATGGTCAACAGCAACATTCAGACGGTTTCGTACTGCTCAATTGCTACATTAAAACGGTATGTTTCTTTTTCAGAACTGATAAAACACGAGCGTGACCGCAGTCGAACCTGTAATCTTCAGATCCGAAGTCCGACACCTTATCCATTAAGCCACACGGTCACTGACGACCAAGTGCAACTTGTATATGACTCATCTCGAAACACTCGCACCCCTGATGATTTGTGTTTCCGTTCTACACAGCCGCTGCCCCTTGCTCTTTCCCACCCATTCGTTACATTCAACCTCTTACGTGACCGACCAAATATAGACTGGGAAACAAGACCACACACTTTGTGCATTCGGAATCGAAGGCAGGGCGTGCCTCGCCGCATTTGCTACGATGGCCATACCCTACTTCTGCAGAAGCGGCGACGACGACGACGACGACGGCGAGAGGCTCTGACATATGTGAGAAATACATCTATAAAATGTAATTCAGATTGCCTCGTCCCACCTTATGCTGTACCGCTTTGCTAAGGCTTTATCTGCGCCATTCGCGTTAATCACATCTGAGAGTAATTCTTAATAAAAAGCATGTCGCTAATTGCTCGTCATCACAGATACTGTTTGCTAGACGGCCACGACGCGCAACTGATTTCCAAAATTCGACTTCCTCCTTTGAGGATGGAACTCATGACCCTTGGTTTACTAGATCAGTGCTCTACCAATTTTTTTTTTTTTTTTTTTTTTTGCGTGTGTTGTATTCCATGTTCAGAGATTTGTCCTGGGCCTTCACGGCTACCGTAGCGGCGAGAGGGCCCATGAAGTCCCCACCGTACCTCACCCCAGGCAGCAATCCCCTACTTCTGGTCTGCAACACTCTTTCTGTTGTTTGTTGTTCTTTTTAGTGCTTTCGTTGTGTTGTTGGTTTGTTTATCAACTTTTATAATTGTTTATTTTTTATTATAATTTATTTATTTATCTTTATTTTTTTGTTTTTTTTTAATAGAAAATGAATCAAGGAACTCTGGTCCTCTAGAAAAACAGAAGAAAATAAAATAGTCCTTGTCGCATCACTGTTCAGTATACGTCACTGTGACATTTGAAGAAGAAAAGAAAAAAAACAAAGCAATGTAGAATGAAGGAAAGAAAAAAAATTCTTCTTTCATCGAGAACGACTTCTAAAAAATTCGCATATCGTTTCCTGTAATGTCTCGTCTGTGAAAGTATGTGAAACTGTAATTCCAGGTAAAGACAGAACGCCGCCTCACTCTTGGGTTCTTGCGTCTGTAAATAATGAACATAATGACTCTTCAACCAATTGACAGAGTTCCGTTTGGTGTTCGGGTACGGCACTGAATCCGGATACAGGAAATCTTCAGGTTTAATACAAAGCTGGGAAGTCCTCATAATCGTAGCCAGTTTTCGGCGAATGCATGGCCAAACTGCTTGGACAGTGGTGCACAGAAAACGATGTTCATCAGTATCAGGCAAGTTGCACGTAAGGCACAAAGGTGAGTCAGCCAAATGTAGAGCATGAAGTCGTGAATTGGTACTTATTTTACGGTTCACGACCCTGTACCAAGAGGCTTTCACTGACGTTGGTAAATCACGGCTATGTATGTTTTTCCATATCACTGGCCAGCGATGATTGGGGTATTTGTGTTCGATGTTGTTCCTGTTCTTGGTTGCCAGTAGTTTATTATAAACTAACTTCACCACGGAAAGCTCATTTTCTGGGAGAGTTGACCGTACGTAACTGAACTCAATGAAAAAGCTCTTAAAGTGAGTCAGCGCAGGCGGAATATGTTGAACAGAGACGGGAGGCTGCAGGCAGGCCGGCGCTATTTCGGTTAACAAGTGAGCCGTTAGACTGTTCGGTAACGACCTCCACCGTTTGTAGGTGGTGCATACGTACAAAGCTCGTGACTTGGAACGAACATCTGTTAAATTTAAGCCTCCATCGGTCGTGGAGAGAGTGAGCGTATCGTACTTGACTTTAAAAATGTGTCCACGTGTGACAAAATGGCCTAGAGCGGACATCATACGCTTCGCTGTCTCCTGTGGCATGGGCAGTACTTGTGCAACGTAGTTAATCTTTGAGGTGAGGTAGACATTAGCGAAGGTGACTTTCTGCAGTTCATCAAGGCTCCTTAGGTAGTGGGTCTGCATGCAAGCACGCATACTTGCCAGGAGATTCCTATAGTTCACTGCAATTGTGTGCTGTATGTTGCTCCTGTACTCAATACCAAGGCATTTCATTTTAGAAAGTAGTTGCAACTGACCGTGAGGGTGCAGCGAGATGCCGCGTCCTATGTTCATAATGCCAGGTTTCCTGGCATTCAACTTCGCACCCACAACAAGTTCGTAGTTTTTGACGATCTGAAGGGCTTCCTCGACTTTACCTTCGTCCACGACCAAAAATCCGACGTCATTCGCATATGCAGTACAAACAATCTTAAAGCCGTGGATGGTTAATCCTTGTAGACACTGTGTCAAGGTGACAAGCAAAGGCTCAATGGCAATGGCAAACAAGGCCATTGACATAGGGCATCCCTGTCGCACTGAATTAGTAATATTAATCGATGCGCTCAGCTGGCCATTCACCATGAGTCGAGTTACTATTTTACGAAGGAGCTCATGTATAAGATTGATAAAACGTAGTGGAAATCCCATGGCATGCATCGTCCGGATGAGAAACTGATGGTTTACTCTGTCGAATGCCTATGAAAAGTGAAGGGAAACTAGCGCACACCGTATCTTGCACGCATCTGCAATGGCTATGACGTCCCTGTATTGAGACAAATTTTGGAAGATCGTCCTACCGACACCTACACTGGTCTGGTACTGACCAATGACAGTATTAATCAACATTTTCAATCTATTAGAAATAATACGTACTAAAATTTTGTAGTCACTGTTCAGTGAAGTAAGCGGCCGAAAATCATCAACAGAACTGCACATTGGGCGTTTAGGGATTAAAACCATGATGCCTTCCACGAGAGCCTGAGGAACATTAAAATCAGGCCGTAAAATTTCATTAAACGTACTCAACAACTTGGGCTTTAATTTGTCGCGGAAAGTAAGATAAAATTCGGCAGTGAGACCGTCGGGTCCGGGCGATTTATTTTTCGGACTTCGTGATAGCGCAGAATCCAATTCGTCTTCATCAATTTCTCGCATGAGAGTTTCGACTTCAGCAGCACCCAAGGTCCTTCGTAAGTTATTGAGTAATTCATCGTGAGTTCCATCGTCGGTTTGTGTCGTTGCCAGCAGATCTGCCAGGTGATTGTGAAGTGCGGTCCGTATGTCTTGTTGCCGCGTGAGCGCAACGCCTTCACTCAACTGAAGACGAGTTATTAATCTCCGCCGCCCCCTCTTATTTTCACGAATGACGTGAAACATGGATGTCATTTCGTCGTCTATCACATTCTGGGGCCTGGACCTTATTTGAAAGCCTTCTGCCTGCCGCCGCTGAAGTTTTAATAATTTTGCCTTAATTTTTTTAATCTGCATAAAATTTGCAGGTGCAGTCACATCGGACTGGTAGAGCTCCCTGAGGCAAGTAAAATAAAACTCAGATGTTTGCGTTGCCACCAGGATTTGTCCCGAGTGTAGCGTTTAAACATTTTTGATAAAGTTGGTTTGGCATGTGTTATCCACCATTCAGTAACGGAGGCATACTGTGCAACCCGTCGTTCACATGCCCCCCATGTTTCGTTAAAGACACGGTGAGAGTCAACTTCGTTAAGGAGAGCATTGTTAAGTTTCCAGAAACCTCTGCCGCGAAATGTGCCTTGCTTGACCATGTTAACAGTACAAATATATGCGGCATGATCGGGAAAAATTGTGGGCCAAACTTCGGAATGGAGGACTTGAGTCTTCATACACGCCGATACATAGATTCTGTCTAGCCGGCTTGCAGAGTGGTTCGTGACATGGGTGAACCCAGGTGCCGCTCCGTGCGTATGCTCCCATGTGTCAATGAGGTTCATTTCTTCGACGATACGTTCTAGTTCTCCAGATTTGTTAAAATTAGGCGTTTGGTCTTTTGGACTTAAGACACAATTGAAGTCACCCGCAAAAATTATACGATCGTAGGTTCCCCTAAAAAGTGGGACTATGGCGCTTGTGAAGAACTCAGCCCTAGCACGCCTATTGCTACTGCCGGACGGGGCGTAAACATTGATTATGCGTGTCCGATGGAAAGTGACAGCGATCCCTCTATGATCAGGCAGTTTTTCTGCGTCGGTCGCTACAATCCCTTCTTTTAACAGAATCGCTGTCCCTAAATTCGCACCGCTCCCGGAATTGGAGAGAGTAGTATAACCAGTTATTCGGTCAAGTTCAATCGCAGCGACTTCTTGAAGTAACAGAATATCGATATCCGCTGCGTATACAAAATCCTGTAAATTACGGAGCCGCCAGTACGACTGTATCTTAATGATGTTTAACGTGGCAATTTTATAGGCCTGGGGCTCGTTCATGGGAGAAAGCACATACTGTTAATTAGACAGTCTTAGAAGGATGGCTAACGAAATTGAGGCCAAGCGCTTCAGTCGGAGTTCCTGTAGTTCCCGGTACGGTTGGTGTATGCTGCTCTGTGGGGGGTGCCGAAGATTCCGTCTCAATGGTCCGCATGACAGCCGCATCATTGCTCGCATCCAAGACTTCCATTTCCTGTGCCCAATTCCCAGTGAGAGTGGCCTCTGACAAAAGCGATCCTGCGTTTCCTTGAGCGTGGGTATCCGGCAAAACGACTCTACTCGAGGTATCACTATCTTCCACCCGTCGTGGATTCACAGGGGGAGACACTACAGGGTCAATGTCCATTCGACCAGACGCAGGGAGACCAACTTCAGAGGGTTCAGAAGTGTTCTGACTCATTTGGCTGCTTATTCGTTTCGCTTTTTCGCGGAGCTGTGGGGCGAGCTCATTGGCTCCTTGATGTGCAAGTCTCCGCTTCTTTTTGGAAGGCTTCCTGTTAGGGTTCGCGGTATCATCAACATCCGAAGTGGACTGTTGACTCTGGGGTTGATCCGCCGGGAACACAGCGTCTGCTTCATCCTCAGTACCAGTGGCATCAACCACTGGGGAGCCATCCGTCGTTACCTCCATCTGTGAGTGTGGTAGCGGCGGTGCCGGGTCAGCACTCGGTTCTTTGACGTTATCGGCCAAAACATCATTCAAACGAGGGGCATCTACAGGCGGGGTCGCGGGTGGAAGACCAGAAGCCGCGGCAACGTATGTCAGTGGCAGTGCCGTCTTCACAGGGAGGCTAGCGGCTTCACCGACAGGTATCTGCGTCACGCGTCTTTGTGTACATTCAGAGCGCACGTGGCCGGGCGCACCACAGCCGGCACACGTTTTTGGCTGCCCATCATATATGACAATTCCGCGATGTCCACCTACGTAAATATATGAAGGTATGTGCTTCTGTAGATCGATCTTAACCTGCCTGACGCCGTTAAGCACCGGAAATTTGTGGGCTTTGGACCAACGCTCCGCAAAATTGTTAATGACCCTCCCGTAAGGTGTTAATGCAGAATTTATTTGCCCAGCTGATATTTCAAACTGGAGTTCGAAAATACGTGCCGTTCGGATGCCCAGTCCAGCATGCGTAATGCTGACGTCACTGACGGTACCATCTCTATGTTTAAACTTCAGTACAACTCCACTGGACTCCACAATTCTATCACACATTTCAGAGGACGTTAATTTCACATAAACAACACTAGTCACGATAGAGAAATTTATCCCTACAATGTCATCAAAAGTAATCTTAGCTGTTTCCTCTAACCATGCTTCAACTTCAAACGAATTTGGTTTCGAAAAGTTCCTATCAAAGGTAAACTTCAAGGTATCTTTCCTGTTAGTCGGATTCATAATTCCATATCAGATCCTACAGAACGGAACGAATACTAATAAGCAGACGCTGTAAGCACGCGACTCACCGCCTGACGTAAACACTTCCTGCCACAGCGCGCTGGCCCTGGAGGTCCGCTCACCAACGCTGCCGCAGTCTGGATCATCAGACTTCAGCTGACAACACTTCATATTACCGACTAATATTTGCAGCTGTGGCGACCCATTACTGCTTGGCTACACATCTGACACGTAACCGATGTGCTCTCCAAACAACAACACTTGCATTTCAGAACATGTCTTTCACACATGTCTACAAAATCACCTTCACCTTCAAATACAGTTTCCTTGCGACTGATAGAGACGTAGGCAAAGTTTAAAGTTGCTATTTCCATTACATCACGTTAATCATAAAAAAAATGGTAATTTACATCTGCAGCGGAACAAAATTCCGTTCCGCCGAGCGTGGGGCTCGATCCCACGACCGTGAGATTAAGAGTCTCATGCTCTACTGACTGAGCTAGCTGGGCTGCTTCGGTAAATACTTGCCGGGTAGCACGTCACACAGTACTCGTTTGGGTTGGGTGGTCCCATACAGAATCTCTCCATGCTGCCTAATGTTTTCCTAACGCCACACTCGTCACGTACTTCACTTTTATTTCATAATCGTTTCTGAGAGGTAAAGGAATTGCATGACAACCTGCAGAGCTAGTGGCGTCAAAATTAACACTCATACTTGATGTGACTCAAAAGGCGAACGAGTTACTCTCCGACGTTGTTATAGATGTGCAAGTGCCAGTGAAAACTCGCGGTGACGGCACTCTGCCGACCATTTCGCTAGTTATCACCGTTCTTGTTGTGTGTGTTTCAAGCTCAATAGCATCTCCAAGCAGAAAATGGTCAACAGCAACATTCAGACGGTTTCGTACTGCTCAATTGCTACATTAAAACGGTATGTTTCTTTTTCAGAACTGATAAAACACACGCGTGACCGTATTCGAACCAGTAATCTTCAGATCCGAAGTCCGACGCCTTATCCATTAGGCTACACGGTCACTGACGACCAACTGCAACTTGTATATGAGTCATCTCGAAACGCTCACAACCCTGATGATTTGTGTTTCCGTTCTACACAGCCGCTGCCCCTTGCTCTTTCCCACCCATTCGTTACATTCAACCTCTTACGTGACCGACCAAATATAGACTGGGAAACAAGACAACACACTTTGTGCATACGGAATCAAAGGCAGGGCATCCCTCGCCGCATTTGCTACGATGGCCATTTGCTACTTCTGCAGAAGCGTCGACGGTGACGACGACGACCGCGAGAGGCTCTGACATATGTGAGAAATACATCTATAAAATTTAATTCAGACTGCCTCGTCCCACCTTATGCTGTACCGCTTTGGCAAAGGCTTTATCTGCGCCATTCGCCTTAATCACATCTGATAGTAATTCTTAACAAAAGGCATGTCGCTAACTGTTCGTCATCACAGATACCGTTCGCTATACGGCCACGACGCGCAACTGATTTTCAAAATTCGACTTCCTCCTTTGAGGATGGAACTCACGACCCTTGGTTTACTAGACCAGTGCTCTACCACTGAGCTAAAGAGACGCAGACTAGCGGTACTTTTGCGTACTTCGTCCTTACGTTCGTCTGGATCATCAGACTTCAGCTGACAACAATCCATATTACCGACTAATATTTGCAGCTATGGCGACCCATTACTGCTTGGCCACACATCTGACACATAACCGATGTGCTCTCCAAACAACAACACTTGCATTTCAGAACATGTCTTTCACACATGTCTACAAAGACAACTTCACCTTCAGATACAGTATCCTTGCGACTGACAGAGACGTGGGCAAAGTTTAAAGTTGCTTTTTCCATTACATCACTTTAATCAGAAAAACGGTAATTTACATCTGCAGCGGAACAAAATTCTGTTCCGCCCAGCGTGGGGCCCGAACCCACGACCCTGAGATTAAGAGTCTCATTCTCTACCGACTGAGCTAGCCCGGCTGCTCGGTGAATACTTGCTGGGTAGCACGTCACACAGTACTCGTTTGGGTTGGGTGGTCACATACAGAATCTCACCATGCTGCCAAATGTTTTCCTAACGTCACACTCGTCACGTACTTCACATTTATTTCATAATCATTTCTGAGAGGTAAAGGAATTGCATGACAACCTGCAGAGCTAGTGGCGTCAAAATTAACACTCATACTTGATGTGACTCAAAAGGCGAACGAGTTACTTTCCGACGTTGTTTTAGATGTGCAAGTGCCAGCGGAAAATCGGGGTGACGGCACTCTGCCGACCATTTCGCTAGATAACACCGGTCTTGTAGTGTGTGTTTCAAGCTCAAGAGCATCTCCAAGCAGAAAATGGCCAACAGCAACATTCAGACGGTTTCGTACTGCTCAAATGCTACATTAAAACGGTATGTTTCTTTTTCAGAACTGATAAAACACGAGCGTGACAGCATTCGAACCTGTAATCTTCAGATACGAAGTCCGACGCCTTATCCATTAGGCCACACAGTCACTGACGACCAAGTGCAACTTGTATATGACTGATCTCGAAACGGTCACACCCCTGATAATTTGTGTTTTCGTTCTACACAGCCGCTGCCCTTGCTCTTTCCCACCCATTCGTTACATTCAACCTCTTACGTGACCGACCAAAGATAGACTGGGAAACAAGACCACACACTTTGTGCATACGGAATCGAAGGCAGGGCGTGCCCCGCCGCATTTGCCACGATGGCCATTTGCTACTTCTGCAGAAGCGGCGACGGCGACGACGACGACGACGACGACGACGACGACGACGACCGCGAGAGGCTCTGACATATGTGAGAAATACATCTATAAAATGTAATTCAGACTGCCTCGTCCCACCTTATGCTGTACCGCTTTGGCAAAGGCTGTATCTGCGCCATTCGCCTTAATCACATCTGAGAGTAATTCTTAATAAAAGGCATGTCGTTAATTGTTCGTCATCACAGATACTGTTTGCTATACGGCCACGACGTGCAACTGATTTCCAAAATTCGACTTCTTCCTTTGAGGATGGAACTCACGACCCTCGGTTTACTAGTCCAGTGCTCTACCACTGAGCTCAAGGGGCGCGGCCTAGCGGTACTTTTGCGTACTACGTCCTTACGGTCGTCTGGATCATCAGACTTCAGCAGACAACACTTCATATTACCGACTAATATTTGCAGCTATGGCGACCCATTACTGCTTGGCTACACATCTGACACGTAACCGATGTGCTCTCCAAACAACAACACTTGCATTTCAGAACATTTCTTTCACACATGTCTACAAAATCACCTTCACCTTCAAATACAGTTTCCTTGCGACTGACAGAGACGTAGGCAAAGTTTAAAGTTGCTTTTTCCATTACATCACGTTAATCAGAAAAACGGTAATTTACATCTGCAGCGGAACAAAATTCCCTTCCGCCGAGCTTGGGGCTCGAACCTACGACCCCTGAAATTCAGAGTCTCATGCTCTACCGACTGAGCTAGCCCGGCTGCTTCGGTGAGTACTTGCCGGGTAGCACGTCACACAGTACTCGTTTTGTTTTGGTGGTCCCATACAGAATCTCTCCATGCTGCCTAATGTTTTCCTAACGTCACACTCGTCACGTACTTCACTTTTATTTCATAATCATTTCTGAGAGGTAAAGGAATTGCATGACAACCTGCAGAGCTAGTGGAGTCAAAATTAACACTCATACTTGATGTGACTGAAAAGGCGAACGAGTTACTTTCCGACGTTGTTTTAGATATGCAAGTGCCAGTGGAAACTCGCGGTGACGGCACTCTGCCGACCATTTCGCTAGTTAACACCGGTCTTGTAGTGTGTGTTTCAAGCTCAAGAGCATCTCCAAGCAGAAAATGGTCAACAGCAACATTCAGACGGTTTCGTACTGCTCAAATGCTACATTAAAACGGTATGTTTCTTTTCCAGAACTGATAAAACACGAGCGTGACAGCATTCCAACCTGTAATTTTCAGATCCGAAGTACGACGCCTTATCCATTAGGCCACACAGTCACTGACGACCAAGTGCAACTTGTATATGACTCATCTCGAAACGCTCACACCCCTGATAATTTGTGTTTTCGTTCTACACAGTCGCTGCCCTTGCTCTTTCCCACCCATTCGTTACATTCAACCTCTTACGTGACCGACCAAATATAGACTGGGAAAAAAGACCACACACTTTGTGCATACGGAATCGAAGGCAAGGGCGTGCCTCGCCACATTTGCCACGATGGCCATTTCCTACTTCTGCAGAAACGGCGGCGGCGGGGCGGCGACGACGACGACGACCGCGAGAGGCTCTGACATATGTGAGAAATACATCTATAAAATGTAATTCAGACTGACTCGTCCCACCTTATGCTGTACCACTTTGGCAAAGGCTTTATCTGCGCCATTCGCCTTAATCACATCTGAGAGTAATTCTTAATAAAAGGCAAGTCGCTAATTGTTCGTCATCACAGAACTGTTTGCTATACGGCCACGACGCGCAACTGATTTCCAAAACACGACATCCTCCTTTGAGGATGGAACTCACGACCCTTGGTTTATTAGTCCAGTGCTCTACCACTGAGCTAAAGAGGCGCGGCCTAGCGGTACTTTTGCGTTCTTCGTCCTTACGGTCGTCTGGATCATCAGACTTCAGCTGACAACACTTCATATTACCGACTAATATTTGCAGCTATGGCGACCCATTACTGCTTGGCCACACATCTGACATATAACCGATGTGCTCTCCAAACAACAACACTTGCAATTCAAAAACATGTCTTTCACACATGTCTACAAAATCACCTTCACCTTCAAATACAGTTTCTTTGCGACTGACAGAGACGTAGGCAAAGTTTAAAGTTGCTATTTCCATTACATCACTATAATCAGAAAAACGGTTATTTACATCTGCAGCGGAACAAAATCCCATTCGGCACAGCGTGGGGCTCGAACCCACGAACCTGAGATTAAGAGTCTCATGCTCTACCGACTGAGCTAACCCGGCCACTTCGGTGAATACTAGCCGGGTAGCACGTCACACAGTACTCGTTTGGGTTGGGTGGTCCCATACAGAATCTCACCATGCTGCCAAGTGTTTTCCCAACGTCACACTCGTCACGTACTTCACTTTTATTTCATAATCATTTCTGAGAGGTAAAGGAATTGCATGACAACCTGCAGAGCTAGTGGCGTCAAAATTAACACTCATACTTGATGTGACTTAAAAGGCGAACGAGTTACTTTCCGACGTTGTTTTAGATGTGCAAGTACCAGCGGAAACTCGGGGTGACCGCACTCTGCCGAACATTTCGCTAGTTAACACCGGTCTTGTAGTGTGTGTTTCAAGCTCAAGAGCATCTCCAAGCAGAAAATGGTCAACAGCAACATTCAGACGGTTTCGTACTGCTCAAATGCTACATTAAAACGGTATGTTTCTTTTTCAGAACTGATAAAACACGAGCGTGACAGCATTCGAACCTGTAATCTTCAGACCCGAAGTCCGACGCCTTATCCATTACGCCACACAGTCACTGACGACCAACTGCAACTTGTATCTGACTCATCTCGAAACGCTCAAACCCCTGATAATTTGTGTTTTCGTTCTACACAGCCGCTGCCCTTGCTCTTTGCAACCCATTCGTTACATTCAACCTCTTACGTGACCGACCAAAGATAGACTGGGAAACAAGACCACACACTTTGTGCATACGGAATCGAAGGCAGGGCGTGCCTCGCCGCATTTGCCACGATGGCCATTTGCTACTTCTACAGAAGCGGCGGCGGCGACGACGACGACGACGACCGCGAGAGGCCCTGACATATGTGAGAAATACATCTATAAAATGTAATTCAGACTGCCTCATCCCACCTTATGCTGTACCGCTTTGGCAAAGGCTTTATCTGCGCCATTCGCCTTAATCACATCTGAGAGTAATTCTTAATAAAAGGCATGTCGCTAATTGTTCGTCATCACAGATACTGTGTGCTATACGGCCACGAAGCGCAACTGATTTCCAAAATACGACTTCCTCCTTTGAGGATGGAACTCACGAACCTTGGTTTACTAGTCCAGTGCTCTACCACTGAGCTAAAGAGGCGCGGCATAGCGGTACTTTTGCCCACTTCGTCCTTACGGTCGTCTTGATCATCAGACTTCAGCTGACAACACTTCATATTACCGACTAATATTTGCAGCTATGGCGACCCATTACTGCTTGGCCACACATCTGACACATAACCGATGTGCTCTCCAAACAACAACACTTGCATTTCAGAACATGTCTTTCACACATGTCTACAAAGTCAACTTCACCTTCAAATACAGTTTCCTTGCGACTGACAGAGACGTGGGCAAAGTTTAAAGTTGCTTTTTCCATTACATCACTTTAATCAGAAAAACGGTAATTTACATCTGCAGCGGAACAAAATTCCGTTCCGCCCAGGGTGGGGCTCGAACCCACGACCCTGAGATTAAGAGTCTCATTCTCTACCGACTGAGCTAGCCCGGCTGCTTCGGTGAATACTTGCTGGGTAGCACGTCACACAGTACTCGTTTGGGTTGGGTGGTCACATACAGAATCTCACCATGCTGCCTAATGTTTTCCTAACGTCACACTCGTCACGTACTTCACTTTTATTTCATAATCATTTCTGAGAGGTAAAGGAATTGCATGACAACCTGCAGAGCTAGTGGCGTCAAAATTAACACTCATACTTGATGTGACTCAAAAGGCGAACGAGTTACTCTCCGACGTTGTTTTAGATGTGCAAGTGCCAGCGGAAACTCGGGGTGACGGCACTCTGCCGACCATTTCGCTAGATAACACCGGTCTTGTAGTGTGTGTTTCAAGCTCAAGAGCATCTCCAAGCAGAAAATGGCCAACAGCAACATTCAGACGGTTTCGTACTGCTCAAATGCTACATTAAAACGGTATGTTTCTTTTTCAGAACTGATAAAACACGAGCGTGACAGCATTCGAACCTGTAATCTTCAGATACGAAGTCCGACACCTTATCCATTAGGCCACACAGTCACTGACGACCAAGTGCAATTTGTATATGACTGATCTCGAAACGGTCACACCCCTGATAATTTGTGTTTTCGTTCTACACAGCCGCTGCCCTTGCTCTTTCTCACCCATTCGTTACATTCAACCTCTTACGTGACCGACCAAAGATAGACTGGGAAACAAGACCACACACTTTGTGCATACGGAATCGAAGGCAGGGCGTGCCTCGCCGCATTTGCCACGATGGCCATTTGCTACTTCTACAGAAGCGGCGGCGGTGACGACGACGACGACGACCGCGAGAGGCCTTGACATATGTGAGACATACATCTATAAAATGTAATTCAGACTGCCTCGTCCCACCTTATGCTGTACCGCTTTGGCAAAGGCTTTATCTGCGCCATTCGCCTTCATCACATCTGAGAGTAATTCTTAATAAAAGGCATGTCGCTAATGTTCGTCATCACAGATACTGTGTGCTATACGGCCACGACGCCCAACTGATTTCCAAAATACGACTTTCTCCTTTGAGGATGGAACTCACGACCCTTGGTTTACTAGTCCAGTGCTCTACCACTGAGCTAAAGAGGCGCGGCGTAGAGGTACTTTCGCTTACTTCGTCCTTACGGTCGTCTTGATCATCAGACTTCAGCTGACAACACTTCATATTACTGACTAATATTTGCAGCTATGGCGACCCATTACTGCTTGGCCACACATCTGACACATAACCGATGTGCTCTCCAAACAACAACACTTGCATTTCAGAACATGTCTTTCACACATGTCTACAAAGTCAACTTCACCTTCAAATACAGTTTCCTTGCGACTGACAGAGACGTGGGCAAAGTCTAAAGTTGCTTTTTCCATTACATCACTTTAATCAGAAAAACGGTAATTTACATCTGCAGCGGAACAAAATTCCGTTCCGCCCAGCGTGGGGCTCGAACCCACGAACCTGAGATTAAGACTCTCATGCTCTACCGACTGAGCTAGCCCGGCTGCTTCGGTGAATACTTGCCGGGTAGCACGTCACACAGTACTCGTTTGGGTTGGGTGGTCCCATACAGAATCTCACCATGCTGCCAAACGTTTTCCTAGCGTCACACTCGTCACGTACTTCACTTTTATTTCATAATCATTTCTGAGAGGTAAAGGAATTGCATGACAACCTGCAGAGCTAGTGGAGTCAAAATTAACACTCATACTTGATGTGACTGAAAAGGCGAACGAGTTACTTTCCGACGTTGTTTTAGATGTGCAAGTGCCAGTGGAAACTCGCGGTGACGGCACTCTGCCGACCATTTCGCTAGTTAACACCGGTCTTGTAGTGTGTGTTTCAAGCTCAAGAGCATCTCCAAGCAGAAAATGGTCAACAGCAACATTCAGACGGTTTCGTACTGCTCAAATGCTACATTAAAACGGTATGTTTCTTTTCCAGAACTGATAAAACACGAGCGTGACAGCATTCCAACCTGTAATTTTCAGATCCGAAGTACGACGCCTTATCCATTAGGCCACACAGTCACTGACGACCAAGTGCAACTTGTATATGACTCATCTCGAAACGCTCACACCCCCTGATAATTTGTGTTTTCGTTCTACACAGTCGCTGCCCTTGCTCTTTCCCACCCATTCGTTACATTCAACCTCTTACGTGACCGACCAAATATAGACTGGGAAAAAAGACCTCACACTTTGTGCATACGGAATCGAAGGCAAGGGCGTGCCTCGCCGCATTTGCCACGATGGCCATTTGCTACTTCTGCAGAAGCGGCGGCAGCGACGACGACGACGACGACGACGATGACGACGGCGAGAGGCTCTGACATATGTGAGAAATACATCTATAAAATGTAATTCAGACTGCCTCGTCCCACCTTATGCTGTACCGCTTTGGCAAAGGCTTTATCTGCGCCATTCGCCTTAATCACATCTGAGAGTAATTATTAATAAAAGGCATGTCGCTAATTGTTCGTCATCACAGATACTGTTTGCTATACGGCCACGACGCGCAATTGATTTCCAAAATACGGCCTCCTCCTTTGAGGATGGAACTCACGACCCTTGGTTTACTAGTCCAGTGCTCTACCACTGCGCTAAAGAGGCGCGGCCTAGAGGAACTTTTGCGTACTTCGTCCTTACGGTCGTCTGGATCATCAGACTTCAGCTGACAACACTCCATATTACCGACTAATATTTGCAGCTATGGCGACCCATTACTGCTTGGCCACACATCTGACACATAACCGATGTGCTCTCCAAACAACAACACTTGCATTTCAGAACATGTCTTTCACACATGTCTACAAAATCACCTTCACCTTCAAATACAGTTTCTTTGCAACTGACAGAGACGTAGGCAAAGTTTAAAGTTGCTATTTCCATTACATCACGTTAATCAGAAAAACGGTAATTTACATCTGCAGCGGAACAAAATTCCGTTCCGCCCAGGGTGGGGCTCGAACCCACGACCCTGTGATTAAGAGTCTCATGCTCTACAGACTGAGCTAGCCCTCTGCTTCGGTGAATACTTGACGGGTAGCACGTCACACAGTACTCGTTTGGGTTGGGTGGTCCCACACAGAATCTCTCCATGCTGCCTAATGTTTTCCTAACGTCACACTCGTCACGTACTTCACTTTTATTTCATAATCATTTCTGAGAGGTAAAGGAATTGCATGACAACCTGCAGAGCTAGTGGCGTCAAAATTAACACTCATACTTGATGTGACTCAAAAGGCGAACGAGTTACTTTCCGACGTTGTTTTAGATGTGCAAGTGCCAGTGGAAACTCGGGGTGACTGCACTCTGCCGACCATTTCGCTAGTTAACACCGGTATTGTAGTGTGTGTTTCAAGCTCAAGAGCATCTCCAAGCAGAAAATGGTCAACAGCAACATTCAGACGGTTTCGTACTGCTCAAATGCTACATTAAAACGGTATGTTTCTTTTTCAGAACTGATAAAACACGAGCGTGACAGCATTCGAACCTATAATCTTCAGATCCGACGTCCGACGCCTTATCCATTAGGCCACACAGTCACTGACGACCAATTGCAACTTGTATATGACTCATCTACAAACGCTCACACCCCCTGATAATTTGAGTTTTCGTTCTACACAGCCGCTGCCCTTGCTCTTTCCCACCCATTCGTTACATTCAACCTCTTACGTGACCGACCAAAGATAGACTGGGAAACAAGACCACACACTTTGTGCATACGGAATCGAAGGCAGGGCGTGCCTCGCCGCATTTGCCACGACGGCCATTTGCTACTTCTGCAGAAGCGGCGGCAGCGACGACGACGACGACGACGACGATGACGACGGCGAGAGGCTCTGACATATGTGAGAAGTACATCTATAAAATGTAATTCAGACTGCCTCGTCCCACCTTATGCTGTACCGCTTTGGCAAAGGCTTTATCTGCGCCATTCGCCTTAATCACATCTGAGAGTAATTATTAATAAAAGGCATGTCGCTAATTGTTCGTCATCACAGATACTGTTTGCTATACGGCCACGACGCGCAATTGATTTCCAAAATACGGCCTCCTCCTTTGGGGATGGAACTCACGACCCTTGGTTTACTAGTCCAGTGCTCTACCACTGAGCTAAAGAGGCGTGGTCTAGCGGTACTTTTGTGTACTTCGTCCTTACTATCGTCTGGATCATCAGACTACAGCTGACAACACTCCATATTACCGACTAATATTTGCAGCTATGGCGACCCATTACTGCTTGGCCACGCATCTGACACATAACCGATGTGCTCTCCAAACAACAACACTTGCATTTCAGAACATGTCTTTCACACATGTCTATAAAATCACCTTCACCTTCAAATACAGTTTCTTTGCGACTGACAGAGACGTAGGAAAAGTTTAAAGTTGCTATTTCCATTACATCACGTTAATCAGAAAAACGGTAATTTACATCTGCAGCGGAACAAAATTCCGTTCTGCCCAGCGTGGGGGTCGAACCCACGACCCTGAGATTAAGAGTCTCATGCTCTACCGTTTCAGCTAGCCCGGCCACTTTGGTGAATACTTGCCGGGTAGCACGTCACACAGTACTCGTTTGGGTTGGGTGGTCCCATACAGAATCTCTCCATGCTGCCTAATGTTTTCCTAACGTCACACTCGTCACGTACATCACTTTTATTTCATAATCATTTCTGAGAGGTAAAGGAATTGCATGACAACCTGCAGAGCTAGTGGCGTCAAAATTAACACTCATACTTGATGTGACTCAAAAGGCGAACGAGTTACTTTCCGACGTTGTTTTAGATGTGCAAGTGCCAGTGGAAACTCGGGGTGACTGCACTCTGCCGACCATTTCGCTAGTTAACACCGGTATTGTAGTGTGTGTTTAAAGCTCAAGAGCATCTCCAAGCAGAAAATGGTCAACAGCAACATTCAGACGGTTTCGTACTGCTCAAATGCTACATTAAAACGGTATGTTTCTTTTTCAGAACTGATAAAACACGAGCGTGACAGCATTCGAACCTGTAATCTTCAGATCCGACGTCCGACGCCTTATCCATAAGGCCACACAGTCACTGACGACCAACAGCAACTTGTATATGACTCATCTCGAAACGCTCACACCCCCTGATAATGTGAGTTTTCGTTCTACACAGCCGCTGCCCTTGCTCTTTCCCACCCATTCGTTACATTCAACCTCTTACGTGACCGACCAAAGATAGACTGGGAAACAAGACCACACACTTTGTGCATACGGAATCGAAGGCAGGGCGTGCCTCGCCGCATTTGCCACGATGTCCATTTGCTACTTCTGCAGATGCGGCGGCAGCGACGACGACGACGACGACGACGATGGCGAGAGGCTCTGAGATATGTGAGAAATACATCTATAAAATGTAAATCAGACTGCCTCGTCCCACCATATGCTGTACCGCTTTGGCAAAGGCTTTATCTGCGCCATTCGCCTTAATCACATCTGAGAGTAATTATTAATAAAAGGCATGTCGCTAATTGTTCGTCATCACAGATACTGTTTGCTATACGGCCACGACGCGCAATTGATTTCCAAAATACGGCCTCCTCCTTTGGGGATGGAACGACCCTTGGTTTACTAGTCCAGTGCTCTACCACTGCGCTAAAGAGGCGCGGCCTAGCGGTACTTTTGCGTACTTCGTCCTTACTATCGTCTGGATCATCAGACTACAGCTGACATCACTCCATATTACCGACTAATATTTGCAGCTATGGCGACCCATTACTGCTTGGCTACACATCTGACACGTAACCGATGTCCTCTCCAAACAACAACACTTGCATTTCAGAACATGTCTTTCACACATGTCTACAAAATCACCTTCACCTTCAAATACAGTTTCCTTGCGACAGAGACGTAGGCAAAGTTTAAAGTTGCTATTTCCATTACATCACGTTAATCAGAAAAACGGTAATTTACATCTGCAGCGGAACAAAATTCCGTTCCGCCCAGCGTGGGGCTCGAACACACGACCCTGAGATTAAGAGTCTCATGCTCTACCGACTGAGCTAGCCGGGCTGCTTGGGTGAAAACTTGCCGGGCAGCACGTCACAAAGTACTCGTTTGGGTTGGGTGGTCCCATACAGAATCTCTCCATGCTGCCTAAAGTTTTCCTAACGTCACACTCGTCACGTACTTCACTTTTATTTCATAATCATTTCTGAGAGGTAAAGGAATAGCATGACAACCTGCATAGCTAGTGGCGTCAAAATTAACACTCATACTTGATGTGACTCAAAAGGCGAACGAGTTACTTTCCGACGTTGTTTTAGATGTGCAAGTGCCAGTGGAAACTCGCGGTGACGGCACTCTGCCGACCATTTCGCTAGTTATCACCGGTCTTGTAGTGTGTGTTTCAAGCTCAAGAGCATCTCCAAGCAGAAAATGGTCAACAGCAACATTCAGACGGTTTCGTACTGCTCAAATGCTACATTAAAACGGTATGTTTCTTTTTCAGAACTGATAAAACACGAGCGTGACAGCATTCGAACCTGTAATCTTCAGATCCGAAGTCCGACGCCTTATCCATTAGGCCACACAGTCACTGACGACCAATTGCAACTTGTATATGACTTATCTCGAAACGCTCACACCCCTGATAATTTGTGTTTTCGTTCTACACAGCCGCTGCCCTTGCTCTTTCCCACCCATTCGTTACATTCAACCTCTTACGTGACCGACCAAATATAGACTGGGAAACAAGACCACACACTTTGTGCATACGGAATCGAAGGCAGGGCGTGCCTCGCCGCATTTGCCACGATGGCCATTTGCATACTTCTGCAGAAGCGGCGGCGGCGACGACGACGACCGCGAGAGGCTCTGACATATGTGAGAAATACATCTATAAAATGTAATTCAGACTGCCTTGTCCCACCTTATGCTGTACCGCTTTGGCAAAGGCTTTATCTGCTCCATTCGCCTTAATCACATCTGAGAGTAATTCTTAATAAAAGGCATGTCGCTAATTGTTCGTCATCACAGATACTGTTTGCTATATGGCCACGACGCGCAACTGATTTCCAAAATTCGACTTCTTCCTTTGAGGATGGAACTCACGACCCTTGGTTTACTAGTCCAGTGCTCTACCACTGAGCTAAAGGGGCGCGTCCTAGCGTTACATTTGCGTACTTCGTCCTTACGGTCGTCTGGATCATCAGACTTCAGCTGACAACACTTCATATTATTGACTAATATTTGCAGCTATGGCGGCCCATTACTGCTTGGCTACACATCTGACACTTAACCGATGTTCTCTCCAAACAACAACACTTGCATTTCAGAACATGTCTTTCACAAATGTCTACAAAATCACCTTCACCTTCAAATACAGTTTCCTTGCGACTGACAGAGACGTAGGCAAAGTTTAAAGTTGCTATTTCCATTACATCACGTTAATCAGAAAAACGGTAATTTACATCTGCAGCGGAACAAAATTCCGTTCCGCCCAGCGTGGGGCTCGAACCCACGACCCTGAGATTAAGAGTCTCATGCTCTAACGACTGAGCTAGCTGGGCTGCTTGGGTGAATACTTGCCGGGCAGCACGTCACACAGTACTCGTTTGGGTTGGGTGGTCCCATACTGAATCTCTCCATGCTGCCTAATGTTTTCCTAACGTTACACTCGTCACGTACTTCACTTTTATTTCATAATCATTTCTGAGAGGTAAAGGAATTGCATGACAACCTGCAGAGCTAGTGGCGTCTAAATTAACACTTATACTTGATGTGACTCAAAAGGCGAACGAGTTACTTTCCGACGTTGTTTTAGATGTGCAAGTGCTAGTGGAAACTCGCGGTGACGGCACTCTGCCGACCATTTCGCTAGTTAACACCGGTCTTGTAGTGTGTGTTTCAAGCTCAAGAGCATCTCCAAGCAGAAAATGGTCAACAGCAACATTCAGACGGTTTCGTACTGCTCAAATGCTACATTAAAACGGTATGTTTGTTATTCAAAAATGATAAAACACGAGCGTGACAGCATTCGAACCTGTAATCTTCAGATCCGAAGTCCGACGCCTTACCCATTAGGCCACACAGTCACTGACGACCAAGTGCAACTTGTATATGACTCATCTCGAAACGCTCACACCCCTGATAATTTGTGTTTTCGTTCTACTCAGCCGCTGCCCTTGCTCTTTCCCACCCATTCGTTACATTCAACCTCTTACGTGACCGACCAAATATAGACTGGGAAACAAGACCACACACTTTGTGCATACGGAATCGAAGGCAGGGCGTGCCTCGCCGCATTTGCCACGATGGCCATTTGCTACTTCTGCAGAAGCGGCGGCGGCGACGACGACGACGACGACGACGACGACCGCGAGAGGCTCTGACATATGTGAGAAATACATCTATAAAATGTAATTCAGACTGCCTCGTCCCACCTTATGCTGTACCGCTTTGGCAAAGTCTTTATCTGCGCCATTCGCCTTAATCACACCTGAGAGTAATTCTTAATAAAAGGCATGTCGCTAATTGTTCGTCATCACAGATACTGTTTGCTATACGGCCACGACGCGCAACTGATTTCCAAAATTCGACTTCTTCCTTTGAGGATGGAACTCACGACCCTTGATTTACTAGTCCAGTGCTCTACCACTGAGCTAAAGGGGCGCGTCCTAGCGGTACTTTTGCGTACTTCGTCCTTACGGTCGTCTGGATCATCAGACTTCAGCTGACAACACTTCATATTACCGACTATTATTTACAGCTATGGCGACCCATTACTGCTTGGCTACACATCTGACACGTAACCGATGTCCTCTCCAAACAACAACACTTGCATTTCAGAACATGTCTTTCACACATGTCTACAAAATCACCTTCACCTTCAAATACAGTTTCCTTGCGACAGAGACGTAGGCAAAGTTTAAAGTTGCTATTTCCATTACATCACGTTAATCAGAAAAACGGTAATTTACATCTGCAGCGGAACAAAATTCCGTTCCGCCCAGCGTGGGGCTCGAACACACGACCCTGAGATTAAGAGTCTCATGCTCTACCGACTGAGCTAGCCGGGCTGCTTGGGTGAAAACTTGCCGGGCAGCACGTCACAAAGTACTCGTTTGGGTTGGGTGGTCCCATACAGAATCTCTCCATGCTGCCTAAAGTTTTCCTAACGTCACACTCGTCACGTACTTCACTTTTATTTCATAATCATTTCTGAGAGGTAAAGGAATAGCATGACAACCTGCATAGCTAGTGGCGTCAAAATTAACACTCATACTTGATGTGACTCAAAAGGCGAACGAGTTACTTTCCGACGTTGTTTTAGATGTGCAAGTGCCAGTGGAAACTCGCGGTGACGGCACTCTGCCGACCATTTCGCTAGTTATCACCGGTCTTGTAGTGTGTGTTTCAAGCTCAAGAGCATCTCCAAGCAGAAAATGGTCAACAGCAACATTCAGACGGTTTCGTACTGCTCAAATGCTACATTAAAACGGTATGTTTCTTTTTCAGAACTGATAAAACACGAGCGTGACAGCATTCGAACCTGTAATCTTCAGATCCGAAGTCCGACGCCTTATCCATTAGGCCACACAGTCACTGACGACCAATTGCAACTTGTATATGACTTATCTCGAAACGCTCACACCCCTGATAATTTGTGTTTTCGTTCTACACAGCCGCTGCCCTTGCTCTTTCCCACCCATTCGTTACATTCAACCTCTTACGTGACCGACCAAATATAGACTGGGAAACAAGACCACACACTTTGTGCATACGGAATCGAAGGCAGGGCGTGCCTCGCCGCATTTGCCACGATGGCCATTTGCATACTTCTGCAGAAGCGGCGGCGGCGACGACGACGACCGCGAGAGGCTCTGACATATGTGAGAAATACATCTATAAAATGTAATTCAGACTGCCTTGTCCCACCTTATGCTGTACCGCTTTGGCAAAGGCTTTATCTGCTCCATTCGCCTTAATCACATCTGAGAGTAATTCTTAATAAAAGGCATGTCGCTAATTGTTCGTCATCACAGATACTGTTTGCTATATGGCCACGACGCGCAACTGATTTCCAAAATTCGACTTCTTCCTTTGAGGATGGAACTCACGACCCTTGGTTTACTAGTCCAGTGCTCTACCACTGAGCTAAAGGGGCGCGTCCTAGCGTTACATTTGCGTACTTCGTCCTTACGGTCGTCTGGATCATCAGACTTCAGCTGACAACACTTCATATTATTGACTAATATTTGCAGCTATGGCGGCCCATTACTGCTTGGCTACACATCTGACACTTAACCGATGTTCTCTCCAAACAACAACACTTGCATTTCAGAACATGTCTTTCACAAATGTCTACAAAATCACCTTCACCTTCAAATACAGTTTCCTTGCGACTGACAGAGACGTAGGCAAAGTTTAAAGTTGCTATTTCCATTACATCACGTTAATCAGAAAAACGGTAATTTACATCTGCAGCGGAACAAAATTCCGTTCCGCCCAGCGTGGGGCTCGAACCCACGACCCTGAGATTAAGAGTCTCATGCTCTAACGACTGAGCTAGCTGGGCTGCTTGGGTGAATACTTGCCGGGCAGCACGTCACACAGTACTCGTTTGGGTTGGGTGGTCCCATACTGAATCTCTCCATGCTGCCTAATGTTTTCCTAACGTTACACTCGTCACGTACTTCACTTTTATTTCATAATCATTTCTGAGAGGTAAAGGAATTGCATGACAACCTGCAGAGCTAGTGGCGTCTAAATTAACACTTATACTTGATGTGACTCAAAAGGCGAACGAGTTACTTTCCGACGTTGTTTTAGATGTGCAAGTGCTAGTGGAAACTCGCGGTGACGGCACTCTGCCGACCATTTCGCTAGTTAACACCGGTCTTGTAGTGTGTGTTTCAAGCTCAAGAGCATCTCCAAGCAGAAAATGGTCAACAGCAACATTCAGACGGTTTCGTACTGCTCAAATGCTACATTAAAACGGTATGTTTGTTATTCAAAAATGATAAAACACGAGCGTGACAGCATTCGAACCTGTAATCTTCAGATCCGAGGTCCGACGCCTTATCCATTAGGCCACACAGTCACTGACGACCAATTGCAACTTGTATATGACTTATCTCGAAACGCTCACACCCCTGATAATTTGTGTTTTCGTTCTACACAGCCGCTGCCCTTGCTCTTTCCCACCCATTCGTTACATTCAACCTCTTACGTGACCGACCAAATATAGACTGGGAAACAAGACCACACACTTTGTGCATACGGAATCGAAGGCAGGGCGTGCCTCGCCGCATTTGCCACGATGGCCATTTGCTATTTCTGCAGAAGCGGCGGCGGCGGCGGCGGCGGCGGCGGCGACGACGACGACGACGACGACGACAACGACCGCGAGAGGCTCTGACATATGTGAGAAATACATCTATAAAATGTAATTCAGACTGCCTCGTCCCACCTTATGCTGTACCGCTTTGGCAAAGGCTTTATCTGCGCCATTCGCCTTAATTACATCTGAGAGTAATTCTTAATAAAAGGCATGTCGCTAATTGTTCGTCATCACAGATACTGTTTGCTATACGGCCACGACGCGCAACTGATTTCCAAAATTCGACTTCTTCCTTTGAGGATGGAACTCACGATCCTTTGTTAAATAGTCCACTGCTCTACCACTGAGCTAAAGAGGCGCGGCCTAGCGGTACTTTTGTGTACTTCGTCCTTACGGTCCTCTGGATCATCAGAAATCAGCTGACAACGCTTCATATTACCGACTAATATTTGCAGCTATGGCGACCCATTACTGCTTGGCTACACATCTGACACTTAACCTATGTCCTCTCCAAACAACAACACTTGCATTTCAGAACATGTCTTTCACACATGTCTACAAAATCACCTTCACCTTCAAATACAGTTTCCTTGCGACTGACAGAGACGTAGGCAAAGTTTAAAGTTGCTATTTCCATTACATCACGTTAATCAGAAAAACGGTAATTTACATCTGCAGCGGAACAAAATTCCGTTCCGCCCAGCGTGGGGCTCGAACACACGACCCTGAGATTAAGAGTCTCATGCTCTACCGACTGAGCTAGCCGGGCTGCTTGGGAGAAAACTTGCCGGGCAGCACGTCACAAAGTACTCGTTTGGGTTGGGTGGTCCCATACAGAATCTCTCCATGCTGCCTAAAGTTTTCCTAACGTCACACTCGTCACGTACTTCACTTTTATTTCATAATCATTTCTGAGAGGTAAAGGAATTGCATGACAACCTGCAGAGCTAGTGGCGTCAAAATTAACACTCATACTTGATGTGACTCAAAAGGCGAACGAGTTACTTTCCGACGTTGTTTTAGATGTGCAAGTGCCAGTGGAAACTCGCGGTGACGGCACTCTGCCGACCATTTCGCTAGTTATCACCGGTCTTGTAGTGTGTGTTTCAAGCTCAAGAGCATCTCCAAGCAGAAAATGGTCAACAGCAACATTCAGACGGTTTCGTACTGCTCAAATGCTACATTAAAACGGTATGTTTCTTTTTCAGAACTGATAAAACACGAGCGTGACAGCATTCGAACCTGTAATCTTCAGATCCGAAGTCCGACGCCTTATCCATTAGGCCACACAGTCACTGACGACCAATTGCAACTTGTATATGACTTATCTCGAAACGCTCACACCCCTGATAATTTGTGTTTTCGTTCTACACAGCCGCTGCCCTTGCTCTTTCCCACCCATTCGTTACATTCAACCTCTTACGTGACCGACCAAATATAGACTGGGAAACAAGACCACACACTTTGTGCATACGGAATCGAAGGCAGGGCGTGCCTCGCCGCATTTGCCACGATGGCCATTTGCATACTTCTGCAGAAGCGGCGGCGGCGACGACGACGACGACGAAGACGACGGCCGCGAGAGGCTCTGACATATGTGAGAAACACATCTATAAAATGTAATTCAGACTGCCTCGTCCCACCTTATGCTGTACCGCTTTGGCAAAGGCTTTATCTGCGCCATTCGCCTTAATCACATCTGAGAGTAATTCTTAATAAAAGGCATGCCGCTAATTGTTCGTCATCACAGATACTGTTTGCTATACGGCCACGACGCGCAACTGATTTCCAAAATTCGACTTCTTCCTTTGAGGATGGAACTCACGATCCTTGGTTAAATAGTCCACTGCTCTACCACTGAGCTAAAGAGGCGCGGCCTAGCGGTACTTTTGAGTACTTCGTCCTTACGGTCGTCTGGATCATCAGACTTCAGCTGACAACACTTCATAATACCGACTAATATTTGCAGCTATGGCGACCCATTACTGCTTGGCTACACATCTGACACTTAACCGATGTCCTCTCCAAACAACAACACTTGCATTTCAGAACATGTCTTTCACACATGTCTACAAAATCACCTTCACCTTCAAATACAGTTTCCTTGCGACTGACAGAGACGTAGGCAAAGTTTAAAGTTGCTATTTCCATTACATCACGTAAATTAGAAAAACAGTAATTTACATCTGCAGCGGAACAAAATTCCGTTCCGCCCAGCGTGGGGCTCGAACCCACGACCCTGAGATTAAGAGTCTCATGCTCTACCAACTGAGCTAGCCGGGCTGCTTGGGTGAATACTTGCCGGGCAGCACGTCACACAGTACTCGTTTGGGTTGGGTGGTCCCATACAGAATCTCTCCATGCTGCCTAATGTTTTCCTAACGTCACACTCGTCACGTACTTCACTTTTATTTCATAATCATTTCTGAGAGGTAAAGGAATTGCATGACAACCTGCAGAGCTAGTGGCGTCAAAATTAACACTCATACATGATGTGACTCAAAAGGCGAACGAGTTACTTTCCGACGTTGTTTTAGATGTGCAACTGCTAGTGGAAACTCGCGGTGACGCCACTCTGCCGACCATTTCGCTAGTTAACACCGGTCTTGTAGTGTGTGTTTCAAGCTCAAGAGCATCTCCAAGCAGAAAATGGTCAACAGCAACATTCAGACGGTTTCGTACTGCTCAAATGCTACATTAAAACGGTATGTTTCTTATTCAGAAATGATAAAACACGAGCGTGACAGCATTCGAACCTGTAATCTTCAGATCCGAAGTCCGACGCCTTATCCATTAGGCCACACAGTCACTGACGACCAATTGCAACTTGTATATGACTTATCTCGAAACGCTCACACCCCTGATAATTTGTGTTTTCGTTCTACACAGCCGCTGCCCTTGCTCTTTCCCACCCATTCGTTACATTCAACCTCTTACGTGACCGACCAAATATAGACTGGGAAACAAGACCACACACTTTGTGCATACGGAATCGAAGGCAGGGCGTGCCTCGCCGCATTTGCCACGATGGCCATTTGCTACTTCTGCAGAAGCGGCGACGACGACGACGACGACCGCGAGAGGCTCTGACATATGTGAGAAATACATCTATAAAATGTAATTCAGACTGCCTTGTCCCACCTTATGCTGTACCGCTTTGGCAAAGGCTTTATCTGCTCCATTCGCCTTAATCACATCTGAGAGTAATTCTTAATAAAAGGCATGTCGCTAATTGTTCGTCATCACAGATACTGTTTGCTATATGGCCACGACGCGCAACTGATTTCCAAAATTCGACTTCTTCCTTTGAGGATGGAACTCACGACCCTTGGTTTACTAGTCCAGTGCTCTACCACTGAGCTAAAGGGGCGCGTCCTAGCGTTACATTTGCGTACTTCGTCCTTACGGTCGTCTGGATCATCAGACTTCAGCTGACAACACTTCATATTATTGACTAATATTTGCAGCTATGGCGGCCCATTACTGCTTGGCTACACATCTGACACTTAACCGATGTTCTCTCCAAACAACAACACTTGCATTTCAGAACATGTCTTTCACACATGTCTACAAAATCACCTTCACCTTCAAATACAGTTTCCTTGCGACTGACAGAGACGTAGGCAAAGTTTAAAGTTGCTATTTCCATTACATCACGTTAATCAGGAAAACAGTAATTTACATCTGCAGCGGAACAAAATTCCGTTCCGCCCAGCGTGGGGCTCGAACCCTCGACCCTGAGAATAAGAGTCTCATGCTCTACCAGCTGAGCTAGCCGGGCTGCTTCGGTGAATACTTGCCGGGCAGCACGTCACACAGTACTCGTTTGGGTTGGGTGGTCCCATACAGAATCTCTCCATGCTGCCTAATGTTTTCCTAACGTCACACTCGTCACGTACTTCACTTTTATTTCATAATAATTTCTGAGAGGTAAAGGAATTGCATGAGAACCTGCAGAGCTAGTGGCGTCAAAAGTAACACTCATACTTGATGTGACTCAAAAGGCGACCGAGTTACTTTCCGACGTTGTTTTAGATGTGCAAGTGCTAGTGGAAACTCGCGGTGACGCCACTCTGCCGACCATTTCGCTAGTTAACACCGGTCTTGTAGTGTGTGTTTCAAGCTCAAGAGCATCTCCAAGCAGAAAATGGTCAACAGCAACATTCAGACGGTTTCGTACTGCTCAAATGCTACATTAAAACGGTATGTTTCTTATTCAGAAATGATAAAACACGAGCGTGACAGCATTCGAACCTGTAATCTTCAGATCCGAAGTCCGACGCCTTATCCATTAGGCCACACAGTCACTGACGACCAAGTTCACCTTGTATATGACTCATCTCGAAACGGTCACACCCCTGAAAATTTGTGTTTTCGTTCTACACAGCCGCTGCCCTTGCTCTTTCCCACCCATTCGTTACATTCAACCTCTTACGTGACCGACCAAATATAGACTGGGAAACAAGACCACACACTTTGTGCATACGGAATCGAAGGCAGGGCGTGCCTCGCCGCATTTGCCACAATGGCCATTTGCTACTTCTGCAGAAGCGGCGGCGGCGACGACGTTGACGACGACGACCTCGAGAGGCTCTGACATATGTGAGAAATACATCTATAAAATGTAATTCAGACTGCCTCGTCCCACCTTATGCTGTACCGCTTTGGCAAAGGCTTTATCTGCGCCATTCGCCTTAATCACATCTGAGAGTAATTCTTAATGAAAGGCATGTCGCTAATTGTTCGTCATCACAGATACTGTTTGCTATTCGGCCACGACGCGCAACTGATTTCCAAAATTCGACTTCTTCCTTTGAGGATGGAACTCACGACCATTGGTTTGCTAGTCCAGTTTTCTACCACTGAGCTAAATGGGCGCGGCCTAGCGGTACTTTTGTGTACTTCGTCCTTACGGTCCTCTGGATCATCAGAAATCAGCTGACAACGCTTCATATTACCGACTAATATTTGCAGCTATGGCGACCCATTACTGCTTGGCTACACATCTGACACTTAACCTATGTCCTCTCCAAACAACAACACTTGCATTTCAGAACATGTCTTTCACACATGTCTACAAAATCACCTTCACCTTCAAATACAGTTTCCTTGCGACTGACAGAGACGTAGGCATAGTTTAAAGTTGCTATTTCCATTACATCACGTTAATCAGGAAAACAGTAATTTACATCTGCAGCGGAACAAAATTCCGTTCCGCCCAGCGTGGGGCTCGAACCCTCGACCCTGAGAATAAGAGTCTCATGCTCTACCAGCTGAGCTGGCCGGGCTGCTTCGGTGTATAATTGCCGGGCAGCACGTCACACAGTACTCGTTTGGGATGGGTGGTCCCATACAGAATCTCTCCATGCTGCCTAATGTTTTCCTAACGTCACACTCGTCACGTACTTCACTTTTATTTCATAATCATTTCTGAGAGGTAAAGGAATTGCATGACAACCTGCAGAGCTAGTGGCGTCAAAATTAACACTCATACATGATGTGACTCAAAAGGCGAACGAGTTACTTTCCGACGTTGTTTTAGATGTGCAACTGCTAGTGGAAACTCGCGGTGACGCCACTCTGCCGACCATTTCGCTAGTTAACACCGGTCTTGTAGTGTGTGTTTCAAGCTCAAGAGCATCTCCAAGCAGAAAATGGTCAACAGCAACATTCAGACGGTTTCGTACTGCTCAAATGCTACATTAAAACGGTATGTTTCTTATTCAGAAATGATAAAACACGAGCGTGACAGCATTCGAACCTGTAATCTTCAGATCCGAAGTCCGACGCCTTATCCATTAGGCCACACAGTCACTGACGACCAATTGCAACTTGTATATGACTTATCTCGAAACGCTCACACCCCTGATAATTTGTGTTTTCGTTCTACACAGCCGCTGCCCTTGCTCTTTCCCACCCATTCGTTACATTCAACCTCTTACGTGACCGACCAAATATAGACTGGGAAACAAGACCACACACTTTGTGCATACGGAATCGAAGGCAGGGCGTGCCTCGCCGCATTTGCCACGATGGCCATTTGCTACTTCTGCAGAAGCGGCGACGACGACGACGACGACCGCGAGAGGCTCTGACATATGTGAGAAATACATCTATAAAATGTAATTCAGACTGCCTTGTCCCACCTTATGCTGTACCGCTTTGGCAAAGGCTTTATCTGCTCCATTCGCCTTAATCACATCTGAGAGTAATTCTTAATAAAAGGCATGTCGCTAATTGTTCGTCATCACAGATACTGTTTGCTATATGGCCACGACGCGCAACTGATTTCCAAAATTCGACTTCTTCCTTTGAGGATGGAACTCACGACCCTTGGTTTACTAGTCCAGTGCTCTACCACTGAGCTAAAGGGGCGCGTCCTAGCGTTACATTTGCGTACTTCGTCCTTACGGTCGTCTGGATCATCAGACTTCAGCTGACAACACTTCATATTATTGACTAATATTTGCAGCTATGGCGGCCCATTACTGCTTGGCTACACATCTGACACTTAACCGATGTTCTCTCCAAACAACAACACTTGCATTTCAGAACATGTCTTTCACAAATGTCTACAAAATCACCTTCACCTTCAAATACAGTTTCCTTGCGACTGACAGAGACGTAGGCAAAGTTTAAAGTTGCTATTTCCATTACATCACGTTAATCAGAAAAACGGTAATTTACATCTGCAGCGGAACAAAATTCCGTTCCGCCCAGCGTGGGGCTCGAACCCACGACCCTGAGATTAAGAGTCTCATGCTCTAACGACTGAGCTAGCTGGGCTGCTTGGGTGAATACTTGCCGGGCAGCACGTCACACAGTACTCGTTTGGGTTGGGTGGTCCCATACTGAATCTCTCCATGCTGCCTAATGTTTTCCTAACGTTACACTCGTCACGTACTTCACTTTTATTTCATAATCATTTCTGAGAGGTAAAGGAATTGCATGACAACCTGCAGAGCTAGTGGCGTCTAAATTAACACTTATACTTGATGTGACTCAAAAGGCGAACGAGTTACTTTCCGACGTTGTTTTAGATGTGCAAGTGCTAGTGGAAACTCGCGGTGACGGCACTCTGCCGACCATTTCGCTAGTTAACACCGGTCTTGTAGTGTGTGTTTCAAGCTCAAGAGCATCTCCAAGCAGAAAATGGTCAACAGCAACATTCAGACGGTTTCGTACTGCTCAAATGCTACATTAAAACGGTATGTTTGTTATTCAAAAATGATAAAACACGAGCGTGACAGCATTCGAACCTGTAATCTTCAGATCCGAGGTCCGACGCCTTATCCATTAGGCCACACAGTCACTGACGACCAATTGCAACTTGTATATGACTTATCTCGAAACGCTCACACCCCTGATAATTTGTGTTTTCGTTCTACACAGCCGCTGCCCTTGCTCTTTCCCACCCATTCGTTACATTCAACCTCTTACGTGACCGACCAAATATAGACTGGGAAACAAGACCACACACTTTGTGCATACGGAATCGAAGGCAGGGCGTGCCTCGCCGCATTTGCCACGATGGCCATTTGCTATTTCTGCAGAAGCGGCGGCGGCGGCGGCGGCGGCGACGACGACGACGACGACAACGACCGCGAGAGGCTCTGACATATGTGAGAAATACATCTATAAAATGTAATTCAGACTGCCTCGTCCCACCTTATGCTGTACCGCTTTGGCAAAGGCTTTATCTGCGCCATTCGCCTTAATTACATCTGAGAGTAATTCTTAATAAAAGGCATGTCGCTAATTGTTCGTCATCACAGATACTGTTTGCTATACGGCCACGACGCGCAACTGATTTCCAAAATTCGACTTCTTCCTTTGAGGATGGAACTCACGATCCTTTGTTAAATAGTCCACTGCTCTACCACTGAGCTAAAGAGGCGCGGCCTAGCGGTACTTTTGTGTACTTCGTCCTTACGGTCCTCTGGATCATCAGAAATCAGCTGACAACGCTTCATATTACCGACTAATATTTGCAGCTATGGCGACCCATTACTGCTTGGCTACACATCTGACACTTAACCTATGTCCTCTCCAAACAACAACACTTGCATTTCAGAACATGTCTTTCACACATGTCTACAAAATCACCTTCACCTTCAAATACAGTTTCCTTGCGACTGACAGAGACGTAGGCAAAGTTTAAAGTTGCTATTTCCATTACATCACGTTAATCAGAAAAACGGTAATTTACATCTGCAGCGGAACAAAATTCCGTTCCGCCCAGCGTGGGGCTCGAACACACGACCCTGAGATTAAGAGTCTCATGCTCTACCGACTGAGCTAGCCGGGCTGCTTGGGTGAAAATTTGCCGGGCAGCACGTCACAAAGTACTCGTTTGGGTTGGGTGGTCCCATACAGAATCTCTCCATGCTGCCTAAAGTTTTCCTAACGTCACACTCGTCACGTACTTCACTTTTATTTCATAATCATTTCTGAGAGGTAAAGGAATAGCATGACAACCTGCATAGCTAGTGGCGTCAAAATTAACACTCATACTTGATGTGACTCAAAAGGCGAACGAGTTACTTTCCGACGTTGTTTTAGATGTGCAAGTGCCAGTGGAAACTCGCGGTGACGGCACTCTGCCGACCATTTCGCTAGTTATCACCGGTCTTGTAGTGTGTGTTTCAAGCTCAAGAGCATCTCCAAGCAGAAAATGGTCAACAGCAACATTCAGACGGTTTCGTACTGCTCAAATGCTACATTAAAACGGTATGTTTCTTTTTCAGAACTGATAAAACACGAGCGTGACAGCATTCGAACCTGTAATCTTCAGATCCGAAGTCCGACGCCTTATCCATTAGGCCACACAGTCACTGACGACCAATTGCAACTTGTATATGACTTATCTCGAAACGCTCACACCCCTTATAATTTGTGTTTTCGTTCTACACAGCCGCTGCCCTTGCTCTTTCCCACCCATTCGTTACATTCAACCTCTTACGTGACCGACCAAATATAGACTGGGAAACAAGACCACACACTTTGTGCATACGGAATCGAAGGCAGGGCGTGCCTCGCCGCATTTGCCACGATGGCCATTTGCATACTTCTGCAGAAGCGGCGGCGGCGACGACGACGACGACGAAGACGACGGCCGCGAGAGGCTCTGACATATGTGAGAAACACAGCTATAAAATGTAATTCAGACTGCCTCGTCCCACCTTATGCTGTACCGCTTTGGCAAAGGCTTTATCTGCGCCATTCGCCTTAATCACATCTGAGAGTAATTCTTAATAAAAGGCATGCCGCTAATTGTTCGTCATCACAGATACTGTTTGCTATACGGCCACGACGCGCAACTGATTTCCAAAATTCGACTTCTTCCTTTGAGGATGGAACTCACGATCCTTGGTTAAATAGTCCACTGCTCTACCACTGAGCTAAAGAGGCGCGGCCTAGCGGTACTTTTGAGTACTTCGTCCTTACGGTCGTCTGGATCATCAGACTTCAGCTGACAACACTTCATAATACCGACTAATATTTGCAGCTATGGCGACCCATTACTGCTTGGCTACACATCTGACACTTAACCGATGTCCTCGCCAAACAACAACACTTGCATTTCAGAACATGTCTTTCACACATGTCTACAAAATCACCTTCACCTTCAAATACAGTTTCCTTGCGACTGACAGAGACGTAGGCAAAGTTTAAAGTTGCTATTTCCATTACATCACGTAAATTAGAAAAACAGTAATTTACATCTGCAGCGGAACAAAATTCCGTTCCGCCCAGCGTGGGGCTCGAACCCTCGACCCTGAGATTAAGAGTCTCATGCTCTACCAACTGAGCTAGCCGGGCTGCTTGGGTGAATACTTGCCGGGCAGCACGTCACACAGTACTCGTTTGGGTTGGGTGGTCCCATACAGAATCTCTCCATGCTGCCTAATGTTTTCCTAACGTCACACTCGTCACGTACTTCACTTTTATTTCATAATCATTTCTGAGAGGTAAAGGAATTGCATGACAACCTGCAGAGCTAGTGGCGTCAAAATTAACACTCATACATGATGTGACTCAAAAGGCGAACGAGTTACTTTCCGACGTTGTTTTAGATGTGCAACTGCTAGTGGAAACTCGCGGTGACGCCACTCTGCCGACCATTTCGCTAGTTAACACCGGTCTTGTAGTGTGTGTTTCAAGCTCAAGAGCATCTCCAAGCAGAAAATGGTCAACAGCAACATTCAGACGGTTTCGTACTGCTCAAATGCTACATTAAAACGGTATGTTTCTTATTCAGAAATGATAAAACACGAGCGTGACAGCATTCGAACCTGTAATCTTCAGATCCGAAGTCCGACGCCTTATCCATTAGGCCACACAGTCACTGACGACCAATTGCAACTTGTATATGACTTATCTCGAAACGCTCACACCCCTGATAATTTGTGTTTTCGTTCTATACAGCCGCTGCCCTTGCTCTTTCCCACCCATTCGTTACATTCAACCTCTTACGTGACCGACCAAATATAGACTGGGAAACAAGACCACACACTTTGTGCATACGGAATCGAAGGCAGGGCGTGCCTCGCCGCATTTGCCACGATGGCCATTTGCTACTTCTGCAGAAGCGGCGACGACGACGACGACGACCGCGAGAGGCTCTGACATATGTGAGAAATACATCTATAAAATGTAATTCAGACTGCCTTGTCCCACCTTATGCTGTACCGCTTTGGCAAAGGCTTTATCTGCTCCATTCGCCTTAATCACATCTGAGAGTAATTCTTAATAAAAGGCATGTCGCTAATTGTTCGTCATCACAGATACTGTTTGCTATATGGCCACGACGCGCAACTGATTTCCAAAATTCGACTTCTTCCTTTGAGGATGGAACTCACGACCCTTGGTTTACTAGTCCAGTGCTCTACCACTGAGCTAAAGGGGCGCGTCCTAGCGTTACATTTGCGTACTTCGTCCTTACGGTCGTCTGGATCATCAGACTTCAGCTGACAACACTTCATATTATTGACTAATATTTGCAGCTATGGCGGCCCATTACTGCTTGGCTACACATCTGACACTTAACCGATGTTCTCTCCAAACAACAACACTTGCATTTCAGAACATGTCTTTCACAAATGTCTACAAAATCACCTTCACCTTCAAATACAGTTTCCTTGCGACTGACAGAGACGTAGGCAAAGTTTAAAGTTGCTATTTCCATTACATCACGTTAATCAGAAAAACGGTAATTTACATCTGCAGCGGAACAAAATTCCGTTCCGCCCAGCGTGGGGCTCGAACCCACGACCCTGAGATTAAGAGTCTCTTGCTCTAACGACTGAGCTAGCTGGGCTGCTTGGGTGAATACTTGCCGGGCAGCACGTCACACAGTACTCGTTTGGGTTGGGTGGTCCCATACTGAATCTCTCCATGCTGCCTAATGTTTTCCTAACGTTACACTCGTCACGTACTTCACTTTTATTTCATAATCATTTCTGAGAGGTAAAGGAATTGCATGACAACCTGCAGAGCTAGTGGCGTCTAAATTAACACTTATACTTGATGTGACTCAAAAGGCGAACGAGTTACTTTCCGACGTTGTTTTAGATGTGCAAGTGCTAGTGGAAACTCGCGGTGACGGCACTCTGCCGACCATTTCGCTAGTTAACACCGGTCTTGTAGTGTGTGTTTCAAGCTCAAGAGCATCTCCAAGCAGAAAATGGTCAACAGCAACATTCAGACGGTTTCGTACTGCTCAAATGCTACATTAAAACGGTATGTTTGTTATTCAAAAATGATAAAACACGAGCGTGACAGCATTCGAACCTGTAATCTTCAGATCCGAGGTCCGACGCCTTATCCATTAGGCCACACAGTCACTGACGACCAATTGCAACTTGTATATGACTTATCTCGAAACGCTCACACCCCTGATAATTTGTGTTTTCGTTCTACACAGCCGCTGCCCTTGCTCTTTCCCACCCATTCGTTACATTCAACCTCTTACGTGACCGACCAAATATAGACTGGGAAACAAGACCACACACTTTGTGCATACGGAATCGAAGGCAGGGCGTGCCTCGCCGCATTTGCCACGATGGCCATTTGCTATTTCTGCAGAAGCGGCGGCGGCGGCGGCGGCGGCGGCGACGACCCCGAGAGGCTCTGACATATGTGAGAAATACATCTATAAAATGTAATTCAGACTGCCTCGTCCCACCTTATGCTGTACCGCTTTGGCAAAGGCTTTATCTGCGCCATTCGCCTTAATTACATCTGAGAGTAATTCTTAATAAAAGGCATGTCGCTAATTGTTCGTCATCACAGATACTGTTTGCTATACGGCCACGACGCGCAACTGATTTCCAAAATTCGACTTCTTCCTTTGAGGATGGAACTCACGATCCTTTGTTAAATAGTCCACTGCTCTACCACTGAGCTAAAGAGGCGCGGCCTAGCGGTACTTTTGTGTACTTCGTCCTTACGGTCCTCTGGATCATCAGAAATCAGCTGACAACGCTTCATATTACCGACTAATATTTGCAGCTATGGCGACCCATTACTGCTTGGCTACACATCTGACACTTAACCTATGTCCTCTCCAAACAACAACACTTGCATTTCAGAACATGTCTTTCACACATGTCTACAAAATCACCTTCACCTTCAAATACAGTTTCCTTGCGACTGACAGAGACGTAGGCAAAGTTTAAAGTTGCTATTTCCATTACATCACGTTAATCAGGAAAACAGTACTTTACATCTGCAGCGGAACAAAATTCCGTTCCGCCCAGCGTGGGGCTCGAACCCTCGACCCTGAGAATAAGAGTCTCATGCTCTACCAGCTGAGCTAGCCGGGCTGCTTCGGTGAATACTTGCCGGGCAGCACGTCACACAGTACTCGTTTGGGTTGGGTGGTCCCATACAGAATCTCTCCATGCTGCCTAATGTTTTCCTAACGTCACACTCGTCACGTACTTCACTTTTATTTCATAATAATTTCTGAGAGGTAAAGGAATTGCATGAGAACCTGCAGAGCTAGTGGCGTCAAAAGTAACACTCATACTTGATGTGACTCAAAAGGCGACCGAGTTACTTTCCGACGTTGTTTTAGATGTGCAAGTGCTAGTGGAAACTCGCGGTGACGCCACTCTGCCGACCATTTCGCTAGTTAACACCGGTCTTGTAGTGTGTGTTTCAAGCTCAAGAGCATCTCCAAGCAGAAAATGGTCAACAGCAACATTCAGACGGTTTCGTACTGCTCAAATGCTACATTAAAACGGTATGTTTCTTATTCAGAAATGATAAAACACGAGCGTGACAGCATTCGAACCTGTAATCTTCAGATCCGAAGTCCGACGCATTATCCATTAGGCCACACAGTCACTGACGACCAAGTTCACCTTGTATATGACTCATCTCGAAACGGTCACACCCCTGAAAATTTGTGTTTTCGTTCTACACAGCCGCTGCCCTTGCTCTTTCCCACCCATTCGTTACATTCAACCTCTTACGTGACCGACCAAATATAGACTGGGAAACAAGACCACACACTTTGTGCATACGGAATCGAAGGCAGGGCGTGCCTCGCCGCATTTGCCACAATGGCCATTTGCTACTTCTGCAGAAGCGGCGGCGGCGACGACGTTGACGACGACGACCTCGAGAGGCTCTGACATATGTGAGAAATACATCTATAAAATGTAATTCAGACTGCCTCGTCCCACCTTATGCTGTACCGCTTTGGCAAAGGCTTTATCTGCGCCATTCGCCTTAATCACATCTGAGAGTAATTCTTAATGAAAGGCATGTCGCTAATTGTTCGTCATCACAGATACTGTTTGCTATTCGGCCACGACGCGCAACTGATTTCCAAAATTCGACTTCTTCCTTTGAGGATGGAACTCACGACCATTGGTTTGCTAGTCCAGTTTTCTACCACTGAGCTAAATGGGCGCGGCCTAGCGGTACTTTTGTGTACTTCGTCCTTACGGTCCTCTGGATCATCAGAAATCAGCTGACAACGCTTTATATTACCGACTAATATTTGCAGCTATGGCGACCCATTACTGCTTGGCTACACATCTGACACTTAACCTATGTCCTCTCCAAACAACAACACTTGCATTTCAGAACATGTCTTTCACACATGTCTACAAAATCACCTTCACCTTCAAATACAGTTTCCTTGCGACTGACAGAGACGTAGGCATAGTTTAAAGTTGCTATTTCCATTACATCACGTTAATCAGGAAAACAGTAATTTACATCTGCAGCGGAACAAAATTCCGTTCCGCCCAGCGTGGGGCTCGAACCCTCGACCCTGAGAATAAGAGTCTCATGCTCTACCAGCTGAGCTGGCCGGGCTGCTTCGGTGTATAATTGCCGGGCAGCACGTCACACAGTACTCGTTTGGGATGGGTGGTCCCATACAGAATCTCTCCATGCTGCCTAATGTTTTCCTAACGTCACACTCGTCACGTACTTCACTTTTATTTCATAATAATTTCTGAGAGGTAAAGGAATTGCATGAGAACCTGCAGAGCTAGTGGCGTCAAAAGTAACACTCATACTTGATGTGACTCAAAAGGCGACCGAGTTACTTTCCGACGTTGTTTTAGATGTGCAAGTGCTAGTGGAAACTCGCGGTGACGCCACTCTGCCGACCATTTCGCTAGTTAACACCGGTCTTGTAGTGTGTGTTTCAAGCTCAAGAGCATCTCCAAGCAGAAAATGGTCAACAGCAACATTCAGACGGTTTCGTACTGCTCAAATGCTACATTAAAACGGTATGTTTCTTATTCAGAAATGATAAAACACGAGCGTGACAGCATTCGAACCTGTAATCTTCAGATCCGAAGTCCGACGCCTTATCCATTAGGCCACACAGTCACTGACGACCAAGTTCACCTTGTATATGACTCATCTCGAAACGGTTACACCCCTGAAAATTTGTGTTTTCGTTCTACACAGCCGCTGCCCTTGCTCTTTCCCACCCATTCGTTACATTCAACCTCTTACGTGACCGACCAAATATAGACTGGGAAACAAGACCACACACTTTGTGCATACGGAATCGAAGGCAGGGCGTGCCTCGCCGCATTTGCCACAATGGCCATTTGCTACTTCTGCAGAAGCGGCGGCGGCGACGACGTTGACGACGACGACCTCGAGAGGCTCTGACATATGTGAGAAATACATCTATAAAATGTAATTCAGACTGCCTCGTCCCACCTTATGCTGTACCGCTTTGGCAAAGGCTTTATCTGCGCCATTCGCCTTAATCACATCTGAGAGTAATTCTTAATGAAAGGCATGTCGCTAATTGTTCGTCATCACAGATACTGTTTGCTATTCGGCCACGACGCGCAACTGATTTCCAAAATTCGACTTCTTCCTTTGAGGATGGAACTCACGACCATTGGTTTGCTAGTCCAGTTTTCTACCACTGAGCTAAATGGGCGCGGCCTAGCGGTACTTTTGTGTACTTCGTCCTTACGGTCCTCTGGATCATCAGAAATCAGCTGACAACGCTTTATATTACCGACTAATATTTGCAGCTATGGCGACCCATTACTGCTTGGCTACACATCTGACACTTAACCTATGTCCTCTCCAAACAACAACACTTGCATTTCAGAACATGTCTTTCACACATGTCTACAAAATCACCTTCACCTTCAAATACAGTTTCCTTGCGACTGACAGAGACGTAGGCATAGTTTAAAGTTGCTATTTCCATTACATCACGTTAATCAGGAAAACAGTAATTTACATCTGCAGCGGAACAAAATTCCGTTCCGCCCAGCGTGGGGCTCGAACCCTCGACCCTGAGAATAAGAGTCTCATGCTCTACCAGCTGAGCTGGCCGGGCTGCTTCGGTGTATAATTGCCGGGCAGCACGTCACACAGTACTCGTTTGGGATGGGTGGTCCCATACAGAATCTCTCCATGCTGCCTAATGTTTTCCTAACGTCACACTCGTCACGTACTTCACTTTTATTTCATAATCATTTCTGAGAGTTAAAGGAATTGCATGAAAACCTGCAGAGCTAGTGGCGTCAAAAATAACACTTATACTTGATGTGACTCAAAAGGCGAACGAGTTGCTTTCCGACGTTGTTTTAGATGTGCAAGTGCCAGTGGAAACTCGCGGTGACGGCACTCTGCCGACCATTTCGCTAGTTGACACCGGTCTTGTAGTGTGTGTTTCAAGCTCAAGAGCATCTCCAAGCAGAAAATGGTCAACAGCAACATTCAGACGGTTTCGTACTGCTCAAATGCTACATTAAAACGGTATGTTTGTTATTCAAAAATGATAAAACACGAGCGTGACAGCATTCGAACCTGTAATCTTCAGATCCGAAGTCCGACGCCTTATCCATTAGGCCACACAGTCACTGACGACCAATTGCAACTTGTATATGACTTATCTCGAAACGCTCACACCCCTGATAATTTGTGTTTTCGTTCTACACAGCCGCTGCCCTTGCTCTTTCCCACCCATTCGTTACATTCAACCTCTTACGTGACCGACCAAATATAGACTGGGAAACAAGACCACACACTTTGTGCATACGGAATCGAAGGCAGGGCGTGCCTCGCCGCATTTGCCACAATGGCCATTTGCTACTTCTGCAGAAGCGGCGGCGGCGACGACGTTGACGACGACGACCTCGAGAGGCTCTGACATATGTGAGAAATACATCTATAAAATGTAATTCAGACTGCCTCGTCCCACCTTATGCTGTACCGCTTTGGCAAAGGCTTTATCTGCGCCATTCGCCTTAATCACATCTGAGAGTAATTCTTAATGAAAGGCATGTCGCTAATTGTTCGTCATCACAGATACTGTTTGCTATTCGGCCACGACGCGCAACTGATTTCCAAATTTCGACTTCTTCCTTTGAGGATGGAACTCACGACCATTGGTTTGCTAGTCCAGTTTTCTACCACTGAGCTAAATGGGCGCGGCCTAGCGGTACTTTTGTGTACTTCGTCCTTACGGTCCTCTGGATCATCAGAAATCAGCTGACAACGCTTCATATTACCGACTAATATTTGCAGCTATGGCGACCCATTACTGCTTGGCTACACATCTGACACTTAACCTATGTCCTCTCCAAACAACAACACTTGCATTTCAGAACATGTCTTTCACACATGTCTACAAAATCACCTTCACCTTCAAATACAGTTTTCTTGCGACTGACAGAGACGTAGGCAAAGTTTAAAGTTGCTATTTCCATTACATCACGTTAATCAGGAAAACAGTAATTTACATCTGCAGCGGAACAAAATTCCGTTCCGCCCAGCGTGGGGCTCGAACCCTCGACCCTGAGAATAAGAGTCTCATGCTCTACCAGCTGAGCTAGCCGGGCTGCTTCGGTGAATACTTGCCGGGCAGCACGTCACACAGTACTCGTTTGGGTTGGGTGGTCCCATACAGAATCTCTCCATGCTGCCTAATGTTTTCCTAACGTCACACTCGTCACGTACTTCACTTTTATTTCATAATAATTTCTGAGAGGTAAAGGAATTGCATGAGAACCTGCAGAGCTAGTGGCGTCAAAAGTAACACTCATACATGATGTGACTCAAAAGGCGACCGAGTTACTTTCCGACGTTGTTTTAGATGTGCAAGTGCTAGTGGAAACTCGCGGTGACGCCACTCTGCCGACCATTTCGCTAGTTAACACCGGTCTTGTAGTGTGTGTTTCAAGCTCAAGAGCATCTCCAAGCAGAAAATGGTCAACAGCAACATTCAGACGGTTTCGTACTGCTCAAATGCTACATTAAAACGGTATGTTTCTTATTCAGAAATGATAAAACACGAGCGTGACAGCATTCGAACCTGTAATCTTCAGATCCGAAGTCCGACGCCTTATCCATTAGGCCACACAGTCACTGACGACCAAGTTCACCTTGTATATGACTCATCTCGAAACGGTCACACCCCTGAAAATTTGTGTTTTCGTTCTACACAGCCGCTGCCCTTGCTCTTTCCCACCCATTCGTTACATTCAACCTCTTACGTGACCGACCAAATATAGACTGGGAAACAAGACCACACACTTTGTGCATACGGAATCGAAGGCAGGGCGTGCCTCGCCGCATTTGCCACAATGGCCATTTGCTACTTCTGCAGAAGCGGCGGCGGCGACGACGTTGACGACGACGACCTCGAGAGGCTCTGACATATGTGAGAAATACATCTATAAAATGTAATTCAGACTGCCTCGTCCCACCTTATGCTGTACCGCTTTGGCAAAGGCTTTATCTGCGCCATTCGCCTTAATCACATCTGAGAGTAATTCTTAATGAAAGGCATGTCGCTAATTGTTCGTCATCACAGATACTGTTTGCTATTCGGCCACGACGCGCAACTGATTTCCAAAATTCGACTTCTTCCTTTGAGGATGGAACTCACGACCATTGGTTTGCTAGTCCAGTTTTCTACCACTGAGCTAAATGGGCGCGGCCTAGCGGTACTTTTGTGTACTTCGTCCTTACGGTCCTCTGGATCATCAGAAATCAGCTGACAACGCTTCATATTACCGACTAATATTTGCAGCTATGGCGACCCATTACTGCTTGGCTACACATCTGACACTTAACCTATGTCCTCTCCAAACAACAACACTTGCATTTCAGAACATGTCTTTCACACATGTCTACAAAATCACCTTCACCTTCAAATACAGTTTCCTTGCGACTGACAGAGACGTAGGCATAGTTTAAAGTTGCTATTTCCATTACATCACGTTAATCAGGAAAACAGTAATTTACATCTGCAGCGGAACAAAATTCCGTTCCGCCCAGCGTGGGGCTCGAACCCTCGACCCTGAGAATAAGAGTCTCATGCTCTACCAGCTGAGCTGGCCGGGCTGCTTCGGTGTATAATTGCCGGGCAGCACGTCACACAGTACTCGTTTGGGATGGGTGGTCCCATACAGAATCTCTCCATGCTGCCTAATGTTTTCCTAACGTCACACTCGTCACGTACTTCACTTTTATTTCATAATCATTTCTGAGAGTTAAAGGAATTGCATGAAAACCTGCAGAGCTAGTGGCGTCAAAAATAACACTTATACTTGATGTGACTCAAAAGGCGAACGAGTTGCTTTCCGACGTTGTTTTAGATGTGCAAGTGCCAGTGGAAACTCGCGGTGACGGCACTCTGCCGACCATTTCGCTAGTTGACACCGGTCTTGTAGTGTGTGTTTCAAGCTCAAGAGCATCTCCAAGCAGAAAATGGTCAACAGCAACATTCAGACGGTTTCGTACTGCTCAAATGCTACATTAAAACGGTATGTTTGTTATTCAAAAATGATAAAACACGAGCGTGACAGTATTCGAACCTGTAATCTTCAGATCCGAAGTCCGACGCCTTATCCATTAGGCCACACAGTCACTGACGACCAATTGCAACTTGTATATGACTTATCTCGAAACGCTCACACCCCTGATAATTTGTGTTTTCGTTCTACACAGCCGCTGCCCTTGCTCTTTCCCACCCATTCGTTACATTCAACCTCTTACGTGACCGACCAAATATAGACTGGGAAACAAGACCACACACTTTGTGCATACGGAATCGAAGGCAGGGCGTGCCTCGCCGCATTTGCCACAATGGCCATTTGCTACTTCTGCAGAAGCGGCGGCGGCGACGACGTTGACGACGACGACCTCGAGAGGCTCTGACATATGTGAGAAATACATCTATAAAATGTAATTCAGACTGCCTCGTCCCACCTTATGCTGTACCGCTTTGGCAAAGGCTTTATCTGCGCCATTCGCCTTAATCACATCTGAGAGTAATTCTTAATGAAAGGCATGTCGCTAATTGTTCGTCATCACAGATACTGTTTGGTATTCGGCCACGACGCGCAACTGATTTCCAAATTTCGACTTCTTCCTTTGAGGATGGAACTCACGACCATTGGTTTGCTAGTCCAGTTTTCTACCACTGAGCTAAATGGGCGCGGCCTAGCGGTACTTTTGTGTACTTCGTCCTTACGGTCCTCTGGATCATCAGAAATCAGCTGACAACGCTTCATATTACCGACTAATATTTGCAGCTATGGCGACCCATTACTGCTTGGCTACACATCTGACACTTAACCTATGTCCTCTCCAAACAACAACACTTGCATTTCAGAGCATGTCTTTCACACATGTCTACAAAATCACCTTCACCTTCAAATACAGTTTCCTTGCGACTGACAGAGACGTAGGCAAAGTTTAAAGTTGCTATTTCCATTACATCACGTTAATCAGGAAAACAGTAATTTACATCTGCAGCGGAACAAAATTCCGTTCCGCCCAGCGTGGGGCTCGAACCCTCGACCCTGAGAATAAGAGTCTCATGCTCTACCAGCTGAGCTAGCCGGGCTGCTTGGGTGAATACTTGCCGGGCAGCACGTCACACAGTACTCGTTTGGGTTGGGTGGTCCCATACAGAATCTCTCCATGCTGCCTAATGTTTTCCTAACGTCACACTCGTCACGTACTTCACTTTTATTTCATAATAATTTCTGAGAGGTAAAGGAATTGCATGAGAACCTGCAGAGCTAGTGGCGTCAAAAGTAACACTCATACTTGATGTGACTCAAAAGGCGACCGAGTTACTTTCCGACGTTGTTTTAGATGTGCAAGTGCTAGTGGAAACTCGCGGTGACGCCACTCTGCCGACCATTTCGCTAGTTAACACCGGTCTTGTAGTGTGTGTTTCAAGCTCAAGAGCATCTCCAAGCAGAAAATGGTCAACAGCAACATTCAGACGGTTTCGTACTGCTCAAATGCTACATTAAAACGGTATGTTTCTTATTCAGAAATGATAAAACACGAGCGTGACAGCATTCGAACCTGTAATCTTCAGATCCGAAGTCCGACGCCTTATCCATTAGGCCACACAGTCACTGACGACCAAGTTCACCTTGTATATGACTTATCTCGAAACGGTCACACCCCTGAAAATTTGTGTTTTCGTTCTACACAGCCGCTGCCCTTGCTCTTTCCCACCCATTCGTTACATTCAACCTCTTACGTGACCGACCAAATATAGACTGGGAAACAAGACCACACACTTTGTGCATACGGAATCGAAGGCAGGGCGTGCCTCGCCGCATTTGCCACAATGGCCATTTGCTACTTCTGCAGAAGCGGCGGCGGCGACGACGTTGACGACGACGACCTCGAGAGGCTCTGACATATGTGAGAAATACATCTATAAAATGTAATTCAGACTGCCTCGTCCCACCTTATGCTGTACCGCTTTGGCAAAGGCTTTATCTGCGCCATTCGCCTTAATCACATCTGAGAGTAATTCTTAATGAAAGGCATGTCGCTAATTGTTCGTCATCACAGATACTGTTTGCTATTCGGCCACGACGCGCAACTGATTTCCAAAATTCGACTTCTTCCTTTGAGGATGGAACTCACGACCATTGGTTTGCTAGTCCAGTTTTCTACCACTGAGCTAAATGGGCGCGGCCTAGCGGTACTTTTGTGTACTTCGTCCTTACGGTCCTCTGGATCATCAGAAATCAGCTGACAACGCTTCATATTACCGACTAATATTTGCAGCTATGGCGACCCATTACTGCTTGGCTACACATCTGACACTTAACCTATGTCCTCTCCAAACAACAACACTTGCATTTCAGAACATGTCTTTCACACATGTCTACAAAATCACCTTCACCTTCAAATACAGTTTCCTTGCGACTGACAGAGACGTAGGCATAGTTTAAAGTTGCTATTTCCATTACATCACGTTAATCAGGAAAACAGTAATTTACATCTGCAGCGGAACAAAATTCCGTTCCGCCCAGCGTGGGGCTCGAACCCTCGACCCTGAGAATAAGAGTCTCATGCTCTACCAGCTGAGCTGGCCGGGCTGCTTCGGTGTATAATTGCCGGGCAGCACGTCACACAGTACTCGTTTGGGATGGGTGGTCCCATACAGAATCTCTCCATGCTGCCTAATGTTTTCCTAACGTCACACTCGTCACGTACTTCACTTTTATTTCATAATCATTTCTGAGAGTTAAAGGAATTGCATGAAAACCTGCAGAGCTAGTGGCGTCAAAAATAACACTTATACTTGATGTGACTCAAAAGGCGAACGAGTTGCTTTCCGACGTTGTTTTAGATGTGCAAGTGCCAGTGGAAACTCGCGGTGACGGCACTCTGCCGACCATTTCGCTGGTTGACACCGGTCTTGTAGTGTGTGTTTCAAGCTCAAGAGCATCTCCAAGCAGAAAATGGTCAACAGCAACATTCAGACGGTTTCGTACTGCTCAAATGCTACATTAAAACGGTATGTTTGTTATTCAAAAATGATAAAACACGAGCGTGACAGCATTCGAACCTGTAATCTTCAGATCCGAAGTCCGACGCCTTATCCATTAGGCCACACAGTCACTGACGACCAATTGCAACTTGTATATGACTTATCTCGAAACGCTCACACCCCTGATAATTTGTGTTTTCGTTCTACACAGCCGCTGCCCTTGCTCTTTCCCACCCATTCGTTACATTCAACCTCTTACGTGACCGACCAAATATAGACTGGGAAACAAGACCACACACTTTGTGCATACGGAATCGAAGGCAGGGCGTGCCTCGCCGCATTTGCCACGATGGCCATTTGCTACTTCTGCAGAAGCGGCGGCGGCGGCGGCGGCGGCGGCGGCGACGACGACGACGACGACAACGACCGCGAGAGGCTCTGACATATGTGAGAAATACATCTATAAAATGTAATTCAGACTGCCTCGTCCCACCTTATGCTGTACCGCTTTGGCAAAGGCTTTATCTGCGCCATTCGCCTTAATTACATCTGAGAGTAATTCTTAATAAAAGGCATGTCGCTAATTGTTCGTCATCACAGATACTGTTTGCTATACGGCCACGACGCGCAACTGATTTCCAAAATTCGACTTCTTCCTTTGAGGATGGAACTCACGATCCTTGGTTAAATAGTCCACTGCTCTACCACTGAGCTAAAGAGGCGCGGCCTAGCGGTACTTTTGAGTACTTCGTCCTTACGGTCGTCTGGATCGTCAGACTTCAGCTGACAACACTTCATATTACCGACTAATATTTGCAGCTATGGCGACCCATTACTGCTTGGCTACACATCTGACACTTAACCGATGTCCTCTCCAAACAACAACACTTGCATTTCAGAACATGTCTTTCACACATGTCTACAAAATCACCTTCACCTTCAAATACAGTTTCCTTGCGACTGACAGAGACGTAGGCAAAGTTTAAAGTTGCTATTTCCATTACATCACGTTAATCAGAAAAACGGTAATTTACATCTGCAGCGGAACAGAATTCCGCTCCGCCCAGCGTGGGGCTCGAACCCACAACCCTGAGATTAAGAGTCTCATGCTCTACCGACTGAGCTAGCCGGGCTGCTTCGGTGAATACTTGCCGGGCAGCACGTCACACAGTACTCGTTTGGGTTGGGTGGTCATATACAGAATCTCTCCATGCTGCCTAATGTTTTCCTAACGTCACACTCGTCACGTACTTCACTTTTATTTCATAATCATTTCTGAGAGTTAAAGGAATTGCATGAAAACCTGCAGAGCTAGTGGCGTCAAAATTAACACTCATACTTGATGTGACTCAAAAGGCGAACGAGTTGCTTTCCGACGTTGTTTTAGATGTGCAAGTGCCAGTGGAAACTCGCGGTGACGGCACTCTGCCGACCATTTCGCTAGTTGACACCGGTCTTGTAGTGTGTGTTTCAAGCTCAAGAGCATCTCCAAGCAGAAAATGGTCAACAGCAACATTCAGACGGTTTCGTACTGCTCAAATGCTACATTAAAACGGTATGTTTCTTATTCAGAAATGATAAAACACGAGCGTGACAGCATTCGAACCTGTAATCTTCAGATCCGAAGTCCGACGCCTTATCCATTAGGCCACACAGTCACTGACGACCAAGTGCAACTTGTGTATGACTCATCTCGAAACGCTCACACCCCTGATAATTTGTGTTTTCGTTCTACTCAGCCGCTGCCCTTGCTCTTTCCCACCCATTCGTTACATTCAACCTCTTACGTGACCGACCAAATATAGACTGGGAAACAAGACCACACACTTTGTGCATACGGAATCGAAGGCAGGGCGTGCCTCGCCGCATTTGCCACAATGGCCATTTGCTACTTCTGCAGAAGCGGCGGCGGCGACGACGTTGACGACGACGACCTCGAGAGGCTCTGACATATGTGAGAAATACATCTATAAAATGTAATTCAGACTGCCTCGTCCCACCTTATGCTGTACCGCTTTGGCAAAGGCTTTATCTGCGCCATTCGCCTTAATCACATCTGAGAGTAATTCTTAATGAAAGGCATGTCGCTAATTGTTCGTCATCACAGATACTGTTTGCTATTCGGCCACGACGCGCAACTGATTTCCAAAATTCGACTTCTTCCTTTGAGGATGGAACTCACGACCATTGGTTTGCTAGTCCAGTTTTCTACCACTGAGCTAAATGGGCGCGGCCTAGCGGTACTTTTGTGTACTTCGTCCTTACGGTCCTCTGGATCATCAGAAATCAGCTGACAACGCTTCATATTACCGACTAATATTTGCAGCTATGGCGACCCATTACTGCTTGGCTACACATCTGACACTTAACCTATGTCCTCTCCAAACAACAACACTTGCATTTCAGAACATGTCTTTCACACATGTCTACAAAATCACCTTCACCTTCAAATACAGTTTCCTTGCGACTGACAGAGACGTAGGCAAAGTTTAAAGTTGCTATTTCCATTACATCACGTTAATCAGGAAAACAGTAATTTACATCTGCAGCGGAACAAAATTCCGTTCCGCCCAGCGTGGGGCTCGAACCCTCGACCCTGAGAATAAGAGTCTCATGCTCTACCAGCTGAGCTAGCCGGGCTGCTTCGGTGAATACTTGCCGGGCAGCACGTCACACAGTACTCGTTTGGGTTGGGTGGTCCCATACAGAATCTCTCCATGCTGCCTAATGTTTTCCTAACGTCACACTCGTCACGTACTTCACTTTTATTTCATAATAATTTCTGAGAAGTAAAGGAATTGCATGAGAACCTGCAGAGCTAGTGGCGTCAAAAGTAACACTCATACTTGATGTGACTCAAAAGGCGACCGAGTTACTTTCCGACGTTGTTTTAGATGTGCAAGTGCTAGTGGAAACTCGCGGTGACGCCACTCTGCCGACCATTTCGCTAGTTAACACCGGTCTTGTAGTGTGTGTTTCAAGCTCAAGAGCATCTCCAAGCAGAAAATGGTCAACAGCAACATTCAGACGGTTTCGTACTGCTCAAATGCTACATTAAAACGGTATGTTTCTTATTCAGAAATGATAAAACACGAGCGTGACAGCATTCGAACCTGTAATCTTCAGATCCGAAGTCCGACGCCTTATCCATTAGGCCACACAGTCACTGACGACCAAGTGCACCTTGTATATGACTCATCTCGAAACGGTCACACCCCTGATAATTTGTGTTTTCGTTCTACACAGCCGCTGCCCTTGCTCTTTCCCACCCATTCGTTACATTCAACCTCTTACGTGACCGACCAAATATAGACTGGGAAACAAGACCACACACTTTGTGCATACGGAATCGAAGGCAGGGCGTGCCTCGCCGCATTTGCAACGATGACCATTTGCTACTTCTGCAGAAGCGGCGGCGGCGACGACGACGACGACGACGACCGCGAGAGGCTCTGACATATGTGAGAAATACATCTATAAAATGTAATTCAGACTGCCTCGTCCCACCTTATGCTGTACCGCTTTGGCAAAGTCTTTATCTGCTCCATTCGCCTTAATCACATATGAGAGTAATTCTTAATAAAAGGCGTGTCGCTAATTGTTCGTCATCACAGATACTGTTTGCTATACGGCCACGACGCGCAACTGATTTCCAAAATTCGACTTCTTCCTTGGAGGATGTAACTCACGACCCTTGGTTTACTAGTCCAGTGCTCTACCACTGAGCTAAAGGGGCGCGTCCTAGGGTTACTTTTGAGAACTTCGTCCTTACGGTCGTCTGGATCATCAGACTTCAGCTGAAAACACTTCATATTATTGACTAATATTTGCCGCTATGGCGACCCATTACTGCTTGGCTACACATCTGACACGTAACCGATGTTCTCTCCAAACAACAACACTTGCATTTCAGAACATGTCTTTCACACATGTCTACAAAATCACCTTCACCTTCAAATACAGTTACCTTGCGACTGACAGAGACGTAGGCACAGTTTAAAGTTGCTATTTCCATTACATCACGTTAATCAGAAAAACGTTAATTTACATCTGCAGCGGAACAGAATTCCGTTCCGCACAGCGTGGGGCTCGAACCCACAACCCTGAGATTAAGAGTCTCATGCTCTACCGACTGAGCTAGCCGGGCTGCTTCGGTGAATACTTGCCGGGCAGCACGTCACACAGTACTCGTTTGGGTTGGGTGGTCCCATACAGAATCTCTCCATGCTGCCTAATGTTTTCCTAACGTCACACTCGTCACGTACTTCACTTTTATTTCATAATCATTTCTGAGAGTTAAAGGAATTGCATGAAAACCTGCAGAGCTAGTGGCGTCAAAATTAACACTTATACTTGATGTGACTCAAAAGGCGAACGAGTTGCTTTCCGACGTTGTTTTAGATGTGCAAGTGCTAGTGGAAACTCGCGGTGACGCCACTCTGCCGACCATTTCGCTAGTTAACACCGGTCTTGTAGTGTGTGTTTCAAGCTCAAGAGCATCTCCAAGCAGAAAATGGTCAACAGCAACATTCAGACGGTTTCGTACTGCTCAAATGCTACATTAAAACGGTATGTTTCTTATTCAGAAATGATAAAACACGAGCGTGACAGCATTCGAACCTGTAATCTTCAGATCCGAAGTCCGACGCCTTATCCATTAGGCCACAAAGTCACTGACGACCAAGTGCACCTTGTATATGACTCATCTCGAAACGCTCACACCCCTGATAATTTGTGTTTTCGTTCTACTCAGCCGCTGCCCTTGCTCTTTCCCACCCATTCGTTACATTCAACCTCTTACGTGACCGACCAAATATAGACTGGGAAACAAGACCACACACTTTGTGCATACGGAATCGAAGGCAGGGCGTGCCTCGCCGCATTTGCCACGATGGCCATTTGCTACTTCTGCAGAAGCGGCGGCGGCGACGACGTTGACGACGACGACCTCGAGAGGCTCTGACATATGTGAGAAATACATCTATAAAATGTAATTCAGACTGCCTCGTCCCACCTTATGCTGTACCGCTTTGGCAAAGGCTTTATCTGCTCCATTCGCCTTAATCACATATGAGAGTAATTCTTAATAAAAGGCTTGTCGCTAATTGTTCGTCATCACAGATACTGTTTGCTATACGGCCACGACGCGCAACTGATTTCCAAAATTCGACTTCTTCCTTTGAGGATGGAACTCACGAACCTTGGTTTACTAGTCCAGTGCTCTACCACTGAGCTAAAGGGGCGCGTCCTAGCGTTACTTTTGCGTACTTCGTCCTTACGGTCGTCTGGATCATCAGACTTCAGCTGACAACACGTCATATTATTGACTAATGTTTGCAGCTATGGCGACCCATTACTGCTTGGCTACACATCTGACACTTAACCGATGTCCTCTCCAAACAACAACACTTGCATTTCAGAACATGTCTTTCACACATGTCTACAAAATCACCTTCACCTTCAAGTACAGTTTCCTTGCGACTGACAGAGACGTAGGCAAAGTTTAAAGTTGCTATTTCCATTACATCACGTTAATCAGAAAAACAGTAATTTACATCTGCAGCGGAACAAAATTCCGTTCCGCCCAGCGTGGGGCTCGAACCCTCGACCCTGAGAATAAGAGTCTCATGCTCTACCAACTGAGGTAGCCGGGCTGCTTCGGTGAATACTTGCCAGGCAGCACGTCACACAGTACTCGTTTGGGTTGAGTGGTCCCATACAGAATCTCTCCATGCTGCCTAATGTTTTCCTAACGTCACACTCGTCACGTACTTTACTTTTATTTCATAATCATTTCTGAGAGGTAAAGGAATTGCATGACAACCTGCAGAGCTAGTGGCGTCAAAATTAACACTCATACTTGATGTGACTCAAAAGGCGACCGAGTTACTTTCCGACGTTGTTTTAGATGTGCAAGTGCTAGTGGAAACTCGCGGTGACGCAACTCTGCCGACCATTTCGCTAGTTAACACCGGTCTTGTAGTGTGTGTTTCAAGCTCAAGAGCATCTCCAAGCAGAAAATGGTCAACAGCAACATTCAGACGGTTTCGTACTGCTCAAATGCTACATTAAAACGGTATGTTTCTTATTCAGAAATGATAAAACACGAGCGTGACAGCATTCGAACCTGTAATCCTCAGATCTGAAGTCCGACGCCTTATCTATTAGGCCACACAGTCACTGACGGCCAAGTGCAACTTGTATATGACTTATCTCGAAACGCTCACACCCCTGATAATTTGTGTTTTCGTTCTACACAGCCGCTGCCCTTGCTCTTTCCCACCCATTCGTTACATTCAACCTCCTACGTGACCGAGCAAATATAGACTGGGAAACAAGACCACACACTTTGTGCATACGGAATCGAAGGCAGGGCGTGCCTCGCCGCATTTGCCACGATGGCCATTTGCTACTTCTGCAGAAGCGGCGGCGGCGACGACGACGACGACGACGACGACGACGACCGCGAGAGGCTCTGACATATGTGAGAAATACATCTATAAAATGTAATTCAGACTGCCTCGTCCCACCTTATGCTGTACCGCTTTGGCAAAGGCTTTATCTGCTCCATTCGCCTTAATCACATATGAGAGTAATTCTTAATAAAAGGCGTGTCGCTAATTGTTCGTCATCACAGATACTGTTTGCTATACGGCCACGACGCGCAACTGATTTCCAAAATTCGACTTCTTCCTTTGAGGATGGAACTCACGAACCTTGGTTTACTAGTCCAGTGCTCTACCACTGAGCTAAAGGGGCGCGTCCTAGCGTTACTTTTGCGTACTTCGTCCTTACGGTCGTCTGGATCATCAGACTTCAGCTGACAACACGTCATATTATTGACTAATGTTTGCAGCTATGGCGACCCATTACTGCTTGGCTACACATCTGACACTTAACCGATGTCCTCTCCAAACAACAACACTTGCATTTCAGAACATGTCTTTCACACATGTCTACAAAATCACCTTCACCTTCAAGTACAGTTTCCTTGCGACTGACAGAGACGTAGGCAAAGTTTAAAGTTGCTATTTCCATTACATCACGTTAATCAGAAAAACAGTAATTTACATCTGCAGCGGAACAAAATTCCGTTCCGCCCAGCGTGGGGCTCGAACCCTCGACCCTGAGAATAAGAGTCTCATGCTCTACCAACTGAGGTAGCCGGGCTGCTTCGGTGAATACTTGCCAGGCAGCACGTCACACAGTACTCGTTTGGGTTGGGTGGTCCCATACAGAATCTCTCCATGCTGCCTAATGTTTTCCTAACGTCACACTCGTCACGTACTTTACTTTTATTTCATAATCATTTCTGAGAGGTAAAGGAATTGCATGACAACCTGCAGAGCTAGTGGCGTCAAAATTAACACTCATACTTGATGTGACTCAAAAGGCGACCGAGTTACTTTCCGACGTTGTTTTAGATGTGCAAGTGCTAGTGGAAACTCGCGGTGACGCAACTCTGCCGACCATTTCGCTAGTTAACACCGGTCTTGTAGTGTGTGTTTCAAGCTCAAGAGCATCTCCAAGCAGAAAATGGTCAACAGCAACATTCAGACGGTTTCGTACTGCTCAAATGCTACATTAAAACGGTATGTTTCTTATTCAGAAATGATAAAACACGAGCGTGACAGCATTCGAACCTGTAATCCTCAGATCTGAAGTCCGACGCCTTATCTATTAGGCCACACAGTCACTGACGGCCAAGTGCAACTTGTATATGACTTATCTCGAAACGCTCACACCCCTGATAATTTGTGTTTTCGTTCTACACAGCCGCTGCCCTTGCTCTTTCCCACCCATTCGTTACATTCAACCTCTTACGTGACCGAGCAAATATAGACTGGGAAACAAGACCACACACTTTGTGCATACGGAATCGAAGGCAGGGCGTGCCTCGCCGCATTTGCCACGATGGCCATTTGCTACTTCTGCAGAAGCGGCGGCGGCGACGACGACGACGACGACGACGACGACGACCGCGAGAGGCTCTGACATATGTGAGAAATACATCTATAAAATGTAATTCAGACTGCCTCGTCCCACCTTATGCTGTACCGCTTTGGCAAAGGCTTTATCTGCTCCATTCGCCTTAATCACATATGAGAGTAATTCTTAATAAAAGGCGTGTCGCTAATTGTTCGTCATCACAGATACTGTTTGCTATACGGCCACGACGCGCAACTGATTTCCAAAATTCGACTTCTTCCTTGGAGGATGTAACTCACGACCCTTGGTTTACTAGTCCAGTGCTCTACCACTGAGCTAAAGGGGCGCGTCCTAGGGTTACTTTTGAGAACTTCGTCCTTACGGTCGTCTGGATCATCAGACTTCAGCTGAAAACACTTCATATTATTGACTAATATTTGCCGCTATGGCGACCCATTACTGCTTGGCTACACATCTGACACGTAACCGATGTTCTCTCCAAACAACAACACTTGCATTTCAGAACATGTCTTTCACACATGTCTACAAAATCACCTTCACCTTCAAATACAGTTACCTTGCGACTGACAGAGACGTAGGCACAGTTTAAAGTTGCTATTTCCATTACATCACGTTAATCAGAAAAACGTTAATTTACATCTGCAGCGGAACAGAATTCCGTTCCGCACAGCGTGGGGCTCGAACCCACAACCCTGAGATTAAGAGTCTCATGCTCTACCGACTGAGCTAGCCGGGCTGCTTCGGTGAATACTTGCCGGGCAGCACGTCACACAGTACTCGTTTGGGTTGGGTGGTCCCATACAGAATCTCTCCATGCTGCCTAATGTTTTCCTAACGTCACACTCGTCACGTACTTCACTTTTATTTCATAATCATTTCTGAGAGTTAAAGGAATTGCATGGAAACCTGCAGAGCTAGTGGCGTCAAAATTAACACTTATACTTGATGTGACTCAAAAGGCGAACGAGTTGCTTTCCGACGTTGTTTTAGATGTGCAAGTGCTAGTGGAAACTCGCGGTGACGCCACTCTGCCGACCATTTCGCTAGTTAACACCGGTCTTATAGTGTGTGTTTCAAGCTCAAGAGCATCTCCAAGCAGAAAATGGTCAACAGCAACATTCAGACGGTTTCGTACTGCTCAAATGCTACATTAAAACGGTATGTTTCTTATTCAGAAATGATAAAACACGAGCGTGACAGCATTCGAACCTGTAATCTTCAGATCCGAAGTCCGACGCCTTATCCATTAGGCCACAAAGTCACTGACGACCAAGTGCACCTTGTATATGACTCATCTCGAAACGCTCACACCCCTGATAATTTGTGTTTTCGTTCTACTCAGCCGCTGCCCTTGCTCTTTCCCACCCATTCGTTACATTCAACCTCTTACGTGACCGACCAAATATAGACTGGGAAACAAGACCACACACTTTGTGCATACGGAATCGAAGGCAGGGCGTGCCTCGCCGCATTTGCCACGATGGCCATTTGCTACTTCTGCAGAAGCGGCGGCGGCGACGACGTTGACGACGACGACCTCGAGAGGCTCTGACATATGTGAGAAATACATCTATAAAATGTAATTCAGACTGCCTCGTCCCACCTTATGCTGTACCGCTTTGGCAAAGGCTTTATCTGCTCCATTCGCCTTAATCACATATGAGAGTAATTCTTAATAAAAGGCTTGTCGCTAATTGTTCGTCATCACAGATACTGTTTGCTATACGGCCACGACGCGCAACTGATTTCCAAAATTCGACTTCTTCCTTTGAGGATGGAACTCACGACCCTTGGTGTATTAGTCCAGTGCTCTACCACTGAGCTAAAGGGGCGCGTCCTAGCGTTACTTTTGCGTACTTCGTCCTTACGGTCGTCTGGATCATCAGACTTCAGCTGACAACACGTCATATTATTGACTAATGTTTGCAGCTATGGCGACCCAATACTGCTTGGCTACACATCTGACACGTAACCGATGTTCTCTCCAAACAACAACACTTGCATTTCAGAACATGTCTTTCACAAATGTCTACAAAATCACCTTCACCTTCAAATACAGTTTCCTTGCGACTGACAGAGACGTAGGCAAAGTTTAAAGTTGCTATTTCCATTACATCACGTTAATCAGAAAAACGGTAATTTACATCTGCAGCGGAACAGAATTCCGTTCCGCCCAGCGTGGGGCTCGAACCCACAACCCAGAGATTAAGAGTCTCATGCTCTACCGACTGAGTTAGCCGGGCTGTTTCGGTGAATACTTGCCGGGCAGCACGTCACACAGTACTCGTTTGGGTTGGGTGGTCCCATACAGAATCTCTCCATGCTGCCTAATGTTTTCCTAACGCCACACTCGTCACGTACTTCACTTTTATTTCATAATCATTTCTGAGAGGTAAAGGAATTGCATGACAACCTGCAGAGCTAGTGGCGTCAAAATTAACACTTATACTTGATGTGACTCAAAAGGCGAACGAGTTACTTTCCCACGTTGTTTTAGATGTGCAAGTGCCAGTGGAAACTCGCGGTGACGCCACTCTGCCGAACATTTCGCTAGTTAACACCGGTCTTGTCGTGTGTGTTTCAAGCTCAAGAGCATCTCCAAGCAGAAAATGGTCAACACCAACATTCAGACGGTTTCGTACTGCTCAAATGCTACATTAAAACGGTATGTTTCTTATTCAGAAATGATAAAACACGAGCGTGACAGCATTCGAACCTGTAATCTTCAGATCCGAAGTCCGACGCCTTATCCATTAGGCCACACAGTCACTGACGACCAAGTGCGCCTTGTATATGACTTATCTCGAAACGCTCACACCCCTGATAATTTGTGTTTTCGTTCTACACAGCCGCTGCCCTTGCTCTTTCCCACCCATTCGTTACATTCAACCTCTTACGTGACCGACCAAATATAGACTGGGAAACAAGACCACACACTTTGTGCATACGGAATCGAAGGCAAGGCGTGCCTCGCCGCATTTGCCACGATGGCCATTTGCTACTTCTGCAGAAGCGGCGGCGGCGACGACGACGACGACGACGACGACGACGACGACCGCGAGAGGCTCTGACATATGTGAGAAATACATCTATAAAATGTAATTCAGACTGCCTCGTCCCACCTTATGCTGTACCGCTTTGGCAAAGGCTTTATCTGCTCCATTCGCCTTAATCACATATGAGAGTAATTCTTAATAAAAGGCATGTCGCTAATTGTTCGTCATCACAGATACTGTTTGCTATACGGCCACGACGCCCAACTGATTTCCAAAATTCGACTTCTTCCTTTGAGGATGTAACTCACGACCCTTGGTTTACTAGTCCAGTGCTCTACCACTGAGCTAAAGGGGCGCGTCCTAGGGTTACTTTTGAGAACTTCGTCCTTACGGTCGTCTGGATCATCAGACTTCAGCTGACAACACTTCATATTATTGACTAATATTTGCCGCTATGGCGACCCATTACTGCTTGGCTACACATCTGACACGTAACCGATGTTCTCTCCAAACAACAACACTTGCATTTCAGAACATGTCTCTCACACATGTCTACAAAATCACCTTCACCTTCAAATACAGTTTCCTTGCGACTGACAGAGACGTAGGCAAAGTTTAAAGTTGCTATTTCCATTACATCACGTTAATCAGAAAAACGTTAATTTACATCTGCAGCGGAACAGAATTCCGTTCCGCCCAGCGTGGGGCTCGAACCCACGACCCTGAGATTAAGAGTCTCATGCTCTACCGACTGAGCTAGCCGGGCTGCTTCAGTGAATACTTGCCGGGCAGCACGTCACATAGTACTCGTTTGGGTTGGGTGGTCCCATACAGAATCTCTCCATGCTGCCTAATGTTTTCCTAACGTCACACTCGTCACGTACTTCACTTTTATTTCATAATCATTTCTGAGAGGTAAAGGAATTGCATGACAACCTGCAGAGCTAGTGGCGTCAAAATTAACACTTATACTTGATGTGACTCAAAAGGCGAACGAGTTACTTTCCGACGTTGTTTTAGATGTGCAAGTGCCAGTGGAAACTCGCGGTGACGGCACTCTGCCGACCATTTCGCTAGTTAACACCGGTCTTGTAGTGTGTGTTTCAAGCTCAAGAGCATCTCCAAGCAGAAAATGGTCAACAGCAACATTCAGACGGTTTCGTACTGCTCAAATGCTACATTAAAACGGTATGTTTCTTATTCAGAAATGATAAAACACGAGCGTGACAGCATTCGAACCTGTAATCCTCAGATCTGAAGTCCGACGCCTTATCCATTATGCCACACAGTCACTGACGGCCAAGTGCAACTTGTATATGACTTATCTCGAAACGCTCACACCCCTGTTAATTTGTGTTTTCGTTCTACACAGCCGATGCCCTTGCTCTTTCCCACCCATTCGTTACATTCAACCTCCTACGTGACCGAGCAAATATAGACTGGGAAACAAGACCACACACTTTGTGCATACGGAATCGAAGGCAGGGCGTGCCTCGCCGCATTTGCCACGATGGCCATTTGCTACTTCTGCAGAAGCGGCGGCGGCGGCGACGACGACGACGACGACGACGACGACGACGACCGCGAGAGGCTCTGACATATGTGAGAAATACATCTATAAAATGTAATTCAGACTGCCTCGTCCCACCTTATGCTGTACCGCTTTGGCAAAGGCTTTATCTGCTCCATTCGCCTTAATCACATATGAGAGTAATTCTTAATAAAAGGCGTGTCGCTAATTGTTCGTCATCACAGATACTGTTTGCTATACGGCCACGACGCGCAACTGATTTTCAAAATTCGACTTCTTCCTTTGAGGATGGAACTCACGACCCTTGGTTTTATAGTTTACTGCTCTACCACTGAGCTAAAGAGGCGCGGCCTAGCGGTACTTTTGAGTACTTCGTCCTTACGGTCGTCTGGATCATCAGACTTCAGCTGACAACACTTCATATTACCGACTAATATTTGCAGCTATGGCGACCCATTACTGCTTGGCTACACATCTGACACTTAACCGATGTCCTCTCCAAACAACAACACTTGCATTTCAGAACATGTATTTCACACATGTCTACAAAATCACCTTCACCTTCAAATATAGTTTCCTTGCGACAGACAGAGACGTAGGCAAAGTTTAAAGTCGCTATTTCCAATACATCACGTTAATCAGAAAAACAGTAATTTACATCTGCAGCGGAACAAAATTCCGTTCCGCCCAGCGTGGTGCTCGAACCCACGACCCTGAGATTAAGAGTCTGATGCTCTACCGACTGAGCTAGCCGGGCTGTTTCGGTGAATACTTGCCGGGTAGCACGTCACACAGTACTCGTTTGGGTTGGGTGGTCCCATACAGAATCTCTCCATGCTGCCTAATGTTTTCCTAACGTCACACTCGTCACGTACTTCACTTTTATTTCATAATCATTTCTGAGAGGTAAATGAATTGCATGACAACCTGCAGAGCTAGTGGCGTCAAAATTAACACTCACACTTGATGTGACTCAAAAGGCGAACGAGTTACTTTCCGACGTTGTTTTAGATGTGCAAGTGCCAGTGGAAACTCGCGGTGACGGCACTCTGCCGACCATTTCGCTAGTTAACACCGGTCTTGTAGTGTGTGTTTCAAGCTCAAGAGCATCTCCAAGCAGAAAATGGTCAACAGCAACATTCAGACGGTCTCGTACTGCTCAAATGCTACATTAAAACGGTATGTTTCTTATTCAGAAATGATAAAACACGAGCGTGACAGTATTCGAACCTGTAATCTTCAGATCTGAAGTCCGACGCCTTATCCATTAGGCCACACAGTCACTGACGACCAAATGCAACTTGTATATGACTCATCTCGAAACGCTCACACCCCTGATAATTTGTGTTTTCGTTCTACACAGCCGCTGCCCTTGCTCTTTCCCACCCATTCGTTACATTCAACCTCTTACATGACCGACCAAATATAGACTGGGAAACAAGACCACACACTTTGTGCATACGGAATCGAAGGCAGGGCGTGCCTCGCCGCATTTGCCACGATGGCCATTTGCTACTTCTGCAGAAGCGGCGGCGGCGACGACGACGACGACGACGACGACGACGACGACGACCGCGAGAGGCTCTGACATATGTGAGAAATACATCTATAAAATGTAATTCAGACTGCCTCGTCCCACCTTATGCTGTACCGCTTTGGCAAAGGCTTTATCTGCGCCATTCGCCTGAATCACATCTGAGAGTAATTCTTAATAAAAGGCATGTCGCTAATTGTTCGTCATCACAGATACTGTTTGCTATACGGCCACGACGCGCAACTGATTTCCAAAATTCGACTTCTTCCTTTGAGGATGGAACTCACGACCCTTGGTTTACTAGTCCAGCGCTCTACCACTGAGCTAAAGGCGCGCGTCCTAGCGGTACTTTTACGTACTTTGTCCTTACGGTCGTCTGGATCATCAGACTTCAGCTGACAACACTTAATATTACCGACTAATATTTGCAGCTATGGCGACTCATTACTGCTTGGCTACACATCTGACACGTAACCGACGTCCTCTCCAAACAACAATACCTGCATTTCAGAACATGTCTTTCACACATGTCTACATAATCACCTTCACCTTCAAATACAGTTTCCTTGCGACTGACAGAGACGTAGGCAAAGTTTAAAGTTGCTATTTCCATTACATCATGTTAATCAGAAAAACAGTAATTTACATCTGCAGCGGAGCAAAATTCCGTTCCGCCCAGCGTAGGGCTCGAACCCACGACCCTGAGATTAAGAGTCTCATGCTCTACCGACTGAGCTAGCCGGGCTGCTTCGGTGTATACTTGCCGGGCAGCACGTCACACTGTACTCGTTTGGGTTGGGTGGTCCCATACAGAATCTCTCCATGCTGCCTAATGTCACGTACTTCACTTTTATTTCATAATCATTTCTGAGAGGTAAAGGAATTGCATGACAACCTGCAGAGCTAGTGGCGTCAAAATTAACACTCATACTTGATGTGACTCAAAAGGCGAACGAGTTACTTTCCGACGTTGTTTTAGATGTGCAAGTGCTAGTGGAAACTCGCGGTGACGGCACTCTGCCGACCATTTCGCTAGTTAACACCGGTCTTGTAGTGTGTTTCAAGCTCAAGAGCATCTCCAAGCAGAAAATGGTCAACAGCAACATTCAGACGGTTTCGTACTGCTCAAATGCTACATTAAAACGGTATGTTTCTTATTCAGAAATGATAAAACACGAGCGTGATAGCAGTCGAACCTGTAATCTTCAGATCCGAAGTCCGACGCCTTATCCATTTTTTTTTCCTTTTCTTTTTCTTTTTTTTTTTTTACCTCTCGCCCTGCAGCTGCTCACGCTAACCACGGGACTTTTTTTTTTTTCTTTTAACTTTCTAATAAGACGCTACCCCTTTTTTTTTATCTGGACAGGAAAGGAAAAACTGCAAAAAAAATGTCTATTTGCTACCGCCACTTGTATTCTAACAAAAAAATAAAATTAAATGCACCTCTTCAGGCGTTGGCACCTATCTACACCTATTCCAAAACAACTAACCTATTACTGCAAAGGTGTAGGAAAGGAAGAAAGTAGGGGGGAAGAAACATAGAGAGTAGCGATAAAAAAAATGAAATTTGTTGTGAACAGGAACTTTTTTTTATTGTATTGCATTTTTGTTTTCTTTATTTTTCTTTGTTTTTTTTGTATGTATGTTTTTAATTATTCATTTTTTTGTATTATGGCAGTCGTTGCACCAGAATTCTAGGAGTCGCTTGCGCCGTCTGATTGGCGGAACATCCAAACGTGTCTTCTCGAAATTTTAGTGGGGATTCCGTGTGTAGTACGTTCAGAACATCATATCGGCAAAAAAGCATCAGCATCTCATGGCTTGGACGTTCCAGCTGGAAGGCGGGTCATGAAAGGCGCTCCGTAGAAAATTGGAAAAGAACTGCTTGTATCTGGGGTTGCGAACAAGTGCACAATGTCGATCGTTAAGGTACGTCCAATAACCTAGTTCTGATTTCTCATCGGGCCCAAAAAGGTAGCGGACTGTATGACCGCGTATCCAATTCACGGCATTAGTTTTTGTTGTGGGGTAATGAATCACATCCGGGAATAGAAGCGTCAGGAAAATAATCTGAGCAGGCGGCTGTCGGGTGAGGAAAGCCAGGATACACTGCGCAAGCCTCCAGACGTCAGCAGACGGACCACATGAGAACCGATGAGCGTCCGTGTCCTCTACACCACAGTGAACACAGAGTGGTGTGTCAGCAAGGCGGATGCGGTGCAAACGAGACTGGTTGACCTGTTTGCCATTGACGGTGATATACCAGGTGGACTGAACGCTGGTGTCGAGGTAACCAGCATGCACTGCTTTCCACACACGGCGCCATATGATCTGGGGAAACTTGTGTTCAATGGGGTTGGGGGTTTGACACATTTGTAAGGTGTCGTATACAGTCTTTGTCTGGAGTATACGGAGAAGGGGTAAGGAGTGCAGAATGTAACTGATTTCAAAGAAGAAGTACCGAAAGTGATAAAAGGGGGGTGGAATGTCGGATAACATGACCGGGGCTGACATGGAGACTGGTGCGTATTCACGCAAAAGCAGTCCGGTCAGGCTCGTCTTGCAGCGACGCCAGACTTTCAGTTGGGAGCTAACAAAAAGTGCGGTAACTCTGTCTGGCACATGGAATAAGCCCACTCCACCACGCTCCCGCGGGAGGGCAAGGGAGGAATATTGAACTTTAAATAACTTCCCGGCACAGACAAAGGATCCCATTGCCATCTACATACGACGTGCGAGGGTAATCGGAACCGGGAACACTTGTGCCAAATGGGGGATGCGTGAGGCGTGATAAACATTCACGTATTGCGCGCGCTGTATAATGTCGAGGGATCGAAGCCGGTGGTCCACAAGGCCAGCCCTGATCGTTTGTAGGAGACGTCGACCGTTGGTTGCCGCTGAGCGACGGAGGTCATTCATAAAATCAATGCCCAAACAGCGGACGCTGGTGGCCACACTTAGAGGAGCGACAGATCTTTCTGGTAGACCCTCACCAATGAGCAGAACCTTCGATTTGGAAATGTTAAGAGAACTGCCCGATGCCTCCCCATAAGTCGTCACCCAAGTCAGAGCAGCGCGAACATCGTCTTCATTGCGGAGGTAGAGGACTAGATCGTCAGCATAGGCTGTACAACAGAAGCGGTGCCCATGCAATGTCAGGCCCACCAGGCGTTGGCGAAGCCCCTGTAGGAGGGGCTCTAATGCCAAAGCATACAGTATCGTGGAAAGTGGGCATCCCTGTCGGACAGAGCGCTCGATCGCTAGAGGCGCGGTGAGGCGACCATTACAGAGTATTCTTGAAGTTGCGCCGCTCAAGAGCCGCATTACCACGGTGATTGTACGAACCGGAAAACCCATGTGTTGGAGGACCGATTTCAGAAAAGTATGGTCGACACGGTCGAAAGCTTGACGGAAGTCAAGCGATGCCAATGCGCCAGGTAAATGTCGCGAGCGCGCGAGCGCAATCATGTCCCTACAATGGCAAAGGGCCGTATGGATGTTGTTGTCACCGCCCAACGAAGTCTGATCAAGGGAGGTGACGGATCTTGCTGCCTTCTTGAGGCGTGAGGCCAACAAACGGGTGAAAATTTTCATGTCACTGTTGAGTAGAGTGATGGGCCGGTAATCACAGATCCGTGATCGCCCATTTGGCTTAGGGACCAGGATGATGACCCCATCAAGGAAGGTGGCTGGGATCATCGTTGTGGGTGACATCAATTCACGACAGATGGACGTCCAAGCAGGTAACAAAAGGTAGCTAAAATACTTCTAAAAGTCAAGGGGGAGGCCGTCAGGTCCAGGGGACTTGTTGGCAGCCCTCACCTTGATTGCATCTAGGACTTCATCAGAGGTCACTTGTTCCTGAAGTTCTTGAGCCACATCCTCTGGCATGGTGTTGACAGTCATTGCTGCCACCTCCTCAATTAAGGTCGGGGGATGAGGGACGGCAGTGAACAGTTGACGGAAATGAGAATAGAAAGCGTGACCAATGTCGCATTGCGTAGTGTGTCGTCGTCCTTCCGCATCTGTGAGATCGTGGATGAGGGTTCGACGACGACGTCGGCGTTCCCTGAGAAGGTGGTACATCGATGGCGTTTCATGAGGCATATGGTCACGGGTGCAGGATCTGACAGGAGTCCCTTCTAAGCGCCGTCGCGTGAGGGAAGTGATCTGCGCTTTAGCACGATGCACCATCATCTGACGATCAGGAGAGAAGGCCATCGAAGTGCAGTCATGAAGGACTGCATAATAAAAGTCCATGGTGCTCGCTTGCCAGGCTTTGAAGTCTTTGCCATATCCTATCAGCGCCCTGCGCAGAGCTGGTTTCGCGCATGATACCCACCACGATAAGGTGGATGCGTAGGCGGGGCGACGACGATGACAGAGGGCCCACGCATCCTCAACGATTCGTCGGCAGTCAGGGACAGTCAGGTGGGAAACGTTGAATTTCCACAAGCCGCGGCTGTGCCACACTTGTTGGCGGGCGAGGACGACATCGCAGATGTAGGCGTCATGGTCAGAGAAAGCCAGAGGCCATACTTCGGCATGTCGAGTGTCGGCAGCAAGGGAACGTGTGAGGTATATACGATCGAGACGACTAGATGAATGCGCCGTATAATATGTGAAACCTGCACGGGTGCCATGCACCTTTGTCCATGTGTCAACAAGCTGGAGTCTGTCGATGATGACGGAGAGGGCCGCACAAGGGGAATGATGCGGTAATTGATCTTCAGGCCTTTGCGTGGAGTTGAAATCGCCACCGAGGACCATATCATCTAGGGGACCCTCAAACAGCGGCGTTACCTCGTCAGGAAAGAAAGTGTGTCGATCACGACGTCGACTGGAGCCGGACGGCGCATATACATTGAGGATACGGACGCCGAACAGCGTGAGAGCCATACCCCTAGCATTAGCAAGGTACACTACATCTTCAGCAGGGAGTCCAGAACGGAGGAGGATGGCAAATCCACTACCGTTGTCAGAAGCATGGGAGATGTGTGCCACGTAGCCAGTGGGGGCATGGAAATCGGCGACAAACACTTCTTGGAGGAGGGCAATGTCGACATCAGCAGCATAGATGGTCTCACGGAACATTGCCAGTTTATGGGGGGCCCGAATGGTGGCCAGATTCATCGTCGCTATGCGGTAATGTTGGGGGCGTGCTCCCACCATTGGCACAGATGTTCCGGCAGAGATGTCTGGCTGGCGTGTAACATCTGACGTAGTCACCGTTGTCGTAATCACTGGCTGGAAGGTGGGTCAGGCACCTCCATGGGGCACTGCCTGATGGGAGGACCACCATCTCGAACTGCTCCTTCGTCGATATCATCAGCCCAGGAGACTGGAACAGACGGTGAGCGACTGTCACACTCCTCGAGGGCGAGTTGTAGCGACGCTGCTGTAGTGGGGTCCAGGGAGGCACCCTCCTTGGAATCCGTCATATTCGTGTGAGATCGTTCTTCAGATGGGACATCAGGAGCAGCCTCTCCTGTCGTCAGAACGCTCGAAGGGAGATCACTGTCGTGTATCAGCTCCACTGCCTGTGATGCCACATGAAGAAGTGTGTCGTCAGATGGCGTTTGACTCCTCTTCTTCCGTTTTCTGGGCGACCGTTGCTTTCGGAGGTGCTGTTCTGAATCAGAATGTGGATGTTCGATGTCCGAGGTCGCGCCAGTCTGAAGAAAGGCAGAGGTAGGCACCGCATTCGCGTCGATGTCCATCGAGCTCTGGAGAGTTGGTGGTGTCGTAGCCGTCAGAGGAGATGGTGCCGGTGAGGCCATGGCAGCACCGTCATTTCCAGTGGGGAGTGCCGGGTGGAGAAGAGGTGCTTCCTGAAGTGACGCATCGGGGCTGCGTACGGCTGTGGCGTAGCTATCTGGTAAAGAAGCGGCCGTCACTTTGGGAGCTGAGGCACTGGTCGGGACCTGGAGCAAACGTCGGCGAAGACATTCTGACCGAACATGGCCCTCCGGTCCGCAACCGGCACACGTCCGCGGCTGGCCATCATACATAACGATGGCTCGCACGCCACCTATCAGCAGATAGGATGGTACATGTTTGGAGAGTTCGATTTTGATTTGGGGGACACCATTCAACACGTTGTATGTCGTGAATGTCTGCCATTTCTTCGCGATGTGCCCCACAACATTGCCATAGGGTCGGAAAGCTTCGACGACCACATCTTGCGGCACTTCGAAAGGGAGCTCAAAAACCCGGATTGTTCGAAGTCCGAAACCAGCGTGATCGACCGTCACCTCTCCAATATGCCCGTCAGAATGTTTGAACTTGAGTCCGCGAGCGTGTTGTCGAACTACGTTAGCACACGCTTCCTCCGTCGTCATCTTAATATAGACGATGCTGCTAGTGATAGAGAAATGAATACCTATCACTTCCTGAGGGTCCAGACGTAGCTCTTCGCGAATGAATTGCTCAACTTCAAAAGCGCGTGGTCTAGCATGTTCGGCTTGGAATGTTACTTTAACTGTCGCTCGGCGGTAACAGTGCGCCATGAGGTGCAATAGAAATGGACGCTACACAACACGAAATACCGCGACGCGGAAGTAAACAAACTACGGTGCGCTGTCCGGGGCGCGGAGCCGGTCCGCATGCGACCACGGCCGAAAGCCGACTATCCATTAGGCCACACAGTCACTGACGACCAAGTGCAACTTGTATATGACTCATCTCGAAACGCTCACACCCCTGATAATTTGTGTTTTCGTTCTACACAGCCGCTGCCCTTGCTCTTTCCCACCCATTCGTTACATTCAACCTCTTACGTGACCGACCAAATATAGACTGGGAAACAAGACCACACACTTTGTGCATACGGAATCGAAGGCAGCGCGTGCCTCGCCGCATTTGCCACGATGGCCATTTGCTACTTCTGCAGAAGCGGCGGCGGCGACGACGACGACGACGACGACCGCGAGAGGCTCTGACATATGTGAGAAATACATCTATAAAATGTAATTCAGACTGCCTCGTCCCACCTTATGCTGTACCGCTTTGGCAAAGGCTTTATCTGCGCCATTTGCCTTAATCAAATCTGAGAGTAATTCTTAATAAAATGCATGTCGCTAACTGTTCGTCATCACAGATACTGTTTGCTATACGGCCACGACGCGCAACTGATTTTCAAAATTCGACTTTTTCCTTTGAGGATGGAACTCACGACCCTTGGTTTACTAGTCCAGTGCTCTACCACTGAGCTAAAGGGGCGCGGCCTAGCGGTACTTTTGCTTACTTCGTTCTTACGGTCGTCTGGATCATCAGACTTCAGCTGACAACACTTCATATTGCGGACTAATATTTGCAGCTATGGCGACCCATTACTGCTTGGCTACACATCTGACACGTAACCGATGTCCTCTCCAAACAACAACACTTGCATTTCAGAAGATGTCTTTCACACATGTCTACAAAATCACCTTCACCTTCAAATACAGTTTCCTTGCGACAGAGACGTAGGCAAAGTTTAAAGTTGCTATTTCCATTACATCACGTTAATCAGAAAAACGGTAATTTACATCTGCAGCGGAACAAAATTCCGTTCCGCCCAGCGTGGGGCTCGAACCCACGACCCTGAGAATAAGAGTCTCATGCTCTACCGACTGAGCTAGCCGGGCTGCTTCAGTGAATACTTGCCGGGCAGCACGTCACACAGTACTCGTTTGGGTTGGGTGGTCCCATACAGAATCTCTCCATGCTGCCTAATGTCACGTACTTCACTTTTATTTCATAATCATTTCTGAGAGGTAAAGGAATTGCATGACAACCTGCAGAGCTAGCGGCGTCAAAATTAACACTCATACTTGATGTGACTCAAAAGGCAAACGAGTTACTTTCCGACGTTGTTTTAGATGTGCAAGTGCTAGTGGAAACTCGCGGTGACGGCACTCTGCCGACCATTTCGCTAGTTAACACCGGTCTTGTAGTGTGTGTTTCAAGCTCAAGAGCATCTCCAAGCAGAAAATGGTCAACAGCAACATTCAGACGGTTTCGTACTGCTCAAATGCTACATTAAAACGGTATGTTTCTTATTCAGAAATGATAAAACACGAGCGTGACAGCATTCGAACCTGTAATCTTCAGATCCGAAGTCCGACGCCTTATCCATTTTTTTTTCTTTTTTTTCCTTTTTAGGTTTTTCTTTATTCATATTTTTTTAACACTGTTTTTTCGTTTTTCCTTTGTAATGTCCCAGGGCAGGTAAGTGTAGGCGCGTTGGGCAGGTGTCGTATCCCGAGGCCTGGCCAAGACGTCTCCTCTTCCCTGCACTGAAGCAAAGTGTCACCAATACGTTGTAATTGTCTTTGGTTCGGAGTCTTATGAACTTATATGTGAACACGGGACTTATGAAGCGCTTTTCTATCGAAACAGTTATTTTGCCTTCCTGCCAAGATTGTACCTAAGAACTAGCGAGAATGTCTTCCCTGTCATGAAGTTAGCTCAGTATGCCCCTATACCGGTTCCATTAATGATTCAGGCGCAGGAGCGATCAATAGAAATTGGAACTTAACCAACTCCCTGCTTTTCGAAAACAATAGTAAGCATATTCGCAAAGTCCCTCTTAAGGTGTGGGAAAGACTTTTGCGTCCAGTACTCATGAAGCATGTAACCAGTAAACGAAATGAAATCGGTAATACCATGATCATCAACCACTGCAAAAATGTAACGGCCAAGAAGCCACATAACGGTGTTGTTCTTGGTCCGGGGATAAAAAACCGTGTCCGGCCAGCAGAGAATATCAGTCTTAAATGCCGATTCGGAGCTCCTGGTGAGTAAAGCCAATTGTCGGCGCAGCCAGTGCCACATGCGATGACGGTCAGCGCAGGTAAATCGGTGTTGGAGTGTATCAACACAACCACACGTTTGACAAAGCGGAGAGACACATAAACCTATACGATGAAGGCGTTCGTTCGTAGGAATCAGCTGATTAACTACCTTATACCATAGGGAGGCAACAGTTGCTGAATGAACGGGTAAGCTAATATTCGTCCATATGTTACGCCAATTAAAACTGGGATAATGCAAAACAATCGGGTTGGAAGAAGAAGACCGTCGCCATTTGTCAAGCAGGGTTAGCGTAGTAATAACAGGACGACGTTGTAAGTGGAGATCTAGGTAACTAATCTCAGTGTAGAAGTCCCGAACATGCCGTAGCTTCGCATTTAGAGGCCCAACGTTAATGGGCGGTGACAAGCTCGCAGGACGAACGACATGGAATAATCACGAAGTAACAGTCGGGGACTCAGATAATAAAAGATGGAGGGTTCGCTTAACATAAAGGGCAGCAGCCTTGACACGGACGTCGGTGAACGACAAGCCGCCCTCAAGACGCGGCTTCGTAAGAACATCACAACGTAATTTAAAAATATGCCGACGCCAAATATATCTGTTAATATGCTGGACCATTTTTGCACCCTGCATTCGGGGAAGCGGAAACAGCTGAGCAACGTAATATACTTTACATAAAACATAAGTGTCTAATACACGCTTTTTTTGCAGTAGCGGTATCGAACGCCATGAGTGTTCTAATAAAACACCTTGCAGCTTGGAAATGGCCACTTGCCAATTTTTTGCAGCCATCCGAAGAGGACAACGTTCAAGATAGATACCTAAATGTGTATGGTGTTCAACAGCTGTAACCCACGGAACAACCACACGTTCAAAGCCCCGCAAATTCAGGAGCTTGCTGTTACGGGGATTGATACGAGAACCTGAGGCCGCAGAAAATTTATCGAGTTCCATTTTCAACTGCGGCACTTCTGCGGTGGAACGAAGCAAAACAACCAAATCATCAGCATAAGCTGTTGCCGTCTGGGTAACCCCAGAGATCGTAAGACCACAAAGTGTCGAGTTGAGACGTGTAAGGACTGGTTGAAGGGAGAGAGCATAAAGGGTCATGGATAAAGGACTACCTTGCGGGAAGCCACGTTGAATATCAATGACCTTTGTCAGCTGGCCATTAATGTCAATCTTAGCAGAAATGCCAGTCGTCATATTCTTAAGTACCAGCAGCGCCTGTTCATTAAAACCGAGCCGGCGCAGCAGAAGCTCTAAAAACGAATGGGACACACGATCAAAGGCCTTACTAAAATCAACAAATAAAAGAACACAGGAAATATTGGTGACAGCGACAATCGACACGACATCACGATACCCCGCCAGAGACGTCAATATAGAGCGCCCTGGAAAGCAGCTTTGACAAGGAGGTATCACAGGTGTAAGCAAGAGGGATAGACGTGCATTAAAAGCCCTAGCGGCCGTCTTATAGTCAAAATTTAATAGGGTTAAAGGACGAAAGTCACTAGCTGTCTTCAAACCAGCAGATTTTGGTATCAGGACAACCGTACCTCTCTTGAAATTGGCTGGAATTGTGCCACCATTCAAGATTTCATTCACAATATCCGTAAAAACAGGCCCTATAATAGGCCAAAAGCGAACAAAAAACTCCTTAGGTAGGCCATCAGGACCAGGAGATTTGTGAGATGCTGAACAAACAATGAAAGCTGAAATTTCGTCTGCAGTAAAAGGAGCTAAAAATTTCGCATTATGGTCCTCTGTTAAAACTGATGGGATAGCAGTTAAAATCTCGTCAACATCATTCGGATCAGAATCAGCCGCAGTATATAACGTCTCATAGTAGCAGGTAAGTTCATGGGTTATTTGATTCTGTAAGGTAAGCCGGCGACCATCAGCTGCCATAAGGCCGTCAATCAATACACGTCGACGGTTCTTGTGGTGACGAAACAGATGGTACATAGAAGTCATTTCATGTGCTAACGTGGACGGTGGTTTAGATTTAATCTTCAATCCTTCCATCTGAAGCCGCTTAATACTAAGTAGCTTGGCCTTAATTTTCCGAATCTCAGAAAGGTGGGCACATGTCATTGTAGAAGTATCATAAAGTTCGGGAAGCACCGAATAGTAATATTCAAAAGTCAAGCTTAGACGGATAGTATCGCAGAGAACGTAAACAAAAGTCCCACGCCGTCTGTATTAGAGGTTCGATGTCAGGGTCATCGAGCAAGGAGACATTTAATTTCCACAGCGGCCTATAAAGTTTAAGAGGTTGACGCTCCAAATTAACTATAACAGCAAGGGCACAATGATCCGTAAAACTGGCTGGAATAACATCTACATCTAAAACAGAAACACTAAGGGGATCAGAAATATACAATCGGTCAAGTCGACTACTTGAGGTGGCAGTAAAAAATGTAAATTTAACTAAAGTGGGGTGTTTAACCTCCCACGCATCGCGTAGTCGTAATTGACGTACAAGAGAACGTAGCTCGAAACAATAATTAAAATGAGGGGATTGGTCTTTAGCTTGTAACACACAATTAAAATCGCCCCCCAATATCAAGGTCGCAGGATTTTTTCGTAGAAGGTAAATCAGATCCTCTTTATAAAAACGAGACCTTTCCTGCCGCTTGCTAGAACCAGAGGGGGCGTAAATGTTAACCAAGGTCGTGTCAAATAACCGACAACCAATGCCCCGTCCCGAGTCTAAAAGCTCAATTTCGGTAACGGGGATACCGTCACGAATTAGGAAAGCAGTACCTGCAGAAAACTCAGGTGCAAAATTTATAATAGTGCGAAAACCAGGAACAAACAGGTGTGCAACGGAGACTTCCTGCAGGAAAACAATATCAGCTGCAGAGTCATAAATAAACTGCGGCAGAGACGCTAACTTCAGAGCAGATTGAATGCCATTTATATTTAAGGTAATAAACGTGTACGCGTGCAACATCAACCAAAAAATGGGAAATGAACCCAAATTACACCACACTAGAAGCAACTACATCCATATCATCAACATCAGACATGGCAGAGGGTGATTGTCCAGAATCAACGGAATCGGAGTCGTCCTTCGCATGCTTATGTTTCTTCCGCACCGCGTGGAGATTGGGGGGCACTTTCACCCGACGACGTATCTGATGCACACCAGATTCAAGAGCAGGCGGAGTGGGGGGTTCGAGATCAGGCACGTCAACCAAAGCGTCCGAAGGATTAGCAGGGCGAGAGGAGTCAGAAGGAGGAGCCATCAAGGGGAAAACTGCATCAGGATTATCGGCACCGGTTTCAGAATGTGTAGGTATTGGAAGTGTAGGAGGTGGTAAGATAGGTTTGGAGTCTGCTGATGCGGAGCGCGCAGTTCTAGGAGCGGTTTTCCGACAAACAGCCGTCTCCACCGAAGTGTCGTCAACATGTTGTGATGCCTGTGGCGGTGGGGATGTCAACAACACCTCGACCGAATGTTGTGGCTCTTGCGCCGACGGCATGGCAGCAAGTTTGACGTCATCAGGCAAAGCAGCAGAGACAACGGGAACAGATTCCGAAACAGGCATGGGAGATTCTGGAATTCTCTCATCAGATTCGCAAACCGGCTGCGAAACAGCAGCTTCGTCATCAGTGCTACCGGTATCACTAGCACGACGGCGTTTGTTGTTGGAAACAGACGGAATCGGTATAGGAGCAGCCGATACGTCTGGGCGAGTGGGTAGCGGAGGAAAACCTGCATCAGGGGAGGGTGACACCTGTTGTGAAGAAGCTACTGCAGGAGGCAGATAGGAAACAGTGGAGGAAGCTGCTGGCACAAGATCGGCAACCGTTAATTTGCGGCGCTGTGCTAGGCCATTTTTAAGCACAAATACCCGCTTAGGGCAATTAGCTCGAACATGACCATGTTCATTACATAGGAAACATGTACCAAGCTGCCCCTCATAAGTAAGATGTACACGATAACCACATACAATCAGATGTGACGGTATATTAGACTTAATATGCATTTCAACTGATCTGACACCATTATAACATTGCAGCTTATGTTGTGCAGACCAACGTTCATTTCGAATTGACCGAACAGTACCATAACCAAGCAAAGCTTCCTTAAGATAGCTGTTGTCAACTTCAGGGGGTAAATTATAAACCCGAACTGTGGTATACGTAATTTCAGCATTTGAGACAGTAACACTGCTAACAGAACCATCCCAATGACGGAACGACACTTGCTCACCATGTTTAAGTAATATCTTATCCAGCAAAACCGGGTTCAACAATTTCACAAAAAAGCAGTATAATTCTGTATCAAAATACGCCGTATGTACCTGGTCCGATGTAATGCCAATCGTGTCCACAATCCATTCGTGTATTTCCAACGATGTCGGTTGGACATTCCTGGTAGCCTTGTTAAACTGAAAACTGAGAGTACACTTCCGCAGAAACAACCGGGAAGCCATAACACTTAATTAATGCGGCAAAAGGCGCAATACAACGCAAGACACAAAACAAACACTAAGGCAAAGAAACAACGAAAAACAGAAGACAAAGAAACGTCACACACAGAAGGTAAATATTCACAACCCGACGGTAACGGCGGATCGAATACACAGCACGTCCGATCGCAGTCGCGTCTCAAGCGGAACTATCCATTAGGACACACAGTCACTGACGACCAAGTGCAACTTGTATATGACTCATCTCGAAACGCTCACACCCCTGATAATTTGTGTTTCGTTCTACACAGCCGCTGCCCTTGCTCTTTCCCACCCATTCGTTACATTCAACCTCTTACGTGACCGACCAAATATAGACTGGGAAACAAGACCACACACTTTGTGCATACAGAATCGAAGGCAGGGCGTGCCTAGCCGCATTTGCCACGATGGCCATTTGCTACTTCTGCAGAAGGGCCGGCGGCGACGACGACGACGACGACGCCGACGACGACCGCGAGAGGCTCTGACATATGTGAGAAATACATCTATAAAATGTAATTCAGACTGCCTCGTCCCACCTTATGTTGTACCGCTTTGGCAAAGGCTTTATCTGCGCCATTCGCCTTAATCACATCTGAGAGTAATTCTTAATAAAAGGCATGTCGCTAATTGTTCGTCATCACAGATACTGTTTGCTATACGGCCACGATGCGCAACTGATTTCCAAAATTCAAGTTCTTCCTTTGAGGATGGAACTCACGACCCTTGGTTTACTAGTCCAGTGCTCTACCACTGAGCTAAAGGGGCGCGTCCTAGCGGTACTTTTGCGTACTTCGTCCTTACGGTCATCTGGATCATCAGACTTCAGCTGACAACACTTCATATTACCGACTAATATTTGCAGCTATGGCGACCCATTACTGCTTGGCTACACATCTGACACGTAACCGATGTCCTCTCCAAACAACAACACTTGCAAACATGTCTTTCACACATGTCTACAAAATCACATTCACCTTCAAATACAGTTTCCTTGCGACTGACAGAGACGTAGGCAAAGTTTAAAGTTGCTATTTCCATTACATCACGTTAATCAGAAAAACGGTAATTTACATCTGCAGCGGAACAAAATTCCGTTCCGCCCAGCGTGGGGCTCGAACCCACGACCCTGAGATTAAGAGTCTCATGCTCTACCGACTGAGCTAGCCGGGCTGCTTCGGTGAATACTTGCCGGGCAGCACGTCACACAGTACTCGTTTGGGTTGGGTGGTCCCATACAGAATCTCTCAATGCTGCCTAATGTCACGTACTTCACTTTTATTTCATAATCATTTCTGAGGGGTAAAGGAATTGCATGACAACCTGCAGAGCTAGTGGCGTCAAAATTAACACTCATACTTGATGTGACTCAAAAGGCGAACGAGTTACTTTCCGACGTTGTTTTAGATGTGCAAGTGCCAGTGGAAACTCGCGGTGATGGCACTCTGCCGACCATTTCGCTAGTTAACACCGGTCTTATAGTGTGTGTTTCAAGCTCAAGAGCATCTCCAAGCAGAAAATGGTCAACAGCAACATTCAGACGGTTTCGTAGTGCTCAAATGCTACATTAAAACGGTATGTTTCTTTTTCAGAACTGATAAAACACGAGCGTGACAGCATTCGAACCTGTAATCTTCAGATCCGAAGTCCGACGCCTTATCCATTAGGCCACACAGTCACTGACGACCAAGTGCAACTTGTATTTGACTCATCTCGAAACGCTCACACCCCTGATAATTTGTGTTTTCGTTCTACACAGCCGCTGTCCTTGCTCTTTCCCACCCATTCGTTACATTCAACCTCTTACGTGACCGACCAAATATAGACTGGGAAACAAGACCACACACTTTGTGCATACGGAATCGAAGGCAGGGCGTGCCTCGCCGCATTTGCCACGATGGCCATTTGCTACTTCTGCAGAAGCGGCGGCGGCGGCGACGACGACGACGACGACGACGACCGCGACAGGCACTGACATATGTGACAAATACATCTATAAAATGTAATTCAGACTGCCTCGTCCCACCTTATGCTGTACCGCTTTGGCAAAGGCTTTATCTGCGCCATTCGCCTTAATCACATCTGAGAGTAATTCTTAATAAAAGGCATGTCGCTAATTGTTCGTCATCACAGATACTGTTTGCTATACGGCCACGACGCGCAACTGATTTCCAAAATTCGACTTCTTCCTTTGATAATGGAACTCACGACCCATGATTTACTAGTCCAGTGGTCTACCACTGAGCTAAAGGGGCGCGTCCTAGCGGTACTTTTGCGTACTTCGTCCTTACGGTCGTCTGGATCATCAGACTTCAGCTGACAACACTTCATATTACCGACTAATATTTGCAGCTATGGCGACCCATTACTGCTTGGCTACACATCTGACACGTAACCGATGTCCTCTCCAAACAACAACACTTGCATTTCAGAACATGTCTTTCACACATGTCTACAAAATCACCTTCACCTTCAAATACAGTTTCCTTGCGACTGACAGAGACGTAGGCAAAGTTTAAAGTTGCTATTTCCATTACATCACGTTAATCAGAAAAACAGTAATTTACATCTGCAGCGGAACAAAATTCCGTTGCGCCCAGCGTGGGGCTCGAACTCTCGACCCTGAGATTAAGAGTCTCATGCTCTAGCGACTGAGCTAGACGGGCTGCTTCAGTGAATACTTGCCGGGCAGCACGTCACACAGTACTCGTTTATGTTGGGTGGTCCCATACAGAATCTCTCCATGCTGCCTAATGTTTTCCTAACGTCACACTCGTCACGTACTTCACTTTTATTTCATAATCATTTCTGAGAGGTAAAGGAATTGCATGACAACCTGCAGAGCTAGTGGCGTCAAAATTAACACTCATACTTGATGTGACTCAAAAGGCGAACGAGTTACTTTCCGACGTTGTTTTAGATGTGCAAGTGTCAGTGGAAACTCGCGGTGACGGCACTCTGCCGACCATTTCGCTAGTTAACACCGGTCTTGTAGTGTGTATTTCAAGCTCAAGAGCATTTTCAAGCAGAAAATGGTCAACAGCAACATTCAGACGGTTTCGTACTGCTCAAATGCTACATTAAAACGGTATGTTCCTTTTTCAGAACTGATAAAACACGAGCGTGACAGCATTCGAACCTGTAATCTTCAGATCCGAAGTGCGACGCCTTATCCATTAGGCCACACAGCCACTGACGGCCAAGTGCAACTTGTATATGACTCATCTCGAAACGCTCACACCCCTGATAATTTGTGTTTTCGTTCTACACAGCCGCTGCCCTCGCTCTTTCCCACCCATTCGTTACATTCAACCTCTTACGTGACCGACCAAATATAGACTGGGAAACAAGACCACACACTTTGTGCATACGGAATCGAAGGCAGGGCGTGCCTCGCCGCATATGCCACGATGGCCATTTGCTACTTCTGCAGAAGCGGCGGCGGCGACGACGACGACGAAGACGACGACGACGACGACGACGACCGCGAGATGCTCTGACATATGTGAGAAATACATCTATAAAATGTAATTCAGACTGCCTCGTCCCACCTTATGCTGTACCGCTTTCGCAAAGGCTTTATCTGCGCCATTCGCCTTAATCACATCTGAGAGTAATTCTTAATAAAAGGCACGTCGCTAATTGTTCGTCATCTTAGATACTGTTTGCTATACGGCCACGACGCGCAACTGATTTCCAAAATTCGATTTCTTCCTTTGATAATGGAACTCACGACCCATGATTTACTAGTCCAGTGGTCTACCACTGAGCTAAAGGGGCGCGACTTGCGGTACTTTTGCGTACTTTGTCCTTACGGTCGTCTGGATCATCAGACTTCAGCTGACAACACTTCATATTACCGACTAATATTTGCAGCTATGGCGACCCATTACTGCTTGGCTACACATCCGACACGTAACCGATGTCCTCTCCAAACAACAACACTTGCATTTCAGAACATGTCTTTCACACATGTCTACAAAATCACCTTCACCTTCAAATACAGTTTCCTTGCGACTGACAGAGACGTAGGCAAAGTTTAAAGTAGCTATTTCCATTACATCACGTTAATCAGAAAAACAGTAATTTACATCTGCAGCGGAACAAAATTCCGTTCCGCCCAGCGTGGGGCTCGAACCCACGACCCTGAGATTAAGAGTCTCATGCTCTACCGACTGAGCTAGCCGGGCTGCTTCAGTGAATACTTGCCGGGCAGCACGTCACACAGTACTCGTTTGGGTTGGGTGGTCCCATACAGAATCTCTCCATGCTGCCTAATGTTTTCCTAACGTCACACTCGTCACGTACTTCACTTTTATTTCATAATCATTTCTGAGAGGTAAAGGAATTGCATGACAACCTGCAGAGCTAGTGGCGTCAAAATTAACACTCATACTTGATGTGACTCAAAAGGCGAACGAGTTACTTTCCGACGTTGTTTTAGATGTGCAAGTGTCAGTGGAAACTCGCGGTGACGGCACTCTGCCGCCCATTTCGCTAGTTAACACCGGTCTTGTAGTGTGTGTTTCAAGCTCAAGAGCATTTTCAAGCAGAAAATGGTCAACAGCAACATTCAGACGGTTTCGTACTGATCAAATGCTACATTAAAACGGTATGTTTCTTTTTCAGAACTGATAAAACAAGAGCGTGACAGCATTCGATCCTGTAATCTTCAGATCCGAAGTCCGACGCCTTATCCATTAGGCCACACAGTCACTGACGACCAAGTGCAATTTGTATATGACTCATCTCGAAACGCTCACACCCCTGATAATTTGTGTTTTCGTTCTACACAGCCGCTGCCCTTGCTCTCTCCCACCCATTCGTTACATTCAACCTCTTACGTGACCGACCAAATATAGACTGGGAAACAAGACCACACACTTTGTGCATACGGAATCGAAGGCAGGGCGTGCCTCGCCGCATATGCCACGATGGCCATTTGCTACTTCTGCAGAAGCGGCGGCGGCGACGACGACGACGACGACGACGACCGCGAGTGGCTCTGACATATGTGAGAAATACATCTATAAAATGTAATTCAGACTGCCTCGTCCCACCTTATGCTGTACCGCTTTGGCAAAGGCTTTATCTGCGCCATTTGCCTTAATCACATCTGAGAGTAATTCTTAATAAAAGGCATGTCGCTAATTGTTCGTCATCACAGATACTGTTTGCTATACGGCCACGACGCGCAACTGATTTCCAAAATTCGACTTCTTCCTTTGAGGATGGAACTCACGACCCTTGGTTTACTAGTCCAGTGCTCTACCACTGAGCTAAAGGGGCGCGTCCTAGCGGTACTTTTGCGTACTTCGTCCTTACGGTCGTCTGGATCATCAGACTTCAGCTGACAACACTTCATATTACCGACTAATATTTGCAGCTATGGCGACACATTACTGCTTGGCTACACATCTGACACGTAACTGATGTCCTCTCCAAACAACAACACTTGCATTTCAGAACATGTCTTTCACACATGTCTACAAAATCACCTTCACCTTCAAATACAGTTTCCTTGCGACTGACAGAGACGTAGGCAAAGTTTAAAGTTGCTATTTCCATTACATCACGTTAATCAGAAAAACGGTAATTTACATCTGCAGCGGAACAAAATTCCGTTTCGCCCAGCGTGGGGCTCGAACCCACGACCCTGAGATTAAGAGTCTCATGCTCTACCGACTGAGCTAGCCGGGGTGCTTCGGTGAATACTTGCCGGGCAGCACGTCACACAGTACTCGTTTGGGTTGGGTGGTCCCATACAGAATCTCTCCATGCTGCCTAATGTTTTCCTAACGTCACACTCGTCACGTACTTCACTTTTATTTCATAATCATTTCTGAGAGGTAAAGGAATTGCATGACAACCTGCAGAGCTAGTGGCGTCAAAATTAACACTCATACTTGATGTGACTCAAAAGGCGAACGAGTTACTTTCCGACGTTGTTTTAGATGTGCAAGTGCCAGTGGAAACTCGCGGTGACGGCACTCTGCCGACCATTTCGCTAGTTAACACCGGTCTTGTAGTGTGTGTTTCAAGCTCAAGAGCATTTTCAAGCAGAAAATGGTCAACAGCAACATTCAGACGGTTTCGTACTGCTCAAATGCTACATTAAAACGGTATGTTTCTTTTTCAGAACTGATAAAACACGAGCGTGACAGCATTCGAACCTGTAATCTTCAGATCCGAAGTCCGACGCCTTATCCATTAGGCCACACAGTCACTGACGACCAAGTGCAACTTGTATATGACTCATCTCGAAACGCTCACACCCCTGATAATTTGTGTTTTCGTTCTACACAGCCGCTGCCCTTGCTCTTTCCCACCCATTCGTTACATTCAACCTCTTACGTGACCGACCAAATATAGACTGGGAAACAAGACCACACACTTTGTGCATACGGAATCGAAGGCAGGGCGTGCCTCGCCGCATTTGCCACGATGGCCATTTGCTACTTCTGCAGAAGCGGCGGCGGCGACGACGACGACGACGACGACGACGACCGCGAGAGGCTCTGACATATGTGAGAAATACCTCTATAAAATGTAATTCAGACTGCCTCGTCCCACCTTATGCTGTACCGCTTTGGCAAAGGCTTTATCTGGCGTGGGACCTGTCGTCTCGCAGTGCGTTTTGGCGTTAGCGTTGGCGTTGGCCAGCCCGCGCCAGCGCGCCGTAAGGCACAGGGGCTCGCACTGGGGCGTATCGCTTCCAGTCGGACGTGCCCACAGGGGAAGTGATGCGTCACATATAGCCTCTGCTTCTCAAGTGGCTCTTTCCGCCTTCAAGTGGTGCCAGACGTTAAGCTCGGCATTTCTCGGGCTTGCCCGGGGGTGCCTTGCGACAAAAGGAAGAGCTGCGACCCAACCCGATGCGAAAGCGAAGGGTGCGTGGCACAGGGGGAGCTGTGTCAAGGGACGAACATCTGTCCCTTTCTGTTGGCAGGGCCCAGACCAACAGGAGCTCTGCATACCGGCGACTTCGTTTGTCGGCGTGGGATCGCGGCGCGAGTCGGCAAGGGTGCCTCGCCGCGCCCCTGGGTAACCGGGGCGTGTTCTGCCAAACCCAGGAGGTGGTGACGTCGCCTGGGCCAGGTTAACTGGGTCCAGACCGCCGAACGTCTGGGGGACCGGCCCGCCACCTGAGTAGGAGTGGGTCCTTGGCCGTAAGGTGGAAACTCGGGCTAGTAGGCGGCGAAGGGCGAGAGGTGCATCCGCCTCTCCGGAGTGCGGGGTGCAGTTGCCGGGGAGCGTCGCGTGAAATCGCCGATGACGGAGCCATCGATGGGGACCAGTGCGCTGGCGACGGCGCGCTGAACCCGGCAGCTCGGGAGTGCCCTTGACCTTGGGGCGAGGTCGGTGGGCGAGCTGCAAGAAGTCCCCCCCCATGCCAGAGGAGCCGGTCCGGGGCAACAGACGGGCTCCCATCATTCTTTTATCACTCGTATAATCATGGCGACAACCGATACGAGTGACTCGAGTGCGCCTCAACGGGCTTCTTTTGCGCCGCCTGATCCCTCTCCTCAGGATGAGTTGGGACAGGCCGAAAATGAAACAGTGACGCAGAGATTAGCACGAATCACGTTGCTCATGGAGCAAAACATTAAAAACGGAAAGATAAGTCAAGCAGGACTCTCAACAATTAAAAATGAATTGGCTGCATGGGCCATTGCCCACGCAAAGTTGGAAGGAAGGGTGGAAGAATTAGAAAAAGAAAACAATCGATTGAGGAAACAACCAGTTAAAACCTGGGCTGCCGTGGCAGCGCAAGCTCCCACGAAGCCCAAAACGACCAGAGATACCATAGATAAGGTGACTAAGAGGCCAGATACGGCAGTCTTCTTGAGGACCCTGCCGGGCCAAGACACAAGTGTCAAAAGAATCCAGGAGCTATTTACGACTACTGTGGACCCTGTAAAAGAGAAAATAAAGATCAAAATAATCAAACCTAGCAAGAATTCAGTAATAGTGGAAGTCGCATCCGAAGAGGATAAAGAAAAAATATTGAACAACCACAAATTAAATTCAGTAATTAAGTGTGAGCCTCCAAGGAAAAGGAACCCTCTCGTGATTCTGTACGACGTTCCAACAGTAATGACCAATGAAGAGTTATGCGACACAATCAGAAAACAAAACTTTGAGCATCTGAGTGAAGAAGAGTTCAAAGACTGTTTTAAACTCAGATTCAAGACAGGTCCACGGGGTCGAGATGTGGTACATCACGTCGCTGAGGTTACAGCGCGGATGTGGAAAAGCATTACGACAATGGGCAAAATATATGTTGGCTTTCATGCCATCAACACTAGGGACTATGTCGTGGTACCTCGTTGCCACAACTGTGGCGACTTGGACCACATTCTCAGGCTGTGCACCAGGGAGTCGGCCTGCACAAAATGTGGAGAGAACGGTCACAACCGTAAAGACTGCAAGGCAGCGGCAATCTGCATACCATGCAGGAACCGAGGCAAGAAATCATGCGGAGCCACAGGTCGAAACTGCCCAACATACAGGATGCTTGAACAAAGACTGATTTCCAGGACTGATTATGGGTGAGCCCGGCATACTGAACAGGATGCCGAAACATAAGTCCCCGAGCAAAAGGAGGAGGGATGCTATGAGGGCTAACAAGTTTAAGTTGTTCTTAAGGTCGCTTACGAGCACCGAGAAAACTGAAAATAGAGCCACACAGACTGAGATCTATATCATAAATATGGCAATACAGACAGACCCCCCCATAGCTGCAGCTCCCTCCTCCGAAAGCCGGGGAGCAGAGCCGACAGAACACCAGAAACGGCAAGGGCATCCTGTGGCTGTGGCAGTTTCCAGAAAGGAGCAGAAAAATGTCATTCAACCGATACAGGAAAACTTGATAACCAGTAGCTCTAGTACAAGTTCTCCCACACAGGGTACTCCAGTAGTTAGACTACCACCTGTGGACCCTGTAAGAGTGTACCCCAACTTGGAGTACACCATGCAACTAGCAAGACTTGAGCAGCCGGCTACCCTGACCACTGCCCTGAGACATGTGGTTCGTGTAGGACACGAAGAGGGACGAAAGATAGCCTTCTCGGTGATGGAGGCTGTGGACAGAATTCAACTAAAATCAGTGAATCTCCCCACTGACTTTGGAGCCCTGCGAGACTTGTTAAGAAAGGTGTTTGAAAGAAGGGGCGAGAAATTCGACCTAAACGACATCTATGAACAGGCAGTTTTGGCGAATGGACGAATTGCGTTCGACTGGACTAAGACCTGGCCACATGACCGAGTACACACCTACTTTCCATAATGACCAAAATAAACATAGGACAACTAAACACTCATAATAGTCGACTTGTGATGCAGGAACTGCGAAGGGAGGTGGAGGAGAGGAGATTGGATGTGCTCTGTCTGCAGGAGCCGTACTCCCAAGCTGGGAAAGTCGCATTTGCTGCCGCCACATGGCAAGTAATAAGCAGAGGAGAAGACCCAAGGGCGGCAATTATAATTACAAACAAACTCGTGAGAGTAACCACACTCTCTCAGTTTACAACTCCCCATTGCAACGTCGTGGAGCTCCAATCTCCAGCAGGAATCATCACCATCATTAATATGTACTTCCAGTATGGAGATGACATTGAAATACACCTAGACCACCTGATGAGGGTGACCACGGCGTTGCGGGGAAGGAAAATTGTAATAACAGCTGATATTAATGCCAAGTCCCCCCTATGGTTCAGTGGCACAAGAGACGCAAATGGAGAAAAGGTGGAAGAATACATTATGGCGTCGCAACTCGTGGTGGCCAACAGGCCTGGTAATCCTCCTACCTACACGGCAGGAGGAGGGCAGGGTACAAATATTGATGTCACTCTCGTGACACCAAATGTAACAAACATCATACAAAATTGGAAAGTACTAGGAAACGCCACCACTAGCGACCATAACTTAATAACTTTCACAGTAGGGGAGAGAGAGTGCCGCTGGGCCATGGGGTGGGAAATACAATTTAACTACAGGAAAGCTGACTGGGAACGCCTGGCGAGGGAGTGCGACATTCCTCCATTACCGGAAGATGACATACAACAAGACATAAACGTAGACAACAGAGCAGATGAACTAGTAACTGCAGTAACCAGGGCGGTGAGGGCTGCTGTACCGATCAGGAGGAAGGCCATGGCGGCTTCTCCGTCACCGTGGTCGCCTGAACTGGAAGATCTACGCCAATCTGTCAGGAGGCTAAGGAGGCACTACCAGCGCAGTGTCGTCTGGCAGGAGAGACAAAGGTGGCAATTGCAGTACAGGGAGGCAAAACAGAGGTTCCAGAGTGAACTACGCGAAGTCAGAAGGCGAAGCTGGGAACACTATGTGCTCAGCCAGCTAGCACTGGATCCATGGGGACTCCCCTATAAATTAGTCAGGGAGAAAATCCGCTCTCCTATGGAGCTATCTACAGTCAGGCACGGGGACAGGATGACGGAGTCCTGGCAGGAGACTGCTGGGGTCCTCCTCCGGTCTCTGCTGCCTGATGACAATGCGGATGGGGAGACAGAGGGACAACGGCAATTGCGAGAACAAGACCATGAAATATATAATAATGACACGGCGGTCTACCCCTTCTCAGAAGAGGAGGTGGCGACCCACATAAAGCAACTTAAAAGAGGCAAAGCTCCTGGGCCAGACGGCATTGTGGCGGAGGTGGTGCAATTCCTGGCACCCCAGCTGGTTGCCCCGCTTACCCACCTCTATAATGAGTGCCTGAGGCAACAACAGTTCCCAAGAAGGTGGAAAACTGGGAACATCGTCATCATTAAGAAGGGACCGGACAAGGATCCTGCAGAAGTAAAGTCGTACAGGCCGATCTGCCTGTTAGATTTGTTTGGAAAAATCTTGGAAAAACTGCTGGCTGACAGATTGGCAGCACATAGAGTATTGTGCGGGATGAGCAGCAGGCAATTTGGTTTCAGGCCGGGGCGGTCGGCATCTGATGCAATCGCCCTGGCGGCCGAGGTCTGTGGCTCGACCCCGCACAAATACGTGGTGGGCATCATGGTGGACATCAGTGGCGCCTTCGACAACCTGTGGTGGCCCTCGCTCTTCTCCTGCTTGCGGGAGAAGGAGTGTCCAGGGCCGCTATATGGCTGCCTGAGGAGCTACTGTGAGGATCGGGAGGTCTGGCTATCATCCCCTAGCGAAAGGGTAGGGAAAGCTGTCACGAAAGGATGTCCCCAAGGATCGGTCCTAGGGCCGCTCTTTTGGGACATCCACATGGAGCCATTACTTGACAGCCTGCAACGAAGTGAGGATGTGCTAGAGGTGATAGCCTACGCTGATGACCTCCTCCTGATGGTCGGTGGCCGTAGCCGAGAGGACATAGAACCTAAAATAGAGAGAGCGTTAGACAGACTCCTACAGTGGTGCCACACCACGAAAATGACCATATCACCAAGCAAATCGACATACTTACTACTTAAAGGACAACTAATCAGGAACCCTACGGTCAGAATTGACGGCACACCGGTACTGCGAAGACGAGACACACGTTACCTAGGAGTCATCATTGATGAGAAATGGAACTTCGGAAAACACATTGAAACTCTAATCCAAAAAGCTCTGCAAATATTAAACAACCTCATTTCCATAGGACACAAAAGATTTCACCTACCTCCACATCTCATTAAACTTTATCACAATAGTATCCTAACTTCAGTAGTGGGTTACGGCTCCGGGGTCTGGGCGCACAGACTCACGAGGGTTGTGCCCGCCATGGCAGTGAGAAGGGTTCAGAGAAGCATGGTTCTAAGATCTGTGGGCGCTTATAGAACATCTCCAGGAGGGGCCCTATTAGTCATAATGGGGCTCTGCCCACTTGACATCAAGATTAGGGAGCAAGCAGCCTGGTATTGGGCAAAAAAAGGGAACCAGGGGAAAATAGAAGAAATCATGGGTGTGAGGGTAGAGGACAAAAGGGGGATTAGAAGAAGGGGGGAATAACTTTGGCAGGGGTCCTGGGAGACAGAAGAAACCGGTCGCAGAACCTTTCAGTTCTTGCCGAACGTGAGGGAGCGCTTAGAAATGAAGTACTTTCAGCCAACACGGGGACAGATCCATTTTCTCACTGGTCATGGACCCTACCCGACATACTTATGTCGGTTTGGGAAGAGGGCTACGCCCGCGTGTGACTGTGGCGCGCCGGAAGGCACTCCGGATCATGTGATTTACGAGTGCCCTCTCTTCAATGATGTAGCGACTACACTTCGAGACGGACTACCGAACCATGACACGTATCAACTCCTCAGACGTGAAGACACTTTTCAGATGATTAATACTCTGGCCAACGAGGTATCACGGAAAGTGTTAAATGAATATCTGAGGGAGATAAACTAAGAATGCGAAAATGAACACCGATATTGTCTAGATCCCTTTTCCCATACCGCCAGCGCGCGGACTGGCCGACTTCACATCACAGTTGGGATCCGCCACGCGCAGGATTAGGGGGAGGAGGGGTTAATCTCACCGACTTAGAGATGCACCGGATTTGACTTAGGATAAGTTAGTTTCGTAGGACTTAGAATAGGATATTATGTTAGGTTATGGAACTGCAGCGAGTTAACATCTTGGCCAGCCCAGTGCCGGGGGCAAGCTCTTTGGGGTTAGCTCGAAGAGCAAGGCTTGCAAAGTAGGTTTATATATTCTACTGGCACATATGTGACGCTGCAGGTGTAGAAATTAGCAATTAGTGACAGTAATAGTTTCTTAAGTAGTAGGGATAGTTAGTATAGTGCCCATTGTTGTAGTAACCTGTAGCACATCATATTTTGTAGCATGCTGCATGAAACAATAATAAATGTATTAATATTACGACCCACTAATGCTATAAAGGAAGTGGGTTAATATTGTTTAATTATTATTATTGCTGATGAATAAAGGTTTTTTTTTAAAAAAAAAAAAAAAAAAAAGGCTTTATCTGAGCCATTCGCCTTAATCACATCTGAGAGTAATTCTTAATAAAAGGCATGTCGCTAATTGTTCGTCATCACAGATACTGTTTGCTATACGGCCACGACGCGAAACTGATTTCCAAAATTCGACTTCTTCCTTTGAGGATGTAACTCACGACCCTTGGTTTACTAGTCCAGTGCTCTACCACTGAGCTAAAGAAGCGCGGCCTAGCGGTACTTTTGCGTACTTCGTCCTTACGGTCGTCTGGATCATCAGACTTCAGCTGACAACACTTCATATTACCGACTAATATTTGCAGCTATGGCGACCCATTACTGCTTGGCTACACATCTGACACGTAACCGATGTCCTCTCCAAACAACAACACTTGCATTTCAGAACATGTCTTTCACACATGTCTACAAAATCACCTTCACCTTCAAATACAGTTTCCTTGCGACTGACAGAGACGTAGGCAAAGTTTAAAGTTGCTATTTCCATTACATCACGTTAATCAGAAAAACAGTAATTTACATCTGCAGCGGAACGAAATTCCGTTCCGCCCAGCGTGGGGCTCGAACCCACGACCCTGAGATTAAGAGTCTCATGCTCGACCGACTGAGCTAGCCAGGCTGCTTGGGTGAATATTTGCCGAGCAGCACGTCACACAGTACTCGTTTGGGTTGGGTGGTTCCATATAGAATCTCTCCATGCTGCCTAATGTTTTCCTAACGTCACACTCGTCACGTACTACACTTTTATTTCATAATCATTTCTGAGAGGTAAAGGAATGCATGACAACCTGCAGAGCTAGTGGCGTCAAAATTAACACTCATACTTGATGTGACTCAAAAGGCGAACGAGTTACTTTCCGACGTTGTTTTAGATGTGCAAGTGCCAGTGGAAACTCGCGGTGACGGCACTCTGCCGACCATTTCGCTAGTTAACACCGGTCTTGTAGTGTGTGTTTCAAGCTCAAGAGCATCTCCAAGCAGAAAATGGTCCACAGCAACATTCAGACGGTTTCGTACTTCTCAAATGCTACATTAAAACGGTATGTTTCTTTTTCAGAACTGATAAAACACGAGCGTGACTGCATTCGAACCTGTAATCTTCAGATCCGAAGTCCGACGCCTTATCCATTAGGCCACACAGTCACTGACGACCAAGTGCAACTTGTATATGACTCATCTCGAAACGCTCACACCCCTGATAATTTGTGTTTTCGTTCTACACAGCCGCTGCCCTTGCTCTTTCCCACCCATTCGTTACATTCAACCTCTTACGTGACCGACCAAATATAGACTGGGAAACAAGACCACACACTTTGTGCATACGGAATCGAAGGCAGGGCGTGCCTCGCCGCATTTGCCACGATGGCCATTTGCTACTTCTGCAGAAGCGGCGGCGGCGGCGACGACGACGACGACGACGACGACGACGACGACGACGACGACGACGACCGCGAGTGGCTCTGACATATGTGAGAAATACATCTATAAAATGTAATTCAGACTGCCTCGTCCCACCTTATGCTGTACCGCTTTGGCAAAGGCTTTATCTGCGCCATTTGCCTTAATCACATCTGAGAGTAATTCTTAATAAAAGGCATGTCGCTAATTGTTCGTCATCACAGATACTGTTTGCTATACGGCCACGACACGCAACTGATTTCCAAAATTCGACTTCTTCCTTTGAAGATGGTACTCACGACCCTTGGTTTACTAGTCCAGTGCTCTACCACTGAGCTAAAGGGGCGCGTCCTAGCGGTACTTTTGCGTACTTCGTCCTTACGGTCGTCTGGATCATCAGACTTCAGCTGACAACACTTCATATTACCGACTAATATTTGCAGCTATGGCGACCCATTACTGCTTGGCTACACATCTGACACGTAACCGATGTCCTCTCCAAACAACAACACTTGCATTTCAGAACATGTCTTTCACACATGTCTACAAAGTCACCTTCACCTTCAAATACAGTATCCTAGCTACTGACAGAGACGTAGGCAAAGTTTAAAGTTGCTATTTCCATTACATCACGTTAATCAGAAAAACAGTAATTTACACCTGCAGCGGAACAAATTTCCGTTCCGCCCAGGGTGGGGCTCGAACCCACGACCCTGAGATTAAGAGTCTCATGCTCTAACGACTGAGCTAGCCGGGCTGCTTGGATGAATACTTGCCAGGCAGCACGTCACACAGTACTCGTTTGGGTTGGGTATTCCCATACAGAATCTCTCCATGCTGCCTAATGTTTTCCTAACGTCACACTCGTCACGTACTTCACTTTTATTTCATAATCATTTCTGAGAGGTAAAGGAATTGCATGACAACCTGCAGAGCTAGTGGCGTCAAAATTAACACTCATACTTGATGTGACTCAAAAGGCTAACGAGTTACTTTCCGACGTTGTTTTAGATGTGCAAGTGCCAGTGGAAACTCGCGGTGACGGCACTCTGCCTACCATTTCGCTAGTTAACACCGGTCTTGTAGTGTGTGTTTCAAGCTCAAGAGCATCTCCAAGCAGAAAATGGTCAACAGCAACATTCAGACGGTTTCGTACTGCTCAAATGCTACATTAAAACGGTATGTTTCTTTTTCACAACTGATAAAACACGAGCGTGACAGTATTCCAACCTGTAATCTTCAGATCCGAAGTCCGACGCCTTATCCATTAGGCCACACAGTCACTGACGACCAAGTGCAACTTGTATATGACTCATCTCGAAACGCTCACACCCCTGATAATTTGTGTTTTCGTTCTACACAGCCGCTGCCCTTGCTCTTTCCCACCCATTCGTTACATTCAACCTCTTACGTGACCGACCAAATATAGACTGGGAAACAAGACCACACACTTTGTGCATACGGAATCGAAGGCAGGGCGTGCCTCGCCGCATTTGCCACGATGGCCATTTGCTACTTCTGCAGAAGCGGCGGCGGCGACGACGACGACGACGACGACGACGACGACGACGACCGCGAGAGGCTCTGACATATGGGAGAAATACATCTATAAAATGTAATTCAGACTGCCTCGTCCCACCTTATGCTGTACCGCTTTGGCAAGGGCTTTGTCCGCGCCATTCGCCTTAATCACATCTGAGAGTAATTCTTAATAAAAGGCATGTCGCTAATTGTTCGTCATCATAGATACTGTTTGCTATACGGCCACGACGCGCAACTGATTTCCAAAAATTCGACTTCTTCCTTTGAGGATGTAACTCACGACCCTTGGTTTACTAGTCCAGTGCTCTACCACTGAGCTAAAGAAGCGCGGCCTAGCGGTACTTTTGCATACTTCGTCCTTACGGTCGTCTGGATCATCAGACTTCAGCTGACAACACTTCATATTACCGACTAATATTTGCAGCTATGGCAACCCATTACTGCTTGGCTACACATCTGACACATAACCGATGTCCTCTCCAAACAACAACACCTGAATTTCAGAACATGTCTTTCACACATGTCTACAAAATCTCCTTCACCTTCAAATACAGTTTCCTTGCGACTGACAGAGACGTAGGCAAAGTTTAAAGTTGCTATTTCCATTACAACACGTTAATCAGAAAAACAGTAATTACATCTGCAGCGGAACAAAATTCCGTTCCGCCCAGCGTGGGGCTCGAACCCACGACCCTGAGATTAAGAGTCTCATGCTCTACCGACTGAGCTAGCCGGGCTGCTTGGGTGAATACTTGCCGGGCAGCACGTCACACAGTACTCGTTTGGGTTGGGTGGTCCCATACAGAATCTCTCCATGCTGCCTAATGTTTTCCTAACGTCACACTCGTCACGTACTTCACTTTTATTTCATAATCATTTCTGAGAGGTAAAGGAATTGCATGACAACCTGCAGAGCTAGTGGCGTCAAAATTAACACTCATACTTGATGTGACTCAAAAGGCTAACGAGTTACTTTCCGACGTTGTTTTAGATGTGCAAGTGCCAGTGGAAACTCGCGGTGACGGCACTCTGCCTACCATTTCGCTAGTTAACACCGGTCTTGTAGTGTGTGTTTCAAGCTCAAGAGCATCTCCAAGCAGAAAATGGTCAACACCAACATTCAGACGGTTTCGTACTGCTCAAATGCTACATTAAAACGGTATGTTTCTTTTTCACAACTGATAACACACGAGCGTGACAGTATTCGAACCTGTAATCTTCAGATCCGAAGTCCGACGCCTTATCCATTAGGCCACACAGTCACTGACGACCAAGTGCAACTTGTATATGACTCATTTCGTAACGCTCACACCCCTGATAATTTGTGTTTTCGTTCTACACAGCCGCTGCCCTTGCTCTTTCCCACCCATTCGTTACATTGAACCTCTTACGTGACCGACCAAATATAGACTGGGAAACAAGACCACACACTTTGTGCATACGGAATCGAAGGCAGGGCGTGCCTCGCCGCATTTGCCACGATGGCCATTTGCTACTTCTGCAGAAGCGGCGACGACGACGACGACGACGACGACGACCGCGAGAGGCTCTGACATATGTGAGAAATCCATCTATAAAATGTAATTCAGACTGCCTCGTCCCACCTTATGCTGTACCGCTTTGGCAAAGGCTTTATCTGCGCCATTCGCCTTAATCACATCTGAGAGTAATTCTTAATAAAAGGGATGTCGCCAATTGTTCGTCATCACAGATACTGTTTGCTATACGGCCACGACGCGCAACTGATTTCCAAAATTCGACTTCTTCCTTTGAGGATGCAACTCACGACCCTTGGTTTACTAGTCCAGTGTTCTACCACTGAGCTAAAGAGGCGCGGCCTAGCGGTACTTTTGCGTACTTCGTCCTTACGGTCGTCTGGATCATCAGACTTCAGCTGACAACACTTCATATTACCGACTAATATTTGCAGCTATGGCGACCCATTACTGCTTGGCTACACATCTGACACGTAACCAATGTCCTCTCCAAACAACAACACTTGCATTTCAGAACATGTCTTTCACACATGTCTACAAAATCACCTTCACCTTCAAATACAGTTTCCTTGCGACTGACAGAGACGTAGGCAAAGTTTAAAGTTGCTATTTCCATTACATCACGTTAATCAGAAAAACAGTAATTTACATCTGCAGCGGAACAAAATTCCGTTCCGCCCAGCGTGGGGCTCGAACCCACGACCCTGAGATTAAGAGTCTCATGCTCCACCGACTGAGCTAGCCGGGCTGCTTGGGTGAATACTTGCCGGGCAGCACGTCACACAGTACTCGTTTGGGTTGGGTGGTCCCATACAGAAACTCTCCATGCTGCCTAATGTTTTCCTAACGTCACACTCGTCACGTACTTCACTTTTATTTCATAATCATTTCTGAGAGGTAAAGGAATTGCATGACAACCTGCAGAGCTAGTGGCGTCAAAATTAACACTCATACTTGATGTGACTCAAAAGGCGAACGAGTTACTTTCCGACGTTGTTTTAGATGTGCAAGTGCTAGTGGAAACTCGCGGTGACGGCACTCTGCCTACCATTTCGCTAGTTAACACCGGTCTTGTAGTGTGTGTTTCAAGCTCAAGAGCATCTCCAAGCAGAAAATGGTCAACAGCAACATTCAGACGGTTTCGTACTGCTCAAATGCTACATTAAAACGGTATGTTTCTTTTTCACAACTGATAAAACACGAGCGTGACTGTATTCCAACCTGTAATCTTCAGATCCGAAGTCTGACGCCTTATCCATTAGGCCACACAGTCACTGACCACCAAGTGCAACTTGTATATGACTCATCTCGAAACGCTCACACCCCTGATAATTTGTGTTTTCGTTCTACACAGCCGCTGCCCTTGCTCTTTCCCACCCATTCGTTACATTCAACCTCTTACGTGACCGACCAAATATAGACTGGGAAACAAGACCACACACTTTGTGCATACGGAATCGAAGGCAGGGCGTGCCTCGCCGCATTTGCCACGATGGCCATTTGCTACTTCTGCAGAAGCGGCGGCGGCGACGACGACGACGACGACGACGACGACGACGACCGCGAGAGGCTCTGACATATGTGAGAAATCCATCTATAAAATGTAATTCAGACTGCCTCGTCCCACCTTATGCTGTACCGCTTTGGCAAAGGCTTTATCAGCGCCATTCGCCTTAATCACATCTGAGAGTAATTCTTAATAAAAGGGATGTCGCCAATTGTTCGTCATCACAGATACTGTTTGCTATACGGCCACGACGCGCAACTGATTTCCAAAATTCGACTTCTTCCTTTGAGGATGCAACTCACGACCCTTGGTTTACTAGTCCAGTGTTCTACCACTGAGCTAAAGAGGCGCGGCCTAGCGGTACTTTTGCGTACTTCGTCCTTACGGTCGTCTGGATCATCAGACTTCAGCTGACAACACTTCATATTACCGACTAATATTTGCAGCTATGGCGACCCATTACTGCTTGGCTACACATCTGACACGTAACCGATGTCCTCTCCAAACAACAACACTTGCATTTCAGAACATGTCTTTCACACATGTCTACAAAATCACCTTCACCTTCAAATACAGTTTCCTTGCGACTGACAGAGACGTAGGCAAAGTTTAAAGTTGCTATTTCCATTACATCACGTTAATCAGAAAAACGGTAATTTACATCTGGAGCGGAACAAAATTCCGTTCCGCCCAGCGTGGGGCTCGAACCCACGACCCTGAGATTAAGAGTCTCATGCTCTACCGACTGAGCTAGCCGGGCTGCTTGGGTGAATACTTGCCGAGCAGCACGTCACACAGTACTCGTTTGGGTTGGGTGGTCCCATACAGAAACTCTCCATGCTGCCTAATGTTTTCCTAACGTCACACTCGTCACGTACTTCACTTTTATTTCATAATCATTTCTGAGAGGTAAAGGAATTGCATGACAACCTGCAGAGCTAGTGGCGTCAAAATTAACACTCATACTTGATGTGACTCAAAAGGCGAACGAGTTACTTTCCGACGTTGTTTTAGATGTGCAAGTGCTAGTGGAAACTCGCGGTGACGGCACTCTGCCTACCATTTCGCTAGTTAACACCGGTCTAGTAGTGTGTGTTTCAAGCTCAAGAGCATCTCCAAGCAGAAAATGGTCAACAGCAACATTCAGACGGTTTCGTACTGCTCAAATGCTACATTAAAACGGTATGTTTCTTTTTCACAACTGATAAAACACGAGCGTGACAGTATTCCAACCTGTAATCTTCAGATCCGAAGTCCGACGCCTTATCCATTATGCCACACAGTCACTGACGACCAAGTGCAACTTGTATATGACTCATCTCGTAACGCTCACACCCCTGATAATTTGTGTTTTCGTTCTACACAGCCGCTGCCCTTGCTCTTTCCCACCCATTCGTTACATTGAACCTCTTACGTGACCGACCAAATATAGACTGGGAAACAAGACCACACACTTTGTGCATACGGAATCGAAGGCAGGGCGTGCCTCGCCGCATTTGCCACGATGGCCATTTGCTACTTCTGCAGAAGCGGCGACGACGACGACGACGACGACGACGACCGCGAGAGGCTCTGACATATGTGAGAAATACATCTATAAAATGTAATTCAGACTGCCTCGTCCCACCTTATGCTGTACCGCTTTGGCAAAGGCTTTATCTGCGCCATTCGCCTTAATCACATCTGAGAGTAATTCTTTATAAAAGGGATGTCGCCAATTGTTCGTCATCACAGATACTGTTTGCTATACGGCCACGACGCGCAACTGATTTCCAAAATTCGACTTCTTCCTTTGAGGATGCAACTCACGACCCTTGGTTTACTAGTCAAGTGTTCTACCACTGAGCTAAAGAGGCGCGGCCTAGCTTTACTTTTGCGTACTTCGTCCTTACGGTCGTCTGGATCATCAGACTTCAGCTGACAACACTTCATATTACCGACTAATATTTGCAGCTATGGCGACCCATTACTGCTTGGCTACACATCTGACACGTAACCGATGTCCTCTCCAAACAACAACACTTGCATTTCAGAACATGTCTTTCACACATGTCTACAAAATCACCTTCACCTTCAAATACAGTTTCCTTGCGACTGACAGAGACGTAGGCAAAGTTTAAAGTTGCTATTTCCATTACATCACGTTAATCAGAAAAACAGTAATTTACATCTGCAGCGGAACAAAATTCCGTTCCGCCCAGCGTGGGGCTCGAACCCACGACCCTGAGATTAAGAGTCTCATGCTCTACCGACTGAGCTAGCCGGGCTGCTTGGGTGAATACTTGCCGGGCAGCACGTCACACAGTACTCGTTTGGGTTGGGTGGTCCCATACAGAAACTCTCCATGCTGCCTAATGTTTTCCTAACGTCACACTCGTCACGTACTTCACTTTTATTTCATAATCATTTCTGAGAGGTAAAGGAATTGCATGACAACCTGCAGAGCTAGTGGCGTCAAAATTAACACTCATACTTTATGTGACTCAAAAGGCTAACGAGTTACTTTCCGACGTTGTTTTAGATGTGCAAGTGCCAGTGGAAACTCGCGGTGACGGCACTCTGCCTACCATTTCTCTAGTTAACAGCGGTCTTGTAGTGTGTGTTTCAAGCTCAAGAGCTTCTCCAAGCAGAAAATGGTCAACAGCAACATTCAGACGGTTTCGTACTGCTCAAATGCTACATCTAAACGGTATGTTTCTTTTTCACAACTGATAAAACACGAGCGTGACAGTATTCCAACCTGTAATCTTCAGATCCGAAGTGCGACGCCTTATCCATTAGGCCACACAGTCACTGACGACCAAGTGCAACTTGTATATGACTCATCTCGAAACGCTCACACCCCTGATAATTTGTGTTTTCGTTCTACACAGCCGCTGCCCTTGCTCTTTCCCACCCATTCGTTACATTCAACCTCTTACGTGACCGAACAAATATAGACTGGGAAACAAGACCACACACTTTGTGCATACGGAATCGAAGGCAGGGCGTGCCTCGCCGCATTTGCCACGATGGCCATTTGCTACTTCTGCAGAAGCGGCGGCGGCGGCGGCGACGACGACGACGACGACGACGACCGCGAGAGGCTCTGACATATGTGAGAATTACATCTATAAAATGTAATTCAGACTGCCTCGTCCCACCTTATGCTGTACCGCTTTGGCAAAGGCTTTATCTGCGCCATTCGCCTTAATCACATCTGAGAGTAATTCTTAATAAAAGGCATGTCGCTAATTGTTCGTCATCACAGATACTGTTTGCTATACGGCCACGACGCGCAACTGATTTCCAAAAATTCGACTTCTTCCTTTGAGGATGTAACTCACGACCCTTGGTTTACTAGTTCAGTGCTCTACCACTGAGCTAAAGAAGCGCGGCCTAGCGGTACTTTTGCGTACTTCGTCCTTACGGTCGTCTGGATCATCAGACTTCAGCTGACAACACTTCATATTACCGACTAATATTTGCAGCTATGGCGACCCATTACTGCTTGGCTACACATCTGACACATAACCGATGTCCTCTCCAAACAACAACACCTGAATTTCAGAACATGTCTTTCACACATGTCTACAAAATCTCCTTCACCTTCAAATACAGTTTCCTTGCGACTGACAGAGACGTAGGCAAAGTTTAAAGTTGCTATTTCCATTACATCACGTTAATCAGAAAAACAGTAATTTACATCTGCAGCGGAACAAAATTTCGTTCCGCCCAGCGTGGGGCTCGAACCCACGACCCTAAGATTAAGAGTCTCACGCTATACCGACTGAGCTAGCCGGGCTGCTTGGGAGAATACTTGCCGAGCAGCACGTCACACAGTACTCGTTTGGGTTGGGTGGTTCCATATAGAATCTCTCCAAGCTGCCTAATGTTTTCCTAACGTCACACTCGTCACGTACTTCACTTTTATTTCATAATCATTTCTGAGAGGTAAAGGAATTGCATGACAACCTGCAGAGCTAGTGGCGTCAAAATTAACACTCATACTTGATGTGACTCAAAAGGCGAACGAGTTACTTTCCGACGTTGTTTTAGATGTGCAAGTGCGAGTGGAAACTCGCGGTGACGGCACTCTGCCGACCATTTCGCTAGTTAACACCGGTCTTGTAGTGTGTGTTTCAAGCTCAAGAGCATCTCCAAGCAGAAAATGGTCAACAGCAACATTCAGACGGTTTCGTACTTCTCAAATGCTACATTAAAACGGTATGTTTCTTTTTCAGAACTGATAAAACACGAGCGTGACAGCATTCGAACCTGTAATCTTCAGATCCGAAGTCCGACGCCTTATCCATTAGGCCACACAGTCTCTGACGACCAAGGGCAACTTGTATATGACTCATCTCGAAACGCTCACACCCCTGATAATTTGTGTTTTCGTTCTACACAGCCGCTGCCCTTGCTCTTTCCCACCCATTCGTTACACTCAACCTCTTACGTGACCGACCAAATATAGACTGGGAAACAAGACCACACACTTTGTGCATACGGAATCGAAGGCAGGGCGTGCCTCGCCGCATTTACCACGATGGCCATTTGCTACTTCTGCAGAAGCGGCGGCGGCGGCGACGACGACGACGACGACGACGACGACGACGACGACGACGACGACGACGACCGCGAGAGGCTCTGACATATGTGAGAAATACATCTATAAAATGTAATTCAGACTGCCTCGTCCCACCTTATGCTGTACCGCTTTGGCAAAGGCTTTATCTGCGCCATTCGCCTTAATCACATCTGAGAGTAATTCTTAATAAAAGGCATGTCGCTAATTGTTCGTCATCACAGATACTGTTTGCTATACGGCCACGACGCGCAACTGATTTCCAAAAATTCGACTTCTTCCTTTGAGGATGTAACTCACGACCCTTCGTTTACTAGTTCAGTGCTCTACCACTAAGCTAAAGAAGCGCGGCCTAGCGGTACTTTTGCGTACTTCGTCCTTACGGTCGTCTGGATCATCAGACTTCAGCTGACAACACTTCATATTACCGACTAATATTTGCAGCTATGGCGACCCATTACTGCTTGGCTACACATCTGACACATAACCGATGTCCTCTCCAAACAACAACACCTGAATTTCAGAACATGTCTTTCACACATGTCTACAAAATCTCCTTCACCTTCAAATACAGTTTCCTTGCGACTGACAGAGACGTAGGCAAAGTTTAAAGTTGCTATTTCCATTACATCACGTTAATCAGAAAAACAGTAATTTACATCTGCAGCGGAACAAAATTCCGTTCCGCCCAGCGTATGGCTCGAACCCACGACCCTGAGATTAAGAGTCTCACGCTCTACCGACTGAGCTAGCCGGGCTGCTTGGGTGAATACTTGCCGAGCAGCACGTCACACAGTACTCGTTTGGGTTGGGTGGTTCCATATAGAATCTCTCCATGCTGCCTAATGTTTTCCTAACGTCACACTCGTCACGTACTTCACTTTTATTTCATAATCATTTCTGAGAGGTAAAGGAATTGCATGACAACCTGCAGAGCTAGTGGCGTCAAAATTAACACTCATACTTGATGTGACTCAAAAGGCGAACGAAATACTTTCCGACGTTGTTTTAGATGTGCAAGTGCGAGTGGAAACTCGCGGTGACGGCACTCTGCCGACCATTTCGCTAGTTAACACCGGTCTTGTAGTGTGTGTTTCAAGCTCAAGAGCATCTCCAAGCAGAAAATGGTCAACAGCAACATTCAGACGGTTTCGTACTTCTCAAATGCTACATTAAAACGGTATGTTTCTTTTTCAGAACTGATAAAACACGAGCGTGACAGCACTCGAACCTGTAATCTTCAGATCCGAAGTCCGACGCCTTATCCATTAGGCCACACAGTCACAGACGACCAAGTGCAACTTGTATATGACTCATCTCGAAACGCTCACACCCCTGATAATTTGTGTTTTCGTTCTACACAGCCGCTGCCCTTGCTCTTTCCCACCCATTCGTTACATTCAACCTCTTACGTGACCGACCAAATATAGACTGGGAAACAAGACCACACACTTTGTGCATACGGAATCGAAGGCAGGGCGTGCCTCGCCGCATTTGCCACGATGGCCATTTGCTACTTCTGCAGAAGCGGCGGCGGCGACGACGACGACGACGACGACGACGACGACGACGACGACGACGACGACGACGACCGCGAGAGGCTCTGACATATGTGAGAAATACATCTATAAAATGTAATTCAGACTGCCTCGTCCCACCTTATGCTGTACCGCTTTGGCAAAGGCTTTATCTGCGCCATTCGCCTTAATCACATCTGAGAGTAATTCTTAATAAAAGGCATGTCGCTAATTGTTCGTCATCACAGATACTGTTTGCTATACGGCCACGACGCGCAACTGATTTCCAAAAATTCGACTTCTTCCTTTGAGGATGTAACTCACGACCCTTGGTTTACTAGTTCAGTGCTCTACCACTGAGCTAAAGAAGCGCGGCCTAGCGGTACTTTTGCGTACTTCGTCCTTACGGTCGTCTGGATCATCAGACTTCAGCTGACAACACTTCATATTACCGACTAATATTTGCAGCTATGGCGACCCATTACTGCTTGGCTACACATCTGACACATAACCGATGTCCTCTCCAAACAACAACACCTGAATTTCAGAACATGTCTTTCACACATGTCTACAAAATCTCCTTCACCTTCAAATACAGTTTCCTTGCGACTGACAGAGACGTAGGCAAAGTTTAAAGTTGCTATTTCCATTACATCACGTTAATCAGAAAAACAGTAATTTACATCTGCAGCGGAACAAAATTCCGTTCCGCCCAGCGTATGGCTCGAACCCACGACCCTGAGATTAAGAGTCTCACGCTCTACCGACTGAGCTAGCCGGGCTGCTTGGGTGAATACTTGCCGAGCAGCACGTCACACAGTACTCGTTTGGGTTGGGTGGTTCCATATAGAATCTCTCCATGCTGCCTAATGTTTTCCTAACGTCACACTCGTCACGTACTTCACTTTTATTTCATAATCATTTCTGAGAGGTAAAGGAATTGCATGACAACCTGCAGAGCTAGTGGCGTCAAAATTAACACTCATACTTGATGTGACTCAAAAGGCGAACGAGTTACTTTCCGACGTTGTTTTAGATGTGCAAGTGCGAGTGGAAACTCGCGGTGACGGCACTCTGCCGACCATTTCGCTAGTTAACACCGGTCTTGTAGTGTGTGTTTCAAGCTCAAGAGCATCTCCAAGCAGAAAATGGTCAACAGCAACATTCAGACGGTTTCGTACTTCTCAAATGCTACATTAAAACGGTATGTTTCTTTTTCAGAACTGATAAAACACGAGCGTGACAGCATTCGAACCTGTAATCTTCAGATCCGAAGTCCGACGCCTTATTCATTAGGCCACACAGTCACTGGCGACCAAGTGCAACTTGTATATGACTCATCTCGAAACGCTCACACCCCTGATAATTTGTGTTTTCGTTCTACACAGCCGCTGCCCTTGCTCTTTCCCACCCATTCGTTACATTCAACCTCTTACGTGACCGACCAAATATAGACTGGGAAACAAGACCACACACTTTGTGCATACGGAATCGAAGGCAGGGCGTGCCTCGCCGCATTTGCCACGATGGCCATTTGCTACTTCTGCAGAAGCGGCGACGACGACGACGACGACGACGACGACGACGACGACCGCGAGAGGCTCTGACATATGTGAGAAATACATCTATAAAATGTAATTCAGACTGCCTCGTCCCACCTTATGCTGTACCGCTTTGGCAAAGGCTTTATCTGCGCCATTCGCCTTAATCACATCTGAGAGTAATTCTTAATAAAAGGCATGTCGCTAATTGTTCGTCATCACAGATACTGTTTGCTATACGGCCACGACGCGCAACTGATTTCCAAAAATTCGACTTCTTCCTTTGAGGATGTAACTCACGACCCTTGGTTTACTAGTTCAGTGCTCTACCACTGAGCTAAAGAAGCGCGGCCTAGCGGTACTTTTGCGTACTTCGTCCTTACGGTCGTCTGGATCATCAGACTTCAGCTGACAACACTTCATATTACCGACTAATATTTGCAGCTATGGCGACCCATTACTGCTTGGCTACACATCTGACACATAACCGATGTCCTCTCCAAACAACAACACCTGAATTTCAGAACATGTCTTTCACACATGTCTACAAAATCTCCTTCACCTTCAAATACAGTTTCCTTGCGACTGACAGAGACGTAGGCAAAGTTTAAAGTTGCTATTTCCATTACATCACGTTAATCAGAAAAACAGTAATTTACATCTGCAGCGGAACAAAATTCCGTTCCGCCCAGCGTATGGCTCGAACCCACGACCCTGAGATTAAGAGTCTCACGCTCTACCGACTGAGCTAGCCGGGCTGCTTGGGTGAATACTTGCCGAGCAGCACGTCACACAGTACTCGTTTGGGTTGGGTGGTTCCATATAGAATCTCTCCATGCTGCCTAATGTTTTCCTAACGTCACACTCGTCACGTACTTCACTTTTATTTCATAATCATTTCTGAGAGGTAAAGGAATTGCATGACAACCTGCAGAGCTAGTGGCGTCAAAATTAACACTCATACTTGATGTGACTCAAAAGGCGAACGAGTTACTTTCCGACGTTGTTTTAGATGTGCAAGTGCGAGTGGAAACTCGCGGTGACGGCACTCTGCCGACCATTTCGCTAGTTAACACCGGTCTTGTAGTGTGTGTTTCAAGCTCAAGAGCATCTCCAAGCAGAAAATGGTCAACAGCAACATTCAGACGGTTTCGTACTTCTCAAATGCTACATTAAAACGGTATGTTTCTTTTTCAGAACTGATAAAACACGAGCGTGACAGCATTCGAACCTGTAATCTTCAGATCCGAAGTCCGACGCCTTATCCATTAGGCCACACAGTCACTGACGACCAAGTGCAACTTGTATATGACTCATCTCGAAACGCTCACACCCCTGATAATTTGTGTTTTCGTTCTACACAGCCGCTGCCCTTGCTCTTTCCCACCCATTCGTTACATTCAACCTCTTACGTGACCGACCAAATATAGACTGGGAAACAAGACCACACACTTTGTGCATACGGAATCGAAGGCAGGGCGTGCCTCGCCGCATTTGCCACGATGGCCATTTGCTACTTCTGCAGAAGCGGCGGCGGCGACGACGACGACGACGACGACGACGACCGCGAGAGGCTCTGACATATGTGAGAAATACATCTATAAAATGTAATTCAGACTGCCTCGTCCCACCTTATGCTGTACCGCTTTGGCAAAGGCTTTATCTGCGCCATTCGCCTTAATCACATCTGAGAGTAATTCTTAATAAAAGGCATGTCGCTAATTGTTCGTCATCACAGATACTGTTTGCTATACGGCCACGACGCGCAAGTGATTCCCAAAAAATCGACTTCTTCCTTTGAGGATGTAACTCACGACCCTTGGTTTACTAGTTCAGTGCTCTACCACTGAGCTAAAGAAGCGCGGCCTAGCGGTACTTTTGCGTACTTCGTCCTTACGGTCGTCTGGATCATCAGACTTCAGCTGACAACACTTCATATTACCGACTAATATTTGCAGCTATGGCGACCCATTACTGCTTGGCTACACATCTGACACATAACCGATGTCCTCTCCAAACAACAACACCTGAATTTCAGAACATGTCTTTCACACATGTCTGCAAAATCTCCTTCACCTTCAAATACAGTTTCCTTGCGACTGACAGAGACGTAGGCAAAGTTTAAAGTTGCTATTTCCATTACATCACGTTAATCAGAAAAACAGTAATTTACATCTGCAGCGGAACAAAATTTCTTTCCGCCCAGCGTGGGGCTCGAACCCACGACCCTGAGATTAAGAGTCTCACGCTCTACCGACTGAGCTAGCCGGGCTGCTTGGGTGAATACTGGCCGAGCAGCACGTCACACAGTACTCGTTTGGGTTGGGTGGTTCCATATAGAATCCATGCTGCCTAATGTTTTCCTGACGTCACACTCGTCACGTACTTCACTTTTATTTCATAATCATTTCTGAGAGGTAAAGGAATTGCATGACAACCTGCAGAGCTAGTGGCGTCAAAATTAACACTCATACTTGATGTGACTCAAAAGGCGAACGAGTTACTTTCCGATGTTGTTTTAGATGTGCAAGTGCCAGTGGAATCTCGCGGTGACGGCACTCTGCCGACCATTTCGCTAGTTAACACCGGTCTTGTAGTGTGTGTTTCAAGCTCAAGAGCATCTCCAAGCAGAAAATGGTCAACAGCAACATTCAGACGGTTTCGTACTTCTCAAATGCTACATTAAAACGGTATGTTTCTTTTTCAGAACTGATAAAACACGAGCGTGACAGCATTCGAACCTGTAATCTTCAGATCCGAAGTCCGACGCCTTATCCATTAGGCCACACAGTCACTGGCGACCAAGTGCAACTTGTATATGACTCATCTCGAAACGCTCACACCCCTGATAATTTGTGTTTTCGTTCTACACAGCCGCTGCCCTTGCTCTTTCCCACCCATTCGTTACATTCAACCTCTTACGTGACCGACCAAATATAGACTGGGAAACAAGACCTCACACTTTGTGCATACGGAATCGAAGGCAGGGCGTGCCTCGCCGCATTTGCCACGATGGCCATTTGCTACTTCTGCAGAAGCGGCGACGACGACGACGACGACGACGACGACCGCGAGAGGCTCTGACATATGTGAGAAATACATCTATAAAATGTAATTCAGACTGCCTCGTCCCACCTTATGCTGTACCGCTTTGGCAATGGCTTTATCTGCGCCATTCGCCTTAATCACATCTGAGAGTAATTCTTAATAAAAGGGATGTCGCCAATTGTTCGTCATCACAGATACTGTTTGCTATACGGCCACGACGCGCAACTGATTTCCAAAATTCGACTTCTTCCTTTGAGGATGCAACTCACGACCCTTGGTTTACTAGTCCAGTGTTCTACCACTGAGCTAAAGAGGCGCGGCCTAGCGGTACTTTTGCGTACTTCGTCCTTACGGTCGTCTGGATCATCAGACTTCAGCTGACAACACTTCATATTACCGACTAATATTTGCAGGTATGGCGACCCATTACTGCTTGGCTACACATCTGACACGTAACCGATGTCCTCTCCAAACAACAACACTTGCATTTCAGAACATGTCTTTCACACATGTCTACAAAATCACCTTCACCTTCAAATACAGTTTCCTTGCGACTGACAGAGACGTAGGCAAAGTTTAAAGTTGCTATTTCCATTACATCACGTTAATCAGAAAAACAGTAATTTACATCTGCAGCGGAACAAAATTCCGTTCCGCCCAGCGTGGGGCTCGAACCCACGACCCTGAGATTAAGAGTCTCATGCTCTACCGACTGAGCTAGCCGGGCTGCTTGGGTGAATACTTGCCGGGCAGCACGTCACACAGTACTCGTTTGGGTTGGGTGGTCCCATACAGAAACTCTCCATGCTGCCTAATGTTTTCCGAACGTCACACTCGTCACGTACTTCACTTTTATTTCATAATCATTTCTGAGAGGTAAAGGAATTGCATGACAACCTGCAGAGCTAGTGGCGTCAAAATTAACACTCATACTTGATGTGATTCAAAAGGCGAACGAGTTACTTTCCGACGTTGTTTTAGATGTGCAAGTGCTAGTGGAAACTCGCGGTGACGGCACTCTGCCTACCATTTCATTAGTTAACACCGGTCTTGTACTGTGTGTTTCAAGCTCAAGAGCATCTCCAAGCAGAAAATGGTCAACAGCAACATTCAGACGGTTTCGTACTGCTCAAATGCTACATTAAAAAGGTATGTTTCTTTTTCACAACTGATAAAACACGAGCGTGACAGTATTCGAACCTGTAATCTTCAGATCCGAAGTCCGACGCCTTATCCATTAGGCCACACAGTCACTGACGACCAAGTGCAACTTGTATATGACTCATCTCGTAACGCTCATACCCCTGATAATTTGTGTTTTCGTTCTACACAGCCGCTGCCCTTGCTCTTTCCCACCCATTCGTTACATTGAACCTCTTACGTGACCGACCAAATATAGACTGGGAAACAAGACCACACACTTTGTGCATACGGAATCGAAGGCAGGGCGTGCCTCGCCGCATTTGCCACGATGGCCATTTGCTACTTCTGCAGAAGCGGCGACGACGACGACGACGACGACGACGACGACGACGACCGCGAGAGGCTCTGACATATGTGAGAAATACATCTATAAAATGTAATTCAGACTGCCTCGTCCCACCTTATGCTGTACCGCTTTGGCAAAGGCTTTATCTGCGCCATTCGCCTTAATCACATCTGAGAGTAATTCTTAATAAAAGGCATGTCGCTAATTGTTCGTCATCACAGATACTGTTTGCTATACGGCCACGACGCGCAACTGATTTCCAAAAATTCGACTTCTTCCTTTGAGGATGTAACTCACGACCCTTGGTTTACTAGTTCAGTGCTCTACCACTGAGCTAAAGAAGCGCGGCCTAGCGGTACTTTTGCGTACTTCGTCCTTACGGTCGTCTGGATCATCAGACTTCAGCTGACAACACTTCATATTACCGACTAATATTTGCAGCTATGGCGACCCATTACTGCTTGGCTACACATCTGACACATAACCGATGTCCTCTCCAAACAACAACACCTGAATTTCAGAACATGTCTTTCACACATGTCTACAAAATCTCCTTCACCTTCAAATACAGTTTCCTTGCGACTGACAGAGACGTAGGCAAAGTTTAAAGTTGCTATTTCCATTACATCACGTTAATCAGAAAAACAGTAATTTACATCTGCAGCGGAACAAAATTCCGTTCCGCCCAGCGTATGGCTCGAACCCACGACCCTGAGATTAAGAGTCTCACGCTCTACCGACTGAGCTAGCCGGGCTGCTTGGGTGAATACTTGCCGAGCAGCACGTCACACAGTACTCGTTTGGGTTGGGTGGTTCCATATAGAATCTCTCCATGCTGCCTAATGTTTTCCTAACGTCACACTCGTCACGTACTTCACTTTTATTTCATAATCATTTCTGAGAGGTAAAGGAATTGCATGACAACCTGCAGAGCTAGTGGCGTCAAAATTAACACTCATACTTGATGTGACTCAAAAGGCGAACGAGTTACTTTCCGACGTTGTTTTAGATGTGCAAGTGCGAGTGGAAACTCGCGGTGACGGCACTCTGCCGACCATTTCGCTAGTTAACACCGGTCTTGTAGTGTGTGTTTCAAGCTCAAGAGCATCTCCAAGCAGAAAATGGTCAACAGCAACATTCAGACGGTTTCGTACTTCTCAAATGCTACATTAAAACGGTATGTTTCTTTTTCAGAACTGATAAAACACGAGCGTGACAGCATTCGAACCTGTAATCTTCAGATCCGAAGTCCGACGCCTTATCCATTAGGCCACACAGTCACTGACGACCAAGTGCAACTTGTATATGACTCATCTCGAAACGCTCACACCCCTGATAATTTGTGTTTTCGTTCTACACAGCCGCTGCCCTTGCTCTTTCCCACCCATTCGTTACATTCAACCTCTTACGTGACCGACCAAATATAGACTGGGAAACAAGACCACACACTTTGTGCATACGGAATCGAAGGCAGGGCGTGCCTCGCCGCATTTGCCACGATGGCCATTTGCTACTTCTGCAGAAGCGGCGGCGGCGACGACGACGACGACGACGACGACGACCGCGAGAGGCTCTGACATATGTGAGAAATACATCTATAAAATGTAATTCAGACTGCCTCGTCCCACCTTATGCTGTACCGCTTTGGCAAAGGCTTTATCTGCGCCATTCGCCTTAATCACATCTGAGAGTAATTCTTAATAAAAGGCATGTCGCTAATTGTTCGTCATCACAGATACTGTTTGCTATACGGCCACGACGCGCAAGTGATTCCCAAAAAATCGACTTCTTCCTTTGAGGATGTAACTCACGACCCTTGGTTTACTAGTTCAGTGCTCTACCACTGAGCTAAAGAAGCGCGGCCTAGCGGTACTTTTGCGTACTTCGTCCTTACGGTCGTCTGGATCATCAGACTTCAGCTGACAACACTTCATATTACCGACTAATATTTGCAGCTATGGCGACCCATTACTGCTTGGCTACACATCTGACACATAACCGATGTCCTCTCCAAACAACAACACCTGAATTTCAGAACATGTCTTTCACACATGTCTGCAAAATCTCCTTCACCTTCAAATACAGTTTCCTTGCGACTGACAGAGACGTAGGCAAAGTTTAAAGTTGCTATTTCCATTACATCACGTTAATCAGAAAAACAGTAATTTACATCTGCAGCGGAACAAAATTTCTTTCCGCCCAGCGTGGGGCTCGAACCCACGACCCTGAGATTAAGAGTCTCACGCTCTACCGACTGAGCTAGCCGGGCTGCTTGGGTGAATACTGGCTGAGCAGCACGTCACACAGTACTCGTTTGGGTTGGGTGGTTCCATATAGAATCCATGCTGCCTAATGTTTTCCTGACGTCACACTCGTCACGTACTTCACTTTTATTTCATAATCATTTCTGAGAGGTAAAGGAATTGCATGACAACCTGCAGAGCTAGTGGCGTCAAAATTAACACTCATACTTGATGTGACTCAAAAGGCGAACGAGTTACTTTCCGACGTTGTTTTAGATGTGCAAGTGCGAGTGGAAACTCGCGGTGACGGCACTCTGCCGACCATTTCGCTAGTTAACACCGGTCTTGTAGTGTGTGTTTCAAGCTCAAGAGCATCTCCAAGCAGAAAATGGTCAACAGCAACATTCAGACGGTTTCGTACTTCTCAAATGCTACATTAAAACGGTATGTTTCTTTTTCAGAACTGATAAAACACGAGCGTGACAGCATTCGAACCTGTAATCTTCAGATCCGAAGTCCGACGCCTTATCCATTAGGCCACACAGTCACTGGCGACCAAGTGCAACTTGTATATGACTCATCTCGAAACGCTCACACCCCTGATAATTTGTGTTTTCGTTCTACACAGCCGCTGCCCTTGCTCTTTCCCACCCATTCGTTACATTCAACCTCTTACGTGACCGACCAAATATAGACTGGGAAACAAGACCTCACACTTTGTGCATACGGAATCGAAGGCAGGGCGTGCCTCGCCGCATTTGCCACGATGGCCATTTGCTACTTCTGCAGAAGCGGCGACGACGACGACGACGACGACGACGACCGCGAGAGGCTCTGACATATGTGAGAAATACATCTATAAAATGTAATTCAGACTGCCTCGTCCCACCTTATGCTGTACCGCTTTGGCAATGGCTTTATCTGCGCCATTCGCCTTAATCACATCTGAGAGTAATTCTTAATAAAAGGGATGTCGCCAATTGTTCGTCATCACAGATACTGTTTGCTATACGGCCACGACGCGCAACTGATTTCCAAAATTCGACTTCTTCCTTTGAGGATGCAACTCACGACCCTTGGTTTACTAGTCCAGTGTTCTACCACTGAGCTAAAGAGGCGCGGCCTAGCGGTACTTTTGCGTACTTCGTCCTTACGGTCGTCTGGATCATCAGACTTCAGCTGACAACACTTCATATTACCGACTAATATTTGCAGGTATGGCGACCCATTACTGCTTGGCTACACATCTGACACGTAACCGATGTCCTCTCCAAACAACAACACTTGCATTTCAGAACATGTCTTTCACACATGTCTACAAAATCACCTTCACCTTCAAATACAGTTTCCTTGCGACTGACAGAGACGTAGGCAAAGTTTAAAGTTGCTATTTCCATTACATCACGTTAATCAGAAAAACAGTAATTTACATCTGCAGCGGAACAAAATTCCGTTCCGCCCAGCGTGGGGCTCGAACCCACGACCCTGAGATTAAGAGTCTCATGCTCTACCGACTGAGCTAGCCGGGCTGCTTGGGTGAATACTTGCCGGGCAGCACGTCACACAGTACTCGTTTGGGTTGGGTGGTCCCATACAGAAACTCTCCATGCTGCCTAATGTTTTCCGAACGTCACACTCGTCACGTACTTCACTTTTATTTCATAATCATTTCTGAGAGGTAAAGGAATTGCATGACAACCTGCAGAGCTAGTGGCGTCAAAATTAACACTCATACTTGATGTGATTCAAAAGGCGAACGAGTTACTTTCCGACGTTGTTTTAGATGTGCAAGTGCTAGTGGAAACTCGCGGTGACGGCACTCTGCCTACCATTTCATTAGTTAACACCGGTCTTGTACTGTGTGTTTCAAGCTCAAGAGCATCTCCAAGCAGAAAATGGTCAACAGCAACATTCAGACGGTTTCGTACTGCTCAAATGCTACATTAAAAAGGTATGTTTCTTTTTCACAACTGATAAAACACGAGCGTGACAGTATTCGAACCTGTAATCTTCAGATCCGAAGTCCGACGCCTTATCCATTAGGCCACACAGTCACTGACGACCAAGTGCAACTTGTATATGACTCATCTCGTAACGCTCATACCCCTGATAATTTGTGTTTTCGTTCTACACAGCCGCTGCCCTTGCTCTTTCCCACCCATTCGTTACATTGAACCTCTTACGTGACCGACCAAATATAGACTGGGAAACAAGACCACACACTTTGTGCATACGGAATCGAAGGCAGGGCGTGCCTCGCCGCATTTGCCACGATGGCCATTTGCTACTTCTGCAGAAGCGGCGGCGGCGACGACGACGACGACGACGACGACGACGACCGCGAGAGGCTCAGACATATGTGAGAAATACATCTATAGAATGTAATTCAGACTGCCTCGTCCCACCTTATGCTGTACCGCTTTGGCAAAGGCTTTATCTGCGCCATTCGCCTTAATCACATCTGAGAGTAATTCTTAATAAAAGGCATGTCGCTAATTGTTCGTCATCACAGATACTGTTTGCTATACGGCCACGACGCGCAACTGATTTCCAAAAATTCGACTTCTTCCTTTGAGGATGTAACTCACGACCCTTGGTTTACTAGTTCAGTGCTCTACCACTGAGCTAAAGAAGCGCGGCCTAGCGGTACTTTTGCGTACTTCGTCCTTACGGTCGTCTGGATCATCAGACTTCAGCTGACAACACTATATATTACCGACTAATATTTGCAGCTATGGCGACCCATTACTGCTTGGCTACACATCTGACACATAACCGATGTCCTCTCCAAACAACAACACCTGAATTTCAGAACATGTCTTTCACACATGTCTACAAAATCTCCTTCACCTTCAAATACAGTTTCCTTGCGACTGACAGAGACGTAGGCAAAGTTTAAAGTTGCTATTTCCATTACATCACGTTAATCAGAAAAACAGTAATTTACATCTGCAGCGGAACAAAATTTCTTTGCGCCCAGCGTGGGGCTCGAACCCACGACCCTGAGATTAAGAGTCTCACGCTCTACCGACTGAGCTAGCCGGGCTGCTTGGGTGAATACTTGCCGAGCAGCACGTCACACAGTACTCGTTTGGGTTGGGTGGTTCCATATAGAATCTCTCCAAGCTGCCTAATGTTTTCCTAACGTCACACTCGTCACGTACTTCACTTTTATTTCATAATCATTTCTGAGAGGTAAAGGAATTGCATGACAACCTGCAGAGCTAGTGGCGTCAAAATTAACACTCATACTTGATGTGACTCAAAAGGCGAACGAGTTACTTTCCGACGTTGTTTTAGATGTGCAAGTGCGAGTGGAAACTCGCGGTGACGGCACTCTGCCGATCATTTCGCTAGTTAACACCGGTCTTGTAGTGTGTGTTTCAAGCTCAAGAGCATCTCCAAGCAGAAAATGGTCAACAGCAACATTCAGACGGTTTCGTACTTCTCAAATGCTACATTAAAACGGTATGTTTCTTTTTCAGAACTGATAAAACACGAGCGTGACAGCATTCGAACCTGTAATCTTCAGATCCGAAGTCCGACGCCTTATCCATTAGGCCACACAGTCTCAGACGACCAAGGGCAACTTGTATATGACTCATCTCGAAACGCTCATACCCCTGATAATTTGTGTTTTCGTTCTACACAGCCGCTGCCCTTGCTCTTTCCCACCCATTCGTTACATTCAACCTCTTACGTGACCGACCAAATATAGACTGGGAAACAAGACCACACACTTTGTGCATACGGAATCGAAGGCAGGGCGTGCCTCGCCGCATTTACCACGATGGCCATTTGCTACTTCTGCAGAAGCGGCGGCGGCGACGACGACGACGACGACGACGACGACGACCGCGAGAGGCTCTGACATATGTGAGAAATACATCTATAAAATGTAATTCAGACTGCCTCGTCCCACCTTATGCTGTACCGCTTTGGCAAAGGCTTTATCTGCGCCATTCGCCTTAATCACATCTGAGAGTAATTCTTAATAAAAGGCATGTCGCTAATTGTTCGTCATCACAGATACTGTTTGCTATACAGCCACGACGCGCAACTGATTTCCAAAAATTCGACTTCTTCCTTTGAGGATGTAACTCACGACCCTTGGTTTACTAGTTCAGTGCTCTACCACTGAGCTAAAGAAGCGCGGCCTAGCGGTACTTTTGCGTACTTCGTCCTTACGGTCGTCTGGATCATCAGACTTCAGCTGACAACACTTCATATTACCGACTAATATTTGCAGCTATGGCGACCCATTACTGCTTGGCTACACATCTGACACATAACCGATGTCCTCTCCAAACAACACCACCTGAATTTCAGAACATGTCTTTCACACATGTCTACAAAATCTCCTTCACCTTCAAATACAGTTTCCTTGCGACTGACAGAGACGTAGGCAAAGTTTAAAGTTGCTATTTCCATTACATCACGTTAATCAGAAAAACAGTAATTTACATCTGCAGCGGAACAAAATTCCGTTCCGCCCAGCGTGGGGCTCGAACCCACGACCCTGAGATTAAGAGTCTCACGCTCTACCGACTGAGCTAGCCGGGCTGCTTGGGTGAATACTTGCCGAGCAGCACGTCACACAGTACTCGTTTGGGTTGGGTGGTTCCATATAGAATCTCTCCATGCTGCCTAATGTTTTCCTAACGTCACACTCGTCACGTACTTCACTTTTATTTCATAATCATTTCTGAGAGGTAAAGGAATTGCATGACAACCTGCAGAGCTAGTGGCGTCAAAATTAACACTCATACTTGATGTGACTCAAAAGGCGAACGAGTTACTTTCCGACGTTGTTTTAGATGTGCAAGTGCGAGTGGAAACTCGCGGTGACGGGACTCTGCCGACCATTTCGCTAGTTAACACCGGTCTTGTAGTGTGTGTTTCAAGCTCAAGGGCATCTCCAAGCAGAAAATGGTCAACAGCAACATTCAGACGGTTTCGTACTTCTCAAATGCTACATTAAAACGGTATGTTTCTTTTTCAGAACTGATAAAACACGAGCGTGACAGCATTCGAACCTGTAATCTTCAGATCCGAAGTCCGACGCCTTATCCATTAGGCCACACAGTCACTGACGACCAAGTGCAACTTGTATATGACTCATCTCGAAACGCTCACACCCCTGATAATTTGTGTTTTCGTTCTACACAGCCGCTGCCCTTGCTCTTTCCCACCCATTCGTTACATTCAACCTCTTACGTGACCGACCAAATATAGACTGGGAAACAAGACCACACACTTTGTGCATACGGAATCGAAGGCAGGGCGTGCCTCGCCGCATTTGCCACGATGGCCATTTGCTACTTCTGCAGAAGCGGCGGCGGCGACGACGACGACGACGACGACGACGACGACGACCGCGAGAGGCTCTGACATATGTGAGAAATACATCTATAAAATGTAATTCAGACTGCCTCGTCCCACCTTATGCTGTACCGCTTTGGCAAAGGCTTTATCTGCGCCATTCGCCTTAATCACATCTGAGAGTAATTCTTAATAAAAGGCATGTCGCTAATTGTTCGTCATCACAGATACTGTTTGCTATACGGCCACGACGCGCAACTGATTTCCAAAAAATCGACTTCTTCCTTTGAGGATGTAACTCACGACCCTTGGTTTACTAGTTCAGTGCTCTACCACTGAGCTAAAGAAGCGCGGCCTAGCGGTACTTTTGCGTACTTCGTCCTTACGGTCGTCTGGATCATCAGACTTCAGCTGACAACACTTCATATTACCGACTAATATTTGCAGCTATGGCGACCCATTACTGCTTGGCTACACATCTGACACGTAACCGATGTCCTCTCCAAACAACAACACTTGCATTTCACAACATGTCTTTCACACATGTCTACAAAGTCACCTTCACCTTCAATACAGTATCCTTGCTACTGACAGAGACGTAGGCAAAGTTTAAAGTTGCTATTTCCATTACATCACGTTAATCAGAAAAACAGTAATTTACATCTGCAGCGGAACCAATTTCCGTTCCGCCCAGCGTGGGGCTCGAACCCACGACCCTGAGATTAAGAGTCTCATGCTCTACCGACTGAGCTAGCCGGGCTGCTTGGATGAATACTTGCCGGGCAGCACGTCACACAGTACTCGTTTGGGTTGGGTGGTCCCATACAGAATCTCTCCATGCTGCCTAATGTTTTCCTAACGTCACACTCGTCACGTACTTCACTTTTATTTCATAATCATTTCTGAGAGGTAAAGGAATTGCATGACAACCTGCAGAGCTAGTGGCGTCAAAATTAACACTCATACTTGATGTGACTCAAAAGGCTAACGAGTTACTTTCCGACGTTGTTTTAGATCTGCAAGTGCCAGTGGAAACTCGCGGTGACGGCAATCTGCCTACCATTTCGCTAGTTAACACCGGTCTTGTAGTGTGTGTTTCAAGCTCAAGAGCATCTCCAAGCAGAAAATGGTCAACAGCAACATTCAGACGGTTTCGTACTGCTCAAATGCTACATTAAAACGGTATGTTTCTTTTTCACAACTGATAAAACACGAGCGTGACAGTATTCGAACCTGTAATCTTCAGATCCGAAGTCCGACGCCTTATCCATTAGGCCACACAGTCACTGACGACCAAGTGCAACTTGTATATGACTCATCTCGAAACGCTCACACCCCTGATAATTTGTGTTTTCGTTCTACTCAGCCGCTGCCCTTGCTCTTTCCCACCCATTCGTTACATTCAACCTCTTACGTGACCGACCAAATATAGACTGGGAAACAAGACCACACACTTTGTGCATACGGAATCGAAGGCAGGGCGTGCCTCGCCGCATATGCCACGATGGCCATTTGCTACTTCTGCAGAAGCGGCGGCGGCGACGACGACGACGACGACGACGACGACGACGACGACGACGACGACCGCGAGAGGCTCTGACATATGTGAGAAATACATCTATAAAATGTAATTCAGACTGCCTCGTCCCACCTTATGCTGTACCGCTTTGGCAAAGGCTTTATCTGCGCCATTCGCCTTAATCACATCTGAGAGTGATTCTTAATAAATGGCATGTCGCTAATTGTTCGTCATCACAGATACTGTTAGCTATACGGCCACGACGCGCAACTGATTTCCAAAATTCGACTTCTTCCTTTGAGGATGGAACTCACGACCCTTGGTTTACTAGTCCAGTGCTCTACCACTGAGCTAAAGGGGCGCGTCCTAGCGGTACGTTTGCGTACTTCGTCCTTACAGTCGTCTGGATCATCAGACTTCAGCTGACAACACTTCATATTACCGACTAATATTTGCAGCTATGGCGACCCATTACTGCTTGGCTACACATCTGACTCGTAACCGATGTCCTCTCCAAACAACAACACTTGCATTTCAGAACATGTCTTTCACACATGTCTACAAAGTCACCTTCACCTTCAAATACAGTATCCTTGCTACTGACAGAGACGTAGGCAAAGTTTAAAGTTGCTATTTCCATTACATCACGTTAATCAGAAAAACAGTAATTTACATCTGCAGCGGAACCAATTTCCGTTCCGCCCAGCGTGGGGCTCGAACCCACGACCCTGAGATTAAGAGTCTCATGCTCTACCGACTGAGCTAGCCGGGCTGCTTGGATGAATACTTGCCGGGCAGCACGTCACACAGTACTCGTTTGGGTTGGGTGGTCCCATACAGAATCTCTCCATGCTGCCTAATGTTTTCCTAACGTCACACTCGTCACGTACTTCACTTTTATTTCATAATCATTTCTGAGAGGTAAAGGAATTGCATGACAACCTGCAGAGCTAGTGGCGTCAAAATTAACACTCATACTTGATGTGACTCAAAAGGCTAACGAGTTACTTTCCGACGTTGTTTTTGATGTGCAAGTGCCAGTGGAAACTCGCGGTGACGGCACTCTGCCTACCATTTCGCTAGTTAACACCGGTCTTGTAGTGTGTGTTTCAAGCTCAAGAGCATCTCCAAGCAGAAAATGGTCAACAGCAACATTCAGACGGTTTCGTACTGCTCAAATGCTACATTAAAACGGTATGTTTCTTTTTCACAACTGATAAAACACGAGCGTGACAGTATTCGAACCTGTAATCTTCAGATCCGAAGTCCGACGCCTTATCCATTAGGCCACACAGTCACTGGCGACCAAGTGCAACTTGTATATGACTCATCTCGAAACGCTCACACCCCTGATAATTTGTGTTTTCGTTCTACACAGCCGCTGCCCTTGCTCTTTCCCACCCATTCGTTACATTCAACCTCTTACGTGACCGACCAAATATAGACTGGGAAACAAGACCACACACTTTGTGCATACGGAATCGAAGGCAGGGCGTGCCTCGCCGCATATGCCACGATGGCCATTTGCTACTTCTGCAGAAGCGGCGGCGGCGACGACGACGACGACGACGACGACGACGAAGACGACGACGACCGCGAGAGGCTCTGACATATGTGAGAAATACATCTATAAAATGTAATTCAGACTGCCTCGTCCCACCTTATGCTGTACCGCTTTGGCAAAGGCTTTATCTGCGCCATTCGCCTTAATCACATCAGAGTGATTCTTAATAAATGGCATGTCGCTAATTGTTCGTCATCACAGATACTGTTAGCTATACGGCCACGACGCGCAACTGATTTCCAAAATTCGACTTCTTCCTTTGAGGATGGAACTCACGACCCTTGGTTTACTGGTCCAGTGCTCTACCACTGAGCTAAAGGGGCGCGTCTTAGCGGTACGTTTGCGTACTTCGTCCTTACAGTCGTCTGGATCATCAGACTTCAGCTGACAACACTTCATATTACCGACTAATATTTGCAGCTATGGCGACCCATTACTGCTTGGCTACACATCTGACACGTAACCGATGTCCTCTCCAAACAACAACACTTGCATTTCAGAACATGTCTTTCACACATGTCTACAAAGTCACCTTCACCTTCAAATACAGTATCCTTGCTACTGACAGAGACGTAGGCAAAGTTTAAAGTTGCTATTTCCATTACATCACGTTAATCAGAAAAACAGTAATTTACATCTGCAGCGGAACCAATTTCCGTTCCGCCCAGCTTGGGGCTCGAACCCACAACCCTGAGATTAAGAGTCTCATGCTCTACCGACTGAGCTAGCCGGGCTGCTTGGATGAATACTTGCCGGGCAGCACGTCACACAGTACTCGTTTGGGTTGGGTGGTCCCATACAGAATCTCTCCATGCTGCCTAATGTTTTCCTAACGTCACACTCGTCACGTACTTCACTTTTATTTCATAATCATTTCTGAGAGGTAAAGGAATTGCATGACAACCTGCAGAGCTAGTGGCGTCAAAATTAACACTCATACTTGATGTGACTCAAAAGGCTAACGAGTTACTTTCCGACGTTGTTTTTGATGTGCAATTGCCAGTGGAAACTCGCGGTGACGGCACTCTGCCTACCATTTCGCTAGTTAACACCGGTCTTGTAGTGTGTGTTTCAAGCTCAAGAGCTTCTCCAAGCAGAAAATGGTCAACAGCAACATTCAGACGGTTTCGTACTGCTCAAATGCTACATTAAAACGGTATGTTTCTTTTTCACAACTGATAAAACACGAGCGTGACAGTATTCGAACCTGTAATCTTCAGATCCGAAGTCCGACGCCTTATCCATTAGGCCACACAGTCACTGGCGACCAAGTGCAACTTGTATATGACTTATCTCGAAACGCTCACACCCCTGATAATTTGTGTTTTCGTTCTACACAGCCGCTGCCCTTGCTCTTTCCCACCCATTCGTTACATTCAACCTCTTACGTGACCGACCAAATATAGACTGGGAAACAAGACCACACACTTTGTGCATACGGAATCGAAGGCAGGGCGTGCCTCGCCGCATATGCCACGATGGCCATTTGCTACTTCTGCAGAAGCGGCGGCGGCGACGACGACGACGACGACGACGACGACGACGACGACCGCGAGAGGCTCTGACATATGTGAGAAATACATCTATAAAATGTAATTCAGACTGCCTCGTCCCACCTTATGCTGTACCGCTTTGGCAAAGGCTTTATCTGCGCCATTTGCCTTAATCACATCTGAGAGTAATTCTTAATAAAAGGCATGTCGCTAATTGTTCGTCATCACAGATACTGTTTGCTATACGGCCACGACGCGCAACTTATTTCCAAAATTCGACTTCTTCCTTTGAGGATGGTACTCACGACCCTTGGTTTACTAGTCCAGTGCTCTACCACTGAGCTAAAGGGGCGCGTCCTAGCGGTACTTTTGCGTACTTCGTCCTTACAGTCGTCTGGATCATCAGACTTCAGCTGACAACACTTCATATTACCGACTAATATTTGCAGCTATGGCGACCCATTACTGCTTGGCTACACATCTGACACGTAACCGATGTCCTCTCCAAACAACAACACTTGCATTTCAGAACATGTCTTTCACACATGTCTACAAAGTCACCTTCACCTTCAAATACAGTATCCTTGCTACTGACAGAGACGTAGGCAAAGTTTAAAGTTGCTATTTCCATTACATCACGTTAATCAGAAAAACAGTAATTTACATCTGCAGCGGAACCAATTTCCGTTCCGCCCAGCTTGGGGCTCGAACCCACGACCCTGAGATTAAGAGTCTCATGCTCTACCGACTGAGCTAGCCGGGCTGCTTGGATGAATACTTGCCGGGCAGCACGTCACACAGTACTCGTTTGGGTTGGGTGGTCCCATACAGAATCTCTCCATGCTGCCTAATGTTTTCCTAACGTCACACTCGTCACGTACTTCACTTTTATTTCATAATCATTTCTGAGAGGTAAAGGAATTGCATGACAACCTGCAGAGCTAGTGGCGTCAAAATTAACACTCATACTTGATGTGACTCAAAAGGCTAACGAGTTACTTTCCGACGTTGTTTTTGATGTGCAATTGCCAGTGGAAACTCGCGGTGACGGCACTCTGCCTACCATTTCGCTAGTTAACACCGGTCTTGTAGTGTGTGTTTCAAGCTCAAGAGCTTCTCCAAGCAGAAAATGGTCAACAGCAACATTCAGACGGTTTCGTACTGCTCAAATGCTACATTAAAACGGTATGTTTCTTTTTCACAACTGATAAAACACGAGCGTGACAGTATTCGAACCTGTAATCTTCAGATCCGAAGTCCGACGCCTTATCCATTAGGCCACACAGTCACTGGCGACCAAGTGCAACTTGTATATGACTTATCTCGAAACGCTCACACCCCTGATAATTTGTGTTTTCGTTCTACACAGCCGCTGCCCTTGCTCTTTCCCACCCATTCGTTACATTCAACCTCTTACGTGACCGACCAAATATAGACTGGGAAACAAGACCACACACTTTGTGCATACGGAATCGAAGGCAGGGCGTGCCTCGCCGCATATGCCACGATGGCCATTTGCTACTTCTGCAGAAGCGGCGGCGGCGGCGACGACGACGACGACGACGACGACGACGACGACGACGACGACGACGACGACGACGACCGCGAGAGGCTCTGACATATGTGAGAAATACATCTATAAAATGTAATTCAGACTGCCTCGTCCCACCTTATGCTGTACCGCTTTGGCAAAGGCTTTATCTGCGCCATTTGCCTTAATCACATCTGAGAGTAATTCTTAATAAAAGGCATGTCGCTAATTGTTCGTCATCACAGATACTGTTTGCTATACGGCCACGACGCGCAACTTATTTCCAAAATTCGACTTCTTCCTTTGAGGATGGTACTCACGACCCTTGGTTTACTAGTCCAGTGCTCTACCACTGAGCTAAAGGGGCGCGTCCTAGCGGTACTTTTGCGTACTTCGTCCTTACGGTCGTCTGGATCATCAGACTTCAGCTGACAACACTTCATATTACCGACTAATATTTGCAGCTATGGCGACCCATTACTGCTTGGCTACACATCTGACACGTAACCGATGTCCTCACCAAACAACAACACTTGCATTTCAGAACATGTCTTTCACACATGTCTACAAAGTCACCTTCACTTTCAAATACAGTATCCTTGCTACTGACAGAGACGTAGGCAAAGTTTAAAGTTGCTATTTCCATTACATCACGTTAATCAGAAAAACAGTAATTTACATCTGCAGCGGAACAAATTTCCGTTCCGCTCAGCGTGGGGCTCGAACCCACGACCCTGAGATTAAGAGTCTCATGCTCTACCGACTGAGCTAGCCGGGCTGCTTGGATGAATACTTGCCGGGCAGCACGTCACACAGTACTCGTTTGGGTTGGGTGGTCCCATACAGAATCTCTCCATGCTGCCTAATGTTTTCCTAACGTCACACTCGTCACGTACTTCACTTTTATTTCATAATCATTTCTGAGAGGTAAAGGAATTGCATGACAACCTGCAGAGCTAGTGGCGTCAAAATTAACACTCATACTTGATGTGACTCAAAAGGCTAACGAGTTACTTTCCGACGTTGTTTTAGATGTGCAAGTGCCAGTGGAAACTCGCGGTGACGGCACTCTGCCTACCATTTCGCTAGTTAACACCGGTCTTGTAGTGTGTGTTTCAAGCTCAAGAGCATCTCCAAGCAGAAAATGGTCAACAGCAACATTCAGACGGTTTCGTACTGCTCAAATGCTACATTAAAACGGTATGTTTCTTTTTCACAACTGATAAAACACGAGCGTGACAGTATTCGAACCTGTAATCTTCAGATCCGAAGTCCGACGCCTTATCCATTAGGCCACACAGTCACTGGCGACCAAGTGCAACTTGTATATGACTCATCTCGAAACGCTCACACCCCTGATAATTTGTGTTTTCGTTCTACACAGCCGCTGCCCTTGCTCTTTCCCACCCATTCGTTACATTCAACCTCTTACGTGACCGACCAAATATAGACTGGGAAACAAGACCACACACTTTGTGCATACGGAATCGAAGGCAGGGCGTGCCTCGCCGCATATGCCACGATGGCCATTTGCTACTTCTGCAGAAGCGGCGGCGGCGGCGACGACGACGACGACGACGACGACGACGACGACGACGACGACGACGACCGCGAGAGGCTCTGACATATGTGAGAAATACATCTATAAAATGTAATTCAGACTGCCTCGTCCCACCTTATGCTGTACCGCTTTGGCAAAGGCTTTATCTGCGCCATTTGCCTTAATCACATCTGAGAGTAATTCTTAATAAAAGGCATGTCGCTAATTGTTCGTCATCACAGATACTGTTTGCTATACGGCCACGACGCGCAACTTATTTCCAAAATTCGACTTCTTCCTTTGAGGATGGTACTCACGACCCTTGGTTTACTAGTCCAGTGCTCTACCACTGAGCTAAAGGGGCGCGTCCTAGCGGTACTTTTGCGTACTTCGTCCTTACGGTCGTCTGGATCATCAGACTTCAGCTGACAACACTTCATATTACCGACTAATATTTGCAGCTATGGCGACCCATTACTGCTTGGCTACACATCTGACACGTAACCGATGTCCTCACCAAACAACAACACTTGCATTTCAGAACATGTCTTTCACACATGTCTACAAAGTCACCTTCACTTTCAAATACAGTATCCTTGCTACTGACAGAGACGTAGGCAAAGTTTAAAGTTGCTATTTCCATTACATCACGTTAATCAGAAAAACAGTAATTTACATCTGCAGCGGAACAAATTTCCGTTCCGCTCAGCGTGGGGCTCGAACCCACGACCCTGAGATTAAGAGTCTCATGCTCTACCGACTGAGCTAGCCGGGCTGCTTGGATGAATACTTGCCGGGCAGCACGTCACACAGTACTCGTTTGGGTTGGGTGGTCCCATACAGAATCTCTCCATGCTGCCTAATGTTTTCCTAACGTCACACTCGTCATGTACTTCACTTTTATTTCATAATCATTTCTGAGAGGTAAAGGAATTGCATGACAACCTGCAGAGCTAGTGGCGTCAAAATTAACACTCATACTTGATGTGACTCAAAAGGCTAACGAGTTACTTTCCGACGTTGTTTTAGATGTGCAAGTGCCAGTGGAAACTCGCGGTGACGGCACTCTGCCTACCATTTCGCTAGTTAACACCGGTCTTGTAGTGTGTGTTTCAAGCTCAAGAGCATCTCCAAGCAGAAAATGGTCAACAGCAACATTCAGACGGTTTCGTACTGCTCAAATGCTACATTAAAACGGTATGTTTCTTTTTCACAACTGATAAAACACGAGCGTGACAGTATTCGAACCTGTAATCTTCAGATCCGAAGTCCGACGCCTTATCCATTAGGCCACACAGTCACTGGCGACCAAGTGCAACTTGTATATGACTCATCTCGAAACGCTCACACCCCTGATAATTTGTGTTTTCGTTCTACACAGCCGCTGCCCTTGCTCTTTCCCACCCATTCGTTACATTCAACCTCTTACGTGACCGACCAAATATAGACTGGGAAACAAGACCACACACTTTGTGCATACGGAATCGAAGGCAGGGCGTGCCTCGCCGCATTTGCCACGATGGCCAATTGCTACTTCAGCAGAAGCGGCGGCGGCGGCGACGACGACGACGACGACGACGACGACGACGACGACGACGACGACGACCGCGAGAGGCTCTGACATATGTGAGAAATACATCTATAAAATGTAATTCAGAATGCCTCGTCCCACCTTATGCTGTACCGCTTTGGCAAAGGCTTTATCTGCGCCATTCGCGTTAATCACATCTGAGAGTAATTCTTAATAAAAGGCATGTCGCCAATTGTTCGTCATCACAGATACTGTTTGCTATACGGCCACGACGCGCAACTGATTTCCAAAATTCGAATTCTTCCTTTGAGGATGCAACTCACGACCCTTGGTTTACTAGTCCAGTGCTCTACCACTGAGCTAAGGAGGCGCGGCCTAGCGGTACTTTTGCGTACTTCGTCCTTACGGTCGTCTGGATCATCAGACTTCAGCTGACAACACTTCATATTACCGACTAATATTTGCAACTATGGCGACCCATTACTGCTTGGCTACACATCTGACACGTAACCGATGTCCTCTAGAAACAACAACACTTGCATTTCAGAACATGTGTTTCACACATGTCTACAAAATCACCTTCACCTTCAATTACAGTTTCCTTGCGACTGACAGAGACGTAGGCAAAGTTTAAAGTTGCTATTTCCATTACATCACGTTAATCAGAAAAACAGTAATTTACATCTGCAGCGGAACAAAATTCCGTTCCGCCCAGCGTGGGGCTCGAACCCACGACCCTGAGATTAAGAGTCTCATGCTCTACCGACTGAGCTAGCCGGGCTGCTTGGGTGAACACTTGCCGGGCAGCACGTCACACAGTACTCGTTTGGGTTGGGTGGTCCCATACAGAATCTCTCCATGCTGCCTAATGTTTTCCTAACGTCACACTCGTCACGTACTTCACTTTTATTTCATAATCATTTCTGAGAGGTAAAGGAATTGCATGACAACCTGCAGAGCTAGTGGCGTCAAAATTAACACTCATACTTGATGTGACTCAAAAGGCTAACGAGTTACTTTCCGACGTTGTTTTAGATGTGCAAGTGCCAGTGGAAACTCGCGGTGACGGCACTCTGCCTACCATTTCGCTAGTTAACACCGGTCTTGTAGTGTGTGTTTCAAGCTCAAGAGCATCTCCAAGCAGAAAATGGTCAACAGCAACATTCAGACGGTTTCGTACTGCTCAAACGCTACATTAAAACGGTATGTTTCTTTTTCACAACTGATAAAACACGAGCGTGACAGTATTCCAACCTGTAATCTTCAGATCCGAAGTCCGACGCCTTATCCATTAGGCCACACAGTCACTGACGACCAAGTGCAACTTGTATATGACTCATCTCGAAACGCTCACACCCCTGATAATTTGTGTTTTCGTTCTACACAGCCGCTGCCCTTGCTCTTTCCCACCCATTCGTTACATTCAACCTCTTACGTGACCGACCAAATATAGACTGGGAAACAAGACCACACACTTTGTGCATACGGAATCGAAGGCAGGGCGTGCCTCGCCGCATTTGCCACGATGGCCATTTGCTACTTCTGCAGAAGCGGCGGCGGCGACGACGACGACGGCGACGACGACGACGACGACCGCGAGTGGCTCTGACATATGTGAGAAATACATCTATAAAATGTAATTCAGACTGCCTCGTCCCACCTTATGCTGTACCGCTTTGGCAAAGGCTTTATCTGCGCCATTTGCCTTAATTACATCTGAGAGTAATTCTTAATAAAAGGCATGTCGCTAATTGTTCGTCATCACAGATACTGTTTGCTATACGGCCACGACGCGCAACTGATTTCCAAAATTCGACTTCTTCCTTTGAGGATGGTACTCACGACCCTTGGTTTACTAGTCCAGTGCTCTACCACTGAGCTAAAGGGGCGCGTCCTAGCGGTACTTTTGCGTACTTCGTCCTTACGGTCGTCTGGATCATCAGACTTCAGCTGACAACACTTCATATTACCGACTAATATTTGCAGCTATGGCGACCCATTACTGCTTGGCTACACATCTGACTCGTAACCGATGTCCTCTCCAAACAACAACACTTGCATTTCAGAACATGTCTTTCACACATATCTACAACGTCACCTTCACCTTCAAATACAGTATCCTTGCTACTGACAGAGACGCAGGCAAAGTTTAAAGTTGCTATTTCCATTACATCACGTTAATCAGAAAAACAGTAATTTACATCTGCAGCGGAACAAATTTCCGTTCCGCCCAGCGTGGGGCTCGAACCCACGACCCTGAGATTAAGAGTCTCATGCTCTACCGACTGAGCTAGCCGGGCTGCTTGGATGAATACTTGCCGGGCAGCACGTCACACAGTACTCGTTTGGGTTGGGTGGTCCCATACAGAATCTCTCCATGCTGCCTAATGTTTTCCTAACGTCACACTCGTCACGTACTTCACTTTTATTTCATAATCATTTCTGAGAGGTAAAGGAATTGCATGACAACCTGCAGAGCTAGTGGCGTCAAAATTAACACTCATACTTGATGTGACTCAAAAGGCTAACGAGTTACTTTCCGACGTTGTTTTAGATCTGCAAGTGCCAGTGGAAACTCGCGGTGACGGCACTCTGCCTACCATTTCGCTAGTTAACACCGGTCTTGTAGTGTGTGTTTCAAGCTCAAGAGCATCTCCAAGCAGAAAATGGTCAACAGCAACATTCAGACGGTTTCGTACTGCTCAAATGCTACATTAAAACGGTATGTTTCTTTTTCACAACTGATAAAACACGAGCGTGACAGTATACGAACCTGTAATCTTCAGATCCGAAGTCCGACGCCTTATCCATTAGGCCACACAGTCACTGACGACCAAGTGCAACTTGTATATGACTCATCTCGAAACGCTCACACCCCTGATAATTTGTGTTTTCGTTCTACACAGCCGCTGCCCTTGCTCTTTCCCACCCATTCGTTACATTCAACCTCTTACGTGACCGACCAAATATAGACTGGGAAACAAGACCACACACTTTGTGCATACGGAATCGAAGGCAGGGCGTGCCTCGCCGCATTTGCCACGATGGCCATTTGCTACTTCTGCAGAAGCGGCGGCGGCGACGACGACGACGACGACGACGACGACGACGACGACGACGACGACGACCGCGAGAGGCTCTGACATATGTGAGAAATACATCTATAAAATGTAATTCAGACTGCCTCGTCCCACCTTATGCTGTACCGCTTTGGCAAAGGCTTTATCTGCGCCATTCGCCTTAATCACATCTGAGAGTAATTCTTAATAAAAAGGCATGTCGCCAATTGTTCGTCATCACAGATACTGTTTGCTATACGGCCACGACGCGCAACTGATTTCCAAAATTCGACTTCTTCCTTTGAGGATGTAACTCACGACCCTTGGTTTACTAGTCCAGTGCTCTACCACTGAGCTAAAGAGGCGCGGCCTAGCGGTACTTTTGCGTACTTCGTCCTTACGGTCGTCTGGATCATCAGACTTCAGCTGACAACACTTCATATTACCGACTAATATTTGCAGCTATGGCGACCCATTACTGCTTGGCTACACATCTGACACGTAACCGATGTCCTCTAGAAACAACAACACTTGCATTTCAGAACATGTCTTTCACACATGTCTACAAAATCACCTTCACCTTCAATTACAGTTTCCTTGCGACTGACAGAGACGTAGGCAAAGTTTAAAGTTGCTATTTCCATTACATCACGTTAATCAGAAAAACAGTAATTTACATCTGCAGCGGAACAAAATTCCGTTCCGCCCAGCGTGGGGCTCGAACCCACGACCCGGAGATTAAGAGTCTCACGCTCTACCGACTGAGCAAGCCGGGCTGCTTGGGTGAATACTTGCCGGGCAGCATGTCACACAGTACTCGTTTGGGTTGGGTGGTCCCATACAGAATCTCTCCATGCTGCCTAATGTTTTCCTAACGTCACACTCGTCAAGTACTTCACTTTTATTTCATAATCATTTCTGAGAGGTAAAGGAATTGCATGACAACCTGCAGAGCTAGTGGCGTCAAAATTAACACTCATACTTGATGTGACTCAAAAGGCTAACGAGTTACTTTCCGACGTTGTTTTAGATCTGCAAGTGCGAGTGGAAACTCGCGGTGACGCGCACTCTGCCTACCATTTCGCTAGTTAACACCGGTCTTGTAGTGTGTGTTTCAAGCTCAAGAGCATCTCCAAGCAGAAAATGGTCAACAGCAACATTCAGACGGTTTCGTACTGCTCAAATGCTACATTAAAACGGTATGTTTCTTTTTCACAACTGATAAAACACGAGCGTGACAGTATTCGAACCTGTAATCTTCAGATCCGAAGTCCGACGCCTTATCCATTAGGCCACACAGTCACTGACAACCAAGTGCAACTTGTATATGACTCATCTCGAAACGCTCACACCCCTGATAATTTGTGTTTTCGTTCTACACAGCCGCTGCCCTTGCTCTTTCCCACCCATTCGTTACATTCAACCTCTTACGTGACCGACCAAATATAGACTGGGAAACAAGACCACACACTTTGTGCATACGGAATCGAAGGCAGGGCGTGCCTCGCCGCATATGCCACGATGGCCATTTGCTACTTCTGCAGAAGCGGCGGCGGCGACGACGACGACGACGACGACGACGACGACGACGACGACGACGACGACGACGACCGCGAGAGGCTCTGACATATGTGAGAAATACATCTATAAAATGTAATTCAGACTGCCTCGTCCCACCTTATGCTGTACCGCTTTGGCAAAGGCTTTATCTGCGCCATTTGCCTTAATCACATCTGAGAGTAATTCTTAATAAAAGGCATGTCGCCAATTGTTCGTCATCACAGATACTGTTTGCTATACGGCCACGACGCGCAACTGATTTCCAAAATTCGACTTCTTCCTTTGAGGATGCAACTCACGACCCTTGGTTTACTAGTCCAGTGCTCTACCACTGAGCTAAAGAGGCGCGGCCTAGCGGTACTTTTGCGTACTTCGTCCTTACGGTCGTCTGGATCATCAGACTTCAGCTGACAACACTTCATATTACCGACTAATATTTGCAACTATGGCGACCCATTACTGCTTGGCTACACATCTGACACGTAACCGATGTCCTCTAGAAACAACAACACTTGCATTTCAGAACATGTGTTTCACACATGTATACAAAATCACCTTCACCTTCAATTACAGTTTCCTTGCGACTGACAGAGACGTAGGCAAAGTTTAAAGTTGCTATTTCCATTACATCACGTTAATCAGAAAAATAGTAATTTACATCTGCAGCGGAACAAAATTCCGTTCCGCCCAGCGTGGGGCTCGAACCCACGACCCTGAGATTAAGAGTCTCATGCTCTACCGACTGAGCTAGCCGGGCTGCTTGGATGAATACTTGCCGGGCAGCACGTCACACAGTACTCGTTTGGGTTGGGTGGTCCCATACAGAATCTCTCCATGCTGCCTAATGTTTTCCTAACGTCACACTCGTCACGTACTTCACTTTTATTTCATAATCATTTCTGAGAGGTAAAGGAATTGCATGACAACCTGCAGAGCTAGTGGCGTCAAAATTAACAGTCATACTTGATGTGACTCAAAAGGCTAACGAGTTACTTTCCGACGTTGTTTTAGATCTGCAAGTGCCAGTGGAAACTCGCGGTGACGGCACTCTGCCTACCATTTCGCTAGTTAACACCGGTCTTGTAGTGTGTGTTTCAAGCTCAAGAGCATCTCCAAGCAGAAAATGGTCAACAGAAACATTCAGACGGTTTCGTACTGCTCAAATGCTACATTAAAACGGTATGTTTCTTTTTCACAACTGATAAAACACGAGCGTGACAGTATTCGAACCTGTAATCTTCAGATCCGAAGTCCGACGCCTTATCCATTAGGCCACACAGTCACTGGCGACCAAGTGCAACTTGTATATGACTCATCTCGAAACGCTCACACCCCTGATAATTTGTGTTTTCGTTCTACACAGCCGCTGCCCTTGCTCTTTCCCACCCATTCGTTACATTCAACCTCTTACGTGACCGACCAAATATAGACTGGGAAACAAGACCACACACTTTGTGCATACGGAATCGAAGGCAGGGCGTGCCTCGCCGCATTTGCCACGATGGCCAATTGCTACTTCTGCAGAAGCGGCGGCGGCGGCGACGACGACGACGACGACGACGACCGCGAGAGGCTCTGACATATGTGAGAAATACATCTATAAAATGTAATTCAGAATGCCTCGTCCCACCTTATGCTGTACCGCTTTGGCAAAGGCTTTATCTGCGCCATTCGCGTTAATCACATCTGAGAGTAATTCTTAATAAAAGGCATGTCGCCAATTGTTCGTCATCACAGATACTGTTTGCTATACGGCCACGACGCGCAACTGATTTCCAAAATTCGACTTCTTCCTTTGAGGATGCAACTCACGACCCTTGGTTTACTAGTCCAGTGCTCTACCACTGAGCTAAAGAGGCGCGGCCTAGCGGTACTTTTGCGTACTTCGTCCTTACGGTCGCCTGGATCATCAGACTTCAGCTGACAACACTTCATATTACCGACTAATATTTGCAACTATGGCGACCCATTACTGCTTGGCTACACATCTGACACGTAACCGATGTCCTCTAGAAACAACAACACTTGCATTTCAGAACATGTGTTTCACACATGTATACAAAATCACCTTCACCTTCAATTACAGTTTCCTTGCGACTGACAGAGACGTAGGCAAAGTTTAAAGTTGCTATTTCCATTACATCACGTTAATCAGAAAAATAGTAATTTACATCTGCAGCGGAACAAAATTCCGTTCCGCCCAGCGTGGGGCTCGAACCCACGACCCTGAGATTAAGAGTCTCATGCTCTACCGACTGAGCTAGCCGGGCTGCTTGGATGAATACTTGCCGGGCAGCACGTCGCACAGTACTCGTTTGGGTTGGGTGGTCCCATACAGAATCTCTCCATGCTGCCTAATGTTTTCCTAACGTCACACTCGTCACGTACTTCACTTTTATTTCATAATCATTTCTGAGAGGTAAAGGAATTGCATGACAACCTGCAGAGCTAGTGGCGTCAAAATTAACACTCATACTTGATGTGACTCAAAAGGCTAACGAGTTACTTTCCGACGTTGTTTTAGATGTGCAAGTGCCAGTGGAAACTCGCGGTGACGGCACTCTGCCTACCATTTCGCTAGTTAACACCGGTCTTGTAGTGTGTGTTTCAAGCTCAAGAGCATCTCCAAGCAGAAAATGGTCAACAGCAACATTCAGACGGTTTCGTACTGCTCAAATGCTACATTAAAACGGTATGTTTCTTTTTCACAACTGATAAAACACGAGCGTGACAGTATTCGAACCTGTAATCTTCAGATCCGAAGTCCGACGCCTTATCCATTAGGCCACACAGTCACTGGCGACCAAGTGCAACTTGTATATGACTCATCTCGAAACGCTCACACCCCTGATAATTTGTGTTTTCGTTCTACACAGCCGCTGCCCTTGCTCTTTCCCACCCATTCGTTACATTCAACCTCTTACGTGACCGACCAAATATAGACTGGGAAACAAGACCACACACTTTGTGCATACGGAATCGAAGGCAGGGCGTGCCTCGCCGCATTTGCCACGATGGCCATTTGCTACTTCTGCAGAAGCGGCGGCGACGACGACGACGACGACGACGACGACGACGACCGCGAGAGGCTCTGACATATGTGAGAAATACATCTATAAAATGTAATTCAGACTGCCTCGTCCCACCTTATGCTGTACCGCTTTGGCAAAGGCTTTATCTGCGCCATTCGCCTTAATCACATCTGAGAGTAATTCTTAATAAAAAGGCATGTCGCTAATTGTTCGTCATCACAGATACTGTTTGCTATACGGCCACGACGCGCAACTGATTTCCAAAATTCGACTTCTTCCTTTGAGGATGCAACTCACGACCCTTGGTTTACTAGTCCAGTGCTCTACCACTGAGCTAAAGAGGCGCGGCCTAGCGGTACTTTTGCGTACTTCGTCCTTACGGTCGTCTGGATCATCAGACTTCAGCTGACAACACTTCATATTACCGACTAATATTTGCAGCTATGGCGACCCATTACTGCTTGGCTACACATCTGACACGTAACCGATGTCCTCTAGAAACAACAACACTTTCATTTCAGAACATGTCTTTCACACATGTCTACAAAATCACCTTCACCTTCAATTACAGTTTCCTTGCGACTGACAGAGACGTAGGCAAAGTTTAAAGTTGCTATTTCCATTACATCACGTTAATCAGAAAAACAGTAATTTACATCTGCAGCGGAACAAAATTCCGTTCCGCCCAGCGTGGGGCTCGAACCCACGACCCTGAGATTAAGAGTCTCATGCTCTACCGACTGAGCTAGCCGGGCTGCTTGGGTGAATACTTGCCGGGCAGCACGTCACACAGTACTCGTTTGGGTTGGGTGGTCCCATACAGAATCTCTCCATGCTGCCTAATGTTTTCCTAACGTCACACTCGTCACGTACTTCACTTTTATTTCATAATCATTTCTGAGAGGTAAAGGAATTGCATGACAACCTGCAGAGCTAGTGGCGTCAAAATTAACACTCATACTTGATGTGACTCAAAAGGCTAACGAGTTACTTTCCGACGTTGTTTTAGATGTGCAAGTGCCAGTGGAAACTCGCGGTGACGGCACTCTGCCTACCATTTCGCTAGTTAACACCGGTCTTGTAGTGTGTGTTTCAAGCTCAAGAGCATCTCCAAGCAGAAAATGGTCAACAGCAACATTCAGACGGTTTCGTACTGCTCAAATGCTACATTAAAACGGTATGTTTCTTTTTCACAACTGATAAAACACGAGCGTGACAGTATTCGAACCTGTAATCTTCAGATCCGAAGTCCGACGCCTTATCCATTAGGCCACACAGTCACTGACGACCAAGTGCAACTTGTATATGACTCATCTCGAAACGCTCACACCCCTGATAATTTGTGTTTTCGTTCTACACAGCCGCTGCCCTTGCTCTTTCCCACCCATTCGTTACATTCAACCTCTTACGTGACCGACCAAATATAGACTGGGAAACAAGACCACACACTTTGTGCATACGGAATCGAAGGCAGGGCGTGCCTCGCCGCATTTGCCACGATGGCCATTTGCTACTTCTGCAGAAGCGGCGGCGGCGACGACGACGACGACGACGACGACGACGACGACGACGACCGCGAGTGGCTCTGACATATGTGAGAAATACATCTATAAAATGTAATTCAGACTGCCTCGTCCCACCTTATGCTGTACCGCTTTAGCAAAGGCTTTATCTGCGCCATTTGCCTTAATCACATCTGAGAGTAATTCTTAATAAAAGGCATGTCGCTAATTGTTCGTCATCACAGATACTGTTTGCCATACGGCCACGACGCGCAACTGATTTCCAAAATTCGACTTCTTCCTTTGAGGATGGTACTCACGACCCTTAGTTTACTAGTCCAGTGCTCTACCACTGAGCTAAAGGGGCGCGTCCTATCGGTACTTTTGCGTACTTCGTCCTTACGGTCGTCTGGATCATCAGACTTCAGCTGACAACACTTCATATTACCGACTAATATTTGCAGCTATGGCGACCCATTACTGCTTGGCTACACATCTGACACCTAACCGATGTCCTCTCCAAACAACAACACTTGCATTTCAGAACATGTCTTTCACACATATCTACAAAGTCACCTTCACCTTCAAATACAGTATCCTTGCTACTGACAGAGACGCAGGCAAAGTTTAAAGTTGCTATTTCCATTACATCACGTTAATCAGAAAAACAGTAATTTACATCTGCAGCGGAACAAAATTCCGTTCCGCCCAGCGTGGGGCTCGAACCCACTACCCTGAGATTAAGAGTCTCATGCTCTACCGACTGAGCTAGCCGGGCTGCTTGGATGAATACTTGCCGGGCAGCACGTCACACAGTACTCGTTTGGGTTGGGTGGTCCCATACAGAATCTCTCCATGCTGCCTAATGTTTTCCTAACGTCACACTCGTCACGTACTTCACTTTTATTTCATAATCATTTCTGAGAGGTAAAGGAATTGCATGACAACCTGCAGAGCTAGTGGCGTCAAAATTAACACTCATACTTGATGTGACTCAAAAGGCTAACGAGTTACTTTCCGACGTTGTTTTAGATCTGCAAGTGCCAGTGGAAACTCGTGGTGACGGCACTCTGCCTACCATTTCGCTAGTTAACACCGGTCTTGTAGTGTGTGTTTCAAGCTCAAGAGCATTTCCAAGCAGAAAATGGTCAACAGCAACATTCAGACGGTTTCGTACTGCTCAAATGCTACATTAAAACGGTATGTTTCTTTTTCACAACTGATAAAACACGAGCGTGACAGTATTCGAACCTGTAATCTTCAGATCCGAAGTCCGACGCCTTATCCATTAGGCCACACAGTCACTGACGACCAAGTGCAACTTGTATATGACTCATGTCGAAACGCTCACACCCCTGATAATTTGTGTTTTCGTTCTACACAGCCGCTGCCCTTGCTCTTTCCCACCCATTCGTTACATTCAACCTCTTACGTGACCGACCAAATATAGACTGGGAAACAAGACCACACACTTTGTGCATACGGAATCGAAGGCAGGGCGTGCCTCGCCGCATTTGCCACGATGGCCATTTGCTACTTCTGCAGAAGCGGCGGCGGCGACGACGACGACGACGACGACGACGACCGCGAGAGGCTCTGACATATGTGAGAAATACATCTATAAAATGTAATTCAGACTGCCTCGTCCCACCTTATGCTGTACCGCTTTGGCAAAGGCTTTATCTGCGCCATTTGCCTTAATCACATCTGAGAGTAATTCTTAATAAAAGGCATGTCGCTAATTGTTCGTCATCACAGATACTGTTTGCCATACGGCCACGACGCGCAACTGATTTCCAAAATTCGACTTCTTCCTTTGAGGATGGTACTCACGACCCTTTGTTTACTAGTCCAGTGCTCTACCACTGAGCTAAAGGGGCGCGCCCTAGCGGTACTTTTGCGTACTTCGTCCTTACGGTCGTCTGGATCATCAGACTTCAGCTGACAACACTTCATATTACCGACTAATATTTGCAGCTATGGCGACCCATTACTGCTTGGCTACACATCTGACACCTAACCGATGTCCTCTCCAAACAACAACACTTGCATTTCAGAACATGTCTTTCACACATATCTACAAAGTCACCTTCACCTTCAACTACAGTATCCTTGCTACTGACAGAGACGTAGGCAAAGTTTAAAGTTGCTATTTCCATTACATCACGTTAATCAGAAAAACAGTAATTTACATCTGCAGCGGAACAAAATTCCGTTCCGCCCAGCATGGGGCTCGAACCCACGACCCTGAGATTAAGAGTCTCATGCTCTACCGACTGAGCTAGCCGGGCTGCTTGGGTGAATACTTGCCAGGCAGCACGTCACACAGTACTCGTTTGGGTTGGGTGGTCCCATACAGAATCTCTCCATGCTGCCTAATGTTTTCCTAACGTCACACTCGTCACGTACTTCACTTTTATTTCATAATCATTTCTGAGAGGTAAAGGAATTGCATGACAACCTGCAGAGCTAGTGGCGTCAAAATTAACACTCATACTTGATGTGACTCAAAAGGCTAACGAGTTACTTTCCGACGTTGTTTTAGATGTGCAAGTGCCAGTGGAAACTCGCGGTGACGGCACTCTGCCTACCATTTCGCTAGTTAACACCGGTCTTGTAGTGTGTGTTTCAAGCTCAAGAGCATCTCCAAGCAGAAAATGGTCAACAGCAACATTCAGACGGTTTCGTACTGCTCAAATGCTACATTAAAACGGTATGTTTCTTTTTCACAACTGATAAAACACGAGCGTGACAGTATTCGAACCTGTAATCTTCAGATCCGAAGTCCGACGCCTTATCCATTAGGCCACACAGTCACTGACGACCAAGTGCAGCTTGTATATGACTCATCTCGAAACGCTCACACCCCTGATAATTTGTGTTTTCGTTCTACACAGCCGCTGCCCTTGCTCTTTTCCACCCATTCGTTACATTCAACCTCTTACGTGACCGACCAAATATAGACTGGGAAACAAGACCACACACTTTGTGCATACGGAATCGAAGGCAGGGCGTGCCTCGCCGCATTTGCCACGATGGCCATTTGCTACTTCTGCAGAAGCGGCGGCGGCGGCGGCGACGACGACGACGACGACGACGACGACCGCGAGTGGCTCTGACATATGTGAGAAATACATCTATAAAATGTAATTCAGACTGCCTCGTCCCACCTTATGCTGTACCGCTTTGGCAAAGGCTTTATCTGCGCCATTTGCCTTAATCACATCTGAGAGTAATTCTTAATAAAAGGCATGTCGCTAATTGTTCGTCATCACAGATACTGTTTGCTATACGGCCACGACGCGCAACTGATTTCCAAAATTCGACTTCTTCCTTTGAGGATGGTACTCACGACCCTTTGTTTACTAGTCCAGTGCTCTACCACTGAGCTAAAGGGGCGCGTCCTAGCGGTACTTTTGCGTACTTCGTCCTTACGGTCGTCTGGATCATCAGACTTCAGCTGACAACACTTCATATTACCGACTAATATTTGCAGCTATGGCGACCCATTACTGCTTGGCTACACATCTGACACCTAACCGATGTCCTCTCCAAACAACAACACTTGCATTTCAGAACATGTCTTTCACACATATGTACAAAGTCACCTTCACCTTCAAATACAGTATCCTTGCTACTGACAGAGACGTAGGCAAAGTTTAAAGTTGCTATTTCCATTACATCACGTTAATCAGAAAAACAGTAATTTACATCTGCAGCGGAACAAATTTCCGTTCCGCCCAGCGTGGGGCTCGAACCCACGACCCTGAGATTAAGAGTCTCATGCTCTACCGACTGAGCTGGCCGGGCTGCTTGGATGAATACTTGCCGGGCAGCACGTCACACAGTACTCGTTTGGGTTGGGTGGTCCCATACAGAATCTCTCCATGCTGCCTAATGTTTTCCTAACGTCACACTCGTCACGTACTTCACTTTTATTTCATAATCATTTCTGAGAGGTAAAGGAATTGCATGACAACCTGCAGAGCTAGTGGCGTCAAAATTAACACTCATACTTGATGTGACTCAAAAGGCTAACGAGTTACTTTCCGACGTTGTTTTAGATCTGCAAGTGCCAGTGGAAACTCGCGGTGACGGCACTCTGCCTACCATTTCGCTAGTTAACACCGGTCTTGTAGTGTGTGTTTCAAGCTCAAGAGCATCTCCAAGCAGAAAATGGTCAACAGCAACATTCAGACGGTTTCGTACTGCTCAAATGCTACATTAAAACGGTATGTTTCTTTTTCACAACTGATAAAACACGAGCGTGACAGTATTCGAACCTGTAATCTTCAGATCCGAAGTCCGACGCCTTATCCATTAGGCCACACTGTCACTGACGACCAAGTGCAACTTGTATATGACTCATCTCGAAACGCTCACACCCCTGATAATTTGTGTTTTCGTTCTACACAGCCGCTGCCCTTGCTCTTTCCCACCCATTCGTTACATTCAACCTCTTACGTGACCGACCAAATATAGACTGGGAAACAAGACCACACACTTTGTGCATACGGAATCGAAGGCAGGGCGTGCCTCGCCGCATTTGCCACGATGGCCATTTGCTACTTCTGCAGAAGCGGCGGCGGCGACGACGACGACGACGACGACGACGACGACGACCGCGAGTGGCTCTGACATATGTAAGAAATACATCTATAAAATGTAATTCAGACTGCCTCGTCCCACCTTATGCTGTACCGCTTTGGCAAAGGCTTTATCTGCGCCATTTGCCTTAATCACATCTGAGAGTAATTCTTAATAAAAGGCATGTCGCTAATTGTTCGTCATCACAGATACTGTTTGCCATACGGCCACGACGCGCAACTGATTTCCAAAATTCGACTTCTTCCTTTGAGGATGGTACTCACGACCCTTTGTTTACTAGTCCAGTGCTCTACCACTGAGCTAAAGGGGCGCGTCCTAGCGGTACTTTTGCGTACTTCGTCCTTACGGTCGTCTGGATCATCAGACTTCAGCTGACAACACTTCATATTACCGACTAATATTTGCAGCTATGGCGACCCATTACTGCTTGGCTACACATCTGACACCTAACCGATGTCCTCTCCAAACAACAACACTTGCATTTCAGAACATGTCTTTCACACATATCTACAAAGTCACCTTCACCTTCAACTACAGTATCCTTGCTACTGACAGAGACGTAGGCAAAGTTTAAAGTTGCTATTTCCATTACATCACGTTAATCAGAAAAACAGTAATTTACATCTGCAGCGGAACAAATTTCCGTTCCGCCCAGCGTGGGGCTCGAACCCACGACCCTGAGATTAAGAGTCTCATGCTCTACCGACTGAGCTAGCCGGGCTGCTTGGATGAATACTTGCCGGGCAGCACGTCACACAGTACTCGTTTGGGTTGGGTGGTCCCATACAGAATCTCTCCATGCTGCCTAATGTTTTCCTAACGTCACACTCGTCACGTACTTCACTTTTATTTCATAATCATTTCTGAGAGGTAAAGGAATTGCATGACAACCTGCAGAGCTAGTGGCGTCAAAATTAACACTCATACTTGATGTGACTCAAAAGGCTAACGAGTTACTTTCCGACGTTGTTTTAGATCTGCAAGTGCCAGTGGAAACTCGCGGTGACGGCACTCTGCCTACCATTTCGCTAGTTAACACCGGTCTTGTAGTGTGTGTTTCAAGCTCAAGAGCATCTCCAAGCAGAAAATGGTCAACAGCAACATTCAGACGGTTTCGTACTGCTCAAATGCTACATTAAAACGGTATGTTTCTTTTTCACAACTGATAAAACACGAGCGTGACAGTATTCGAACCTGTAATCTTCAGATCCGAAGTCCGACGCCTTATCCATTAGGCCACACAGTCACTGACGACCAAGTGCAACTTGTATATGACTCATCTCGAAACGCTCACACCCCTGATAATTTGTGTTTTCGTTCTACACAGCCGCTGCCCTTGCTCTTTCCCACCCATTCGTTACATTCAACCTCTTACGTGACCGACCAAATATAGACTGGGAAACAAGACCACACACTTTGTGCATACGGAATCGAAGGCAGGGCGTGCCTCGCCGCATTTGCCACGATGGCCATTTGCTACTTCTGCAGAAGCGGCGGCGGCGACGACGACGACGACGACGACGACGACGACCGCGAGAGGCTCTGACATATGTGAGAAATACATCTATAAAATGTAATTCAGACTGCCTCGTCCCACCTTATGCTGTACCGCTTTGGCAAAGGCTTTATCTGCGCCATTCGCCTTAATCACATCTGAGAGTAATTCTTAATAAAAAGGCATGTCGCCAATTGTTCGTCATCACAGATACTGTTTGCTATACGGCCACGACGCGCAACTGATTTCCAAAATTCGACTTCTTCCTTTGAGGATGCAACTCAGTACCCTTGGTTTACTAGTCCAGTGCTCTACCACTGAGCTAAAGAGGCGCGGCCTAGCGGTACTTTTGCGTACTTCGTCCTTACGGTCGTCTGGATCATCAGACTTCAGCTGACAACACTTCATATTACCGACTAATATTTGCAGCTATGGCGACCCATTACTGCTTGGCTACACATCTGACACGTAACCGATGTCCTCTAGAAACAACAACACTTTCATTTCAGAACATGTCTTTCACACATGTCTACAAAATCACCTTCACCTTCAATTACAGTTTCCTTGCGACTGACAGAGACGTAGGCAAAGTTTAAAGTTGCTATTTCCATTACATCACGTTAATCAGAAAAACAGTAATTTACATCTGCAGCGGAACAAAATTCCGTTCCGCCCAGCGTGGGACTCGAACCCACGACCCTGAGATTAAGAGTCTCATGCTCTACCGACTGAGCTAGCCGGGCTGCTTGGGTGAATACTTGCCGGGCAGCACGTCACACAGTACTCGTTTGGGTTGGGTGGTCCCATACAGAATCTCTCCATGCTGCCTAATGTTTTCCTAACGTCACACTCGTCACGTACTTCACTTTTATTTCATAATCATTTCTGAGAGGTAAAGGAATTGCATGACAACCTGCAGAGCTAGTGGCGTCAAAATTAACACTCATACTTGATGTGACTCAAAAGGCTAACGAGTTACTTTCCGACGTTGTTTTAGATCTGCAAGTGCCAGTGGAAACTCGCGGTGACGGCACTCTGCCTACCATTTCGCTAGTTAACACCGGTCTTGTAGTGTGTGTTTCAAGCTCAAGAGCATCTCCAAGCAGAAAATGGTCAACAGCAACATTCAGACGGTTTCGTACTGCTCAAATGCTACATTAAAACGGTATGTTTCTTTTTCACAACTGATAAAACACGAGCGTGACAGTATTCGAACCTGTAATCTTCAGATCCGAAGTCCGACGCCTTATCCATTAGGCCACACAGTCACTGACGACCAAGTGCAACTTGTATATGACTCATCTCGAAACGCTCACACCCCTGATAATTTGTGTTTTCGTTCTACACAGCCGCTGCCCTTGCTCTTTCCCACCCATTCGTTACATTCAACCTCTTACGTGACCGACCAAATATAGACTGGGAAACAAGACCACACACTTTGTGCATACGGAATCGAAGGCAGGGCGTGCCTCGCCGCATTTGCCACGATGGCCATTTGCTACTTCTGCAGAAGCGGCGGCGGCGACGACGACGACGACGACGACGACCGCGAGTGGCTCTGACATATGTGAGAAATACATCTATAAAATGTAATTCAGACTGCCTCGTCCCACATTATGCTGTACCGCTTTGGCAAAGGCTTTATCTGCGCCATTTGCCTTAATCACATCTGAGAGTAATTCTTAATAAAAGGCATGTCGCTAATTGTTCGTCATCACAGATACTGTTTGCTATACGGCCACGACGCGCAACTGATTTCCAAAATTCGACTTCTTCCTTTGAGGATGGTACTCACGACCCTTTGTTTACTAGTCCAGTGCTCTACCACTGAGCTAAAGGGGCGCGTCCTAGCGGTACTTTTGCGTACTTCGTCCTTACGGTCGTCTGGATCATCAGACTTCAGCTGACAACACTTCATATTACCGACTAATATTTGCAGCTATGGCGACCCATTACTGCTTGGCTACACATCTGACACCTAATCGATGTCCTCTCCAAACAACAACACTTGCATTTCAGAACATGTCTTTCACACATATCTACAAAGTCACCTTCACCTTCAAATACAGTATCCTTGCTACTGACAGAGACGTAGGCAAAGTTTAAAGTTGCTATTTCCATTACATCACGTTAATCAGAAAAACAGTAATTTACATCTGCAGCGGAACAAATTTCCGTTCCGCCCAGCGTGGGGCTCGAACCCACGACCCTGAGATTAAGAGTCTCATGCTCTACTGACTGAGCTAGCCGGGCTGCTTGGATGAATACTTGCCGGGCAGCACGTCACACAGTACTCGTTTGGGTTGGGTGGTCCCATACAGAATCTCTCCATGCTGCCTAATGTTTTCCTAACGTCACACTCGTCACGTACTTCACTTTTATTTCATAATCATTTCTGAGAGGTAAAGGAATTGCATGACAACCTGCAGAGCTAGTGGCGTCAAAATTAACACTCATACTTGATGTGACTCAAAAGGCTAACGAGTTACTTTCCGACGTTGTTTTAGATGTGCAAGTGCCAGTGGAAACTCGCGGTGACGGCACTCTGCCTACCATTTCGCTAGTTAACACCGGTCTTGTAGTGTGTGTTTCAAGCTCAAGAGCATCTCCAAGCAGAAAATGGTCAACAGCAACATTCAGACGGTTTCGTACTGCTCAAATGCTACATTAAAACGGTATGTTTCTTTTTCACAACTGATAAAACACGAGCGTGACAGTATTCGAACCTGTAATCTTCAGATCCGAAGTCCGACGCCTTATCCATTAGGCCACACAGTCACTGACGACCAAGTGCAACTTGTATATGACTCATCTCGAAACGCTCACACCCCTGATAATTTGTGTTTTCGTTCTACACAGCCGCTGCCCTTGCTCTTTCCCACCCATTCGTTACATTCAACCTCTTACGTGACCGACCAAATATAGACTGGGAAACAAGACCACACACTTTGTGCATACGGAATCGAAGGCAGGGCGTGCCTCGCCGCATTTGCCACGATGGCCATTTGCTACTTCTGCAGAAGCGGCGGCGGCGGCGACGACGACGACGACGACGACGACGACCGCGAGTGGCTCTGACATATGTGAGAAATACATCTATAAAATGTAATTCAGACTGCCTCGTCCCACCTTATGCTGTACCGCTTTGGCAAAGGCTTTATCTGCGCCATTTGCCTTAATCACATCTGAGAGTAATTCTTAATAAAAGGCATGTCGCTAATTGTTCGTCATCACAGATACTGTTTGCTATACGGCCACGACGCGCAACTGATTTCCAAAATTCGACTTCTTCCTTTGAGGATGGTACTCACGACCCTTTGTTTACTAGTCCAGTGCTCTACCACTGAGCTAAAGGGGCGCGTCCTAGCGGTACTTTTGCGTACTTCGTCCTTACGGTCGTCTGGATCATCAGACTTCAGCTGACAACACTTCATATTACCGACTAATATTTGCAGCTATGGCGACCCATTACTGCTTGGCTACACATCTGACACCTAACCGATGTCCTCTCCAAACAACAACACTTGCATTTCAGAACATGTCTTTCACACATATGTACAAAGTCACCTTCACCTTCAAATACAGTATCCTTGCTACTGACAGAGACGTAGGCAAAGTTTAAAGTTGCTATTTCCATTACATCACGTTAATCAGAAAAACAGTAATTTACATCTGCAGCGGAACAAATTTCCGTTCCGCCCAGCGTGGGGCTCGAACCCACGACCCTGAGATTAAGAGTCTCATGCTCTACCGACTGAGCTGGCCGGGCTGCTTGGATGAATACTTGCCGGGCAGCACGTCACACAGTACTCGTTTGGGTTGGGTGGTCCCATACAGAATCTCTCCATGCTGCCTAATGTTTTCCTAACGTCACACTTGTCACGTACTTCACTTTTATTTCATAATCATTTCTGAGAGGTAAAGGAATTGCATGACAACCTGCAGAGCTAGTGGCGTCAAAATTAACACTCATACTTGATGTGACTCAAAAGGCTAACGAGTTACTTTCCGACGTTGTTTTAGATCTGCAAGTGCCAGTGGAAACTCGCGGTGACGGCACTCTGCCTACCATTTCGCTAGTTAACACCGGTCTTGTAGTGTGTGTTTCAAGCTCAAGAGCATCTCCAAGCAGAAAATGGTCAACAGCAACATTCAGACGGTTTCGTACTGCTCAAATGCTACATTAAAACGGTATGTTTCTTTTTCACAACTGATAAAACACGAGCGTGACAGTATTCGAACCTGTAATCTTCAGATCCGAAGTCCGACGCCTTATCCATTAGGCCACACTGTCACTGACGACCAAGTGCAACTTGTATATGACTCATCTCGAAACGCTCACACCCCTGATAATTTGTGTTTTCGTTCTACACAGCCGCTGCCCTTGCTCTTTCCCACCCATTCGTTACATTCAACCTCTTACGTGACCGACCAAATATAGACTGGGAAACAAGACCACACACTTTGTGCATACGGAATCGAAGGCAGGGCGTGCCTCGCCGCATTTGCCACGATGGCCATTTGCTACTTCTGCAGAAGCGGCGGCGGCGGCGACGACGACGACGACGACGACGACCGCGAGTGGCTCTGACATATGTGAGAAATACATCTATAAAATGTAATTCAGACTGCCTCGTCCCACCTTATGCTGTACCGCTTTGGCAAAGGCTTTATCTGCGCCATTTGCCTTAATCACATCTGAGAGTAATTCTTAATAAAAGGCATGTCGCTAATTGTTCGTCATCACAGATACTGTTTGCTATACGGCCACGACGCGCAACTGATTTCCAAAATTCGACTTCTTCCTTTGAGGATGGTACTCACGACCCTTTGTTTACTAGTCCAGTGCTCTACCACTGAGCTAAAGGGGCGCGTCCTAGCGGTACTTTTGCGTACTTCGTCCTTACGGTCGTCTGGATCATCAGACTTCAGCTGACAACACTTCATATTACCGACTAATATTTGCAGCTATGGCGACCCATTACTGCTTGGCTACACATCTGACACCTAATCAATGTCCTCCCCAAACAACAACACTTGCATTTCAGAACATGTCTTTCACACATATCTACAAAGTCACCTTCACCTTCAAATACAGTATCCTTGCTACTGACAGAGACGTAGGCAAAGTTTAAAGTTGCTATTTCCATTACATCACGTTAATCAGAAAAACAGTAATTTACATCTGCAGCGGAACAAATTTCCGTTCCGCCCAGCGTGGGGCTCGAACCCACGACCCTGAGATTAAGAGTCTCATGCTCTACCGACTGAGCTAGCCGGGCTGCTTGGATGAATACTTGCCGGGCAGCACGTCACACAGTACTCGTTTGGGTTGGGTGGTCCCATACAGAATCTCTCCATGCTGCCTAATGTTTTCCTAACGTCACACTCGTCACGTACTTCACTTTTATTTCATAATCATTTCTGAGAGGTAAAGGAATTGCATGACAACCTGCAGAGCTAGTGGCGTCAAAATTAACACTCATACTTGATGTGACTCAAAAGGCTAACGAGTTACTTTCCGACGTTGTTTTAGATCTGCAAGTGCCAGTGGAAACTCGCGGTGACGGCACTCTGCCTACCATTTCGCTAGTTAACACCGGTCTTGTAGTGTGTGTTTCAAGCTCAAGAGCATCTCCAAGCAGAAAATGGTCAACAGCAACATTCAGACGGTTTCGTACTGCTCAAATGCTACATTAAAACGGTATGTTTCTTTTTCACAACTGATAAAACACGAGCGTGACAGTATTCGAACCTGTAATCTTCAGATCCGAAGTTCGACGCCTTATCCATTAGGCCACACAGTCACTGACGACCAAGTGCAACTTGTATATGACTCATCTCGAAACGCTCACACCCCTGATAATTTGTGTTTTCGTTCTACACAGCCGCTGCCCTTGCTCTTTCCCACCCATTCGTTACATTCAACCTCTTACGTGACCGACCAAATATAGACTGGGAAACAAGACCACACACTTCGTGCATACGGAATCGAAGGCAGGGCGTGCCTCGCCGCATTTGCCACGATGGCCATTTGCTACTTCTGCAGAAGCGGCGGCGGCGACGACGACGACGACGACGACGACGACGACGACGACGACGACGACGACGACCGCGAGAGGCTCTGACATATGTGAGAAATACATCTATAAAATGTAATTCAGACTGCCTCGTCCCACCTTATGCTGTACCGCTTTGGCAAAGGCTTTATCTGCGCCATTCGCCTTAATCACATCTGAGAGTAATTCTTAATAAAAGGCATGTCGCTAATTGTTCGTCATCACAGATACTGTTTGCTATACGGCCACGACGGGCAACTGATTTCCAAAATTCGACTTCTTCCTTTGAGGATGTAACTCACGACCTTTGGTTTACTAGTCCAGTGCTCTACCACTGAGCTAAAGAAGCGTGGCCTAGCGGTACTTTTGCGTACTTCGTCCTTACGGTCGTCTGGATCATCAGACTTCAGCTGACAACACTTCATATTACCGACTAATATTTGCAGTTATGGCGACCCATTACTGCTTGGCTACACATCTGACACATAACCGATGTCCTCTCCAAACAACAACACCTGAATTTCAGATCATGTCTTTCACACATGTCTACAAAGTCTCCTTCACCTTCAAATACAGTTTCCTTGCGACTGACAGAGACGTAGGCAAAGTTTAAAGTTGCTATTTCCATTACATCACGTTAATTAGAAACACAGTAATTTACATCTGCAGCGGAACAAAATTCCGTTCCGCCCAGCGTGGGGCTCGAACCCACGACCCTGAGATTAAGAGTCTCATGCTCTACCGACTGAGCTAGCCGGGCTTCCTGGGTGAATACTTGGCGAGCAGCACGTCACACAGTACTCGTTTGGGTTGGGTGGTTCCATATAGAATGTCTCCATGCTGCCTAATGTTTTCCTAACGTCACACTCGTCACGTACTTCACTTTTATTTCATAATCATTTCTAAGAGGTAAAGGAATTGCATGACAACCTGCAGAGCTAGTGGCGTCAAAATTAACACTCATACTTGATGTGACTCAAAAGGCGAACGAGTTACTTTCCGACGTTGTTTTAGATGTGCAAGTGCCAGTGGAAACTCGCGGTGACGGCACTCTGCCTACCATTTCGCTAGTTAACACCGGTCTTGTAGTGTGTGTTTCAAGCTCAAGAGCATCTCCAAGCAGAAAATGGTCAACAGCAACATTCAGACGGTTTCGTACTGCTCAAATGCTACATGAAAACGGTATGTTTCTTTTTCAGAACTGATAAAACACGAGCGTGACAGCATTCGAACCTGCAATCTTCAGATCCGGAGTCCGACGCCTTATCCATTAGGCCACACAGTCACTGGCGACCAAGTGCAACTTGTATATGACTCATCTCGAAACCCTCAAACCCCTGATAATTTATGTTTTCGTTCTACACAGCCGCTGCCCTTGCTCTTTCCCACCCATTCGTTACATTCAACCTCTTACGTGACCGACCAAATATAGACTGGGAAACAAGACCACACACTTTGTGCATACGGAATCGAAGGCAGGGCGTGCCTCGCTGCATTTGCCACGATGGCCATTTGCTACTTCTGCAGAAGCGGCGGCGGCGACGACGACGACGACGACGACCGCGAGAGGCTCTGACATATGTGAGAAATACATCTATAAAATGTAATTCAGACTGCCTCGTCCCACCTTATGCTGTACCGCTTTGGCAAAGGCCTTATCTGCGCCATCCGCCTTAATCACATCTGAGAGTAATTCTTAATAAAAGGCATGTCGCTAATTGTTCGTCATCACAGATACTGTTTGCTATACGGCCACAACACGCAACTGATTTCCAAAATTCGACCTTTTCCTTTGAGGATGTAACTCACGACCCTTGGTTTACTAGTCCAGTGCTCTACCACTGAGCTAAAGAGGCGTGGCCTAGCGGTACTTTTGCGTACTTCGTCCTTACGGTCGTCTGGATCATCAGACTTCAGCTGACAACACTTCATATTACCGACTAATATTTGCAGCTATGGCGACCAATTACTGCTTGGCTACACATCTGACACGTAACCGATGTCCTCTCCAAACAACAACACTTGCATTTCAGAACATGTCTTTCACACATGTCTACAATATCACCTTCACCTTCAAATACAGTTTCCTTGCGACTGACAGAGACGTAGGCAAAGTTTAAAGTTGCTATTTCCATTACATCACGTTAATCAGAAAAACAGTAATTTACATCTGCAGCGGAACAAAATTCCGTTCCGCCCAGCGTGGGGCTCGAACCCACGACCCTGAGATTAAGAGTCTCATGCTCTACCGACTGAGCTAGCCGGGCTGCTTCGGTGAATACCTGCCGGGCAGCACGTCACACAGTACTCGTTTGGGTTGGGTGGTTCCATACAGAATCTCTCCATGCTGCCTAATGTTTTCCTAACGTCACACTCGTCACGTACTTCACTTTAATTTCATAATCATTTCTGAGAGGTAAAGGAATTGCATGACAACCTGCAGAGCTAGTGGCGTCAAAATTAACACTCATACTTGATGTGACTCAAAAGGCGAACGAGTTACTTTCCGACGTTGTTTTAGATGTGCAAGTGCCAGTGGAAACTCGCGGTGACGGCACTCTGCCTACCATTTCGCTAGTTAACACCGGTCTTGTAGTGTGTGTTTCAAGCTCAAGAGCATCTCTAAGCAGAAAATGGTCAACAGCAACATTCAGACGGTTTCGTACTGCTCAAATGCTACATTAAAACGGTATGTTTCCTTTTCACAACTGATAAAACACGAGCGTGACAGCATTCGAACCTGTAATCTTCAGATCCGAAGTCCGACGCCTTATTCATTAGGCCACACAGTCACTGACGACCCAGTGCAACTTGTATATGACTCATCTCGAAACGCTCACACCCCTGATAATTTGTGTTTTCGTTCTACACAGCCGCTGCCCTTGCTCTTTCCCACCCATTCGTTACATTCAACCTCTTACGTGACCGACCAAATATAGACTGGGAAACAAGACCACACACTTTGTGCATACGGAATCGAAGGCAGGGCGTGCCTCGCCGCATTTGCCACGATGGCCATTTGCTACTTCTGCAGAAGCCCCGGCGGCGACGACGACGACGACGACGACGATGACGACCGCGAGAGGCTCTGACATATGTGAGAAATACTTCTATAAAATGTAATTCAGACTGCCTCGTCCCACCTTATGCTGTACCGCTTTGGCAAAGGCTTTATCTGCGCCATTCGCCTTAATCACATCTGAGAGTAATTCTTAATAAGAGGCATGTCGCTAATTGTTCGTCATCACAGATACTGTTTGCCATACGGCCACGACGCGCAACTGATTTCCAAAATTCGACTTCTTCCTTTGAGGATGTAACTCACGACCCTTGGTTTACTAGTCCAGTGCTCTACCACTGAGCTAAAGAAGCGCGGCCTAGCGGTACTTTTGCATACTTCGTCCTTACGGTCGTCTGGATCATCAGACTTCAGCTGACAACACTTCATATTACCGACTAATATTTGCAGCTGTGGCGACCCATTACTGCTTGGCTACACATCTGACACATAACCGATGTCCTCTCCAAACAACAACACCTGAATTTCAGAACATGTCTTTCACACATGTCTACAAAATCTCCTTCACCTTCAAATACAGTTTCCTTGCGACTGACAGAGACGTAGGCAAAGTTTAAAGTTGCTATTTCCATTACATCACGTTAATCAGAAAAAGAGTAATTTACATCTGCAGCGGAACAAAATTCCGTTCCGCCCAGCGTGGGGCTCGAACCCACGACCCTAAGATTAAGAGTCTCATGCTCTACCGACTGAGCTAGCCGGGCTGCCTGGGTGAATACTTGCCGAGCAGCACGTCACACAGTACTCGTTTGGGTTGGGTGGTTCCATATAGAATCTCTCCATGCTGCCTAATGTTTTCCTAACGTCACACTCGTCACGTACTTCACTTTTATTTCATAATCATTTCTAAGAGGTAAAGGAATTGCATGACAACCTGCAGAGCTAGTGGCGTCAAAATTAACACTCATACTTGATGTGACTCAAAAGGCGAACGAGTTACTTTCCGACGTTGTTTTAGATGTGCAAGTGCCAGTGGAAACTCGCGGTGACGGCACTCTGCCGACCATTTCGCTAGTTAACACCGGTCTTGTAGTGTGTGTTTCAAGCTCAAGAGCATCTCCAAACAGAAAATGGTCAACAGCAACATTCAGACGGTTTCGTACTGCTCAAATGCTACATTAAAACGGTATGTTTCTTTTTCACAACTGATAAAACACGAGCGTGACAGTATTCGAACCTGTAATCTTCAGATCCGAAGTCCGACGCCTTATCCATTAGGCCACACAGTCACTGACGACCAAGTGCATCTTGTATATGACTCATCTCGAAACGCTCACACCCCTGATAATTTGTGTTTTCGTTCTACACAGCCGCTGCCCTTGCTCTTTCCCACCCATTCGTTACATTCAACCTCTTACGTGACCGACCAAATATAGACTGGGAAACAAGACCACACACTTTGTGCATACGGAATCGAAGGCAGGGCGTGCCTCGCCGCATTTGCCACGATGGCCATTTGCTACTTCTGCAGAAGCCCCGGCGGCGACGACGACGACGACGACGACGATGACGACCGCGAGAGGCTCTGACATATGTGCGAAATACTTCTATAAAATGTAATTCAGACTGCCTCGTCCCACCTTATGCTGTACCGCTTTGGCAAAGGCTTTATCTGCGCCATTCGCCTTAATCACATCTGAGAGTAATTCTTAATAAGAGGCATGTCGCTAATTGTTCGTCATCACAGATACTGTTTGCTATACGGCCACGACGCGCAACTGATTTCCAAAATTCGACTTCTTCCTTTGAGGATGTAACTCACGACCCTTGGTTTACTAGTCCAGTGCTCTACCACTGAGCTAAAGAAGCGCGGCCTAGCGGTACTTTTGCATACTTCGTCCTTACGGTCGTCTGGATCATCAGACTTCAGCTGACAACACTTCATATTACCGACTAATATTTGCAGCTGTGGCGACCCATTACTGCTTGGCTACACATCTGACACATAACCGATGTCCTCTCCAAACAACAACACCTGAATTTCAGAACATGTCTTTCACACATGTCTACAAAATCTCCTTCACCTTCAAATACAGTTTCCTTGCGACTGACAGAGACGTAGGCAAAGTTTAAAGTTGCTATTTCCATTACATCACGTTAATCAGAAAAACAGTAATTTACATCTGCAGCGGAACAAAATTCCGTTCCGCCCAGCGTGGGGCTCGAACCCACGACCCTGAGATTAAGAGTCTCATGCTCTACCGTCTGATCTAGCCGGGCTGCTTGGGTGAATACTTGCCGAGCAACACGTCACGCAGTACTCGTTTGGGTTGGGTGGTTCCATATAGAATCTCTCCATGCTGCCTAATGTTTTCCTAACGTCACACTCGTCACGTACTTCACTTTTATTTCATAATCATTTCTGAGAGGTAAAGGAATTGCATGACAACCTGCAGAGCTAGTGGCGTCAAAATTAACACTCATACTTGATGTGACTCAAAAGGCGAACGAGTTACTTTCCGATGTTGTTTTAGATGTGCAAGTGCCAGTGGAATCTCGCGGTGACGGCACTCTGCCGACCATTTCGCTAGTTAACACCGGTCTTGTAGTGTGTGTTTCAAGCTCAAGAGCATCTCCAAGCAGAAAATGGTCAACAGCAACATTCAGAAGGTTTCGTACTTCTCAAATGCTACATTAAAACGGTATGTTTCTTTTTCAGAACTGATAAAACACGAGCGTGACAGCATTCGAACCTGTAATCTTCAGATCCGAAGTCCGACGCCTTATCCATTAGGCCACACAGTCACTGACGGCCAAGTGTAACTTGTATATGACTCATCTCGAAACGCTCACACCCCTGATAATTTGTGTTTTCGTTCTACACAGCCGCTGCCCTTGCTCTTTCCCACCCATTCGTTACATTCAACCTCTTACGTGACCGACCAAATATAGACTGGGAAACAAGACCACACACTTTGTGCATACGGAATCGAAGGCAGGGCGTGCCTCGCCGCATTTGCAACGATGGCCATTTGCTACTTCTGCAGAAGCGGCGGCGGCGACGACGACGACGACGACGACGACGACGACGACGACGACGACGACCGCGAGAGGCTCTGACATATGTGAGAAATACATCTATAAAATGTAATTCAGACTGCCTCGTCCCACCTTATGCTGTACCGCTTTGGCAAAGGCTTTATCTGCGCCATTCGCCTTAATCACATCTGAGAGTAATTCTTAATAAAAGGCATGTCGCTAATTGTTCGTCATCACAGATACTGTTTGCTATACGGCCACGACGCGCAACTGATTTCCAAAATTCGACTTCTTCCTTTGAGGATGTAACTGACTACCCTTGGTTTACTAATCCAGTGCTCTACCACTGAGCTAAATGGGCGCGGCCTAGCGACGCTTTTGCGTACTTCGTCCTTACGGTCGTCTGGAACATCAGACTTCAGCTGACAACACTTCATATTACCGACTAATATTTGCAGCTATGGCGACCCATTACTGCTTGGCTACACATCTGACACGTAACCGATGTCCTCTCCAAACAACAACACTTGCATTTCAGAACATGTCTTTCACACATGTCTACAAAATCACCTTCACCTTCAAATACAGTTTCCTTGTGACTGACGTAGGCAAAGTTTATAGTTGCTATTTCCATTACATCACGTTAATCAGAAAAACGTTAATTTACATCAGCAGCGGAACAAAATTCCGTTCCGCCCAGTGTGGGGCTCAAACCGATGACCCTGAGGTTAAGAGTCTCATGCTCTACCGACTGAGCTAGCCGGGCTGCTTCGGTGAATACTTGCCGGGCAGCACGTCACACAGTACTCGTTTGGGTTGGGTGGTCCCATACAGAATCTCTCTATGCTGCCTAATGTTTTCCTAACGTCACACTTGTCACGTACTTCACTTTTATTTCATAATCATTTCTGAGAGGTAAAGGAATTGCATGACAACCTGCAGAGCTAGTGGCGTCAAAATTAACACTCATACTTGATGTGACTCAAAAGGCGAACGAGTTACTTTCCGACGTTGTTTTAGATGTGCAAGTGCCAGTGGAAACTCGCGGTGACGGCACTCTGCCGACCATTTCGCTAGTTAACACCGGTCTTGTAGTGTGTGTTTCAAGCTCAAGAACATCTCCAAGCAGAAAATGGTCAACAGCAACATTCAGACGGTTTCGTACTGCTCAAATGCTACATTAAAACGGTATGTTTCTTTTTCAGAACTGATAAAACACGAGCGCGACAGCATTCGAACCTGTAAGCTTCACATCGGAAGTCCGACGCCTTATCCATTAGGCCACACAGTCACTGACGACCAAGTGCAACTTGTATATGACTCATCTCGAAACGCTCACACCCCTGATAATTTGTGTTTTCGTTCTACACAGCCGCTGCCCTTGCTCTTTCCCACCCATTCGTTACATTCAACCTCTTACGTGACCGACCAAATATAGACTGGGAAACAAGACCACACACTTTGTGCATACGGAATCGAAGGCAGGGCGTGCCTCGCCGCATTTGCCACGATGGCCATTTGCTACTTCTGCAGAAGCGGCGGCGGCGACGACGACGACGACGACGACGACGACGACGACCGCGAGTGGCTCTGACATATGTGAGAAATACATCTATAAAATGTAATTCAGACTGCCTCGTCCCACCTTATGCTGTACCGCTTTGGCAAAGGCTTTATCTGCGCCATTTGCCTTAATCACATCTGAGAGTAATTCTTAATAACAGGCATGTCGCTAATTGTTCGTCATCACAGATACTGTTTGCTATACGGCCACGACGCGCAACTGATTTCCAAAATTCGACTTCTTCCTTTGAGGATGGTACTCACGACCCTTGGTTTACTAGTCCAGTGCTCTACCAGTGAGCTAAAGAAGCGCGTCCTAGCGGTACTTTTGCGTACTTCGTCCTTACGGTCGTCTGGATCATCAGACTTCAGCTGACAACACTTCATATTACCGACTAATATTTGCAGCTATGGCGACCCATTACTGCTTGGCTACACATCTGACACATAACCGATGTCCTCTCCAAACAACAACACCTGAATTTCAGATCATGTCTTTCACACATGACTACAAAATCTCCTTCACCTTCAAATACAGTTTCCTTGCGACTGACAGAGACGTAGGCAAAGTTTAAAGTTGCTATTTCCATTACATCACGTTAATCAGAAAAAGAGTAATTTACATCTGCAGCGGAACAAAATTCCGTTCCGCCCAGCGTGGGGCTCGAACCCACGACCCTAAGATTAAGAGTCTCATGCTCTACCGACTGAGCTAGCCGGGCTGCCTGGGTGAATACTTGCCGAGCAGCACGTCACACAGTACTCGTTTGGGTTGGGTGGTTCCATATAGAATCTCTCCATGCTGCCTAATGTTTTCCTAACGTCACACTCGTCACGTACTTCACTTTTATTTCATAATCATTTCTAAGAGGTAAAGGAATTGCATGACAACCTGCAGAGCTAGTGGCGTCAAAATTAACACTCATACTTGATGTGACTCAAAAGGCGAACGAGTTACTTTCCGACGTTGTTTTAGATGTGCAAGTGCCAGTGGAAACTCGCGGTGACGGCACTCTGCCGACCATTTCGCTAGTTAACACCGGTCTTGTAGTGTGTGTTTCAAGCTCAAGAGCATCTCCAAACAGAAAATGGTCAACAGCAACATTCAGACGGTTTCGTACTGCTCAAATGCTACATTAAAACGGTATGTTTCTTTTTCAGAACTGATAAAACACGAGCGTGACAGTATTCGAACCTGTAATCTTCAGATCCGAAGTCCGACGCCTTATCCATTAGGCCACACAGTCACTGACGACCAAGTGCATCTTGTATATGACTCATCTCGAAACGCTCACACCCCTGATAATTTGTGTTTTCGTTCTACACAGCCGCTGCCCTTGCTCTTTCCCACCCATTCGTTACATTCAACCTCTTACGTGACCGACCAAATATAGACTGGGAAACAAGACCACACACTTTGTGCATACGGAATCGAAGGCAGGGCGTGCCTCGCCGCATTTGCCACGATGGCCATTTGCTACTTCTGCAGAAGCCCCGGCGGCGACGACGACGACGACGACGACGATGACGACCGCGAGAGGCTCTGACATATGTGAGAAATACTTCTATAAAATGTAATTCAGACTGCCTCGTCCCACCTTATGCTGTACCGCTTTGGCAAAGGCTTTATCTGCGCCATTCGCCTTAATCACATCTGAGAGTAATTCTTAATAAGAGGCATGTCGCTAATTGTTCGTCATCACAGATACTGTTTGCTATACGGCCACGACGCGCAACTGATTTCCAAAATTCGACTTCTTCCTTTGAGGATGTAACTCACGACCCTTGGTTTACTAGTCCAGTGCTCTACCACTGAGCTAAAGAAGCGCGGCCTAGCGGTACTTTTGCATACTTCGTCCTTACGGTCGTCTGGATCATCAGACTTCAGCTGACAACACTTCATATTACCGACTAATATTTGCAGCTGTGGCGACCCATTACTGCTTGGCTACACATCTGACACATAACCGATGTCCTCTCCAAACAACAACACCTGAATTTCAGAACATGTCTTTCACACATGTCTACAAAATCTCCTTCACCTTCAAATACAGTTTCCTTGCGACTGACAGAGACGTAGGCAAAGTTTAAAGTTGCTATTTCCATTACATCACGTTAATCAGAAAAAGAGTAATTTACATCTGCAGCGGAACAAAATTCCGTTCCGCCCAGCGTGGGGCTCGAACCCACGACCCTAAGATTAAGAGTCTCATGCTCTACCGACTGAGCTAGCCGGGCTGCCTGGGTGAATACTTGCCGAGCAGCACGTCACACAGTACTCGTTTGGGTTGGGTGGTTCCATATAGAATCTCTCCATGCTGCCTAATGTTTTCCTAACGTCACACTCGTCACGTACTTCACTTTTATTTCATAATCATTTCTAAGAGGTAAAGGAATTGCATGACAACCTGCAGAGCTAGTGGCGTCAAAATTAACACTCATACTTGATGTGACTCAAAAGGCGAACGAGTTACTTTCCGACGTTGTTTTAGATGTGCAAGTGCCAGTGGAAACTCGCGGTGACGGCACTCTGCCGACCATTTCGCTAGTTAACACCGGTCTTGTAGTGTGTGTTTCAAGCTCAAGAGCATCTCCAAACAGAAAATGGTCAACAGCAACATTCAGACGGTTTCGTACTGCTCAAATGCTACATTAAAACGGTATGTTTCTTTTTCACAACTGATAAAACACGAGCGTGACAGTATTCGAACCTGTAATCTTCAGATCCGAAGTCCGACGCCTTATCCATTAGGCCACACAGTCACTGACGACCAAGTGCATCTTGTATATGACTCATCTCGAAACGCTCACACCCCTGATAATTTGTGTTTTCGTTCTACACAGCCGCTGCCCTTGCTCTTTCCCACCCATTCGTTACATTCAACCTCTTACGTGACCGACCAAATATAGACTGGGAAACAAGACCACACACTTTGTGCATACGGAATCGAAGGCAGGGCGTGCCTCGCCGCATTTGCCACGATGGCCATTTGCTACTTCTGCAGAAGCCCCGGCGGCGACGACGACGACGACGACGACGATGACGACCGCGAGAGGCTCTGACATATGTGAGAACTACTTCTATAAAATGTAATTCAGACTGCCTCGTCCCACCTTATGCTGTACCGCTTTGGCAAAGGCTTTATCTGCGCCATTCGCCTTAATCACATCTGAGAGTAATTCTTAATAAGAGGCATGTCGCTAATTGTTCGTCATCACAGATACTGTTTGCTATACGGCCACGACGCGCAACTGATTTCCAAAATTCGACTTCTTCCTTTGAGGATGTAACTCACGACCCTTGGTTTACTAGTCCAGTGCTCTACCACTGAGCTAAAGAAGCGCGGCCTAGCGGTACTTTTGCATACTTCGTCCTTACGGTCGTCTGGATCATCAGACTTCAGCTGACAACACTTCATATTACCGACTAATATTTGCAGCTGTGGCGACCCATTACTGCTTGGCTACACATCTGACACATAACCGATGTCCTCTCCAAACAACAACACCTGAATTTCAGAACATGTCTTTCACACATGTCTACAAAATCTCCTTCACCTTCAAATACAGTTTCCTTGCGACTGACAGAGACGTAGGCAAAGTTTAAAGTTGCTATTTCCATTACATCACGTTAATCAGAAAAACAGTAATTTACATCTGCAGCGGAACAAAATTCCGTTCCGCCCAGCGTGGGGCTCGAACCCACGACCCTGAGATTAAGAGTCTCATGCTCTACCGTCTGATCTAGCCGGGCTGCTTGGGTGAATACTTGCCGAGCAACACGTCACGCAGTACTCGTTTGGGTTGGGTGGTTCCATATAGAATCTCTCCATGCTGCCTAATGTTTTCCTAACGTCACACTCGTCACGTACTTCACTTTTATTTCATAATCATTTCTGAGAGGTAAAGGAATTGCATGACAACCTGCAGAGCTAGTGGCGTCAAAATTAACACTCATACTTGATGTGACTCAAAAGGCGAACGAGTTACTTTCCGACGTTGTTTTAGATGTGCAAGTGCCAGTGGAATCTCGCGGTGACGGCACTCTGCCGACCATTTCGCTAGTTAACACCGGTCTTGTAGTGTGTGTTTCAAGCTCAAGAGCATCTCCAAGCAGAAAATGGTCAACAGCAACATTCAGAAGGTTTCGTACTTCTCAAATACTACATTAAAACGGTATGTTTCTTTTTCAGAACTGATAAAACACGAGCGTGACAGCATTCGAACCTGTAATCTTCAGATCCGAAGTCCGACGCCTTATCCATTAGGCCACACAGTCACTGACGGCCAAGTGTAACTTGTATATGACTCATCTCGAAACGCTCACACCCCTGATAATTTGTGTTTTCGTTCTACACAGCCGCTGCCCTTGCTCTTTCCCACCCATTCGTTACATTCAACCTCTTACGTGACCGACCAAATATAGACTGGGAAACAAGACCACACACTTTGTGCATACGGAATCGAAGGCAGGGCGTGCCTCGCCGCATTTGCCACGATGGCCATTTGCTACTTCTGCAGAAGCGGCGGCGGCGACGACGACGACGACGACGACGACGACGACGACGACGACGACGACGACGACGACCGCGAGAGGCTCTGACATATGTGAGAAATACATCTATAAAATGTAATTCAGACTGCCTCGTCCCACCTTATGCTGTACCGCTTTGGCAAAGGCTTTATCTGCGCCATTCGCCTTAATCACATCTGAGAGTAATTCTTAATAAAAGGCATGTCGGTAATTGTTCGTCATCACAGATACTGTTTGCTATACGGCCACGACGCGCAACTGATTTCCAAAATTCGACTTCTTCCTTTGAGGATGTAACTGACTACCCTTGGTTTACTAATCCAGTGCTCTACCACTGAGCTAAATGGGCGCGGCCTAGCGACGCTTTTGCGTACTTCGTCCTTACGGTCGTCTGGAACATCAGACTTCAGCTGACAACACTTCATATTACCGACTAATATTTGCAGCTATGGCGACCCATTACTGCTTGGCTACACATCTGACACGTAACCGATGTCCTCTCCAAACAACAACACTTGCATTTCAGACCATGTCTTTCACACATGTCTACAAAATCACCTTCACCTTCAAATACAGTTTCCTTGTGACTGACGTAGGCAAAGTTTATAGTTGCTATTTCCATTACATCACGTTAATCAGAAAAACGTTAATTTACATCAGCAGCGGAACAAAATTCCGTTCCGCCCAGTGTGGGGCTCAAACCGATGACCCTGAGATTAAGAGTCTCATGCTCTACCGACTGAGCTAGCCGGGCTGCTTCGGTGAATACTTGCCGGGCAGCACGTCACACAGTACTCGTTTGGGTTGGGTGGTCCCATACAGAATCTCTCTATGCTGCCTAATGTTTTCCTAACGTCACACTTGTCACGTACTTCACTTTTATTTCATAATCATTTCTGAGAGGTAAAGGAATTGCATGACAACCTGCAGAGCTAGTGGCGTCAAAATTAACACTCATACTTGATGTGACTCAAAAGGCGAACGAGTTACTTTCCGACGTTGTTTTAGATGTGCAAGTGCCAGTGGAAACTCGCGGTGACGGCACTCTGCCGACCATTTCGCTAGTTAACACCGGTCTTGTAGTGTGTGTTTCAAGCTCAAGAACATCTCCAAGCAGAAAATGGTCAACAGCAACATTCAGACGGTTTCGTACTGCTCAAATGCTACATTAAAACGGTATGTTTCTTTTTCAGAACTGATAAAACACGAGCGCGACAGCATTCGAACCTGTAAGCTTCACATCGGAAGTCCGACGCCTTATCCATTAGGCCACACAGTCACTGACGACCAAGTGCAACTTGTATATGACTCATCTCGAAACGCTCATACCCCTGATAATTTGTGTTTTCGTTCTACACAGCCGCTGCCCTTGCTCTTTCCCACCCATTCGTTACATTCAACCTCTTACGTGACCGACCAAATATAGACTGGGAAACAAGACCACACACTTTGTGCATACGGAATCGAAGGCAGGGCGTGACTCGCCGCATTTGCAACGATGACCATTTGCTACTTCTGCAGAAGCGGCGGCGGCGACGACGACGACGACGACGACGACCGCGAGAGGCTCTGACATATGTGAGAAATACATCTATAAAATGTAATTCAGACTGCCTCGTCCCAACTTATGCTGTACCGCTTTGGCAAAGGCTTTATCTGCGCCATTCGCCTTAATAACACCTGAGAGTAATTCTTAATGAAAGGCATGTCGCTAATTGTTCGTCATCACAGATACTGTTTGCTATACGGCCACGACGCGCAACTGATTTCCAAAATTCGACTTCTTCCTTTGAGGATGGAACTCACGACCCTTGGTTTACTAGTGCAGTGCTCTACCATTGAGCTAAAGGGGCGCGGCCTAGCGATACTTTTGCGTACTTCGTCCTTACGGTCGTCTGGATCATCAGACTTCAGCTGACAACACTTCATATTACCGACTAATATTTGCAGCTATGGCGACCCATTACTGCTTGGCTACACATCTGACACGTAACCGATGTCCTCTCCAAACAACAACACTTGCATTTCAGAACATGTCTTTCACACAGGTCTACAAAATCACCTTCACCTTCAAATACAGTTTCCTTGCGACTGACAGAGACGTAGGCAAAGTTTAAAGCTGCTATTTCCATTACATCACGTTAATCAGAAAAACGGTAATTTACATCTGCAGCGGAACAAAATTCCGTTCCGCCCAGCGTGGGGCTCGAACCCACGACTCTGAGATTAAGAGTCTCATTCTCTACCGACTGAACTAGCCGGGCTGCTTCGGTGAATACTTGCCGGGCAGCAAGTCACACAGAACTCGTTTGGGTTGGGTGGTCCCATACAGAATCTCTCCATGCTGCCTAATGTTTTCCTAACGTCACACTCGTCACGTACTTCACTTTTATTTCATAATCATTTCTGAGAGGTAAAGGAATTGCATAACAACCTGCAGAGCTAGTGGCGTCAAAATTAACACTCATACTTGATGTGACTCATAAGGCGAACGAGTTACTTTCCGACGTTGGTTTAGATGTGCAAGTGCCAGTGAAAATTTGCGGCGACGGCACTCTGCCGACAATTTCGCTACTTAACACCGGGCTTGTTGTGTGTGTTTCAACCTCAAGAGCATCTCCAAGCAGAAAATGGTCAACAGCAACATTCAGACGGTTTCGTACTGCTTAAGTGCTACTTTAAAACGGAATGTTTCTTTTTCAGAACTGATAAAACACGAGCGTGACAGGATTCGAACCTGTAATCTTCAGTTCCGAAGTGCGGCGCCTTATCCATTAGGCCACGCAGTCACTGACGACAATGTCCGACTTTTATATGACTCATCTCGAAAAGCTCACACCCCTGATTATTTGTGTTTTCGTACTACACAGCCGCTGCCCTTGCTCTTTCCCACCCATTCGTTACATTCAACCTCCTACGTGACCGACCAAATATAGACTGGGAAACAAGACCACACACTTTGTGCATACGGAATCGAAGGCAGGGCGTGCCTCGCCGCATTTGACACGATGGCCATTTGCTACTTCTGCAGAAGCGGCGGCGTCGGCGATGACGACGACGACGACGACGACCGCGAGAGGCTCTGACATATGTGAGAAATACATCTATAAAATGTAATTCAGACTGCCTCGTCCCACCTTATACTGTACCGCTTTGGCAAAGGCTTTACCTGCGCCATTCGCCTTAATCACATCTGAGAGTAATTCTTAATAAAAGGCATGTCGCTAATTGTTCGTCATCACAGATACTGTTTGCTATACGGCCACGACGCGCAACTGATTTCCAAAATTGGATTTCCTACTTTGAGGATGGAACTCACGACCCTTTGTTTACTAGACCAGTGCTCTACCACTGAGCTAAAGAGGCGCGGCCTAGCGGTACTTTTGCGTACTTCGTCCTTACGGTCGTCTGGATCCTCAAACTTCAGCTGACAACACTTCATATTACCGACTAATATTTGCAGCTATGGCGACCCATTACTGCTTGGCTACACATCTGACACGTAACCGATGTGCTCTCCAAACAACAACACTTGCATTTCAGAACATGTCTTTCACACGTGTCTACAAAATCACCTTCACCTTCAAATACAGTTTCCTTGCGACTGACAGAGATGTAGGCAAAGTTTATAGTTGCTATTTCCATTACATCACGTTAATCAGAAAAACGGTAATTTACATCTGCAGCGGAACAAAATTCCGTTCCGCCCAGCGTGGGGCTCGAACCCACGACCAAAATGTTAAGAGTCTCATGCTCAGACTTCAGCTGACAACACTTCATATTACCGACTAATATTTGCAGCTATGGCGACCCATTAGTGCTTGGCTACACATCTGACACATACCCGATGTGCTCTCCAAACAACAACACTTGCATTTCAGAACATGTCTTTCACACGTGTCTACAAAATCACCTTCACCTTCAAATACAGTTTCCTTGCGACTGACAGAGACGTAGGCAAAGTTTAAAGTTGCTGTTTCCATTACATCACGTTAGTCAGAAAAACGGTAATTTACATCTACAGCGGAACAAAATGCCGCTCTGCCCAGCGTGGGTCTCGAACCCACGACCGTGAGATTAAGAGTCTAATTCTCTACCGACTGAACTAGCCGGGCTGCTTTCGTGAATACTTGCCGGGAAGCACGTCACACAGTACTCGTTTGGGTTGGGTGGTCCCATACAGAATCTTTCCATGCTGCCTTATGTTTTCCTAACGCCACACTCGTCACGTACTTCACTTTTATTTCAAAATCGTTTCTGAGAGGTAAAGGAATTGCATGACAAAATGCAGAGCTAGTGGCGTCAAAATTAACACTCATGCTTGATGTGACTCAAAAGGCGAACGAGTTACTTTCCGACGTTGTTTTAGATGTGCCAGTGCCAGTGAAGACTCGCGGTGACGGCACTCTGCCGACCATTTCGCTAGTTATCACCGGTCTTGTTGTGTGTGTTTCAAGCTCAAGAGCATCTCCAAGCAGAAAATGGTCAACAGCAACATTCAGACGGTTTCGTACTGCTCAATTGCTACATTAAAACGATATGTTTCTTTTTAAGAACTGATAAATCACGAGCGTGACAGCATTCGAACCTGTAATCTTCAGATCTGAAGTCCGACGCCTTATCCATTTGGCCACACAGTCACTGACGACCAAGTGCAACTTGTATATGACTCATCTCGAAACGCTCACACCCCTGATGATTTGTGTTTTCGTTCTACACAGCCGCTGCCCCTTGCTATTTCCCACCCATTCGTTACATTCAACCTCTTACGTGACCGACCAAATATAGACTGGGAAACAAGACCACACACTTTGTGCATTCGTAATGGAAGGCAGGTCGTCCCTCGCCGCATTTGCTACGATGGTCATACCCTACTTCTGCAGAAGCGGCGACGACGACGACGACGACGGCGAGAGGCTCTGACATATGTGAGAAATACATCTATAAAATGTAATTCAGACTGCCTCGTCCCACCTTATGCTGTACCGCTTTGCAAATGCTTTATCTGCGCCATTCGCCTTAATCACATCTGAGAGTAATTCTTAATAAAAAGCATGTCGCTAATTGCTCGTCATCACAGATACTGTTTGCTATACGGCCACGACGCGCAACTGATTTCCAAAATTCGACTTCCTCCTTTGAGGATCGAACTCATGACCCTTTCTTTACTAGATCAGTGCTCTACCACTTTTTTTTTTGTGCGTGTGTTGTATTCCATGTTCAGAGAGTTGTCCTGGGCCTTCACGGCTACCGTAGCGGCGAGAGGGCCCACGAAGTCCCCACCGTACTTCACCCCAGGCAGCAATCCCCTACTTCTGGTCTGCAACACTCTTTCTGTTGTTTGTTGTTCTTTTTAGTGGTTTCGTTGTATTGTTGGTTTGTTTATCAACTTTTATAATCGTTTATTTTTTATTATAATTTACTTATTTACCTTTATTTTTTTTTAATAGAAAATGAAACAAGGAACTCTGGTCCTCTAGAAAAACAGAAGAAAATAAAATAGTCCTTGTCGTATCACTGTTCGGTATACGTCACTGTGACATTTGAAGAAGAAAAGAAAAAAAAACAAAGCAAAGTAGAATGAAGGAAAGAAAAAAAATACTTCTTTCATCGAAGAACGACTTCTAAAAAATTCGCATATCGTTTCCTGTAATGTCTCGTCTGTGAAAGTATGTGAAACTGTAATGCCAGGTAAAGACAGAACGCCGCCTCACTCTTGGGTCCTTGCGTCTGTAAATAATGAACATAATGACCCTTCAACCAATTGACAGAGTTCCGTTTGGTGTTTGGGTACGGCACTGAATCCGGATACAGGAAATCTTCAGGTTTAATACAAAGCTGGGAAGTCCTCATAATCGTAGCCAGTTTTCGGCGAATGCATGCCCAAACTGCTTGGACAGTGGTGCACAGAAAACGATGTTCATCAGTATCAGGCAAGTTGCACGTAAGGCACAAAGGTGAGTCAGCCAAATGTAGAGCATGAAGTCGTGAATTGGTACTTATTTTACGGTTCACGACCCTGTACCAAGAGGCTTTCACTGACGTTGGTAAATCACGGCTATGTATGTTTTTCCATATCACTGGCCAGCGATGATTTGGGTATTTGTGTTCGATGTTGTTCCTGTTCTTGGTTGCCAGTAGTTTATTATAAACTAACTTCACCACAGAAAGCTCATTTTCTGGGAGAGTTGACCGTACGTAACTGAACTCAATGAAAAAGCTCTTAAAGTGAGTCAGCGCAGGCGGATTATGTTGAACAGAGACGGGAGGCTGCAGGCAGGCCGGCGCTATTTCGGTTAACAAGTGAGCCGTGAGACTGTTCGGTAACGACCTCCACCGTTTGTAGGTGGTGCATACGTACAAAGCTCGTGACTTGGAACGAACATCTGTTAAATTTAAGCATCCATCGGTCGTGGAGAGAGAGAGCGTATCGTACTTGACTTTAAAAATGTGTCCACGTGTGACAAAATGGCCTAGAGCGGACATCATACGCTTCGCTGTCTCCTGTGGCATGGGCAGTACTTTTGCAACGTAGTTAATCTTTGAGGTGAGGTAGACATTAGCGAAGGTGACTTTCTGCAGTTCATCAAGGCTCCTTAGGTAGTGGGTCTGCATGCAAGCACGCATACTTGCCAGGAGATTCCTATAGTTCACCGCAATTGTGTGCTGTATGTTGCTAATGTACTCAATACCAAGGCATTTCATTTTAGAAAGTAGTTGCAACTGACCGTGATGGTGCAGCGAGATGCCGCGTCCTATGTTCATAATGCCAGATTTCCTGGCATTCAACTTCGCACCCGCAACAAGTTCGGAGTTTTTGACGATCTGAAGGGCTTCCTCGACTTCACCTTCGTCCATGACCAAAAATCCGACGTCATCCGCACATGCAGTACAAACAATCTTAAAGCCGTGGATGGTTAATCCTTGTAGACGCTGTGTCAAGGTGACAAGCAAAGGCTCAATGGCAATGGCAAACAAGGCCATTGACATAGGGCATCCCTGTCGCACTGAATTAGTAATATTAATCGATGCGCTCAGCTGGCCATTCACCATGAGTCGAGTTACTCCTTTACGAAGGAGCTCATGTATAAGATTGATAAAACGTAGTGGAAATCCCATGGCATGCATCGTCCGGATGAGAAACTGATGGTTTACTCTGTCGAATGCCTTTGAAAAGTCAAGGGAAACTAGCGCACACCGTATCTTGCACGCATCTGCAATGGCTATGACGTCCCTGTATTGAGACAAATTTTGGAAGATCGTCCTACCGACACCTACACTGGTCTGGTACTGACCAATGACAGTATTCATCAACATTTTCAATCTATTAGAAATAATACGTACTAAAATTTTGTAGTCACTGTTCAGTAAAGTAAGCGGCCGAAAATCATCAACAGAACTGCACATTGGGCGTTTAGGGATTAAAACCACGATGCCTTCCACGAGAGCCTGAGGAACATTAAAATCAGGCCGTAAAATTTCATTAAACATACTCAACAACTTGGGCTTTAATTTGTCGCGGAAAGTAAGATAAAATTCGGCAGTGAGACCGTCGGGTCCCGGCGATTTATTTAACGGACTTCGTGATAGCGCAGAATCCAATTCGTCTTCATCAATTTCTCGCATGAGAGTTTCGACTTCAGCAGCACCCAAAGTCCTTTGCAAGTTATTGAGTAATTCATCGTGAGTTCCATCGTCGGTATGTGTCGTTGCCAGCAGATCTGCCAGGTGATTGTGAAGTGCGGTCCGTATGTCTTGTTGCCGCGTGAGCGCAACGCCTTCACTCAACTGAAGACGAGTTATTAATCTCCGCCGCCCCCTCTTATTTTCACGAATGACGTGAAACATGGATGTCATTTCGTCGTCTATCACATTCTGGGGCCTGGACCTTATTTGAAAGCCTGCTGCCTGCTGCCGCTGAAGTTTTAATAATTTTGCCTTAATTTTTTTAATCTGCATAAAATTTTCAGGTACAGTCACATCGGACTGGTAGAGCTCCCTGAGACAAGTAAAATAAAACTCAGATGTTTGCCGTTGCCACCAGGATATGTCCCGAGCGTAGCGTTTAAACATTTTTGATAAAGTTGGTTTGGCATGTGTTATCCACCATTCAGTAACGGAGGCATACTGTGCAACCCGTCGTTCACATGCCTCCCATGTTTCGTTAAAGACACGGTGACAGTCAACATCGTTAAGGAGAGCATTGTTAAGTTTCCAGAAACCTCTGCCGGGAAATGTGCCTTGCTTGACCATGTTAACAGTACAAATATATGCCGCATGATCGGAAAAAATTGTGGGCCAAACTTCGGAATGGAGGACTTGAGTCTTCATACACGCCGATACATAGATTCTGTCTAGCCGGCTTGCAGAGTGGTTCGTGACATGGGTGAACCCAGGTGCCGCTCCGTGCGTATGCTCCCATGTGTCAATGAGGTTCATTTCTTGGACGATACGTTCTAGTTCTCCCGATTTGTTAAAATTAGGCGTCTGGTCTTTTGGACTTAAGACACAATTGAAGTCACCCGCAAAAATTATACGATCGTAGGTTCCCCTAAAAAGTGTGACTATGGCGCTTGTGAAGAACTCAGCCCTAGCACGCCTATTGCTACTGCCGGACGGGGCGTAAACATTGATTATGCGTGTCCGATGGAAAGTGACAGCGATCCCTCTATGATCAGGCAGTTTTTCTGCGTCGGTCGCTACAATCCCTCCTTTTAACAGAATCGCTGTCCCTAAATCTATGATCAGGCAGTTTTTCTGCGTCGGTCGCTACAATCCCTTCTTTTAACAGAATCGCTGTCCCTAAATTCGCACCGCTCCCGGAATTGGAGAGAGTAGTATAACCAGTTATTCGGTCAAGTTCAATCGCAGCGACTTCTTGAAGTAACAGAATATCGATATCCGCTGCGTATACAAAATCTTGTAAATTACGGAGCCGCCAGTACGACTGTATCTTATTGATGTTTAACGTGGCAATTTTATAGGCCTGGGGCTCGTTCACGGGAGAAGGCACATACTATTAATTAGACAGTCTTAGAAGGATGGCTAACGAAACTGAGGCCAAGCGCGTCAGTCGGAGTTCCTGTAGTTCCCGGTACGGTTGGTGTATGCTGCTCTGTGGGGGGTGCCGAAGATTCCGTCTCAATGGTCCGCATGACAGCCGCATCATTGCTCGCATCCAAGACTTCCATTTCCTGTGCCCAATTCCCAGTGAGAGTGGCCTCTGACAAAAGCGATCCTTCGTTTCCTTGAGCGTGGGCATCCGGCAAAACGACTCTACTCGAGGTATCACTATCTTCCACCCGTCGTGGATTCACAGGGGGAGACACCACAGGATCAATGTCCATTCGACCAGACGCGGGGAGACCAACTTCAGAGGGTTCAGAAGTGTTCTGACTCATTTGGCTGCTTATTCGTTTCGCTTTTTCGTGGAGCTGTGGAGCGAGCTGATTGGCTCCTTGATGTGCAAGTCTCCGCTTCTTTTTGGAAGGCTTCCTGTTAGGGTTCGCGGTATCATCAACATCCGAAGTGGACCGTTGACTCTGGGGTTGATCCGCCGGGAACACAGCGTCTGCTTCATCCTCAGTACCAGTGGCATCAACCACTGGGGAGCCATCCGTCGTTACCTCCATCTCTGAGTGTGGTAGCGGCGGTGCCGGGTCAGCACTCGGTTCTTTGACGTTATCGGAAAAACATCATTCAAACGAGCGGCATCTACAGGCGGGGTAGCGGGTGGAAGACCAGAAGCCGCGGCAACGTATGTCAGTGGCAGTGCCGTCGTCACAGGGGGGCTAGCGGCTTCACCGACATGTATCTGCGTCACGCGTCTTTGTATACATTCAGAGCGCAAGTGGACGGACGCACCACAGTCGGCACACGTTTTTGGCTGCCCATCATATATGACAATTCCGCGATGTCCACCTACGTAAATATATGAAGGTATGTGCTTCTGTAGATCGATCTTAACCTGCCTGACGACGTTAAGCACCGGAAATTTGTGGGCTTTGGACCTACGCTCCGCAAAATTGTTAATGACCCTCCTGTAAGGTGTTAATGCAGAATTTATTTGCGCGGCTGATATTTCAAACGGGAGTTCGAAAATACGTGCCGTTCGGATGCCCAGTCCAGCATGCGTAATGCTGACGTCACTGACGGTACCATCTCTATGTTTAAACTTCAGTACACCTCCACTGGACTCCACAATTCTATCACACATATCAGAGGACGTTAATTTCACATAAACAACACTAGTCACGATAGAGAAATTTATCCCTACAAAGTCATCAAAAGTAATCTTAGCTGTTTCCTCTAACCATGCTTCAACTTGAAACGAATTTGGTTTCGAAAAATTCCTATCAAAGGTAAACTTCAAGGTATCTTTCCTGTTAGTCGGATTCATAATTCCATATCAGATCTTACAGAACGGAACGAATACTAATAAGCAGACGCTGTAAGCACGCGACTCACCGCCTGACGTAAACACTTCCTGCCACAGCTCGCTGGCCCTGGAGGTCCGCTCACCACCGCTGCCGCAGGCAGACTGACCTCAGAGCTAAAGAGTCGCGGCCTAGTGGTACTTATGCGTACTTCGTCCTTACGGTCGTCTGGATCATCAGACTTCAGCTGACAACACTTCAGATTACCAACTAATATTTGCAGCAATGGCGACCCATTACTGCTTGGCTACACATCTGACACGTAACCGATGTGCTCTCCAAACAACAACACTTGCATTTCAGAACATGTCTTTCACACATGTCTACAAAATCACCTTCACCTTCAAATACAGTTTCCTTGCGACTGATAGAGACGTAGGCAAAGTTTAAAGTTGCTATTTCCATTACATCACGTTAATCAGAAAAACGGTAATTTACATCTGCAGCGGAACGAAATTCCGTTCCGCCCAGCGTGGGGCTCGAACCCACGACCGTGAAATTAAGAGTCTCATGCTCTACTGACTGAGCTAGCTGCGCTGCTTCGGTAAATACTTGCCGGATGGCACGTCACACAGTACTCGTTTGGGTTGGGTGGTCCCATACAGAATCTCTCCATGCTGCCTAATGTTTTCCTAACGCCACACTCGTCACGTACTTCACTTTTATTTCATAATCGTTTCTGAGAGGTAAAGGAATTGCATGACAACCTGCAGAGCTAGTGGCGTCAAAATTAACACTCGTACTTGATGTGACTCAAAAGGCGAACGAGTTACTCTCCGACGTTGTTATAGATGTGCAAGTGCCAGTGAAAACTCGCGGTGACGGAACTCTGCCGACCATTTCGCTAGTTATCACCGGTCTTGTTGTGTGTGTTTCAAGCTCAAGAGCATCTCCAAGCAGAAAATGGTCAACAGCAACATTCAGACGGTTTCGTACTGCTCAATTGCTACATTAAAACGATATGTTTCTTTTTCAGAACTGATAAAACACGAGCGTGACAGCATTCGAACCTGTAATCTTCAGATCCGAAGTCCGACGCCTTATCCATTTGGCCACACACAGTCACTGACGACCAAGTGCAAACTTTGTTATGACTCATCTCGAAACGCTCACACCCCTGATGATACGTGTTTTCGTCCCACACAGCCGCTGCCCCTTGCTATTTCCCACCCATTCGTTACATTCAACCTCTTACGTGACCGACCAAATATAGACTGGGAAACAAGACCACACACTTTGTGCATACGGAATCGAAGGCAGGGAGTCCCTCGCCGCATTTGCTACGATGGCCATATCCTACTTCTGCAGAAGCGGCGACGACGACGAGGGCGAGAGGCTCTGACATATGTAAGACATACATCTATAAAATGTAATTCAGACTGCCCCGTCCCAACTTATGCTGTACCGCTTTGGCAAAGGCTTTATCTGCGCCATTCGCCTTAATCACATCTGAGAGTAATTCTTAATAAAAGGCATGTCGCTAATTGTTCGTCATCACAGATACCGTTTGCTATACGGCCACGACGCGCAACTGGTTTCCAAAATTCGATTTCCTCCTTTGAGGATGGAATTCACGACCCTTGGTTTACTAGATCAGTGCTCTACCACTGAGCTAAAGAGGCGCGGCCTAGCGGTGCTTTTGCGTACTTCGTCCTTACGGTCGTCTGGATCATCAGACTTCAGCTGACAACACTTCATATTACCGACTAATATTTGCAGCTATGGCGACCAATTACTGCTTGGTTACACATCTGACACGTAACCGATGTGTTCTCCAAACAACAACACTTACATTTCAGAACATGTCGTTCACACATGTCTACAAAATCACCTTCACCTTCAAATACAGTTTCCTTGCCACTGATAGAGACGTAGGCAAAGTTTAAAGTTGCTATTTCCATTACATCACGTTAATCAGAAAAACGGTAATTTACATCTGCAGCGGAACAAAATTCCGTTCCGCCCAGCGTGGGGCTCGAACCCACGACCCTGAGATTAAGAGTCTCATGCTCTACCGACTTTTTTTATTTTTTTTTTGCTTTTTTATTTTTTTCCTTGTTGTTTCATTTTATTTTTCCTTTCTTTTTTTTGTATTACTTGATATGCCATTGGTTAAAATTTAGGGGTGACACTCAGATTCAGGTCTGCGGAAACAAAGCGAGCAGGGGTCGAAACCCGAGGCCTGGCCACGATGACTCCACCGTCCTGTTTCCGAATGGCACCTGTACTACGTCGTCGTTCTTTCCCCTACTGTCTCGGTTCCAGGTCTCACGTTTGTTTTTCTTGTTCGTCCTAAATATCCACGAAAACTTCAGTCCAGGTTTAGAAAACTAGTTTACAGTAAGGTGGCAAATCCAGAAACAGTATATAGGAAATCGGCCAGCACAAGCGACCTTAGCCAACACCCTCCCTTTCAAATGTCAGGCTAAGCATATTTGCAAAATCTTCACGGAGTGCTGGCATGCGCAATCGGTTCCAGTAAGCAGTAAGAATGTACTGTCGAATTTTAGGTGTTCATCCTCTTCATGACAAGTAATAACAAAATGTACGAAGTGTCCAAGCAACCACATAACGGTATTGAGCTTCGTTCGCGGATAAAAGGAAGAATCGGGCCGTACGATGATGTCAATGGTACAAGCGGTTTCGGCAGTCCTAGTGACAAAAGTCAGTTGTTTCCTGAGCCAAATCCAATTAGCAAGGTGCCCACTGCAGGTGAATCGATGCTCAAGTGTGTCCAGGAGACCACACCGAGTGTAGTTGTCCGTGTCAGGAAGACCAATACGGTGCAGTCGTACGTTGGTGGTGACCAAACCATTAACTACCCTACACCACGTGGACGCCACAGCCATAGTGTGGATCGGCAGACTAACATTCTTCCAGACGTTCTTCCAGGACACTGATGGAGACGCCAGTTCGATTGGATTGGGACCGGCCAGCCCCTCCCAACGGGCAATCAAGCTCTTGGTCGTTGGCACCGGTCGTCGCAAGAAGACGTCACCGAGGTAACTAACCGCAATATAAAATTCCCGAACGTGTTTCAACTTAAAATTGAGGCGACCGATGTCGACAGGTGGAGCAAGGCTCTTCGGACGCACAACAGTAAAAAGTCTGGATGTAATTGAAGTCACTTCTTGCGTAACAATTAGAGTCGTATGGCGGACGTACAAGGCAGATGCCTTGCGAGTAATGTCAGTGAGGCCCAAGCCTCCGGAGATACGCGGTTTCGTCATAACCTCGTAACGCAACTTGAATAGATGACCCTTCCATATAAACCTGCTAGACAATTGGCGCAACCGTTTCGCCACCATAATGGGAAGGGGGAACAGCTGAGCAACATAATAGGATTTACATAACACGTATGTGTCTAAAATTCTGATTTTTTGCAAAATGGTAGCAGAGCGCTGCTCATGGACCATCAGAGCCCCCTGTATCTTCTCGGTGACAGATTTCCAATTAAGAGCTGCCATTTTTATAGGACACCGATCAATGGTAATCCCCAATGACGTATGGCGATCGACAAAAGTGGCCCAAGGAATATCAGCATCGCGAAACCCTCGAATATCAAGGAACTTACACTTACCCTGATTAAGACGCGCTCCAGAGACACAACAGTATGCATCGACTGCCCCTTTCAAGAATGTGATATCATCACGTTGACGGAGGAGAACAATGACACCGTCCGCGTACGCCTTGACAGTGAGCTTCCCACCAGAGTGGGTCATACCCTGAAGCTTGAAAGCAAGAGTCCGAAGCAGCGGTTCCAGGGACAATATGAATAGCGACATAGAGAGCGGACTACCCTGAGGTACCCCTCGGCGGATAGCAAAGGGCGGCGTCAGCTGCCCATTGACTGACACCCGAGCAGTTATTCCCCTATACAAATTACCAAGAACACCACGTGATGAAGCGTTAAAACCTATTGTATCTAAAACATGATCTAAAAACACATGACTGACGTGATCAAAAGCCTTATAAAAATCGAGTAAAAGAAAAGGCACAATGAACGTTTGTAACCGCCGCAACCGAGACAACATCCCGATATTCGGCTACTGGGGTCAGAATAGATCTACCAGGAAAACAACATTGATGTGCATCAATCACACCACGAAGCAGTGAAGACAATCGACTATTGAGTGCTCTAGCAGCTGTCTTGTAATCAAAGTTCAGCAATGTGAGCGGACGAAGATTGGCAGTAGATAAACGACCAGTGGACTTCGGAATTAAAACAATTTTCCCTACCTTAAAATCGGCAGGCACATCCATCCCCCTGACAATCTCATTTAAAATCTGCGTAAAAGTGCCACCCAAAAGAGGCCAAAAACGGAGATAAAATTCTTTTGGCAGGCCGTCTGGACCCGGCGATTTACCGGACGGAGAGTGAGCAATAAAATCAAAAACATCATCTACCTGCAACTCCCAGAGAAAGTCGCCGTTCGCGTCAGGCGTGATCGTCGCAGGAAGATCCTCAAGGACATCATCAGAAAGTGACGCACCACAATCATCGGCAGGACAGAGACTAGCGTAATACTGATGAAGAGCACGAGTCATATCCTCCTGTGCAATAAGCTGTCGTCCACCATCCACCATAAGAGAAGAGATGAAGGAGCGACGACGTCGAGTCTGATGCCGCAGCAGGTGGTACAAAGAAGTCAGTTCACCTTCAACAAGAGAGTGAGGTTTCGACTTTACTCGCAGACCATCCAACTGTCGTCGTTTGAGGGTCAAGAGCTTGGCTTTAATACGACGAACATCATGGATCCGCAGAGGAGAAGGACCCGCCGCGTCATACAGTTCACGCAGGACAGAGTAGTAAAATTCATACGTGTTCTTAAAATCACGCGCCCTTGCGGCACAGTAAAAAATCAAAGTCTGACGAATCTTGGGCTTGGCAAACGCAGTCCACCAAACGAGCAAGGAGGGGTAACGCGGGACGGAGCGAAGACATCGCTCCCACACGGCACTTACAACTTCATCAATGGCACTGTCGGCAAGGTGGGAAACATTTAACATCCACTGGGAACGATAAAGTTTTGCTGGTTGGTGACTAAGATTTACAGTTGCAGTAAAAGCACAATGGTCAGAAAAACTTGTAGGAATAACATCGACAGAAAGAATGTTATCACATAAAAAATCAGAGAAGTAGAATCTGTCGAGTCTACTGCATGAGGACGCGGTAAAATACGTAAATTTCACCAGGGTTGGATATTTGTGTTCCCAAACATCACGCAGGTGCATCGTACGAACCAAGTGATGTAAATCTCGGCAATAATTAAAATTGGGGGACTGGTCTTCAGGGCGTAAAACACAATTAAAATCGCCTCCGAGCAGGAGACTCCGAGGACTCTTGCGCAAAAGATAAATAAGCTCTTCCTTATAAAAGCGCGATCGAGCCACAGTGCGACCCGAACCAGAGGGGGCATACAAAACAACTAGGTGGAGATCAAAAAGACGACAACCAATCCCACGGCCAGAGTCAAGGAATTCAATGTCAGTAATAGGAATACCTTCTCGAAAGAAAAGAGCAGTTCCTGTTGAATTCTCCGGTGCGACATTAAAAACAGTTTGAAATCCAGGTAGAGAGAGATCAGAAAACAATACTTCCTGCAAAAATACTACGTCCACACAGGAGTCGTAAAGAAACTGCCGCAAAGAGGCAATGCGAACGTCGGACTCAATACGGTTAACATTTAAGGTAAGAAAGGTGTATGCTTGAACCATGGAGAGAAAAGCTAGGAAAGAATCACCTACACCGACGCATCAACATCACAGTCCATAGCAGGGGAGACGGAGGCATCCGAGGGAGGGGGACTGCTACCCCCTTCCGCTGATCCCTTACGTTTCGGTTTTTTACGAACAGCATTGACGTTCGGCTGAACGCGCAACTTGCGTCGGCTGACGGGCAAGGAAGCGGCAGCCGCCGATGACGTAGGAGGATCACGTTCTGTATCTGACAACACCCGCGCCGGTCCACAGTCAGGGTCCGGGGTCGCGGGGGGGAAACATCCGACGAAACGGACTGGTCTACACCAGTATTAGCTTCCGGCAAACATGGACTACACGGAGGCGAAACGTGAGCAGGAAGCTCAGAAACTGCTAAGTTGGAAGGAAGCGGAGCAGCTCCGCTGGCAGAGGTGTGGGGCAGCGAAGCAGGAAGTTGTTGCGACTCAACTTGTTGTGACAACGAAGTCGGTTCGGAAGGCGGCGCCAACAGGTCCGACCGACGAGCCGACTCGAGAGAAGCCGCGTCGGAAGCCGGAGGGGCGTCAGCAGCCGCTACCGTAACAGCTACTTCAGGGGAACAGGGAGCATCTACACTACTCTGTGGCTCGGAGGATGTCGGTCTCTCGGATTGGGGCATCTCGGGGAGATCCTCATCCGTACTATTTCCATCTTGTGCGCGACGCCGTTTATTATTCAAAAGCGGCACACCCACCTGAGGAACCGACGGAACAACATCAGATTTGGCACGTAAAGGAGGAAATTCTGTGTGAGGGGCGTGCACAACCTGCGGCTGGGCGCTACTACCACTGGACTGTTCGACACCAAGAGCAGAACCACCTGCAACGAGGTCAGCGACCGTTAACTTGCGACGCTGTTCGAGAGAATTTATTAACACAAAAACCCTCCGCGGACAGTTGGTACGCACGTGGCCACTCTCATTACACAAAAAACAGGTGCCAACCTGACCACTATATGTTACATGGACACGATATCCACCGATCTGCAGGTGCGAGGAAATATTCTGCTTCACGTGCATTTCGACGGAACGAATGCCACTGTAACACTGCAGGCGATGTTGGCTGGACCAGCGTTCAAGGCGAATACTCTTAACATCACCATACTTGAGTAAACCTTCCTTAAGATACACATTATCCACCTCCGGCGGAAGGTTGTAAACACGAACACTGGTGTACGTAATGGAAGCATTTGAAAGCAGTACGGTACTGACAGAATCATCCCGATGCCGAAAGAGAACCTGATGACCAAATTTGGAAATAATTTTATCAACCTGAAGGGGGTCCATAAATTTAACAAAGAAAACATAGAGTTCTGTATCAAAATATGCAGTGTGCACCTGATCCGAATTAATGCCAAAGGTATCTACTAACCAATCATGAATCTCAAGGGAACTAGGTTGCACATGGCGGGTGGACTTGTCGGAAGCAAAACTAACTGTAGCCTGACGAGGAATAACCTGAGAAGACATTTTCAAAAACTACGCGGTCTAAACCGCTACACAAAAAACACTGAAATACACACAGAAAGTAACACAAGGAACGAAACAACGACGGAGAAAAACTTACAGATGGTACAACACTACACGAAACAAACGATATCCGACTATACGTAAAGCTACGGCGGAGCGGAAGACTAGGCACGTACACCCTGCACGGCGTCTGAAGCGGAACTTCCGACTGAGCTACCCGGGCTGCTTCGGTGAATACTTGACGGGTAGCACGTCACACAGTACTCGTTTGGGTTGGGTGGTCCCATATAGAATCTCTCCATGCTGCCTAATGTTTTCCTCACGTCACACTCGTCACGTACTTCACTTTTATTTCATAATCATTTCTGAGAGGTAAAGGAATTGCATGACAACCTGCAGAGCTAGTGGCGTCAAAAATAACACTCATACTTGATGTGACTCAAAAGGCGAACGAGTTACTTTCCGACGTTGTTTTAGATGTGCAAGTGCCAGTGAATACTCGCGGTGACGGCACTCTGCCGACCATTTCGCTAGTTAACACCGGTCTTGTTGTGTGTGTTTCAAGCTCAAGAGCATCTCCAAGCAGAAAATGGTCAACAGCAACATTCAGACGGTTTCGTACTGCTCAATTGCTACATTAAAACGGTATGTTTCTTTTTCAGAAGTGATAAAACACGAGCGTGACAGCATTCGAACCAGTAATCTTCAGATCCGAATTCCGACGCCTTATGATACTTATATGTGAACACGGGACTTATGAAGCGTTGTCTATCTAAAGAATTATTTTGCCTTCCTGCCAAGATTGTACCTAAGAACTAGCGAGAATGTCTTCCCTGTCATGAAGTTAGCTCAGTATGCCCCTATACCGGTTCCATTAATGATTCAGGCGCAGGAGCGATCAATAGAAATTGAAACTTAACTAACTCCCTGCTTTTCGAAAACAATAGTAAGCATATTCGCAAAGTCCCTCTTAAGGTGTGGGAAAGACTTTTGCGTCCAGTACTCATGAAGCATGTAACCAGTAAACGAAATAAAATCGGTAATACCATGATCATCAACCACTGCAAAAATGTAACGGCCTAGAAGCCACATAACGGTGTTGTTCTTGGTCCGGGGATAAAAAACCGTGTCCGGCCAGGAGAGAATATCAGTCTTAAATGCCGATTCTGAGCTCCTGGTGAGTAAAGCCAATTGTCGGCGCAGCCAGTGCCACATGCGATGACGGTCAGCGCAGGTAAATCGGTGTTAGGGTGTATCAACACAACCACGCGTTTGACAAAGCGGAGAGACACATAAACCTATACGATGAAGGCGTTCGTTCGTAGGAATCAGCTGATTAACTACCTTATACCATAGGGACGCAACAGCTGTTGAATGAACGGGTAAGCTAATATTCGTCCATATGTTACGCCAATTAAAACTGGGATAATGCAAAACAATCGGGTTGGAAGAAGAAGACCGGTGCCATTTGTCAAGCAGGGTTAGCGTAGTAATAACAGGACGACGTTGTAAGTGGAGGTCTAGGTAACTAATCTCAATGTAGAAGTCCCGAACATGCCGTAGCTTCGCATTTAGAGGCCCAACGTTAATGGGCGGTGGCAACCTTTCTGGACGAACGACATGGAATAATTGCGAAGTAACAGTCGGGGACTCAGATAATAAAAGATGGAGGGTTCGCTTAACATCTTAACATAAAGGGCAGCAGCCTTGAGACGGACATCGGTGAACGACAAGCCGCCCTCAAGACGCGGCTTCGTAAGAACATCACAACGTAATTTAAAAATATGCCCCCGCCAAATATATCTGTTAATAAGCTGGACCATTTTTGCACCCTGCATTCGGGGAAGCGGAAACAGCTGAGCAACGTAATATACTTTACATAAAACATAAGTGTCTAATACACGCTTTTTTTGCAGTAGCGGTATCGAACGCCATGAGTGTTCTAATAAAACACCTTGCAGCTTGGAAATGGCCACTTGCCAATTTTTTGCAGCCATCCGAAGAGGACAACGTTCAAGATAGATACCTAAATGAGTATAGTGTTCAACAGCTGTAACCCACGTAGCAACCACACGTTCAAAGCCCCGCAAATTCAGGAGCTTGCTTTTACGGGGATTGATACGAGAACCTGAGGCCGCAGAAAAATTTATCGAGTTTCATTTTCAACTGCGGCACTTCTGCGGTGGAACGAAGCAAAACAACCAAATCATCAGCATAAGACGTTGCCGTCTGGTTAACCCCAGAGATCGTAAGACCACGAAGTGTCGAGTTGAGACGTGTGAGGAGTGGTTGAAGGGAGAGAGCATAAAGGGTCATGGATAAAGGACTACCTTGCGGGAAGCCACGTTGATTATCAATGACCTTTGTTAGCTGGCCATTAATGTCAATCTTAGCAGAAATGCCAGTCGTCATATTCTTAAGTACCAGCAGCGCCTGTTCATTAAAACCGAGCCGGTGCAGCAGAAGCTCTAAAAACGAATGGGACACACGATCAAAGGCCTTACTAAAATCAACAAATAAAAGCGCACAGGAAATATTGGTGACAGCGACAATCGACACGACATCACGATACCCCGCCAGAGACGTCAATATGGAGCGCCCTGGAAAGCAGCTTTGACAAGGAGGTATCACAGGTGTAAGCAAGAGGGATAGACGTGCATTAACAGCCCTAGCGGCCGTCTTATAGTCAAAATTTAAAAGGGTTAAAGGACGAAAGTCACTAGCTGTCTTCAAACCAGCAGATTTTGGTATCAGGACAACCGTACCTCTCTTGAAATTGGCTGGAATTGTGCCACCATTCAAGATTTCATTCACAATATCCGTAAAAACAGGCCCTATAATAGGCCAAAACTAACAAAAAACTCCTTAGGTAGGCCATCAGGACCAGGAGAATTGTGAGATGCTGAACAAGCAATGAAAGCTGAAATTTCGTCTGCAGTAAAAGGAGCTAAAAATTTCGCATTATGGTCCTCTGTTAAAACTGGTGGGATAGCAGTTAAAATCTCGTCAACATCAATCGGATCAGAATCAGCCGCAGTATATAACGTCTCATAGTAGCAGGTAAGTTCATGGGTTATTTGATTCTGTAAGGTAAGCCGGCGACCATCAGCTGCCATAAGGCCGTCAATCAATACACGTCGACGGTTCTTGTGGTGACGAAACAGATAGTACATAGAAGTCATTTCATGTGCTAACGTGGACGGTGGTTTAGATTTAATCTTCAATCCTTCCATCTGAAGCCCCTTAATACTAAGAAGCTTGGCCTTAATTTTCCGAATCTCAGAAAGGTGGGCACATGTCATTGTAGAATTATCATAAAGTTCGCGAAGCACCGAATAGTAATACTCAAAAGTCAGTTTCAGATCTCGCGCTCTATTATAACTGTAGGACATTAAAGTGTGACGTAGTTTTGGCTTCACACAGTGGATCCACCAATGAAGCTTAGACGGATAGTATCGCAGAGAACGTAAACAAATGTCCCACGCCGTCTGTATTAGAGGTTCGATGTCAGGGTCATCGAGCAAGGAGACATTTAATTTCCACAGCGGCCTATAAAGTTTAAGAGGTTGACGCTCCAAATTAATTATAACAGCTAGGGCACAATGATCCGTAAAACTGGCTGGAATAACATCTACATCTAAAACAGAAACACTAAGGGGATCAGAAATATACAATCGGTCAAGTCGACTACTTGAGGTGGCAGTAAAAAATGTAAATTTAACTAAAGTGGGGTGTTTAACCTCCCACGCATCGCGTAGTCGTAATTGACGTACAAGAGAACGTAGCTCGAAACAATAATTAAAATGAGGGGATTGGTCTTTAGCTTGTAACACACAATTAAAATCGCCCCCCAATATCAAGGTCGCCGGATTTTTTCGTAGAAGGTAAATCAGATCCTCTTTATAAAAACGAGACCTTTCCTGCCGCTTGCTAGAACCAGAGGGGGCGTAAATGTTAACCAAGGTCGTGTCAAATAACCGACAACCAATGCCCCGTCCCGAGTCTAAAAGCTCAATTTCGGTAACGGGGATACCGTCACGAATTAGGAAAGCAGTACCTGCAGAAAACTCAGGTGCAAAATTTATAATAGTACGAAAACCAGGAACAAACAGGTGTGCAACGGAGACTTCCTGCAGGAAAACAATATCAGCTGCAGAGTCATAAATAAACTGCTGCAGAGACGCTAACTTCAGAGCAGATTGAATGCCATTTATATTTAAGGTAATAAACGTGTACGCCTGCAACATCAACCAAAAAATGAGAAATGAACCCAAATTACACCACACTAGAAGCAACTACATCCATATCATCAACATCAGACATGGCAGAGGGTGATTGTCCAGAATCAACGGAATCGGAGTCGTCCTTCGCATGCTTATGTTTCTTCCGCACCGCGTGGAGATTGGAGGGCACTTTCTCCCGACGACATATCTGATGCACACCAAATTCAAGAGCAGGCGGAGTGGGGGGGTCGAGATCAGGCACGTCAACCAAAGCGTCCGAAGGATTAGCAGGGCGAGAGGAGTCAGAAGGAGGAGCCATCAAGGGAAAACTGCATCAGGAACATCGGCACCGGTTTCAGAATGTGTAGGTATTGGAAGTGTAGGAGGTGGTAAGATAGGTTTGGTGTCTGCTAATGCGGAGCGCGCAGTTCCAGGAGCGGTTTTCCGACAAACAGCCGTCTCCACCGAAGTGTCGTCAACATGTTGTGATGCCTGTGGCGGTGGGGATGTCAACAACACCTCGACCGAATGTTGTGGCTCTTGCGCCGACGGCCTGGCAGCAAGTTCGACGTCATCAGGCAAAGCAGGAGGCACAGCGGGAACAGAATCCGAAACAGGCATGGGAGATTCTGGAATTCTCTCATCAGATTCGCAAACCGGCTGCGAAACAGCAGCTTCGTCATCAGTGCTACCGGTATCACTAGCACGACGGCGTTTGCTGTTGGTAACAGACGGAATCGGTATAGGAGCAGCCGATACGTCTGGGCGAGTGGGTAGCAGAGGAAAACCTGCATCAGGGGAGGGTGACACCTGTTGTGAAGAAGCTACTGCAGGAGGCAGATAGGAAACAGTAGAGGAAGCTGCTGGCACAAGATCGGCAACCGTTAATTTGCGGCGCTGTGCTAGGCCATTTTTAAGCACAAATACCCGCTTAGGGCAATTAGCTCGATCATGACCATGTTCATTACATAGGAAACATGTACCGAGCTGTCCCTCATATGTAAGATGTACACGATAACCGCATACAACCAGATGGGACGGTATATTAGACTTAATATGCATTTCAACTGATCTGACACCATTATAACATTGCAGCTTATATTGTGCAAACCAACGTTCATTTCGAATTGACTGAACAGTACCATAACCAAGCAAAGCTTCCTTAAGATAGCTGTTGTCAACCTCAGGAGGTGAATAGTAAACCCGAACTGTGGTATACGTAATTTCAGCATTTGAGACAGTAACACTGCTAACAGAACCATCCCTATTACGGAACGACACTTGCTCACCATGTTTAAGTAATAACTTATCCAGCAAAACCGGGTTCAACAATTTCACAAAAAAGCAGTGTAATTCTGTATCAAAATACGCCGTATGTACCTGCTCAGATGTAATGCCAATCGTGTCCACAATCCATTCGTGAATTTCCAACGATGTCGGTTGGACATTCCTGGTAGCCTTGTTAAACTGAAAACTGAGAGTACACTTCCGCGGAAACAACCGGGAAGCCATACCACTTAATTAATGCTGCAAAAGCCGCAATACAACGCAAGACACAAAACAAACACTCAGGCAAAGAAACAACGAAAAACAGAAGACAAAGAAACCTCACACACAGAAGGTAAATATTAACAACCCGAGGGTAACGGCGGATCGAATACACAGCACGTCCGATCGCTGTCGCGTCTCAAGCGGAACCTATCCATTAGGCCACACGGTCACTGACGACCAGGTGCAACTGGTATATGACTTATCTCGAAACGCTCACACCCCTGATAATTAGTGTTTTCGTTCTACACAGCCGCTGCCCTTGCTCTTTCCCACCCATTCGTTACATTCAACCTCTTACGGGACCGACCAAATATAGACTGCGAAACAAGACCACACACTTTGTGCATACGGAATCGAAGGCAGGGCGTGCCTCGCTGCATTTGCCACGATTGCCTTTTGCTACTTCTGCAGAAGCGGCGGCGGCGACGACGACGACGACGACGAAGACGACGGCCGCGAGAGGCTCTGACATATGTGAGAAACACATCTATAAAATGTAATTCAGACTGCCTCGTCCCACCTTATGCTGTACCGCTTTGGCAAAGGCTTTATTTGCGCCATTCGCCTTTATCACATCTGAGAGTAATTCTTAATAAAAGGCATGTCGCTAATTGTTCGTCATCACAGATACTGTTAGCTATACGGCCACGACGCGCAACTGATTTCCAAAATTCGACTTCTTCCTTTGAGGAAGGAACTCACGACCCTTGGGTTACTAGTCCAGTGCTCTACCACTGAGCTCAATGGGCGCGGCCTAGCGGTACTTTTGCGTACTTCGTCCTTACGGTCGTCTGGATCATCAGACTTCAGCTGACAACACTTCATATTACCGACTAATATTTGCAGCTATGGCGACCCATTACTGCTTGGCTGCACATCTGACACGTAACCGATGTCCTCTCCAAACAACAACACTTGCATTTCAGAACATGTCTTTCACACAAGTCTACAAAATCACCTTCACCTTCAAATACAGTTTCCTTGCGACTGACAGAGACGTAGGCAAAGTTTAAAGTTGCTATTTCCATTACATCACGTTAATCAGAAAAACGGTAATTTACATCTGCAGCGGAACAAATTTCCGTTCCGCCCAACGTGGAGCTCGAACCAACGACCCTGACATTAAGAATCTCATGCTCTACCGACTGAGCTAGCCTGGCTGCTTCGGTGAATACTTGCCGGGCAGCACGTCACACAGTAGTCGTTTGGGTTGGGTGGTCCCATACAGAATCTCTCCATGCTGCCTAATGTTTTCCTAACGTCACACTCGTCACGTACTTCACTTTTATTTCATAATCATTTCTGAGAGGTAAAGGAATTGCATGACAACCTGCAGAGCTAGTGGCGTCAAAATTAACACTCATACTTGATGTGACTCAAAAGGCGAACGAGTTACTTTCCGACGTTGTTTTAGATGTGCAAGTGCCAGTGGAAACTCGCGGTGACGGCACTCTGCCGACCATTTCGCTAGTTAACACCGGTCTTGTAGTGTGTGTTTCAAGCTCATGATCATCTCCAAGCAGAAAATGGTCAACAGCAACATTCAGACGGTTTCGTACTGCTCAAATGCTACATTAAAACGGTATGTTTCTTTTTCAGAACTGATAAAACACGAGCGTGACAGCATTCGAACCTGTAATCTTCAGATCCGAAGTCCGACGCCTTATCCATTAGGCCACACAGTCACTGACGACCAAGTGCAACTTGTATATGACTCATCTCGAAACGCTCACACCCCTGATAATTTGTGTTTTCGTTCTACACAGCCGCTGCCCTTGCTCTTTCCCACCCATTCGTTACATTCAACCTCTTACGGGACCGACCAAATATAGACTGCGAAACAAGACCACACACTTTGTGCATACGGAATCGAAGGCAGGGCGTGCCTCGCTGCATTTGCCACGATTGCCTTTTGCTACTTCTGCAGAAGCGGCGGCGGCGACGACGATGACGACGACGACTACGACGACGACCGCGAGAGGCTCTGACATATGTGAGAAATACATCTATAAAATGTAATTCAGACTGCCTCGTCCCACCTTATGCTGTACCGCTTTGGCAAAGGCTTTATCTGCGCCATTCGCCTTAATCACATCTGAGAGTAATTCTTAATAAAAGGCATGTCGCTAATTGTTTTGAGGATGGAACTCACGACCCTTTGTTTACTATACCAGTGCTCTACCACTGAGCTAAAGAGGCGCGGCGTAGCGGTACTTTTGCGTACTTCGTCCTTACGGTCGTCTGGATCATCAGACTTCAGCTGACAACACTTCATATTACCGACTAATATTTGCAGCTATGGCGATCCATTACTGCTTGGCCACACATCTGACATATAACCGATGTTCTCTCCAAACAACAACACTTGCATTTCAGAACATGTCTTTCACACATGTCTACAAAATCACCTTCACCTTCAAATACAGTTTATTTGCGACTGTCAGAGACGTAAGCAAAGTTTAAAGTTGCTATTTCCATTACATCACGTTAATAAGAAAAAGGGTAAATTACATCTGCAGCCGAACTAAATTCCGTTCCGCCCAGTGTGGGGCTCGAACACACGACCCTGAGATTAAGAATCTTATGCTCTACCGACTGAGCTAGCCAGGCTGCTTCAGTGAATACTTGCCGAGTAGGACGTCACACAGTACTCGTTTGGGTTGGGTGGTATCATACAGAAACCCTCCATGCTGCCTAATGTTTTCCTAACGTCACACTCGTCACGTACTTCACTTTTTATTCATAAACTTTTCTGAGAGGTAAAGGAATTGCATGACAACCTGCAGAGCTAGTGGCGTCAAAATTAACACTCATACTAGATGTGACTCAAAAGGCGAACGAGTTACTTTCTGACGTTGTTTTAGATGTGCAAGTGCCAGTGAAAACTGTCCGTGTCTTCACTCTGCCGAACATTTCGCTAGTTAACACCGGTCTTGTTGTGTGTGTTTCAAGCTCAAGAGCATCTCCAAGCAGAAAATGGTCAACAGCAACATTCAGACGGTTTCGTACTGCTCAATTGCTACATTAAAACGGTATGTTTCTTTTTCAGAAGTGATAAAACACGAGCGTGACAGCATTCGAACCAGTAATCTTCAGATCCGAATTCCGACGCCTTATGATACTTATATGTGAACACGGGACTTATGAAGCGTTGTCTATCTAAAGAGTTATTTTGCCTTTCTGCCAAGATTGTACCTAAGAACTAGCGAGAATGTCTTCCCTGTCATGAAGTTAGCTCAGTATGCCCCTATACCGGTTCCATTAATGATTCAGGCGCAGGAGCGATCAATAGAAATTGAAACCTAACCAACTCCCTGCTTTTCGAAAACAATAGTAAGCATATTCGCAAAGTCCCTCTTAAGATGTGGGAAAGACTTTTGCGTCCAGTACTCATGAAGCATGTAACCAGTAAACGAAATAAAATCGGTAATACCATGATCATCAAACACTGCAAAAATGTAACGGCCAAGAAGCCACATAACGGTGTTGTTCTTGGTCCGGGGATAAAAAACCGTGTCCGGCCAGCAGAGAATATCAGTCTTAAATGCCGATTCTGAGCTCCTGGTGAGTAAAGCCAATTGTCGGCGCAGCCAGTGCCACATGCGATGACGGTCAGCGCAGGTAAATCGGTGTTGTGGTGTATCAACACAACCACACGTTTGACAAAGCGGAGAGACACATAAACCTATACGATGAAGGCGTTCGTTCGTAGGAATCAGCTGATTAACTACCTTATACCATAGGGACGCAACAGCTGCTGAATGAACGGGTAAGCTAATATTCGTCCATATGTTACGCCAATTAAAACTGGTATAATGCAAAACAATCGGGTTGGAAGAAGACGACCGGTGCCATTTGTCAAGCAGGGTTAGCGTAGTAATAACAGGACGACGTTGTAAGTGGAGGTCTAGGTAACTAATCTCAATGTAGAAGTCCCGAACATGCCGTAGCTTCGCATTTAGAGGCCCAACGTTAATGGGCGGTGACAAGCTCGCAGGACGAACGACATGGAATAATTGCGAAGTAACAGTCGGGGACTCAGATAATAAAAGATGGAGGGTTCGCTTAACATAAAGGGCAGCAGCCTTGAGACGGACATCGGTGAACGACAAGCCGCCCTCAAGACGCGGCTTCGTAAGAACATCACAACGTAATTTAAAAATATGCCCCCGCCAAATATATCTGTTAATAAGCTGGACCATTTTTGCACCCTGCATTCGGGGAAGCGGAAACAGCTGAGCAACGTAATATACTTTACATAAAACATAAGTGTCTAATACACGCTTTTTTTGCAGTAGCGGTATCGAACGCCATGAGTGTTCTAATAAAACACCTTGCAGCTTGGAAATGGCCACTTGCCAATTTTTTGCAGCCATCCGAAGAGGACAACGTTCAAGATAGATACCTAAATGAGTATAGTGTTCAACAGCTGTAACCCACGTAGCAACCACACGTTCAAAGCCCCGCAAATTCAGGAGCTTGCTTTTACGGGGATTGATACGAGAACCTGAGGCCGCAGAAAATTTATCGAGTTCCATTTTCAACTGCGGCACTTCTGCGGTGGAACGAAGCAAAACAACCAAATCATCAACATAAGCCGTTGCCGTCTGGTTAACCCCAGAGATCGTAAGACCACGAAGTGTCGAGTTGAGACGTGTGAGGAGTGGTTGAAGGGAGAGAGCATAAAGGGTCATGGATAAAGGACTACCTTGCGGGAAGCCACGTTGATTATCAATGACCTTTGTTAGCTGGCCATTAATGTCAATCTTAGCAGAAATGCCAGTCGTCATATTCTTAAGTACCAGCAGCGCCTGTTCATTAAAACCGAGCCGGTGCAGCAGAAGCTCTAAAAACGAATGGGACACACGATCAAAGGCCTTACTAAAATCAACAAATAAAAGCGCACAGGAAATATTGGTGACAGCGACAATCGACACGACATCACGATACCCCGCCAGAGACGTCAATATGGAGCGCCCTGGAAAGCAGCTTTGACAAGGAGGTATCACAGGTGTAAGCAAGAGGGATAGACGTGCATTAACAGCCCTAGCGGCCGTCTTATAGTCAAAATTTAAAAGGGGTAAAGGACGAAAGTCACTAGCTGTCTTCAAACCAGCAGATTTTGGTATCAGGACAACCGTACCTCTCTTGAAATTGGCTGGAATTGTGCCACCATTCAAGATTTCATTCACAATATCCGTAAAAACAGGCCCTATAATAGGCCAAAACTAACAAAAAACTCCTTAGGTAGGCCATCAGGACCAGGAGATTTGTGAGATGCTGAACAAGCAATGAAAGCTGAAATTTCGTCTGCAGTAAAAGGAGCTAAAAATTTCGCATTATGGTCCTCTGTTAAAACTGATGGGATAGCAGTTAAAATCTCGTCAACATCAATCGGATCAGAATCAGTCGCAGTATATAACGTCTCATAGTAGCAGGTAAGTTCATGGGTTATTTGATTCTGTAAGGTAAGCCGGCGACCATCAGCTGCCATAAGGCCGTCAATCAATACACGTCGACGGTTCTTGTGGTGACGAAACAGATGGTACATAGAAGTCATTTCATGTGCTAACGTGGACGGTGGTTTAGATTTAATCTTCAATTCTTCCATCTGAAGCCGCTTAATACTAAGAAGCTTGGCCTTAATTTTCCGAATCTCAGAAAGGTGGGCACATGTCATTGTAGAATTATCATAAAGTTCGCGAAGCACCGAATAGTAATACTCAAAAGTCAGTTTCAGATCTCGCGCTCTATTATAACTGTAGGACATTAAAGTGCGACGTAGTTTTGGCTTCACACAGTGGATCCACCAATGAAGCTTAGACGGATAGTATCGCAGAGAACGTAAACAAATGTCCCACGCCGTCTGTATTAGAGGTTCGATGTCAGGGTCATAGAGCAAGGAGACATTTAATTTCCACAGCGGCCTATAAAGTTTAAGAGGTTGACGCTCCAAATTAATTATAACAGCAAGGGCACAATGATCCGTAAAACTTGCTGGAATAACATCTATATCTAAAACAGAAACACTAAGGGGATCAGAAATATACAATCGGTCAAGTCGACTACTTGAGGTGGCAGTAAAAAAATGTAAATTTAACTAAAGTGGGGTGTTTAACCTCCCACGCATCGCGTAGTCGTAATTGACGTACAAGAGAACGTAGCTCGAAACAATAATTAAAATGAGGGGATTGGTCTTTAGCTTGTAACACACAATTAAAATCGCCCCCCAATATCAAGGTCGCCGGATTTTTTCGTAGAAGGTAAATCAGATCCTCTTTATAAAAACGAGACCTTTCCTGCCGCTTGCTAGAACCAGAGGGGGCGTAAATGTTAACCAAGGTCGTGTCAAATAACCGACAACCAATGCCCCGTCCCGAGTCTAAAAGCTCAATTTCGGTAACGGGGATACCGTCACGAATTAGGAAAGCAGTACCTGCAGAAAACTCAGGTGCAAAATTTATAATAGTACGAAAACCAGGAACAAACAGGTGTGCAACGGAGACTTCCTGCAGGAAAACAATATCAGCTGCAGAGTCATAAATAAACTGCTGCAGAGACGCTAACTTCAGAGCAGATTGAATGCCATTTATATTTAAGGTAATAAACGTGTACGCCTGCAACATCAACCAAAAAATGAGAAATGAACCCAAATTACACCACACTAGAAGCAACTACATCCATAACATCAACATCAGACATGGCTTTGGTGATTGTCCAGAATCAACGGAATCAGAGTCGTCTTTCGCATGCTTATGTTTCTTCCGCACCGCGTGGAGATTGGAGGGCACTTTCACCCGACGACGTATCTGATGCACACCAGATTCAAGAGCAGGCGGAGTGGGGGGTTCGAGATCAGGCACGTCAACCAAAGCGTCCGAAGGATTAGCAGGGCGAGAGGAGTCAGAAGGAGGAGCCATCAAGGGAAAACTGCATCAGGAAAATCGGTATCGGTTTCAGAATGTGTAGGTATTGGAAGTGTAGGAGGTGGTAAGATAGGTTTGGAGTCTGCTAATGCGGAGCGCGCAGTTCTAGGAGCGGTTTTCCGACAAACAGCCGTCTCCACCGAAGTGTCGTCAACATGTTGTGATGCCTGTGGCGGTGGGGATGTCAACAACACCTCGACCGAATGTTGTGGCTCTTGCGCCGACGGCCTGGCAGCAAGTTTGACGTCATCAGGCAAAGCAGGAGGCACAGCGGGAACAGAATCCGAAACAGGCATGGGAGATTCTGGAATTTTCTCATCAGATTCGCAAACCGGCTGCGAAACAGCATCTTCGTCATCACTGCTACCGGTATCACTAGCACGACGGCGTTTGTTGTTGGTAACAGACAGAATCGGTATAGGAGCAGCCGATACGTCTGGGCGAGTGGGTAGCGGAGGAAAACCTGCATCAGGGGAGGGTGACACCTGTTGTGAAGAAGCTACTGCAGGAGGCAGATAGGAAACAGTAGAGGAAGCTGCTGGCACAAGATCGGCAACCGTTAATTTGCGGCGCTGCGCTAGGCCATTTTTAAGCACAAATACCCGCTTAGGGCAATTAGCTCGAACATGACCATGTTCATTACATAGGAAACATGTACCAAGCTGTCCCTCATATGTAAGATGTACACGATAACCGCATACAACCAGATGGGACGGTATATTAGACTTAATATGCATTTCAACTGATCTGACACCATTATAACATTGCAGCTTATGTTGTGCAGACCAACGTTCATTTCGAATTGACCGAACAGTACCATAACCAAGCAAAGCTTCCTTAAGATAGCTGTTGTCAACTTCAGGAGGTGAATTATAAACCCGAACTTTGGTATACGTAATTTCAGCATTTGAGACAGTAACACTGCTAACAGAACCATCCCTATGACGGAACGACACTTGCTCACCATGTTTAAGTAATATCTTATCCAGCAAAACCGGGTTCAACAATTTCACAAAAAAGCAGTGTAATTCTGTATCAAAATACGCCGTATGTACCTGGTCCGATGTAATGCCAATCGTGTCCACAATCCATTCGTGAATTTCCAACGATGTCGGTTGGACATTCCTGGTAGCCTTGTTAAACTGAAAACTGAGAGTACACTTCCGCGGAAACAACCGGGAAGCCATACCACTTAATTAATGCTGCAAAAGCCGCAATACAACGCAAGACACAAAACAAACACTCAGGCAAAGAAACAACGAAAAACAGAAGACAAAGAAACCTCACACACAGAAGGTAAATATTAACAACCCGAGGGTAACGGCGGATCGAAAACACAGCACGTCCGATCGCTGTCGCGTCTCAAGCGGAACCTATCCATTAGGCCACACGGTCACTGACGACCAGGTGCAACTGGTATATGACTCATCTCGAAACGCTCACACCCCTGATAATTTGTGTTTTCGTTCTACACAGCCGCTGCCCTTGCTCTTTCCCACCCATTCGTTACATTCAACCTCTTACGTGACGGACCAAATATAGACTGGGAAACAAGACCACACACTTTGTGCATACGGAATCGAAGGCAGGGCGTCCCTCTCCGCATTTGCTACGATGGCCATTTGCTACTTCTGCAGAAGCAGCTGCGGCGGCGACGACGACCGCGAGAGGCTCTGACATATGTGAGAAATACATCTATAAAATGAAATTCAGACTGCCTCGTCCCACCTTATGCTGTACCGCTTTGGCAAAGGCTTTATCTGCGCCATTCGCCTTAATCACATCTGAGAGTAATTCTTAATAAAAGGCATGTCGCTAATTGTTCGTCATCACAGATACTGTTTGCTATACGGCCACGACGCGCAACTGATTTCCAAAATTCGACTTCTTCCTTTGAGGATGGAACTCACGACCCTTGGTTTACTAGTCCAGTGCTCTACCAGTGAGCTAAAGGGGCGCGCCCTAGCGATACTTTTGCGTACTTCGTCCTTACGGTCGTCTGGATCATCAGACTTCAGCTGACAACACTTCATATTACCGACTAATATTTGCAGCTATGGCGACCCATTACTGCTTGGCTACACATCTGACACGTAACCGATGTCCTCTCCAAACAACAACACTTGCATTTCAGAACATGTCTTTCACACATGTCTACAAAATCACCTTCACCTTCAAATACAGTTTCCTTGCGACTGACAGAGACGTAGGCAAAGTTTAAAGTTGCTATTTCCATTACATTATGTTAATCAGAAAAACGGTAATTTACATCTGCAGCGGAACAAAATTTCGTTCCGCCCAGCGTGGGGCTCGAACCCACGACCCTGAGATTAAGAGTCTCATGCTCTACCGACTGAGCTAGCCGGGCTGCTTCGGTGAATACTTGCCGGGCAGCACGTCACACAGTACTCGTTTGGGTTGGGTGGTCCCATACAGAATCTCTCCATGCTGCCTAATGTTTTCCTAACGTCACACTCGTCACGTACTTCACTTTTATTTCATAATCATTTCTGAGAGGTAAAGGAATTGCATGACAACCTGCAGAGATAGTGGGATCAAAATTAACACTCATACTTGATGTGACTCAAAAGGCGAACGAGTTACTTTCTGACGTTGTTTTAGATGTGCAAGTGCCAGTGGAAACTCGCGGTGACGACACTCTGCCGACCATTTCGCTAGTTAACACCGGTCTTGTAGTGTGTGTTTCAAGCTCAAGAGCATCTCCAACAGAAAATGGTCAACAGCAACATTCAGACAGTTTCGTACTGCTCAAATGCTACATTAAAACGGTATGTTTCTTTTTCAGAACTGATAAAACACGAGCGTGACAGCATTCGAACCTGTAATCTTCAGATCCGAAGTCCGACGCCTTATCCATTAGGCCACACAGTCACTGACAACCAAGTGCAACTTGTATATTACTCATCTCGAAACGCTCACACCCCTGATAATTTGTGTTTTCGTTCTACACAGCCGCTGCCCTTGCTCTTTCCCACCCATTCGTTACATTCAACCTCTTACGTGACCGACCAAATATAGACTGGGAAACAAGACCACATACTTTGTGCATACGGAATCGAAGGCAGGGCGTGCCTCGCCGCATTTGCCACGATGGCCATTTGCTACTTCTGCAGAAGCGGCGGCGGCGACGACGACGACGACGACGACGACGACGACGACCGCGAGAGGCTCTGACATATGTGAGAAATACATCTATAAAATGTAATTCAGACTGCCTTGTCCCACCTTATGCTGTACCGCTTTGGCAAAGGCTTTATCTGCGCCATTCGCCTTAATCACATCTGAGAGTGATTCTTAATAAATGGCATGTCGCTAATTGTTCGTCATCACAGATACTGTTAGCTATACGGCCACGACGCGCAACTGATTTCCATAATTCGACTTCTTCCTTTGAGGATGGAACTCACGACCCTTGGTTTACTAGTCCAGTGCTCTACCACTGAGCAAAAGGGGCGCGGCATAGCGGTACTTTTGCGTACTTCGTCCTTACGGTCGTGTGGATCATAAGACTTCAGCTGACAACACTTCATATTACCGACTAATATTTGCAGCTATGGCGACCCATTACTGCTTGGCTACACATCTGACATGTAACCGATGTCCTCTCCAAACAACTACACTTGCATTTCAGAACATGTCTTTCACACATGTCTACAAAATCACCTTCACCTTCAAATACAGTTTCCTTGCGACTGACAGAGACGTAGGCAAAGTTTAAAGTTGCTATTTCCATTACATCACGTTAATCAGAAAAACGGTAATTTACATCTGCAGCGGAACAAAATTTCGTTCCGCCCAGCGTGGGGCCGAACCCACGACCCTGAAATTAAGAGTCTCATGCTCTACCGACTGAGCTAGCCGGGCTGCTTCGGTGAATCCTTGCCGGGCAGCACGTCACACAGTACTCGTTTGGGTTGGGTGGTCCCATACAGAATCTCTCCATGCTGCCTAATGTTTTCCTAACGTCACACTCGTCACGTACTTCACTTTTATTTCATAATCATTTCTGAGAGGTAAAGGAATTGCATGACAACCTGCAGAGCTAGTGGCGTCAAAATTAACACTCATACTTGATGTGACTCAAAAGGCGAACGAGTTACTTTCCGACGTTGTTTTAGATGTGCAAGTGCCAGTGGAAACTCGCGGTGACGGCACTCTGCCGACCATTTCGCTAGTTAACACCGGTCTTGTAGTGTGTGTTTCAAGCTCAAGAGCATCTCCAAGCAGAAAATGGTCAACAGCAACATTCAGACGGTTTCGTACTGCTCAAATGCTACATTAAAACGGTATGTTTCTTTTTCAGAACTGATAAAACACGAGCGTGACAGCATTCGAACCTGTAATCTTCAGATCCGAAGTCCGACGCCTTATCCATTAGGCCGCACAGTCACTGACAACCAAGTGCAACTAGTATATTACTCATCTCGAAACGCTCACACCACTGATAATTTGTGTTTTCGTTCTACACAGCCGCTGCCCTTGCTCTTTCCCACCCATTCGTTACATTCAACCTCTTACGTGACCGAACAAATATAGACTGGGAAACAAGACCACACACTTTGTGCATACGGAATCGAAGGCAGGGCGTGCCTCGCCGCATTTGCCACGATGGCCATTTGCTACTTCTGCAGAAGCGGTGGCGGCGACGGCGACGACGACGACGACGACGACGACGACGACCGCGAGAGGCTCTGACATATGTGAGAAATACATCTATAAAATGTAATTCAGACTGCCTCGTCCCACCTTATGCTGTACCGCTTTGGCAAAGCCTTTATCTGCGCCATTCGCCTTAATCACATCTGAGAGTGATTCTTAATAAATGGCATGTCGCTAATTGTTCGTCATCACAGATACTATTAGCTATACGGCCACGACGCGCAACTGATTTCCAAAATTCGACTTCTTCCTTTGAGGATGGAACTCACGACCCTTGGTTTACTAGTCCAGTGCTCTACCACTGAGCAAAAGGGGCGCGGCATAGCGGTACTTTTGCGTACTTCGTCCTTACGGTCGTCTGGATCATCAGACTTCAGCTGACAACACTTCATATTACCGACTAATATTTGCAGCTATGGCGACCCATTACTGCTTGGCTACACATCTGACATGTAACCGATGTCCTCTCCAAACAACAACACTTGCATTTCAGAACATGTCTTTCACACATGTCTACAAAATCACCCTCACCTTCAAATACAGTTTCCTTGCGACTGACAGAGACGTAGGCAAAGTTTAAAGTTGCTATTTCCATTACATCACGTTAATCCGAAAAACGGTAATTTATATCTGCAGCGGAACAAAATTTCGTTCCGCCCAGCGTGGGGACGAACCCACGACCCTGAGATTAATAGTCTCATGCTCTACCGACTGAGCTAGCCGGGCTGCTTCGGTGAATACTTGCCGTGCAGCACGTCACACGGTACTCGTTTGGGTTGGGTGGTCCCATACAGAATCTCTCCATGCTGCCTAATGTTTTCCTAACGTCACACTCGTCACGTACTTCACTTTTATTTCATAATCATTTCTGAGAGGTAAAGGAATTGCATGACAACCTGCAGAGCTAGTGGCGTCAAAATTAACACTCATACTTGATGTGACTCAAAAGGCGAACGAGTTACTTTCCGACGTTGTTTTAGATGTGCAAGTGCCAGTGGAAACTCGCGGTGACGGCACTCTGCCGACCATTTCGCTAGTTAACACCGGTCTTGTAGTGTGTGTTTCAAGCTCAAGAGCATCTCCAAGCAGAAAATGGTCAACAGCAACATTCAGACGGTTTCGTACTGCTCAAATGCTACATTAAAACGGTATGTTTCTTTTTCAGAACTGATAAAACACGAGCGTGACAGCATTCGAACCTGTAATCTTCAGATCCGAAGTCCGACGCCTTATCCATTAGGCCGCACAGTCACTGACAACCAAGTGCAACTTGTATATGACTCATCTCGAAACGCTCACACCCCTGATAATTTGTGTTTTCGTTCTACACAGCCGCTGCCCTTGCTCTTTCCCACCCATTCGTTACATTCAACCTCTTACGTGACCGACCAAATATAGACTGGGAAACAAGACCACACACTTTGTGCATACGGAATCGAAGGCAGGGCGTGCCTCGCCGCATTTGCCACGATGGCCATTTGCTACTTCTGCAGAAGCGGCGGCGGCGACGACGACGACGACGACGACCGCGAGAGGCTCTGACATATGTGAGAAATACATCTATAAAATGTAATACAGACTGCCTTGTCCCACCTTATGCTGTACCGCTTTGGCAAAGGCTTTATTTGCGCCATTCGCCTTAATCACATCTGAGAGTGATTCTTAATAAATGGCATGTCGCTAATTGTTCGTCATCACAGATACTGTTAGCTATACGGCCACGACGCGCAACTGATTTCCAAAATTCGACTTCTTCCTTTGAGGATGGAACTCACGACCCTTGGTTTACTAGTCCAGTGCTCTACCACTGAGCAAAAGCGGCGCGGCATAGCGGTACTTTTGCGTACTTTGTCCTTACGGTCGTCTGGATCATCAGACTTCAGCTGACAACACTTCATATTACCGACTAATATTTGCAGCTATGTCGACCCATTACTGCTTGGCTACACATCTGACATGTAACCGATGTCCTCTCCAAACAACAACACTTGCATTTCAGAACATGTCTTTCACACATGTCTACAAAATCACCTTCACCTTCAAATACAGTTTCCTTGCGACTGACAGAGACGTAGGCAAAGTTTAAAGTTGCTATTTCCATTACATCACGTTAATCTGAAAAACGGTAATTTACATCTGCAGCGGAACAAAATTTCGTTCCGCCCAGCGTGGAGACGAACCCACGACCCTGAGATTAAGAGTCTCATGCTCTACCGACTGAGCTAGCCGGGCTGCTTCGGTGAATACTTGCCGGGCAGCACGTCACACAGTACTCGTTTGGGTTGGGTGGTCCCATACAGAATCTCTCCATGCTGCCTAATGTTTTCCTAACGTCACACTCTTCACGTACTTCACTTTTATTTCATAATCATTTCTGAGAGGTAAAGGAATTGCATGAACACCTGCAGAGCTAGTGGCGTCAAAATTAACACTCATACTTGATGTGACTCAAAAGGCGAACGAGTTACTTTCCGACGTTGTTTTAGATGTGCAAGTGCCAGTGGAAACTCGCGGTGACGGCACTCTGCCGACCATTTCGCTAGTTAACACCGGTCTTGTAGTGTGTGTTTCAAGCTCAAGAGCATCTCCAAGCAGAAAATGGTCAACAGCAACATTCAGACGGTTTCGTACTGCTCAAATGCTACATTAAAACGGTATGTTTCTTTTTCAGAACTGATAAAAAACGAGCGTGACAGCATTCGAACCTGTAATCTTCAGATCCAAAGTCCGACGCCTTATCCATTAGGCCACACAGTCACTGACAACCAAGTGCAACTTGTATATGACTCATCTCGAAACGCTCACACCCCTGATAATTTGTGTTTTCGTTCTACACAGCCGCTGCCCTTGCTCTTTCCCACCCATTCGTTACATTCAACCTCTTACGTGACCGACCATATATAGACTGGGAAACAAGACCACACACTTTGTGCATACGGAATCGAAGGCAGGGCGTGCCTCGCCGCATTTGCCACGATGGCCATTTGCTACTTCTGCAGAAGCGGCGGCGGCGACGACGACGACGACGACGACCGCGAGAGGCTCTCACATATGTGAGAAATACATCTATAAAATGTAATTCAGACTGCCTTGTCCCACCTTATGCTGTACCGCTTTGGCAAAGGCTTTATCTGCGCCATTCGCCTTAATCACATCTGAGAGTGATTCTTAATAAATGGCATGTCGCTAATTGTTCGTCATCACAGATACTGTTAGCTATACGGCCACGACGCGCAACTGATTTCCAAAATTCGACTTCTTCCTTTGAGGATGGAACTCACGACCCTTGGTTTACTAGTCCAGTGCTCTACCACTGAGCAAAAGGGGCGCGGCATAGCGGTACTTTTGCGTACTTCGTCCTTACGGTCGTGTGGATCATCAGACTTCAGCTGACAACACTTCATATTACCGACTAATATTTGCAGCTATGGCGACCCATTACTGCTTGGCTACACATCTGACATGTAACCGATGTCCTCTCCAAACAACAACACTTGCATTTCAGAACATGTCTTTCACACATGTCTACAAAATCACCTTCACCTTCAAATACAGTTTCCTTGCGACTGACAGAGATGTAGGCAAAGTTTAAAGTTGCTATTTCCATTACATCACGTTAATCAGAAAAACGGTAATTTACATCTGCAGCGGAACAAAATATCGTTCCGCCCAGCGTGGGGACGAACCCACGACCCTGAGATTAAGAGTCTCATGCTCTACCGACTGAGCTAGCCGGGCTGCTTCGGTGAATACTTGCCGGGCAGCACGTCACACAGTACTCGTTTGGGTTGGGTGGTCCCATACAGAATCTCTCCATGCTGCCTAATGTTTTCCTAACGTCACACTCGTCACGTACTTCACTTTTATTTCATAATCATTTCTGAGAGGTAAAGGAATTGCGTGACAACCTGCAGAGCTAGTGGCGTCAAAATTGACAGTCATACTTGATGTGACTCAAAAGGCGAACGAGTTACTTTCCGACGTTGTTTTAGATGTGCAAGTGCCAGTGGAAACTCGCGGTGACGGCACTCTGCCGACCATTTCGCTAGTTAACACCGGTCTTGTAGTGTGTGTTTCAAGCTCAAGAGCATCTCCAAGCAGAAAATGGTCAACAGCAACATTCAGACGGTTCCGTACTGCTCAAATGCTACATTAAAACGGTATGTTTCTTTTTCAGAACTGATAAAACACGAGCGTGACAGCATTCGAACCTGTAATCTTCAGATCCGAAGTCCGACGCCTTATCCATTAGGCCACACAGTCACTGAGAACCAAGTGCAACTTGTATATGACTCATCTCGAAACGCTCACACCCCTGATAATTTGTGTTTTCGTTCTACACAGCCGCTGCCCTTGCTCTTTCCCACCCATTCGTTACATTCAACCTCTTACGTGACCGACCAAATATAGACTGGGAAACAAGACCACACACTTTGTGCATACGGAATCGAAGGCAGGGCGTGCCTCGCCGCATTTGCCACGATGGCCATTTGCTACTTCTGCAGAAGCGGCGGCTGCGACGCCGACGACGACGACCGCGAGAGGCTCTGACATATGTGAGAAATACATCTATAAAATGTAATTCAGACTGCCTCGTCCCACATTATGCTGTACCGCTTTGGCAAAGGCTTTATCTGCGCCATTCGCCTTAATCACATCTGAGAGTAATTCTTAATAAAACGCTTGTCGCTAATTGTTCGTCATCACAGATACTGTTTGCTATACGGCCCCGACGTGCAACTGATTTCCAAAATTCGTCTTCCTCCTCTGAGGGTGAGAACTCACGACCTCTGGTTTACTAGACCAGTGCTCTACCACATTTTTTTTTTATTTTTAGCTTTTTATTTCTTTTAGGACCCCTGGTCTGGTACACCAGTGCTCTACCACTTTTTGTTTTTTTTGTTAACATCTTTTTCTTAATGTTTCATATTATTTTTCTTTTCTTTTTTTTTGTATTACTTGATATGCCATTGTTTAAAATTTAGAGGTGACAATACTACGGCGTCGCACTTTCCCCTACATCTCGGTTCTTGGTCTCACGTTTGTTTTTCTTGTTCGTCCTAAATATCCACGAAAACTTCAGTCCAGGTTTAGAAAAGTAGTTTACAGAAAGGTGGCAAATCCAGAAACAGTATATAGGTAATCGGCTAACACAGGCGACCTTAGCCAACACCCTCCCTTTCAAATGTCAGGCTAAGCATATTTGCAAAATCTTCACGGAGTCCTGGCATGCGCAATCGGTTCCAGTAAGCAGTAAGAATGTACTGTCGAAACGTTAGGTGTTAATCCTCTTCATGACAACTAATAACAAAATGTACGAAGTGTCCAAGCAACCACATAACGGTATTGAGCTTCGTTCGCGGATAAAAGGAAGAATCGGGCCGTACGATGACGTCAATGGTATAAGCGGTTTCGGCAGTCCTAGTGACAAAAGCCAGTTGTTTCCTGAGACAAATCCAATTAGCAAGGTGCCCACTGCAGGTGAATCGATGCTCAAGTGTGTCCAGGAGACCACACCGAGTGCTGTTGTCCGTGTCAGAAAGACCAATACGGTGCAGTCGTACGTTGGTGGGGACCAAACCATTAACTACCCTACACCACGTGGACGCCACAGCCATAGTGTGGATCGGCAGACTAACATTCTTCCAGACGTTCTTCCAGGACACTGATGGAGACGCCAGTTCGATTGGATTGGGACCGGCCAGCCCCTCCCAACGGGCAATCAAGCTCTTGGTCGTTGGCACCGGTCGTCGCAAGAAGACGTCACCGAGGTAACTAACCGCAATATAAAATTCCCGGACGTGTTTCAACTTAAAATTGAGGCGACCGACGTCGACAGGTGGAGCAAGGCTCTTCGGACGCACAACAGTAAAAAGTCTGGATGTAATTGAAGTCACTTCTTGCGTAACAATTAGAGTCGTACGGCGGATGTACAAGGCAGATGCCTTGCGAGTAATGTCAGTGAGGCCCAAGCCTCCGGAGATACGCGGTTTCGTCATAACCTCGTAACGCAACTTGAATAGATGACCCTTCCATATAAACCTGCTAGACAATTGGCGCAACCGTTTCGCCACCATAATGGGAAGGGGGAACAGTTGAGCAATATAATAGACTTTACATAACACGTATGTGTCTAAAATTCTGATTTTTTGCAAAATGGTAGCAGAGCGCTGCTCATGGACCATCAGAGCCCCCTGTATCTTCTCGGTGACAGATTTCCAATTAAGAGCTGCCATTTTTATAGGACACCGATCAATGGTAATCCCCAATGACGTATGGCGATCGACAAAAGTGGCCCAAGGAACATCAGCATCGCGAAACCCTCGAATATCAAGGAACTTACACTTACCCTGATTAAGACGCGCTCCAGAGACACAACAGTATGCATCGACTGCCCCTTTCAACAATGTGATATCATCACGTTGACGGAGGAGAACAACGACATCGTCCGCGTACGCCTTAACAGTGAGCTTCCCACCAGAGAGGGTCATACCCTGAAGCTTGAAAGCAAGAGTCCGAAGCAGCGGTTCCAGGGACAATATGAATAGCGACATAGAGAGCGGACTACCCTGAGGTACTCCTAGGCGGATAGCAAAGGGCGGCGTCAGCTGCCCATTGACTGACACCCGAGCAGTTATTCCCCTATACAAATTACCAAGAACACCACGTGATGAAGCGTTAATACCTATTGTATCTAAAACATGATATAAAAACACATGACTGACGTGATCAAAAGCCTTATAAAAATCGAGGAAAACAAAGGCTCAATGAACGTTTGTAACCGCCGCAACCGAGACAACATCCCGATATTCGGCTACTGGGGTCAGAATAGATCTACCAGGAAAAAACATTGATGTGCATCAATCACACCCCGAAGCAGTGAAGACAATCGACTATTGAGTGCTCTAGCAGCTGTCTTGTAATCAAAGTTCAGCAATGTGAGCGGACGAAGATGGGCAGTAGATAAACGACCAGTGGACTTCGGAATTAAAACAATTTTACCTACTTTAAAATCGGCAGGCACATCCATCCCCCTGACAATCTCATTTAAAATCTGCGTAAAAGTGCCACCCAAAAGAGGCCAAAAACGGAGATAAAATTCTTTTGGCAGGCAGTCTGGACCCGGCGATTTACCGGACGGAGAGTGAGCAATAAAATCAAAAACATCATCTACCTGCAACTCCCGGAGAAAGTCGCCGTTCGCGTCAGGCGTGATCGTCGCAGGAAGATCCTCAAGGACATCATCAGAAAGTGACACACCACAATCATCGGCAGGATAGAGACTAGCGTAATACTGATGAAGAGCACGAGTCATATCCTCCTGTGCAATAAGCTGTCGTCCATCATCCACCATAAGAGAAGAGATGAAGGAGCGACGACGTCGAGTCTGATGCCGCAGCAGGTGGTACAAAGAAGTCAGTTCACCTTCAACAAGAGAGTGAGGTTTCGACTTTACTCGCAGACCATCCAACTGTCGTCGTTTGAGGGTCAAGAGCTTGGCTTTAATACGACGAACATCATGGATCCGCAGAGGAGAAGGACCCGCCGCGTCATACAGTTCACGCAGGACAGAGTAGTAAAATTCATACGTGTTCTTAAAATCACGCGCCCTTGCGGCACAGTAAAAAATCAAAGTCTGACGAATCTTGGGCTTGGCAAACGCAGTCCACCAAACGAGCAAGGAGGGGTAACGCGGGACGGAGCGAAGACATCGCTCCCACACGGCACTTACAACTTCATCAATGGCACTGTCGGCAAGGTGGGAAACATTTAACATCCACTGGGAACGATAAAGTTTTGCTGGTTGGTGACTAAGATTTACAGTTGCAGTAAAAGCACAATGGTCAGAAAAACTAGTAGGAATAACATCGACAGAAAGAATGTTATCACATAAAAAATCAGAGAAGTAGAATCTGTCGAGTCTACTGCATGAGGACGCGGTAAAATACGTAAATTTCACCAGGGTTGGATATTTGTGTTCCCAAACATCACGCAGGTGCATCGTACGAACCAAGTCATGTAAATCTCGGCAATAATTAAAATTGGGGGACTGGTCTTCAGGGCGTAAAACACAATTAAAATCGCCTCCGAGCAGGAGACTCCGAGGACTCTTGCGCAAAAGATAAATAAGCTCTTCCTTATAAAAGCGCGATCGAGCCACAGTGCGACCCGAACCAGAGGGGGCATATAAAACAACTAGGTGGAGATCAAAAAGACGACAACCAATCCCACGGCCAGAGTCAAGGAATTCAATGTCAGTAATAGGAATACCTTCTCGAAAGAAAAGAGCAGTTCCTGTTGAATTCTCCGGTGCGACATTAAAAACAGTTTGAAATCCAGGTAGAGAGAGATCAGAAAACAATACTTCCTGCAAAAATACTACGTCTGCACAGGAGTCGTAAAGAAACTGCCGCAAAGAGGCAATGCGAACGTCGGACTGAATACGGTTAACATTTAAGGTAAGAAAGGTGTATGCTTGAACCATGGAGAGAAAAGCGAGGGAAGAAATCACCTACACCGACGCATCAACATCACAGTCCATAGCAGGGGAGACGGAGGCATCCGAGGGAGGGGGACTGCTACCCCCTTCCGCGGATCCCTTACGTTTCGGTTTTTTACGAACCGCATTGACGTTCGGCTGAACGCGCAACTTGCGTCGGCTGACGGGCAAGGAAGCGGCAGCCGCCGATGACGTAGGAGGATCAAGTTCTGTATCTGACAACACCCGCGCCGGTCCACAGTCAGGGTCCGGGGTCGCGGGGGAAACATCCGACGAAACGGACTGGTCTACACCAGTATTAGCTTCCGGCAAACATGGACTACACGGAGGCGAAACGTGAGCAGGAAGCTCAGAAACTGCTAAGTTGGAAGGAAGCGGAGCAGCTCCGCTGGCAGAGGTGTGGGGCAGCGAAGCAGGAAGTTGTTGCGACTCAAATTGTTGTGACAACGAAGTCGGTTCGGAAGGCGGCGACAACAGGCCCGACCGACGAGCCGACTCGAGAGAAGCCGTGTCGGAAGCCGGAGGGGCGTCTGCAGCCGCTACCGGAACAGCTACTTCTGGGGAACAGGGAGCATCTACACTACTCTGTGGCTCGGAGGATGTCGGTCTCTCGGATTGGGGCATCTCGGGGAGATCCTCATCCGTACTATTTCCATCTTGTGCGCGACGCCGTTTATTATTCAAAAGCGGCACACCCACCTGAGGAACCGACGGAACAACATCAGATTTGGCACGTAAAGGAGGAAATTCTGTGTGAGGGGCGTGCACAACCTGCGGCTGGGCGCTACTACCACTGGACTGTTCGACACCAAGAGCAGAACCACCTGCAACGAGGTCAGCGACCGTTAACTTGCGACGCTGTTCGAGAGAATTTATTAACACAAAAACCCTCCGCGGACAGTTGGTACGCACGTGGCCACTCTCATTACACAAAAAACAGGTGCCAACCTGCCCACTATATGTTACATGGACACGATATCCACCGATCTGCAGGTGCGAGGGAATATTCTGCTTCACGTGCATTTCGACGGAACGAATGCCACTGTAACACTGCAGACGATGTTGGCTGGACCAGCGTTCAAGGCGAATACTCTTAAAATCACCATACTTGAGTAAACCTTCCTTAAGATACACATTATCCACGTCCGGCGGAAGGTTGTAAACACGAACACTGGTGTACGTAATGGAAGCATTTGAAATCAGTACGGTACTGACAGAATCATCCCGATGCCGAAAGAGAACCTGATGACCAAATTTGGAAATAATTTTATCAACCTGAAGGGGGTCCATAAATTTAACAAAGAAAACATAGAGTTCTGTATCAAAATAAGCAGTGTGCACTTGATCCGAATTAATGCCAAAGGTATCTACTAACCAATCATGAATCTCAAGGGAACTAGGTTGCACATGGCGGGTGGACTTGTCGAAAGCAAAACTAACTGTAGCCTGACGAGGAATAACCTGAGACGACATTTTCAAAAACTAAGCGGTCAAAACCGCTACACAAAAAACACTGAAATACACACAGAAAATAACACAAGGAACGAAACAACGACGGAGAAAAACTTACAGAAGGTACAACACAACACGTAAACAAACGATATCCCACTATACGTAACGCTACGGCGGAGCGGAAGACTAGGCACGTCCACACTGCACGGCGTCTGAAGCGGAACTTACCACCGAGCTAAAGGGGCGCGGCCTAGCGGTACTTTTGCGTACTTCGTCCTTACGGTCGTCTGGATCATCAGACTTCAGCTGACAACACTTCATATTACCGACTAATATTTGCAGCTATGGCGACCCATTACTGCTTGGCTACACATCTGACACGTAACCGATGTCCTCTCCAAACAACAACACTTGCATTTCAGAACATGTCTTTCACACATGTCTACAAAATCACCTTCACCTTCAAATACAGTTTCCTTGCGACTGACAGAGACGTAGGCAAAGTTTAAAGTTGCTATTTCCATTACACCACGTTAATCAGAAAAACGGTAATTTACATCTGCAGCGGAACAAAATTCCGTTCCGCCCAGCGTGGGGCTCGAACCCACGACCCTGAGATTAAGAGTCTCATGCTCTACCTACTGAGCTAGCCGGGCTGCTTCGATGAAAACTTACCGGGCAGCACGTCACACAGTACTCGTTTGGGTTGGGTGGTCCCATACAGAATCTCTCCATGCTGCCTAATGTTTTCCTAACGTCACACTCGTCACGTACTTCACTTTTATTTCATAATCATTTCTGAGAGGTAAAGGAATTGCATGACAACCTGCAGAGCTAGTGGCGTCAAAATTAACACTCATACTTGATGTGACTCAAAAGGCGAACGAGTTACTTTCCGACGTTGTTTTAGATGTGCAAGTGCCAGTGGAAACTCGCGGTGACGGCACTCTGCCGACCATTTCGCTAGTTAACACCGGTCTTGTAGTGTGTGTTTCAAGCTCAAAAGCATCTCCAAGCAGAAAATGGTCAACAGCAACATCCAGACGGTTTCGTACTGCTCAAATGATACATTAAAACGGTATGTTTCTTTCTCAGAACTGATAAAACACGAGTGTGAAAGCATTCGAACCTGTAATCTTCAGATCCGAAATCCGACGCCTCATCCATTAGGCCACACAGTCACTGACGACGAAGTGCAACTTGTTTATGACTCATCTCGAAACGCTCACACCCCTGATAATTTGTGTTTTCGTTCTACACAGCCGCTGCCCTTGCTCTTTCCCACCCATTCGTTACATTCAACCTCTTACGTGACCGACCAAATATAGACTGGGAAACAAGACCACACACTTTGTGCATACGGAATCGAAGGCAGGGCGTGCCTCGCCGCATTTGCCACGATGACCATTTGCTACTTCTGCAGAAGCGGCGGCGGCGACGACGACGACGACGACGACGACGACGACCGCGAGAGGCTCTGACATATGTGAGAAATACATCTATAAAATGTAATTCAGACTGCCTCGTCCCACCTTATGCTGTACCGCTTTGGCAAAGGCTTTATCTGCGCCATTCGCCTTAATCACATCTGAGAGTAATTCTTAATAAAAGGCATGTCGCTAATTGTTCGTCATCATAGATACTGTTTGCTATACGGCCACGACGCGCAACTGATTTCCAAAATTCGACTTCTTCCTTTGAGGATGGAACTCACGACCCTTGATTTACTAGTCCAGTGCTCTACCACTGAGCTAAAGGGGCGCGTCCTAGCGGTACTTTTGCGTACTTCGTCCTTACGGTCGTCTGGATCATCAGACTTCAGCTGACAACACTTCATATTACCGACTAATATTTGCAGCTATGACGACCCATTACTGCTTGGCTACACAACTGACACGTAACCGATGTCCTCTCCAAACAACAACACTTGCATTTCAGAACATGTCTTTCACACATGTCTACAAAATCACCTTCACCTTCAAATACAGTTTCCTTGCGACTGACAGAGACGTAGGCAAAGTTTAAAGTTGCTATTTCCATTACATCACGTTAATCAGAAAAACGGTAATTTACATCTGCAGCGGAACAAAATTCCGTTTCGCCCAGCGTGGGGCTCGAACCCACGACCCTGAGATTAAGAGTCTCATGCTCTACCGACTGAGCTAGCCTGGCTGCTTCGGTGAATATTTGCCGGGCAGCACGTCACACAGTACTCGTTTGGGTTGGGTGGTCCCATACAGAATCTCTCCATGCTGCCTAATGTTTTCCTAACGTCACACTCGTCACGTACTTCACTTTTATTTCATAATCATTTCTGAGAGGTAAAGGAATTGCATGACATCCTGCAGAGCTAGTGGCGTCAAAATTAACACTCATACTTGATGTGACTCAAAAGGCGAACGAGTTACTTTCCGACGTTGTTGTAGATGTGCAAGTGCCAGTGGAAACTTGCGGTGACGGCACTCTGCCGACCATTTCGCTAGTTAACACCGGTCTTGTAGTGTGTGTTTCAAGCTCAAGAGCATCTCCAAGCAGAAAATGGTCAACAGCAACATTCAGACGGTTTCATACTGCTCAAATGCTACATTAAAACGGTATGTTTGTTATTCAGAAATGATAAAACACGAGCGTGACAGCATTCGAACATGTAATCTTCAGATCCGAAGTCCGACGCCTTATCCATTAGGCCACACAGTCACTGACGACCAAGTGCAACTTGTATATGACTCATCTCGAAACGCTCACACCCCTGATAATTTGTGTTTTCGTTCTACACAGCCGCTGCCCTTGCTCTTTCCCACCCATTCGTTACATTCAACCTCTAACGTGACCGACCAAATATAGACTGGGAAACAAGACCACACACTTTGTGCATACGGAATCGAAGGCAGGGCGTGCCTCGCCGCATTTGCCACGATGGCCATTTGCTACTTCTGCAGAAGCGGCGGCGGCGACGACGACGACGACGACGACCGCGAGAGGCTCTGACATATGTGAGAAATACATCTATAAAATGTAATTCAGACTGCCTCGTCCCACCTTATGCTGTACCGCTTTGGCAAAGGCTTTATCTGCGCCATTCGCCTTAATCACATCTGAGAGTAATTCTTAATAAAAGGCATGTCGCTAATTGTTCGTCATCACAGATACTGTTTGCTATACGGCCACGACGCGCAACTGATTTCCAAAATTCGACTTCTTCCTTTGAGGATGGAACTCACGACCCTTGATTTACTAGTCCAGTGCTCTACCACTGAGCTAAAGGGGCGCGTCCCAGCGGTACTTTTACGTACTTCATCCTTACGGTCGTCTGTATCATCAGACTTCAGCTGACAACACTTCATATTACCGACTAATATTTGCAGCTATGGCGACCCATTACTGCTTGGCTACACATCTGACACGTAACCGATGTCCTCTCCAAACAACAACACTTGCATTTCAGAATATGTCTTTCACACATGTCTACAAAATCACCTTCACCTTCAAATACAGTTTCCTTGCGACTGACAGAGACGTAGGCAAAGTTTAAAGTTGCTATTTCCATTACATCACGTTAATCAGAAAAACGGTAATTTACATCTGCAGCGGAACAAAATTCCGTTCCGCCCAGCGTGGGGCTCGAACCCACGACCCTGAAATTAAGAGTCTCATGCTCTACCGACTGAGCTAGCCGGGCTGCTTCGGTGAATACTTGCCGGGCAGCACGTCACACAGTACTCGTTTGGGTTGGGTGGTCCCATACAGAATCTCTCCATGCTGCCTAATGTTTTCCTAACGTCACACTCGTCACGTACTTCACTTTTATTTCATAATCATTTCTGAGAGGTAAAGGAATTGCATGACAACCTGCAGAGCTAGTGGCGTCAAAATTAACACTCATACTTGATGTGACTCAAAAGGCGAACGAGTTACTTTCCGACGTTGTTTTAGATGTGCAAGTGCCAGTGGAAACTCGCGGTGACGGCACTCTGCCGACCATTTCGCTAGTTAACACCGGTCTTGTAGTGTGTGTTTCAAGCTCAAGAGCATCTCCAAGCAGAAAATGGTCAACAGCAACATTCAGACGGTTTCGTACTGCTCAAATGCTACATTAAAACGGTATGTTTCTTATTCAGAAATGATAAAACACGAGCGTGACAGCATTCGAACATGTAATCTTCAGATCCGAAGTCCGACGCCTTCTCCATTAGGCCACACAGTCACTGACAACCAGGTGCAACTTGTATATGACTCATCTCGAAACGCTCACACCCCTGATAATTTGTGTTTTCGTTCTACACAGCCGCTGCCCTTGCTCTTTACCACCCATTCGTTACATTCAACCTCTTACGTGACCGACCAAATACAGACTGGGAAACAAGACCACACACTTTGTGCATACGGAATCGAAGGCAGGGCGTGCCTCGCCGCATTTGCCACGATGGCCATTTGCTACTTCTGCAGAAGCGGCGGCGGCGACGACGACGACGACGACGACCGCGAGAGGCTCTGACATATGTGAGAAATACATCTATAAAATGTAATTCAGACTGCCTCGTCCCACCTTATGCTGTACCGCTTTGGCAAAGGCTTTATCTGCGCCATTCGCCTTAATCACATCTAAGAGTAATTCTTAATAAAAGGCATGTCGCTAATTGTTCGTCATCACAGATACTGTTTGCTATACAGCCACGACGCGCAACTGATTTCCAAAATTCGACTTCTTCCTTTGAGGATGGAACTCACGACCCTTGATTTACTAGTCCAGTGCTCTACCACTGAGCTAAAGGGGCGCATCCTAGCGGTACTTTTGCGTACTTCGTCCTTACGGTCGTCTGGATCATCAGACTTCAGCTGACAACACTTCATATTACCGACTAATATTTGCAGCTATGGCGACCCATTACTGCTTGGCTACACATCTGACACGTAACCGATGTCCTCTCCAAACAACAACACTTGCATTTCAGAACATGTCTTTCACACATGTCTACAAAATCACCTTCACCTTCAAATACAGTTTCTTGCGACTGACAGAGACGTAGGCAAAGTTTAAAGTTGCTATTTCCATTACATCACGTTAATCAGAAAAACGGTAATTTACATCTGCAGCGGAACAAAATTCCGTTCCGCCCAGCGTGGGGCTCGAACCCACGACCCTGAGATTAAGAGTCTCATGCTCTACCGACTGAGCTAGCCGGGCTGCTTCGGTGAATACTTGCCAGGCAGCACGTCACACAGTACTCGTTTGGGGTGGGTGGTCCCATACAGAATCTCTCCATGCTGCCTAATGTTTTCCTAACGTCACACTCGTCACGTACTTCACTTTTATTTCATAATCATTTCTGAGAGGTAAAGGAATTGCATGACATCCTGCAGAGCTAGTGGCGTCAAAATTAACACTCATACTTGATGTGACTCAAAAGGCGAACGAGTTACTTTCCGACGTTGTTTTAGATGTGCAAGTGCCATTGGAAACTCGCGGTGACGGCACTCTGCCGACCATTTCGCTAGTTAACACCGGTCTTGTAGTGTGTGTTTCAAGCTCAAGAGCATCTCCAAGCAGAAAATGGTCAACAGCAACATTCAGACGGTTTCGTACTGCTCAAATTCTACATTAAAACGGTATGTTTCTTATTCAGAAATGATAAAACACGAGCGTGACAGCATTCGAACCTGTAATCATCAGAACCGAAGTCCTACGCCTTATCCATTAGGCCACACAGTCACTGACGACCAAGTGCAACTTGTATATGACTCATCTCGAAACGCTCACACCCCTGATAATTTGTGTTTTCGTTCTACACAGCCGCTGCCCTTGCTCTTTCCCACCCATTCGTTACATTCAACCTCTTACGTGACCGACCAAATATAGACTGGGAAACAAGACCACACACTTTGTGCATACGGAATCGAAGACAGGGCGTGCCTCGCCGCATTTGCCACGATGGCCATTTGCTACTTCTGCAGAAGCGGCGGCGGCGACGACGACGACGACGACGACGACGACGACCGCGAGAGGCTCTGACATATGTGAGAAATACATCTATAAAATGTAATTCAGACTGCCTCGTCCCACCTTATGCTGTACCGCTTTGGCAAAGGCTTTATCTGCGCCATTCGCCTTAATCACATCTGAGAGTAATTCTTAATAAAAGGCATGTCGCTAATTGTTCGTCATCACAGATACTGTTTGCTATACGGCCACGACGCGCAACTGATTTCCAAAATTCGACTTCTTCCTTTGAGGATGGAACTCACGACCCTTGATTTACTAGTCCAGTGCTCTACCACTGAGCTAAAGGGGCGCGTCCGAGCGGTACTTTTACGTACTTCATCCTTACGGTCGTCTGGATCATCAGACTTCAGCTGACAACACTTCATATTACCGACTAATATTTGCAGCTATGGCGACCCATTACTGCTTGGCTACACATCTGACACGTAACCGATGTCCTCTACAAACAACAACACTTGCATTTCAGAACATGTCTTTCACACATGTCTACAAAATCACCTTCACCTTCAAATACAGTTTACTTGCGACTGACAGAGACGTAGGCAAAGTTTAAAGTTGCTATTTCCATTACATCACGTTCATCAGAAAAACGGTAATTTACATCTACAGCGGAACAAAATTCCGTTCCGCCCGGCGTGGGGGTCGAACCCACGACCCTGAGATTAAGAGTCTAATGCTCTACCGACTGAGCTAGCCGGGCTGCTTCGGTGAATACTTGCCGGGCAGCACCTCACACAGTACTCGTTTGGGTTGGGTGGTCCCATACAGAATCTCTCCATGCTGCCTAATGTTTTCCTAACGTCACACTCGTCACGTACTTCACTTTTATTTCATAATCATTTCTGAGAGGTAAAGGAATTGCATGACAACCTGCAGAGCTAGTGGCGTCAAAATTAACACTCATACTTGATGTGACTCAAAAGGCGAACGAGTTACTTTCCGACGTTGTTTTAGATGTGCAAGTGCCAGTGGAAACTCGTGGTGATGGCACTCTGCCGACAATTTCGCTAGTTAACACCGGTCTTGTAGTGTGTGTTTAAAGCTCAAGAGCATCTCCAAGCAGAAAATGGTCAACAGCAACATTCAGACGGTTTTGTACTGCTCAAATGCTGCATTAAAACGGTATGTTTCTTTTTCAGAACTGATAAAACACGAGCGTGACAGCATTCGAACCTGTAATCTTCAGATCCGAAGTCCGACGCCTTATCCATTAGGCCACACAGTCACTGACGACCAAGTGCACCTTGTATATGACTCATCTCGAAACGCTCACACCCCTGATAATTTGTGTTTTCGTTCTACACAGCCGTTGATCTTGCTCTTTCCTACCCATTCGTTACATTCAACCTCATACGTGACCGACCAAATATAGACTGGGAAACAAGACCACACACTTTGTGCATACGGAATCGAAGGCAGGGCGTGCCTCGCCGCATTTGCCACGATGGCCATTTGCTACTTCTGCAGAAGCGGCGGCGGCGACGACGATGACGACCGCGAGAGGCTGTGACATATGTGAGAAATACATCTATAAAATGTAATTCAGACTGCCTCGTCCCACCTTATGCTGTACCGCTTTGGCAAAGGCTTTATCTGCGCCATTCGCCTTAATCACATCTGAGAGTAATTCTTAATAAAAGGCATGTCGCTAATTGTTCGTCATCACAGATACTGTTTGCTATACGGCCACGACGCGCAACTGATTTCCAAAATTCGACTTCTTCCTTTGAGGATAGAACTCACGACCCTTGGTTTACTAGTCCAGTGCTCTACCACTGAGCTAAAGGGGCGCGTCCTAGCGTTACTTTGGCGTACTTCGTCCTTACGGTCGTCTTGATCATCAGACTTCAGCTGACAACACTTCATATTACAGACTAATATTTGCAGCTATGGCGACCCATTACTGCTTGGCTACACATCTGACACGTAACCGATGTCCTCTCCAAACAACAACACTTGCATTTCAGAACATGTCTTTCACACATGTCTACAAAATCACCTTCACCTTCAAATACAGTTTCCTTGCGACTGACAGAGACGTAGGCAAAGTTTAAAGTTGCTATTTCCATTACATCACGTTAATCAGAAAAACGGTAATTTACATCTGCAGCGGAACAAAATTCCGTGCCGCCAGCGTGGGGCTCGAACCCAGACCCTGAGATTAAGAGTCTCATGCTCTACCGACTGAGCTAGCCGGGCTGCTTCGGTGAATACATGCCGGGCAGCACGTCACACAGTACTCGTTTGGGTTGGGTGGTCCCATACAGAATCTCTCCATGCTGCCTAATGTTTTCCTAACGTCACACTCGTCACGTACTTCACTTTTATTTCATAATCATTTCTGAGAGGTAAAGGAATTGCATGACAACCTGCAGAGCTAGTGGCGTCAAAATTAACACTCATACTTGATGTGACTCAAAAGGCGAACGAGTTACTTTCCGACGTTGTTTTAGATGTGCAAGTGCCAGTGGTAACTCGCGGTGATGGCACTCTGCCGACAATTTCGCTAGTTAACACCGGTCTTGTAGTGTGTGTTTAAAGCTCAAGAGCATCTCCAAGCAGAAAATGGTCAACAGCAACATTCAGACGGTTTTGTACTGCTCAAATGCTGCATTAAAACGGTATGTTTCTTTTTCAGAACTGATAAAACACGAGCGTGACAGCATTCGAACCTGTAATCTTCAGATCCGAAGTCCGACGCCTTATCCATTAGGCCACACAGTCACTGACGACCAAGTGCACCTTGTATATGACTCATCTCGAAACGCTCACACCCCTGATAATTTGTGTTTTCGTTCTACACTGCCGCTGATCTTGCTCTTTCCCACCCATTCGTTACATTCAACCTCTTACGTGACCGACCAAATATAGACTGGGAAACAAGACCACACACTTTGTGCATACGGAATCGAAGGCAGGGCGTGCCTCGCCGCATTTCCCACGATGGCCATTTGCTACTTCTGCAGAAGCGGCGGCGGCGACGACGACGACGACGACCGCGAGAGGCTCTGACATATGTGAGAAATACATCTATAAAATGTAATTCAGACTGCCTCGTCCCACCTTATGCTGAACCGCTTTGGCAAAGGCTTTATCTGCGCCATTCGCCTTAATCACATCTGAGAGTAATTCTTAATAAAAGGCATGTCGCTAATTGTTCGTCATCACAGATACTGTTTGCTATACGGCCACGACGCGCAACTGATTTCTAAAATTCGACTTCTTCCTTTGAGGATGGAACACACGACCCTTGGTTTACTAGTCCAGTGCTCTACCACTGAGCTAAAGGGGCGCGTCCTAGCGCTACTTTTGCGTACTTCGTCCTTACGGTCGTCTGGATCATCAGACTTCAGCTGACAACACTTCATATTACTGACTAATATTTGCAGCTATGGCGACCCATTACTGCTTGGCTACAGATCTGACACGTAACCGATGTCCTCTCCAAACAACAACACTTGCATTTCAGAACATGTCTTTCACACATGTCTACAAAATCACCTTCACCTTCAAATACAGTTTCCTTGCGACTGACAGAGACGTAGGCAAAGTTTAAAGTTGCTATTTCCATTACATCACGTTAATCAGAAAAACGGTAATTTACATCTGCAGCGGAACAAAATTCCGTTCCGCCCGGCGTGGGGCTCGATCCCACGACCCTGAGATTAAGAGTCTCATGCTCTACCGACTGAGCTAGCCGGGCTGCTTCGGTGAATACTTGCCGGGCAGCACCTCACACAGTACTCGTTTGGGTTGGGTGGTCCCATACAGAATCTCTCCATGCTGCCTAATGTTTTCCTAACGTCACACTCGTCACGTACTTCACTTTTATTTCATAATCATTTCTGAGAGGTAAAGGAATTGCATGACAACCTGCAGAGCTAGTGGCGTCAAAATTAACACTCATACTTGATGTGACTCAAAAGGCGAACGAGTTACTTTCCGACGTTGTTTTAGATGTGCAAGTGCCAGTGGAAACTCGCGGTGACGGCACTCTGCCGCCCATTTCGCTAGTTAACACCGGTCTTGTAGTGTGTGTTTCAAGCTCAAGAGCATCTCCAAGCAGAAAATGGTCAACAGCAACATTCAGACGGTTTTGTACTGCTCAAATGCTACATTAAAACGGTATGTTTCTTATTCAGAACTGATAAAACACGAGCGTGACAGCATTCGAACCTGTAATCTTCAGATCCGAAGTCCGACGCCTTATCCATTAGGCCACACAGTCACTTACGACCAAGTGCACCTTTGATATGACTCATCTCGAAACGCTCACACCCCTGATAATTTGTGTTTTCGTTCTACACAGCCGCTGCCCTTGCTCTTTCCCACCCATTCGTTACATTCAACCTCTTACGTGACCGACCAAATATAGACTGGGAAACAAGACCACACACTTTGTGCATACGGAATCGAAGGCAGGGCGTGCCTCGCCGCATTTGCCACGATGGCCATTTGCTACTTCTGCAGAAGCGGCGGCGGCGACGACGACGACGACGACGACGACGACCGCGAGAGGCTCTGACATATGTGAGAAATACATCTATAAAATGTAATTCAGACTGCCTCGTCCCACCTTATGCTGTACCGCTTTGGCAAAGGCTTTATCTGCGCCATTCGCCTTAATCACATCTGAGAGTAATTCTTAATAAAAGGCACGTCGCTAATTGTTCGTCATCACAGATACTGTTTGCTATACGGCCACGACGCGCAACTGATTTCCAAAATTCGACTTTTTCCTTTGAGGATGGAACTCACGACCCTTGGTTTATTAATCTAGTGCTCTACCACTGAGCTAAATGGGCGCGTCCTAGCGGTACTTTTGCGTACTTCATCCTTACGGTCGTCTGGATCATCAGACTTCAGCTGACAACACTTCATATTACCGACTAATATTTGCAGCTATGGCGACCCATTACTGCTTGGCTACACATCTGACACTTAACCGATGTCCTCTCCAAACAACAACTCTTGCATTTCAGATCATGTCTTTCACACATGTCTACAAATTCACCTTCACCTTCAAATACAGTTTCCTTGCGACTGACAGAGACGTAGGCAAAGTTTAAAGTTGCTATTTCCATTACATCACGTTAATCAGAAAAACGGTAATTTACTTCTGCAGCGGAACAAAATTCCGTTCCGCCCAGCGTGGGTGTCGAACCCACGACCCTGAGATTAAGAGTCTCATGCTCTACCGACTGAGCTAGCCGGGCTGCTTGGGTGAATACTTGCCGGGCAGCACGTCACACGATACTCGTTTGGGTTGGGTGGTCCCATACAGAATCTCTCCATGCTGCCTAATGTTTTCCTAACGTCACACTCGTCACGTACTTCACTTTTATTTCATAATCATTTCTGAGAGGTAAAGTAATTGCATGACAACCTGCAGAGCTAGTGGCGTCAAAATTAACACTCATACTTGATGTGACTCAAAAGGCGAACGAGTTACTTTCCGACGTTGTTTTAGATGTGCAAGTGCCAGTGGAAACTCGCGGTGACGGCACTCTGCCGACCATTTCGCTAGTTAACACCGGTCTTGTAGTGTGTGTTTCAAGCTCAAGAGCATCTCCAAGCAGAAAATGGTCAACAGCAACATTCAGACGGTTTTGTACTGCTCAAATTCTACATTAAAACGGTATGTTTCTTTTTCAGAACTGATAAAACACGAGCGTGACAACATTCGAACCTGTAATCTTTAGATCCGAAGTCCGACGCCTTATCCATTAGGCCACACAGTCACTGACGACCAAGTGCACCTTGTATATGTCTCATCTCGAAACGCTCACACCCCTGATAATTTGTGTTTTCGTTCTACACAGCCGCTGCCCTTGCTCTTTCCCACCCATTCGTTACATTCAACCTCTTACGTGACCGACCAAATATAGACTGGGAAACAAGACCACACACTTTGTGCATACGGAATCGAAGGCAGGGCGTGCCTCGCCGCATTTGCCACGATGGCCATTTGCTACTTCTGCAGAAGCGGCGGCGGCGACGACGACGACGACGACGACGACGACCGCGAGAGGCTCTGACATATGTGAGAAATACATCTATAAAATGTAATTCAGACTGCCTCGTCCCACCTTATGCTGTACCGCTATTGCAAAGGCTTTATCTGCGCCATTCGCCTTAATCACATCTGAGAGTAATTTTTAATAAAAGGCACGTCGCTAATTGTTTGTCATCACAGATACTGTTTGCTATACGGCCGCGACGCGCAACTGATTTCCAAAATTCGACTTCTTCATTTGAGGATGGAACTCACGACCCTTGATTTACTAGTCCAGTGCTCTACCACTGAGCTAAAGGGGCGCGTCCTAGCGGTACTTTTGCGGACTTCGTCCTTACGGTCGTCTGGATCATCAGACTTCAGCTGACAACGCTTCATATTACCAACTAATATTTGCAGCTATGGCGACCCATTACTGCTTGGCTACACATCTGACACGTAACCGATGTCCTCTCCAAACAACAACACTTGCATTTCAGAACATGTCTTTCACACATGTCTACAAAATCACCTTCACCTTCAAATACAGTTTCCTTGCGACTGACAGAGACGTAGGCAAAGTTTAAAGTTGCTATTTCCATTACATCACGTTAATCAGAAAAACGGTAATTTACATCTGCAGCGGAACAAAATTCCGTTCCGCCCAGCGTGGGGCTCGAACCCACGACCCTGAGATTAAGAGTCTCATGCTCTACCGACTGAGCTAGTCGGGTTGCTTCGGTGAATAGTTGCCGGGCAGCACGTCACACAGTACTCGTTTGGGTTGGGTGGTCCCATACAGAATCTCTCCATGCTGCCTAATGTTTTCCTAACGTCACACTCGTCACGTACTTCACTTTTATTTCATAATCATTTCTGAGAGGTAAAGGAATTGCATGACAACCTGCAGAGCTAGTGGCGTCAAAATTAACACTCATACTTGATGTTACTCAAAAGGCGAACGAGTTACTTTCCGACGTTGTTTTAGATGTGCAAGTGCCAGTGGAAACTCGCGGTGACGGCACTCTGCCGACCATTTCGCTAGTTAACACCGGTCTTGTAGTGTGTGTTTCAAGCTCAAGAGCATCTCCAAGCAGAAAATGGTCAACAGCAACATTCAGACGGTTTTGTACTGCTCAAATGCTACATTAAAACGGTATGTTTCTTTTTCAGAACTGATAAAACACGAGCGTGACAACATTCGAACCTGTAATCTTCAGATCCGAAGTCCGACGCCTTATCCATTAGGCCACACAGTCACTGACGACCAAGTGCACCTTGTATATGACTCATCTCGAAACGCTCACACCCCTGCTAATTTGTGTTTTCGTTCTACACAGCCGCTGCCCTTGCTCTTTCCCACCCATTCGTTACATTCAACCTCTTACGTGACCGACCAAATATAGACTGGGAAACAAGACCACACACTTTGTGCATACGGAATCGAAGGCAGGGCGTGCCTTGCCGCATATGCCACGATGGCCATTTGCTACTTCTGCAGAAGCGGCGGCGGCGACGACGACGACGACGACCGCGAGAGGCTCTGACATATGTGAGAAATACATCTATAAAATGTAATTCAGACTGCCTCGTCCCACCTTATGCTGTACCGCTTTGGCAAAGGCTTTATCTGCGCCATTCGCCTTAATCACATCTGAGAGTAATTCTTAATAAAAGGCACGTGGCTAATTGTTCGTCATCACAGATACTGTTTGCTATACGGCCACTACGCGCAACTGATTTCCAAAATTCGACTTTTTCCTTTGAGGATGGAACTCACGACCCTTGGTTTATTAATCTAGTGCTCTACCACTGAGCTAAATGGGCGCGTCCTAGCGGTACTTTTGCGTACTTCATCCTTACGGTCGTCTGGATCATCAGACTTCAGCTGACAACACTTCATATTACCGACTAATATTTGCAGCTATGGCGACCCATTACTGCTTGGCTACACATCTGACACTTAACCGATGTCCTCTCCAAACAACAACTCTTGCATTTCAGATCATGTCTTTCACACATGTCTACAAAATCACCTTCACCTTCAAATACAGTTTCCTTGCGACTGACAGAGACGTAGGCAAAGTTTAAAGTTGCTATTTCCATTACATCACGTTAATCAGAAAAACGGTAATTTACTTCTGCAGCGGAACAAAATTCCGTTCCGCCCAGCGTGGGTGTCGAACCCACGACCCTGAGATTAAGAGTCTCATGCTCTACCGACTGAGCTAGCCGGGCTGCTTGGGTGAATACTTGCCGGGCAGCACGTCACACGGTACTCGTTTGGGTTGGGTGGTCCCATACAGAATCTCTCCATGCTGCCTAATGTTTTCCTAACGTCACACTCGTCACGTACTTCACTTTTATTTCATAATCATTTCTGAGAGGTAAAGTAATTGCATGACAACCTGCAGAGCTAGTGGCGTCAGAATTAACACTCATACTTGATGTGACTCAAAAGGCGAACGAGTTACTTTCCGACGTTGTTTTAGATGTGCAAGTGCTAGTGGAAACTCGCGGTGACGGCACTCTGCCGACCATTTCGCTAGTTAACACCGGTCTTGTAGTGTGTGTTTCAAGATCAAGAGCATCTCCAAGCAGAAAATGGTCAACAGCAACATTCAGACGGTTTCGTACTGCTCAAATGCTACATTAAAACGGTATGTTTCTTATTCAGAAATGATAAAACACGAGCGTGACAGCATTCGAACCTGTAATCTTCAGATCCGAAGTCCGACGCCTTATCCATTAGGCCACACAGTCACTGACGACCAAGTGCAACTTGTATATGACTCATCTCGAAACGCTCACACCCCTGATAATTTGTGTTTTCGTTCTACTCAGCCGCTGCCCTTGCTCTTTCCCACCCATTCGTTACATTCAACCTCTTACGTGACCGACCAAATATAGACTGGGAAACAAGACCACACACTTTGTGCATACGGAATCGAAGGCAGGGCGTGCCTCGCCGCATTTGCCACGATGGACATTTCCTACTTCTGCAGAAGCGGCGGCGGCGACGACGACGACGACGACGACGACGACGACCGCGAGAGGCTCTGACATATGTGAGAAATACATCTATAAAATGTAATTCAGACTGCCTCGTCCCACCTTATGCTGTACCGCTTTCGCAAAGGCTTTATCTGCGCCTTTCGCCTTAATCACATCTGAGAGTAATTCTTAATAAAAGGCATGTCGCTAATTGTTCGTCATCACAGATAGTGTTTGCTATACGGCCACGACGCGCAACTGATTTCCAAAATTCGACTTCTTCCTTTGAGGAAGGAACTCACGAACCTTGATTTACTAGTCCAGTGCTCTACCACTGAGCTAAAGGGGCGCGTCCTAGCGGTACTTTTGCGTACTTCGTCCTTACGGTCGTCTGGATCATCAGACTTCAGCTGACAACACTTCATATTACCGACTATTATTTACAGCTATGGCGACCCATTACTGCTTGGCTACACATCTGACACGTAACCGATGTCCTCTCCAAACAACAACACTTGCATTTCAGAACATGTCTTTCACACATGTCTACAAAATCACCTTCACCTTCAAATACAGTTTCCTTGCGACTGACAGAGACGTAGGCAAAGTTTAAAGTTGCTATTTCCATTACATCACGTTAATCAGAAAAACGGTAATTTACATCTGCAGCGGAACAAAATTCCGTTCCGCCCAGCGTGGGGCTCGAACCCACGACCCTGAGATTGAGAGTCTCATGCTCTACCGACTGAGAGAGCCGGGCTGCTTGGGTGAATACTTGCCGGGCAGCACGTCACAAAGTACTCGTTTGGGTTGGGTGGTCCCATACAGAATCTCTCCATGCTGCCTAAAAATTTCCTAACGTCACACTCGTCACGTACTTCACTTTTATTTCATAATCATTTCTGAGAGGTAAAGGAATAGCATGACAACCTGCATAGCTAGTGGCGTCAAAATTAACACTCATACTTGATGTGACTCAAAAGGCGAACGAGTTACTTTCCGACGTTGTTTTAGATGTGCAAGTGCTAGTGGAAACTCGCGGTGACCTCACTCTGCCGACCATTTCGCTAGTTAACACCGGTCTTGTAGTGTGTGTTTCAAGCTCAAGAGCATCTCCAAGCAGAAAATGGTCAACAGCAACATTCAGACGGTTTCGTACTGCTCAAATGCTACATTAAAACGGTATGTTTCTTATTCAGAAATGATAAAACACGAGCGTGACAGCATTCGAACCTGTAATCTTCAGATCCGAAGTCCGACACCTTATCCATTAGGCCACACAGTCACTGACGACCAAGTGCAACTTGTATATGACTCATCTCGAAACGCTCACACCCCTGATAATTTGTGTTTTCGTTCTACTCAGCCGCTGCCCTTGCTCTTTCCCACCCATTCGTTACATTCAACCTCTTACGTGACCGACCAAATATAGACTGGGAAACAAGACCACACACTTTGTGCATGCGGAATCGAAGGCAGGGCGTGCCTCGCCGCATTTGCCACGATTGACATTTGCTACTTCTGCAGAAGCGGCGGCGGCGGCGGCGGCGACGACGACGACGACGACGACGACGACGACGACGACGACGACTACGACGACGACCGCGAGAGGCTCTGACATATGTGAGAAATACATCTATAAAATGTAATTCAGACTGCCTCGTCCCACCTTATGCTGTACCGCTTTCGCAAAGGCTTTATCTGCGCCTTTCGCCTTAATCACATCTGAGAGTAATTCTTAATAAAAGGCATGTCGCTAATTGTTCGTCATCACAGATAGTGTTTGCTATACGGCCACGACGCGCAACTGATTTCCAAAATTCGACTTCTTCCTTTGAGGAAGGAACTCACGACCCTTGATTTACTAATCCAGTGCTCTACCACTGAGCTGAAGGGGCGCGTCCTAGCGGTACTTTTGCGTACTTCGTCCTTACGGTCGTCTGGATCATCAGACTTCAGCTGACAACACTTCATATTACCGACTATTATTTACAGCTATGGCGACCCACTACTGCTTGGCTACACATCTGACACGTAACCGATGCCCTCTCCAAACAACAACACTTGCATTTCAGAACATGTCTTTCACACATGTCTACAAAATCACCTTCACCTTCAAATACAGTTTCCTTGCGACTGACAGAGACGTAGGCAAAGTTTAAAGTTGCTATTTCCATTACATCACGTTAATCAGAAAAACGGTAATTTACATCTGCAGCGGAACAAAATTCCGTTCCGCCCAGCGTGGGGCTCGAACCCACGACCCTGAGATTGAGAGTCTCATGCTCTACCGACTGAGAGAGCCGGGCTGCTTGGGTGAATACTTGCCGGGCAGCACGTCACAAAGTACTCGTTTGGGTTGGGTGGTCCCATACAGAATCCCTCCATGCTGCCTAAAGTTTTCCTAACGTCACACTCGTCACGTACTTCACTTTTATTTCATAATCATTTCTGAGAGGTAAAGGAATTGCATGACAACCTGCAGAGCTAGTGGCGTCAAAATTAACACTCATACTTGATGTGACTCAAAAGGCGAACGAGTTACTTTCCGACGTTGTTTTAGATGTGCAAGTGCTAGTGGAAACTCGCGGTGACGGCACTCTGCCGACCATTTCGCTAGTTAACACCGGTCTTGTAGCGTGTGTTTCAAGCTCAAGAGCATCTCCAAGCAGAAAATGGTCAACAGCAACATTCAGACGGTTTCGTACTGCTCAAATGCTACATTAAAACGGTATGTTTCTTATTCAGAAATGATAAAACACGAGCGTGACAGCATTCGAACCTGTAATCTTCAGATCCGAAGTCCGACGCCTTATCCATTAGGCCACACAGTCACTGACGACCAAGTGCAACTTGTATATGACTCATCTCGAAACGCTCACACCCCTGATAATTTGTGTTTTCGTTCTACTCAGCCGCTGCCCTTGCTCTTTCCCACCCATTCGTTACATTCAACCTCCAAATATAGACTGGGAAACAAGACCACACACTTTGTGCATACGGAATCGAAGGCAGGGCGTGCCTCGCCGCATTTGCCACGATGGCCATTTGCTACTTCTGCAGAAGCGGCGGCGGCGACGACGACGACGACGACGACGACGACGACGACGACGACGACGACGACCGCGAGAGGCTCTGACATATGTGAGAAATACATCTATAACATGTAATTCAGACTGCCTCGTCCCACCTTATGCTGTACCGCTTTCGCAAAGGCTTTATCTGCGCCATTCGCCTTAATCACATCTGAGAGTAATTCTTAATAAAAGGCATGTCGCTAATTGTTCGTCATCACAGATACTGTTTGCTATACGGCCACGACGCGCAACTGATTTCCAAAATTCGACTTCTTCCTTTGAGGATGGAACTCACGACCCTTGATTTACTAGTCCAGTGCTCTACCACTGAGCTGAAGGGGCGCGTCCTAGCGGTACTTTTGCGTACTTCGTCCTTACGGTCGTCTGGATCATCAGACTTCAGCTGACAACACTTCATATTACCGACTATTATTTACAGCTATGGCGACCCATTACTGCTTGGCTACACATCTGACACGTAACCGATGTCCTCTCCAAACAACAACACTTGCATTTCAGAACATGTCTTTCACACATGTCTACAAAATCACCTTCACCTTCAAATACAGTTTCCTTGCGACTGACAGAGACGTAGGCAAAGTTTAAAGTTGCTATTTCCATTACATCACGTTAATCAGAAAAACGGTAATTTACATCTGCAGCGGAACAAAATTCCGTTCCGCCCAGCGTGGGGCTCGAACCCACAACCCTGAGATTAAGAGTCTCATGCTCTACCGACTGAGCTAGCTGGGCTGCTTGGGTGAATACTTGCCGGGCAGCACGTCACACAGTACTCGTTTGGGTTGGGTGGTCCCATACAGAATCTCTCCATGCTGCCTAATGTTTTCCTAACGTCACACTCGTCACGTACTTCACTTTTATTTCATAATCATTTCTGAGAGGTAAAGGAATTGCATGACAACCTGCAGAGCTAGTGGCGTCAAAATTAACACTCATACTTGATGTGACTCAAAAGGCGAACGAGTTACTTTCCGACGTTGTTTTAGATGTGCAACTGCTAGTGGAAACTCGCGGTGACGGCACTCTGCCGACCATTTCGCTAGTTAACACCGGTCTTGTAGTGTGTGTTTCAAGCTCAAGAGCATCTCCAAGCAGAAAATGGTCAACAGCAACATTCAGACGGTTTCGTACTGCTCAAATGCTACATTAAAACGGTATGTTTCTTATTCAGAAATGATAAAACACGAGCGTGACAGCATTCGAACCTGTAATCTTCAGATCCGAAGTCCGACGCCTTATCCATTAGGCCACACAGTCACTGACGACCAAGTGCAACTTGTATATGACTCATCTCGAAACGCTCACACCCCTGATAATTTGTGTTTTCGTTCTACTCAGCCGTTGCCCTTGCTCTTACCCACCCATTCGTTACATTCAACCTCTTACGTGACCGACCAAATATAGACTGGGAAACAAGACCACACACTTTGTGCATACGGAATCGAAGGCAGGGCGTGCCTCGCCGCATTTCCCACGATGGCCATTTGCTACTTCTGCAGAAGCGGCGGCGGCGACGACGACGACGACGACGACGACCGCGAGAGGCTCTGACATATGTGAGAAATACATCTATAAAATGTAATTCAGACTGCCTCGTCCCACCTTATGCTGTACCGCTTTCGCAAAGGCTTTATCTGCGCCATTCGCCTTAATCACATCTGAGAGTAATTCTTAATAAAAGGCATGTCGCTAATTGTTCGTCATCACAGATACTGTTTGCTATACGGCCACGACGCGCAACTGATTTCCAAAATTCGACTTCTTCCTTTGAGGATGGAACTCACGACCCTTGATTTACTAGTCCAGTGCTCTACCACTGAGCTAAAGGGGCGCGTCCTAGCGGTACTTTTGCGTACTTCGTCCTTACGGTCGTCTGGATCATCAGACTTCAGCTGACAACACTTCATATTACCGACTATTATTTACAGCTATGGCGACCCATTACTGCTTGGCTACACATCTGACACGTAACCGATGTCCTCTCCAAACAACAACACTTGCATTTCAGAACATGTCTTTCACACATGTCTACAAAATCACCTTCACCTTCAAATACAGTTTCCTTGCGACTGACAGAGACGTAGGCAAAGTTTAAAGTTGCTATTTCCATTACATCACGTTAATCAGAAAAACGGTAATTTACATCTGCAGCGGAACAAAATTCCGTTCCGCCTGGCGTGGGGCTCGAACCCACGACCCTGAGAATAAGAGTCTCATGCTCTACCGACTGAGCTAGCCGGGCTGCTTGGGTGAATACTTGCCGGGCAGCACGTCACACAGTACTCGTTTGGGTTGGGTGGTCCCATACAGAATCTCTCCATGCTGCCTAATGTTTTCCTAACGTCACACTCGTCACGTACTTCACTTTTATTTCATAATCATTTCTGAGAGGTAAAGGAATTGCATGACAACCTGCAGAGCTAGTGGCGTCAAAATTAACACTCATACTTGATGTGACTCAAAAGGCGAACGAGTTACTTTCCGACGTTGTTTTAGATATGCAACTGCTAGTGGAAACTCGCGGTGACGGCACTCTGCCGACCATTTCGCTATTTAACACCGGTCTTGTAGCGTGTGTTTCAAGCTCAAGAGCATCTCCAAGCAGAAAATGGTCAACAGCAACATTCAGACGGTTTCGTACTGCTCAAATGCTACATTAAAACGGTATGTTTCTTATTCAGAAATGATAAAACACGAGCGTGACGGCATTCGAACCTGTAATCTTCAGATCCGATGTCCGACGCCTTATCCATTAGGCCACACAGTCACTGACGACCAAGTGCACCTTGTATATGACTCATCTCGAAACGCTCACATCCCTGATAATTTGTGTTTTCGTTCTACACAGCCGCTGCCCTTGCTCTTTCCCACCCATTCGTTACACTCAACCTCTTACGTGACCGACCAAATATAGACTGGGAAACAAGACCACACACTTTGTGCATACGGAATCGAAGGCAGGGCGTGCCTCGCCGCATTTGCCACGATGGCCATTTGCTACTTCTGCAGAAGCGGCGGCGGCGACGACGACGACGACGACGACCGCGAGAGGCTCTGACATATGTGAGAAATACATCTATAAAATGTAATTCAGACTGCCTCGTCCCACCTTATGCTGTACCGCTTTCGCAAAGGCTTTATCTGCGCCATTCGCCTTAATCACATCTGAGAGTAATTCTTAATAAAAGGCATGTCGCTAATTGTTCGTCATCACAGATACTGTTTGCTATACGGCCACGACGCGCAACTGATTTCCAAAATTCGACTTCTTCCTTTGAGGATGGAACTCACGACCCTTGATTTACTAGTCCAGTGCTCTACCACTGAGCTAAACGGGCGCGTCCTAGCGGTACTTTTGCGTACTTCGTCCTTACGGTCGTCTGGATCATCAGACTTCAGCTGACAACACTTCATATTACCGACTATTATTTACAGCTATGGCGACCCATTACTGCTTGGCTACACATCTGACACGTAACCGATGTCCTCTCCAAACAACAACACTTGCATTTCAGAACATGTCTTTCACACATGTCTACAAAATCACCTTCACCTTCAAATACAGTTTCCTTGCGACTGACAGAGACGTAGGCAAAGTTTAAAGTTGCTATTTCCATTACATCACGTTAATCAGAAAAACGGTAATTTACATCTGCAGCGGAACAAAATTCCGTTCCGCCCGGCGTGGGGCTCGAACCCACGACCCTGAGATTAAGAGTCTCATGCTCTACCGACTGAGCTAGCCGGGCTGCTTGGGTGAATACTTGCCGGGCACCACTTCACACAGTACTCGTTTGGGTTGGGTGGTCCCATACAGAATCTCTCCATGCTGCCTAATGTTTTCCTAACGTCACACTCGTCACGTACTTCACTTTTATTTCATAATCATTTCTGAGAGGTAAAGGAATTGCATGACAACCTGCAGAGCTAGTGGCGTCAAAATTAACACTCATACTTGATGTGACTCAAAAGGCGAACGAGTTACTTTCCGACGTTGTTTTAGATATGCAACTGCTAGTGGAAACTCGCGGTGACGGCACTCTGCCGACCATTTCGCTAGTTAACACCGGTCTTGTAGCGTGTGTTTCAAGCTCAAGAGCATCTCCAAGCAGAAAATGGTCAACAGCAACATTCAGACGGTTTCGTACTGCTCAAATGCTACATTAAAACGGTATGTTTCTTATTCAGAAATGATAAAACACGAGCGTTACAGCATTCGAACCTGTAATCTTCAGATCCGAAGTCCGACGCCTTATCCATTAGGCCACACAGTCACTGACGACCAAGTGCACCTTGTATATGACTCATCTCGAAACGCTCACACCCCTGATAATTTGTGTTTTCGTTCTACACAGCCGCTGCCCTTGCTCTTTCCCACCCATTCGTTACATTCAACCTCTTACGTGACCGACAAAATATAGACTGGGAAACAAGACCACACACTTTGTGCATACGGAATCGAAGGCAGGGCGTGCCTCGCCGCATTTGCCACGATGGCCATTTGCTACTTCTGCAGAAGCGGCGGCGGCGACGACGACGACGACGACGACGACGACGACGACGACGACCGCGAGAGGCTCTGACATATGTGAGAAATACATCTATAAAATGTAATTCAGACTGCCTCGTCCCACCTTATGCTGTACCGCTTTCGCAAAGGCTTTATCTGCGCCTTTCGCCTTAATCACATCTGAGAGTAATTCTTAATAAAAGGCATGTCGCTAATTGTTCGTCATCACAGATACTGCCGGGCAGCACGTCACACAGTACTCGTTTGGGTTGGGTGGTCCCATACAGAATCTCTCCATGCTGCCTAATGTTTTCCTAACGTCACACTCGTCACGTACTTCACTTTTATTTCATAATCATTTCTGAGAGGTAAAGGAATTGCATGACAACCTGCAGAGCTAGTGGCGTCAAAATTAACACTCATACTTGATGTGACTCAAAAGGCGAACGAGTTACTTTCCGACATTGTTTTAGATGTGCAACTGCTAGTGGAAACTCGTGGTGACGGCACTCTGCCGACCATTTCGCTACTTAACACCGGTCTTGTAGTGTGTGTTTCAAGCTCAAGAGGATCTCCAAGCAGAAAATGGTCAACAGCAACATTCAGACGGTTTCGTACTGCTCAAATGCTACATTAAAACGGTATGTTTCTTATTCAGAAATGATAAAACACGAGCGTGACGGCATTCGAACCTGTAATCTTCAGATCCGATGTCCGACGCCTTATCCATTAGGCCACACAGTCACTGACGACCAAGTGCACCTTGTATATGACTCAACTCGAAACGCTCACATCCCTGATAATTTGTGTTTTCGTTCTACACAGCCGCTGCCCTTGCTCTTTCCCACCCATTCGTTACACTCAACCTCTTACGTGACCGACCAAATATAGACTGGGAAACAAGACCACACACTTTGTGCATACGGAATCGAAGGCAGGGCGTGCCTCGCCGCATTTGCCACGATGGCCATTTGCTACTTCTGCAGAAGCGGCGGCGGCGACGACGACGACGACGACGACGACCGCGAGAGGCTCTGACATATGTGAGAAATACATCTATAAAATGTAATTCAGACTGCCTCGTCCCACCTTATGCTGTACCGCTTTCGCAAAGGCTTTATCTGCGCCATTCGCCTTAATCACATCTGAGGGTAATTCTTAATAAAAGGCATGTCGCTAATTGTTCGTCATCACAGATACTGTTTGCTATACGGCCACGACGCGCAACTGATTTCCAAAATTCGACTTCTTCCTTTTAGGATGGAACTCACGACCCTTGATCTACTAGTCCAGTGCTCTACCACTGAGCTAAAGGGGCGCGTCCTAGCGGTACTTTTGCGTACTTCGTCCTTACGGTCGTCTGGATCATCAGACTTCAGCTGACAACACTTCATATTACCGACTATTATTTACAGCTATGGCGACCCATTACTGCTTGGCTACACATCTGACACGTAACCGATGTCCTCTCCAAACAACAACACTTGCATTTCAGAACATGTCTTTCACACATGTCTACAAAATCACCTTCACCTTCAAATACAGTTTCCTTGCGACTGACAGAGACGTAGGCAAAGTTTAAAGTTGCTATTTCCATTACATCACGTTAATCAGAAAAACGGTAATTTACATCTGCAGCGGAACAAAATTCCGTTCCGCCCGGCGTGGGGCTCGAACCCACGACCCTGAGATTAAGAATCTCATGCTCTACCGACTGAGCTAGCCGGGCTGCTTGGGTGAATACTTGCCGGGCAGCACGTCACACAGTACTCGTTTGGGTTGGGTGGTCCCATACAGAATCTCTCCATGCTGCCTAATGTTTTCCTAACGTCACACTCGTCACGTACTTCACTTTTATTTCATAATCATTTCTGAGAGGTAAAGGAATTGCATGACAACCCGCAGAGCTAGTGGCGTCAAAATTAACACTCATACTTGATGTGACTCAAAAGGCGAACGAGTTACTTTCCGACGTTGTTTTAGATATGCAACTGCTAGTGGAAACTCGTGGTGACGGCACTCTGCCGACCATTTCGCTAGTTAACAACGGTCTTGTAGCGTGTGTTTCAAGCTCTAGAGCATCTCCAAGCAGAAAATGGTCAACAGCAACATTCAGACGGTTTCGTACTGCTCAAATGCTACATTAAAACGGTATGTTTCTTATTCAGAAATGATAAAACACGAGCGTGACAGCATTCGAACCTGTAATCTTCAGATCCGAAGTCCGACGCCTTATCCATTAGGCCACACAGTCACTGACGACCAAGTGCACCTTGTATATGACTCATCTCGAAACGCTCACACCCCTGATAATTTGTGTTTTCGTTCTACACAGCCGCTGCCCTTGCTCTTTCCCACCCATTCGTTACATTCAACCTCTTACGTGACCGACCAAATATAGACTGGGAAACAAGACCACACACTTTGTGCATACGGAATCGAAGGCAGGGCGTGCCTCGCCGCATTTGCCACGATGGCCATTTGCTACTTCTGCAGAAGCGGCGGCGGCGACGACGACGACGACGACGACGACCGCGAGAGGCTCTGACATATGTGAGAAATACATCTATAAAATGTAATTCAGACTGCCTCGTCCCACCTTATGCTGTACCGCTTTCGCAAAGGCTTTATCTGCGCCATTCGCCTTAATCACATCTGAGAGTAATTCTTAATAAAAGGCATGTCGCTAATTGTTCGTCATCACAGATACTGTTTGCTATACGGCCACGACGCGCAACTGATTTCCAAAATTCGACTTCTACCTTTGAGGATGGAACTCACGACCCTTGATTTACTAGTCCAGTGCTCTACCACTGACCTAAACGGGCGCGTCCTAGCGGTACTTTTGCGTACTTCGTCCTTACGGTCGTCTGGATCATCAGACTTCAGCTGACAACACTTCATATTACCGACTATTATTTACAGCTATGGCGACCCACTACTGCTTGGCTACACATCTGACACGTAACCGATGTCCTCTCCAAACAACAACACTTGCATTTCAGAACATGTCTTTCACACATGTCTACAAAATCACCTTCACCTTCAAATACAGTTTCCTTGCGACTGACAGAGACGTAGGCAAAGTTTAAAGTTGCTATTTCCATTACATCACGTTAATCAGAAAAACGGTAATTTACATCTGCAGCGGAACAAAATTCCGTTCCGCCCAGCGTGGGGCTCGAACCCACGACCCTGAGATTAAGAGTCTCATGCTCTACCGACTGAGCTAGCCGGGCTGCTTCGGTGAATACTTGCCGGGCAGCACGTCACACAGTACTCGTTTGGGTTGGGTGGTCCCATACAGAATCTCTCCATGCTGCCTAATGTTTTCCTAACGTCACACTCGTCACGTACTTCACTTTTATTTCATAATCATTTCTGAGAGGTAAAGGAATTGCATGACAACCTGCAGAGCTAGTGGCGTCAAAATTAACACTCATACTTGATGTGACTCAAAAGGCGAACGAGTTACTTTCCGACGTTGTTTTAGATGTGCAACTGCTAGTGGAAACTCGTGGTGACGGCACTCTGCCGACCATTTCGCTAGTTAACACCGGTCTTGTAGTGTGTGTTTCAAGCTCAAGAGCATCTCCAAGCAGAAAATGGTCAACAGCAACATTCAGACGGTTTCGTACTGCTCAAATGCTACATTAAAACGGTATGTTTCTTATTCAGAAATGATAAAACACGAGCGTGACAGCACTCGAACCTGTAATCTTCAGATCCGAAGTCGGACGCCTTATCCATTAGGCCACACAGTCACTGACGACCAAGTGCAACTTGTATATGACTCATCTCGAAACGCTCACACCCCTGATAATTTGTGTTTTCGTTCTACACAGCCGCTGCCCTTGCTCTTTCCCACCCATTCGTTACATTCAACCTCTTACGTGACTGACCAAATATAGACTGGGAAACAAGACCACACACTTTGTGCATACGGAATCGAAGGCAGGGCGTGCCTCGCCGCATTTGCCACGATGGCCATATGCTACTTCTGCAGAAGCGGCGGCGGCGGCGACGACGACGACGACGACGACTACGACGACGACGACCGCGAGAGGCTCTGACATATGTGAGAAATACATCTATAAAATGTAATTCAGACTGCCTCGTCCCACCTTATGCTGTACCGCTTTCGCAAAGGCTTTATCTGCGCCATTCGCCTTAATCACATCTGAGAGTAATTCTTAATAAAAGGCATGTCGCTAATTGTTCGTCATCACAGATACTGTTTGCTATACGGCCACAACGCGCAACTGATTTCCAAAATTCGACTTCTTCCTTTGAGGATGGAACTCACGACCCTTGATTTACTAGTCCAGTGCTCTACCACTGACCTAAACGGGCGCGTCATAGCGGTACTTTTGCGTACTTCGTCCTTACGGTCGTCTGGATCATCAGACTTCAGCTGACAACACTTCATATTACCGACTATTATTTACAGCTATGGCGACCCACTACTGCTTGGCTACACATCTGACACGTAACCGATGTCCTCTCCAAACAACAACACTTGCATTTCAGAACATGTCTTTCACACATGTCTACAAAATCACCTTCACCTTCAAATACAGTTTCCTTGCGACTGACAGAGACGTAGGCAAAGTTTAAAGTTGCTATTTCCATTACATCACGTTAATCAGAAAAACGGTAATTTACATCTGCAGCGGAACAAAATTCCGTTCCGCCCAGAGTGGGGCTCGAACCCACGACCCTGAGATTAAGAGTCTCATGCTCTACCGACTGAGCTAGCCGGGCTGCTTCGGTGAATACTTGCCGGGCAGCACGTCACACAGTACTCGTTTGGGTTGGGTGGTCCCATACAGAATCTCTCCATGCTGCCTAATGTTTTCCTAACGTCTCACTCGTCACGTACTTCACTTTTATTTCATAATCATTTCTGAGAGGTAAAGGAATTGCATGACAACCTGCAGAGCTAGTGGCGTCAAAATTAACACTCATACTTGATGTGACTCAAAAGGCGAACGAGTTACTTTCCGACGTTGTTTTAGATGTGCAACTGCTAGTGGAAACTCGTGGTGACGGCACTCTGCCGACCATTTCGCTAGTTAACACCGGTCTTGTAGTGTGTGTTTCAAGCTCAAGAGCATCTCCAAGCAGAAAATGGTCAACAGCAACATTCAGACGGTTTCGTACTGCTCAAATGCTACATTAAAACGGTATGTTTCTTATTCAGAAATGATAAAACACGAGCATGACAGCACTCGAACCTGTAATCTTCAGATCCGAAGTCCGACGCCTTATCCATTAGGACACACAGTCACTGACGACCAAGTGCACCTTGTATATGACTCATCTCGAAACGCTCACACCCCTGATAATTTGTGTTTTCGTTCTACACAGCCGCTGCCCTTGCTCTTTCCCACCCATTCGTTACATTCAACCTCTTACGTGACCGACCAAATATAGACTGGGAAACAAGACCACACACTTTGTGCATACGGAATCTAAGGCAGGGCGTGCCTCGCCGCATTTGCCACGATGGCCATATGCTACTTCTGCAGAAGCGGCGGCGGCGGCGACGACGACGACGACGACGACGACGACGACGACGACGACGACGACGACGACGGCGACGACCGCGAGAGGCTCTGACATATGTGAGAAATACATCTATAAAATGTAATTCAGACTGCCTCGTCCCACCTTATGCTGTACCGCTTTCGCAAAGGCTTTATCTGCGCCATTCGCCTTAATCACATCTGAGAGTAATTCTTAATAAAAGGCATGTCGCTAATTGTTCGTCATCACAGATACTGTTTGCTATACGGCCACGACGCGCAACTGATTTCCAAAATTCGACTTCTTCCTTTGAGGATGGAACTCACGATCCTTGGTTAAATAGTCCACTGCTCTACCACTGAGCTAAAGAGGCGCGGCCTAGCGGTACTTTTGAGTACTTCGTCCTTACGGTCGTCTGGATCATCAGATTTCAGCTGACAACACTTCATAATACCGACTAATATTTGCAGCTATGGCGACCCATTACTGCTTGGCTACACATCTGACACGTAACCGATGTCCTCTCCAAACAACAACACTTGCATTTCAGAACATGTCTTTCACACATGTCTACAAAATCACCTTCACCTTCAAATACAGTTTCCTTGCGACTGACAGAGACGTAGGCAAAGTTTAAAGTTGCTATTTCCATTACATCACGTTAATCAGAAAAACAGTAATTTACATCTGCAGCGGAACAAAATTCCGTTCCGCCCAGCGTGGGGCTCGAACCCACGACCCTGAGATTAAGAGTCTCATGCTCTACCAACTGAGCTAGCCGGGCTGCTTCGGTGAATACTTGCCGGGCAGCACGTCACACAGTACTCGTTTGGGTTGGGTGGTCCCATACAGAATCTCTCCATGCTGCCTAATGTTTTCCTAACGTCACACTCGTCACGTACTTCACTTTTATTTCATAATCATTTCTGAGAGGTAAAGGAATTGCATGACAACCTGCAGAGCTAGTGGCGTCAAAATTAACACTCATACTTGATGTGACTCAAAAGGCGAACGAGTTAGTTTCCGACGTTGTTTTAGATGTGCAAGTGCTAGTGGAAACTCGCGGTGACGGCACTCTGCCGACCATTTCGCTAGTTAACACCGGTCTTGTAGTGTGTGTTTCAAGCTCAAGAGCATCTCCAAGCAGAAAATGGTAAACAGCAACATTCAGACGGTTTCGTACTGCTCAAATGCTACATTAAAACGGTATGTTTCTTATTCAGAAATGATAAAACACGAGCGTGAAAGCATTCGAACCAGTAATCTTCAGATCCGAAGTCCGACGCCTTATCCATTAGGCCACACAGTCACTGACGACCAATTGCAACTTGTATATGACTTATCTCGAAACGCTCACACCCCTGATAATTTGTGTTTTCGTTCTACACAGCCGCTGCCCTTGCTCTTTCCCACCCATTCGTTACATTCAACCTCTTACGTGACCGACCAAATATAGACTGGGAAACAAGACCACACACTTTGTGCATACGGAATCGAAGGCAGGGCGTGCCTCGCCGCATTTGCCACGATGGCCATTTGCTACTTCTGCAGAAGCGGCGGCGGCGGCGACGACGACGACGACGACGACGACGACGACGACGACGACGACCGCGAGAGGCTCTGACATATGTGAGAAATACATCTATAAAATGTAATTCAGACTGCCTCGTCCCACCTTATGCTGTACCGCTTTGGCAAAGGCTTTATCTGCTCCATTCGCCTTAATCACATCTGAGAGTAATTCTTAATAAAAGGCATGTCGCTAATTGTTCGTCATCACAGATACTGTTTGCTATACGGCCACGACGCGCAACTGATTTCCAAAATTCGACTTCTTCCTTTGAGGATGGAACTCACGAACCTTGGTTTACTAGTGCAGTGCTCTACCACTGAGCTAAAGGGGCGCGTCCTAGCGTTACTTTTGCGTACTTCGTCCTTACGGTCGTCTGGATCATCAGACTTCAGCTGACAACACTTCATATTATTGACTAATATTCGCAGCTATGGCGACCCATTACTGCTTGGCTACACATCTGACGCGTAACCGATGTTCTCTCCAAACAACAACACTTGCATTTCAGAACATGTCTTTCACACATGTCTACAAAATCACCTTCACCTTCAAATACAGTTTCCTTGCGACTGACAGAGACGTAGGCAAAGTTTAATGTTGCTATTTCCATTACATCACGTTAATCAGAAAAACAGTAATTTACATCTGCAGCGGAACAAAATTCCGTTCCGCCCAGCGTGGGGCTCGAACCCTCGACCCTGAGATTAAGAGTCTCATGCTCTACCAACTGAGCTAGCCGGGCTGCTTCGGTGAATACTTGCCGGGCAGCACGTCACACAGTACTCGTTTGGGTTGGGTGGTCCCATACAGAATCTCTCCATGCTGCCTAATGTTTTCCTAACGTCACACTCGTCACGTACTTCACTTTTATTTCATAATCATTTCTGAGAGGTAAAGGAATTGCATGACAACCTGCAGAGCTAGTGGCGTCAAAATTAACACTCATACTTGATGTGACTCAAAAGGCGAACGAGTTACTTTCCGACGTTGTTTTAGATGTGCAAGTGCTAGTGGAAACTCGCGGTGACGGCACTCTGCCGACCATTTCGCTAGTTAACACCGGTCTTGTAGTGTGTGTTTCAAGCTCAAGAGCATCTCCAAGCAGAAAATGGTCAACAGCAACATTCAGACGGTTTCGTACTGCTCAAATGCTACATTAAAACGGTATGTTTCTTATTCAGAAATGATAAAACACGAGCGTGACAGCATTCGAACCTGTACTCTTCAGATCCGAAGTCCGACGCCTTATCCATTAGGCCACACAGTCACTGACGACCAAGTGCAACTAGTATATGACTCATCTCGAAACGCTCACACCCCTGATAATTTGTGTTTTCGTTCTACACAGCCGCTGCCCTTGCTCTTTCCCACCCATTCGTTACATTCAACCTCTTACGTGACCGACCAAATATAGACTGGGAAACAAGACCACACACTTTGTGCATACGGAATCGAAGGCAGGGCGTGCCTGGCCGCATTTGCCACGATGGCCATTTGCTACTTCTGCAGAAGCGGCGGCGGCGGCGACGACGACGACGACGACGACCACGAGAGGCTCTGACATATGTGAGAAATACATCTATAAAATGTAATTCAGACTGCCTCGTCCCACCTTATGCTGTACCACTTTGGCAAAGGCTTTATCTGCGCCATTCGCCTTAATCACATCTGAGAGTAATTCTTAATAAAAGGCATGTCGCTAATTGTTCGTCATCACAGATACTGTTTGCTATACGGCCACGACGCGCAACTGATTTCCAAAATTCGACTTCTTCCTTTGAGGATGGAACTCACGATCCTTGGTTAAATAGTCCACTGCTCTACCACTGAGCTAAAGAGGCGCGGCCTAGCGGTACTTTTGAGTACTTCGTCCTTACGGTCGTCTGGATCATCAGACTTCAGCTGACAACACTTCATATTACCGACTAATATTTGCAGCTATGGCGACCCATTACTGCTTGGCTACACATCTGACACGTAACCGATGTCCTCTCCAAACAACAACACTTGCATTTCAGAACATGTCTTTCACACATGTCTACAAAATCACCTTCACCTTCAAATACAGTTTCCTTGCGACTGACAGAGACGTAGGCAAAGTTTAAAGTTGCTATTTCCATTACATCACGTTAATCAGAAAAACAGTAATTTACATCTGCAGCGGAACAAAATTCCGTTCCGCCCAGCGTGGGGCTCGAACCCTCGACCCTGAGATTAAGAGTTTCATGCTCTACCAACTGAGCTAGCCGGGCTGCTTCGGTGAATACTTGCCGGGCAGCACGTCACACAGTACTCGTTTGGGTTGGGTGGTCCCATACAGAATCTCTCCATGCTGCCTAATGTTTTCCTAACGTCACACTCGTCACGTACTTCACTTTTATTTCATAATCATTTCTGAGAGGTAAAGGAATTGCATGACAACCTGCAGAGCTAGTGGCGTCAAAATTAACACTCATACTTGATGTGACTCAAAAGGCGAACGAGTTACTTTCCGACGTTGTTTTAGATGTGCAACTGCTGGTGGAAACTCGCGTTGACGGCACTCTGCCGACCATTTCGCTAGTTAACATCGGTCTTGTAGTGTGTGTTTCAAGCTCAAGAGCATCTCCAAGCAGAAAATGGTCAACAGCAACATTCAGACGGTTTCGTACTGCTCAAATGCTACATTAAAACGGTATGTTTATTATTCAGAAATGATAAAACACGAGCGTGACAGCATTCGAAACTGTAATCTTCAGATCCGATGTCCGACGCCTTATCCATTAGGCCACACAGTCACTGACGACCAAGTGCACCTTGTATATGACTCATCTCGAAACGGTCACACCCCTGATAATTTGTGTTTTCGTTCTACACAGCCGCTGCCCTTGCTCTTTCCCACCCATTCGTTACATTCAACCTCTTACGTGACCGACCAAATATAGACTGGGAAACAAGACCACACACTTTGTGCATACGGAATCGAAGGCAGGGCGTGCCTCGCCGCATTTGCCACGATGGCCATTTGCTACTTCTGCAGAAGCGGCGGCGGCGACGACGTTGACGACGACGACCTCGAGAGGCTCTGACATATGTGAGAAATACATCTATAAAATGTAATTCAGACTGCCTCGTCCCACCTTATGCTGTACCGCTTTGGCAAAGGCTTTTTCTGCGCCATTCGCCTTAATCACATCTGAGAGTAATTCTTAATAAAAGGCATGTCGCTAATTGTTCGTCATCACAGATACTGTTTGCTATACGGCCACGACGCGCAACTGATTTCCAAAATTCGACTTCTTCCTTTGAGGATGGAACCCACGACCCTTGGTTTACTAGTCCAGTGCTCTACCACTGAGCTAAAGGGGCGCGTCCTAGCGTTACTTTTGCGAACATCGTCCTTACGGTCGTCTGGATCATCAGACTTCAGCTGACAACACTTCATATTATTGACTAATATTTGCAGCTATGGCGATCCATTACTGCTTGGCTACACATCTGACACGTAACCGATGTTCTCTCCAAACAACAACACTTGCATTTCAGAACATGTCTTTCACACATGTCTACAAAATCACCTTCACCTTCAAATACAGTTTTCTTGCGACTGACAGAGACGTAGGCAAAGTTTAAAGTTGCTATTTCCATTACATCACGTTAATCAGAAAAACGGTAATATACATCTGCAGCGGAACAAAATTCCGTTCCGCCCAGCGTGGGGCTCGAACCCACGACCCTGAAATTAAGAGTCTCATGCTGTACAGACTGAGCTAGCCGGGCTGCTTCGGTGAATACTTGCCGGGCAGCACGTCACACAGTACTCGTTTGGGTTGGGTGGTCCCATACAGAATCTCTCCATGCTGCCTAATGTTTTCCTAACGTCACACTCGTCACGTACTTCACTTTTATTTCATAATCATTTCTGAGAGGTAAAGGAATTGCATGACAACCTGCAGAGCTAGTGGCGTCAAAATTAACACTTATACTTGATGTGACTCAAAAGGCGAACGAGTTACTTTCCGACGTTGTTTTAGATGTGCAAGTGCCAGTGGAAACTCGCGGTGACGGCACTCTGCCGACCATTTCGCTAGTTAACACCGGTCTTGTAGTGTGTGTTTCAAGCTCAAGAGCATCTCCAAGCAGAAAATGGTCAACAGCAACATTCAGACGGTTTCGTACTGCTCAAATGCTACTTTAAAACGGTATGTTTCTTATTCAGAAATGATAAAACACGAGCGTGACAGCATTCGAACCTGTAATCTTCAGATCCGAAGTCCGACGCCTTATCCATTAGGACACACAGTCACTGACGACCAAGTGCACCTTGTATATGACTCATCTCGAAACGCTCACACCCCTGATAATTTGTGTTTTCGTTCTACACAGCCGCTGCCCTTGCTCTTTCCCACCCATTCGTTACATTCAACCTCTTACGTGACCGACCAAATATAGACTGGGAAACAAGACCACACACTTTGTGCATACGGAATCGAAGGCAGGGCGTGCCTGGCCGCATTTGCCACGATGGCCATTTGCTACTTCTGCAGAAGCGGCGGCGGCGACGACGACGACGACGACGACGACGACGACGACGACGACCGCGAGAGGCTCTGACATATGTGAGAAATACATCTATAAAATGTAATTCAGACTGCCTCGTCCCACCTTATGCTGTACCGCTTTGGCAAAGGCTTTATCTGCTCCATTCGCCTTAATCACATCTGAGAGTAATTCTTAATAAAAGGCATGTCGCTAATTGTTCGTCATCACAGATACTGTTTGCTATACGGCCACGACGCGCAACTGATTTCCAAAATTCGAATTCTTCCTTTGAGGATGGAACTCACGACCCTTGGTTTACTAGTGCAGTGCTCTACCACTGAGCTAAAGGGGCGCGTCCTAGCGTTACTTTTGCGTACTTCGTCCTTACGGTCGTCTGGATCATCAGACTTCAGCTGACAACACTTCATATTATTGACTAATATTCGCAGCTATGGCGACCCATTACTGCTTGGCTACACATCTGACGCGTAACCGATGTTCTCTCCAAACAACAACACTTGCATTTCAGAACATGTCTTTCACACATGTCTACAAAATCACCTTCACCTTCAAATACAGTTTCCTTGCGACTGACAGCGACGTAGGCAAAGTTTAATGTTGCTATTTCCATTACATCACGTTAATCAGAAAAACAGTAATTTACATCTGCAGCGGAACAAAATTCCGTTCCGCCCAGCGTGGGGCTCGAACCCTCGACCCTGAGATTAAGAGTCTCATGCTCTACCAACTGAGCTAGCCGGGCTGCTTCGGTGAATACTTGCCGGGCAGCACGTCACACAGTACTCGTTTGGGTTGGGTGGTCCCATACAGAATCTCTCCATGCTGCCTAATGTTTTCCTAACGTCACACTCGTCACGTACTTCACTTTTATTTCATAATCATTTCTGAGAGGTAAAGGAATTGCATGACAACCTGCAGAGCTAGTGGCGTCAAAATTAACACTCATACTTGATGTGACTCAAAAGGCGAACGAGTTACTTTCCGACGTTGTTTTAGATGTGCAAGTGCTAGTGGAAACTCGCGGTGACGGCACTCTGCCGACCATTTCGCTAGTTAACACCGGTCTTGTAGTGTGTGTTTCAAGCTCAAGAGCATCTCCAAGCAGAAAATGGTCAACAGCAACATTCAGACGGTTTCGTACTGCTCAAATGCTACATTAAAACGGTATGTTTCTTATTCAGAAATGATAAAACACGAGCGTGACAGCATTCGAACCTGTACTCTTCAGATCCGAAGTCCGACGCCTTATCCATTAGGCCACACAGTCACTGACGACCAAGTGCAACTAGTATATGACTCATCTCGAAACGCTCACACCCCTGATAATTTGTGTTTTCGTTCTACACAGCCGCTGCCCTTGCTCTTTCCCACCCATTCGTTACATTCAACCTCTTACGTGACCGACCAAATATAGACTGGGAAACAAGACCACACACTTTGTGCATACGGAATCGAAGGCAGGGCGTGCCTGGCCGCATTTGCCACGATGGCCATTTGCTACTTCTGCAGAAGCGGCGGCGGCGGCGACGACGACGACGACGACGACGACGACGACGACGACCGCGAGAGGCTCTGACATATGTGAGAAATACATCTATAAAATGTAATTCAGACTGCCTCGTCCCACCTTATGCTGTACCACTTTGGCAAAGGCTTTATCTGCGCCATTCGCCTTAATCACATCTGAGAGTAATTCTTAATAAAAGGCATGTCGCTAATTGTTCGTCATCACAGATACTGTTTGCTATACGGCCACGACGCGCAACTGATTTCCAAAATTCGACTTCTTCCTTTGAGGATGGAACTCACGATCCTTGGTTAAATAGTCCACTGCTCTACCACTTTTTTTTTTTTTTTTTTTTTCACAACAAAATTCCGTTCCGCCCAGCGTCTGGCTCGAACCCACGACCCTGGGATTAAGAGTCTGACACTCTACCGTCTGAGCTAGCCGGCTACCTCGATGATTACCTGCCGGGTAGCACGTCACACAGTACTCGTTTGGGTTGGGTGGTCCCATACAGAATCTCTCCATGCTGCCTAATGTTTTCCTAACGTCACACTCGTCACGTACTTCACTTTTATGTCATAATCATTTCTGAGAGGCATAGAAATTGCATGACAACAAGCAGAGCTAGTGGCGTCAAAATTAACACTCATACTTTATGTGACTCAAAAGACGAACGAGTTACTTTCCAACGTTGTTTTAGATGTGCAAGTGCCAGTCAAAACTCGCGGTGTCGGCACTCTGCCGACCATTTCGCTAGTTAACACCGGTCTTGCTGTGTGTGTTTCAAGCTCAAGAGGATCTCCAAGCAAAAAATGGTCAACAGCAACATTCAGAGGGTTTCGTACTGCTCAATTGCTACATTAAAACGGTATGTTTCTTTTTCAGAACTGGAAAAACACAAGCGTGACAGCATTCGAACCTGTAATCTTCAGATCCGAAGTCCGACGCCTTATCCATTAGGCCACATTTTTTTTTTTTTTTTTTTTTTTTCAAGCTGAAGAGCATCTCCAAGCAAAAAACGGTCAACAGCAACATTCAGACTGTTTCGTACTGCTCAATTGCTACATTAAAACGTTATGTTTCTTTTTCATAACTGGAGAAACACAAGCGTGACAGCATTCGAACCTGTAATCTTCAGATCCGAAGTCCGACGCCTTATCCATTTTTTTTTTTTTTTTTTTTTTCCTCCTGTGAGGATGGAACTTACGACCCCAGGTTTATTAGACCAGTGCTCTACCACTTTTTTTTTTTTTTTTTTTAGTCCGACGCCTTATCCATTTTTTTTTAGGTTTTTCTTTATTCATATTTTTTTAACACTGTTTTTTCGTTTTTCCTTTGTAATGACCCAGGGCAGGTAGGTGGAGGCGCATTGGGCAGGGGTCGTATCCCGAGGCCTGGCCATGACGTCTCCTCCTCCCTGCACTGAAGCACAGTGTCACCAATACATTGTAATTGTCTTTGGTTCGGAGTCTTATGATACTTATATGTGAACACGGGACTTATGAAGCGTTGTCTATCGAAACAGTTATTTTGCCTTCCTGCCAAGATTGTACCTAAGAACTAGCGAGAATGTCTTTCCTGTCATGAAGTTAGCTCAGTATGCCCCTATACCGGTTCCATTAATGATTCAGGCGCAGGAGCGATCAATAGAAATTGAAACTTAACCAACTCCTTCCTTTTCGAAAACAATAGTAAGCATATTCGCAAAGTCCCTCTTAAGGTGTGGGAAAGACTTTTGCGTCCAGTACTCATGAAGCATGTAACCAGTAAACGAAATGAAATCGGTAATACCATGATCATCAACCACTGCAAAAATGTAACGGCCAAGAAGCCACATAACGGTGTTGTTCTTGGTCCGGGGATAAAAAACCGTGTCCGGCCAGCAGAGAATATCAGTCTTAAATGCCGATTCGGAGCTCCTGGTGAGTAAAGCCAATTGTCGGCGCAGCCAGTGCCACATGCAATGACGGTCAGCGCAGGTAAATCGGTGTTGGAGTGTATCAACACAACCACACGTTTGACAAAGCGGAGAGACACATAAACCTATACGATGAAGGCGTTCGTTCGTAGGAATCAGCTGATTAACTACCTTATACCATAGGGAGGCAACAGTTGCTGAATGAACGGGTAAGCTAATATTCGTCCATATGTTACGCCAATTAAAACTGGGATAATGCAAAACAATCGGGTTGGAAGAAGAAGACCGTCGCCATTTGTCAAGCAGGGTTAGCGTAGTAATAACAGGACGACGTTGTAAGTGGAGATCTAGGTAACTAATCTCAGTGTAGAAGTCCCGAACATGCCGTAGCTTCGCATTTAGAGGCCCAACGTTAATGGGCGGTGACAAGCTCGCAGGACGAACGACATGGAATAATCGGGAAGTAACAGTCGGGGACTCAGATAATAAAAGATGGAGGGTTCGCTTAACATAAAGGGCAGCAGCCTTGACACGGACGTCGGTGAACGACAAGCCGCCCTCAAGACGCGGCTTCGTAAGAACATCACAACGTAATTTAAAAATATGCCCCCGCCAAATATATCTGTTAATAAGCTGGACCATTTTTGCACCCTGCATTCGGGGAAGCGGAAACAGCTGAGCAACGTAATATACTTTACATAAAACATAAGTGTCTAGTACACGCTTTTTTTGCAGTAGCGGTATCGAACGCCATGACTGTTCTAATAAAACACCTTGCAGCTTGGAAATGGCCACTTGCCAATTTTTTGCAGCCATCCGAAGAGGACAACGTTCAAGATAGATACCTAAATGTGTATGGTGTTCAACAGCTGTAACCCACGGAACAACCACACGTTCAAAGCCCCGCAAATTCAGGAGCTTGCTTTTACGGGGATTGATACGAGAACCTGAGGCCGCAGAAAATTTATCGAGTTCCATTTTCAACTGCGGCACTTCTGCGGTGGAACGAAGCAAAACAACCAAATCATCAGCATAAGCTGTTGCCGTCTGGGTAACCCCAGAGATCGTAAGACCACGAAGTGTCGAGTTGAGACGTGTAAGGACTGGTTGAAGGGAGAGAGCATAAAGGGTCATGGATAAAGGACTACCTTGCGGGAAGCCACGTTGAATATCAATGACCTTTGTCAGCTGGCCATTAATGTCAATCTTAGCAGAAATGCCAGTCGTCATATTCTTAAGTACCAGCAGCGCCTGTTCATTAAAACCGAGCCGGCGCAGCAGAAGCTCTAAAAACGAATGGGACACACGATCAAAGGCCTTACTAAAATCAACAAATAAAAGCGCACAGGAAATATTGGTGACAGCGACAATCGACACGACATCACGATACCCCGCCAGAGACGTCAATATAGAGCGCCCTGGAAAGCAGCTTTGACAAGGAGGTATCACAGGTGTAAGCAAGAGGGATAGACGTGCATTAACAGCCCTAGCGGCCGTCTTATAGTCAAAATTTAATAGGGTTAAAGGACGAAAGTCACTAGCTGTCTTCAAACCAGCAGATTTAGGTATCAGGACAACCGTACCTCTCTTGAAATCGGCTGGAATTGTGCCACCATTCAAGATTTCATTCACAATATCCGTAAAAACAGGCCCTATAATAGGCCAAAAGCGAACAAAAAACTCCTTAGGTAGGCCATCAGGACCAGGAGATTTGTGAGATGCTGAACAAACAATGAAAGCTGAAATTTCGTCTGCAGTAAAAGGAGCTAAAAATTTCGCATTATGGTCCTCTGTTAAAACTGATGGGATAGCAGTTAAAATCTCGTCAACATCATTCGGATCAGAATCAGCCGCAGTATATAACGTCTCATAGTAGCAGGTAAGTTCATGGGTTATTTGATTCTGTAAGGTAAGCCGGCGACCATCAGCTGCCATAAGGCCGTCAATCAATACACGTCGACGGTTCTTGTGGTGACGAAACAGATGGTACATAGAAGTCATTTCATGTGCTAACGTGGACGGTGGTTTAGATTTAATCTTCAATCCTTCCATCTGAAGCCGCTTAATACTAAGTAGCTTGGCCTTAATTTTCCGAATCTCAGAAAGGTGGGCACATGTCATTGTAGAAGTATCATAAAGTTCGCGAAGCACCGAATAGTAATATTCAAAAGTCAGTTTCAGATCTCGCGCTCTATTATAACTGTAGGACATTAAAGTGCGACGTAGTTTTGGCTTCACACAGTGGATCCACCAATGAAGCTTAGACGGATAGTATCGCTGAGAACGTAAACAAAAGTCCCACGCCGTCTGTATTAGAGGTTCGATGTCAGGGTCATCGAGCAAGGAGACATTTAATTTCCACAGCGGCCTATAAAGTTTAAGAGGTTGACGCTCCAAATTAATTATAACAGAAAGGGCACAATGATCCGTAAAACTGGCTGGAATAACATCTACATCTAAAACAGAAACACTAAGGGGATCAGAAATATACAATCGGTCAAGTCGACTACTTGAGGTGGCAGTAAAAAATGTAAATTTAACTAAAGTGGGGTGTTTAACCTCCCACGCATCGCGTAGTCGTAATTGACGTACAAGAGAATGTAGCTCGAAACAATAATTAAAATGAGGGGATTGGTCTTTAGCTTGTAACACACAATTAAAATCGCCCCCCAATATCAAGGTCGCAGGATTTTTTCGTAAAAGGTAAATCAGATCCTCTTTATAAAAACGAGACCTTTCCTGCCGCTTGCTAGAACCAGAGGGGGCGTAAATGTTAACCAAGGTCGTGTCAAATAACCGACAACCAATGCCACGTCCCGAGTCTAAAAGCTCAATTTCGGTAACGGGGATACCGTCACGAATTAGGAAAGCAGTACCTGCAGAAAACTCAGGTGCAAAATTTATAATAGTGCGAAAACCAGGAACAAACAGGTGTGCAACGGAGACTTCCTGCAGGAAAACAATATCAGCTGCAGAGTCATAAATAAACTGCTGCAGAGACGCTAACTTCAGAGCCGATTGAATGCCATTTATATTTAAGGTAATAAACGTGTACGCCTGCAACATCAACCAAAAAATGGGAAATGAACCCAAATTACACCACACTAGAAGCAACTACATCCATATCATCAACATCAGACATGGCAGAGGGTGATTGTCCAGAATCAACGGAATCAGAGTCGTCCTTCGCATGCTTATGTTTCTTCCGCACCGCGTGGAGATTGGGGGGCACTTTCACCCGACGACGTATCTGATGCACACCAGATTCAAGAGCAGGTGGAGTGGGGGGTTCGAAATCAGGCATGTCAACCAAAGCGTCCGAAGGATTAGCAGGGCGAGAGGAGTCAGAAGGAGGAGCCATCAAGGGGAAAACTGCATCAGGAACATCGGCACCGGTTTCAGAATGTGTAGGTATTGGAAGTGTAGGAGGTGGTAAGATAGGTTTGGAGTCTGCTGATGCGGAGCGCGCAGTTCTAGGAGCGGTTTTCCGACAAACAGCCGTCTCCACCGAAGTGTCGTCAACATGTTGTGATGCCTGTGGCGGTGGGGATGTCAACAACACCTCGACCGAATGTTGTGGCTCTTGCGCCGACGGCATGGCAGCAAGTTTGACGTCATCAGGCAAAGCAGGAGACACAGCGGGAACAGATTCCGAAACAGGCATGGGAGATTCTGGAATTCTTTCATCAGATTCGCAAACCGGCTGCGAAACAGCAGCTTCGTCATCAGTGCTACCGGTATCACTAGCACGACGGCGTTTGTTGTTGGAAACAGACGGAATCGGTATAGGAGCAGCCGATACGTCTGGGCGAGTGGGTAGCGGAGGAAACCCTGCATCAGGGGAGGGTGACACCTGTTGTGAAGAAGCTACTGCAGGAGGCAGATAGGAAACAGTGGAGGAAGCTGCTGGCACAAGATCGGCAACCGTTAATTTGCGGCGCTGTGCTAGGCCATTTTTAAGCACAAATACCCGCTTAGGGCAATTAGCTCGAACATGACCATGTTCATTACATAGGAAACATGTACCAAGCTGCCCCTCATAAGTAAGATGTACACGATAACCACATACAATCAGATGGGACGGTATATTAGACTTAATATGCATTTCAACTGATCTGACACCATTATAACATTGCAGCTTATGTTGTGCAGACCAACGTTCATTTCGAATTGACCGAACAGTACCATAACCGAGCAAAGCTTCCTTAAGATAGCTGTTGTCAACTTCAGGGGGTAAATTATAAACCCGAACTGTGGTATACGTAATTTCAGCATTTGAAACAGTAACACTGCTAACAGAACCATCCCTATGACGGAACGACACTTGCTCACCATGTTTAAGTAATATCTTATCCAGCAAAACCGGGTTCAACAATTTCACAAAAAAGCAGTATAATTCTGTATCAAAATACGCCGTATGTACCTGGTCCGATGTAATGCCAATCGTGTCCACAATCCATTCGTGAATTTCCAACGATGTCGGTTGGACATTCCTGGTAGCCTTGTTAAACTGAAAACTGAGAGTACACTTCCGCGGAAACAACCGGGAAGCCATAACACTTAATTAATGCGGCAAAAGCCGCAATACAACGCAAGACACAAAACAAACACTAAGGCAAAGAAAAAACGAAAAACAGAAGACAAAGAAACGTCACACACAGAAGGTAAATATTCACAACCCGAGGGTAACGGCGGATCGAATACACAGCACGTCCGATCGCTGTCGCGTCTCAAGCGGAACTAGGACCACTGAGCTAAAGAGGCGCGGCCTAGCGGTACTTTTGAGTACTTCGTCCTTACGGTCGTCTGGATCATCAGACTTCAGCTGACAACACTTCATATTACCGACTAATATTTGCAGCTATGGCGACCCATTACTGCTTGGCTACACATCTGACACGTAACCGATGTCCTCTCCAAACAACAACACTTGCATTTCAGAACATGTCTTTCACACATGTCTACAAAATCACCTTCACCTTCAAATACAGTTTCCTTGCGACTGACAGAGACGTAGGCAAAGTTTAAAGTTGCTATTTCCATTACATCACGTTAATCAGAAAAACAGTAATTTACATCTGCAGCGGAACAAAATTCCGTTCCGCCCAGCGTGGGGCTCGAACCCTCGACCCTGAGATTAAGAGTTTCATGCTCTACCAACTGAGCTAGCCGGGCTGCTTCGGTGAATACTTGCCGGGCAGCACGTCACACAGTACTCGTTTGGGTTGGGTGGTCCCATACAGAATCTCTCCATGCTGCCTAATGTTTTCCTAACGTCACACTCGTCACGTACTTCACTTTTATTTCATAATCATTTCTGAGAGGTAAAGGAATTGCATGACAACCTGCAGAGCTAGTGGCGTCAAAATTAACACTCATACTTGATGTGACTCAAAAGGCGAACGAGTTACTTTCCGACGTTGTTTTAGATGTGCAACTGCTGGTGGAAACTCGCGTTGACGGCACTCTGCCGACCATTTCGCTAGTTAACATCGGTCTTGTAGTGTGTGTTTCAAGCTCAAGAGCATCTCCAAGCAGAAAATGGTCAACAGCAACATTCAGACGGTTTCGTACTGCTCAAATGCTACATTAAAACGGTATGTTTATTATTCAGAAATGATAAAACACGAGCGTGACAGCATTCGAAACTGTAATCTTCAGATCCGATGTCCGACGCCTTATCCATTAGGCCACACAGTCACTGACGACCAAGTGCACCTTGTATATGACTCATCTCGAAACGGTCACACCCCTGATAATTTGTGTTTTCGTTCTACACAGCCGCTGCCCTTGCTCTTTCCCACCCATTCGTTACATTCAACCTCTTACGTGACCGACCAAATATAGACTGGGAAACAAGACCACACACTTTGTGCATACGGAATCGAAGGCAGGGCGTGCCTCGCCGCATTTGCCACGATGGCCATTTGCTACTTCTGCAGAAGCGGCGGCGGCGACGACGTTGACGACGACGACCTCGAGAGGCTCTGACATATGTGAGAAATACATCTATAAAATGTAATTCAGACTGCCTCGTCCCACCTTATGCTGTACCGCTTTGGCAAAGGCTTTATCTGCGCCATTCGCCTTAATCACATCTGAGAGTAATTCTTAATAAAAGGCATGTCGCTAATTGTTCGTCATCACAGATACTGTTTGCTATACGGCCACGACGCGCAACTGATTTCCAAAATTCGACTTCTTCCTTTGAGGATGGAACCCACGACCCTTGGTTTACTAGTCCAGTGCTCTACCACTGAGCTAAAGGGGCGCGTCCTAGCGTTACTTTTGCGAACATCGTCCTTACGGTCGTCTGGATCATCAGACTTCAGCTGACAACACTTCATATTATTGACTAATATTTGCAGCTATGGCGATCCATTACTGCTTGGCTACACATCTGACACGTAACCGATGTTCTCTCCAAACAACAACACTTGCATTTCAGAACATGTCTTTCACACATGTCTACAAAATCACCATCACCTTCAAATACAGTTTTCTTGCGACTGACAGAGACGTAGGCAAAGTTTAAAGTTGCTATTTCCATTACATCACGTTAATCAGAAAAACGGTAATATACATCTGCAGCGGAACAAAATTCCGTTCCGCCCAGCGTGGGGCTCGAACCCACGACCCTGAAATTAAGAGTCTCATGCTGTACAGACTGAGCTAGCCGGGCTGCTTCGGTGAATACTTGCCGGGCAGCACGTCACACAGTACTCGTTTGGGTTGGGTGGTCCCATACAGAATCTCTCCATGCTGCCTAATGTTTTCCTAACGTCACACTCGTCACGTACTTCACTTTTATTTCATAATCATTTCTGAGAGGTAAAGGAATTGCATGACAACCTGCAGAGCTAGTGGCGTCAAAATTAACACTTATACTTGATGTGACTCAAAAGGCGAACGAGTTACTTTCCGACGTTGTTTTAGATGTGCAAGTGCCAGTGGAAACTCGCGGTGACGGCACTCTGCCGACCATTTCGCTAGTTAACACCGGTCTTGTAGTGTGTGTTTCAAGCTCAAGAGCATCTCCAAGCAGAAAATGGTCAACAGCAACATTCAGACGGTTTCGTACTGCTCAAATGCTACTTTAAAACGGTATGTTTCTTATTCAGAAATGATAAAACACGAGCGTGACAGCATTCGAACCTGTAATCTTCAGATCTGAAGTCCGACGCCTTATCCATTAGGCCACACAGTCACTGACGACCAAGTGCAACTTGTATATGACTCATCTCGAAACGCTCACACCCCTGATAATTTGTGTTTTCGTTTTACACAGCCGCTGCCCTTGCTCTTTCCCACCCATTCGTTACATTCAACCTCTTACGTGACCGACCAAATATGGACTGGGAAACAAGACCACACACTTTGTGCATACGGAATCGAAGGCAGGGCGTGCCTCGCCGCATTTGCAACGATGACCATTTGCTACTTCTGCAGAAGCGGCGGCGGCGACGTCGACGACGACGACGACGACGACGACGACGACGACCGCGAGAGGCTCTGACATATGTGAGAAATACATCTATAAAATGTAATTCAGACTGCCTCGTCCCACCTTATGCTGTACCGCTTTGGCAAAGGCTTTATCTGCGCCATTCGCCTTAATCACATCTGAGAGTAATTCTTAATAAAAGGCATGTCGCTAATTGTTCGTCATCACAGATACTGTTTGCTATACGGCCACGACGCGCAGCTGATTTCCAAAATTCGACTTCTTCCTTTGAGGATGGAACTCACGACCCTTGGTTTACTAGTCCAGCGCTCTACCACTGAGCTAAAGGGGCGCGTCCTAGCGGTACTTTTACGTACTTTGTCCTTACGGTCGTCTGGATCATCAGACTTCAGCTGACAACACTTCATATTACCGACTAATATTTGCAGCTATGGCGACTGATTACTGCTTGGCTACACATCTGACACGTAACCGATGTCCTCTCCAAACAACAACACCTGCATTTCAGAACATGTCTTTCACACATGTCTACAAAATCACCTTCACCTTCAAATACAGTTTCCTTGCGACTGACAGAGACGTAGGCAAAGTTTAAAGTTGCTATTTCCATTACATCACGTTAATCAGAAAAACAGTAATTTACATCTGCAGCGGAACAAAATTCCGTTCCGCCCAGCGTGGGGCTCGAACCCACGACCCTTAGATTAAGAGTCTCAGCTCTACCGACTGAGATAGCCGGGCTGCTTCGGTGAATACTTGCCGGGCAGCACGTCACACAGTACTCGTTTGGGTTGGGTGGTAAGATACAGATTCTCTCCATGCTGCCTAATGTTTTCCTAACGTCACACTCGTCACGTACTTCACTTTTATTTCATAATCATTTCTGAGAGGTAAAGGAATTGCATGACAACCTGCAGAGCTAGTGGCGTCAAAATTAACACTCATTCTTTTATGTGACTCAAAAGGCGAACGAGTTACTTTCCGACGTTGTTTTAGATGTGCAAGTGCTAGTGGAAACTCGCGGTGACGGCACTCTGCCGACCATTTCGCTAGTTAACACCGGTCTTGTAGTGTGTTTCAAGCTCAAGAGCATCTCCAAGCAGAAAATGGTCAACAGCAACATTCAGACGGTTTCGTACTGCTCAAATGCTACATTAAAACGGTATGTTTCTTATTCAGAAATGATAAAACACGAGCGTGACAGCATTCGAACCTGTAATCTTCAGATCTGAAGTCCGACGCCTTAACCATTAGGCCACACAGTCACTGACGACCAAGTGCAACTTGTATATGACTCATCTCGAAACGCTCACACCCCTGATAATTTGTGTTTTCGTTCTACACAGCCGCTGCCCTTGCTCTTTCCCACCCATTCGTTACATTCAACCTCTTACGTGACCGACCAAATATAGACTGGGAAACACGACCACACACTTTGTGCATACGGAATCGAAAGCAGGGCGTGCCTCGCCGCATTTGCAACGATGACCATTTGCTACTTCTGCAGAAGCGGCGGCGGCGACGACGACGACGACGACGACGACGACCGCGAGAGGCTCTGACATATGTGAGAAATACATCTATAAAATGTAATTCAGACTGCCTCGTCCCACCTTATGCTGTACCGCTTTGGCAAAGGCTTTATCTGCGCCATTCGCCTTAATCACGTCTGAGAGTAATTCTTAATAAAAGGCATGTCGCTAATTGTTCGTCATCACAGATACTGTTTGCTATACGGCCACGACGCGCAACTGATTTCCAAAATTCGACTTCTTCCTTTGAGGATGGAACTCACGACCCTTGGTTTACTAGTCCAGCGCTCTACCACTGAGCTAAAGGGGCGCGTCCTAGCGGTACTTTTACGTACTTTGTCCTTACGGTAGTCTGGATCATCAGACTTCAGCTGACAACACTTCATATTACCGACTAATATTTGCAGCTATGGCGACCCATTACTGCTTGGCTACACATCTGACACGTAACCGATGTCCTCTCCAAACAACAACACCTGCATTTCAGAACATGTCTTTCACACATGTCTACAAAATCACCTTCACCTTCAAATAAAGTTTCCTTGCGACTGACAGAGACGTAGGCAAAGTTTAAAGTTGCTATTTCCATTACATCACGTTAATCAGAAAAACAGTAATTTACATCTGCAGCGGAACAAAATTCCGTTCCGCCCAGCGTGGGGCTCGAACCCACGACCCTGAGATTAAGAGTCTCATGCTCTACCGACTGAGCTAGCCGGGCTGCTTCAGTGAATACTTGCCGGGCAGCACGTCACACAGTACTCGTTTGGGTTGGGTGGTCCCATACAGAATCTCTCCATGCTGCCTAATGTTTTCCTAACGTCACACTCGTCACGTACTTCACTTTTATTTCATACTCATTTCTGAGAGGTAAAGGAATTGCATGACAACCTGCAGAGCTAGTGGCGTCAAAATTAACACTCATTCTTTTATGTGACTCAAAAGGCGAACGAGTTACTTTCCGACGTTGTTTTAGATGTGCAAGTGCTAGTGGAAACTCGTGGTGACGGCACTCTGCCGACCATTTCGCTAGTTAACACCGGTCTTGTAGTGTGTTTCAAGCTCAAGAGCATCTCCAAGCAGAAAATGGTCAACAGCAACATTCAGACGGTTTCGTACTGCTCAAATGCTACATTAAAACGGTATGTTTCTTATTCAGAAATGATAAAACACGAGCGTGACAGCATTCGAACCTGTAATCTTCAGATCTGAAGTCCGACGCCTTCTCCATTAGGCCACACAGTCACTGACGACCAAGTGCAACTTGTATATGACTCATCTCGAAACGCTCATACCCCTGATAATTTGTGTTTTCGTTCTACACAGCCGCTGCCCTTGCTCTTTCCCACCCATTCGTTACATTCAACCTCTTACGTGACCGACCAAATATAGACTGGGAAACAAGACCACACACTTTGTGCATACGGAATCGAAGGCAGGGCGTGCCTCGCCGCATTTGCAACGATGACCATTTGCTACTTCTGCAGAAGCGGCGGCGGCGGCGACGACGACGACGACGACGTTGACGACCGCGAGAGGCTCTGACATATGTGAGAAATACATCTATAAAATGTAATTCAGACTGCCTCGTCCCACCTTATGCTGTACCGCTTTGGCAAAGGCTTTATCTGCGCCATTCGCCTTAATCACATCTGAGAGTAATTCTTAATAAAAGGCATGTCGCTAATTGTTCGTCATCGCGGATACTGTTTGCTATACGGCCACGACGCGCAACTGATTTCCAAAATTCGACTTCTTCCTTTGAGGATGGAACTCACGACCCTTGGTTTACTAGTCCAGCGCTCTACCACTGAGCTAAAGGGGCGCGTCCTAGCGGTACTTTTACGTACTTTGTCCTTACGGTCGTCTGGATCATCAGACTTCTGCTGACAACACTTCATATTACCGACTAATATTTGCAGCTATGGCGACTCATTACTGCTTGGCTACACATCTGACACGTAACCGATGTCCTCTCCAAACAACAACACCTGCATTTCAGAACATGTCTTTCACACATGTCTACAAAATCACCTTCACCTTCAAATACAGTTTCCTTGCGACTGACAGAGACGTAGGCAAAGTTTAAAGTTGCTATTTCCATTACATCACGTTAATCAGAAAAACAGTAATTTACATCTGCAGCGGAACAAAATTCCGTTCCGCCCAGCGTGGGGCTCGAACCCACGACCCTGAGATTAAGAGTCTCAGCTCTACCGACTGAGCTAGCCGGGCTGCTTCGGTGAATACTTGCCGGGCAGCACGTCACACAGTACTCGTTTGGGTTGGGTGGTAACATACAGAATCTCTCCATGCTGCCTAATGTTTTCCTAACGTCACACTCGTCACGTACTTCACTTTTATTTCATAATCATTTCTGAGAGGTAAAGGAATTGCATGACAACCTGCAGAGCTAGTGGCGTCAAAATTAACACTCATTCTTTTATGTGACTCAAAAGGCGAACGAGTTAGTTTCCGACGTTGTTTTAGATGTGCAAGTGCTAGTGGAAACTCGCGGTGACGGCACTCTGCCGACCATTTCGCTAGTTAACACCGGTCTTGTAGTGTGTTTCAAGCTCAAGAGCATCTCCAAGCAGAAAATGGTCAACAGCAACATTCAGACGGTTTCGTACTGCTCAAATGCTACATTAAAACGGTATGTTTCTTATTCAGAAATGATAAAACACGAGCGTGACAGCATTCGAACCTGTAATCTTCAGATCTGAAGTCCGACGCCTTAACCATTAGGCCACACAGTCACTGACGACCAAGTGCAACTTGTATATGACTCATCTCTAAACGCTCACACCCCTGATAATTTGTGTTTTCGTTCTACACAGCCGCTGCCCTTGCTCTTTCCCACCCATTCGTTACATTCAACCTCTTACGTGACCGACCAAATATAGACTGGGAAACACGACCACACACTTTGTGCATACGGAATCGAAAGCAGGGCGTGCCTCGCCGCATTTGCAACGATGACCATTTGCTACTTCTGCAGAAGCGGCGGCGGCGACGACGACGACGACGACGACGACGACCGCGAGAGGCTCTGACATATGTGAGAAATACATCTATAAAATGTAATTCAGACTGCCTCGTCCCACCTTATGCTGTACCGCTTTGGCAAAGGCTTTATCTGCGCCATTCGCCTTAATCACATCTGAGAGTAATTCTTAATAAAAGGCATGTCGCTAATTGTTCGTCATCACAGATACTGTTTGCTATACGGCCACGACGCGCAACTGATTTCCAAAATTCGACTTCTTCCTTTGAGGATGGAACTCACGACCCTTGGTTTACTAGTCCAGCGCTCTACCACTGAGCTAAAGGGGCGCGTCCTAGCGGTACTTTTACGTACTTTGTCCTTACGGTAGTCTGGATCATCAGACTTCAGCTGACAACACTTCATATTACCGACTAATATTTGCAGCTATGGCGACTCATTACTGCTTGGCTACACATCTGACACGTAACCGATGTCCTCTCCAAACAACAACACCTGCATTTCAGAACATGTCTTTCACACATGTCTACAAAATCACCTTCACCTTCAAATAAAGTTTCCTTGCGACTGACAGAGACGTAGGCAAAGTTTAAAGTAGCTATTTCCAATACATCACGTTAATCAGAAAAACAGTAATTTACATCTGCAGCGGAACAAAATTCCGTTCCGCCCTTCGTGGGGCTCGAACCCACGACCCTGAGATTAAGAGTCTCATGCTCTACCGACTGAGCTAGCCGGGCTGCTTCGGTGAATACTTGCCGGGCAGCACGTCACACAGTACTCGTTTGGGTTGGGTGGTCCCATACAGAATCTCTCCATGCTGCCTAATGTTTTCCTAACGTCACACTCGTCACGTACTTCACTTTTATTTCATACTCATTTCTGAGAGGTAAAGGAATTGCATGACAACCTGCAGAGCTAGTGGCGTCAAAATTAACACTCATTCTTTTATGTGACTCAAAAGGCGAACGAGTTACTTTCCGACGTTGTTTTAGATGTGCAAGTGCTAGTGGAAACTCGTGGTGACGGCACTCTGCCGACCATTTCGCTAGTTAACACCGGTCTTGTAGTGTGTTTCAAGCTCAAGAGCATCTCCAAGCAGAAAATGGTCAACAGCAACATTCAGACGGTTTCGTACTGCTCAAATGCTACATTAAAACGGTATGTTTCTTATTCAGAAATGATAAAACACGAGCGTGACAGCATTCGAACCTGTAATCTTCAGATCTGAAGTCCGACGCCTTCTCCATTAGGCCACACAGTCACTGACGACCAAATGCAACTTGTATATGACTCATCTCGAAACGCTCATACCCCTGATAATTTGTGTTTTCGTTCTACACAGCCGCTGCCCTTGCTCTTTCCCACCCATTCGTTACATTCAACCTCTTACGTGACCGACCAAATATAGACTGGGAAACACGACCACACACTTTGTGCATACGGAATCGAAAGCAGGGCGTGCCTCGCCGCATTTGCAACGATGACCATTTGCTACTTCTGCAGAAGCGGCGGCGGCGACGACGACGACGACGACGACGACGACCGCGAGAGGCTCTGACATATGTGAGAAATACATCTATAAAATGTAATTCAGACTGCCTCGTCCCACCTTATGCTGTACCGCTTTGGCAAAGGCTTTATCTGCGCCATTCGCCTTAATCACATCTGAGAGTAATTCTTAATAAAAGGCATGTCGCTAATTGTTCGTCATCACGGATACTGTTTGCTATACGGCCACGACGCGCAACTGATTTCCAAAATTCGACTTCTTCCTTTGAGGATGGAACTCACGACCCTTGGTTTACTAGTCCAGCGCTCTACCACTGAGCTAAAGGGGCGCGTCCTAGCGGTACTTTTACGTACTTTGTCCTTACGGTCGTCTGGATCATCAGACTTCAGCTGACAACACTTCATATTACCGACTAATATTTGCAGCTATGGCGACTCATTACTGCTTGGCTACACATCTGACACGTAACCGATGTCCTCTCCAAACAACAACACCTGCATTTCAGAACATGTCTTTCACACATGTCTACAAAATCACCTTCACCTTCAAATACAGTTTCCTTGCGACTGACAGAGACGTAGGCAAAGTTTAAAGTTGCTATTTCCATTACATCACGTTAATCAGAAAAACAGTAATTTACATCTGCAGCGGAACAAAATTCCGTTCCGCCCAGCGTGGGGCTCGAACCCACGACCCTGAGATTAAGAGTCTCAGCTCTACCGACTGAGCTAGCCGGGCTGCTTCGGTGAATACTTGCCGGGCAGCACGTCACACAGTACTCGTTTGGGTTGGGTGGTAACATACAGAATCTCTCCATGCTGCCTAATGTTTTCCTAACGTCACACTCGTCACGTACTTCACTTTTATTTCATAATCATTTCTGAGAGGTAAAGGAATTGCATGACAACCTGCAGAGCTAGTGGCGTCAAAATTAACACTCATTCTTTTATGTGACTCAAAAGGCGAACGAGTTACTTTCCGACGTTGTTTTAGATGTGCAAGTGCTAGTGGAAACTCGCGGTGACGGCACTCTGCCGACCATTTCGCTAGTTAACACCGGTCTTGTAGTGTGTTTCAAGCTCAAGAGCATCTCCAAGCAGAAAATGGTCAACAGCAACATTCAGACGGTTTCGTACTGCTCAAATGCTACATTAAAACGGTATGTTTCTTATTCAGAAATGATAAAACACGAGCGTGACAGCATTCGAACCTGTAATCTTCAGATCCGAAGTCCGACACCTTATCCATTAGGCCACACAGTCACTGACGACCAAGTGCAACTTGTATATGACTCATCTCGAAACGCTCACACCCCTGATGATTTGTGTTTTCGTTCTACACAGCCGCTGCCCTTGCTCTTTCCCACCCATTCGTTACATTCAACCTCTTACGTGACCGACCAAATATAGACTGGGAAACAAGACCACACACTTTGTGCATACGGAATCGAAGGCAGGGCGTGCCTCGCCGCATTTGCCACGATGGCCATTTGCTACTTCTGCAGAAGCGGCGGCGGCGACGACGACGACGACGACGACCGCGAGAGGCTCTGACATATGTGAGAAATACATCTATAAAATGTAATTCAGACTGCCTCGTCCCACCTTATGCTGTACCGCTTTGGCAAAGGCTTTATCTGCGCCATTCGCCTTAATCACATCTGAGAGTAATTCTTAATAAAAGGCATGTCGCTAATTGTTCGTCATCACGGACACTGTTTGCTATACGGCCACGACGCGCAACTGATTTCCAAAATTCGACTTCTTCCTTTGAGGATGGAACTCACGACCCTTGGTTTACTAGTCCAGCGCTCTACCACTGAGCTAAAGGTGCGCGTCCTAGCGGTACTTTTACGTACTTTGTCCTTACGGTCGTCTGGATCATCAGACTTCAGCTGACAACACTTCATATTACCGACTAATATTTGCAGCTATGGCGACTCATTACTGCTTGGCTACACATCTGACACGTAACCGATGTCCTCTCCAAACAACAACACCTGCATTTCAGAACATGTCTTTCACACATGTCTACAAAATCACCTTCACCTTCAAATACAGTTTCCTTGCGACTGACAGAGACGTAGGCAAAGTTTAAAGTTGCTATTTCCATTACATCACGTTAATCAGAAAAACAGTAATTTACATCTGCAGCGGAACAAAATTCCGTTCCGCCCAGCGTGGGGCTCGAATCCACGACCCTGAGATTAAGAGTCTCATGCTCTACCGACTGAGCTAGCCGGGCTGCTTCAGTGAATACTTGCCGGGCAGCACGTCACACAGTACTCGTTTGGGTTGGGTGGTCCCATACAGAATCTCTCCATGCTGCCTAATGTTTTCCTAACGTCACACTCGTCACGTACTTCACTTTTATTTCATAATCATTTCTGAGAGGTAAAGGAATTGCATGACAACCTGCAGAGCTAGTGGCGTCAAAATTAACACTCATTCTTTTATGTGACTCAAAAGGCGAACGAGTTACTTTCCGACGTTGTTTTAGATGTGCAAGTGCTAGTGGAAACTCGCGGTGACGGCACTCTGCCGACCATTTCGCTAGTTAACACCGGTCTTGTAGTGTGTTTCAAGCTCAAGAGCATCTCCAAGCAGAAAATGGTCAACAGCAACATTCAGACGGTTTCGTACTGCTCAAATGCTACATTAAAACGGTATGTTTCTTATTCAGAAATGATAAAACACGAGCGTGACAGCATTCGAACCTGTAATCTTCAGATCCGAAGTCCGACACCTTATCCATTAGGCCACACAGTCACTGACGACCAAGTGCAACTTGTATATGACTCATCTCGAAACGCTCACACCCCTGATGATTTGTGTTTTCGTTCTACACAGCCGCTGCCCTTGCTCTTTCCCACACATTCGTTACATTCAACCTCTTACGTGACCGACCAAATATAGACTGGGAAACAAGACCACGCACTTTGTGCATACGGAATCGAAGGCAGGGCGTGCCTCGCCGCATTTGCCACGATGGCCATTTGCTACTTCTGCAGAAGCGGCGGCGGCGGCGACGACGACGACGACGACGACGACGACGACGACCGCGAGAGGCTCTGACATATGTGAGAAATACATCTATAAAATGTATTTCAGACTGCCTCGTCCCACCTTATGCTGTACCGCTTTGGCAAAGGCTTTATCTGCGCCATTCGCCTTAATCACATCTGAGAGTAATTCTTAATAAAAGGCATGTCGCTAATTGTTCGTCATCACGGATACTGTTTGCTATACGGCCACGACGCGCAACTGATTTCCAAAATTCGACTTCTTCCTTTGAGGATGGAACTCACGACCCTTGGTTTACTAGTCCAGCGCTCTACCACTGAGCTAAAGGAGCGCGTCCTAGCGGTACCTTTACGTACTTTGTCCTTACGGTCGTCTGGATCATCAGACTTCAGCTGACAACACTTCATATTACCGACTAATATTTGCAGCTATGGCGACTCATTACTGCTTGGCTACACATCTGACACGTAACCGATGTCCTCTCCAAACAACAACACCTGCATTTCAGAACATGTCTTTCACACATGTCTACAAAATCACCTTCACCTTCAAATACAGTTTCCTTGCGACTGACAGAGACGTAGGCAAAGTTTAAAGTTGCTATTTCCATTACATCACGTTAATCAGAAAAACAGTAATTTACATCTGCAGCGGAACAAAATTCCGTTCCGCCCAGCGTGGGGCTCGAACCCACGACCCTGAGATTAAGAGTCTCAGCTCTACCGACTGAGCTAGCCGGGCTGCTTCGGTGAATACTTGCCAGGCAGCACGTCACACAGTACTCGTTTGGGTTGGGTGGTAACATACAGAATCTCTCCATGCTGCCTAATGTTTTCCTAACGTCACACTCGTCACGTACTTCACTTTTATTTCATAATCATTTCTGAGAGGTAAAGGAATTGCATGACAACCTGCTGAGCTAGTGGCGTCAAAATTAACACTCATTCTTTTATGTGACTCAAAAGGCGAACGAGTTACTTTCCGACGTTGTTTTAGATGTGCAAGTGCTAGTGGAAACTCGCGGTGACGGCACTCTGCCGACCATTTCGCTAGTTAACACCGGTCTTGTAGTGTGTTTCAAGCTCAAGAGCATCTCCAAGCAGAAAATGGTCAACAGCAACATTCAGACGGTTTCGTACTGCTCAAATGCTACTTTAAAACGGTATGTTTCTTATTCAGAAATGATAAAACACGAGCGTGACAGCATTCGAACCTGTAATCTTCAGATCCGAAGTCCGACACCTTATCCATTAGGCCACACAGTCACTGACGACCAAGTGCAACTTGTATATGACTCATCTCGAAACGCTCACACCCCCTGATGATTTGTGTTTTCGTTCTACACAGCCGCTGCCCTTGCTCTTTCCCACCCATTCGTTACATTCAACCTCTTACGTGACCGACCAAATATAGACTGGGAAACAAGACCACACACTTTGTGCATGCGGAATCGAAGGCAGGGCGTGCCTCGCCGCATTTGCCACGATGGCCATTTGCTACTTCTGCAGAAGCGGCGGCGGCGACGACGACGACGACGACGACCGCGAGAGGCTCTGACATATGTCAGAAATACATCTATAAAATGTAATTCAGACTGCCTCGTCCCACCTTATGCTGTACCGCTTTGGCAAAGGCTTTATCTGCGCCATTCGCCTTAATCACATCTAAGAGTAATTCTTAATAAAAGGCATGTCGCTAATTGTTCGTCATCACAGATACTGTTTGCTATACGGCCACGACGCGCAACTGAATTCCAAAATTCGACTTCTTCCTTTGAGGATGGAACTCACGACCCTTGGTTTACTAGTCCAGCGCTCTACCACTGAGCTAAAGGGGCGCGTCCTAGCGGTACTTTTACGTACTTTGTCCTTACGGTCGTCTGGATCATCAGACTTCAGCTGACAACACTTCATATTACCGACTAATATTTGCAGCTATGGCGACTCATTACTGCTTGGCTACACATCTGACACGTAACCGATGTCCTCTCCAAACAACAACACCTGCATTTCAGAACATGTCTTTCACACATGTCTACAAAATCACCTTCACCTTCAAATACAGTTTCCTTGCGACTGACAGAGACGTAGGCAAAGTTTAAAGTTGCTATTTCCATTACATCACGTTAATCAGAAAAACAGTAATTTACATCTGCAGCGGAACAAAATTCCGTTCCGCCCAGCGTGGGACTCGAATCCACGACCCTGAGATTAAGAGTCTCATGCTCTACCGACTGAGCTAGCCGGGCTGCTTCAGTGAATACTTGCCGGGCAGCACATCACACAGTACTCGTTTGGGTTGGGTGGTCCCATACAGAATCTCTCCATGCTGCCTAATGTTTTCCTAACGTCACACTCGTCACGTACTTCACTTTTATTTCATAATCATTTCTGAGAGGTAAAGGAATTGCATGACAACCTGCAGAGCTAGTGGCGTCAAAATTAACACTCATTCTTTTATGTGACTCAAAAGGCGAACGAGTTACTTTCCGACGTTGTTTTAGATGTGCAAGTGCTAGTGGAAACTCGCGGTGACGGCACTCTGCCGACCATTTCGCTAGTTAACACCGGTCTTGTAGTGTGTTTCAAGCTCAAGAGCATCTCCAAGCAGAAAATGGTCAACAGCAACATTCAGACGGTTTCGTACTGCTCAAATGCTACATTAAAACGGTATGTTTCTTATTCAGAAATGATAAAACACGAGCGTGACAGCATTCGAACCTGTAATCTTCAGATCCGAAGTCCGACACCTTATCCATTAGGCCACACAGTCACTGACGACCAAGTGCAACTTGTATATGACTCATCTCGAAACGCTCACACCCCTGATGATTTGTGTTTTCGTTCTACACAGCCGCTGCCCTTGCTCTTTCCCACACATTCGTTACATTCAACCTCTTACGTGACCGACCAAATATAGACTGGGAAACAAGACCACGCACTTTGTGCATACGGAATCGAAGGCAGGGCGTGCCTCGCCGCATTTGCCACGATGGCCATTTGCTACTTCTGCAGAAGCGGCGGCGACGACGACGACGACGACGACGACGACGACGACGACGACGACCGCGAGAGGCTCTGACATATGTGAGAAATACATCTATAAAATGTAATTCAGACTGCCTCGTCCCACCTTATGCTGTACCGCTTTGGCAAAGGCTTTATCTGCGCCATTCGCCTTAATCACATCTGAGAGTAATTCTTAATAAAAGGCATGTCGCTAATTGTTCGTCATCACAGATACTGTTTGCTATACGACCACGACGCGCAACTGATTTCCAAAATTCGACTTCTTCCTTTGAGGATGGAACTCACGACCCTTGGTTTACTAGTCCAGTGCCTTAACACTGAGCTAAAGAGGCGCGGCCTAGCGGTACCTTTGCGTACTTCGTCCCTACGGTCGTCTGGATCATCAGACTTCAGCTGACAACACTTCATATTACCGACTAATATTTGCAGCTATGGCGACCCATTACTGCTTGGCTACACATCTGACACGTAACCGATGTCCTCTCCAAACAACAACACTTGCATTTCAGAACATGTCCTTCACACATGTCTGCAAAACCACCTTCACCTTCAAATACAGTTTCCTTGCGACTGACAGAGACGTAGGCAAAGTTTAAATTTGCTATTTCCATTACATCACGTTAATCAGAAAAACAGTAATTTACATCTGCAGCGGAACAAAATTCCGCTCCGCCCAGCGTGAGGCTCGAACCCACGACCCTGAGATTAAGAGTCTCATGCTCTACCGACTGAGCTAGCCGTGCTGCTTCGGTGAATACTTGCCGGGCAGCACGTCACATAGTACTCGTTTGGGTTGGGTGGTCCCATACATAATCTCTCCATGCTGCCTAACGTCACGTACTTCACTTTTATTTCATAATCATTTCTGAGAGGTAAAGGAATTGCATGACAACCTGCAGAGCTAGTGGCGTCAAAATTAACACTCATACTTGATGTGACTCAAAAGGCGAACGTGTTACTTTCCGACGTTGTTTTAGATGTGCAACTGCTAGTGGAAGCTCGCGGTGACGGCACTCTGCCGACCATTTCGCTAGTTAACACCGGTCTTGTAGTGTGTGTTTCAAGCTCAAGAGCATCTCCAAGCAGAAAATGGTCAACAGCAACATTCAGACGGTTTCGTACTGCTCAAATGCTACATTAAAACGGTATGTTTCTTATTCAGAAATGATAAAACACGAGCGTGATAGCATTCGAACCTGTAATCTTCAGATCCGAAGTCCGACGCCTTATCCATTTTTTTTCCTTTTCTTTTTCTTTTTTTTTTTTTACCTCTCGCCCTGCAGCTGCTCTCGCTAACCACAGGACTTTTTTTTTTTCTTTTAACTTTCTAATAAGACGCTACCCCTTTTTTTTTATCTGGACAGGAAAGGAAAAACTACAAAAAAAATGTCTATTTGCCACCGCCACTTGTATTCTAACAAAAAAATAAAATTAAATGCACCTCTTCAGGCGTTGGCACCTATCTACACCTATTCCAAAACAACTAACCTATTACTGCAAAGGTGTAGGAAAGGAAGAAAGTAGGGGGGAAGAAACATAGAGAGTAGCGATAAAAAAAATGAAATTTGTTGTGAACAGGAACTTTTTTTTTATTGAATTGCATTTTTGTTTTCTTTATTTTTCTTTGTTTTTTTTTTGTATGTATGTATTTAGTTATTCATTTTTTTGTATTATGGCAGTCGTTGCACCAGAATTCTAGGAGTCGCTTGCTCCGTCTGATTGGCGGAACATCCAAACGTGTCTTCTCGAAATTTTAGTGGGGATTCCGTGTATAGTACGTTCAGAACATCATATCGGCAAAAAAGCATCAGCATCTCATGGCTTGGACGTTCCAGCTGGAAGGCGGGTCATGAAAGGCGCTCCGTAGAAAATTGGAAAAGAACTGCTTGTATCTGGGGTTGCGAACAAGTGCACAATGTCGATCGTTAAGGTACGTCCAATAACCTAGTTCTGATTTCTCATCGGGCCCAAAAAGGTAGCGGACTGTATGACCGCGTATCCAATTCACGGCATTAGTTTTTGTTGTGGGGTAATGAATCACATCCGGGAATAGAAGCGTCAGGAAAATAATCTGAGCAGGCGGCTGTCGGGTGAGGAAAGCCAGGATACACTGCGCAAGCCTCCAGACGTCAGCAGACGGACCACATGAGAACCGATGAGCGTCCGTGTCCTCTACACCACAGTGAACACAGAGTGGTGTGTCAGCAAGGCGGATGCGGTGCAAACGAGACTGGTTGACCTGTTTGCCATTGACGGTGATATACCAGGTGGACTGAACGCTGGTGTCGAGGTAACCAGCATGCACTGCTTTCCACACACGGCGCCATATGATCTGGGGAAACTTGTGTTCAATGGGGTTGGGGGTTTCACACATTTGTAAGGTGTCGTATACAGTCTTTGTCTGGAGTATACGGAGAAGGGGTAAGGAGTGCAGAATGTAACTGATTTCAAAGAAGAAGTACCGAAAGTGATAAAAGGGGGGTGGAATGTCGGATAACATGACCGGGGCTGACATGGAGACTGGTGCGTATTCACGCAAAAGCAGTCCGGTCAGGTTCGTCTTGCAGCGACGCCAGACTTTCAGTTGGGAGCTAACAAAAAGTGCGGTAACTCTGTCTGGCACATGGAATAAGCCCACTCCACCACGCTCCCGCGGGAGGGCAAGGGAGGAATATTGAACTTTAAATAACTTCCCGGCACAGACAAAGGATCCCATTGCCATCTACATACGACGTGCGAGGGTAATCGGAACCGGGAACACTTGTGCCAAATGGGGGATGCGTGAGGCGTGATAAACATTCACGTATTGCGCGCGCTGTATAATGTCGAGGGATCGAAGCCGGTGGTCCACAAGGCCAGCCCTGATCGTTTGTAGGAGACGTCGACCGTTGGTTGCCGCTGAGCGACGGAGGTCATTCATAAAATCAATGCCCAAACAGCGGACGCTGGTGGCCACACTTAGAGGAGCGACAGATCTTTCTGGTAGACCCTCACCAATGAGCAGAACCTTCGATTTGGAAATGTTAAGAGAACTGCCCGATGCCTCCCCATAAGTCGTCACCCAAGTCAGAGCAGCGCGAACATCGTCTTCATTGCGGAGGTAGAGGACTAGATCGTCAGCATAGGCTGTACAACAGAAGCGGTGCCCATGCAATGTCAGGCCCACCAGGCGTTGGCGAAGCCCCTGTAGGAGGGGCTCTAATGCCAAAGCATACAGTATCGTGGAAAGTGGGCATCCCTGTCGGACAGAGCGCTCGATCGCTAGAGGCGCGGTGAGGCGACCAATTCAGAGTATTCTTGAAGTTGCGCCGCTCAAGAGCCGCATTACCACGGTGATTGTACGAACCGGAAAACCCATGTGTTGGAAGACCGATTTCAGAAAAGTATGGTCGACACGGTCGAAAGCTTGACGGAAGTCAAGCGATGCCAATGCGCCAGGTAAATGTCGCGAGCGCGCGAGCGCAATCATGTCCCTATAACGGCAAAGGGCCGTATGGATGTTGTCACCGCCCAACGAAGTCTGATCAAGGGAGGTGACGGATCTTGCTGCCTTCTTGAGGCGTGAGGCCAACAAACGGGTGAAAATTTTCATGTCACTGTTGAGTAGAGTGATGGGCCGGTAATCACAGATCCGTGATCGCCCATGTGGCTTAGGGACCAGGATGATGACCCTATCAAGGAAGGTGGCTGGGATCATCGTTGTGGGTGACATCAATTCACGACAGATGGACGTCCAAGCAGGTAACAAAAGGTAGCTAAAATACTTCTAAAAGTCAAGGGGGAGGCCGTCAGGTCCAGGGGACTTGTTGGCAGCCCCCACCTTGATTGCATCTAGGACTTCATCAGAGGTCACTTGTTCCTGAAGTTCTTGAGCCACATCCTCTGGCATGGTGTTGACAGTCATTGCTGCCACCTCCTCAATTAAGGTCGGGGGATGAGGGACGGCAGTGAACAGTTGACGGAAATGAGAATAGAAAGCGTGACCAATGTCGCATTGCGTAGTGTGTCGTCGTCCTTCCGCATCTGTGAGATCGTGGATGAGGGTTCGACGACGACGTCGGCGTTCCCTGAGAAGGTGGTACATCGATGGCGTTTCATGAGGCATATGGTCACGGGTGCAGGATCTGACAAGAGTCCCTTCTAAGCGCCGTCGCGTGAGGGAAGTGATCTGCGCTTTAGCACGATGCACCATCATCTGACGATCAGGAGAGAAGGCCATCGAAGTGCAGTCATGAAGGACTGCATAATAAAAGTCCATGGTGCTCGCTTGCCAGGCTTTGAAGTCTTTGCCATATCCTATCAGCGCCCTGCGCAGAGCTGGTTTTGCGCATGATACCCACCACGATAAGGTGGATGCGTAGGCGGGGCGACGACGATGACAGAGGGCCCACGCATCCTCAACGATTCGTCGGCAGTCAGGGACAGTCAGGTGGGAAACGTTGAATTTCCACAAGCCGCGGCTGTGCCACACTTGTTGGCGGGCGAGGACGACATCGCAGATGTAGGCGTCATGGTCAGAGAAAGCCAGAGGCCATACTTCGACCTGTCGAGTGTCGGCAGCAAGGGAACGTGTGAGGTATATACGATCGAGACGACTAGATGAATGCGCCGTATAATATGTGAAACCTGCACGGGTGCCATGCACCTTTGTCCATGTGTCAACAAGCTGGAGTCTGTCGATGATGACGGAGAGGGCCGCACAAGGGGAATGATGCGGTAATTGATCTTCAGGCCTTTGCGTGGAGTTGAAATCGCCACCGAGGACCATATCATCTAGGGGACCCTCAAACAGCGGCGTTACCTCGTCAGGAAAGAAAGTGTGTCGATCACGACGTCGACTGGAGCCGGACGGCGCATATACATTGAGGATACGGACGCCGAACAGCGTGAGAGCCATACCCCTAGCATTAGCAAGGTACACTACATCTTCAGCAGGGAGTCCAGAACGGAGAAGGATGGCAACTCCACTACCGTTGTCAGAAGCCTGGGAGATGTGTGCCACGTAGCCAGTGGGGGCATGGAAATCGGCGACAAACACTTCTTGGAGGAGGGCAATGTCGACATCAGCAGCATAGATGGTCTCACGGAACATTGCCAGTTTATGGGGGGCCCGAATAGTGGCCAGATTCATCGTCGCTATGCGGTAATGTTGGGGGCGTGCTCCCACCATTGGCACAGATGTTCCGGCAGAGATGTCTGGCTGGCGTGTAACATCTGACGTAGTCACCGTTGTCGTAATCACTGGCTGGAAGGTGGGTCAGGCACCTCCATGGGGCACTGCCTGATGGGAGGACCACCATCTCGAACTGCTCCTTCGTCGATATCATCAGCCCAGGAGACTGGAACAGACGGTGAGCGACTGTCACACTCCTCGAGGGCGAGTTGTAGCGACGCTGCTGTAGTGGGGTCCAGGGAGGCACCCTCCTTGGAATCCGTCATATTCGTGTGAGATCGTTCTTCAGATGGGACATCAGGAGCAGCCTCTCCTGTCGTCAGAACGCTCGAAGGGAGATCAGTGTCGTGTATCAGCTCCACTGCCTGTGATGCCACATGAAGAAGTGTGTCGTCAGATGGTGTTTGACTCCTCTTCTTCCGTTTTCTGGGCGACCGTTGCTTTCGGAGGTGCTGTCCTGAATCAGAATGTGGATGTTCGATGTCCGAGGTCGCGCCAGTCTGAAGAAAGGCAGAGGTAGGCACCGCATTCGCGTCGATGTCCATCGAGCTCTGGAGAGTTGGTGGTGTCGTAGCCGTCAGAGGAGATGGTGCCGGTGAGGCCATGGCAGCACCGTCATTTCCAGTGGGGAGTGCCGGGTGGAGAAGAGGTGCTTCCTGAAGTGACGCATCGGGGCTGCGTAAGGCTGTGGCGTAGCTATCTGGTAAAGAAGCGGCCGTCACTTTGGGAGCTGAGGCACTGGTCGGGACCTGCAGCAAACGTCGGCGGAGACATTCTGACCGAACATGGCCCTCCTGTCCGCAACCGGCACACGTCCGCGGCTGGCCATCATACATAACGATGGCTCGCACGCCACCTATCAGCAGATAGGATGGTACATGTTTGGAGAGTTCGATTTTGATTTGGGGGACACCATTCAACACGTTGTATCTCGTGAATGTCTGCCATTTCTTCGCGATGTGCCCCACAACATTGCCATAGGGTCGGAAAGCTTCGACGACCACATCTTGCGGCACTTCGAAAGGGAGCTCAAAAACCCGGATTGTTCGAAGTCCGAAACCAGCGTGATCGACCGTCACCTCTCCAATATGCCCGTCAGAATGTTTGAACTTGAGTCCGCGAGCGTGTTGTCGAACTACGTTAGCACACGCTTCCTCCGTCGTCATCTTAATATAGACGATGCTGCTAGTGATAGAGAAATGAATACCTATCACTTCCTGAGGGTCCAGACGTAGCTCTTCGCGAATGAATTGCTCAATTTCAAAAGCGCGTGGTCTAGCATGTTCGGCTTGGAATGTTACTTTAACTGTCGCTCGGCGGTAACAGTGCGCCATGAGGTGCAATAGAAATGGACGCTACACAACACGAAATACCGCGACGCGGAAGTAAACAAACTACGGTGCGCTGTCCGGCGCGCGGAGCCGGTCCGCATGCGACCACGGCCGAAAGCCGACTATCCATTAGGCCACACAGTCACTGACGACCAAGTGCAACTTGTATATGACTCATCTCGAAACGCTCACACCCCTGATAATTTGTGTTTTCGTTCTACACAGCCGCTGCCCTTGCTCTTTCCCACCCATTCGTTACATTCAACCTCTTACGTGACCGACCAAATATAGACTGGGAAACAAGACAACACACTTTGTGCATACGGAATCGAAGGCAGCGCGTGCCTCGCCGCATTTGCCACGATGGCCATTTGCTACTTCTGCAGAAGTGGCGGCGGCGACGACGACGACGACGGCGACGACCGCGAGAGGCTCTGACATATGTGAGAAATACATCTATAAAATGTAATTCAGACTGCCTCGTCCCACCTTATGCTGTACCGCTTTGGCAAAGGCTTTATCTGCGCCATTTGCCTTAATCAAATCTGAGAGTAATTCTTAATAAAATGCATGTCGCTAATTGTTCGTCATCACAGATACTGTTTGCTATACGGCCACACGCGCAACTGATTTTCAAAATTCGACTTCTTCCTTTGAGGATGGAACTCACGACCCTTGGTTTACTAGTCCAGTGCTCTACCACTGAGCTAAAGAGGCGCGTCCTAGCGGTACTTTTGCTTACTTCGTCCTTACGGTCGTCTGGATCATCAGACTTCAGCTGACAACACTTCATATTACCGACTAATATTTGCAGCTATGGCGACCCATTACTGCTTGGCTACACATCTGACACGTAACCGATGTCCTCTCCAAACAACAACACTTGCATTTCAGAACATGTCTTTCACACATGTCTACAAAATCACCTTCACCTTCAAATACAGTTTCCTTGCGACAGAGACGTAGGCAAAGTTTAAAGTTGCTATTTCCATTACATCACGTTAATCAGAAAAACGGTAATTTACATCTGCAGCGGAACAAAATTCCGTTCCGCCCAGCGTGGGGCTCGAACTCACGATCCTGAGATTAAGAGTCTCACGCTGTACCGACTGAGCTAGCCGGGCTGCTTCAGTGAATACTTGCCGGGCAGCACGTCACACAGTACTCGTTTGGGTTGGGTGGTCCCATACAGAATCTCTCCATGCTGCCTAATGTCACGTACTTCACTTTTATTTCATAATCATTTCTGAGAGGTAAAGGAATTGCATGACAACCTGCAGAGCTAGTGGCGTCAAAATTAACACTCATACTTGATGTGACTCAAAAGACGAACGAGTTACTTTCCGACGTTGTTTTAGATGTGCAAGTGCTAGTGGAAACTCGCGGTGACGGCACTCTGCCGACCATTTCGCTAGTTAACACCGGTCTTGTAGTGTGTGTTTCAAGCTCAAGAGCATCTCCAAGCAGAAAATGGTCAACAGCAACATTCAGACGGTTTCGTACTGCTCAAATGCTACATTAAAACGGTATGTTTCTTATTCAGAAATGATAAAACACGAGCGTGACAGCATTCGAACCTGTAATCTTCAGATCCGAAGTCCGACGCCTTATCCATTTTTTTTTCTTTTTTTTCCTTTTTAGGTTTTTCTTTATTCATATTTTTTTAACACTGTTTTTTCGTTTTTCCTTTGTAATGTCCCAGGGCAGGTAGGTGTAGGCGCGTTGGGCAGGTGTCGTATCCCGAGGCCTGGCCAAGACGTCTCCTCTTCCCTGCACTGAAGCACAGTGTCACCAATACGTTGTAATTGTCTTTGGTTCGGAGTCTTATGAACTTATATGTGAACACGGGACTTATGAAGCGTTGTCTATCGAAACAGTTATTTTGCCTTCCTGCCAAGATTGTACCTAAGAACTAGCGAGAATGTCTTCCCTGTCATGAAGTTAGCTCAGTATGCCCCTATACCGGTTCCATTAATGATTCAGGCGCAGGAGCGATCAATAGAAATTGAAACTTAACCAACTCCCTGCTTTTCGAAAACAATAGTAAGCATATTCGCAAAGTCCCTCTTAAGGTGTGGGAAAGACTTTTGTGTCCAGTACTCATGAAGCATGTAACCAGTAAACGAAATGAAATCGGTAATACCATGATCATCAACCACTGCAAAAATGTAACGGCCAAGAAGCCACATAACGGTGTTGTTCTTGGTCCGGGGATAAAAAACCGTGTCCGGCCAGCAGAGAATATCAGTCTTAAATGCCGATTCGGAGCTCCTGGTGAGTAAAGCCAATTGTCGGCGCAGCCAGTGCCACATGCGATGACGGTCAGCGCAGGTAAATCGGTGTTGGAGTGTATCAACACAACCACACGTTTGACAAAGCGGAGAGACACATAAACCTATACGATGAAGGCGTTCGTTCGTAGGAATCAGCTGATTAACTACCTTATACCATAGGGAGGCAACAGTTGCTGAATGAACGGGTAAGCTAATATTCGTCCATATGTTACGCCAATTAAAACTGGGATAATGCAAAACAATCGGGTTGGAAGAAGAAGACCGTCGCCATTTGTCAAGCAGGGTTAGCGTAGTAATAACAGGAGGACGTTGTAAGTGGAGATCTAGGTAACTAATCTCAGTGTAGAAGTCCCGAACATGCCGTAGCTTCGCATTTAGAGGCCCAACGTTAATGGGCGGTGACAAGCTCGCAGGACGAACGACATGGAATAATCACGAAGTAACAGTCGGGGACTCAGATAATAAAAGATGGAGGGTTCGCTTAACATAAAGGGCAGCAGCCTTGACACGGACGTCGGTGAACGACAAGCCGCCCTCAAGACGCGGCTTCGTAAGAACATCACAACGTAATTTAAAAATATGCCCCCGCCAAATATATCTGTTAATAAGCTGGACCATTTTTCCACCCTGCATTCGGGGAAGCGGAAACAGCTGAGCAACGTAATATACTTTACATAAAACATAAGTGTCTAATACACGCTTTTTTTGCAGTAGCGGTGTCGAACGCCATGAGTGTTCTAATAAAACACCTTGCAGCTTGGAAATGGCCACTTGCCAATTTTTTGCAGCCATCCGAAGAGGACAACGTTCAAGATAGATACCTAAATGTGTATGGTGTTCAACAGCTGTAACCCACGGAACAACCACACGTTCAAAGCCCCGCAAATTCAGGAGCTTGCTGTTACGGGGATTGATACGAGAACCTGAGGCCGCAGAAAATTTATCGAGTTCCATTTTCAACTGCGGCACTTCTGCGGTGGAACGAAGCAAAACAACCAAATCATCAGCATAAGCTGTTGCCGTCTGGGTAACCCCAGAGATCGTAAGACCACAAAGTGTCGAGTTGAGACGTGTAAGGACTGGTTGAAGGGAGAGAGCATAAAGGGTCATGGATAAAGGACTACCTTGCGGGAAGCCACGTTGAATATCAATGACCTTTGTCAGCTGGCCATTAATGTCAATCTTAGCAGAAATGCCAGTCGTCATATTCTTAAGTACCAGCAGCGCCTGTTCATTAAAACCGAGCCGGCGCAGCAGAAGCTCTAAAAACGAATGGGACACACGATCAAAGGCCTTACTAAAATCAACAAATAAAAGCGCACAGGAAATATTGGTGACAGCGACAATCGACACGACATCACGATACCCCGCCAGAGACGTCAATATAGAGCGCCCTGGAAAGCAGCTTTGACAAGGAGGTATCACAGGTGTAAGCAAGAGGGATAGACGTGCATTAACAGCCCTAGCGGCCGTCTTATAGTCAAAATTTAATAGGGTTAAAGGACGAAAGTCACTAGCTGTCTTCAAACCAGCAGATTTAGGTATCAGGACAACCGTACCTCTCTTGAAATCGGCTGGAATTGTGCCACCATTCAAGATTTCATTCACAATATCCGTAAAAACAGGCCCTACAATAGGCCAAAAGCGAACAAAAAACTCCTTAGGTAGGCCATCAGGACCAGGAGATTTGTGAGATGCTGAACAAACAATGAAAGCTGAAATTTCGTCTGCAGTAAAAGGAGCTAAAAATTTCGCATTATGGTCCTCTATTAAAACTGATGGGATAGCAGTTAAAATCTCGTCAACATCATTCGGATCAGAATCAGCCGCAGTATAAAACGTCTCATAGTAGCAGGTAAGTTCATGGGTTATTTGATTCTGTAAGGTAAGCCGGCGACCATCAGCTGCCATAAGGCCGTCAATCAATACACGTCGACGGTTCTTGTGGTGACGAAACAGATGGTACATAGAAGTCATTTCATGTGCTAACGTGGACGGTGGTTTAGATTTAATCTTCAATCCTTCCATCTGAAGCCGCTTAATACTAAGTAGCTTGGCCTTAATTTTCCGAATCTCAGAAAGGTGGGCACATGTCATTGTAGAAGTATCATAAAGTTCGCGAAGCACCGAATAGTAATATTCAAAAGTCAGTTTCAGATCTCGCGCTCTATTATAACTGTAGGACATAAGGTGCGACGTAGTTTTGGCTTCACACAGTGGATCCACCAATGAAGCTTAGACGGATAGTATCGCAGAGAACGTAAACAAAAGTCCCACGCCGTCTGTATTAGAGGTTCGATGTCAGGGTCATCGAGCAAGGAGACATTTAATTTCCACAGCGGCCTATAAAGTTTAAGAGGTTGACGCTCCAAATTAATTATAACAGCAAGGGCACAATGATCCGTAAAACTGGCTGGAATAACATCTACATCTAAAACAGAAACACTAAGGGGATCAGAAATATACAATCGGTCAAGTCGACTACTTGAGGTGGCAGTAAAAAATGTAAATTTAACTAAAGTGGGGTGTTTAACCTCCCACGCATCGCGTAGTCGTAATTGACGTACAAGAGAACGTAGCTCGAAACAATAATTAAAACGAGGGGATTGGTCTTTAGCTTGTAACACACAATTAAAATCGCCCCCCAATATCAAGGTCGCAGGATTTTTTCGTAGAAGGTAAATCAGATCCTCTTTATAAAAACGAGACCTTTCCTGCCGCTTGCTAGAACCAGAGGGGGCGTAAATGTTAACCAAGGTCGTGTCAAATAACCGACAACCAATGCCCCGTCCCGAGTCTAAAAGCTCAATTTCGGTAACGGGGATACCGTCACGAATTAGGAAAGCAGTACCTGCAGAAAACTCAGGTGCAAAATTTATAATAGTGCGAAAACCAGGAACAAACAGGTGTGCAACGGAGACTTCCTGCAGGAAAACAATATCAGCTGCAGAGTCATAAATAAACTGCGGCAGAGACGCTAACTTCAGAGCAGATTGAATGCCATTTATATTTAAGGTAATAAACGTGTACGCGTGCAACATCAACCAAAAAATGGGAAATGAACCCAAATTACACCACACTAGAAGCAACTACATCCATATCATCAACATCAGACATGGCAGAGGGTGGTTGTCCAGAATCAACGGAATCGGAGTCGTCCTTCGCATGCTTATGTTTCTTCCGCACCGCGTGGAGATTGGGGGGCACTTTCACCCGACGACGTATCTGATGCACACCAGATTCAAGAGCAGGCGGAGTTGGGGGTTCGAGATCAGGCACGTCAACCAAAGCGTCCGAAGGATTAGCAGGGCGAGAGGAGTCAGAAGGAGGAGCCATCAAGGGGAAAACTGCATCAGGAACATCGGCACCGGTTTCAGAATGTGTAGGTATTGGAAGTGTAGGAGGTGGTAAGATAGGTTTGGAGTCTGCTGATGCGGAGCGCGCAGTTCTAGGAACGGTTTTCCGACAAACAGCCGTCTCCACCGAAGTGTCGTCAACATGTTGTGATGCCTGTGGCGGTGGGGATGTCAACAACACCTCGACCGAATGTTGTGGCTCTTCCGCCGACGGCATGGCAGCAAGTTTGACGTCATCAGGCAAAGCAGGAGAGACAGCGGGAACAGATTCCGAAACAGGCATGGGAGATTCTGGAATTCTCTCATCAGATTCGCAAACCGGCTTCGAAACAGCAGCTTCGTCATCAGTGCTACCGGTATCACTAGCACGACGGCGTTTGTTGTTGGAAACAGACGGAATCGGTATAGGAGCAGCCGATACGTCTGGGCGAGTGGGTAGCGGAGGAAAACCTGCATCAGGGGAGGGTGACACCTGTTGTGAAGAAGCTACTGCAGGAGGCAGATAGGAAACAGTGGAGGAAGCTGCTGGCACAAGATCGGCAACCGTTAATTTGCGGCGCTGTGCTAGGCCATTTTTAAGCACAAATACCCGCTTAGGGAAATTAGCTCGAACATGACCATGTTCATTACATAGGAAACATGTACCAAGCTGCCCCTCATAAGTAAGATGTACACGATAACCACATACAATCAGATGGGACGGTATATTAGACTTAATATGCATTTCAACTGATCTGACACCGTTATAACATTGCAGCTTATGTTGTGCAGACCAACGTTCATTTCGAATTGACCGAACAGTACCATAACCAAGCAAAGCTTCCTTAAGATAGCTGTTGTCAACTTCAGGGGGTAAATTATAAACCCGAACAGTGGTATACGTAATTTCAGCATTTGAGACAGTAACACTGCTAACAAAACCATCCCAATGACGGAACGACACTTGCTCACCATGTTTAAGTAATATCTTATCCAGCAAAACCGGGTTCAACAATTTCATAAAAAAGCAGTATAATTCTGTATCAAAATACGCCGTATGTACCTGGTCCGATGTAATGCCAATCGTGTCCACAATCCATTCGTGAATTTCCAACGATGTCGGTTGGACATTCCTGGTAGCCTTGTTAAACTGAAAACTGAGAGTACACTTCCGCGGAAACAACCGGGAAGCCATAACACTTAATTAATGCGGCAAAAGGCGCAATACAACGCAAGACACAAAACAAACACTAAGGCAAAGAAACAACGAAAAACAGAAGACAAAGAAACGTCACACACAGAAGGTAAATATTCACAACCCGAGCGTAACGGCGGATCGAATACAAAGCACGTCCGATCGCTGTCGCGTCTCAAGCGGAACTATCCATTAGGTCACACAGTCACTGACGACCAAGTGCAACTTGTATATGACTCATCTCGAAACGCTCACACCCCTGATAATTTGTGTTTTCGTTCTACACAGCCGCTGCCCTTGCTCTTTCCCACCCATTCGTTACATTCAACCTCTTACGTGACCGACCAAATATAGACTGGGAAACAAGACCACACACTTTTTGCATACGGAATCGAAGGCAGGGCGTGCATCGCCGCATTTGCCACGATGGCCATTTGCTACTTCTGCAGAAGCGGCGGCGGCGACGACGACGTCGACGACGACGACGACGACGACCGCGAGAGGCTCTGACATATGTGAGAAATACATCTATAAAATGTAATTCAGACTGCCTCGTCCCACCTTATGCTGTACCGCTTTGGCAAAGGCTTTATCTGCGCCATTCGCCTTAATCACATCTGAGAGTAATTCTTAATAAAAGGCATGTCGCTAATTATTCGTCATCACAGATACTGTTTGCTATACGGCCACGACGCGCAACTGATTTCCAAAATTCTAGTTCTTCCTTTGGGGATGGAACTCACGACCCTTGGTTTACTAGTCCAGTGCTCTACCACTGAGCTGAAGGGGCGCGTGCTAGCGGTACTTTTGCGTACTTCGTTCTTACGGTCGTCTGGATCATCAGACTTCAGCTGACAACACTTCATATTACCGACTAATATTTGCAGCTATGGCGACCCATTACTGCTTGGCTACACATCTGACACGTAACCGATGTCCTCTCCAAACAACAACACTTGCATTTCAGAACATGTCTTTCACACATGTCTACAAAATCACCTTCACCTTCAAATACAGTTTCCTTGCGACTGACAGAGACGTAGGCAAAGTTTAAAGTTGCTATTTCCATTACATCACGTTAATCAGAAAAACGGTAATTTACATCTGCAGCGGAATAAAATTCCGTTCCGCCCAGCGTGGGGCTGGAACCCACGACCCTGAGATTAAGAGTCTCATGCTCTACCGACTGAGCTAGCCGGGCTGCTTCGGTGAATACTTGCCGGGCAGCACGTCACACAGTACTCGTTTGGGTTGGGTGGTCCCATACAGAATCACTCCATGCTGCCTAATATCACGTACTTCACTTTTATTTCATAATCATTTCTGAGAGGTAAAGGAATTGCATGACAACCTGCAGAGCTAGTGGCGTCAAAATTAACACTCATACTTGATGTGACTCAAAAGGCGAACGAGTTACTTTCCGACGTTGTTTTAGATGTGCATGTGCTAGTGGAAACTCGCGGTGACGGCACTCTGCCGACCATTTTGCTAGTTAACACCGGTCTTGTAGTGTGTGTTTCAAGCTCAAGAGCATCTCCAAGCAGAAAATGGTCAACAGCAACATTCAGACGGTTTCGTACTGCTCAAATGCTCCATTAAAACGGTATGTTTCTTATTCAGAAACGATAAAACACGAGCGTGACAGCATTAGATCCTGTAATCTTCAGATCCGAAGTCCGACGCCTTATCCATTATTTTTTTTTTTTTTAGGGCCTCCCATCACCCCTTTTAGCCCATCCTTGCGCTCTCCAAAATTCGCCTTCATCGGCGTCGGCTTCTCACGCCATGTACATAACCATAAACTGATGAGACAAAGTTAATCCCTTTATCGTGGAGAAACTAATGTACCCCTTCTTTGGGCTTATTGATAATGTGAAAAAAGAATGAAGTCTTCAGTAGGTAGAAACAGAAGTTATGTTCAGTTTGTTTCCTTCTTCATCGCTGTTTTTTGTTGTCACACTTAAAGCAAATAGGCTTCCTTGACAAAGAAACGTTAGAGGGCATTCCGAAACTGCCTGTTCTCTCTGAAAATGCTTAAAAAGCAAACCATATTCGGTGAGAAGCAACTATTTATAATGGCTTCTTGAAAAACAAATTAATAAACGTTGAACTCAAAGAACGGCAATTCCGGTAAAAACTAAAATAATTTTTTTTTTCCACTATTGTAAAGTAAGTTAGTAGTGGTGATCACTCTCTTACGTTTGTCTTCTGTGTCCGCAGATATTTCTTGTTAATTCTTTTACATCAAGGTCTTGATTAAAAAATTTGCGTATGTTTCTTTATATTTACTAGTCTTCAGTAACATGTGATGCTCAGTTAGCAGATAGATCCAAAAATCCTCTTGGCTTTTCTCTTCCGTCGTGAAGAGGTAATGTACCGTTGCCGCTTTCAGCCAATTGACTGCGTTGCGTTTCGTGTTAGGAAAGGTTACATCATCCGGTGTCAAAAAGTCCGCAGGCGTTATAGCGTTAGGTGACGTTCGAAGGATGAGTGCCAGCTTTCGTCGGACATTCAGCCATATATCTTTAACCTTGTCACACACGAAACGATGTTCTTCGTTATCAATTAAACTACACGTTGCACACAAAGGCGAATCCGCTAAGTGGATCGTATGAAGTTACGAGTTGGTTGCAACTTTCCTATTTACAACAAAGTACCATGTTGCTTTCAGATGAGTAGCTAAGTTACGGTTATGAATATTTGCCCATATCACTTTCCAGTTAGAACATGGATAGTTTTGTTCTATTTTGTCGTTCTTCTTTTCTCCCATCAATTTGAAATATATTTCTTTTACGTTTGTCATGTCTTTTTCCGGAATTCTTGAATGTAGGTAGCTATATTCTATTAAAAACCATCGTAAATGGTAAAGTCCGCTCGGTATGTGCTGCACATTAATGGGTGGAGAGAGGTCATCTGGAGCTATTTCAGATAGCAAGTGCGCGGCGATACAGCTGCCGGATTATCTCCATTGTTGAAACGTATTGGATATGAACAGAGCCTGCGACTTTTTAGTAACATTCGTTAAGTTTAAGCCGCCATTACTAGTGGCGAGCGTCAGAGTGTAATACTGGATTTTAAATATGTGGCCACGGCTCACAAAATAGCCTATTGCTGACATAAATTGTTTGGCGATGCCGGCGGGTATTGGCAGTATCTGGGCGACATAATTGACTTTGGAAGTAATAGAGACGTTCGCTAAAGACACTCTCTGAATTTCATTTAATTGTCGAATACTATGTGTCCGTACACTAGCTGGTATGGTAGTTAGTACTTGTCTATAGTTGGCCGAAAATTCGAATTCTTCCTTTGAGGATGGAACGCACGACCCTTGGTTTACAAGTCCAGTGCTCTACCACTGAGCTAAAGGGGCGCGGCCTTCCATTAGGCCACACAGTCACTGACGACCAAGTGCAACTTGTATATGACTCATCTCGAAACGCTCACACCCCTGATAATTTGTGTTTTCGTTCTACACAGCCGCTGCCCTTGCTCTTTCCCACCCATTCGTTACATTCAACCTCTTACGTGACCGACCAAATATAGACTGGGAAACAAGACCACACACTTTGTGCATACGGAATCGAAGGCAGGGCGTGCCTCGCCGCATTTGCCACGATGGCCATTTGCTACTTCTGCAGAAGCGGCGGCGGCGACGACGACGACGACGACGACGACGACCGCGAGAGGCTTTGACATATGTGAGAAATACATCTATAAAATGTAATTCAGACTGCCTCGTCCCACCTTATGCTGTACCGCTTTGGCAAAGGCTTTATCTGCGACATTCGCCTTAATCACATCTGAGAGTAATTCTTAATAAAAGGCATGTCGCTAATTGTTCGTCATCACAGATACTGTTTGCTATACGGCCACGACGCGCAACTGATTTCCAAAATTCAAGTTCTTCCTTTGGGGGTGGAACTCACGACCCTTGGTTTACTAGTCCAGTGCTCTACCACTGAGCTAAAGGGGCGCGTGCTAGCGGTACTTTTGCGTACTTCGTCCTTACGGTCGTCTGGATCATCAGACTTCAGCTGACAACACTTCATATTACCGACTAATATTTGCAGCTATGGCGACCCTTTACTGCTTGGCTACACATCTGACACGTAACCGATGTCCTCTCCAAACAACAGCACTTGCATTTCAGAACATGTCTTTCACACATGTCTACAAAATCACCTTCACCTTCAAATAGTTTCCTTGCGACAGAGACGTAGGCAAAGTTTAAAGTTGCTATTTCCATTACATCACGTTAATCAGAAAAATAGTAATTTACATCTGCAGCGGAACAAAATTCCGTTCCGCCCAGCGTGTGGCTCGAACCGACGACCCTGCGATTAAGAGTCTCATGCTCTACCAACTGAGCTAGTCGGGCTGCTTCGGTGAATACTTGCCGGGCAGCACGTCACACAGTACTCGTTTGGGTTGGGTGGTCCCACACAGAATCTCTCCATGCTGCCTAATGTCACGTACTTCACTTTTATTTCATAATCATTTCTGAGAGGTAAAGGAATTGCATGACAACCTGCAGAGCTAGTGGCGTCAAAATTAACACTCATACTTGATGTGACTCAAAAGGCGAACGAGTTACTTTCCGACGTTGTTTTAGATGTGCAAGTGCCAGTGGAAACTCGCGGTGACGGCACTCTGCCGACCATTTCGCTAGTTAACACCGGTCTTATAGTGTGTGTTTCAAGCTCAAGAGCATCTCCAAGCAGAAAATGGTCAACAGCAACATTCAGACGGTTTCGTACTGCTCAAATGCTACATTAAAACGGTATGTTTCTTTTTCAGAACTGATAAAACACGAGCGTGACAGCATTCGAACCTGTTATCTTCAGATCCGAAGTCCGACGCCTTGTCCATTAGGCCACACAGTCACTGACGACCAAGTGCAACTTGTATATGACTCATCTCGAAACGCTCACACCCCTGATAATTTGTGTTTTCGTTCTACACAGCCGCTGTCCTTGCTCTTTCCCACCCATTCGTTACATTCAACCTCTTACGTGACCGACCAAATATAGACTGGGAAACAAGACCACACACTTTGTGCATACGGAATCGAAGGCAGGGCGTGCCTCGCCGCATTTGCCACGATGGCCATTTGCTACTTCTGCAGAAGCGGCGGCGGCGACGACGACGACGACGACGATGACGACCGCGAGAGGCTCTGACATATGTGAGAAATACATCTATAAAATGTAATTCAGACTGCCTCGTCCCACCTTATGCTGTACCGCTTTGGCAAAGGCTTTATCTGCGCCATTCGCCTTAATCACATCTGAGAGTAATTCTTAATAAAAGGCATGTCGCTAATTGTTCGTCATCACAGATACTGTTTGCTATACGGCCACGACGCGCAACTGATTTCCAAAATTCAAGTTCTTCCTTTGAGGATGGAACTCACGACCCTTGGTTTACTAGTCCAGTGCTCTACCACTGAGCTAAAGGGGCGCGTCCTAGCGGTACTTTTGCGTACTTCGTCCTTACGGTCATCTGGATCATCAGACTTCGGCTGACAACACTTCATATTACCGACTAATATTTGCAGCTCTGGCGACCCATTACTGCTTGGCTACACATCTGACACGTAACCGATGTCCTCTCCAAACAACAACACTTGCATTTCAGAACATGTCTTTCACACATGTCTACAAAATCACCTTCACCTTCAAATACAGTTTCCTTGCGACTGACAGAGACGTAGGCAAAGTTTAAAGTTGCTATTTCCATTACATCACGTTAATCTGAAAAACGGTAATTTACATCTGCAGCGGAACAAAATTACGTTCCGGCCAGCGTGGGGCTCGAACCCACGACCCTGAGATTAAGAGCCTCATGCTCTACCGACTGAGCTAGCCGGGCTGCTTCGATGAATACTTGCCGGGCAGCACGTCACACAGTACTCGTTTGGGTTGGGTGGTCCCATACAGAATCTCTCCATGCTGCCTAATGTTTTCCTAACGTCACACTCGTCACGTACTTCACTTTTATTTCATAATCATTTCTGAGAGGTAAAGGAATTGCATGACAACCTGCAGAGCTAGTGGCGTCAAAATTAACACTCATACTTGATGTGACTCAAAAGGCGGACGAGTTACTTTCCGACGTTGTTTTAGATGTGCAAGTGCCAGTGGAAACTCGCGGTGACGGCACTCTGCAGACCATTTCGCTAGTTAACACCGGTCTTATAGTGTGTGTTTCAAGCTCAAGAGCATCTCCGAGCAGAAAATGGTCAACATCAACATTCAGACGGTTTCGTACTGCTCAAATGCTACATTAAAACGGTATGTTTCTTTTTCAGAACTGATAAAACACGAGCGTGACAGCATTCGAACCTGTAATCTTCAGATCCGAAGTCCGACGCCTTATCCATTAGGCCACACAGTCACTGACGACCAAGTGCAACTTGTATATGACTCATCTCGAAACGCTCACACCCCTGATAATTTGTGTTTTCGTTCTACACAGCCGCTGTCCTTGCTCTTTCCCACCCATTCGTTACATTCAACCTCTTACGTGACCGACCAAACATAGACTGGGAAACAAGACCACACACTTTGTGCATACGGAATCGAAGGCAGGGCGTGCCTCGCCGCATTTGCCACGATGGCCATTTGCTACTTCTGCAGAAGCGGCGGCGGCGACGACGACGACGACGACGACGACCGCGTAAGGCTCCGACATATGGGAGAAATACATCTATAAAATGTAATTCAGACTGCCTCGTCCCACCTTATGCTGTACCGCTTTGGCAAAGGCTTTATCTGCGCCATTCGCCTTAATCACATCTGAGAGTAATTCTTAATAAAAGGCATGTCGCTAATTGTTCGTCATCACAGATACTGTTTGCTATACGGCCACGACGCGCAACTGATTTCCAAAATTCAAGTTCTTCCTTTGAGGATGGAACTCACGACCCTTGGTTTACTAGTCCAGTGCTCTACCACTGAGCTAAAGAGGCGCGGCCTAGCGGTACTTTTGCGTACTTCGTCCTTACGGTCGTCTGGATCAGCAGACTTCAGCTGACAACACTTCATATTACCTACTAATATTTGCAGCTATGGCGACCCATTACTGCTTGGCTACACATCTGACACGTAACCGATGTCCTCTCCAAACAACAACACTTGCATTTCAGAACATGTCTTTCACACATGTCTACAAAATCACCTTCACCTTCAAATACAGTTTCCTTGCGACTGACAGAGACGTAGGCAAAGTTTATAGTTGCTATTTCCATTACATCACGTTAATCAGAAAAACAGTAATTTACATCTGCAGCGGAACAAAATTACGTTCCGGCCAGCGTGGGGCTCGAACCCACGACCCTGAGATTAAGAGTCTCATGCTCTACCGACTGAGCTAGCCGGGCTTTCTTCAGTGAATACTTGCCGGGCAGCACGTCACACAGTACTCGTTTGGGTTGGGTGGTCCCATACAGAATCTCTCCATGCTGCCTAATGTTTTCCTAACGTCACACTCGTCACGTACTTCACTTTTATTTCATAATCATATCTGAGAGGTAAAGGAATTGCATGACAACCTGCAGAGCTAGTGGCGTCAAAATTAACACTCATACTTGATGTGACTCAAAAGGCGAACGAGTTACTTTCCGACGTTGTTTTAGATGTGCAAGTGTCAGTGGAAACTCGCGGTGACGGCACTCTGCCGACCATTTCGCTAGTTAACACGGGTCTTGTAGTGTGTGTTTCAAGTTCAAGAGCATTTTCAAGCAGAAAATGGTCAACAGCAACATTCAGACGGTTTCGTACTGCTCAAATGCTACATTAAAACGGTATGTTTCTTTTTCAGAACTGATAAAACACGAGCGTGACAGCATTCGAACCTGTAATCTTCAGATCCGAAGTCCGACGCCTTATCCATTAGGCCACACAGCCACTGACGACCAAGGGCAACTTGTATATGACTCATCTCTAAACGCTCACACCCCTGATAATTTGTGTTTTCGTTCTACACAGCCGCTGCCCTTGCTCTTTCCCACCCATTCGTTACATTCAACCTCTTACGTGACCGACCAAATATAGACTGGGAAACAAGACCACACACTTTGTGCATACGGAATCGAAGGCAGGGCGTGCCTCGCCGCATTTGCCACGATGGCCATTTGCTACTTCTGCAGAAGCGGCGGCGGCGGCGGCGGCGGCGGTGGCGACGACGACGACGACGACGACCGCGAGAGGCTCTGACATATGTGAGAAATACATCTATAAAATGTAATTCAGACTGCCTCGTCCCACCTTATGCTGTACCGCTTTCGCAAAGGCTTTATCTGCGCCATTCGCCTTAATCACATCTGAGAGTAATTCTTAATAAAAGGCATGTCGCTAATTGTTCGTCATCACAGATACTGTTTGCTATACGGTCACGACGCGCAAATGATTTCCAAAATTCGACTTCTTTCTTTGAGGATGGAACTCACGACCCTTGGTTTACTTGTCCAGTGCTCTAACACTGAGCTAAAGGGGCGCGACCTAGAGGTACTTTTGCGTACTTCGTCCTTGCGGTCGTCTGGATCATCAGACTTCAGCTGACAACACTTCATATTACCGACTAATATTTGCAGCTATGGCGACCCATTACTGCTTGGCTACACATCTGACACGTAACCGATGTCCTCTCCAAACAACAACACTTGCATTTCAGAACATGTCTTTCACACATGTCTACAAAATCACCTTCACCTTCAAATACAGTTTCCTTGCGACTAACAGAGACGTAGGCAAAGTTTAAAGTTGCTATTTCCATTACATCACGTTAATCAGAAAAACAGTAATTTACACCTGCAGCGGAACAAAATTCCGTTCCGGCCAGCGTGGGGCTCGAACCCACGACCCTGAGATTAAGAGTCTCATGCCCTACCGACTGAGCTAGCCGGGCTGCTTCAGTTAATACTTGCCGGGCAGCACGTCACACAGTACTCGTTAGGGTTGGGTGGTCCCATACAGAATCTCTCCATGCTGCCTAATGTTTTCCTAACGTCACACTCGTCACGTACTTCACTTTTATTTCATAATCATTTCTGAGAGGTAAAGGAATTGCATGACAACCTGCAGAGCTAGTGGCGTCAAAATTAACACTCATACTTGATGTGACTCAAAAGGCGAACGAGTTACTTTCCGAAGTTGTTTTAGATGTGCAAGTGTCAGTGGAAACTCGCGGTGACGGCACTCTGCCGACCATTTCGCTAGTTAACACCGGTCTTGTAGTGTGTATTTCAAGCTCAAGAGCATTTTCAAGCAGAAAATGGTCAACAGCAACATTCAGACGGTTTCGTACTGCTCAAATGCTACATTAAAACGGTATGTTTCTTTTTCAGAACTGATAAAACACGAGCGTGACAGCATTCGAACCTGTAATGTTCAGATCCGAAGTCCGACGCCTTATCCATTAGGCCACACAGTCACTGACGACCAAGTGCAACTTGTATATGACTCATCTCGAAACGCTCACACCCCTGATAATTTGTGTTTTCGTTCTACACAGCCGCTGCCCTTGCTCTCTCCCACCCATTCGTTACATTCAACCTCTTACGTGACCGACCAAATATAGACTGGGAAACAAGACCACACACTTTGTGCATACAGAATCGAAGGCAGGGCGTGCCTCGCCGCATATGCCACGATGGCCATTTGCTACTTCTGCAGAAGCGGCGGCGGCGGCGACGACGACGACGACGACGACGACGACGACGACGACGACGTCCGCGAGAGGCTCTGACATATGTGAGAAATACATCTATAAAATGTAATTCAGACTGCCTCGTCCCACCTTATGATGTACCGTTTTGGCAAAGGCTTCATCTGCGCCATTCGCCTTAATCACATCTGAGAGTAATTCTTAATAAAAGGCATGTCGCTAATTGTTCGTCATCACAGATACTGTTTGCTATACGGTCACGACGCGCAAATGATTTCCAAAATTCGACTTCTTCCTTTGAGGATGGAACTCACGACCCTTGGTTTACTAGTCCAGTGCTCTAACACTGAGCTAAAGGGGCGCGACCTAGCGGTACTTTTGCGTACTTCGTCCTTGCGGTCGTCTGGATCATCAGACTTCAGCTGACAACACTTCATATTACCGACTAATATTTGCAGCTATGGCGACCCATTACTGCTTGGCTACACATCTGACACGTAACCGATGTCCTCTCCAAACAACAACACTTGCATTTCAGAACATGTCTTTCACACATGTCTACAAAATCACCTTCACCTTCAAATACAGTTTCCTTGCGACTAACAGAGACGTAGGCAAAGTTTAAAGTTGCTATTTCCATTACATCACGTTAATCAGAAAAACAGTAATTTACATCTGCAGCGGAACAAAATTCCGTTCCGGCCAGCGTGGGGCTCGAACCCACGACCGTGAGATTAAGAGTCTCATGCCCTACCGACTGAGCTAGCCGGGCTGCTTCAGTTAATACTTGCCGGGCAGCACGTCACACAGTACTCGTTTGGGTTGGGTGGTCCCATACAGAATCTCTCCATGCTGCCTAATGTTTTCCTAACGTCACACTCGTCACGTACTTCACTTTTATTTCATAATCATTTCTGAAAGGTAAAGGAATTGCATGACAACCTGCAGAGCTAGTGGCGTCAAAATTAACACTCATACTTGATGTGACTCAAAAGGCGAACGAGTTACTTTCCGACGTTGTTTTAGATGTGCAAGTGTCAGTGGAAACTCGCGGTGACGGCACTCTGCCGACCATTTCGCTAGTTAACACCGGTCTTGTAGTGTGTATTTCAAGCTCAAGAGCATTTTCAAGCAGAAAATGGTCAACAGCAACATTCAGACGGTTTCGTACTGCTCAAATGCTACATTAAAACGGTATGTTTCTTTTTCAGAACTGATAAAACACGAGCGTCACAGCATTCGAACCTGTAATCTTCAGATCCGAAGTCCGACGCCTTATCCATTAGGCCACACAGCCACTGACGACCAAGTGCAACTTGTATATGACTCATCTCGAAACGCTCACACCCCTGATAATTTGTGTTTTCGTTCTACACGGCCGCTGCCCTTGCTCTCTCCCACCCATTCGTTACATTCAACCTCTTACGTGACCGACCAAATATAGACTGGGAAACAAGACCACACACTTTGTGCATACAGAATCGAAGGCAGGGCGTGCCTCGCCGCATATGCCACGATGGCCATTTGCTACTTCTGCAGAAGCGGCGGCGGCGGCGGCGACGACGACGACGACGACGACGACGACGACGACGACGACGTCCGCGAGAGGCTCTGACATATGTGAGAAATACATCTATAAAATGTAATTCAGACTGCCTCGTCCCACCTTATGATGTACCGTTTTGGCAAAGGCTTCATCTGCGCCATTCGCCTTAATCACATCTGAGAGTAATTCTTAATAAAAGGCATGTCGCTAATTGTTCGTCATCACAGATACTGTTTGCTATACGGCCACGACGCGCAACTGATTTCCAAAATTCGACTTCTTCCTTTGATAATGGAACTCACGACCCATGATTTACTAGTCCAGTGGTCTACCACTGAGCTGAAGGGGCGCGTCCTAGCGGTACTTTTGCGTACTTTGTCCTTACGGTCGTCTGGATCATCAGACTTCAGCTGACAACACTTCATATTACCGACTAATATTTGCAGCTATGGCGACCCATTACTGCTTGGCTACACATCCGACACGTAACCGATGTCCTCTCCAAACAACAACACTTGCATTTCAGAACATGTCTTTCACACATGTCTACAAAATCACCTTCACCTTCAAATACAGTTTCCTTGCGACTGACAGAGACGTAGGCAAAGTTTAAAGTAGCTATTTCCATTACATCACGTTAATCAGAAGAACAGTAATTTACATCTGCAGCGGAACGAAATTGCGTTCCGCCCAGCGTGGGGCTCGAACCCACGACCCTGAGATTAAGAGTCTCATGCTCTAACGACTGAGCTAGCCGGGCTGCTTCAGTGAATACTTGCCGGGCAGCACGTCACACAGTACTCGTTTGGGTTGGGTGGTCCCATACAGAATCTCTCCATGTTGCCTAATGTTTTCCTAACGTCACACTCGTCACGTACTTCACTTTTATTTCATAATCATTTCTGAGAGGTAAAGGAATTGCATGACAACCTGCAGAGCTAGTGGCGTCAAAATTAACACTCATACTTGATGTGACTCAAAAGGCGAACGAGTTACTTTCCGACGTTGTTTTAGATGTGCAAGTGCCAGTGGAAACTCGCGGTGACGGCACTCTGCCGACCATTTCGCTAGTTAACACCGGTCTTGTAGTGTGTGTTTCAAGCTCAAGAGCATCTCCAAGCAGAAAATGGTCAACAGCAACATTCAGACGGTTTCGTACTGCTCAAATGCTACATTAAAACGGTATGTTTCTTTTTCAGAACTGATAAAACACGAGCGTGACAGCATTCGAACCTGTAATCTTCAGATCCGAAGTCCGACGCCTTATCCATTAGGACACAGTCACTGACGACCAAGTGCAACTCGTATATGACTCATCTCGAAGCGCTCACACCCCTGATAATTTGTGTTTTCGTTCTACACAGCCGCTGCCCTTGCTCTCTCCCACCCATTCGTTACATTCAACCTCTTACGTGACCGACCAAATATAGACTGGGAAACAAGACCACACACTTTGTGCATACGGAATCGAAGGCAGGGCGTGCCTCGCCGCATATGCCACGATGGCCATTTGCTACTTCTGCAGAAGCGGCGGCGGCGGCGACGACGACGACGACGACGACGACGACGACGACGACGACGACGACCGCGAGAGGCTCTGACATATGTGAGAAATACATCTATAAAATGTAATTCAGACTGCCTCGTCCCACCTTATGCTGTACCGTTTTGGCAAAGGCTTCATCTGCTCCATTCGCCTTAATCACATCTGAGAGTAATTCTTAATAAAAGGCATGTCGCTAATTGTTCGTCATCACAGATACTGTTTGCTATAGGGCCACGACGCGCAACTGATTTCCAAAATTCGACTTCTTCCTTTGATAATGGAACTCACGACCCATGATTTACTAGTCCAGTGGTCTACCACTGAGCTAAAGGGGCGCGTCCTAGCGGTACTTTTGCGTACTTTGTCCTTACGGTCGTCTGGATCACCAGACTTCAGCTGACAACACTTCATATTACCGACTAATATTTGCAGCTATGGCGACCCATTACTGCTTGGCTACACGTCTGACACGTAACCGATGTCCTCTCCAAACAACAACACTTGCATTTCAGAACATGTCTTTCACACATGTCTACAAAATCACCTTCACCTTCAAATACAGTTTCCTTGCGACTGACAGAGACGTAGGCAAAGTTTAAAGTAGCTATTTCCATTACATCACGTTAATCAGAAAAACAGTAATTTACAACTGCAGCGGAACAAAATTCCGTTCCGCCCAGCATGGGGCTCGAACCCACGACCCTGAGATTAAGAGTCTCATGCTCTACCGACTGAGCTAGCCGGGCTGCTTCAGTGAATCTTCCCGGGCAGCACGTCACACAGTACTCGTTTGGGTTGGGTGGTCCCATACAGAATCTCTCCATGCTGCCTAATGTTTTCCTAACGTCACACTCGTCACGTACTTCACTTTTATTTCATAATCATATCTGAGAGGTAAAGGAATTGCATGACAACCTGCAGAGCTAGTGGCGTCAAAATTAACACTCATACTTGATGTGACTCAAAAGGCGAACGAGTTACTTTCCGACGTTGTTTTAGATGTGCAAGTGTCAGTGGAAACTCGCGGTGACGGCACTCTGCCGACCATTTCGCTAGTTAACACCGGTCTTGTAGTGTGTGTTTCAAGCTCAAGAGCATCTCCAAGCAGAAAATGGTCAACAGCAACATTCAGACGGTTTCGTACTGCTCAAATGCTACATTAAAACAGTATGTTTCTTATTCAGAAATGATAAAACACGAGCGTGACAGCATTCGAATCTGTAATCTTCAGATCCGAAGTCCGACGCCTTATCCATTAGGCCACACAGTCACTGACGACCAAGGGCAACTTGTATATGACTCATCTCGAAACGCTCACACCCCTGATAATTTGTGTTTTCGTTCTACACAGCCGCTGCCCTTGCTCTCTCCCACCCATTCGTTACATTCAACCTCTTACGTGACCGACCAAATATAGACTGGGAAACAAGACCACACACTTTGTGCATACGGAATCGAAGGCAGGGCGTGCCTCGCCGCATTTGCCACGATGGCCATTTGCTACTTCTGCAGAAGCGGCGGCGGCGACGACGACGACGACGACGACGACGACGACGACGACGAGAGGCTCTGACATATGTGAGAAATACATCTATAAAATGTAATTCAGACTGCCTCGTCCCACCTTACGCTGTACCGCTTTGGCAAAGGCTTTATCTGCGCCATTCGCCTTAATCACATCTGAGAGTAATTCTTAATAAAAGGCATGTCGCTAATTGTTCGTCATCACAGATACTGTTTGCTATACGGTCACGACGCGCAACTGATTTCCAAAATTCGACCTCTTCCTTTGAGGATGGAACTCACGACCCATGGTTTACTAGTCCAGTGGTCTACCACTGAGCTAAAGGGGCGCGTCCTAGCGGTACTTTTGCGTACATCGTCCTTACGGTCGTCTGGATCAGCAGACTTCAGCTGACAACACTTCATATTACCTACTAATATTTGCAGCTATGGCCACCCATTACTGCTTGGCTACACATCTGACACGTAACCGATGTCCTCTCCAAACAACAACACTTGCATTTCAGAACATGTCTTTCACACATGTCTACAAAATCACCTTCACCTTCAAATACAGTTTCCTTGCGACTGACAGAGACGTAGGCAAAGTTTAAAGTTGCTATTTCCATTACATCACGTTAATCAGAAAAACAGTAATTTACATCTGCAGCGGAACAAAATTCCGTTCCGCCCAGCGTGGGGCTCGAACCCACGACCCTGAGATTAAGAGTCTCATGCTCTACCGACTGAGCTAGCCGGGCTTTCTTCAGTGAATACTTGCCGGGCAGCACGTCACACAGTACTCGTTTGGGTTGGGTGGTCCCATACAGAATCTCTCCATGCTGCCTAATGTTTTCCTAACGTCAACTCGTCACGTACTTCACTTTTATTTCATAATCATATCTGAGAGGTAAAGGAATTGCATGACAACCTGCAGAGCTAGTGGCGTCAAAATTAACACTCATACTTGATGTGACTCAAAAGGCGAACGAGTTACTTTCCGACGTTGTTTTAGATGTGCAAGTGTCAGTGGAAACTCGCGGTGACGGCACTCTGCCGACCATTTCGCTAGTTAACACGGGTCTTGTAGTGTGTGTTTCAAGCTCAAGAGCATTTTCAAGCAGAAAATGGTCAACAGCAACATTCAGACGGTTTCGGACTGCTCAAATGCTACATTAAAACGGTATGTTTCTTTTTCAGAACTGATAAAACACGAGCGTGACAGCATTCGAACCTGTAATATTCAGATCCGAAGTCCGACGCCTTATCCATTAGGCCACACAGTCACTGACGACCAAGTGCAACTTGTATATGACTCATCTCGAAACGCTCACACCCCTGATAATTTGTGTTTTCGTTCTACACAGCCGCTGCCCTTGCTCTTTCCCACCCATTCGTTACATTCAACCTCCTACGTGACGGACCAAATATAGACTGGGAATCAAGACCACACACTTTGTACATACGGAATCGAAGGCAGGGCGTGCCTCGCCGCATTTGCCACGATGGCCATTTGCTACTTCTGCAGAAGCGGCGGCGGCGGCGGCGGTGGCGACGACGACGACGACGACGACGACGACGACCGCGAGAGGCTCTGACATATGTGAGAAATACATCTATAAAATGTAATTCAGACTGCCTCGTCCCACCTTATGCTGTACCGTTTTGGCAAAGGCTTCATCTGCGCCATTCGCCTTAATCACATCTGAGAGTAATTCTTAATAAAAGGCATGTCGCTAATTGTTCGTCATCACAGATACTGTTTGCTATACGGCCACGACGCGCAACTGATTTCCAAAATTCGACTTCTTCCTTTGATAATGGAACTCACGACCCATGATTTACTAGTCCAGTGGTCTACCAATGAGCTAAAGGGGCGCGTCCTAGCGGTACTTTTGCGTACTTTGTCCTTACGGTCGTCTGGATCATCAGACTTCAGCTGACAACACTTCATATTACCGACTAATATTTGCAGCTACGGCGACCCATTACTGCTTGGCTACACATCCGACACGTAACCGATGTCCTCTCCAAACAACAACACTTGCATTTCAGAACATGTCTTTCACACATGTCTACAAAATCACCTTCACCTTCAAATACAGTTTCCTTGCGACTAACAGAGACGTAGGCAAAGTTTAAAGTTGCTATTTCCATTACATCACGTTAATCAGAAAAACAGTAATTTACATCTGCAGCGGAACAAAATTCCGTTCCGCCCAGCGTGGGGCTCGAACCCACGACCCTGAGATTAAGTGTCTCATGCTCTACCGACTGAGCTAGCCGGGCTGCTTCAGTGAATACTTGCCGGGCAGCACGTCACACAGTACTCGTTTGGGTTGGGTGGTCCCATACAGAATCTCTCCATGCTGCCTAATGTTTTCCTAACGTCACACTCGTCACGTACTTCACTTTTATTTCATAATCATTTCTGAGAGGTAAAGGAATTGCATGACAACCTGCAGAGCTAGTGGCGTCAAAATTAACACTCATACTTGATGTGACTCAAAAGGCGAACGAGTTACTTTCCGACGTTGTTTTAGATGTGCAAGTGTCAGTGGAAACTCGCGGTGACGGCACTCTGCCGACCATTTCGCTAGTTAACACCGGTCTTGTAGTGTGTATTTCAAGCTCAAGAGCATTTTCAAGCAGAAAATGGTCAACAGCAACATTCAGACGGTTTCGTACTGCTCAAATGCTACATTAAAACGGTATGTTTCTTTTTCAGAACTGATAAAACACGAGCGTCACAGCATTCGAACCTGTAATCTTCAGATCCGAAGTCCGACGCCTTATCCATTAGGCCACACAGCCACTGACGACCAAGTGTAACTTGTATATGACTCATCTCGAAACGCTCACACCCCTGATAATTTGTGTTTTCGTTCTACACAGCCGCTGCCCTTGCTCTCTCCCACCCATTCGTTACATTCAACCTCTTACGTGACCGACCAAATATAGACTGGGAAACAAGACCACACACTTTGTGCATACGGAGTCGAAGGCAGGGCGTGCCTCGCCGCATATGCCACGATGGCCATTTGCTACTTCTGCAGAAGCGGCGGCGGCGGCGACGACGACGACGACGACGACGACGACGACGACGACCGCGAGAGGCTCTGACATATGTGAGAAATACATCTATAAAATGTAATTCAGACTGCCTCGTCCCACCTTATGATGTACCGTTTTGGCAAAGGCTTCATCTGCGCCATTCGCCTTAATCACATCTGAGAGTAATTCTTAATAAAAGGCATGTCGCTAATTGTTCGTCATCACAGATACTGTTTGCTATACGGCCACGACGCGCAACTGATTTCCAAAATTCGACTTCTTCCTTTGATAATGGAACTCAAGACCCATGATTTACTAGTCCAGTGGTCTACCACTGAGCTAAAGGGGCGCGTCCTAGCGGTACTTTTGCGTACTTTGTCCTTACGGTCGTCTGGATCATCAGACTTCAGCTGACAACACTTCATATTACCGACTAATATTTGCAGCTATGGCGACCCATTACTGCTTGGCTACACATCCGACACGTAACCGATGTCCTCTCCAAACAACAACACTTGCATTTCAGAACATGTCTTTCACACATGTCTACAAAATCACCTTCACCTTCAAATACAGTTTCCTTGCGACTGACAGAGACGTAGGCAAAGTTTAAAGTAGCTATTTCCATTACATCACGTTAATCAGAAGAACAGTAATTTACATCTGCAGCGGAACGAAATTCCGTTCCGCCCAGCGTGGGGCTCGAACCCACGACCCTGAGATTAAGAGCCTCATGCTCTACCGACTGAGCTAGCCGGGCTGCATCAGTGAATACTTGCCGGGCAGCACGTCACACAGTACTCGTTTGGGTTGGGTGGTCCCATACAGAATCTCTCCATGTTGCCTAATGTTTTCCTAACGTCACACTCGTCACGTACTTCACTTTTATTTCATAATCATATCTGAGAGGTAAAGGAATTGCATGACAACCTGCAGAGCTAGTGGCGTCAAAATTAACACTCATACTTGATGTGACTCAAAAGGCGAACGAGTTACTTTCCGACGTTGTTTTAGATGTGCAAGTGCCAGTGGAAACTCGCGGTGACGGCACTCTGCCGACCATTTCGCTAGTTAACACCGGTCTTGTAGTGTGTGTTTCAAGCTCAAGAGCATCTCCAAGCAGAAAATGGTCAACAGCAACATTCAGACGGTTTCGTACTGCTCAAATGCAACATTAAAACGGTATGTTTCTTTTTCAGAACTGATAAAACACGAACGTGACAGCATTCGAACCTGTAATCTTCAGATCCGAAGTCCAACGCCTTATCCATTAGGCCACACAGTCACTGACGACCAAGTGCAACTTGTATATGACTCATCTCGAAACGCTCACACCCCTGATAATTTGTGTTTTCGTTCTACACAGCCGCTGCCCTTGCTCTTTCCCACCCATTCGTTACATTCAACCTCTTATGTGACCGACCAAATATAGACTGGGAAACAAGACCACACACTTTGTGCATACGGAATCGAAGGCAGGGCGTGCCTCGCCGCATTTGCCACGATGGCCATTTGCTACTTCTGCAGAAGCGGCGGCGGCGACGACGACGACGACGACGACGACGACCGCGAGTGGCTCTAACATATGTGAGAAATACATCTATAAAATGTAATTCAGACTGCCTCGTCCCACCTTATGCTGTACCGCTTTGGCAAAGGCTTTATCTGCGCCATTTGCCTTAATCACATCTGAGAGTAATTCTTAATAAAAGGCATGTCGCTAATTGTTCGTCATCACAGATACTGTTTGCTATACGGCCACGACGCGCAACTGATTTCCAAAATTCGACTTCTTCCTTTGAGGATGGAACTCACGACCCTTGGTTTACTAGTCCAGTGCTCTACCACTGAGCTAAAGGGGCGCGTCCTAGCGGTACTTTTGCGTACTTCGTCCTTACGGTCGTCTGGATCATCAGACTTCAGCTGACAACACTTCATATTACCGACTAATATTTGCAGCTATGGCGACCCATTACTGCTTGGCTACACATCTGACACGTAACCTATGTCCTCTCCAAACAACAACACTTGCATTTCAGAACATGTCTTTCACACATGTCTACAAAGTCACCTTCACCTTCAAATACAGTATCCTTGCGACTGACAGAGACGTAGGCAAAGTTTAAAGTTGCTATTTCCATTACATCACGTTAATCAGAAAAACAGTAATTTACATCTGCAGCGGAACAAATTTCCGTTCCGCCCTGCGTGGGGCTCGAACCCACGACCCTGAGATTAAGAGTCTCATGCTCTACCGACTGAGCTAGCCGGGCTGCTTGGGTGAATACTTGCCGGGCAGCACGTCACACAGTACTCGTTTGGGTTGGGTGGTCCCATACAGAATCTCTCCATGCTGCCTAATGTTTTCCTAACGTCACACTCGTCACGTACTTCACTTTTATTTCATAATCATTTCTGAGAGGTAAAGGAATTGCATGACAACCTGCAGAGCTAGTGGCGTCAAAATTAACACTCATACTTGATGTGACTCAAAAGGCGAACGAGGTACTTTCCGACGTTGTTTTAGATGTGCAAGTGCCAGTGGAAACTCGCGGTGACGGCACTCTGCCGACCATTTAGCTAGTTAACACCGGTCTTGTAGTGTGTGTTTCAAGCTCAAGAGCATTTTCAAGCAGAAAATGGTCAACAGCAACATTCAGACGGTTTCGTACTGCTCAAATGCTACATTAAAACGGTATGTTTCTTTTTCAGAACTGATAAAACACGAGCGTGACAGCATTCGAACCTGTAATCTTCAGATCCCAAGTCCGACGCCTTATCCATTAGGCCACACAGTCACTGACGACCAAGTGCAACTTGTATATGACTCATCTCGAAACGCTCACACCCCTGATAATTTGTGTTTTCGTTCTACACAGCCGCTGCCCTTGCTCTTTCCCACCCATTCGTTACATTCAACCTCTTACGTGACCGACCAAATATAGACTGGGAAACAAGACCACACACTTTGTGCATACGGAATCGAAGGCAGGGCGTGCCTCGCCGCATTTGCCACGATGGCCATTTGCTACTTCTGCAGAAGCGGCGGTGGCGACGACGACGACGACGACGACGACCGCGAGAGGCTCTGACATATGTGAGAAGTACCTCTATAAAATGTAATTCAGACTGCCTCGTCCCACCTTATGCTGTACCGCTTTGGCAAAGGCTTTATCTGGCGTGGGACCTGTCGTCTCGCAGTGCGTTTTGGCGTTAGCGTTGGCGTTGGCCAGCCCGCGCCAGCGCGCCGTAAGGCACAGAGGCTCGCACTGGGGCGTATCGCTTCCAGTCGGACGTGCCCACAGGGGAAGTGATGCGTCATATATAGCCTCTCCTTCTCAAGTGGCTCTTTCCGCCTTCAAGTGGTGCCAGACGTTAAGCTCGGCATTTCTCGGGCTTGCCCGGGGGTGCCTTGCGACAAAAGGAAGAGCTGCGACCCAACCCGATGCGAAAGCGAAGGGTGCGTGGCACGGGGGAGCTGTGTCAAGGGACGAACATCTGTCCCTTTCTGTTGGCAGGGCCCAGACCAACAGGAGCTCTGCATGCCGGCGACTTCGTTTGTCGGCGTGGGATCGCGGCGCGAGTCGGCCAGGGTGCCTCGCCGCGCCCCTGGGTAACCGGGGCGTGTTCTGCCAAACCCAGGAGGTGGTGACATCGCCTGGGCCAGGTTAACTGGGTCCAGACCGCCGAACGTCTGGGGGACCGGCCCGCCACCTGAGTAGGAGTGGGTCCTTGGCCGTAAGGTGGAAACTTGGGCTAGTAGGCGGCGAAGGGCGAGAGGTGCATCCGCCTCTCCGGAGTGCGGGGTGCAGTTGCCGGGGAGCGTCGCGTGAAATCGCCGATGACGGAGCCATCGATGGGGACCAGTGCGCTGGCGACGGCGCGCTGAACCCGGCAGCTCGGGAGTGCCCTTGACCTTGGGGCGAGGTCGGTGGGCGAGCTGCAAGAAGTCCCCCCCCATGCCAGAGGAGCCGGTCCGGGGCAAGAGACGGGCTCCCATCTTTCTTTTATCACTCGTATAATCATGGCGACAACCGATACGAGTGACTCGAGTGCGCCTCAACGGGCTTCTTTTGCGCCGCCTGATCCCTCTCCTCAGGATGAGTCGGGACAGGCCGAAAATGAAACTGTGACGCAGAGATTAGCACGAATCACGTTGCTCATGGAGCAAAACATTAAAAACGGAAAGATAAGTCAAGCAGGACTCTCAACAATTAAAAATGAATTGGCTGCATGGGCCATTGCCCACGCAAAGTTGGAAGGAAGGGTGGAAGAATTAGAAAAAGAAAACAATCGATTGAGGAAACAACCAGTTAAAACCTGGGCTGCCGTGGCAGCGCAAGCTCCTACGAAGCCCAAAACGACCAGAGATACCATAGATAAGGTGACTAAGAGGCCAGATACGGCAGTCTTCTTGAGGACCCTGCCGGGCCAAGACACAAGTGTCAAAAGAATCCAGGAGCTATTTACGACTACTGTGGACCCTGTAAAAGAGAAAATAAAGATCAAAAGAATAAAACCTAGCAAGAATTCAGTAATAGTGGAAGTCGCATCCGAAGAGGATAAAGAAAAAATATTGAACAACCACAAATTAAATTCAGTAATTAAGTGTGAGCCTCCAAGGAAAAGGAACCCTCTCGTGATTCTGTACGACGTTCCAACAGTAATGACCAATGAAGAGTTATGCGACACAATCAGAAAACAAAACTTTGAGCATCTGAGTGAAGAAGAGTTCAAAGACTGTTTTAAACTCAGATTCAAGACAGGTCCACGGGGTCGAGATGTGGTACATCACGTCGCTGAGGTTACAGCGCGGATGTGGAAAAGCATTATGACAATGGGCAAAATATATGTTGGCTTTCATGCCATCAACACTAGGGACTATGTCGTGGTACCTCGTTACCACAACTGTGGCGACTTGGACCACATTCTCAGGCTGTGCACCAGGGAGTCGGCCTGCACAAAATGTGGAGAGAACGGTCACAACCGTAAAGACTGCAAGGCAGCGGCAATCTGCATACCATGCAGGAACCGAGGCAAGAAATCATGCGGAGCCACAGGTCGAAACTGCCCAACATACAGCATGCTTGAACAAAGACTGATTTCCAGGATTGATTATGGGTGAGCCCGGCATACTGAACAGGATGCCGAAACATAAGTCCCCGAGCAAAAGGAGGAGGGATGCTATGAGGGCTAACAAGTTTAAGTTGTTCTTAAGGTCGCTTACGAGCACCGAGAAAACTGAAAATAGAGCCACACAGACTGAGATCTATATGATAAATATGGCAATACAGACAGACCCCCCCATAGCTGCAGCTCCCTCCTCCGAAAGCCGGGGAGCAGAGCCGACAGAACACCAGAAACGGCAAGGGCATCCTGTGGCTGTGGCAGTTTCCAGAAAGGAGCAGAAAAAAGTCATTCAACCGATACAGGAAAACTTGATAACCAGTAGCTCTAGTACAAGTTCTCCCACACAGGGTACTCCAGTAGTTAGACTACCACCTGTGGACCCTGTAAGAGTGTACCCCAACTTGGAGTACACCATGCAACTAGCAAGACTTGAGCAGCCGGCTACCCTGACCACTGCCCTGAGACATGTGGTTCGTGTAGGACACGAAGAGGGACGAAAGATAACCTTCTCGGTGATGGAGGCTGTGGACAGAATTCAACTAAAATCAGTGAATCTCCCCACTGACTTTGGAGCCCTGTGAGACTTGTTAAGAAAGGTGTTTGAAAGAAGGGGCGAGAAATTCGACCTACACGACATCTATGAACAGGCAGTTTTGGCGAACGGACGAATTGCGTTCGACTGGACTAAGACCTGGCCACATGACCGAGTACACACCTACTTTCCATAATGACCAAAATAAACATAGGACAACTAAACACTCATAATAGTCGACTTGTGATGCAGGAACTCCGAAGGGAGGTGGAGGAGAGGAGATTGGATGTGCTCTGTCTGCAGGAGCCGTACTCCCAAGCTGGGAAAGTCGCATTTGCTGCCGCCACATGGCAAGTAATAAGCAGAGGAGAAGACCCAAGGGCGGCAATTATAATTACAAACAAACTCGTGAGAGTAACCACACTCTCTCAGTTTACAACTCCCCATTGCAACGTCGTGGAGCTCCAATCTCCAGCAGGAATCATCACCATCATTAATATGTACTTCCAGTATGGAGATGACATTGAAATACACCTAGACCACCTGATGAGGGTGACCACGGCGTTGTGGGGAAGGAAAATTGTAATAACAGCTGATATTAATGCCAAGTCCCCCCTATGGTTCAGTGGCACAAGAGACGCAAATGGAGAAAAGGTGGAAGAATACATTATGGCGTCGCAACTCGTGGTGGCCAACAGGCCTGGTAATCCTCCTACCTACACGGCAGGAGGAGGGCAGGGTACAAATATTGATGTCACTCTCGTGACACCAAATGTAACAAACATCATACAAAATTGGAAAGTACTAGGAAACGCCACCACTAGCGACCATAACTTAATAACTTTCACAGTAGGGGAGAGAGAGTGCCGCTGGGCCATGGGGTGGGAAATACAATTTAACTACAGGAAAGCTGACTGGGAACGCCTGGCGAGGGAGTGCGACATTCCTCCATTACCGGAAGATGACATACAACAAGACATAAACGTAGACAACAGAGCAGATGAACTAGTAACTGCAGTAACCAGGGCGGTGAGGGCTGCTGTACCGATCAGGAGGAAGGCCATGGCGGCTTCTCTGTCACCGTGCTCGCCTGAACTGGAAGATCTACGCCAATCTGTCAGGAGGCTAAGGAGGCACTACCAGCGCAGTGTCGTCTGGCAGGAGAGACAAAGGTGGCAATTGCAGTACAGGGAGGCAAAACAGAGGTTCCAGAGTGAACTACGCGAAGTCAGAAGGCGAAGCTGGGAACACTATGTGCTCAGCCAGCTAGCACTGGATCCATGGGGACTCCCCTATAAATTAGTCAGGGAGAAAATCCGCTCTCCTATGGAGCTATCTACAGTCAGGCACGGGGACAGGATGACGGAGTCCTGGCAGGAGACTGCTGGGGTCCTCCTCCGGTCCCTGCTGCCTGATGACAATGCGGATGGGGAGACAGAGGGACAACGGCAATTGCGAGAACAAGACCGTGAAATATATAATAATGACACGGCGGTCTACCCCTTCTCAGAAGAGGAGGTGGCGACCCACATAAAGCAACTTAAAAGAGGCAAAGCTCCTGGGCCAGACGGCATTGTGGCGGAGGTGGTGCAATTCCTGGCACCCCAGCTGGTTGCCCCGCTTACCCACCTCTATAATGAGTGCCTGAGGCAACAACAGTTCCCAAGAAGGTGGAAAACTGGGAACGTCGTCATCATTAAGAAGGGACCGGACAAGGATCCTGCAGAAGTAAAGTCGTACAGGCCGATCTGCCTGTTAGATTTGTTTGGAAAAATCTTGGAAAAACTGCTGGCTGACAGATTGGCAGCACATAGAGTATTGTGCGGGATGAGCAGCAGGCAATTCGGTTTCAGGCCGGGGCGGTCGGCATCTGATGCAATCGCCCTGGCGGCCGAGGTCTGTGGCTCGACCCCGCACAAATACGTGGTGGGCATCATGGTGGACATCAGTGGCATCTTCGACAACCTGTGGTGGCCCTCGCTCTTCTCCTGCTTGCGGGAGAAGGAGTGTCCAGGGCCGCTATATGGCTGCCTGAGGAGCTACTGTGAGGATCGGGAGGTCTGGCTATCATCCCCTAGCGAAAGGGTAGGGAAAGCTGTCACGAAAGGATGTCCCCAAGGATCGGTCCTAGGGCCGCTCTTTTGGGACATCCACATGGAGCCATTACTAGACAGCCTGCAACGAAGTGAGGATGTGCTAGAGGTGATAGCCTACGCTGATGACCTCCTCCTGATGGTCGGTGGCCGTAGCCGAGAGGACATAGAACCTAAAATAGAGAGAGCGTTAGACAGACTCCTACAGTGGTGCCACACCACGAAAATGACCATATCACCAAGCAAATCGACATACTTACTACTTAAAGGACAACTAATCAGGAACCCTATGGTCAGAATTGACGGCACACCGGTACTGCGAAGACGAGACACACGTTACCTAGGAGTCATCATTGATGAGAAATGGAACTTCGGAAAACACATTGAAACTGTAACCCAAAAAGCTCTGCAAATATTAAACAACCTCATTTCCATAGGACACAAAAGATTTCACCTACCTCCACATCTCATTAAACTTTATCACAATAGTATCCTAACTTCAGTAGTGGGTTACGGCTCCGGGGTCTGGGTGCACAGACTCACGAGGGTTGTGCCCGCCATGGCAGTGAGAAGGGTTCAGAGAAGCATGGTTCTAAGATCTGTGGGCGCTTATAGAACATCTCCAGGAGGGGCCCTATTAGTCATAATGGGGCTCTGCCCACTTGACATCAAGATTAGGGAGCAAGCAGCCTGGTATTGGGCAAAAAAAGGGAACCAGGGGAAAATAGAAGAAATCATGGGTGTGAGGGTAGAGGACAAAAGGGGGATTTGAAGAAGGGGGGAAGAACTTTGGCAGGGGTCCTGGGAGACAGAAGAAACCGGTCGCAGAACCTTTCAGTTCTTGCCGAACGTGAGGGAGCGCTTAGAAATGAAGTACTTTCAGCCAACACGGGGACTGATCCATTTTCTCACTGGTCATGGACCCTACCCGGCATACTTATGTCGGTTTGGGAAGAGGGCTACGCCCGCGTGTGACTGTGGCGCGCCGGAAGGCACTCCGGATCATGTGATTTACGAGTGCACTCTCTTCAATGATGTAGCGACTACACTTCGAGACGGACTACCGAACCATGACACGTATCAACTCCTCAGATGTGAAGACACTTTTCAGATGATTAATACTCTGGCCAACGAGGTATCACGGAAAGTGTTAAATGAATATCTGAGGGAGATAAACTAAGAATGCGAAAATGAACACCGATATTGTCTAGATCCCTTTTCCCATACCGCCAGCGCGCGGACTGGCCGACTTCACATCACAGTTGGGATCCGCCACGCGCAGGATTAGGGGGAGGAGGGGTTAATCTCACCGACTTAGAGATGCACCGGATTTGACTTAGGATAAGTTAGTTTCGTAGGACTTAGAATAGGATATTATACTTAGGTTATGGAACTGCAGCGAGTTAACATCTTGGCCAGCCCAGTGCCAGGGGCAAGCTCTTTGGGGTTAGCTCGAAGAGCAAGGCTTGCAAAGTAGGTTTATATATTCTACTGGCACATATGTGACGCTGCAGGTGTAGAAATTAGCAATTAGTGACAGTAATAGTTTCTTAAGTAGTAGGGATAGTTAGTATAGTGCCCATTGTTGTAGTAACCTGTAGCACATCATATTTTGTAGCATGCTGCATGAAACAATAATAAATGTATTAATATTACGACCCACTAATGCTATTAAGGAAGTGGGTTAATATTGTATAATTATTATTATTGATGATGAATAAAGGTTTTTTTTTTAAAAAAAAAAAAAAAAAAAAAGGCTTTATCTGCGCCATTCGCCTTAATCACATCTGAGAGTAATTCTTAATAAAAGGCATGTCGCTAATTGTTCGTCATCACAGATACTGTTTGCTATACGGCCACGACGCACAACTGATTTCCAAAATTCGACTTCTTCCTTTGAGGATGTAACTCACGACCCTTGGTTTACTAGTCCAGTGCTCTACCACTGAGCTAAAGAAGCGCGGCCTAGCGGTACTTTTGCGTACTTCGTCTGGATCATCAGACTTCAGCTGACAACACTTCATACTACCGACTAATATTTGCAGCTATGGCGACCCATTACTGCTTGGCTACACATCTGCCACGTAACCGATGTCCTCTCCAAACAACAACACTTGCATTTCAGAACATGTCTTTCACACATGTCTACAAAATCACCTTCACCTTCAAATACAGTTTCCTTGCGACTGACAGAGACGTAGGCAAAGTTTAAAGTTGCTATTTCTATTACATCACGTTAATCAGAAAAACAGTAATTTACATCTGCAGCGGAACAAAATTCCGTTCCGCCCTGCGTGGGGCTCCAACCCACGACCCTGAGATTAAGAGTCTCATGCTCTACCGACTGAGCTAGCCGGGCTGCTTGGGTGAACACTTGCCGGGCAGCACGTCACACAGTACTCGTTTGGGTTGGGTGGTCCCATACAGAATCTCTCCATGCTGCCTAATGTTTTCCTAACGTCACACTCGTCACGTACTTCACTTTTATTTCATAATCATTTCTGAGAGGTAAAGAAATTGCATGACAACCTGCAGAGCTAGTGGCGTCAAAATTAACACTCATACTTGATGTGACTCAAAAGGCGAACGAGTTACTTTCCGACGTTGTTTTAGATGTGCAAGTGCCAGTGGAAACTCGCGGTGACGGCACTCTGCCGACCATTTCGCTAGTTAACACCGGTCTTGTAGTGTGTGTTTCAAGCTCAAGAGCATTTTCAAGCAGAAAATGGTCAACAGCAACATTCAGACGGTTTCGTAGTGCTCAAATGCTACATTAAAACGGTATGTTTCTTTTTCACAACTGATAAAACACGAGCGTGACAGTATTCGAACCTGTAATCTTCAGATCCGAAGTCCGACGCCTTATCCATTAGGCCACACAGTTACTGACGACCAAGTGCAACTTGTATATGACTCATCTCGAAACGCTCACACCCCTGAAAATTTGTGTTTTCGTTCTACACAGCCGCTGCCCTTGCTCTTTCCCACCCATTCGTTACATTCAACCTCTTACGTGACCGACCAAATATAGACTGGGAAACAAGACCACACACTTTGTGCATACGGAATCGAAGGCAGGGCGTGCCTCGCCGCATTTGCCACGATGGCCATTTGCTACTTCTGCAGAAGCGGCGGCGTCGGCGACGACGACGACGACGACGACGACGACGACGACGACGACCGCGAGTGGCTCTGACATATGTGAGAAATACATCTATAAAATGTAATTCAGACTGCCTCGTCCCACCTTATGCTGTACCGCTTTGGCAAAGGCTTTATCTACGCCATTCGCCTTAGTCACATCTGAGAGTAATGCTTAATAAAAGGCATGTCGGTAATTGTTCGTCATCACAGATACTGTTTGCTATACGGCCACGACACGCAACTGATTTCCAAAATTCGACATCTTCCTTTGAGGATGGTACTCACGACCCTTGGTTTACTAGTCCAGTGCTCTACCACTGAGCCAAAGGGGCGCGTCCTAGCGATACTTTTGCGTACTTCGTCCTTACGGTCGTCTGGATCATCAGACTTCAGCTGACAACACTTCATATTACCGACTAATATTTGCAGCTATGGCGACCCATTACTGCTTGGCTACACATCTGAAACGTAACCGATGTCCTCTCCAAACAACAACACTTGCATTTCAGAACATGTCTTTCACACATGTCTACAAAGTCACCTTCACCTTCAAATACAGTATCCTAGCTACTGACAGAGACGTAGGCAAAGTTTAAAGTTGCTATTTCCATTACATCACGTTAATCAGAAAAACAGTAATTTACACCTGCAGCGGAACAAATTTCCGTTCCGCCCAGCGTGGGGCTCGAACCCACGACCCTGAGATTAAGAGTCTCATGCTCTACCGACTGAGCTAGCCGGGCTGCTTGGATGAATACTTGCCGGGCAGCACGTCACACAGTACTCGTTTGGGTTGGGTGGTCCCATACAGAATCTCTCCATGCTGCCTAATGTTTTCCTAACGTCACACTCGTCACGTACTTCACTTTTATTTCGTAATCATTTCTGAGAGGTAAAGGAATTGCATGACAACCTGCAGAGCTAGAGGCGTCAAAATTAACACTCATACTTGATGTGACTCAAAAGGCTAACAACTTACTTTCCGACGTTGTTTTAGATGTGCAAGTGCCAGTGGAAACTCGCGGTGACGGCACTCTGCCTACCATTTCGCTAGTTAACACCGGTCTTGTAGTGTGTGTTTCAAGCTCAAGAGCATCTCCAAGCAGAAAATGGTCAACAGCAACATTCAGACGGTTTCGTACTGCTCAAATGCTACATTAAAACGGTATGTTTCTTTTTCACAACTGATAAAACACAAGCGTGACAGTATTCGAACCTGTAATCTTCAGATCCGAAGTCCGACGCCTTATCCATTAGGCCACACAGTCACTGACGACCAAGTGCAACTTGTATATGACTCATCTCGAAACGCTCACACCCCTGATAATTTGTGTTTTCGTTCTACACAGCCGCTGCCCTTGCTCTTTCCCACCCATTCGTTACATTCAACCTCTTACGTGACCGACCAAATATAGACTGGGAAACAAGACCACACACTTTGTGCATACGGAATCGAAGGCAGGGCGTGCCTCGCCGCATTTGCCACGATGGCCATTTGCTACTTCTGCAGAAGCGGCGGCGGCGACGACGACGACGACGACGACGACGACGACGACGACGACGACCGCGAGAGGCTCTGACATATGTGAGAAATACATCTATAAAATGTAATTCAGACTGCCTCGTCCCACCTTATGCTGTACCGCTTTGGCAAAGGCTTTATCTGCGCCATTCGCCTTAATCACATCTGAGAGTAATTCTTAATAAAAGGCATGTCGCCAATTGTTCGTCATCACAGATACTGTTTGCTATACGGCCACGACGCGCAACTGATTTCCAAAATTCGACTTCTTCCTTTGAGGATGCAACTCACGACCCTTGGTTTACTAGTCCAGTGCTCTACCACTGAGCTAAAGAGGCGCGGCCTAGCGGTAATTTTGCGTACTTGGTCCTTACGGTCGTCTGGATCATCAGACTTCAGCTGACAACACTTCATATTACCGACTAATATTTGCAGGTATGGCGACCCATTACTGCTTGGCTACACATCTGACACGTAACCGATGTCCTCTCCAAACAACAACACTTGCATTTCAGAACATGTCTTTCACACATGTCTACAAAATCACCTTCACCCTCAAATACAGTTCCTTGCGACTGACAGAGACGTAGGCAAAGTTTAAAGTTGCTATTTCCATTACATCACGTTAATCAGAAAAACAGTAATTTACATCTGCAGCGGAACAAAATTCCGTTCCGCCCTGCGTGGGGCTCGAACCCACGACCCTGAGATTAAGAGTCTCATGCTCTACCGACTGAGCTAGCCGGGCTGCTTGGGTGAATACTTGCCGGGCAGCACGTCACACAGTACTCGTTTGGGTTGGGTGGTCCCATACAGAATCTCTCCATGCTGCCTAATGTTTTCCTAACGTCACACTCGTCACGTACTTCACTTTTATTTCATAATCATTTCTGAGAGGTAAAGGAATTGCATGACAACCTGCAGAGCTAGTGGCGTCAAAATTAACACTCATACTTGAAGTGACTCAAAAGGCGAACGAGTTACTTTCCGACGTTGTTTTAGATGTGCAAGTGCCAGTGGAAACTCGCGGTGACGGCACTCTGCCTACCATTTCCCTAGTTAACACCGGTCTTGTAGTGTGTGTTTCAAGCTCAAGAGCATCTCCAAGCAGAAAATGGTCAACAGCAACATTCAAACGGTTTCGTACTGCTCAAATGCTACATTAAAACGGTATGTTTCTTTTTCACAACTGATAAAACACGATCGTGACAGTATTCGAACCTGTAATCTTCAGATCCGAAGTCCGACGCCTTATCCATTAGGCCACACAGTCACTGACGACCAAGTGCAACTTGTATATGACTCATCTCGAAACGCTCACACCCCTGATAATTTGTGTTTTCGTTCTACAAAGCCGCTGCCCTTGCTCTTTCCCACCCATTCGTTACATTCAACCTCTTACGTGACCGACCAAATATAGACTGGGAAACAAGACCACACACTTTGTGCATACGGAATCGAAGGCAGGGCGTGCCTCGCCGCATTTGCCACGATGGCCATTTGCTACTTCTGCAGAAGCGGCGGCGGCGGCGGCGGCGGCGGCGGCGGCGACGACGACGACGACGACGACGACCGCGAGAGGCCCTGACATATGTGAGAAATACATCTATAAAATGTAATTCAGACTGCCTCGTCCCACCTTATGCTGTACCGCTTTGGCAAAGGCTTTATCTGCGCCATTCGCCTTAATCACATCTGAGAGTAATTCTTAATAAAAGGCATGTCGCTAATTGTTCGTCATCACAGATACTGTTTGCTATACGGCCACGACGCGCAACTGATTTCCAAAATTCGACTTCTTCCTTTCAGGATGGAACTCACGACCCTTAATTTACTAGTCCAGTGCTCTACCACTGAGCTAAAGAAGCGCGGCCTAGCGGTACTTTTGCGTACTTCGTCCTTACGGTCGTCTGGATCATCAGACTTCAGCTGACAACACTTCATATTACCGACTAATATTTGCAGCTATGGCGACCCATTACTGCTTGGCTACACATCTGACACATAACCGATGTCCTCTCCAAACAACAACACCTGAATTTCAGAACATGTCTTTCACACATGTCTACAAAATCTCCTTCACCTTCAAATACAGTTTCCTTGCGACTGACAGAGACGTAGGCAAAGTTTAAAGTTGCTATTTCCATTACATCACGTTAATCAGAAAAACAGTAATTTACATATGCAGCGGAACAAAATTCCGTTCCGCCCAGCGTGGGGCTCGAACCCACGACCCTGAAATTAAGAGTCTCATGCTCTACCTACTGAGCTAGCCGGGCTGCTTGGGTGAATACTTGCCGAGCAGCACGTCACACAGTACTCGTTTGGGTTGGGTGGTTCCTTATAGAATCTCTCCATGCTGCCTAATGTTTTCCTAACGTCACACTCGTCACGTACTTCACTTTTATTTCATAATCATTTCTGAGAGGTAAAGGAATTGCATGACAACCTGCAGAGCTAGTGGCGTCAAAATTAACACTCATACTTGGTGTGACTCAAAAGGCGAACGAGTTACTTTCCGACGTTGTTTTAGATGTGCAAGTGCCAGTGGAAACTCGTGGTGACGGCACTCTGCCTAACATTTCGCTAGTTAAGACCGGTCTTGTAGTGTGTGTTTCAAGCTCAAGAGCATCTCCAAGCAGAAAATGGTCAACAGCAACATTCAGACGGTTTCGTACTGCTCAAATGCTACATTAAAACGGTATGTTTCTTTTTCACAACTGATAAAACACGAGCGTGACAGTATTCGAACCTGTAATCTTCAGATCCGAAGTCCGACGCCTTATCCATTAGGCCACACAGTCACTGACGACCAAGTGCAACTTGTATATGACTCATCTCGAAACGCTCACACCCCTGATAATTTGTGTTTTCGTTCTACACAGCCGCTGCCCTTGCTCTTTCCCACCCATTCGTTACATTCAACCTCTTACGTGACCGACCAAATATAGACTGGGAAACAAGACCACACACTTTGTGCATACGGAATCGAAGGCAGGGCGTGCCTCGCCGCATTTGCCACGATGGCCATTTGCTACTTTTGCAGAAGCGGCGGCGACGACGACGACGACGACGACGACGACGACCGCGAGAGGCTCTGACATATGTGAGAAATACATCTATAAAATGTAATTCAGACTGCCTCGTCCCACCTTATGCTGTACCGCTTTGGCAAAGGCTTTATCTGCGCCATTTGCCTTAATCACATCTGAGAGTAATTCTTAATAAAAGGCATGTCGCTAATTGTTCGTCATCACAGATACTGTTTGCTATACGGCCACGACGCGCAACTGATTTCCAAAATTCGACTTCTTCCTTCGAGGATGGTACTCACGACCCTTGGTTTACTAGTCCAGTGCTCTACCACTGAGCTAAAGGGGCGCGTCCTAGCGGTACTTTTGCGTACTTCGTCCTTACGGTCGTCTGGATCATCAGACTTCAGCTGACAACACTTCATATTACCGACTAATATTTGCAGCTATGGCGACCCATTACTGCTTGGCTCACATCTGACACGTAACCGATGTCCTCTCCAAACAACAACACTTGCATTTCAGAACATGTCTTTCACACATGTCTACAAAGTCACCTTCACCTTCAAATACAGTTTCCTTGCGACTGACAGAGACGTAGGCAAAGTTTAAAGTTGCTATTTCCATTACATCACGTTAATCAGAAAAACAGTAATTTACATCTGCAGCGGAACAAAATTCCGTTCCGCCCAGCGTGGGGCTCGAACCCACGACCCTGAGATTAAGAGTCTCATGCTCTACCGACTGAGCTAGCCGGGCTGCTTGGGTGAATACTTGCAGGGCAGCACGTCACACAGTACTCGTTTGGGTTGGGTGGTCCCATACAGAATCTCTCCATGCTGCCTAATGTTTTCCTAACGTCACACTCGTCACGTACTTCACTTTTATTTCATAATCATTTCTGAGAGGTAAAGGAATTGCATGACAACCTGCAGAGCTAGTGGCGTCAAAATTAACACTCATACTTGATGTGACTCAAAAGGCGAACGAGTTACTTTCCGACGTTGTTTTAGATGTGCAAGTGCCAGTGGAAACTTGCGGTGACGGCACTCTGCCGACCATTTCGCTAGTTAACACCGGTCTTGTAGTGTGTGTTTCAAGCTCAAGAGCATCTCCAAGCAGAAAATGATCAACAGCAACATTCAGACGGTTTCGTACTGCTCAAATGCTACATTAAAACGGTATGTTTCTTATTCAGAAATGATAAAACACGAGCGTGACAGCATTCGAACCTGTAATCTTCAGATCCGAAGTCCGACGGCTTATCCATTAGGCCACACAGTCACTGACGACCAAGTGCAACTTGTATATGACTCATCTCGAAACGCTCACACCCCTGATAATTTGTGTTTTCGTTCTACACAGCCGCTGCCCTTGCTCTTTCCCACCCATTCGTTACATTCAACCTCTTACGTGACCGACCAAATATAGACTGGGAAACAAGACCACACACTTTGTGCATACGGAATCGAAGGCAGGGCGTGCCTCGCCGCATTTGCCACGATGGCCATTTGCTACTTCTGCAGAAGCGGCGGCGGCAACGACGACGACCGCGAGAGGCTCTGACATATGTGAGAAATACATCTATAAAATGTAATTCAGACTGCCTCGTCCCACCTTATGCTGTACCGCTTTGGCAAAGGCTTTATCTGCGACATTCGCCTTAATCACATCTGAGAGTAATTCTTAATAAAAGGCATGTCGGTAATTGTTCGTTATCACAGATACTGTTTGCTATACAGCCACGACGCGCAACTGATTTCCAAAATTCGACTTCTTCCTTTGAGGATGGAACTCACGAACCTTGGTTTACTAGTCCACTGCTCTACCACTGAGCTAAAGAGGCGCGGCCTAGCGATGCTTTTGCGTACTTCGTCCTTACGGTCGTCTGGATCATCAGACTTCAGCTGACAACACTTCATATTACCGACTAATATTTGCAGCTATGGCGACCCATTACTGCTTGGCTACACATCTGACACGTAACCGATGTCCTCTCCAAACAACAACACTTGCATTTCAGAACATGTCTTTCACACATGTCTACAAAATCACCTTCACCTTCAAATACAGCTTCCGTGTGACTGACAGAGATGTAGGCATAATTTATAGTTGCTATTTCCATTACATCACGTTAATCAGAAAAACGGTAATTTACATCTGCAGCGGAACAAAGTTCCGTTAAGCCCAGCGTGGGGCTCGAACCCACGACCCTGAGATTAAGAGTCTCATGCTCTACCGACTGAGCTAGCCGGGCTGCTTGGGTGAATACTTGCAGGGCAGCACGTCACACAGTACTCGTTTGGGTTGGGTGGTCCCATACAGAATCTCTCCATGCTGCCTAATGTTTTCCTAACGTCACACTCGTCACGTACTTCACTTTTATTTCATAATCATTTCTGAGAGGTAAAGGAATTGCATGACAACCTGCTGAGCTAGTGGCGTCAAAATTAACACTCATACTTGATGTGACTCAAAAGGCGAACGAGTTACTTTCCGACGTTGATTTAGATGTGCAAGTGCCAGTGGAAACTCGCGGTGACGGCATTCTGCCGACCATTTCGCTAGTTAAAACCGGTCTTGTAGTGTGTGTTTCAAACTCAAGAGCATCTCCAAGCAGAAAATGGTCAACAGCAACATTCAGACGGTTTCGTACTGCTCAAATGCTACATTAAAACGGTATGTTTCTTTTTCAGAACTGATAAAACACGAGCGTGACAGCATTCGAATCTGTAATCTTCATATCCGAAGTCCGGCGCCTTATCCATTAGCCCACACAGTCACTGATGACCAAGTGCAACTTGTATATGACTCATCTCGAAACGCTAACACCCCTGATAATTTGTGTTTTCGTTCTACACAGCCGCTGCCCTTGCTCTTTCCCACCCATTCGTTACATCAACCTCTTACGTGACCGACCAAATATAGACTGGGAAACAAGACCACACACTTTGTGCATACGGAATGGAAGGCAGGGCGTGCCTGGCCGCATTTGCCACGATGGTCATTTGCTACTTCTGCAGAAGCGGCGGCGACGACGACGACGACGACGACGACGACGACCGCGAGAGGCTCTGACATATGTGAGAAATACATCTATAAAATGTAATTCAGACTGCCTCGTTCCACCTTATGCTGTACCGCTTTGGCAAAGGCTTTATCTGCGCCATTCGCCTTAATCACATCTGAGAGTAATTCTTAATAAAAGGCATGTCGCTAATTGTTCGTCATCACAGATACTGTCTGCTATACGGCCAAGACGCGCAACTGATTTCCAAAATTCGACTTCCTACTTTGAGGATGGAACTCACGACCTTTGGTTTACTAGACCAGTGCTCTACCACTTTTTTTTTTTTTTTTTTTTAATGCATCCTCTGCAAAAACAAAAACAAAAGAAAATCATTGTACAATAAATCACAAAATGTAAAGGAAAAGGGATACAGGGATGTTGTTTTTATTTATTATATTTATTTATTTTCCACAATCACCCTGTTAAAAGGAACATGTAGATCATGTAGATCATTTCATGGTATAGTATGTGCATTACATATGGAGCGTTGAGAGAAGCGTGAGGTTCATTATCAGCTGTCAAATGTGCACACCGACTGCACCCGGCACATCCCAACTGCGTGGGGGGTCGAGGAAGACTGCCTGAAGATAGTTGGCAAAGGTTTTCCGATAGTGTGACCATCTATGAACCTCATAGTGGGCTTGCTGTAAGAAATACCAAAAGTCGAGTCGCGACTTGGCAGCATCCCCATAGAGGTACGCGATCGTCCAACCTTTGACCCAGATGATCGACTGTGATTTGGCCGCCGGAAAGTAGTCACTCTCCGGATGTAAGAAGGAAGCAGGTGTAATATGTTGCGGGGTCACACGGAGGTAGCAAGCCACCATCTGTCGTCCTAGGAGCCATACGTCCTCCACCGCGATACAAGTTAAGCGGTGATGGTCGCCATCCACTTGGCGACATTTCGGGCACAGTGGAGTGTCCACTAGTCCAATTGCATGGAGTCGTTGGTTGGTGTTGAACTTGCCACAGGTGACAGAGAACCACAGTGCCCGAACGAAGGTAGGAAAGAATTTTTGGTGAACATGTCTCCAAATCTTCGGCCAATGCAACGTGGGGTGTTTCAGTTCAATGACATTACGACTTATCAGTCGTAGCAGCCAAACATAAAAATCCTTCGCGCATGGTGGTCTCGTGCGCGGAAGCTCGTCTCTGATATAACTAAGTTCCACGATAAATGTTGATACATGCGCAAAATGTGGCGTAATGTTGCCCACCGCCACCGGAGGTGTGAGGGACGCTGGAACTAGGAGATCCAGTAGGCGGGATGTAAGGGAATCACGCCCGCTACGCCATTGCTTGTACATCGTGGCTAGAAGGAGCGCCGTTGCTCGGCAGCGAACATTCGTAAGTCCGAGTCCCCCCTTGTCCGTAGGGAGCGTGAGCGTTGCGTATCGCACCTTGAGGGGCGACCCAATCATCACAAAATAGCCTAGTGCTGATTGAAGTCGATGCCCGAGCGTGAGTGGTAGGGGCAGGATCTGCGAAATATGCACCATTCGAGAAACCACATAAGTGTTCAGATATTCGACTCGCTGCAAAGGATCAAGGCGTCGTAGGAGATGTTGGCGGACCATGGTACGTGTTGTCTGTAAAATACGTCGGTAGTTAACTGCCGCAGTATGTTTCACAGATGAGGTAAAGTCTATGCCGAGATAGCGGAATTGTTGCACATAAGGAAATGGACTGATTTCTTCCGGCGTAAGGCCCTTTCCAACCGGCATTGCTGCCGATTTGTTCATGTTCACTGCACTACCCGCCGTCACACTGTGGTCCAACAACAGTTCAAGAACCGTCTTCACCTCTTCCTCAGAACGAACGAGCAGCAGGAGGTCGTCCGCATAAGCACGACATTTGAAGGTGTAGCCCCGCAGTTCCACCCCAGAAAGAGAATTTGTTAGCCTCCCAATTAATGGTTCCAACGCTATCGCGAACAGCAGCATCGAAAGAGGGCAGCCCTGGCGAATGGAACGTCGAATTTGAATGGGTCCTGCTATACGCCCATTAACATGTACCAAGGATTGTGCGCTCCCATAAATCCTTCTAATGAGACCAGTAAAACAGTCTGGAAATCCCAATTGTTCCAGTACAGCGTACAGATAGTTGTGGCGCACCTTATCAAAAGCACTGTCAAAATCAACCGCCACCATCGCCGCTTTAAGCCGGCACTCCTCCGCCAGCGCTATTACATCACGGCATTCGCTAGTAGCTGTTTGCACATTCACCGATCCACCCGGTGTCGTCTGTTCTGGGGAGAGAACGCTACGAATTAACATACGACATCGGGACGCTAGCATCCGTGCAAAGATCTTATAGTCTGCATTAAGCAGGGTGATGGGGCGATAATGTGTGACCGTAATTCCTGGCTTCGGTTTATGTACTGGCACCAAGAGGCCTTCCATATAAGCCGGTGGAATAGGTGCATCGGAATTTAACAACTCGTTGTACATTTCCGTCCATCGCGGTGCCATTTCGTTGCGAAATTCTCGATAAAATTCAGCAGGAAGTCCATCAATGCCTGGGGAGCGATTCAACGCACCCTTTGCGATCGCATCATGTACTTCCTCACAGCTAATAGCTTCCAATAAGGTTCCAGCGTCTTCCACCGTTAGTGTACGGGAGACGTATGTGGCTATACGTGCGAGGTCATCAACACGGGCTGCTTCCTCCCGATAGATGTGTTGGTAATGGTCGACGAATGCAGAGACAATGTCCGCTTGACGCGTCACTCTTCGGTCTTCGCGGGTAATTAACTCCCGTACCAAAACGCGTCGTCGGTGCTTTCGTTCATTCACGACGTGGTGCATAGAAGGAATCTCGTGTCGTATCGTATCGTGACATCTGGCGCGCACCATGGTTCCCTGAAGATGTTTACGAGCTAAAGCCACTAATTTAGCTTTTATCCTTTTGCGTTCGATCCAGACGTCCGGTCCCGGCGGATCATCGTCCAGTTCGCGCAGCGCTGCAAAATAAAAGTCGGTCGTACGGCGGCGCCATTCGGCCATCTCCCTGCTATATGAGATGAACGTACAGCGAAGCGCCGGTTTAGCACAAGTCAGCCACCTATCAAGCTTCGTCGCATACCTTCCAACCTTTCGCTCGCACATCGTCCATGTCTCAAGGATCCGTTGACGACATTCGGGATCATGTAGATGTTGAATGTTTAATTTCCACGGGGCCTTGCTGTTCCACACCTCTCTACGGGGAAGAAGCACCGTACAGATGTAAGCGCTGTGATCGGAAAATGCCAATGGCCAGCGTTCCGCGTCCTGGACATCATTTGCATGAGCCCGTGAGATATAAATGCGATCTAATCTGCTCGCCGAATGACTGGTCACATAGGTGTATCCCGGTGCATCTCCATGTCGTAATTCCCACGTGTCACTAAGTACAAGGTCGCTGACAACGATTCGCAACTCCTGGCTGATGTTTGCTTGCGGCCATTGGTCTTTCTGGCTGAGAACACAGTTGAAATCTCCACCAATTATTACACATTCATAACGTCCATGGAAAAGTGGTGCAATATCTTCTGCATAAAATCGCGCCCTTTCCCGCCGCCGATTGTTTCCCGACGGTGCATAAAGATTGATGATGCGTGTCCCAAACGTCGTGAAAGCCATTCCCCGGGCCGACGGAAGGTAACACACGTTTTCCACGGGTAAGCCATCTCGCACGTAAACTGCCACCCCACTCCCATTGTGATCTCCATGTGACGAATAGGATTGGTAGCCTGCGATGTGTGGGAGTGCAGCTATGTGGACTTCCTGCAGCAAAGCAATATCCGCATCAGATGCCCAAATCGTTTCCTTCAGTAGGTGTATTTTGGTTGGTGAACGCACGTCATTTATATTTAATGTCGCAATACGGTTCGCATGGCGTTGAATCCCACTCTGTCGAGACGCAACAATATCTCCCTGCATCGGCGCTGGGGGCTGAGTTAGAAGACGTTCTCTCGCCCCTCTCTCTTCACCTTCAGCAATTACTAGGCCGTCTTTGTGAGTGCCGGCTGCCTCTGTATGACGTCCGGCGCCTCCTCAATATCGTCATACCACATCTTTGCATGCAGTGATATATTCGTGTCCATAGCCACAGCATCTGCGTCTGGAGAGCCAACTGGTTGTCGTTCCTCTTCAGCATCACCACGTCCCGCTACCGTCAATGTGACAGACCGCTGCGGGTCTGATCGAACAGTTTCCATTGCCTCATCCTGCTTCGTAGAGGCTGTTGTGTCGTCTTGCTCCACAGGCGCATCGTCGTCGGGGCAAGGGGAGTCATCCCTAGGAGATGTCGTGCGACGACGCCGTTTCCTCCTTTTCGGGGAACGTTGTTTGCGTGATCTTCCTTCCGTGTCCTCAGATTGTAGGGAATCACGGCTGCCCGACAGAAAAGCATCCGTAGGAACTGGAAGTGTTTCGAGTCCCATCGTTGTAGTTGGCGGGAGTTCGGTCGAAACTGATGTTGTCGTCACAGAGTGCGTTCCAGACGGAACAGCATCCGTAGTGGCTGGAACTGCTTCGTGTACTATCGGTGTGCTTGGTAGGAGTTCGGTGTCAACTGGTGTTGTCGCCGTAGATTGTATGCTAGATGGAGCAGCATCCTCTGTCATCCCGACGTGTGCTACAAGGTTTCGGAGAGTGCCATCGGGAACTTCCACCGGGGCTGTGTCCTTTCGGTCATCAGCGGACGCAGTGAGGGCTTTGGCATAGGTGATCGGTAGTACTGTCATCTCTGGCGACGGCTCCCGCACATCTGAAAGCACTTGCGTAATCCGCCGTTGCATACAGTTCGACCTGAGGTGTCCCTCCTGGCCACAGCCAGAACATGTACGTGGTTGCCGATCGTAAATCACCACCGCCCTACAACCACCAATTGTCAGATAGGACGGTACATGCTTCTGAAGATCAATAGTGATCTGTCTCACTCCGTTAAGCACGGGGTACGTGGCGAATTGTGTAAAGCGTTCTGCTGTGTGACCATGTACCGTGCCGTATGGCTTAAAAGCCTCAATAACTTCGTCAGCCGGGAACTCAAATGGCAGCTCAAAAACACGTATTGTCCGTACACCCAGACCAGCATGTTCTACAGTTACCGTGCCGACATTCCCGTCACTATGGCAAAATCGGAGACCTGCTTTTGTCGCCCGTAGAATTCTCTCACACGCCGCGTCATTTACCATCTTAACATACACCGTGGGACTAACGATGGACAGGTGAATTCCGACAATATCGTTTGCCGGTATCTTGACGTCCTCACGTATGAATCGTTCCACTGCTAAAGCCTTTGGTCTTTCGTAGTCTTTGCAGAAATTGAATCGTAATGTAGTTTTTCTGTACTTGTTCGCCATGATCGTTGTTATTAGCCCGCGCGCAGACTAAGTCCACAAGTAAACAAACACTCGCACACGCCGCACAGGCGGAAGTATCGGACCTCCGCTCCGCACGGCCGCTAGCGCCGAACTGCGTCCACTGAGCTAAAGAGGCGCGGCCTAGCGATGCCTTTGCGTACTTCGTCCTTACGGTCGTCAGGATCCTCAAACTTCAGCTGACAACACTTCATATTACCGACTAATATTTGCAGCTATGGCGACCCATTACTGCTTGGCTACACATCTGACACGTAACCGATGTGCTCTCCAAACAACAACACTTGCATTTCAGAACATGTCTTTTACACGTGTCTACAAAATCACCTTCACCTTCAAATACAGTTTCCTTGCGACTGACAGAGACGTAGGCAAAGTTTAAAGTTGCTATTTACATTACATCACGTTACTCAGAAAAACGGTAATTTACATCTGCAGCGGAACAAAATTCCGTTCCGCCCAGCGTGGGGCTCGAACAAACGACCCTGAGATTAAGAGTTTCATGCTCTACCGACTGAGCTAGCCGGGCTGCTTCGGTGAATACTTGCCGGGCAGCACGTCACACAGTACTCGTTTGGGTTGGGTGGTCCCATACAGAATCTCTCCATGCTGCCTAATGTTTTCCTAACGTCACACTCGTCACGTACTTCACTTTTATTTCATAATCATTTCTGAGAGGTAAAGGAATTGCATCACAACCTGCAGAGCTAGTGGCGTCAAAATTAACACTCATACTTGATGTGACACAAAAGGCGACGAGTTACTTTCCGACGTTGTTTTAGATGTGCAAGTGCCAGTGAAAACTCGCGGCGACGGCACTCTGCCGACAATTTCGCTAGTTAACACCGGGCTTGTTGTGTGTGTTTCAACCTCAAGAGCATCTCCAAGCAGAAAATGGTCAACAGCAACATTCAGACGGTTTCGTACTGCTTAAGTGCTACATTAAAACGGAATGTTTCTTTTTCAGAACTGATAAAACACGAGCGTGACAGGATTCGAACCTGTAATCTTCAGTTCCGAAGTGCGGCGCCTTATCCATTAGGCCACACAGTCACTGACGACCAAGTGCAACTTGTATATGACTCATCTCGAAACGCTCACACCCCTGATAATTTGTGTTTTCGTACTACACAGCCGCTGCCCCTTGCTCTTTCCCACCCATTCGTTACATTCAACCTCTTACGTGACCGACCAAATATAGACTGGGAAACAAGACCACACACTTTGTGCATACGGAATCGAAGGCAGGGCGTGCCTCGCCGCATTTGACACGATGGCCATTTGCTACTTCTGCAGAAGCGGCGGCGTCGGCGATGACGACGACGACGACGACGACCGCGAGAGGCTCTGACATATGTGAGAAATACATCTATAAAATGTAATTCAGACTGCCTCGTCCCACCTTATACTGTACCGCTTTGGCAAAGGCTTTACCTGCGCCATTCGACTTAATCACATCTGAGAGAAATTCTTAATAAAAGGCATGTCGCTAATTGTTCGTCATCACAGATACTGTTTGCTATACGGCCACGACGCGCAACTGATTTCCAAAATTGGATTTCCTACTTTGAGGATGGAACTCACAACCCTTGGTTTACTAGACCAGTGCTCTACCCCTGGCTAAAGAGGCGCGGCCTAGCGGTACTTTTGCGTACTTCCTCTTTACGGTCGTCTGGATCCTCAAACTTCAGCTGACAACACTTCATATTACCGACTAATATTTGCAGCTATGGCGACCCATTACTGCTTGGCTACACATCTGACACGTAACCGATGTGCTCTCCAAACAACAACACTTGCATTTCAGAACATGTCTTTCACACGTGTCTACAAAATCACCTTCACCTTCAAATACAGCTTCCTTGCGACTGACAGAGACGTAGGCAAAGTTTATAGTTGCTATTTCCATTACATCACGTTAATCAGAAAAACGGTAATTTACATCTGCAGCGGAACAAAATTCCGTTCGGCCCAGCGTGGGGCTCGAACCCACGACCAAAATGTTAAGAGTCTCATGCTCAGACTTCAGCTGACAACACTTCATATTACCGACTAATATTTGCAGCTATGGCGACCCATTACTGCTTGGCTACACATCTAACTCGTAACCGATTTCCTCTCCAAACAACAACACTTGCATTTCAGAACATGTCTTTCACACATGTCTACAAAATCACCTTCACCTTCAAATACAGTTTCCCTGTGACTGACAGAGACGTAGACAAAATTTATAGTTGCTATTTCCATAACATCACGTTAATCGGAAAAACGGCAATTTACATCTGCAGCGGAACAAAATTCCGTTAAGCCCAGCGTGGGGCTCGAACCCACGACCCTGAGATTAAGAGTCTCATGCTCAACCGACTGCGCTAGCCGGGCTGCTTCGATGAATACTTGCCGGGCAGCACGTCACACAGTACTCGTTTGGGTTGGGTGGTCCCATACAGAATCTCTCCATGCTGCCTAATGCTTTCCTAACGTCACGCTCGTCACGTACTTCACTTTTATTTCATAATCATTTCTGAGAGGTAAAGGAATTGCATGACAACCTGCTGAGCTAGTGGCGTCAAAATTAACACTCATTCTTGATGTGACTCAAAAGGCGAACGAGTTACTTTCCGACGTTGTTTTAGATGTGCAAGTGCCAGTGGAAACTCGCGGTGACGGCACTCTGCCGACAATTTCGCTAGTTAACACCGGTCTTGTAGTGTGTGTTTCAAGCTCAAGAGCATCTCCAAGCAGAAAATGGTCAACAGCAACATTCAGACGGTTTCGTACTGCTCAAATGCTACATTAAAACGGTATGTTTCTTTTTCAGAACTGATAAAACACGAGCGTGACAGGATTCGAACCTGTTATCTTCAGATCCGAAGTCCGGCGCCTTATCCATTAGGCCACACAGTCACTGACGACCAAGTGCAACTTGTATATGACTCATCTCGAAACGCTCACACCGCTGATAATTTGTGTTTTCGTTCTACACAGCCGCTGCCCTTGCTCTTTCCCACCCATTCGTTACATTCAACCTCTTACGTGACCGAACAAATATAGACTGGGAAACAAGACCACACACTTTGTGCATACGGAATGGAAGGCAGGGCGTGCCTCGCCGCATTTGCCACTGTTGTATTCAATCCAGAGTCAACTTCTGTATTTCAACAACACTCTGATAGTCCACAGATTACAGAATGCCTCCAGATGTGCATCGGAACTACTACTGGTCTTCCAGGTGACGATCGAAGCGTAGACGATTTGAGACATGATTCCCATGGAGGAAAGTGCGCTTGGTGACTGTTGTATTCAATCCCGATGCAATTTCTGTGTTTCATCAACATCAAATAGTCCACAGATTACAGAATGCCTCTAGATGTGCATCGGAAACTAATACAAGTCTTCCAGGGAACGATCAGAACTTAGACTGTTTGAGACATTTCTCCAAAGGAGGAAAGTGCGCATAGTGAATGTTGTATTCAATCCCGAGGCAATTTCTGTGTTTCATCAACACTTTGAAGGTCTGCAGATTACAGAATGCCTCCAGATGTGCATCGAAAACTACTACTGGTCTTCCAGGGAACGGTCAAAGGGTAGACTGTTTGGGACATTACTCCCATGGAGGAAAGTGCGCATGGCGACTGTTATATTGAATCCCGATGCAATTTCTGTGTTTCAACAACACTCTGATAGTCGACAGATTACAGAATGCCTCTAGATGTGCATCGGAAACTACTACTAGTCTACCAGGGAACGATCAAAGCGTAGACTTTTTGAGACTTTACTACCCTAGGAGGAAAGTGTGCATGGTGACAGTTGTATTGAATCCCGATGCAATTCCTGTGTTTCATCACACTTTGAAGGTCCACAGATTACAGAATGCCTCCAGATGTTCATCGAAAACTACTACTGGTCTTCCAGGGAACGGTCAAATCGTACACGATTTGAGACATTACTCCCATGGAGGAAAGTGAGCTTGGTGACTGTTGTATAAAATCCCGAAGCAATTACTGTGTTTCAACAACACTCTAATAGTCCACAGATTACAGAATGCCTCCAGATGTGCATCGGAAACTACTACTGGTCTTCCAGGGAACGATCAAAGCGATGATAGTTTGAGACATTACTCCCATGGCGGAATGTGCGTATGGTGACTGTTGTATTTAATCCCGATGCAATTTCTGTGGTTCATCAACACTTTGAAGGTCCACAGATTACAGAATGCCTCAAGATGTGCTTCGAAAAGTACTACTGGGCTTTCAGGGAACGATCAAAGCGATGACAGTTTGAGACATTACTCCCATGGAGGAAAATGCGCATGGTGTCTGTTGTATTCATTCCCGATACAATTTTGGAGTTTCAAAACACTCCGATAGTCCACAGATTACAGAATGCCTCCAGATGTGCATCGGAAACTACTACTGGTCTTCCAGAGAACGATCAAAGCGTAGACTGCTTGAGACACAACTCGCATGGAGAAAAGTGCGCATGGTGACTGTTGTATTGAATCCCGAGGCAATTTCATGTTTCATAAACACTTTGAAGGTCCACAGATTACAGAATGCCTCCAGATGTGCATTGGAAACTACTACTGGTCTTCCAGGTAACGAGCAAACCGTCGGCGGTTTGAGACATGACTCCCATGGAGGAAAGTGCGCATGGTGACTGTTGTATTCAATCCCGATGCAATTTTATGTGTTTCATCAACACTCGGATAGCCCACAGATTACAGAATGTTTCCAGATGTGCATCGGAAACTAATACTGGTCTTCCAGGGAACGGACAAAGCGTAGACTATTTGAGACATTACTACCATGGAGGAAAGTGAGCTTGGTGACTGTTGTATACAATCCCGAAGAAATTTCTGTGTTTCAACAACACTCTGATAGTCCACAGATTACTGAATGCCTCCAGATGTGCATCGGAAGCTACTACTGGTCTTCCAGGGAACGATCAAATTGTAGACTGTTTGAGACATTACTCCCATGGAGGAAAGTGCGCATGGTGACTGTTGTATTCAATCGCGATGCAATTACTGTGTTTCATCAACACTTTGAAGGTCCAAAGATTACAGAATGCCTCCAGATTTGCATCGGAAACTACTACTGGTCTTCCAGGGAACGATCAAAGCGTAGTCTGTTTGAGACTTTACTCCAATGGAGGAAAGTGCGCATGGTGACTGTTGTATTCAATCCCGATGCAATTTCTTTGTTTCATCAACACTCGGATAGCCCACAGATTACAGAATGTTTCCAGATGTGCATCGGAAACTAATACTGGTCTTCCAGGGAACGGACAAAGCGTAGACTATTTGAGACATTACTCCCATGGAGGAAATTGAGCTTGGTGACTGTTGTATACAATCCCGAAGCAATTTCTGTGTTTCAACAACACTCTGATAGTCCACAGATTACTGAATGCCTCCAGATGTGCATCGGAAGCTACTACTGGTCTTCCAGGGAAAGATCAAATTGTAGACTGTTTGAGACATTACTCCCATGGAGGAAAGTGCGCATGGTGACTGTTGTATTCAATCGCGATGCAATTCCTGTGTTTCATCAACACTTTGAAGGTCCAAAGATTACAGAATGCCTCCAGATTTGCATCGGAAACTACTACTGGTCTTCCAGGGATCGATCAAAGCGTAGACTGTTTGAGACTTTACTCCAATGGAGGAAAGTGCGCATGGTGACTGTTGTATTCAATCCCGATGCAATTTCTGTGTTTCAACAACACTCTGATATTCGACAGATTACAGAATGCCTCTAGATGTGCATCGGAAACTACTACTGGTCTACCAGGGAACGATCAAAGCGTAGACTTTTTGAGACTTTACTACCCTAGGAGGAAAGTGCGTATGGTGACAGTTGTATTGAATCCCGATGCAATTCCTGTGTTTCATCACACTTTGAAGGTCAACAGATTACAGAATGCCTCCAGATGTTCATCGAAAACTACTACTGGTCTTCCAGGGATCGATCAAATCGTAGACTGTTTGAGACATTACTCGCATGGAGGAATGTGCGTATGGTGACTGTTGTATTCAATCCCGATGCAATTTCTGTGGTTCATCAGCACATTGAAGGTCCACAGATTACAGAATGCATCCAGATGTGCATCGGAAACCAATACTGGTCTTAAGGGGACGATCAAAGCGATGACAGATTGAGACATTACTCCATTGGAGGAAAGTGCGCATGGTGACTGTTGCATTCAATCCCGATGGAATTTCTCTCTTTCATCAACACTCTGATAGTCCACTGATTACAGAATGCCTCCACATGTGCATCGGAAACTACTACTGGTCTTCCAGGGAACGGTCAAATCGTACACGATTTGAGACATTACTCCCTTGGAGGAAAGTGAGCTTGGTGACTGTTGTATACAATCCCGAAGCAATTTCTGTGTTTCAACAACACTCTGATAGTCCACAGATTACAGAATGCCTCCAGATGTGCATCGGAAACTACTACTGGTCTTCCAGGGAACGATCAAAGCGATGATAGTTTGAGACATTACTCCCATGGCGGAATGTGCGTATGGTGACTGTTGTATTTAATCCCGATGCAATTTCTGTGGTTCATCAACACTTTGAAGGTCCACAGATTACAGAATGCATCAAGATGTGCATCGAAAAGTACTACTGGGCTTTCAGGGAACGATCAAAGCGATGACAGTTTGAGACATTACTCCCATGGAGGAAAATGCGCATGGTGTCTGTTGTATTCATTAACGATACAATTTCGGAGTTTCAAAACACTCCGATAGTCCACAGATTACAGAATGCCTCCAGATGTGCATCGGAAACTACTACTGGTCTTCCAGAAGACGATCAAAGCGTAGACTGCTTGAGACACAACTCCCATGGAGAAAAGTGCGCATGGTGACTGTTGTATTGAATCCCGAGGCAATTTCATGTTTCATAAACACTTTGAAGGTCCACAGATTACAGAATGCCTCCAGATGTGCATTGGAAACTACTACTGGTCTTCCAGGTAACGAGCAAACCGTCGGCGGTTTGAGACATGACTCCCATGGAGGAAAGTGCGCATGGTGACTGTTGTATTCAATCCCGATGCAATTTCTGTGTTTCATCAACACTCGGATAGCCCACAGATTACAGAATGATTCCAGATGTGCATCTGAAACTAATACTGGTCTTCCAGGGAACGGACAAAGCGTAGACTACTTGAGACATTACTCCCATGGAGGAAAGTGAGCTTGGTTACTGTTGTATACAATCCCGAAGCTATTTCTGTGTTTCAACAACACTCTGATAGTCCACCGATTACTGAATGCCTCCAGATGTGCATCGGAAGCTACTACTGGTCTTCCAGGGAACGATCAAATTGTAGACTGTTTGAGACATTACTCCCATGGAGGAAAGTGCGCATGGTGACTGTTGTATTCAATCGCGATGCAATTTCTGTGTTTCATCAACACTTTGAAGGTCCAAAGATTACAGAATGCCTCCAGATTTGCATCGGAAACTACTACTGGTCTTCCAGGGAACGATCAAAGCGTAGACTGTTTGAGACTTTACTCCAATGGAGGAAAGTGCGCATGGTGACTGTTGTATTCAATCCCGATGCAATTTCTGTGTTTCATCAACACTCGGATAGCCCACAGATTACAGAATGTTTCCAGATGTGCATCGGAAACTAATACTGGTCTTCCAGGGAACGGACAAAGCGTAGACTATTTGAGACATTACTCCCATGGAGGAAAGTGAGCTTGGTGACTGTTGTATACAATCCCGAAGCAATTTCTGTGTTTCAACAACACTCTGATAGTCCACAGATTACTGAATGCCTCCAGATGTGCATCGGAAGCTACTACTGGTCTTCCAGGGAACGATCAAATTGTAGACTGTTTGAGACATTACTCCCATGGAGGAAAGTGCGCATGGTGACTGTTGTATTCAATCGCGATGCAATTTCTGTGTTTCATCAACACTTTGAAGGTCCAAAGATTACAGAATGCCTCCAGATGTGCATCGGAAACTACTACTGGTCTTCCAGGGAACGGTCAAAGAGTAGACAGTTTGAGACATTACTCCCAAAGAGGAACGTGCGCTAGGTGACTGTTGTATTCAATCCCGATGCACTAACTGTGTTTCAACAACAATCTGATAGTCCACAGTTTTCAGAAGGCCTCCAGATGTGCATCTGAAACTACTACTGCTCTTCCAGGGAACGATCAAAGCGTAGACTGTTTGAGACATTACTCCCAAGGAGGAAAGTGCGCATGGTGACTGTTGTATAAAATCCCGATACAATTTCTGTGTTTCATCGACACTTTGAAGGTCCACAGATTACAGAATGCCTCCAGATGTGCATCGAAAACTACTACTGGTCTTCCAGGGAACGGTCAAAGTGTAGACTGTTTGAGACATTACTCCCATAGATGAACGTGCGCAAGGTGACTGTTGTATTCATTCCCGATGCAATTTCTGAGTTTCAACAACACTCTGATAGTCCACAGATTACAGAAAGCCTCCAGATGTGCATCGGAAACTACTACTGGTCTTCCAGGGAACGATCAAAGCGTAGACTGTTTGAGACACTACTCCCATGGAGAAAAGTGCGCATGGTGATTGTTGTATTGGGTCCGGAGGCAATTTCTGTGTTTCATCAACACTTTGAAGGTCCACGGATTACAGATTGCCTCCAGATGTGCATTGGAAACTACTACTGGTCTCCCAGGTAAGGAGCAAAGCGTAGGCGCTTTGAGACATGACTCCCGTGGAGGCAAGTGCGCATGGTGACTGTTGTATTCAATCCCGATGCAATTTCTGTGTTTTATCAACACTCGGATAGTCCACAGATTACTGAATGTTTCCAGATGTGCATCGGAAACCAATACTGGTCTTCTGGGAACGATCAAAGCGATGACAGTTTGAGACATTACTCCATTGGAGGAAAGTGCGCATGGTGACTGTTGTATTCAATCCCGATGGAATTTCTCTCTTTCATCAACACTCTGATAGTCCACTGATTACAGAATGCCTCCAGATGTGCATCGGAAACTACTACTGGACTTCCAGGGATCGATCAATGCGTAGGCTGTTTGAGACACAACTACCATGGAGAAAAGTGCGCATGGTGACTGTTGTATTGAATCCCGAGGCAATTTCTGTGTTTCATCAACACTTTGAAAGTCCACAGGTTACAGAATGCCTCAAGATGTGCATCGAAAAGTACTACCGGGCTTTCAGGGAACGATCAAAGCGATGACAGTTTGAGACATTACTCCCATGGAGGAAAATGCGCATGGTGTCTGTTGTATTCATTCCCGATACAATTTCGGAGTTTCAAAACACTCCGATAGTCCACAGATTACAGAACGCCTCCAGATGTGCATCGGAAACTACTACTGGTCTTCTAGAGAACGATCAAAGCGTAGACTGCTTGAGACACAACTCCCATGGAGAAAAGTGCGCATGGTGACTGTTGTATTGAATCCCGAGGCAATTTCATGTTTCATAAACACTTTGAAGGTCCACAGATTACAGAATGCCTCCAGATGTGCATTGGAAACTACTACTGGTCTTCCAGGTAACGAGCAAAGCGTAGGCGGTTTGAGACATGACTCCCATGGAGGAAAGTGCGCATGGTGACTGTTGTATTCAATCCCGATGCAATTTCTGTGTTTCATCAACACTCGGATAGCCCACAGGTTACAGAATGTTTCCAGATGTGCATCGGAAACTAATACTGGTCTTCCAGGGAACGGACAAAGCGTAGACTATTTGAGACATTACTCCCATGGAGGAAAGTGAGCTTGGTGACTGTTGTATACAATCCCGAAGCAATTTCTGTGTTTCAACAACACTCTGATAGTCCACAGATTACAGAATCCTTCCAGATGTGCATCGGAAACTACTACTGGTCTTCCAGGGAACGATCAAAGCGTAGACTGTTTGAGACTTTACTCCAATGGAGGAAAGTGCGCATGGTGAATGTTGTGTTCAATCCCGATGCAATTTCTGTGTTTCATCAACACTCCGATAGTCCACTGATTGCAGAATGCCTCCAGATGTGCATCGGAAACTACTACTGGACTTCCAGGGATCGATCAATGCGTAGACTGTTTGATACACAACTACCATGGAGAAAAGTGCGCATGGTGACTGTTGTATTGAATCCCGAGGCAATTTCTGTGTTTCATCAACACTTTGATGGTCCACAGGTTACAGAATGCCTCAAGATGTGCATCGAAAAGTTCTACTGGGCTCTCAGGGAACGATCAAAGCGATGACAGTTTGAGACATTACTGCCATGGAGGGAAATGCGCATGGTGTCTGTTGTATTCATTCCCGATACAATTTCGGAGTTTCAAAACACTCCGATAGTCCACAGATTACAGAACGCCTCCAGATTAGCATCGGAAACTACTACTGGTCTTCCAGAGAACGATCAAAGCGTAGACTGCTTGAGACACAACTCCCAAGGAGAAAAGTGCGCATGGTGACTGTTGAATTGAATCCCGAGGCAATTTCATGTTTCATAAACACTTTGAAGGTCCACAGATTACAGAATGCCTCCAGATGTGCATTGGAAACTACTACTGGTCTTCCAGGTAACGAGCAAAGCGTAGGCGGTTTGAGACATGACTCCCATGGAGGAAAGTGCGCATGGTGACTGTTGTATTCAATCCCGATGCAATTTCTGTGTTTCATCAACACTCGGATAGCCCACAGATTACAGAATGTTTCTAGATGTGCATCGGAAACTAATACTGGTCTTCCAGGGAACGGACAAAGCGTAGACTATTTGAGACATTACTCCCATGGAGGAAAGTGAGCTTGGTGACTGTTGTATACAATCCCGAAGCAATTTCTGTGTTTCAACAACACTCTGATAGTCCACAGATTACTGAATGCCTCCAGATGTGCATCGGAAGCTACTACTGGTCTTCCAGGGAACGATCAAATTGTAGACTGTTTGAGACATTCCTCCCATGGAGGAAAGTGCGCATGGTGACTGTTGTATTCAATCGCGATGCAATTTCTGTGTTTCATCAACACTTTGAAGGTCCAAAGATTACAGAATGCCTCCAGATGTGCATCGGAAACTACTACTGGTCTTCCAGGGAACGGTCAAAGAGTAGACTGTTTGAGACGTTACTCCCATAGATGAACGTGCGCAAGGTGACTGTTGTATTCATTCCCGATGCAATTTCTGTGTTTCAACAACACTCTGATAGTCCACAGATTACAGAATCCTTCCAGATGTGCATCGGAAACTACTACTGCTCTTCCAGGGAACGATCAAAGCGTAGACTGTTTGAGACATTACTCCCAAGGAGGAAAGTGCGCATGGTGACTGTTGTATAAAATCCCGATGCAATTTCTGTGTTTCATCGACACTTTGAAGGTCCACAGATCACAGAATGCGTCCGGGTGTGCATCGGAAATTACTACTGGTCTTCCAGGGAACGATCAAAGCGTAGACTGTTTCAGACATTACTCCCATGGAGGAAAGCGCGCATGGTGACTTTTGTATTCAATCCGGATGCAATTTCTGTGTTACATCAACACTCTGGTAGTCCACAGATTACAGAATGCCTCCAGATGTGCATCGGAAACTACTACTGGTCTTTCAGGGGACGATCAAAGCGTATACTCTTTGAGACATTACTCCCAATGAGGAAAGTGGCATGGTGACTGTTGTATTCAATACCGATGCAATTTCTGTGTTTCATCAACACTCGGATTGTCCACAGATTACAGAATGCCACCAGATGTTCGTCGGAAACTAATACAAGTCTTCCAGGGAACGATCAGAACGTAGACTGATTGAGACATTTCTCCCATGGAGGAAAGTGCGCATAGTGAATGTTGTTTTATATCCCGAGGCAATTTCTGTGTTTCATCAACACTTTGAAGGTCCACAGATTACAGAATGCCTCCAGATGTGCATCGAAAACTACTACTGGTCTTCCAGGGAACGGTCAAAGTGTAGACTGTTTGAGACATTACTCCCATAGATGAACGTGCACAAGGTGACTGTTGTATTCATTCCCGATGCAATTTCTGTGTTTCAACAACACTCTGATAGTCCACAGATTACAGAATCCTTCCAGATGTGCATCGGAAACTACTACTGGTCTTCCAGGGAACGATCAAAGCGTAGACTGTTTGAGACACTACTCCCATGGAGAAAAGTGCGCATGGTGATTGTTGTATTGAGTCCGGAGGCAATTTCTGTGTTTCATCAACACTTTGAAGGTTCACAGATTACAGAGTGCCTCCAGATGTGCATTGGAAACTACTATTGGTCTTAATGGGAACGATCAAAGCGTAGAGTGTTTGAGACATTACTACCATGGATTAAAGTTCGGATGGTGACTGTGGTATTCAATCCCGATGCAATTTCTGTGATTCATCAGCACTCTGATAGTTCACAGATTACAGAATGCCACCAGATGTGCATCGGAAACTACTACCGGTCTTCCAGGGAACGATCAAAGCGTAGACGGTTTGAGAAATACTCCCATGGAGGAAAGTGTGCATGGTGACTGTTGTATTCAATTCCGATGCAATATCTGTGTTTCATCAACACTCTGATAGTTCGCAGATTACAGAATGCCACCAGATGTGCATCGGAAACTACTACTGGTCTTAGTGGGAACGATCAAAGCGTAGAGTGTTTGAGACATTACTACCATGGAGGAAAGTGCGCATGGTGACTGTTGTATTCAATTCCGATGCAATTTCTGTGTTTCATCAACACTCTGATAGGCCACAGATTACAGATTGTCCTCAGATGTGCATCGGTAACTACTACTGGACTTCCTGGGAACGATCAAATCGTAGACTGTTTCAGACATTACTCCCATGGAGGAAAGTGTGCATGGTGAGTGTTGTATTCAGTTCCGATGCAATTTCTGTGTTTCATCAACACTTTGAAGATCCACAGGTTACAGATTGCCTCCAGATGTGCATCGGAAACTAGTACTGGTCTCCAGGGAACGATCAAAGCGTAGACTGTTTGAGACATTACTCCCATGGAGGGAAGTGCGTATTGTGGCTGTTGTTTTCACTCCCGATGGAATTTTTGTTTTTCATCAACACTCTGATAGTCCACAGATTACAGAATGCCACCAGATGTGCATCGGAAACAACTACAGGTCTTCCAGGGAACGATCAAAGCATAAACTCTTTGAGACATTACCCCTATGGAGGAAAGTGCGCATGGTGACTGCTGTATTCTTTCCCGATGCATTTTCTGTGTTTCATCAACACTTTGAAGGTCCACAGGTTACAGAATGCCTCCAGATGTGCATCGGAAACTACTATTGGTCTTAATGGGAACGATCAAAGCGTAGGGTGTTTGAGACATTACTCCCATGGAGGAAAGTGCGGATGGTGACTGTTGTATTCAATCCTGATGCATTTTCGGTGTTTCATCAACACTTGGAAGGTCCACAAATTACAGACTGCCTCCAGATGTGTATCGGAAGCTACTACTGGTCTTCCAGGGAACGATCAAAACGTAGACTGTTTAAGACATTACTTCCATGGAGGAAAGTGGGTATTGCGGCTGTTGTATTCACTCCCGATGGAACTTTTGTGTTTCATCAACACTCTGATAGTCCTCAGATTACAGAATGCCACCAGATGTGCAACGGAAACTACTACTGGTCTTCCAGGGACGATCAAACCGTAGACTGTTTGAGAAATTACTCCCATGGAGGAAAGTGCGTATTGCGGCTGTTGTATTCACTCTCGATGGAATTTCTGTGTTTCATCAACACTCTGATAGTCCTCAGATTACAGAATGTATCCAGATGTGCATCGGATACTACTACTGGTCATCCAGGGAACGATCAAATCGTAGACTGTTTCAGACATTACTCCCATGGAGGAAAGTGTGCATGGTGACTGTTGCATTCAATCCTGATGCAATTTCTGTGTTTCATCAACACTCTGATCGTCCACAGATTACAGAATGTTTCCAGATGTGCATCGGAAACTAATACTGGTCTTCCAGGGAACGATCAAAGCGTAGACTGTTTGAGACATTACTCCCAAGGAGGAAAGTGCGCATGGTGAGGTATTCAATCCCGATGCAATTTCTGTGTTTCATCAACACTTTGATGGTCCACAGATTACAGAATGCCTCCAGATGAGCATCGGAAACTACTACTTGTCTTCCAGGGAACGATCAAAGCGTATACTGTTTGAGACATCACTCCCATGGAGGAAAGAGCGGATGGTGACTGTTGTATTCAATCCCGATGCAATATCTGGGTGTCATCAACACTCTGGTAGTTAACAGATTACAGATTGCCACCAGATGTGCATCGGAAACTACTACTGGTCTTCCTGGGAACGATCAAAAACGTAGACTGTTTGAGACATTACTCCCATGGAGGAAAGTGTGCATGGTGACTGTTGTATTCAATCCCTATGCAATTTCTGTGTTTCATCAACACTTTGAAGGTCCACAAATTACAGAATGCCTCCAGATGTGCATCGGACACTACAACTGGTCTTCCAGGGAACAATCAAAGCGTAGACTGTTTCAGACATTACTCCCATGAAGGAAACTGCGGATCGTGACTGTTGTATTCAATCCCGATGCAACTTCTGTGTTTCATCAACACTCTGATAGTCCACAGATTACAGATTGTCTCCAGATGTGCATCGGAAACTACTACTGGTCTTCCTGGGAACGATCAAAGCGTGGACTGTTTCAGACATTACTCCCATGGAGGAAAGTGTGCATGGTGACTGTTGTATTCAATCCCGATACAATTTCTGTGATTCATCAACACTTTGAAGGTCCACAGCTTACAGAATGCCTCAAGATGTGCATCGGAAACTACTATTGGTCTTAATGGGAACGATCAAAGCGTAGAGTGTTTGAGACATTACTACCATGGATTAAAGTTCGGATGGTGACTGTGGTATTCAATCCCGATGCAATTTCTGTGATTCATCAGCACACTGATAGTTCATAGATTACAGAATGCCACCAGATGTGCATCGGAAACTACTACCGGTCTTCCAGGGAACGATCAAAGCGTAGACGGTTTGAGAAATACTCCCATGGAGGAAAGTGCGCATGGTGACTGTTGTATTCAATTCCGATGCAATATCTGTGTTTCATCAACACTCTGATAGTTCGCAGATTACAGAATGCCACCAGATGTGCATCGGAAACTACTACTGGTCTTAGTGGGAACGATCAAAGCGTAGAGTGTTTGAGACATTACTACCATGGAGGAAAGTGCGCATGGTGACTGTTGTATTCAATTCCGATGCAATTTCTGTGTTTCATCAACACTCTGATAGGCCACAGATTACAGATTGTCCTCAGATGTGCATCGGTAACTACTACTGGACTTCCTGGGAACGATCAAATCGTAGACTGTTTCAGACATTACTCCCATGGAGGAAAGTGTGCATGGTGAGTGTTGTATTCAGTTCCGATGCAATTTCTGTGTTTCATCAACACTTTGAAGATCCACAGGTTACAGATTGCCTCCAGATGTGCATCGGAAACTAGTACTGGTCTCCAGGGAACGATCAAAGCGTAGACTGTTTGAGACATTACTCCCATGGAGGGAAGTGCGTATTGTGGCTGTTGTTTTCACTCCCGATGGAATTTTTGTTTTTCATCAACACTCTGATAGTCCACAGATTACAGAATGCCACCAGATGTGCATCGGAAACAACTACTGGTCTTCCAGGGAACGATCAAAGCATAAACTCTTTGAGACATTACCCCTATGGAGGAAAGTGCGCATGGTGACTGCTGTATTCTTTCCCGATGCATTTTCTGTGTTTCATCAACACTTTTAAGGTCCACAGGTTACAGAATGCCTCCAGATGTGCATCGGAAACTACTATTGGTCTTAATGGGAACGATCAAAGCGTAGGGTGTTTGAGACATTACTCCCATGGAGGAAAGTGCGGATGGTGACTGTTGTATTCAATCCTGATGCATTTTCGGTGTTTCATCAACACTTGGAAGGTCCACAAATTACAGACTGCCTCCAGATGTGTATCGGAAGCTACTACTGGTCTTCCAGGGAACGATCAAAACGTAGACTGTTTAAGACATTACTTCCATGGAGGAAAGTGGGTATTGCGGCTGTTGTATTCACTCCCGATGGAACTTTTGTGTTTCATCAACACTCTGATAGTCCTCAGATTACAGAATGCCACCAGATGTGCAACGGAAACTACTACTGGTCTTCCAGGGACGATCAAACCGTAGACTGTTTGAGAAATTACTCCCATGGAGGAAAGTGCGTATTGCGGCTGTTGTATTCACTCTCGATGGAATTTCTGTGTTTCATCAACACTCTGATAGTCCTCAGATTACAGAATGCCTCCAGATGTGCATCGGATACTACTACTGGTCATCCAGGGAACGATCAAATCGTAGACTGTTTCAGACATTACTCCCATGGAGGAAAGTGTGCATGGTGACTGTTGCATTCAATCCTGATGCAATTTCTGTGTTTCATCAACACTCTGATCGTCCACAGATTACAGATTGCATCCAGATGTGCATCGGAAACTACTACTGGTCTTCCAGGGAACGATCAAAGCGTAGTCTGTTTGAGACATTACTCCCATGGACGAGAGTGCGCATGGTGACTGTTGTATTCAATCAAGATGCAATTTCTGTGTTTCATCGACAGTCTGATAGACCACAGATTATAGAATGCCTCCAGATGTGCATCGGAAACTACTAGTGGTCTCCAGGGATCGATCAAAGCGTAGACTGTTTGAGACATTACTCCCATGGAGGAAAGTGCAAATGGTTACTGTTGTACTCAGTCCCGTTGCAATTGCTGTGTTTCATCAACACTCTGATAGTCCACAGATTACAGATTGCCTCCAGAAGTGCATCGAAAAGTACTACTGGTCTTCCAGGGAACGATCAAGGCGTGGACTGTTTGAGACATTACTCCCATGGAGGAAACTGCGCATGGTGACTGTTGTATTCAATCCCGATGCAATTTCTGGGTTTCATCAACACTCTGATAGTCCACAGATTACAGAATGCCACCAGATGTGCATCGGAAACTACTACTGGTCTTCCAGGGAACGATAAAAGCGTAGACAGTTTGAGACATTACTCCCATGGAGGAAAGTGCAAATGGTTACTGTTGTACTCAGTCCCGTTGCAATTGCTGTGTTTCATCAACACTCTGATAGTCCACAGATTACAGAATGCCTCCAGAAGTGCATCGAAAAGTACTACTGGTCTTCCAGGGAACGATCAAGGCGTGGACTGTTTGAGACATTACTCCCATGGAGGAAACTGCGCAAGGTGACTGTTGTATTCACTCCCGATGCAATTTCTGGGTTTCATCAACAGTCTGATAGACCACAGATTACAGATTGCCCTCAGATGTGCATCGGAAACTACTACTGGTCTTCCAGGGAACGATCATAGCGTAGACTGTTTGAGACATTACTCCCATGGAGGAAAGTGCGAATGGTGACTGTTGTACTCAGTCCCGATGCAATTTCTGTGTTTCATCAACACTCTGATAGTCCATAGATTACAGAGTGTTTCCAGATGTGCATCGGAAAGTACTACTGGTCTTCCAGGGAACGATCAAAGCGTAGACTGTTTCAGACTTTACTGCCATGGAGGAAAGTGCGGATGGTGATTGTTGTATTCAATCCCAATGCAATTTCTGTGTTTCATCAACACTTTGAAGGTCCACAGGTTACAGAATGCCTCCAGATATGTATCGGAAACTACTATTGATCTTAATGGGAACGATCAAAGCGTAGAGTGTTTGAGACATTACTTCCATGGAGGAAAGTGCGCATGGTCACTGTTGTATTCAATCCCGATGCAATTTCTGTGTTTCATCAACACTCTGATAGTCCACAGACAACAGATTGCCTCCAGATGTGCATCGGAAACTACTACTGGTCTTCCTGGGAACGATCAAAGCGTAAACTGTTTGAGACATTACTCCCATGGAGGAAAGTGCGGATGGTGACTGTTGTATTCAATCCCGAAGCAATTTCTGTGTTTCATCAACACTCTAATAGTCCACAGATTACAGATTGCATCCAGATGTGCATCGGAAACTACTACTGGTTTTAATGGGAACGATCAAAGCGTAGACTGTTTGAGACATTACTCGATTGGAGGAAAGTGTGCATGGTGACTGTTGTATTCAATCCCGATGCAATTTCTGTGTTTCATCAACACTCTGATAGTCCACAGATCACAGATTGTCTACAGATGTGCATCGGAAACTAGTACTGGTCTTCCAGGGAACGATCAAAGCGTAGACTGTTTCAGACATTACTCACATGATGGAATGTGCGGATGGTGACTGTTGTATTCAATCCCGATTCAATTTCTGTGTTTTATCAACACTCTGATAGTCCACAAATTACAGATTGTCTCCCGATATGCATCGGAAACTACTACTGGTCTACCTGGGAACGATCAAAGCGTAGACTGTTTCAGACATTACTCCCGTGGAGGAGAGTACGGATGGTGACTGTCTTATTCAGTCCCGATGCAATTTCTGTGTTTCATCAACACTCTGATAGTCCACAGATTACAGATTGCATCCAGATGTGCATCGGAAACTACTACTGGTCTTAATGGGAACGATCAAAGCGTAGACTGTTTGAGACATTACTCCCATGGAGGAAATGCGCATGGTGACTGTTGTATTCAATCCAGATGCAATTTCTGTGTTTCATCAACAGTATGATAGGGCACAGATTTTAGAATGCCTACAGATGTGCATCTCAAACTACTATTGGTCTTCCAGGGAACGATCAAAGCGTAGACTGTTTGAGACATTACTCCCATGAAGGTCAGTGCAGATGGTGACTGTTGTATTCAATCCCGATGCAATTTCTGTGTTTCATCGACACTCTGATAGTCCACAGATTACAGATTGTCTCCAATTGTGCATCGGAAACTAGTACTGGTCTTCCTGGGAACGATCAATGCGTAGGATGTTTGAGACATTACTCCCATGGAGGAAAGTGCGCATGGTGAATGTTGTACTTAATCCCGATGCAATTTCTGAGTACAGTCAACACTCTGAAGGTCCACAGATCACAGAATGTCTCCAGATGTGCATCGGAAACTACTACTGGTCTTCCAGGGAACGATCAAAGTGTAGACTGTATCAGACATTACTCACATGAAGGAAACTGCGGATCTTGAGTATTGTATTCAATCCCGATGCAACTAATGTGTTTCAGCAACACTCTGATAGTCCACATATTACAGATTGTCTTCAGATGTGCATCGAAAACTACTACTGGTCTTGCAGGGAACGATCAAAGCGTAGACTGTTTGAGACATTACTTCCATTAAGGAAAGTGTGGATGGTGACTGTTGTATTCACTCCCGATGCAATTTCTGTGTTTCATCAACACTCTGATAGTCCACAGATTACAGATTGTCTCCAGATGTGCTTCGGAAACTACTACTGGTCTTCCTGGGAACGATCAAAGCGTAGACTGTTTTAGACATTACTCCCATGGAGGAGTGCGGATGGTGACTTTTGTATTCAATCCTGATGCAATTTCTGTGTTTCATCAACACTCTGATAGTAAACAGATTACAGATTGTCTCCAGATATCCATCGGAAACTACTACTGTTCTTCCTGGGAACGATCAAAGCTTAGACTGTTTCAGGCATTACTCCCATGGAGGAAAGTGTGCATGGTGACTGTTGTATTCAATCCAGAAGAAATTTCTGTGTTTTATCAACACTTTGAAGGTCCTCAGATAACAGAATGCATCCAGATGTGCATCGGAAACTACTACTGGTCTTCCAGGGAACGATAAAAGCGTAGACTGTCTCAGACATTACCCCCATGGAGGAAAGTGCGGATGGTGACTGTTGTATTCAATCCCGATGCAATTTCTGTGTTCCATCAACACTCTGATAGTCCACAGGTTACAGATTGACTTCAGATGTGCATCGGAAACTACTACTGGTCTTCATGGGAACCATCAAAGCGTAGAATGTTTGAGACATTACTCCCATGGAGGAAAGTGTGGATTGTGACTGTTGTATTCACTTCCGATGCAATTTCTGTGTTTCATCAACACTTTGAAGGTCCACAAATTACAGAATGCCTCCAGATGTGCATCGGAAACTATTACTCGTCTTGCAGGGAACTATTAAAGCGTAGACTGTTTCAGACATTACTAACATGAAGGAAAGTGCGAATCGTGCCTGTTGTATTCAACCCCGATGCAACTTCTGTGTTTCATCAACACTCTGATAGTCCACAGATTACACATTGTCTCCAGATGTGCATTGGAAACTACTACTGGTCTTCCTGGTAACGATCAAATCGTAGACTGTTTCAGACATAACTCCCATGGAGGAAATTGCGGATGGTGACTGTTGTATCCAATCCTGATGCAATTTCTGTGTTTCATCAACACTCTGATAGTCCACAGATTACAGATTGTTTCCAGATGTGCATCGGAAACTACTACTGGTTTTCCTGGGAACGATCAAAGCGTAGACGGTTTCAGACATTACTCCCATGGAGGAAAGTGTGCATGGTGACTGTTGTATTCAATCCCGATGCAATTTCTGTGTTTCATCAACAGTCAGATAGTCCGCAGATTATAGAATGCCTCCAGATGTGCATCGGAAATTTCTACTGGTCTTCCAGGGAACGATCAAAGCGTAGACTGTTTAAGACATTACTCCCACGGAGGAAAGTGCGCATGGTGACTGTTGTATTCAATCCCGATGCAATTTCTGTGTTTCATCAACACTCTGACAGTCCACAGATTTCAGATTGCCTCCAGATGTGCATCGGAAACTACTACTGGTCTTTCTGGGAACGAGCAAAGCGTAGACTGTTTCAGACATTACTCCCATGGAGAAACTGAGGATGGTGACTGTTGTAAACAGTCCCCATGCAATTTCTGTGTTTCATCAACACTTTTAAGGTCCACAGATTACAGAATTTCACCAGATGTGCATCGGAAACTACTACTGGTCTTCCAGTGAACTATCAAAGCGTAGACTGTTTGAGACATTACTTCCATGAAAGAAAGTGCGGATGGTGACTGTTGTATTCAATCCCGAAGCAATTTCTGTGTTTCATCAACACTCTAATAGTCCACAGATTACAGATTGCATCCAGATGTGCATCGGAAACTACTACTGGTTTTAATGGGAACGATCAAAGCGTAGACTGTTTGAGACATTACTCGATTGGAGGAAAGTGTGCATGGTGACTGTTGTATTCAATCCCGATGCAATTTCTGTGTTTCATCAACACTCTGATAGTCCACAGATTACAGATTGTCTACAGATGTGCATCGGAAACTACTACTGGTCTTCCAGGGAACGATCAAAGCGTAGACTGTTTCAGACATTACTCACATGATGGAATGTACGGATGGTGTCTGTTGTATTCATTCCCGATACAATTTCGGAGTTTCAAAACACTCCGATAGTCCACAGATTACAGAACGCCTCCAGATGTGCATCGGAAACTACTACTGGTCTTCCAGAGAACGATCAAAGCGTAGACTGCTTGAGACACAACTCCCATGGAGAAAAGTGCGCATGGTGACTGTTGTATTGAATCCCGAGGCAATTTCATGTTTCATAAACACTTTGAAGGTCCACAGATTACAGAATGCCTCCAGATGTGCATTGGAAACTACTACTGGTCTTCCAGGTAACGAGCAAAGCGTAGGCGGTTTGAGACATGACTCCCATGGAGGAAAGTGCGCATGGTGACTGTTGTATTCAATCCCGATGCAATTTCTGTGTTTCATCAACACTCGGATAGCCCACAGGTTACAGAATGTTTCCAGATGTGCATCGGAAACTAATACTGGTCTTCCAGGGAACGGACAAAGCGTAGACTATTTGAGACATTACTCCCATGGGGGAAAGTTAGCTTGGTGACTGTTGTATTCAATCCCGATGCAATTTCTGTGTTTCATCAACACTCCGATAGTCCACTGATTGCAGAATGCCTCCAGATGTGCATCGGAAACTACTACTGGACTTCCAGGGATCGATCAATGCGTAGACTGTTTGATACACAACTACCATGGAGAAAAGTGCGCATGGTGACTGTTGTATTGAATCCCGAGGCAATTTCTGTGTTTCATCAACACTTTGAAGGTCCACAGGTTACAGAATGCCTCAAGATGTGCATCGAAAAGTACTACTGGGCTTTCAGGGAACGATCAAAGCGATGACAGTTTGAGACATTACTCCCATGGAGGAAAATGCGCATGGTGTCTGTTGTATTCATTCCCGATACAATTTCGGAGTTTCAAAACACTCCGATAGTCCACAGATTACAGAACGCCTCCAGATGTGCATCGGAAACTACTACTGGTCTTCCAGAGAACGATCAAAGCGTAGACTGCTTGAGACACAACTCCCATGGAGAAAAGTGCGCATGGTGACTGTTGTATTGAATCCCGAGGCAATTTCATGTTTCATAAACACTTTGAAGGTCCACAGATTACAGAATGCCTCCAGATGTGCATTGGAAACTACTACTGGTCTTCCAGGTAACGAGCAAAGCGTAGGCGGTTTGAGACATGACTCCCATGGAGGAAAGTGCGCATGGTGACTGTTGTATTCAATCCCGATGCAATTTCTGTGTTTCATCAACACTCGGATAGCCCACAGATTACAGAATGTTTCCAGATGTGCATCGGAAACTAATACTGGTCTTCCAGGGAACGGACAAAGCGTAGACTATTTGAGACATTACTCCCATGGAGGAAAGTGAGCTTGGTGACTGTTGTATACAATCCCGAAGCAATTTCTGTGTTTCAACAACACTCTGATAGTCCACAGATTACTGAATGCCTCCAGATGTGCATCGGAAGCTACTACTGGTCTTCCAGGGAACGATCAAATTGTAGACTGTTTGAGACATTACTCCCATGGAGGAAAGTGCGCATAGTGACTGTTGTATTCAATCGCAATGCAATTTCTGTGTTCCATCAACACTTTGAAGGTCCAAAGATTACAGAATGCCTCCAGATGTGCATCGGAAACTACTACTGGTCTTCCAGGGAACGGTCAAAGAGTAGACTGTTTGAGACGTTACTCCCATAGAGGAACGTGCGCTAGGTGACTGTTGTATTCAATCCCGATGCACTAACTGTGTTTCAACAACAATCTGATAGTCTACAGTTTTCAGAATGCCTCCAGATGTGCATCTGAAACTACTACTGCTCTTCCAGGGAACGATCAAAGCGTAGACTGTTTGAGACATTACTCCCAAGGAGGAAAGTGCGCATGGTGACTGTTGTATAAAATCCCGATGCAATTTCTGTGTTTCATCGACACTTTGAAGGTCCACAGATCACAGAATGCGTCCGGGTGTGCATCGGAAATTACTACTGGTCTTCCAGGGAACGATCAAAGCGTAGACTGTTTCAGACATTACTCCCATGGAGGAAAGCGCGCATGGTGACTTTTGTATTCAATCCGGATGCAATTTCTGTGTTACATCAACACTCTGGTAGTCCACAGATTACAGAATGCCTCCAGATGTGCATCGGAAACTACTACTGGTCTTTCAGGGGACGATCAAAGCGTATACTCTTTGAGACATTACTCCCATGGAGGAAAGTGGCATGGTGACTGTTGTATTCAATACCGATGCAATTTCTGTGTTTCATCAACACTCGGATTGTCCACAGATTACAGAATGCCACCAGATGTTCGTCGGAAACTAATACAAGTCTTCCAGGGAACGATCAGAACGTAGACTGATTGAGACATTTCTCCCATGGAGGAAAGTGCGCATAGTGAATGTTGTATTATATCCCGAGGCAATTTCTGTGTTTCATCAACACTTTGAAGGTCCACAGATTACAGAATGCCTCCAGATGTGCATCGAAAACTACTACTGGTCCTCCAGGGAACGGTCAAAGTGTAGACTGTTTGAGACATTACTCCCATAGATGAACGTGCGCAAGGTGACTGTTGTATTCATTCCCGATGCAATTTCTGTGTTTCAACAACACTCTGATAGTCCACAGATTACAGAATCCTTCCAGATGTGCATCGGAAACTACTACTGGTCTTCCAGGGAACGATCAAAGCGTAGACTGTTTGAGACACTACTCCCATGGAGAAAAGTGCGCATGGTGATTGTTGTATTGAGTCCGGAGGCAATTTCTGTGTTTCATCAACACTTTGAAGGTTCACAGATTACAGAGTGCCTCCAGATGTGCATTGGAAACTACTACTGGTCTCCCAGGTAACGAGAAAAGCGTAGGCGCTTTGAGACATGACTCCCGTGGAGGCAAGTGCGCATGGTGACTGTTGTATTCAATCCCGATGCAATTTCTGTGTTTCATCGACACTCGGATAGTCCACAGATTACTGTATGTTTCCAAATGTGCATCGGAAACCAATACTGGTCTTCTGGGAACGATCAAAGCGATGACAGTTTGAGACATTACTCCATTGGAGGAAAGTGCGCATGGTGACTGTTGTATTCAATCCCGATGGAATTTCTCTCTTTCATCAACACTCTGATAGTCCACTGATTACAGAATGCCTCCAGATGTGCATCGGAAACTACTACTGGTCTTCCAGGGAACCGTCAAAGCGTAGACTATTTGAGACATTACTCCCATGGAGGAAAGTGAGCTTGGTGACTGTTGTATACAATCCCGAAGCAATTTCTGTGTTTCAACAACACTCTGATAGTCCACAGATTACAGAATCCTTCCAGATGTGCATCGGAAACTACTACTGGTCTTCCAGGGAACGATCAAAGCGTAGACTGTTTGAGACGTTACTCCAATGGAGGAAAGTGCGCATGGTGACTGTTGTATTCAATCCCGATGCAATTTCTGTGTTTCATCAACACTCCGATAGTCCACTGATTGCAGAATGCCTCCAGATGTGCATCGGAAACTACTACTGGTCTTCCAGGGATCGATCAACGCGTAGACTGTTTGAGACACAACTACCATGGAGAAAAGTGCGCATGGTGACTGTCGTATTGATTCCCGAGGCAATTTCTGTGTTTCATCAACACTTTGAAGGTCCACAGGTTACTGAATGCCTCCAGATGTGCATTGGAAACTACTACTGGTGTCCCAGGTAACGTGCAAAGCGTAGGCGGTTTGAGACATGACTTTCATGGAGGACAGTGCACATGGTGACTGTTGTATTCAATCCCGATGCAATTTCTGTGTTTCATCAACACTCGGATAGTCCACAGATTACAGAATGTTTCCAGATGTGCATCGGAAACTAATACTGGTCTTCCAGGGAACGGTCAAAGCGTAGACTATTTGAGACATTACTCCCATGGAGGAAAGTGAGCTTGGTGACTGTTGTATACAATCCCGAAGCAATTTCTGTGTTTCAACAACACTCTGATAGTCCACAGATTACAGAATGCCTCCAGATGTGCATCTGAAACTACTACTGGTCTTCCAGGGAACGATCAAAGCGTAGACTGTTTGAGACATTACTCCCAAGGAGGAAAGTGCGCATGGTGACGTATTCAATCCCGATGCAATTTCTGTGTTTCATCAACACTTTGATGGTCCACAGATTACAGAATGCCTCCAGATGAGCATCGGAAACTACTACTTGTCTTCCAGGGAACGATCAAAGCGTATACTGTTTGAGACATCACTCCCATGGAGGAAAGAGCGCATGGTGACTGTTGTATTCAATCCCGATGCAATTTTGTGTTACATCAACACTCTGATAGTCCACAGATTACAGAATGCCTCCAGATGTGCATTGGAAACTACTACTGGTCTTCAGGGAACTATCTAAGCGATGACAGTTTGAGACATTACTCCCATGGAGGAAAGTGCGCATGGTGACTGTTGTATTCAATCCCGATGCAATTTCTGTGGTTCAAAAATACTCTGATAGTCCACAGATTACAGAATGCCTCCAGAACTGCATCGGAAACTACTACTGGTCTTCCAGGGAACGAACAAAGCGTAGCCTGTTTGAGACATTACTCCCATGGAGGAAAGTGCGCATGGTGACTGTTGTATTCAATCCCGATGCAATTTCTGTGTTTCATCAACACTCTGATAGTCCACTGATTAAAGAAGTCATACATATGTGCATCGGAAACTACTACTGGTCTTCAGGGAACGATCAAACCGATGACAAATTGAGACATTACTCCCATGGTGGAAAGTGCGCATGGTGACTGTTGTATTCAATCCCAATGCAATTTCTGTGTTTCATCAACACTTGGAAAGTCCACAGATTACGGAATGCTTCCAGATGTGCATCGGAAACTACTACTGTACTTCCAGGTAACGATCAAAGCGTAGGCGATTTGAGACATTACTCCCATGGAGGAAAGTGCGCATGGTGACCGTTGTATACAATCCCGATGCAATTTCTGTGTTTCAACAACACTCTGATAGTGCTCAGATTAAAGAATGCCTCCATATGTGCGTCGGAAACTACTACTGGTCTTCCAGGGCACTACCAAAGCGTAGGCTGTTTGAGACAATACTCCCATGGAGGAAAGTGCGCATGGTGACTGTTGTATTCAATCCAGAGAAAATTTCTGTGTTTCATCAACACTTTGAATGTCCACAGATTACAGAATGCCTTCAAATGTGCATCGGAAACTACTACTGGTCTTCCAGGGAACGGTCAAAGCGTAGACTGTTTGAGAAATTACTCCCATGGAGGAAAGTGCGCATGGTGACTGTTGTATTCAATCACGATGCAATTTCTGTGTTTCATCAACATCAAATAGTCCACAGATTACAGAATGCGTCGAGATGTGCATCGGAAATTACTACTGGTCTTCCTGGGAACGATCAAAGCGTAGACTGTTTGAGACATTACTCCCATGGAGGAAAGTGCGCATGGTGACTGTTGCATTCAATCCCGATGCAATTTCTGTGTTTCAATAACACTCTGATAGTCCACAGATTACAGAATGCAACCAGATGTACATCGGAAACTACTACTGGTCTTACAGGGAACGATCAAAGCGTAGACTGTTTGAGACATTACTCCTATGGAGGAAAGGGCTCATGGTGCCTTTTGTATTCCTTCCCGATGCAATTTCTGTGTTTCATCAATACTTTGAAGGTCCAGAGATTACAGAATGCCTCCAGATGTGCATCGGAAACTACTACTGGTCTTCCAGGGAACGATCAAAGCGTAGCCTGTTTGAGACATTACTCCCATGGAGGAAAGTGCGCATGGTGACTGTTGTATTCAATACCGATTAAATTTCTGTGTTTCAACAACACTCTGGTAGTCCACAGATTACAGAATGCCTCCTGATGTGCATCAGAACCTACTACTGGTCTTCCAGGGAACGATCAAATCTTAGACATTTTGAGACATTACTCCCATGGAGGAAGGTGCGCATAGTGACTGTTGTATTCAATCCCGATGCAATTTCTGTGGTTCAACAACACTCTGATAGTCCACAGATTAGAGGATGCCTCCAGATGTGCATCGGAAACTACTTCTCTTCTTCCAGGGAACGATCAAAAACGTGGACTGTTTGAGACATTACTCCCATGGAGGAAGGTGCGCATAGTGACTGTTGTATTCAATCCCGATGCAATTTCTGTGTTTCATCAACACTCGGATAGTCCACAGATTACAGAATGCCTCCAGATGTGCATCGGAAACTACTACTGGACTTCCAGGGACGATCAAAGCGTAGACTGTTTGAGACATTACACCCACAGAGGAAAGTGCGCATGCTGACTGTTGTATTCAATCTCGACGCAATTTCTGTGTTTCATCAACACTTTGAAGGTCCACAGATTACAGAATGCCTCCAGATATGCATCGGAAACTACTACTGGTCTTCCAGGTAACGATCAAAGCGAAGACGATTTGAGACATTACTCCCATGGAGGAAAATGCGCATGGTGACTGTTGTATTCAATCACGATGCAATTTCTGTGTTTCAACAAAACTCTGATAGTCCACAGATTACAGAATAACTCCAGATGTGCATCGGAAACTACTACTGGTCTTCCAGGGAACGAACAAAGCGTAGCCTGTTTGAGGCATTACGCCCATGGAGGAAAGTGTGCATGGTGACTGTTGTACTCAATACCGATGCAATTTCTGTGTTTCAACAACACTCTGAAGGTCAACAGATTACAGAATGCATTAAGATGTGAATCGGAAACTACTACTGGTCTTCCAGGGAACGATCAAAGCGTAGACTGTTTGAGACATTACTCCCATGGAGGAAAGTGCGAATGGTGACTGTTGTATTCAATACCGATGCAATTTCTGTCTTCCAATCACATTCTGATTGTAGACAGATACAGAATGCCTCCAGATGTGCAACGGAAACTACTACTGGACTTCCATTGAACGATGAAAGTGTAGATTGTTTGAGACATTACTCCCATGGAGGAAAGTGCGCAATGTGACTGTTGTATTCAATCCCGATGCAATATCTGTGTTACATCAACACTCTGATAGTCCACAGATTACAGATGTGCATCGGAGACTACTACTGGTCTTCCAGGGAACGATCAAAGCGTAGACTCTTTGAGACATTACTCCCTTGGAGGAAAGTGCGCATGCTGACTCTTGCATTCAAACCCTATGCAATTTCTGTGTTTCATCAACACTTTGAACGTCCACAGATTACAGAATGCCTCCAGATGTGCATCGGAAACTACTACTGGTCTTCCAGGGAACGATCAAAGCGTAGACTGTTTCAGACATTACTCACATGATGGAATGTGCGGATGGTGTCTGTTGTATTCATTCCCGATACAATTTCGGAGTTACAAAACACTCCGATAGTCCACAGATTACAGAACGCCTCCAGATGTGCATCGGAAACTACTACTGGTCTTCCAGAGAACGATCAAAGCGTAGACTGCTTGAGACACAACTCCCATGGAGAAAAGTGCGCATGGTGACTGTTGTATTGAATCCCGAGGCAATTTCATGTTTCATAAACACTTTGAAGGTCCACAGATTACAGAATGCCTCCAGATGTGCATTGGAAACTACTACTGGTCTTCCAGGTAACGAGCAAAGCGTAGGCGGTTTGAGACATGACTCCCATGGAGGAAAGTGCGCATGGTGACTGTTGTATTCAATCCCGATGCAATTTCTGTGTTTCATCAACACTCGGATAGCCCACAGGTTACAGAATGTTTCCAGATGTGCATCGGAAACTAATACTGGTCTTCCAGGGAACGGACAAAGCGTAGACTATTTGAGACATTACTCCCATGGGGGAAAGTTAGCTTGGTGACTGTTGTATACAATCCCGAAGCAATTTCTGTGTTTCAACAACACTCTGATAGTCCACAGATTACAGAATCCTTCCAGATGTGCATCGGAAACTACTACTGGTCTTCCAGGGAACGATCAAAGCGTAGACTGTTTGAGACTTTACTCCAATGGAGGAAAGTTCGCATGGTGACTGTTGTATTCAATCCCGATGCAATTTGTGTGTTTCATCAACACTCCGATAGTCCACTGATTGCAGAATGCCTCCAGATGTGCATCGGAAACTACTACTGGACTTCCAGGGATCGATCAATGCGTAGACTGTTTGATACACAACTACCATGGAGAAAAGTGCGCATGGTGACTGTTGTATTGAATCCCGAGGCAATTTCTGTGTTTAATCAACACTTTGAAGGTCCACAGGTTACAGAATGCCTCCAGATGTGCATCGAAAAGTACTACTGGGCTTTCAGGGAACGATCAAAGCGATGACAGTTTGAGACATTACTCCCGTGGAGGAAAATGCGCATGGTGTCTGTTGTATTCATTCCCGATACAATTTCGGAGTTTCAAAACACTCCGATAGTCCACAGATTACAGAACGCCTCCAGATGTGCATCGGAAACTACTACTGGTCTTCCAGAGAACGATCAAAGCGTAGACTGCTTGAGACACAACTCCCATGGAGAAAAGTGCGCATGGTGACTGTTGTATTGAATCCCGAGGCAATTTCATGTTTCATAAACACTTTGAAGGTCCACAGATTACAGAATGCCTCCAGATGTGCATTGGAAACTACTACTGGTCTTCCAGGTAACGAGCACAGCGTAGGCGGTTTGAGACATGATTCCCATGGAGGAAAGTGCGCATGGTGACTGTTGTATTCAATCCCGATGCAATTTCTGTGTTTCATCAACACTCGGATAGCCCACAGATTACAGAATGTTTCCAGAGGTGCATCGGAAACTAATACTGGTCTTCCAGGGAACGGACAAAGCGTAGACTATTTGAGACATTACTCCCATGGAGGAAAGTGAGCTTGGTGACTGTTGTATACAATCCCGAAGCAATTTCTGTGTTTCAACAACACTCTGATAGTCCACAGATTACTGAATGCCTCCAGATGTGCATCGGAAGCTACTACTGGTCTTCCAGGGAACGATCAAATTGTAGACTGTTTGAGACATTACTCCCATGGAGGAAAGTGCGCATGGTGACTGTTGTATTCAATCGCGATGCAATTTCTGTGTTTCATCAACACTTTGAAGGTCCAAAGATTACAGAATGCCTCCAGATGTGCATCGGAAACTACTACTGGTCTTCCAGGGAACGGTCAAAGAGTAGACTGTTTGAGACGTTACTCCCATAGAGGAACGTGCGCTAGGTGACTGTTGTATTCAATCCCGATGCACTAACTGTGTTTCAACAACAATCTGATAGTCTACAGTTTTCAGAATGCCTCCAGATGTGCATCTGAAACTACTACTGCTCTTCCAGGGAACGATCAAAGCGTAGACTGTTTGAGACATTACTCCCAAGGAGGAAAGTGCGCATGGTGACTGTTGTATAAAATCCCGATGCAATTTCTGTGTTTCATCGACACTTTGAAGGTCCACAGATCACAGAATGCGTCCGGGTGTGCATCGGAAATTACTACTGGCCTTCCAGGGAACGATCAAAGCGTAGACTGTTTCAGACATTACTCCCATGGAGGAAAGCGCGCATGGTGACTTTTGTATTCAATCCGGATGCAATTTCTGTGTTACATCAACACTCTGGTAGTCCACAGATTACAGAATGCCTCCAGATGTGCATCGCAAACTACTACTGGTCTTTCAGGGGACGATCAAAGCGTATACTCTTTGAGACATTACTCCCATGGAGGAAAGTGGCATGGTGACTGTTGTATTCAATACCGATGCAATTTCTGTGTTTCATCAACACTCGGATTGTCCACAGATTACAGAATGCCACCAGATGTTCGTCGGAAACTAATACAAGTCTTCCAGGGAACGATCAGAACGTAGACTGATTGAGACATTTCTCCCATGGAGGAAAGTGCGCATAGTGAATGTTGTATTATATCCCGAGGCAATTTCTGTGTTTCATCAACACTTTGAAGGTCCACAGATTACAGAATGCCTCCAGATGTGCATCGAAAACTACTACTGGTCCTCCAGGGAACGGTCAAAGTGTAGACTGTTTGAGACATTACTCCCATGGATGAACGTGCGCAAGGTGACTGTTGTATTCATTCCCGATGCAATTTCTGTGTTTCAACAACACTCTGATAGTCCACAGATTACAGAATCCTTCCAGATGTGCATCGGAAACTACTACTGGTCTTCCAGGGAACGATCAAAGCGTAGACTGTTTGAGACACTACTCCCATGGAGAAAAGTGCGCATGGTGATTGTTGTATTGAGTCCGGAGGCAATTTCTGTGTTTCATCAACACTTTGAAGGTTCACAGATTACAGAGTGCCTCCAGATGTGCATTGGAAACTACTACTGGTCTCCCAGGTAACGAGAAAAGCGTAGGCGCTTTGAGACATGACTCCCGTGGAGGCAAGTGCGCATGGTGACTGTTGTATTCAATCCCGAAGCAATTTCTGTGTTTCATCGACACTCGGATAGTCCACAGATTACTGAATGTTTCCAAATGTGCATCGGAAACCAATACTGGTCTTCTGGGAACGATCAAAGCGATGACAGTTTGAGACATTACTCCATTGGAGGAAAGTGCGCATGGTGACTGTTGTATTCAATCCCGATGGAATTTCTCTCTTTCATCAACACTCTGATAGTCCACTGATTACAGAATGCCTCCAGATGTGCATCGGAAACTACTACTGGTCTTCCAGGGAACGGTCAAAGCGTAGACTATTTGAGACATTACTCCCATGGAGGAAAGTGAGCTTGGTGACTGTTGTATACAATCCCGAAGCAATTTCTGTGTTTCAACAACACTCTGATAGTCCACAGATTACAGAATCCTTCCAGATGTGCATCGGAAACTACTACTGGTCTTCCAGGGAACGATCAAAGCGTAGGCTGTTTGAGACGTTACTCCAATGGAGGAAAGTGCGCATGGTGACTGTTGTATTCAATCCCGATGCAATTTCTGTGTTTCATCAACACTCCGATAGTATACTGATTGCAGAATGCCTCCAGATGTGCATCGGAAACTACTACTGGTCTTCCAGGGATCGATCAACGCGTAGACTGTTTGAGACACAACTACCATGGAGAAAAGTGCGCATGGTGACTGTTGTATTGAATCCCGAGGCAATTTCTGTGTTTCATCAACACTTTGAAGGTCCACAGGTTACAGAATGCCTCCAGATGTGCATTGGAAACTACTACTGGTGTCCCAGGTATCGAGCAAAGCGTAGGCGGTTTGAGACATGACTTTCATGGAGGACAGTGCACATGGTGACTGTTGTATTCAATCCCGATGCAATTTCTGTGTTTCATCAACACTCGGATAGTCCACAGATTACAGAATGTTTCCAGATGTGCATCGGAAACTAATACTGGTCTTCCAGGGAACGGTCAAAGCGTAGACTATTTGAGACATTACTCCCATGGAGGAAAGTAAGCTTGGTGACTGTTGTATACAATCCCGAAGCAATTTCTGTGTTTCAACAACACTCTGATAGTCCACAGATTACAGAATGCCTCCAGATGTGCATCTGAAACTACTACTGGTCTTCCAGGGAACGATCAAAGCGTAGACTGTTTGAGACATTACTCCCAAGGAGGAAAGTGCGCATGGTGACGTATTCAATCCCGATGCAATTTCTGTGTTTCATCAACACTTTGATGGTCCACAGATTACAGAATGCCTCCAGATGAGCATCGGAAACTACTACTTGTCTTCCAGGGAACGATCAAAGCGTATACTGTTTGAGACATTACTCCCATGGAGGAAAGTGCGCATGGTGACTGTTGTATTCAATCCCGATGCAATTTCTGTGGTTCAAAAATACTCTGATAGTCCACAGATTACAGAATGCCTCCAGAACTGCATCGGAAACTACTACTGGTCTTCCAGGGAACGAACAAAGCGTACCCTGTTTGAGACATTACTCCCATGGAGGAAAGTGCGCATGGTGACTGTTGTATTCAATCCCGATGCAATTTCTGTGTTTCATCAACACTCTGATAGTCCACTGATTAAAGAAGTCATACATATGTGCATCGGAAACTACTACTGGTCTTCAGGGAACGATCAAAGCGATGACAAATTGAGACATTACTCCCATGGTGGAAAGTGCGCATGGTGACTGTTGTATTCAATCCCAATGCAATTTCTGTGTTTCATCAACACTTGGAAAGTCCACAGATTACGGAATGCTTCCAGATGTGCATCGGAAACTACTACTGTACTTCCAGGTAACGATCAAAGCGTAGGCGATTTGAGACATTACTCCCATGGAGGAAAGTGCGCATGGTGACCGTTGTATACAATCCCGATGCAATTTCTGTGTTTCAACAACACTCTGATAGTGCTCAGATTAAAGAATGCCTCCATATGTGCGTCGGAAACTACTACTGGTCTTCCAGGGCACTACCAAAGCGTAGGCTGTTTGAGACAATACTCCCATGGAGGAAAGTGCGCATGGTGACTGTTGTATTCAATCCAGAGAAAATTTCTGTGTTTCATCAACACTTTGAAGGTCCACAGATTACAGAATGCCTTCAAATGTGCATCGGAAACTACTACTGGTCTTCCAGGGAACGGTCAAAGCGTAGACTGTTTGAGAAATTACTCCCATGGAGGAAAGTGCGCATGGTGACTGTTGTATTCAATCACGATGCAATTTCTGTGTTTCATCAACATCAAATAGTCCACAGATTACAGAATGCGTCGAGATGTGCATCGGAAATTACTACTGGTCTTCCTGGGGACGATCAAAGCGTAGACTGTTTGAGACATTACTTCCATGGAGGAAAGTGCGCATGGTGACTGTTGCATTCAATCCCGATGCAATTTCTGTGTTTCAATAACACTCTGATAGTCCACAGATTACAGAATGCAACCAGATGTACATCGGAAACTACTACTGGTCTTACAGGGAACGATCAAAGCGTAGACTGTTTGAGACATTACTCCTATGGAGGAAAGGGCTCATGGTGCCTTTTGTATTCCTTCCCGATGCAATTTCTGTGTTTCATCAATACTTTGAAAGTCCAGAGATTACAGAATGCCTCCAGATGTGCATCGGAAACTACTACTGGTCTTCCAGGGAACGATCAAAGCGTAGCCTGTTTGAGACATTACTCCCATGGAGGAAAGTGCGCATGGTGACTGTTGTATTCAATACCGATTAAATTTCTGTGTTTCAACAACACTCTGGTAGTCCACAGATTACAGAATGCCTCCTGATGTGCATCAGAACCTACTACTGGTCTTCCAGGGAACGATCAAATCTTAGACATTTTGAGACATTACTCCCATGGAGGAAGGTGCGCATAGTGACTGTTGTATTCAATCCCGATGCAATTTCTGTGGTTCAACAACACTCTGATAGTCCACAGATTAGAGAATGCCTCCAGATGTGCATCGGAAACTACTTCTCTTCTTCCAGGGAACGATCAAAAACGTGGACTGTTTGAGACATTACTCCCATGGAGGAAGGTGCGCATAGTGACTGTTGTATTCAATCCCGATGCAATTTCTGTGTTTCATCAACACTCGGATAGTCCACAGATTACAGAATGCCTCCAGATGTGCATCGGAAACTACTACTGGACTTCCAGGGACGATCAAAGCGTAGACTGTTTGAGACATTACACCCACAGAGGAAAGTGCGCATGCTGACTGTTGTATTCAATCTCGACGCAATTTCTGTGTTTCATCAACACTTTGAAGGTCCACAGATTACAGAATGCCTCCAGATATGCATCGGAATCTACTACTGGTCTTCCAGGTAACGATCAAAGCGAAGACGATTTGAGACATTACTCCCATGGAGGAAAATGCGCATGGTGACTGTTGTATTCAATCACGATGCAATTTCTGTGTTTCAACAAAACTCTGATAGTCCACAGATTACAGAATAACTCCAGATGTGCATCGGAAACTACTACTGGTCTTCCAGGGAACGAACAAAGCGTAGCCTGTTTGAGGCATTACGCCCATGGAGGAAAGTGTGCATGGTGACTGTTGTATTCAATACCGATGCAATTTCTGTGTTTCAACAACACTCTGATAGTCCACAGATTACAGAATGCTTCCAGATGTGCATCGGAAACTACTACTGGTTTTCCAGGGAACGATCAAAGCGTAGACTGTTTGTGACATTACTCCCATGGACAAAAGTCCGCATGGTGCCTGTTGAATTGAATCCCGATGCAATTTCTGTTTTTTTTTACAACACTCTGAAGGTCAACAGATTACAGAATGCATTAAGATGTGAATCGGAAACTACTACTGGTCTTCCAGGGAACGATCAAAGCGTAGACTGTTTGAGACATTACTCCCATGGAGGAAAGTGCGAATGGTGACTGTTGTATTCACTACCGATGCAATTTCTGTCTTCCAATCACATTCTGATTGTAGACAGATACAGAATGGCTCCAGATGTGCAACGGAAACTACTACTGGACTTCCATTGAACGATGAAAGTGTAGATTGTTTGAGACATTACTCCCATGGAGGAAAGTGCGCAATGTGACCGTTGTATTCAATCCCGATGCAATATCTGTGTTACATCAACACTCTGATAGTCCACAGATTACAGATGTGCATCGGAGACTACTACTGGTCTTCCAGGGAACGATCAAAGCGTAGACTCTTTGAGACATTACTCCCTTGGAGGAAAGTGCGCATGCTGACTGTTGCATTCAAACCCTATGCAATTTCTGTGTTTCATCAACACTTTGAACGTCCACAGATTACAGAATGCCTCCAGATGTGCATCGGAAACTACTACTGGTCTTCCAGGGAACGGTCAAAGAGTAGACTGTTTGAGACGTTACTCCCATAGAGGAACGTCCGCTAGGTGACTGTTGTATTCAATCCCGATGCACTAACTGTGTTTCAACAACAATCTGATAGTCTACAGTTTTCAGAATGCCTCCAGATGTGCATCTGAAACTACTACTGCTCTTCCAGGGAACGATCAAAGCGTAGACTGTTTGAGACATTACTCCCAAGGAGGAAAGTGCGCATGGTGACTGTTGTATAAAATCCCGATGCAATTTCTGTGTTTCATCGACACTTTGAAGGTCCACAGATCACAGAATGCGTCCGGGTGTGCATCGGAAATTACTACTGGTCTTCCAGGGAACGATCAAAGCGTAGACTGTTTCAGACATTACTCCCATGGAGGAAAGCGCGCATGGTGACTTTTGTATTCAATCCGGATGCAATTTCTGTGTTACATCAACACTCTGGTAGTCCACAGATTACAGAATGCCTCCAGATGTGCATCGCAAACTACTACTGGTCTTTCAGGGGACGATCAAAGCGTATACTCTTTGAGACATTACTCCCATGGAGGAAAGTGGCATGGTGACTGTTGTATTCAATACCGATGCAATTTCTGTGTTTCATCAACACTCGGATTGTCCACAGATTACAGAATGCCACCAGATGTTCGTCGGAAACTAATACAAGTCTTCCAGGGAACGATCAGAACGTAGACTGATTGAGACATTTCTCCCATGGAGGAAAGTGCGCATAGTGAATGTTGTATTATATCCCGAGGCAATTTCTGTGTTTCATCAACACTTTGAAGGTCCACAGATTACAGAATGCCTCCAGATGTGCATCGAAAACTACTACTGGTCCTCCAGGGAACGGTCAAAGTGTAGACTGTTTGAGACATTACTCCCATGGATGAACGTGCGCAAGGTGACTGTTGTATTCATTCCCGATGCAATTTCTGTGTTTCAACAACACTCTGATAGTCCACAGATTACAGAATCCTTCCAGATGTGCATCGGAAACTACTACTGGTCTTCCAGGGAACGATCAAAGCGTAGACTGTTTGAGACACTACTCCCATGGAGAAAAGTGCGCATGGTGATTGTTGTATTGAGTCCGGAGGCAATTTCTGTGTTTCATCAACACTTTGAAGGTTCACAGATTACAGAGTGCCTCCAGATGTGCATTGGAAACTACTACTGGTCTCCCAGGTAACGAGAAAAGCGTAGGCGCTTTGAGACATGACTCCCGTGGAGGCAAGTGCGCATGGTGACTGTTGTATTCAATCCCGAAGCAATTTCTGTGTTTCATCGACACTCGGATAGTCCACAGATTACTGAATGTTTCCAAATGTGCATCGGAAACCAATACTGGTCTTCTGGGAACGATCAAAGCGATGACAGTTTGAGACATTACTCCATTGGAGGAAAGTGCGCATGGTGACTGTTGTATTCAATCCCGATGGAATTTCTCTCTTTCATCAACACTCTGATAGTCCACTGATTACAGAATGCCTCCAGATGTGCATCGGAAACTACTACTGGTCTTCCAGGGAACGGTCAAAGCGTAGACTATTTGAGACATTACTCCCATGGAGGAAAGTGAGCTTGGTGACTGTTGTATACAATCCCGAAGCAATTTCTGTGTTTCAACAACACTCTGATAGTCCACAGATTACAGAATCCTTCCAGATGTGCATCGGAAACTACTACTGGTCTTCCAGGGAACGATCAAAGCGTAGGCTGTTTGAGACGTTACTCCAATGGAGGAAAGTGCGCATGGTGACTGTTGTATTCAATCCCGATGCAATTTCTGTGTTTCATCAACACTCCGATAGTATACTGATTGCAGAATGCCTCCAGATGTGCATCGGAAACTACTACTGGTCTTCCAGGGATCGATCAACGCGTAGACTGTTTGAGACACAACTACCATGGAGAAAAGTGCGCATGGTGACTGTTGTATTGAATCCCGAGGCAATTTCTGTGTTTCATCAACACTTTGAAGGTCCACAGGTTACAGAATGCCTCCAGATGTGCATTGGAAACTACTACTGGTGTCCCAGGTATCGAGCAAAGCGTAGGCGGTTTGAGACATGACTTTCATGGAGGACAGTGCACATGGTGACTGTTGTATTCAATCCCGATGCAATTTCTGTGTTTCATCAACACTCGGATAGTCCACAGATTACAGAATGTTTCCAGATGTGCATCGGAAACTAATACTGGTCTTCCAGGGAACGGTCAAAGCGTAGACTATTTGAGACATTACTCCCATGGAGGAAAGTAAGCTTGGTGACTGTTGTATACAATCCCGAAGCAATTTCTGTGTTTCAACAACACTCTGATAGTCCACAGATTACAGAATGCCTCCAGATGTGCATCTGAAACTACTACTGGTCTTCCAGGGAACGATCAAAGCGTAGACTGTTTGAGACATTACTCCCAAGGAGGAAAGTGCGCATGGTGACGTATTCAATCCCGATGCAATTTCTGTGTTTCATCAACACTTTGATGGTCCACAGATTACAGAATGCCTCCAGATGAGCATCGGAAACTACTACTTGTCTTCCAGGGAACGATCAAAGCGTATACTGTTTGAGACATTACTCCCATGGAGGAAAGTGCGCATGGTGACTGTTGTATTCAATCCCGATGCAATTTCTGTGGTTCAAAAATACTCTGATAGTCCACAGATTACAGAATGCCTCCAGAACTGCATCGGAAACTACTACTGGTCTTCCAGGGAACGAACAAAGCGTACCCTGTTTGAGACATTACTCCCATGGAGGAAAGTGCGCATGGTGACTGTTGTATTCAATCCCGATGCAATTTCTGTGTTTCATCAACACTCTGATAGTCCACTGATTAAAGAAGTCATACATATGTGCATCGGAAACTACTACTGGTCTTCAGGGAACGATCAAAGCGATGACAAATTGAGACATTACTCCCATGGTGGAAAGTGCGCATGGTGACTGTTGTATTCAATCCCAATGCAATTTCTGTGTTTCATCAACACTTGGAAAGTCCACAGATTACGGAATGCTTCCAGATGTGCATCGGAAACTACTACTGTACTTCCAGGTAACGATCAAAGCGTAGGCGATTTGAGACATTACTCCCATGGAGGAAAGTGCGCATGGTGACCGTTGTATACAATCCCGATGCAATTTCTGTGTTTCAACAACACTCTGATAGTGCTCAGATTAAAGAATGCCTCCATATGTGCGTCGGAAACTACTACTGGTCTTCCAGGGCACTACCAAAGCGTAGGCTGTTTGAGACAATACTCCCATGGAGGAAAGTGCGCATGGTGACTGTTGTATTCAATCCAGAGAAAATTTCTGTGTTTCATCAACACTTTGAAGGTCCACAGATTACAGAATGCCTTCAAATGTGCATCGGAAACTACTACTGGTCTTCCAGGGAACGGTCAAAGCGTAGACTGTTTGAGAAATTACTCCCATGGAGGAAAGTGCGCATGGTGACTGTTGTATTCAATCACGATGCAATTTCTGTGTTTCATCAACATCAAATAGTCCACAGATTACAGAATGCGTCGAGATGTGCATCGGAAATTACTACTGGTCTTCCTGGGGACGATCAAAGCGTAGACTGTTTGAGACATTACTTCCATGGAGGAAAGTGCGCATGGTGACTGTTGCATTCAATCCCGATGCAATTTCTGTGTTTCAATAACACTCTGATAGTCCACAGATTACAGAATGCAACCAGATGTACATCGGAAACTACTACTGGTCTTACAGGGAACGATCAAAGCGTAGACTGTTTGAGACATTACTCCTATGGAGGAAAGGGCTCATGGTGCCTTTTGTATTCCTTCCCGATGCAATTTCTGTGTTTCATCAATACTTTGAAGGTCCAGAGATTACAGAATGCCTCCAGATGTGCATCGGAAACTACTACTGGTCTTCCAGGGAACGATCAAAGCGTAGCCTGTTTGAGACATTACTCCCATGGAGGAAAGTGCGCATGGTGACTGTTGTATTCAATACCGATTAAATTTCTGTGTTTCAACAACACTCTGGTAGTCCACAGATTACAGAATGCCTCCTGATGTGCATCAGAACCTACTACTGGTCTTCCAGGGAACGATCAAATCTTAGACATTTTGAGACATTACTCCCATGGAGGAAGGTGCGCATAGTGACTGTTGTATTCAATCCCGATGCAATTTCTGTGGTTCAACAACACTCTGATAGTCCACAGATTAGAGAATGCCTCCAGATGTGCATCGGAAACTACTTCTCTTCTTCCAGGGAACGATCAAAAACGTGGACTGTTTGAGACATTACTCCCATGGAGGAAGGTGCGCATAGTGACTGTTGTATTCAATCCCGATGCAATTTCTGTGTTTCATCAACACTCGGATAGTCCACAGATTACAGAATGCCTCCAGATGTGCATCGGAAACTACTACTGGACTTCCAGGGACGATCAAAGCGTAGACTGTTTGAGACATTACACCCACAGAGGAAAGTGCGCATGCTGACTGTTGTATTCAATCTCGACGCAATTTCTGTGTTTCATCAACACTTTGAAGGTCCACAGATTACAGAATGCCTCCAGATATGCATCGGAATCTACTACTGGTCTTCCAGGTAACGATCAAAGCGAAGACGATTTGAGACATTACTCCCATGGAGGTAAATGCGCATGGTGACTGTTGTATTCAATCACGATGCAATTTCTGTGTTTCAACAAAACTCTGATAGTCCACAGATTACAGAATAACTCCAGATGTGCATCGGAAACTACTACTGGTCTTCCAGGGAACGAACAAAGCGTAGCCTGTTTGAGGCATTACGCCCATGGAGGAAAGTGTGCATGGTGACTGTTGTATTCAATACCGATGCAATTTCTGTGTTTCAACAACACTCTGATAGTCCACAGATTACAGAATGCTTCCAGATGTGCATCGGAAACTACTACTGGTTTTCCAGGGAACGATCAAAGCGTAGACTGTTTGTGACATTACTCCCATGGACAAAAGTCCGCATGGTGCCTGTTGAATTGAATCCCGATGCAATTTCTGTTTTTTTTTACAACACTCTGAAGGTCAACAGATTACAGAATGCATTAAGATGTGAATCGGAAACTACTACTGGTCTTCCAGGGAACGATCAAAGCGTAGACTGTTTGAGACATTACTCCCATGGAGGAAAGTGCGAATGGTGACTGTTGTATTCACTACCGATGCAATTTCTGTCTTCCAATCACATTCTGATTGTAGACAGATACAGAATGGCTCCAGATGTGCAACGGAAACTACTACTGGACTTCCATTGAACGATGAAAGTGTAGATTGTTTGAGACATTACTCCCATGGAGGAAAGTGCGCAATGTGACCGTTGTATTCAATCCCGATGCAATATCTGTGTTACATCAACACTCTGATAGTCCACAGATTACAGATGTGCATCGGAGACTACTACTGGTCTTCCAGGGAACGATCAAAGCGTAGACTCTTTGAGACATTACTCCCTTGGAGGAAAGTGCGCATGCTGACTGTTGCATTCAAACCCTATGCAATTTCTGTGTTTCATCAACACTTTGAACGTCCACAGATTACAGAATGCCTCCAGATGTGCATCGGAAACTACTACTGGACTTCCATTGAACGATGAAAGTGTAGATTGTCTGAGACATTACTCCCATGGAGGAAAGTGCGCATGGTGACTGTTGTATTCAATACCGATGAAATTTCTGTGTTTCAACAACACTCTGACTGTCCACAGATTACCGATCCCTCCAGATGTGCATCGGAAACTACTACTGGTCTTCCAGCTAACGAAAAATGCGTAGACTGTTTGAGACATTACTCCCTTGGAGATAAGTGCGCATGGTGACTGTTGTATTCAATACCGATGCAATTTCTGTGTTTCTTCATCACTCTGATTGTCCACAGATACAGAATGCCTCCAGATGTGCAACGGAAACTACTACTGGTCTTCCAGGGAACGATCAAAGCCTAGACTTTTTGAGACATTACTCCCATGGAGGAAAGTGCGCATAGTGACTGTTGTATTCAGTCCCAATGCAATTTCTGTGGTTCAACAACAATCTGATAGTCCACAGATTACAGAATGCCTCCAGATGTGCATCGGAAACTGCTTCTGGTCTTCCAGGGAACGATCAGAAACGTAGACTGTTTGAGACATTACTCCCATGGAGGAAAGTGCGCATGGTGACTGTTGTATACAATCCCGATGCAATTTCTGTGTTTAATAAACACTCTGATAGTCCACAGATTGCAGAGTGCCTCCAGATGTGCATCGGAAACTACTACTGGTCTTCCAGGGAACGATGAAAGCGTAGACTGCTTGAGACATTACTCCCACAGAGGAAAGTGCGCATGCTGACTGTTGCATTCAAACCCTATGCAATTTCTGTGTTTCATCAACACTTTGAACGTCCACAGGTTACAGAATGCCTCCAGATGTGCATCGGAAACTACTACTGGTCTTCCAGCGAACTATCAAATTGTAGACTGTTTGAGACATTACTCCCATGGAGGAAAGTGCGAATGGTGTCTGTTGTTTTCAATACCGATGCAATTTCTGTGTTTCACCAACACTCTGATTGTAGACAGATACAGAATGCCTTCAGATGTGCAACGGAAACTGCTACTGGTCTTCCAGGAACGATGAAAGCGTAGACTGTTTGAGACATTACCCCCATGGAGGAAAGTGCGCATGGTGACTGTTGTATTCAATACCGATGCAATTTCTGTGTTTCTTCATCACTCTGATTGTCCACAGATACAGAATGCCTCCAGATGTGCAACGGAAACTACTACTGGACTTCCAGGCAACGATCAAAGCGTAGACTCTTTGAGACATTACTCCCTTGGAGGAAAGTGCGCATGGTGACTGTTGTATTCACTCCCGATGCAATTTCTGTGTTTCATCAACACTCTGATAGTCCACAGATTACAGATTGCCTACAGATGTGCATCGGAAACTACTACTGGTCTATCAGGGAACGATCAAAGCGTAGACAGTTTGAGATATTACTCCCACAGAGGAAAGTGCGCATGGTGACTGTTGTATTCAATCCCGATTCAATTTCTGTGTTACATCAACACTATGAATCTAGCAGCACCTTCATAAATATCCTTCAAAGTTTTGGCATGTCCGTATTGGTCAATAGTGCAACAAGGGTTGCTACAATGACTGCATCAGTAATTGACCATGTGGCCACTAATATAGACAGGGAAAAATGTGATGTAGCTGTAAAAGATCTCGGACTATCAAACCATCTCTGTCAAATAACAACAGTAAAATCAGGCATCGAATCATTCCCTAAACTACAAGCCTATAAACGACATCTATCAGAAATCAAAATAAAAGAATTTTCAAAAGAACTAGAAAAACAAAGCTGGGATGAAGTGTATAAGTAAACCAATGTGAATATGAAATACTCCAAATTCTCCACATTGTTTAAATTGAACTTTGAAACAGCATTTCCAAAAGTATGCATCACTGTATCAACATCTCACAAAAACAGATGGATAACAGCAGGTATTTAGAAGTCCTCCCAAACACTTAAACACCTCAGTTCCATGAAAAAGTTTCACAATGATCCAGAATTCTTAAATTTCTATCATAGATACAAAAAGATTTATAGGAAGGTGCTGATTGCTGCAAAAAAGTCATTTAATGACAAAATAATATACACTCCTGGAAATGGAAAAAAGAACACATTGACACCGGTGTGCCAGACCCACCATACTTGCTCCGCACACTGCGAGAGGGCTGTACAAGCAATGATCACACGCACGGCACAGCGGACACACCAGGAACCGCGGTGTTGGCCGTCGAATGGCGCTAGCTGCGCAGCATTTGTGCACCGCCGCCGTCAGTGTCAGCCAGTTTGCCGTGGCATACGGAGCTCCATCGCAGTCTTTAACACTGGTAGCATGCTGTGACAGCGTGGACGTGAACCGTATGTGCAGTTGACAGACTTTGAGCGAGGGTGTATAGTGGGCATGCGGGAGGCCGGGTGGACGTACCGCCGAATTGCTCAACACGTGGGGCGTGAGGTCTCCACAGTACATCGATGTTGTCGCCAGTGGTCGGCGGAAGGTGCACGTGCCCGTCGACCTGGGACCGGACCGCAGCGACGCACGGATGCACGCCAAGACCGTAGGATCCTACGCAGTGCCGTAGGGGACCGCACCGCCACTTCCCAGCAAATTAGGGACACTGTTGCTCCTGGGGTATCGGCGAGGACCATTCACAACCGTCTCCATGAAGCTGGGCTACGGTCCCGCACACCGTTAGGCCGTCTTCCGCTCACGCCCCAACATCGTGCAGCCCGCCTCCAGTGGTGTCGCGACAGGCGTGAATGGAGGGACGAATGGAGACGTGTCGTCTTCAGCGATGAGAGTCACTTCTGCCTTAGTGCCAATGATGGTCGTATGCGTGTTTGGCGCTGTGCAGGTGAGCGCCACAATCAGGAGTGCATACGACCGAGGCACACAGGGCCAACACCCGGCATCATGGTGTGGGGAGCGATCTCCTACACTGGCCGTACACCTCTGGTGATCGTAGAGGGGACACTGAATAGTGCACGGTACATCCAAACCGTCATCGAACCCATCGTTCTACCATTCCTAGACCGGCAAGGGAACTTGCTGTTCCAACAGGACAATGCACGTCCGCATGTATCCCGTGCCACCCAACGTGCTCTAGAAGTTGTAAGTCAACTACCCTGGCCAGCAAGATCTCCGGATCTGTCCCCCATTGAGCATGTTTGGGACTGGATGAAGCATCGTCTCACGCGGTCTGCACGTCCAGCACGAACGCTGCTCCAACTGAGGCGCCAGGTGGAAATGGCATGGCAAGCCGTTCCACAGGACTACATCCAGCATCTCTACGATCGTCTCCATGGGAGAATAGCAGCCTGCATTGCTGCGAAAGGTGGATATACACTGTACTAGTGCCGACATTGTGCATGCTCTGTTGCCTGTGTCTATGTGCCTGTGGTTCTGTCAGTGTGATCATGTGATGTATCTGACCCCAGGAATGTGTCAATAAAGTTTCCCCTTCCTGGGACAATGAATTCACGGTTTTCTTATTTCAATTTCCAGGAGTGTATAATGCAGAGAATAAAAGCAAAGCAGTCTGTGATTTTATAAAAAAGGAAACGGGGAGAGGCAAACAAACGCAGAATAACATACTGCTAAGGGAGGGGGATAAGGTAATAAATGATCCACAACCCTTAGCAAACTATGTAAACGAGCATTTTTCAAGTATTGCAGAGAAGTTACAACTAAAATTCCCCAAAACAAATATAACACCTGCAAAAATTGTTGCACTAGATACAATGATGTTACTTCCAACCACAGAGAATGAAGTCAATAGAACTGTTCAAAAGCTAAAAAATAAAAAGTCAGAAGGCTTAGATGATGTACCAATGTGTGTACTGAAACAATGCATAGGGATTATACAAGGCCAATTAACAAATATAATAAATGAATCCTTCACATCAGGGACATTTCCAGAGCAGCTAAAACAGGCAAGATTTGTACCTTTGCTTCAGAAAGGTAATGCAGAAGACATAGAAAATTACCTGCCCATTTCCCTGCTGTCAGCATTCTCAAAAATAATAGAAGCAATTATGAAAGACAGATTAATGAATTATCTGAATAAATACAATCTTTTAAGCAAATCACAGTTTGGTTTTCGAAGTGGCAAAAATACGGAGTCAGCCATAGTAGAATTCACAAAAGTTGTACTTAATGCTCTTGATAAAGATGAGTGTGTCACAGGCATATTTTTGGATCTTTCTAAGGCTTTTGATACAGTCGACCACAAGATTCTATTAAATAAATTAGAAGCATTATGAATAAGAGGGGTAGCTAATGACTGGTTTCGATCATACCTAACAGATAGGTTACAAAGAGTAGAGATAACACATACTTCAAATAGATCTAAACATTTAGTAAAATACTTATCAGAACCAAAACATATTAATATAGGGGTTCCACAAGGTAGCATATTAGGACCAATACTATTCCTGATATACATCAATGACTTTCCCAGTAGTGTTACTCATGGTGAGAAAATTCTCTTCGCTGATGACAGCAATATTATAGTCACTGAGAGAACAAGAGAACTCCTTACCGAGAAAGCAAATGAAACTCTCAACGAAGTTTACGATTGGTCAATAAGCAACAAATTGACATTAAACATAAAGAAAACTAATGCCATGAACTTCAGTTTGAAGAGGAAAAATGACAATGTTAAATTAAATGTAGATGGCACCTCTATTGACTGTGTAACAAATGCAAAATTTCTAGGAATGAATATTGACTCTCAGCTGAAGTGGTGCGAACACACAAACGTACTTGCAAACAGAATGTCATCAGCATGTTATGCCCTTAGAATTCTATCATCTGTGTGTAACATGCAGTGTCTTTTAGTTACATATTATTCATATGTACACTCAATTCTTAGCTATGGCATTCTTTTTTGGGGAAGAAATCCACAGAATATGAACACAATTTTCAAACTCCAGAAAAGAGCCATAAGAATAATAACCAGAAATAGTAGTCGAACTCACTGTAAAGATCTGTTCAAAACACTGGGAATTTTAACTGCTCCATGTGAACACATTTACCAGTCAGTTGTACACATCAAAAGTAACATTGGCAATTACTGCACAAACAGCTCTGTCCATGACCATGCAACAAGAGATAGACTCAACTTACATTTACCAAGAAAAAATAAACATAAAACTCAAAACAGCATTTTCTACCAAGGAATAAAACTGTACAATAAATTACCAAAAGAGATTAAAGAAATTTCAAAAATACACTTATTTAAGAAGGCAGCTAAAAATTACCTGTTATGCAATACATTTTATACATTGAAGGATTACTTAGATAAAGCAGAGTAGGGGTTTGATAAAAAAATGTTATACAAACAAATAATAATAATAATGATGATTGTAAAACATCCAATATTCCACACAACACCTTCACTTTATTATTTTTCTTCTTTCTTCCTTTCTAGAGACACTCTCCCCTCAAGCTATGCATAGCACAATACTAACACCTCTTCCTCTTTCTGAGCTCAACATCTCACTCATTATGAAGGGATGCTGACTCAGTTTTTCAGGATAGCAAATGGGAACTTGCACTACAGAAAATGGCCCAAGGATCACCTGTGTGTGTGTGTGTGTGTGTGTGTGTGTGTGTGTGTGTGTGTAGTGAGTGAAGTGTTATGAAACAATGTGTGTATAGTGTGTGCAGTGACTGATAGTGAAATATGAGCGAATAGTGTGGCATTACATTATTTAATGAGTTATTTGTAAATAAATTATTGTATACCAGGAGTAAAATCTAATGAATGTCTCTAATTAGAAGTCTGTAAATATATGTGTATACGAATTAGCTTATTGTAAATTGATCTAAGCTTGTAAATACTTTGACAAGTACTATATCCTTGTAAAAAGAGATCTACGCCTGAATAAAACTACTAGTACTACTAGGTCCACAGATTACAGAATGTCTCCAGATGTGCCTCGGGAACTACTACTGGTATTCCAGAGAACGGTCAAAGCGTAGACTCTTTGAGACATTACTCCCATGGTAGAAAGTGCGCATGGTGACTGTTGTATTCAAAAGCGATGCAATTTCTGTGTTTCATCAACATCAAATACTCCACAGGTTACAAAATGCCTACAAATGTGCATCGGAAACTACTACTGGTCTTACAGGGAACGATCAAAGCGTAGACTGTTTGAGACATTACTCCCATGGAGGAAAGTGAGCATGGTGACTGTTGTATTCAATCCCGATGCAATTTCTGTGTTTCA